>NC_080697.1:31989753-33239753 GCF_030445035.2 Dasypus novemcinctus
TGAAGCACCTCCATGGAACAGAGCCATCTGCTGTACAGTCTGGAAATTGCGTGGACAAAAACTATGGTACTCTCTGTATCCTATCCATGGGAGAATATCTACGACTGGTTAGTGAGACCCTGGCCTGATTTTTATAACTTAAGCCAGGCAATTTTAAAGATTTAGAATAAGTTGAACCAAATATCAAAGAAGGGCTGTGAAAAAAAAAGGCAAGACAGAGAAATTGGCCACCAGAGTTAATTCACCAGTTCAAATGCCCCATCAGCAAAAAATTAAAAACCATACTAGGAAACAGGAAGAGATGGCTCAGCCAAAGGAATTAGCCAAATATCCTGAAGAGATACAGGATTTAAGACAATTAATAAGTGAAATCACACAACTCTCCTAAATCACTTCTAAGAATTTAAAGAAAATATGACTAAAGAAATAAAGGATATTAATAAGACAATGTGTGAGAATAAACAACAATTTGAAAGCTTGTAAAGAAAAGTAGCAGACCTTATTGGTCTGCTACATGATGGATGACATTAAAAATACAGTAGAGACACATAAGATTTGAATTTCTGGAAGACAGAATTAGTGATTTCAAAGACAGAACAGTTTTACTGGAAAAACAGGAGAACAGAAAGAGAAGAGAATGGAAAAAATGGAACACAGTCTCAGGGAAATGAATGTCAATACAAAATACATAAACATTCACATTATTACTGTGCCAGAAGGAGAAGAAAATGGAAAAGGGGCAGAAAGTATATTTGAGGAAATAATGAGTGAAAATGCCCCAGCCCTTATGAAAGACATAAATATCAATACCCAAAAAGGACAATGCACCCCAAACAGAAAAAATACAACTAGACCTACCCTGAGTCAACTACTATTCAGAATAACAAATATCAGAGATAAAGAGAAGATTCTGAAAGCAGCAAGAGAAAGCGAAACATCACATACAAGGGAAAATCAAAACAATTAAGGGCCAACCTCTCATTAGAAACCATGGAGGTGAGAAGAAAGTGGTATGATATTTTAAGATAATAAAAGAGAAAAATTGCCAACCAAGAATTCTGCATGCAGGAAAATTGTCCTTCAAAAATGAGGTTAAATTCAAATTCTTTACAGACAAACAATAACTGATAGAATATGTCATGAAAAGACCAGAATTACAAACAATACTAAAGGGAGTGCTGAAACCTGAAAGGAAAAAAATAAGGGTGAGAGATTCAGAGATGAAGATTATTAGGAAGGTAAACTAAAGGTTAAGAAGACAGACAATAGAACAATATGACAACAGAGAGTCAAAGGACAAAAGGCAAGTAATGGCTTTACAGTAATAACATTGAATGCTAATGGATTGAACTTTCCAATCAAAAGACATTGATTGACTGAATGGATTAAAAAATATGACACAACTATATGTTGTCAATAAGGACCCATCTCATTTATAAGGACACAACCAGATTAAAAGTGAAAGATTGGAAAAAAGTATTCCATGCAAATAGTTACAAAAAAAACCAAAAAGCAAATGGAGTAGTGATACTAAATGGATATTATCAGACAAAATATATTTCAGTTGCAAAACTGTTATAATGATTGAAGGCCATTACATTTTAATAAAAGGGGCAATTCACCAAGAAGAAATAACTATACTAAATATTTATGCACCTAACCTGAGTGACCCAAGATACATGAGACAATACTGGCAAAACTGAAAGAATAAATAGATGTCTCTGCAATAATAGTTGGGGACTTCCGTTGGGGACTTCACTCTCAAAATTGGATAGTACATCTGGACAGAGGATAAATAAACAGAGAACTAACTTGAATCATATGATAAATGAACATAGACCTAACAGACATCTACAGAGCATTGCACCCCCAAACAACAGGTATACTTTCTTTTCAAATGCTCATGGATCCTTCTCCAAGAGAGACTATATTGGGTCACAAGGCAATTCTTAATAAATTTTTTAAAATTGAAATTATAAAAAATGCTTTCTTTGATCATAATAGAATGAAGCTGGAAATCAATAATGGATAGAAAAAGGAAAAAATTCACAAATATATTAAAAGATTAAACAACACACTCTTAAATAATCAGTGGGTCAAAGAAGAAATTGCAAGAGAAATCAGGGAGTATCGTAAGATGAATGAAAATGAAGACACAACATGTCAAAACCTCTGGGACACTGAAAAGGCAGTGCTGACAGGGAATTTTATAGCCTCAATGCTCACATTAAAAGAGAAGAAAGAGCTAAAATTGAAGGAGTTAGAAAAAGAAGTACAGACTAATCCCACACCAAGTTGAAGGAAAGAAATAGAAAGACCAGAACAAAAGTAAACGAAATAGAGAACAACAACAACAAAACACTAGAGAGAATCAACAAAACCAAAAGTTGATACTTTGAGAAGATCAACAAAATCGACAAACCCTTAGCTGAACTGACAAAGAAAAGAGAGAAGATGCAAATAAAATCAGAAATGAGAGGATAGACATTACCACAGACCCTGCAGAAATAAGAGAGATCCAAAAGAGGATAACATGAACTACTGTATGCCAAAAAGCTAGATAATGTAGATAAGAATGACAAATTCCTAGAAACATACAAACCACCTACCTCAACAAACCAATCACAAGTGAAGAGATTGTAACAGTCATTAAAAATCTCCCAAAGACGAAAAGCCCAGGACCAGATAGCTTCACAGGTGAATTTCACCAGTCATTCATTGACGATTTTTTTCTTTAAAGATTTATTTATTTATTATTTATTCCCTCCCCCCTCCCCCCAGTTGTCTGCTCTCTGTGTCCATTTGCTGTGTGTTCTTCTGTTTCTGCTTCTATCCTTATCAGGGGCACTGGGAATCTGTGTTTCTTTTTTTTTTTTTTGTCTTTATTTTTTTAATGTTACAATAAAAAAATATGAGGTTCCCATATACCCCCCACCCCCCTCACTCCACTCCTCCCCCTATAATAACAACCTCCTCAATGATCACAAGACATTCATTGCATTTGATGAATACATCTCTGAGCACCGCTGCACCTCATGGTCAATGGTCCACATCATAGCCCACACTCTCCCACATTCCACCCAGTGGGCCATAGGAGGACATACAATGTCCGGTAACTATCCCTGCAGCACCACCAGGACAACTCCAAGTCCTGAAAAGGCCCCCACATCACATCTCTTCCTCCCACTCCCTACCCCCAGCAGTCACCATGGCCACTTTCTCCACACCAATGCCACATTTTCTTCGATTACCAGTGCCATTCTTGTGCTCTGCACTTTCGCACTGGGCGGCTCTCCTTACGGGACACACTCCTTGCGCGTGGGGCTCCCCTATGCGGGGGACACCCCTGCATGGCACAGCACTCCTTGCGCACATCAGCACTGCGCATGGGCCAGCTCCACACGGGTCAAGGAGGCCCGGGGTTTGAACCACGGGCCTCCCATGTGGTAGGCAGATGCACTGGGCCAAGTCCACTTCCCTCAATGATGATTTATTACCAATCTTGCCCAAGCTCTTCCAAAATATTGAACAGGAAAGAATGCTACAAAACTCTTTCAATGAAGTCAACATCACACTACAAAAACCAGATAAAGATACTACAAAAAAAAATTAAAGACCAATATCTCTAATGAACATAGATCCAAAACTCCTCCAACAAAACACTTGCAAACCAAATCCAAAACCATATTAAAAGAATTCTATATCAAGATCAAGTGGGTTTTATCCCAGGTATGCAAGGATGATTCAACACAATAATATCAATTAGTGTAATAAACCATATTGACAAACGGAAGAAAAATCATGATTCTCTCAATTAATGCAGAAAAGTCATTTGACAAAATATAGCACCCTATTCCAAAAGACAGGAATAGAAGGAAACTTTCTCAATATGGTAAAGTGCATATATGAAAAGCTTATAGCTAAGATTGTACTCAATGGTGAAGACCGAAAGCTTTCTCTCTAAGATCAGGAACAAGACAAGAATGCCCACTGTCACCATTGTTATTCAGTGTTGTGCTGGAGGTTCTAGCTGGAGCAATTAGGCTAGGTAATGACATAAAAAGCACCCAAAAAGGAAAGGAAGAAGTAAAATTTTCACTATTTGCTGATGACATGATCCTATATCTAGAATATCCTGAAAATTCCACAAGAAAACTACTAAAACTAAAGAGGAGTTTAGCCAAGTGAGATACAAAATTAATACACAAAAATCAACAGTGTTTCTATATAGTACTGATGAGAAGTCTGAGGAGAAAATCAGAAAATTAATTCCATACAAGAATAACTAAAACAATCAAATATTTAGTAATAAACTTAACCAAGGACATGAAGGACCTGCATTCAGAAAACTACAAGATATTGCTAAAAGAAACCAAAGAAGTCTTAAGTAAATGGAAGGACATTCTGTGTTCATGAATTGGAAGACTAAATATCGTTAAGATATTGCATCCAGCATCCATGTGGAATCTAAGGCCCCTCTTGATATAGATGTGGAATGACACAACCATTCCAAGGTCCACAGGATGGAGGAATAGAGTATGGATTAGAGTGGACTTACTGATATTCTATTCATGAACTATTGTGATTAGTAATCGAAGAAATTGTGGCATTGGTGTGGAGAAAGTGGCCATGGTGGCTGCTGGGGGTAGGGAATGGAAGGAAGAGATGAGATTTGGGGGCCTTTTCAGGACTTGGAGTTGTCCTGGTAGTGCTGCAGGGACAGTTACCGGACATTGTATGTCCTCCCATGGCCCACTGGGTGGAATGTGGGAGAGTGTGGGCTATGATGTGGACCATTGACCATGAGGTGCAGCGGTGCTCAGAGATGTATTCACCAAATGCAATGAATGTCTCATGACGATGTAGGAAATTGTTGCTATGGGGGGAGGAGTGGGGTGAGGAGGGTGGGGGGTATATGGGAACCTCGTATTTTTTGAATGTAATATTAAAAAAATAAAGACAAAAAAATTTTTTAAAAAGATATCAGTTCTATCAGTGTTGATATCAGTGTTGACTCTGATTTACAGAGTCAACACAATCCCAATAAAAATCCCAACAACCTTTTTTGCAGAAATCAAAAAGCCAATAATCACATTTATTGGCCCCAAGTAGCCAAAAATGTCTTTAAAAAGAAGAATAAAGTTAGAGGACTCTCACTTCCTTACTTCAAACCATATTACTTAGCTATAGTGGTAAAAACAGCATGGTTCTGGCATAAAGACAGATTGACCAAAGGAACCGAATTGAGAACTCCCATCCAGCTGGGCCAGAACAGTCTATTCAACAAATGGTGCTGGGAGAACTGGATCGCCATATCCACAAGAAAGAAAGAAGACCCTTATCTCACACCTCACAAAAATTAACTCAAAATGGATTAATGACCCAAATATAAAAGTGACAACCAAAACACTCCTAGAAGAAAATGTAGGAAAACATTTTCAACATCTTGTGGTAGGCAGATTGTGCTATTATGAACTAAATATATTGTGTAAACTCATGGAGTTAATAATAAGAATATAGGCAACCAGAAAACATAGGAAAGTAGAGAATGGAAAGCTGAGGGTTAATCTGTGCAGAACTGGTAAAAAGATTATTTATAAATCTTTGGAAATGAATAGAAATGGTTAAAGCATATCATGATGTTTGTAACTAGCAGTGCTATTATATGAGTATGACAGTGGTCGAAAGGGAAAGTCTAACGTCATGTATATTACTAGAAGGAAAGCTAAAAACTGTAACATGGGACTCTAAAACCTCATGTAAAACATGAATTTGGGTAATATGATATTGCATATAAAAGACTGTTTTTACAAAATATAAAATACAAATATACTAGAAAGAAGGAAAAAGAATAGCAGGTACGTACAGCAGGGAAAGCATATAGAGACTGAGAGGTGATCAGTTTTGTTTATTATTATTATCATTATTATTATTGGAATAATGAAAGTGCTCTAAGAATGACTGAAATGATAAATGCACAAATATGTGATTACACCAAATACCACTGATTGTACACTTTGGATAGATTTATGCTGTATTAATATGTATCAATAAAATTGATTTGTTAAGAAAAAATATGTATGTCCCTATATGAAACATAAATGAGGATCTTCATGTTTAGCTTACCCTTAGGGCTTTAGTTCCACTAAACTATTCTTGTAGGAGAACATTCCATCCATATAGATCAAATGGATTCTCTTATGTGTGATCAATTGCTCAATGTCCTTTCTCATTTTAGATCATCATATATTTGAACTGTGATCTTTTGTTATAAATTTTAATTTTATTTTTAAAGAAGCTTTTAGATTATATAAATGATGGAATATAGGGGAATTCCCAGATACCTTACCCCCCTCCCCTCCCACGCCCTTCCTCATTAACAACATCTTTGATTAGTATGATACATTTGTTACAATTTCTGAACACATACTGAAGTATTGTTACTAACCATGGTCAACAGTTTACACCACAGTTTACACTTTGCACTGCACATTTTTATAGGTTTTAACAAAATTATATGAGGACTGTGATCTTTTTAATAGGTTCAGTTACAGGTAACAAACACCATTCTAGTTTGTTTAAGCAGGGATGAATTTAACATGTGAAATTAAGGGCTTACAAAGTTGTTGGAAGGGTTGGAAGCACAAAATCAAGGCTGTTTCCAGGCATGACTCTCAGAATAATGCTGAAAAACCACCCACCAAGGAAGCTGTCCTAGGAAACCAGGGAATGATCAGGGAGATGGAGAACCAAAAGGATGATGCCCAGCTCTTGGTCTCAGAGTCACAGCAGCCAGCCTTCAATCTTGGAATCAGAAAGCACAGCCCTCTGTGGACCACAGGTTCTAACTCTCTCATGCCAGCAACACAAATGGCCCATGCCCAGTCTCTCAGCACCCACACACCAAGGACCAGACACTAGGCCATCTGCCTGCACCCACTGCAGACAAACCAAATGCCTCTATGATCATGCTGGCACGAAAAGCAGCAGAAGCCAGCCTCCCTCAGTTTTCCACCATCCAAATCCCATGTAGTGCAGCTGCCGGGCAGGTGCTGGGTCCGTGACAAGCCTAGGCTGGAAGGGAGCCTTCAACAAACAATTAGGCATGGTGTTGAAACTTGATCAGGCATGAGAATTCCCTGGAGGGCTTGTGAAAACTCAAACTTCTTGACTCCAGCCACAGAGTTTCTGATTCAGCAAATGTGGTTGGGGCCTGAAAATTAACCTTTCTAACAATCCCAGGTAATGCTGATGCTGTTGATATAAGGACCACACTTGGAGAACCAGTACACTAAAATATACTAAGGTGTTTAGAACAGAAATGAGTGGGTCATTTCGTAGTACCTGCCACAACTTTCTTAAGCAGGTTTTTGTTTATCTTCGATTTCTAATTCTTTCAAATTATTGAAAAAATATACATTTATTATATCACTAGGATCTTCCTACCTCTTTATCAGAGAGTTTGTTGAACAGAAGCTACTTTGTTCTTAAAGTTATTCTTTGACCTCTTACTTTGTCTTACTACTTTACAGGCCTACTGCAAAGCTTTTCTTCTGTATTTCCATTACTCACTTGATAATCAGTTCCACAGTTTCCTAGATTTCATGTTTTTGTCTTTAATGGATTCCTTTTTAATTTTTCTACAGTACATCCTTAAGTAGTTATATATTTCTTTTAATGTGTAGGAGATAAACATTCTTATACCTTCTTTCATGTAGGAAAATTTATTTTCCCTTTAAACTTTATTATAGTTTGGTCAGGTATAGAACCTCATTTCCAAATTATTTCAAGAGGAGGTTAACATGAAAAATTTGACCAAGACCCAAAGAAAATAGACATTATATTCAAGAGGGAGGGTCAAAACCACCATACAAGACTTCCAAACAGGAGGTAGAAAAATGATTTTAGAGGGCACAAGTACAAAACGGTGCAGTAGGAAGTTTTAAAAATTGCTCCCTCCACTAGAAAAATGAAAGAGCTAGAAAAAGAGAGTAACCCTAGAATGAAATAGGACAGTTAGAACAATTACAGAAGTGCCAGAAAAAATGAGCATGCCAAAAGTTCAGCTTTTATAAGTGAAAGCATGAACTAGCCCAGCCTACACGGATCAGCTCCAGGGCAATGGTTGTGACTGAAGAAACAGCTGCAGCAGAGGCAACTTGGTCCTGATTCCGGAGGGCTGGCTGGGGCCAGGGCTGGCAGAGGAAACCTCATCCTCTAAAGGTTGGAGTAGTCAGAGACAGTCTTAAGGATCCATTAGGGATCAGTGCAGAAGCTGGCCTCAGTTTCTGCCTTTGGGCAGCAGTGCTTCCAGCCTCCAGGAGCACCCACCTAGAGGTAAAGAGCTGTTGGGTTTTTTCCCTTTTCTGTGGGTGGTTTGGTAGATCCCTGAGGGCACAGCATAAACACAGACCTTAGTTTCAGCCCTCTCCTCAACAGCAATTTCTGGCCTCACACCAGCATCCACCAGGACTTTAAGACTGTGCACTCTTTCATTGGTTGGGTTTCTTCTTTCTCTTTCTCATGCTGACTGCTGTGGCAGATCTCTGTGGCAGTCTCTTTTTTTCCTTCTCTCTCTCATTTTTTTCTCTGTTTTACATTTTTTGGGGAGTCTGATGGACCCCTGAGGAATAAGTAGGTTATGGCCTTCTGTCTTCCCACTGACATATAGCAAAAGACTTGGAAAGGCAGTACAGTTCATTATTTTCATTATCTTTTCCTTTTTTTAATATTGTGTGGGTTTTTCATCTGTTAGTATTTTTATTTACCTCTCTTTCCTTTTTTTTTCTTTTCCCTTTTCTTTCATTTTTCTTTTTCTTTTTTCTTCTCATTCTTAGTCTGGTATACTGAAGAGTGGGAGAACTAGATTTTTAGAATGACTACAACATAATACTGAGAATGTCCAGTTCTCAGCAGAAAAAGTACAAAACATACTAAAAAAACAGGAAAATAAGGCCCAGTGACAGGAAAAAGAGAATTCAATGGAAAATATTCTAGAGGAAGGACTGTCTCTGAAATTACTAATCAAAAATCTTAGAACAACTCTCATAAGTCGGATCAATTAGCTGAAGAGAAACATGGACAAAGAACTAAGGAAATAAAGAAAACAAAATGACAATCATCAATAAGATAGAAATTATAAAGTAGAAGGGAAAACTTGAATAGATAAAATACCATTACCTGAAAATCATATAACTGGCAAAATTGTCCTTTAAAAATGAAAGAAATTAAGATATTCCTGGACTAACAAAAAAATGTAGGAATTCATTACCACTAGGTCCACCTTACAGGAAATGCTAAAGGGATCCTCCATCTGGAAAGGAAAAGGACACTAGACAGTATTCAATGCTGGGTGAAGAAATAAAGATCTCCAGTATAAGGAACTATGTGGGATAATATAAATGCCAATACCATTTCATTTTTCACTTGTAATGTCTTTCACTTCTTATAAGTCTTAAAATTAAAATGCATAAAAAACAAGCACAAATCTTTATTACTGGGCACACAATGCATGAAAATGTAATTTGTGACAAGAAAAACATGAAAGGTAGGAATGGAGGGCTATAGGAACGGTGACTCTACAAGCTATTGAAGTCAAACTAAACTGTAATAAATTTAGTATTCTAAATGTAATCCCCATGGTAACCATAATGAAAACATCTAAAAAACCTATACAAAAGGAAAGTGCAAAGTGGGGGATGAAAGAAGTAGATTAGCTTTCCTCTCTCATTGAAGAGTAGCCTGTGCACAGATGAGACATAAGAGGAGACATAAGTCTATATAAAACATAAGAGGAGACATAAGTCTATATAAATATGACTGGTTGGAGACCTTTTATCCCTGAAAAAGACCAGAAAAATAACGGGATATGGTCTAAATTGCATGCAAAGATAGGAATACAACAACAGCAGTAACAAAACAGCCCTGACAAATGGATTTAAGGGGATAATGTGGGGCTTTTATGGTTATATACCATAAATCTTTGCTGCTCAGTCTAAAAGTTACATTGTTGATACTGTTCCATGTTTTCTAAAATCCAATGTTTTTTTGAGAAGTCTGATAAAAATTATTGTTCCCTCTTTGTTGGTATAAACATTTGCATGTTTTTCTCTCTGAATGCTTTAAAGATCTTTTCTTTTTCCTTGATGTTCAAATTTTCACAAAGATTTATCTGGATATGGGTCTTTTATTCCTTCCTTCTGCTGGCACTGAACAGTCCCAAGCAATAGTGTGTCAAAGCATGGCATATAGATTCTAAATGAACAACAAAAGGAAGAAAATGAACTTGACTCCCAATTTAAGAAATAAATTTAGCAGTAACTTTGGTGTATCTGTGTGTCCACTTCTAATCCCACACCCTGCCTCACACCTCAGAGAACACCACAATCCAGAATTCTCTGTTTATTATCCTTTGGTTTTCTTTATACTTTTATTATGTGTATTTTTCTATATTTTGTTTAGATTTCATGTTTTTGAACTTACAAAAATGACATCATGCTTCATGTATTCTCCTGAGTTTCATATACTCTGCCACATTTTGCCAGATTCATCCATGGTGATGCTTGCAGCTATGGTTTGTTCATTTTAACTATATGCAGAAATCCATTGTATGAACATACTGCAATTTATTTATTCATTCTCTTGTCGATAGACATTTGAGTTGTTTCCAGTGATGTGTTTTTTTCTAGAATTTTCATCAATGTCACTATGGATATTTGTGTACACCTAGTACTCATGTATAAGGATTTTTCTTTGGAGTTTATCTAGGAGTGGACTGCTTGATCTTTGGGTTTGCACATCTCCAACTTTATCAAACAGTGTTGGCCTTTTCTTCCACCAAAGTGATTGCATCAAGTTTCCATCCACCCCCACAAACAATATAAGAGTTGTTCCATATCTTCACTAATATTTTATCTTGTTAGACTTTACTGTTTTGTCATTCTGGGGTGGGGGATTATTAAATGATACCTTAAAATGTTTCATGGTTACATCCCTTTATTTACTAATGAGGTTGAAGTTCTTTTCACATGTTATTTGGCTATGTGTGTTTCCTTTTCTGTGAAATACTTGTTTTTTTGTGATTTCTTGTATTGAGTAGTATGTTATTGTCTTAATAGGCATTTCTATATGTTCTAGATTTTTTGTCAGCTATGTGCTGAAAATACTGCCTACCAATTTTTGTCTTATCTTTTTAATTTTTAATAGTATTTTGGTGAACAATATTCATTTAATCCAGTCGATTGGATCAATCATTCCTTTAGGACTTAAGAAATTTCTCCCTACCCTGAGACTGTTAAGATATTCTCGTATATTTTCTTCTCCAAGTTTTGACTTTAAGACTTAAGCCTTTGATCCATTCGAGACTGATTTTTGCATAAGGGATGATGTAAAGATCTGATAATAAATTATCTGAACACCATTTATAAAATAATCAATCCTTCTACTAGCCTTCAGTGCCAGCTCTGTCACAGATAACAGTCCACATATGTATGAGTCTTTTAAGAGCCTTTTGATTCTGTTCCCCTCTACTCTACTTGCTATCTCTGTGCCAACACAATACTACCTTAGTTACTATCACTATGATGGACTCAGATCCAAAGGTCAAACTTCCCCATCTTGTTCTCCTTCAAATTGTTCTTGGCTGTTTGTAGTCTATTATTCATCCGTATAAATTTTAGAGTAATTTCATTGAATTTAATGAAATATCTTATTGGAGTTTTTAAATTACATTAGAATTACATTTAGGATTACATTAAATTTATGGGTCAATTTTGAGGGGAATGAACATCTTTATGATGGTTAGTCTTCCTCTCCATGAACATGACATATCTCTAGGTTGTCCTTAATATCTCTCAGTAAATTTTACAATTTTCACCACAAAAATTTGCATTTCTTCTGTTAGATTTATTTCTAGGCAGCTGGGTTATTTTATTTTTTTCAGTTGTAAATAGTAGGTTGTTTTAAATTACATTTTCTAGCTGTTTGTTATGTGGAAATATAATTTCATATATATATATCAAACACCTTGCTGAACTCTCATTAATTCTAATAATCTGCTAATTTCTTAGGTTTTCTATATAAAAGCTATATTATTATGATCTGCCAAACAATGACACTTTGATTTCTTCTTTCCCAATCCTTACAACTTCCATTTCCTATTCTTACTGCCCTGGCTAGGACTTACTGTACCACATTAAATTATATTGTGAGGATGAGTGTCCTTGGCTTTCTCTGGGTTTTAACTGGAATTATTTTTAATGTTTCACCTTTAAGTAAATTGGTGTCTGTAGGTTTTTATGGATACCCTTATTAGGTTAAAGAGATATTATTCTAATTTTAGTTGCTGAGTTTTCTTTCCTTTTTTTTCTTTTTTTTAAAAAACCGTAAGTGGATGTTATAGTTTATCAAATGCTTTTAAATCTATTGAGAACACTATTCTTTTACTCTGTTAATGTACTGAATTATATTAATAGAATTTCTTTTGGGGCAGGAGAAATTAAATTTTTTAAATTAAGATGTATCTTGCAGTCAAAATCCCTTTGTATAAACTTCATTCTTCACAAGCTAATTGGATTGCTTTCTGGCCTAGAAGACAATTATATCAAAGTGCAATAGTCATTTAACATTGACAAAAGCTATAGGAGTCTGACAACACCGCTTCTTTGATGAAGAAAGAAAGTCCATTGGTCAAAATGTGTAGGTCTGAGAGAGAATTCAAACTCAGATCTCCCAAACTTTGCCAAATGTTGCCTTGGGATAAATATCTCAGGCTCTTAATAAATATTTGTCAATTTAACTAATTAACTAAATAATAAATGTTGACTTCTTTGCTCTCTTGGCTCAATGACAATAATTACGGCTACTCTTGGTAATATGGCCTCCTACAAAAAGAAATCTGAAATCTCAGAATGACATGAGTGGGAATGGTGGAATAAGGACTTTTATACCTCCACTCCACTACAATAGCAATGAAAACCCTGAAAAATTGTCAAAAACTAACTTTTTAGAATTTTTGAAATTAACCAAAGGCTTGTGACAGTCTAAGGGGCATTTATTAAAAGAAGAAATAGTTGAATCTTTGTAATAACAGTGATATTTTAACTTTCTCTATTCCCACCCCAAGCCCACTGCCAGCTTCATTGTGACTGTGAAAACCAAGAGATCTATAATCACAGGGAAAAGCAATAACCTGGAAGACAATAGAAGAGGCATAATGATTTTGGAGTCCCCCAAAACTCATAAATACTGGAAATTAAATGATACATTCCTAAATAGCCAATAGGTCAAAGAAGAAATCACAAGGGAAATTAGAAAATCCTTTCAGACGAATGAAAATGAAGATATAATATACCAAGATTTATGGAATGAGGCTGAAATAGTGCTTAGAGGTAAATTTATATCCATAAACAAGTATATTAAAGAGAAGAAACATTTCAAATCAGTAACTTAACTTCTACCTTATTAAACTAGAAAAAAGAAGAGAAAACTAAACCAAATACAAGCAGAAAGAAGGAAATTATAAAGATTAAAGTGGAAATAAATAAAATAGAGAATAGAAAACTGGTAGCAGTTTGATATTATTGATGAATTCCAAAAAGAAATATTGGATTATGTTTGTAAACTGGTCTTTTCCTCTGGGCATTTTAGATTATATTGGATTACTTAATCAAGTAAACCTCTTGTGCCAGTAGGGTGGTGAATCCCTGCCCCTTGGTGGGTGGGCACTCACAGATAAAAGGCATGGCAAAGGACAGAGTTAAAGGTTTTTGATGTTGGGGTTTTGATGTTGGAGTTTGATGTTGAAGCCTTAAACTGGATTCCTGGGAAGTAAGCTCATGGAGGAAAGAGAAGCAAGCCCCAGGAAGGGAAGAACCCAGGAAGCCTGAACCCTTGCAGATGTTGGCAGCCATCTTGCTCCAACACATGAAAATAGACTTGGGTGAGGAAAGTAACTTATGCTTTATGGCCTGATATCTGTAAGCTTCTATCTCAAATAAATACCCTTTATAAAAATCAACCAATTTCTGGTATTTTGCATCAGTACTCCTTTGGCTGATGAATACAAAAACATTAGAGAAAAATCAATGAAACAAAAAGTTGTTTCTTTGAGAAGATAACAATTGACAGTCCTTTAGTTATATTGAACAAGGAAAAAAAAAGAAGACTCAAATTACTAAAATCAAGAGTAAAAGAAGGAACATTACTATGACTTACAGATTTTAAGGAATTTAAGGGACTACTATGAAAAATTGTATGCTGGTATACTAGAAACCTAAATATAATGGACAAATTTTTAGAAAGACATGACTACCAAAACTGACTAAAGTCAAGGATAGAAAATCTGAAAATATCAATAACAAGTAAAGAGATTGAATCATAAAACTTCCTGAAGAGAAAAGACCAGGCCCAGATGGCTTCATTGGTAATTTCTACCAAGGGTTTAAAGAGTTAACAACAATCTCTCACAAACCCTTTCAAAGACTAGAAGAGGAGGAAATACTTCCCAAATCATTCTATGAGGACAATATTACCCTGATACCAAAACCAGAAGAAGAAATCACAAGAAAATAAAGATGTGAAAATCATCAGAAACATGCTAGTAAGATAAATTCAGAAACATATAAAAGAAGAAACATACAATGACCAAGGAATCCCAGGAATGCAAGGTTGATTCAACAAAAGAAAATCAGTCAATGTAAAACACTATATTAATAGAATAAAAGACAAAAGCCACATGATCATCTCAGGAGTTGCAGAAAATACAAGTGACAAAAATCCAATATCTTTTCATGGTAAAAATACTCAACAAACTAGGAATAGAATGGAACTTCCTCAACCTGATAAAGGATGTCTACAAAATACTCAAAGCTAACATCATGCTTAATAGTGAAGACTGAAAGTTTTTCTCTCAAGGTCAGGAACAAAGCAAGGATTCAATACTTTATTGGTGCCTCTAGCCAGGGCAATTAAGTAAAAGAAATAAAGGTATCCAGATTGAATAGGAAGAAGTAAAACTATCTCTATTTGCAGATGATATGATGTTACAAAAAGAAAATCCTGAAGAACCCACAGAAATTACTAGGGCTAATAATCTAGTTAAGGAAGGGTGAAGGATGTAAAATCGATATATAAAAATCAGTTGTATTCTTGTATACTAGCAATGAACAATCCGAAAATGAAATTAAGAAAATAATTTCATTGACAAGCATCAAAAAATAAAACACTTAACAAATTTAACAAAACAAATATAAGATCTGTATATTGAAAACTGAAAAACATTGTTAAAAATCAAGAAGCGCTAAATAAATGGAAAGACATGCCCTGTTCATGGATTAGAATAATTAATATTTTTGACAGTTTTCCCCAGTTTCATCTACAGATTCAACACAATCCCTAATCAATATTTTAACTGCCTTTTTTGTAAAAATTGACAAATTGATCCTAAAATTCATATGGAAATTCAAAGGACTCAGTATACCCAATACCATTTTCAAAAATTTAGGCAAAGTTGAAGGACTCATATATCTCAATTTCAAAACTTACTGTAAACCTACAGTAATCAGGACAGTGTGGGCAGCAGATGGGCTCAAGTGGCTGAGTGACCACCTCCCACATGGGAGGTCCTGGGTTTGGTTCCCAGTGCCTCCTGAAAAAAACAAAAACAAACAACAAGAAGAAAAACAAATGAAAAAAACTGACTCAGGGAAACCAGTGTGGCTCAGTGATTGAATACTGGCTTCCTAAATATGAGGTCTCAGGTTCAATCCCCAATCCCCATTACCTCAAGAAAAACAAAACAAACAAACAAAAAAAAACCATGTCAAAGGAAATAAAATATTTGAAAAATAAAACAGTATGGTTCTAGCATAAGGATATGCATATAGAAAAATGGAAGGGAAGCAGACTTGGCCCAATGGATAGGGCGTCCATCTACCACATGGGAGGTCCGCGGTTCAAACCCTGGGCCTCCCTGACCTGT
Source organism: Dasypus novemcinctus (assembly GCF_030445035.2). NCBI lineage: Eukaryota > Metazoa > Chordata > Mammalia > Cingulata > Dasypodidae > Dasypus > Dasypus novemcinctus. The sequence continues at coordinate 32,005,733 of NC_080697.1, forward strand.
GTGGAGCTGGCCCACGTGCAGTGCTGATGTGCACAAGGAGTGCCGTGCCACGCAGGGGTGACCCCCGCGTAGGGGCCCCATGCACAAGGAGTATGCCCTGTAAGGAGAGGCATCTAGCATGAAAGAAAGTTAAGCCTGCCCAGGAATGGCACCGCACACACAGAGAGCTGATGCAGTAAGAAGAAGCAACAAAAAGAGACAGAGATTCCCGTGCCACTGACAACAACAGAAGTGGACAAAGAAGAACACACAGCAAATGGACACAGAGAGCAGACAACTGGGGGGGGGGGGGGAGAGAAATAAATAAAAATAAATCTTTAAAAAAAAAAAGAAAGAAAAATGGGAAAAATAATTCTTACATTTATGGTTACTTGGTTTTCAACAAGAGTGCCAAGATAATTCAATGGGAAAAGAACAGTCTTTTCAACAAATGATGCTGGGAGAACTGGATGTCTACCTGCAAAAGAATGAAATTGACCCTTTATCTCATGTCAAACACAAAAATTAACTCAAAATGGATTAAAGACCTACATGTAAGAAATAAAGCTATAAAACTCTTAGAGTAAAACATAGGTATAAATCTTCCTGTCATTGGATTAAGCTATGATTTCTTAGATATAACACCTAAAGCACAGGGCAAACTCCCAAAATAGATAAATTGAAGTTAATTGAAATGAGCCTTTTGTGCTTCAAAGGACACCATCAAGAAAGTGAGAAAATTATCCACAGAATGGGAGTAAATATTTGCAATTCATGTATCTGATAAGGAAATAATATCCAGCATATATAAAGAACTCTCAGAATTCAACAATAAAAGACATTGACACACAAATTTGTACATGAGTATTCATAGCAGCATTATTCATAATAGCCAAAAAATGGAAACAACCCAAATGTCCATTAGTTGATGAATGGATAAATAAAATGTGATATATCCATAGAATAGAATATTATTCAGCTATAAAAAGGAATGAAGTACTGATACATGTTTTAACATGAATGAGTCTTGAAAACATTATGCTAAGTGAAAAATGTCAAACACATATTGTATGATTTCATTTATATGAAATGTTCAGAATAGGCAAAAATATATGGAGCAGAAAGTAGATTAGTGATTTTCAAGTCTGGATGGAGGGAGGAAAGGGGAATAATTGCTAATGGATATAGGAGTTTTTTGGGGGGTGAAGAAAATGTTTAGTGATGATGACTGTACAACTTTTGTAAACACACTAAAAATCATTGAAAACCACTTTAAAAGGGAGAAATTTATGGCATATGATTTATACTTCCTTCAAAAAAAAAGGCTGGATTTGCTCTGGTGTATTGGAACATGTGCTACAAGTTCCAGTCCTTCCCTGGTAGATTGTTCAACATCTTAGTGTTTCTCTCCTTTAATATGGGGTTCAACATCATTGCTCCCTCAAAGTTCTGTGTGTGCCACCTCTTCCCCTCTCCCTCACAGTAAGGGAAAGAACAACTGCCATTTCCACTGAAGCCCTTTCATCGCCTTCTTCCCACCAGCAGCCTTCTTCACTGTTTTAGCTACCAATACAATCCTGTCTACTATCCATTTTTGATGAAAATTTCTTGCCTTCTAACAGTCATCCCCCATCCAAGTCTCTTTTTTGTTACTAATTTTGTATCCTTTAGTATCATTTCATTGGAGTTTTGGAGACTGAACAGAAAATATATGTGCTCTGTCTACCATTTTGAACAAAACCTAATCAAATCATTAATATCTAGTAAGTTCATCAGAGATAGAATTATGGATCTTCCTAGTTTGATGCTCCATTCCTCTCTCCTCATACCTCTGTCTAGCACTTAACCCAGGGGGCTGTTTGTCTATGAGGGTAGAGACTGAGTTCTTTCTTCCCAACACCAAAATCTGCTGTTCTGCAAAATATTTGGATAGTTTTTTTAAAATGAATCTTTGTAGAATGAATGAACAAATGAATCAATATTAATTTTGCAGTCAGATTTTAGGACTGCATCTAGAAATATATTGGACAAAAGCCTAGCCTTTTCTTCTTCTTCTTCTTTATTTTCTTTCAATGTTATATTCAAAAATTATGAGGTCCCCATATACCCCGTATACCCCCCACCCCACCCACATCAACAACCTCTTCCATCATCATGGCACACCCACTGCATCTGGTGAATATATACTGGAGCACTGCCACACCACATGGACAGCGGTCCACAACCTAGCCTTTACTTCCTCATTTACAAACCAAGTAGGGACTATTTTTAATTATGAAAATTTGGTTGCTTCCTTATGCTAGTCCCACAGCACAGTCTGTGCAGGCTCCAGCCAAACCTGCTAAGAGATAATTGACACAGACCCTTCTAGGAGCTTGCTAAAGACCAGGCATAAACAATGCTAAAGAACTCCATCCTTTTTCAATATTGGAAGTGATTTCAGGCCAAGGAAAAATCTTCCAAATATCAAACTTTTCCACCAGACATATAAATAAAGGCAGTGACTCTAAGGAACTTGGAAGTAATGAGAAACTTTAAAAAACGTGCCAGAACCTGTCCAGGACTTAACCCAACCATCCTTATGTATAATGAACCTCTCTCTATATGATTCTCACTATTATGTAGATTTAGATATATGGTATCCCAATTACAGTATCCAAATTTACCAATTTCTGTAACAAAATCTGGTAACCCTCCTATATTAGTCAACCAAAGGGGTGCTGATGCGAAGAACCAGAAATCTTTTGGCTTATATAAAGGGTATTTATTTGGAGTAAAAGCTTACAGTTACAAGACCCCAAAGAGTCAAACTCAAGGTACCATAAGAGGTACTTTCTCACCCAAAGTCTATTGCCACGTGTTGATGCAAGATAGAGGGCAATGTCTGCAAGGTTTCAGCCTGCCTCTTCCCTCTTAAGTCTCTTTGAGTTCTGGGTATCATGCCCAGAAGAACTGACTAGTTTACAAACATAATTGATATCTCTTTTTGGAATTCATAAGTAATATCAAACTGCCACACTACCCCTCACCACCATTGCTGTATGTAGACATTTCTCCAATAAATATTATATTCTGATGGGCTGAGGATAGCATGGACTCTAGATTCTGATGAGTTGAAAAGAGGAACAACCGTAGAGATACAGAAACTCAGCCTTCACCTATACCAGAAACCTGCAGGGTCAGACTCACCATATTCTGCAGCTCTCCCTGCATTATCCTGCACCCAGCAGAAAACATGAAAGCTCTGCCATACATGGGGTTCTTCTCTCACACTCTCTTAGCTTGTCAGGGCTGCTATAATGAAATACCACATACTGGTTGGCTTAACCAATAGGAACTTATTGGCTCACAGTTTGGAGGTCAGAGTCCAAAATCAAGTTATTTGTATTCTCCAAAATTTATAGCATCTGGAGGTGGCAATACATGGATGTCTCTTCCTGACTTGTACTTCTGTCCAAATTTCCTTTGTTTATGTGATGGTTAATTTCATGAGTCAACCTGGCTAGGTTATGGTGTCCAGTTGTCAAGCACACACTGGACCAAATGTTACTGTGAAAGTATTCCATAGGTAGATTTGCATCTAGTCAGTTGATTGCATTTACGACTGATTGCATCTATAATCGACAAAAGAGATTATCTTCAGCAATGAGGGGAGACTCCTCATCCAATCAGTTGGAGGTCTTAGCCACAAATGATGATTTCAGCAGTCAGAAAGAATAATTTCTGCCTCTACTTTAGCCAGCCAACTTCACTTATACTGGAGTTTCCAACTTGTGGCTTACCCTACAGAATTCATATTGCCAATCCTCACAGTCATATGATCCAATTCCTATAATAAATATCTCAATATTTATATATAAATTCTGCTTCTCTAGAGAACCCTAACTAATACAGCTCATTAGGACTCCAGTCATACCAGATGAAGGACTACCTTGATTCGGTTTGGCCTTATTTTTTTAACAAATCAGTTTTATTGATAAATATTAATAAACATAAATCCATCCAAAGTGTACAATATATGGTATTCAATATAATCACATAGTTGTGCATTGATGACGCCAATCATTTTAGAGCATTTTCATTATTCCAGAAAAATAATAAAACAACCAAACAAACAAAACAAAACTCATTGCCTCTCAACTCAATCTCTCTATACTTCCTTTGTCATACATAGCTGCTATTCTGTTTTCTTCTCTCCAGTATATTTGTGTTTATAATTTGTCAAAACCGTCTTATATATGTAATATCACCCATATTAACATTTTACATGAGGTTTCACTGTTATAAAGCTCCATGTTGCATTTTCCAGTTTTCCTTCTGGTAATATAAATGTTCCTAGGCTTTCACTTTCAACCACTATCATCCCCATATCATAGCTGTGCTAGTCATAAACAGCATGATGTGCTCTCAAGTTTGGCCTCATTTTAACGAACTCTTTGAAGATCCTCTTTATAAATGAGTTCACACCCACAGGACAGGGGCTTAGGACTTGAACATGTCTTTGTAGGGGACATGATTCAATCTATCACATACTTTAAGCCCCCTAGCCTCCAGGCACCAGCCTTCATACCCTTCCTGTCTGAGCTGACACATTGAATCTGATCTATTGACCACCCGGTCAGTTCCACCTGGACATGACAACGAAATAGCTAGTTTTTTTTAAATGGTTCCTGTTTCCAGTTCTCTGGCTCATTGTCCTACAAAGACACTCATTGTTTTGGATTTGAAATTGACAATCTCCTCCTCCACCCTATCTCCCTTTCTGTACTCAAACTTTTGTTGATGGACCTGTGATTCCAGTTGTTCTGGCTCCAAAACCTGACATATTCTGGGAAGTTCACTTCTTGTTACTCACAACCTACCATGGTATAACTTCAGGTATGTTTGCAATCTACCTAGATGTGCTGAAAGAACTCAGTTTAGTTGGCAGTAGGTCTCTACAATGTGGGCCCTGGCATCTATGCCCCCATTCTGGGCTGTCCCCAAATGCAGATAACTCTGACAGTAAGTCTTGTAGATATTTATCTGTGCCATTAAAATTAGACAAGCCCTGCACCAAATACCCATTGCTTTAGAAAAGCATGGTTTTGGTCTATTCGAATCATTGCTGACTTCTGTTTCTTGGGGTGGCAGGCTATGTTTGCTGGGGATAAAGGTAGTCAATAAATGTTAAGTAAACCTCCCTGAAAAATTCAGATACCTCACACCTAGTGCTTACTGCTTGGTTTCTAAATACCATTCTTTATTAAAAGAAATTAAGGCTCTTGGAGAAAGGGCTGATTATAGGGTTGGGACAGAGAAAATACAAGATAAACCTGAAATATCTTGTAGTATGAGAAAGTAAGGCAGTGCTCAACAAACAAAAGTATGGGGGTGTATCAAAGGGACACAGGAGATAACCTGAAAGAATTCCCAAAGGCCAAGGCCTGGATGATTTGACCAAGAAAATAATATAATATTGGATTTTAGCCCAAGGTTTAAAATAAAAATACATGAGTCCATGCTGGTATAAATAAATGTTTGAATAAATACAGAAAAATTCCAAGTAAAATATGTAGATAGCACCCATCTAGAAGAAATCTAACCCTCTTCCCTTGAGGGTGGCTAGAGTTAGTGACATACTTCTGAAAAATAGATTAGGGAAAGAGAAAAATAAATAGCTTTACAGTGGGAAAACCAGGCAAACATTACCCTAACCAAATGGTGAATATTAACATCACCAGTGAAGCCATATAGATGCTGTGTAGCCAGGGCTTCTCAAGACATAAAGATCATAAAAAAGAAGAAATGGCTGATAAAAACTGTCATAGACCAGAGGACATTACAGAAACATGATAACTAATTGCAATGTGGTATTATGGACTGGATCTGACATTAATAGAGAAACTGCTAAAACGAAAATAAATTCTGGAGTTCGGGTAACAGTAATGTACCAATACCAATTTCTTAATTTTAACAAATGTACCATGGTAATGTATGATGTTAACTGTGGGGAAAACTGGGAAGGTGGTTACAGAAACTCTCTTTACTACCTGCAACTTTCTTGTAAAGTCTAAAAGTACTTTACTTTTATAAAGTACTTTTTTATAAAAAGCTTCTTTTAAAAAAATCAGGCATTGCTAAATCCTCAATCTGTACAAATGAGCACAACTTTCCCAGGAAAACCTTCAGGATGGAAAATTCAGTATTGTTCCTGCTTCCAATGATGAGAGATCTAGAAAACTTGAAATTCCTTTCATGGCCTCTAATGAAAACATTGGTATAGGACTAGAAAGCTGGCCTGGGCCTGATATTCTGACTCTAGTCTGCTTAACCACAAAACACATGGCAACCCAGAAGATTATGAAATTAGGCATGATAATAACAGAGCACCTGAAGGCTGACCAGCCTCTATTCCTTACTCCCGTAGTCAATAAACTTGGAGCAATAACCAAAACAGTTGTAGATAATGTGTAAACAGTGATAGGTGCAGAAGAGGGCCAAAAGATGGTATTAACAGCCAGCTTACCAAAGCCTAAAATGAAAGTCCTACAGAAAAAAAAGCCAGTTAAGAGAGCCTGCCAGAAGCTGCCAAATGCTGTGCCTCTGCAGCAAGGGGAGCAGCTCCAGATCTTAACAGCAGCATTGCAGCACATGGATGCATTTAAAACATGCATAGGTTAGTTAAGCAGATACTTTAGTCCACAGGCCTTTACATGTATAATTATATTTAGTCTTCCCCCAAACTTTGTGAGGTAGGGATTATAATCTTCATTTTAAAGAAGAGGAAACTCAGCTTGGATGGGGCAGAAAACTGATATGTAGTGACCCAGCTGGTACATGGCAGGGCCAAGCTGGGAAAGAAGGCCTGCTGGACTCTTACACTCAATTTTTCAGTAAAAATGTTAAATCGTTAAAAATCCCCTCTCACACCCTAAACTCCGCCTAAGGGAAATGGGGAATGAAGGAGAAAAGGGCTTGTCCAGCCGTGTGGATGGAGAATGGGCTTAATGTCCATATGGGAATCCTTATCTGGGACAAGAGTAGGTGCCAGGGCCAGAGGACAAAGCCAAATCAGACAATACAGGTAAGAGCTAAAGGCTGAATACCAGAGAGAGGTGAAAAAAGGGCCCATAGACCAGGCATGGGACTGTGCTACTTGTGCCCCCAGCACCTTCAACCTTACAGGAAAAGTGGTCACATTGCTAAAGAGTTAACTCCAATATAAAAGAGCCCCAAATAGCTGTGAGAGTGATATAGACAGGAGATAATGTACAAATTCATGCACAAGGGAAACATGCCACCCTTCCCTCTTGTTAGCTGCACAGCTAGAGAGAGCTTCCTGGAAAAAGAGAAGTTTGACTAAGAAGTGGGATCAGGAAAATGGCATTGAAAATGCAGAAGCACTCTTTTCTGTGCTTAAAATTCCATGTCATGTCAAGAAGATTTATATTTCCATCTCAAAAAAAGAATCCTCTCAAGCATTTAAAAACCCTTTTAAAAATAGAGACAAGGAGAAATGAATGGCTAGAGAAGTAAAAATGTGAAACCAGCATGTGTACTGCTTTAGAACAGAAAGGAAGGAGTTGGGGGAAGATACTGTGTATACCCTCCTCCCTGACCCAAACCCACACACCAAAAAACAGTACAAACCACTGCCTATAAAGGAAGGAAAGAATACCTGGCCAGAAAGCTTCTTTCTCCATAATTGGAAAGCACTAATTTCTGAGAAAAAACAGTAGTGAGAAGAAGGGGGTCCAAAGAGAATGTCTGTGTTTTCACATTTTTTGCCACCTGTTATGGAATGACTCATGCCCCCAACAAAGGCATGTTCAAGCCCTAACCCCCTGCCCTGTGGTGTGAACCCATTTGTAAATAACTGCATAGAGCCTATTAAGATGAAACCAAACTGAATCAGGGTAGGCCTCAATCCAATACGGCTAGAGTTCTTTTCAGCAGAGGAAATTTAGAAACAGCAGGAGTGATTAGGAGGTAGAAGGAGACAGACGACAATGTGGAGGTAGAGACTGAGTTATGGATTGCCAGTAAGTCACCAGCAGAATGCTACAGACTTCAGAGAAAGCCTGATTCTACTGACACTTTGATTTTGAACTTCCAGTCTCCAAACCCATGATACAATAAATTCCTGTTGGTTAAATCAACCAGCATGTGGTATTTGTCATAGTGCCTTTGGCATACTAAGACACCCTTAAAGTAATGGTCAGGTCTGGCTTCACAGAGATGGATAGTCTGGTTTTGGTCCATATCAAGGGATATCCCAAAGTGGAACAAAGTACAATCAAAGAGGCTCTGAGAAAAACCCCAGATAGATTTGTGGGACCCCCAAGCAAAAGACATATGAGGCTGGCTTCCAGGTGCAGACTGCCCAGGAGGTGGGAAGATACAAAGGAGGTATGGTGGCAGCAGGAGTCAATGGTAACAAGGCCATAGATGGCGTTGCCGACTAGTGTGGTCCCACAGTGTGGGACAATTCCCAGGGAATCATGGCCCATGCAAAGCATGGAATCAGTGGAATGACACAGACCTACAGGAGACTTTATAAGCAAGAAGGAGGACACATGCATGTTTTCCTTCATGAAGCAGTGATGAAAGGCAAAATGGGCCAAACAACAGCTCAGCAGGCATAGATGTGGATAGATAGTGTGACTACTAATGCACTCCTACATATGTTCTGGTATGACATGAGACTGCTGTTACCTAGATGCTATCTAAGGAGGAAGAGGGAAGTCTGATTTTACCAAAATTAAGTTTCTGCCATTGCAGGAGCATAACAATTCTAAATATAAAGTAAGAGGATGTATTAGTCAGCCAAAGGGGTGCTGATGCAAAATACCAGAAGCTGGTTGGTTTTTATAAAGGTTATTTATTTGGGGTAGGAGCTTACAGATACCAGATCATAAAGCATAAGTTACTTCCCTCACCAAAGTCTATTTTCACATTTTGGAGCAAGGTGGCTGCTGATGTCTGCAAGGGTTCATGCTTCCTGGGTTCCTCTCTTCCCAGGGCTTGTTTCTTTCCAGGCTTAGGGTTCCTCTCTTCCCAGGGCTCCAGCTTAAGGCTTCAGCATCAAACTCCAACATCAAAACTCCGACATCAAAAACTCTCTAATTCTATCCTTTGTCATGTTTTTTATCTGTGTGTCCCCACCCACCAACAGTGGGGGCTCAACGCCCTACTGGCACAAGAGGTTTACCCAATTGCTTAATCAAGTAAACCTCTGAATCCAATATCATCTACTATAACCAGAGAAAAAGATCAGTTTACAAACATAATCCAATATTTCTTTCTGGAATTCATCAATATTATCAAACTGCTACAGAGGATAAAATAAGGAAGGTTTTATTTCATATGAAATCTTCATTTTTACAAAAAGCTTTTATTCTAAGTTTCCTGTTGTTCAATGGAATAAGTTTGGGGAGAAGAAAGTTAACATAGGTGTTCACTCATGGGTACATTTCCTGCCAGGAATTGTCCAGAATTAAGATTTGGGGATAATGAGAGGATTTTTTTAGAATTATAGTAACAGAGCAACAAGGGTAGAAATGAGCACACTGAGTGGAAGGTCCACTAATGTTTCCTGTTCATCTCCTCCATGCCATCAGTGTGCTAGGAGGCTCTCCCAGAAGTCTGGACCTCCCCATTACTGTTCAGTGAATGCAATCCCTGTCCTGCTGTAGTGCTAGATTTTTTCATTTTTTCATGTCCAGCATGTAACACAGAGCTTGGCAAAAGGTTAAACCTAACTGAATGAATATTATTGACTATGTTTGGAGAGAGGGAAGGAATAGAACAACCAAAAATAAAATCAAAGTTGCTTAAAAATAGGAAGAAAATTGAAGCCTCTGTTTCTTGAATATCCTATGCCAGGCACTGCCATAGGTACTTACAAACATTAATTATTTAAATATACATAGCACCCTAAGGTAGTGTTTTAGGTTCCCAGCTTCTAAAACAAACATCACACAATGGGTTGGTTTAAACAATGGGAATTTATCATGGTTTTGAGCTAGGAGAATTCCAAAATTGAGGCAATTTCTTCCCAACGTTTGCAACATTCTGGTGTTGGTAGCCAGTGATGATTGGGCATTTGACTTTTCTATCATATGGCAATGTATATGGTATTGTCATATCTTTTCTCTCTTGGGTTTTGTTGACTTTCACCTTCTATTCCTCTATATATATTTCTTTATCTGTCTGAATTTTGTTCTGCTTAAAAAGGACTCCCATAATCTGGATGAAAGCCCAACCTTACTCAGTTGGCTATCTTCCTTAACTAAAAATAACATCTTTAAAGGTCTTATTTACAATGGGTTCACATACACAGGAATGGATTAAGATTAAGAACATGTTAATTTTTTCCTGGGGTACATAATTCAATCTTTCATATGTAGGGACAGTATTTTAATTTTATAGATGAGGAAATACACCCAGAGAAGTTAAATACTTTTCCCAAAGTCACACAACTAGTAAATAGCAGAGAAATGATCTTATCTCAACTATGTCTTACTCTAAAATTTACACTGTTTCAACTAAATCAGCTGTCTGCAACAGCTGTACATGAATGAATAGCTTGCTTGATGGAGTACAATTAATTTCCCCTTTGGAAAATCCCATTCCCTTTTATAGGCTTTACCATGAAATGCATATTTATTAAGCATCTTCCTTGAGAAAAGCTAACTCGGATGCAGGTGCTATGGGAGATACAAAGTAAAATGAGGCACAGCTTGCAGTACATTAACTTCAATCTAGGGTACTCCCTAGTCATGCTGTAGGAGCAGCCTTGACTCAATAAACAAAGCTTAGCGTTTAACATGAGAACCATCAACCAGGATCCATTTAGATTGGCATAAAAATGAATTAGCAATTACAAACCGTCAAGTCACAGCAGTGACCCAGGAATTTCAACAACAATCAAGAAATCACTTGAAAGATTTAATTCCACTTATATCATTCCAGCTGGGGAAGTGGATTTCTTCTCCTCAGTTGGAGTGGTATTCATTGGAGAAAAGAATAATATTGCAATATTTGCTTAGTTACCTAAAAAAGCACTATTGATTTTTAATTTGGGTTTGAAGTCTTACAGTACATTTTACATGGAATTAGAAAAAGTTTTGGGAAGTGGACTTGGCCCAGTGGTTAGGGCATCTGTCTACCACATTGGAAGTCCGCGGTTCAAACCCCGGGCCTCCTTGAACCGTGTGGAGCTGGCCTATGCACATCGCTGATGCACACAAGGAGTGCCGTGCCATGGAGGGGTGTCCCCCACGTAGGGGAGCTCCAAGCACAAGGAGTGTGCCCCGTAAGGAGAGCCGCCCAGCATAAAAAGAAAGTGCAGCCTGCTCAGGAAGGGCACTGCACACACGGAGAGCTGACACAATAAGATGATGCAACAAAAAAAAAACACAGATTCCCGTGCCGCTGACAACAGAAGCAGACAAAGAAGAACACGCAGCAAATAGACACAAAGAACAGACAACCAGGGTGGGGGGAAAGGGGAGAGAAATAAATAAATAATACTTTTTTTTTTAATTAAAAAAAAAAGAAAACAGTTTTGCCCAGTATCAAAAGACAATATGAGCTTTAATTCATATCCATATTTATTAATATTCAAATATAAGATTAAAAATCCATCACACCTAAACTTCTCGGAGAAATAGTAGCATTTACTGCTTGTAGAGTTTAATGCTTTCAACATCTCAATATAGTCCCTTTGCTCAGTTAAACTTCTGAATAAGAACTCTGTGGTCTGGTAACAACAGACACCTAATGGTCCAAGGAGGAGCAGCTCTCCCTGAGAACATGTTCCCAGTATCCCTTTCTCTGAGGCTCTCGACAATATTCTTCCAGGAACATGGCCAGCCTCCACACAGGCATCATCTTCTAGTACCTGCTCTTCTCTTCCATATCTAACGGTAAAAAGCAATCTGCTTCTTAGCCCAAAGAGTCTTTTTCAGGTCAACCAGCCTCCCACAAAGATGACCAAAAAGATAGCAATAATCAAGGCCATCTTCTGGGAGCGGAATGAAGGTTTCAAGAGGGGTTACAATCCAATGTGGCAAACAAATCATGAAAAAAAGACAATCATGGCAACTCCCTGCCTTGTGGCAGACAGTATACCAAGCTATAGACAACCACCTTATGAGGTACACACTGTTATCCCCATTTTACAGATGAAACTGAAGCATAGGATGCATAAGTCACTCAATCAGGTGAAAGAAGCACTATTTGAATATAATTAGTGCAGTTTTATATAGTGCTCATATAGAAAAACTAATCACAAAAGGTCAGATCACATACAGTCTGATTCCATTTTAGTCTGTCAAAAGAGTGCTAAGACAAAGACCAGCAATCTGTACTTTTATAAAGGGTATTTATTGGGATAAAAGCCTACAGTCCCAAGGCCATTGAAACTTCAACTCAAGGTACCATAAGAGGTACTTCCTCACCAAAGTCAGTTACCACATATTGAAGCAAGAAGGTGAGCAATCTTTGCCAGATTTCAGCCTTCCCCTCTGGGCTTCCTCTTCTTCTTGAGGCTCCACGGGCCCAGCTTCTTCCCCATCTAAACTGCAGGCTGGCATTGGGCTTGTTTCTCAGGGTTTCCTACATCACTCTCAGCTCTCTTCCCAAGTTCCGCTGTAGGCTATCAGACACATGGTCCATCTCTCCCTTGGGCTTTAGCTGTTTGAGTCTTCTTTCTGTCACATGTCAGGATCAAAAATGACAAAGTTCTTTCCTCAAGTGTCTTCTTGAGTGAGTGCCCGTTTATATCAGGTCCAGCAAGGGGGCGGGGACTCAACCTGAGTCACCCCCACTGACATAGTCAAATTTAAAAAGCCCTAATTCAATCTTGACAGGTAATCCAATCAAAGAAACCTCAAATGAATTTAATGCAATCAAGGGGTATCACATCCAGAGGAAGTAAGCCAGTCACTAAAAGACAAATATTGCATGACTTCACTGATATGACTAAGCATATTGAGCAGACTCAAAGAGATAAAAGCTGGAAGAAAGGTTACCAGGAGACAAAAAGGGAGTAGAGGAACGCTGTTGTGGCTCAACTGATAGAGTGTCCACCGACCATACAGAGGGTCCAGGGTTCGATACCCAGGACTTCCTGACCTGTGTGGTGAGCTGGCCCACGCATAGTGCTGCCGCACGCAAGGAGTGCTGAGCTGCATAGGGGTGCCCCATGCACAAGGACTGCACCCTGCAAGGAGAGCCGCCCAGCACAAAACAAGCGCAGCCTGCCCAGGAGTGGCACCGCACACATAGAGAGTGATACAGCAAGATGATGCAACAAAAAAAGTGACGCAGTTTCCCAGTGCCACATGACAAGAATGCCAGTGGACACAGAAGAACACACAGCAAATGGACACAGAGAGCAGACAACAGGTAGGAAAGGGAGAGAAAGAAATAATAATAAAATCTTTTTTTTAATTGTGCTCATTTATTTTTTTTATTGACTTTGTAATAATATTACATTAAAAATATATATATATATATGAGGTCCCATTGAACCCCACCACCCCCACCCCACCTCTCCCCCCCGCCAGCAACACTCATTCCCATCATCATGACACATCCATTGCACTTGGTAAGCACATCCCTGGGCACCTCTGCACCTCACGGTCAATGGTCCACATCATGGCCCATACTCTCCCCCATTCCATCCAGTGGGCCCTGTGAGGATTTACACTGTCCGGTGACTGCCCCTGAAGCACCATCCAGGGCAGCTCCATGTCCCAAAGACGCCTCCACTTCTCATCTCCTCCCGCCTTTCCCCATACCCATCAGCCACCATGTCCACTTTTCCCAATCCAATGCCACGTTTTCTATGTGGACACTGAATAAAATCTTAAAAAGAAAAAAAGGAGTAGAGAGTGGTGAACCGATGCTCAATCTGGACAGAACCTATGATAAGGTGGAAGAGAGTGGTTTGGCAATGGATGGGGGTGATGGTGGTGCAGGGATGTGAGTGGGATAGGCAGTGATGGAGTGTGAGGGTGAACAGGGTTGGAGGGTAGGTTGGACTATCCATGGAACTGTGGGGAGGGCTGGAGGAAGGAACAGATGAACTCTGGGGAGGTAGAGGTCTGCGTTTGAAAATACAATTGTGGAAATGTTCTTTTGGCATATATGGCAAGGTGTCATATATGGGGGCAGGGTGTCAGTCATGGGGAGATGTGTGGAAAGGGTGCACCTGGGGCATGCCCCTTTGGAAGATGAAGGTGTTCATCTTGTCATAGGGTATTATTTCAGTGGCTATAGACCCACACAATAAATAACGAAGTATTAAACTCCCATCCTGGGGAGTCCTATTACATATATAAAAAATCATCAATTTTACCCGAATGATTTACACAATCAATGCAATCCCAATAAAAATTCCAGGGGAGGGGGATCATGCCCTACACAGGGCAGAGAGAGCCTTCTGGCCCCTCCTGTCTGCTGCCTTCCTGAAAGTTGAAGTCTCCCCACAAGACAGTTTTATGATCCAGTGGATTCTCCTGGAGAGACCCTGCCTGAGAATGGGCATATGCTAAGTGTAGAGGGCAGAGAACCAGCAAGACAACTTGATCCTGGGAGGGGACCTAGGCAGCACCTGGGGGTGGGGAATGTGTGTGGATAGGGGAGGGGTGGCTCTGCAGTGCCAAGCTGCGGTGGGGGTCCCCAAGGGCTGACTGGGGCTAAGCCCAGGTCTGGGATGGGGTCTCTGAGGGCGCTATGCTAAGAGCCGGGTTTGCCTCAGCATGGCTCATAGTCAGGGTGACTGATGCGCAAGTGCATAGTGGTGGGCAATGGGGCAGTGGACAATATGTGCTTATTCATGAACTATGTCAAATTTGTAATTTTAGCATATCTCTCATGCCATGTAGGGAGTATCAAACTAAATCTATGATTGCCAGAAGCATTGCTAGGATTTAATGCAAATTAACTAAAATGTGTACATTTTTAGTGTTTATGATAAATTCAGTTCCAACCTTGTTACACCTTTGAAATTCTTTAAGAAACCTTTAATAAAGAAATATTAAGTTATACTTAACTTGTGCTCATACATTCTCTTTTTTGATCTCATACATTCTCTCCTCAGGTATTGCCTATCTCCTGTATGCTTGCAGCAACCTCTGGCTATCTGGCTGGCCTTGTTATTTCTTGTTAGCAATAATCATTGCTGGACATTACTTTTTCAGCTTCACATTCTAAGGATGGTAAAACCCATGCACACAGATCATTAAAACTCTACGTGAGGATGACTGTATCATCTGAACCTGAGGTGCCTTAGGTCCTCTGCTGACCTTGATGGAATTTCCAGTTTCCCATTATTTTTTTTTTAGGAAGTAACAGGGTTTGAACCTAGGACCTCACACATGGGAAGCAAGTGCACAAACCACTGAGCTACACCCACTCCCTTCCTTTTTAAGAGCTTTTTAATTGCTTTGGCTCTTTATTATTTCTTTTTGCAAAATCCTTCCTGCCCCTCTAACTAAAAACCAAAGATTTATTTTCTGTTCTTATGTAGATTGTAGAAAAATTGCCTTATTTTTCAAAAGGACTTCATTAAAGGCTTAGGTTTCAATAGATATTCAGAATAATCACTGGCACAACTAGTTCCAACTAGTGAAATAAGGAAATAAAATACTTAGAAATATTTTTTGACAAGAATTTTGCTATACAAATACATTGCTTCAAATAAGGTCATATATGAATGAACGTAAAAGAAATTTATAATCATTTTTTTTGCTTTTAGAAAATTAGTCCTAAAGTTCTTTAAAAAAATAATTTAGGGAGTCCCTGAAATTTATTTAATATTTTCCTTACTTTTACCCTCATTCTGTCTTAAAGGTACATTTAAGTTAGTGCATGTTGAATGATAAAATTTCTAATAAGTGGAGTCTAAATTAATGGTTTTTGTTCTGAATTATTTTAGTTATTTTAGGCACTGCTTCCATTTAATTTTTTATTATTAATTTAAAATGCCAAATTGGGTACTAGTTACTTGGTTGCTGACTTTCAAGTCATTGCTACTTTAACAGTGCCCCATCTTAGCATATGGGTTTAGAAATAAAATAATATACATAGTTTACTAGAACAATTTCAACAGCATATTTGCAGAAATGCAAAAGCCAATTATCAAATTTACTTGGAATGGTAAGAAGCCCCAAAGAGCCAAAAACCCCTTCAAATAGAATAACAAGACGAAGAGGATATTTGTCTACCACATGGGAGGTCCAGGGTTCAAACCCAGGGCATCCTGGCCCGAGTGGTGAGGTGGCCCATGCACAGTGTTGATGTGGGCAAGGAATGCCATGCCACGCAGGCGTGTCCCATGTACAAGGAGTGCGCCCTGTAAGGAGAGCCGCCCCCCGCAAAGAAAGCACAGCCTGCCCAGGAGTGGCGCTGCACACACTGAGAGCTAACACAGCAAGATAACACAACAAAAAGAGATACAGATTCCCAGTGCTACTGACAAGAATATAAATGGACATGGAAGAACACACACAGTGAATGGATACAGAAAGCAGACAACGGGGAGGGGGGAAAAGGGGGAGAGAAATAAATAAAAAATAAATCTTTGTAAAACGAAACAAAAAACAGAATAAAAAAGTTAGAGGACTCATGTTTCCTGACTTTAAAGCATATTACAAATCTACAATGCTCAAAGCAGCATGGTATTGGCTCAAGAATAAATATATTGACCAATGGAATCAAATTGAGAGCTCTGAAATACACCCTCATATCTTTGGCCAATTGATATTTGACAAAGCTACCATGTCCACTCAATGGGGAAAGAATAGTTTCTTCAACAAATGGTGCTAAGAGAATTGGATATCCATATGCAAAAGAATTAAAGAGGATACCTACCTCACACCATATACAAAAATTACCTCAAAATGGATCAAAGACCTAAATGTAGGAATCAGCACTATAAAACTCCTAGAAGAAAATGTAGGGAAGCACATTCAGGACCTTGTGTTAGGCAGTGGTTTCTTGGACTTTACACCCAAAGCACAAGAATGAAAGAAAAAATATATAAATGAGACCTCCTCAAACTTTAAAACTTTTGTGTATCAAAGGACTTTATCACAAAAGTGAAAAGACAACATACTTAATGGGAGGAAATATGTGGAAGCTACATATCTGATAAGGGTTTAATATCTATAATATAAAGGTATCTTACAATTCAACAGTAAAAAGACAACCCAATTAAAGATGGGCAAAAGTCTTGAAAAAAACATTTCTGCCAAGAGGATACACAAATGTCTAAAATGCTCATGAAAAGATCATCAACATTATAAGCTAAAAGGGAAATGCAAATCAAGACCACAATGAGATATTTCACTCATAGAATGGCTACTAATAAAATAAAAAAAAAAAAGAAAACGACAAATGCTGGAGAGGATGTGGGAAAAAAGGAACATTCATTCATTTGCTTGTGGGAATGAAAAGTGTTGCACCCACTGAGGAAAAGATTTTGGCAGTTGCTCAGGAAGCTAAATATAGAATTACCATAGACTGCTCAGTCCTGCTACTAGGTATATACCAAGAAGAATTGAAAGCAGGACTCAAACAAATATTTCCACATCAATTTTCTTAGCAGTATTATTCACAATTGCTAAAAGATGGAAGCAACTCAAGTGTCCATCAACAGATGACTGGATAAACAAAATGTGGTATATACATACAAAAGGATTATTCAGCTAAGAAAAAAGAATGAAACCCTTGTACATGTGACAACATGAATGTACTTTGTGAACATTAGCTGTTGAGATAAACCAGACACAAAGATATTGTTTGACCTCACTGATAGGAAGTAATTATGATCTGCAAACTCAAAGAGTTAGAATCTGGAATATAGGTTGCCAGGGAATAGATTGGAATCAAAGAATGGCAAGTAGATGTTTCATTTGTTAAAACTTTCTATTTATGTTCACTATAAAGATTTGGAAGTAAATGGTGTTGATTGTAGTACATTATTGTGACTCAATTATACAGGTGAGTATGGTAAAAAAGGGGAAACTTCAGGGTGTAAATGTTACTAGAATAGAAATTAAAATTAAAATTAAAATTAAAACATATGACTGTAAGGTGGTGGTGTGCTCTCCCTGGACCGGTCCTAAGCCGTGCCAGATGAGGGACAGACGTTCATGCTCCCCGTACTCTGCTCGCGGGCCCCTCGCCTCTTTCCCCCGCGGCTTGGCCGGTGCAGGGATGCGCAGGGGTGCGGCTCCGGCCCTCCCACCGAGGAATTTGCCCTCGTTTGCCGGTCCTGACTGTTTTCACGCTCGGCCCCTCTCCTCAGAGAGGACGGGCCGTCTCGCTGCTGAGGCGCGAACGCGCCTCGCCAGCCCCTCGCGGGGCCCCTGGAGCGAGCCAGATTGTACCTCAGGCGCCCAAGGCCCAGCGGCGGCGCTGTTCCAGTCCCGGCGTCCCCTTCGGCCGCGGCCGCAGTTGCTCTTCCCCAGTGTGCTCCCAAGAAGCCGGGGGTGGAGAGTGGATATGGACACTTCTCTGCGTGGGAGGGTGTCGTGGGTGCTCCAGTGGCGGCGCCCGGGAGAGGGCTCTCCGGTCTTGCCCGAGTAACCTGAGCGGGCCGTGTCCCAGGCTCCGCCCCCTCCGCCCCCTTCATCTGGTGTTTGCCGGAGCTTTTTAGTGTTGGGCCTTCCCTGAGAAAATGCGTAGGATCTGTGTGTGGTGTCTTTGGGTGCCAGAGGCGCCCTCGCGGTCCAGCCCGATGAATAGCGGCCTTCGGTGATCCCCGAAGGGCCGTGAGGCGCCACGCTGAATACAAAGAGGTGTCCATCCTCTGGGCCCCTTGATGTCGTGGCAAAGCCTGCTCTCCCTCGTTGCCAGGCTTATTTTAAGGAAAAAAAAAAGAACAAAACAAAACAAAACATATGCTTGTATAACACAGTGAACCCTATTGTAGGTAATGGACTATATAGTGAAGAGTGCAAGTATAAGAATGCTCTTTTATGACTTTATAACAAATATATGAAACTAATATAAGGTGTTAACAATAGGGTGGTATATAGGAAAAAATATACCTAATGTAATCTATAGATGATAGTTAATAGTACTAGTTTAATAAACTTTCATTAATTGTAACAAAAGTAACTACCAGTAAAAAAAGTACAATTACAAAAATGTGCTATCTATCAACAGGTATAACATATTCACATCAGTGCAAGGTATTGGTGGTGGGGTGGGTTACAGGAATCCTGCATTTTATACATGATTGTCCTGAAAACCCACAACTTCTCTAATAAAAACATCAACAAAAATTTACATAAATTAAATACACATAAAAATGAATGCAGGTAAAACTGAGGATATGTGAATAATATTGTTGGATTGTATCAATGTTAATAGCCGTTGTTTTGTTTGTGATATCCACAACACATCCGTGGTTGTGATATTGCTTATAATTATGGAAGACAGTACCATTCTGGGAAACTGGGAAAGGATACATGGGATGTCTCAGTATTATTTCTTAGAATTGCTAGTAAATCTACAATTGTTTAAAAATTAAATCTTTCATTTAAAAAAGTAAATGCAATATTGATAAAATGTGCACATGGTGAAACATGAAATTTAGCATTTTTCTTCCAAAGAGAAAATTGAACATGTTATGAAATAATGTACAGAGCTTTTTGTTATTGTTTAAGTTTATCTGCCACCTTTCATAAATTGTATTTTAAGACTTTATGCACATTGTGAACTTCAACTAAAAAGTAAATTAAATTTTAGTTTAAGAAATAAATTCCCAGGAAGCGGACTTGGTCCAGTGGTTAGGGCATCCGTCTACCACATGGGAGGTCTGCGGTTCAACCCACGGACCTCCTTGACCCATGGACCCACTGGCCCATGCACAGTGCTGATGCACGCAAGGAGTGCCGTGCCACACAGGTGTGTCCCCCATGTAGGGGAGCCCCAAGCACAAGGAGTGTGCCCTGTAAGGAGAGCTGCCCAGCACGAAAGAAAGTGCAGCCTGCCCAGGAATGGTGCTGCACACACAGAGAGCTGACACAACAAGATGACGCAACAAAAAGAAACTGATTCCCATGCCGCTGACAACAACAGAAGGGGACGAAGAAGAAGACGCAGCAAATAGACACAGAGAACAGGCAACCCGCGGTGGGGGGGGGGGGGGAAGAGAGAAATAAATAAATCTTAAAAAGAAATTCCCTTTTTGCTGACAGATTAAGATAGTATTCACAACTGCAAGCAAGACAGTTTCATCCATCTGTCCCATGGGCTTTAAGGCCCCTCTCAATTGGAAGCAGAGTGGGCATCACCACCAAAATCCTCAATTTTGAGGAATGAACAAACATAAGGGGGGAAATGCAACTATGGAATGAAGTAGACATTATTATTCTAGCAATGGAAGAACTTGTATCATTGATATAAAGGCAGTGGCCCCCAGAGGTTCTGAGGGGAGGGAGAGGGAAGAATAGGTGTAACATGGGGCATTTTGGAGACATTGGAATTGGCCTGCATGACATTATAGTGACGGATACAGGCCATTACACATTTTGTCAAAGCCTATAAAATTGTGCAGTGTAAAGTGCAAACTATGGGAGCGATGTTTGAGCTTGGTTGGTGTGCTTTGACAGATAAAATGAAAAGGAAGAGTTCTGTATTGAAAGAAGAGCAAAAGCAAACTCAGCCAGCTGAACATAGTACAAATCCGGTTTGTCTGTGTCTTCAGGAAATATTCCTGTGCTATTCAGATCAGAATTACAGTTCTGATCCAAACTTAATATTGAATTATGCTGCCTTTTATGAAAAAAGTTTGGCATATAACTACATCTGGTTTTATTATATAAATATATATAAATCTTACATATGTAACATATATATGTAGTCATTATAGTAACAACCACATTATAGGGTTCAGAAAAAGAATACACTACACCAACGCCTTCGCTGTTTTAATTTTTATATTCAGTTTTTAAATTGGAAATCTTAGCATCACTATCAGTAATACAAGAATAAATTAAAATGGACTTCTGATTTTAAAATGTGATATTTTATAAACCAACCATTGAGTAGAGGAACATAGGTTCTGGGTGACCACATTTGGCTAATGAGCACAATGCTCACCTCCCATCCTGTGCTGACTTTCCAATCAATTCCCATATTTCAGCATTTCCCCTCATTCCTGCCCCTGCCCACACCTTTATCATGAAGGAGGCTCTGCTTGTGCTGGTAGAAATAGAATAGGCTGAACGACTGGAATACTGAGTTCAAATCACTATACCACCACTCCTTCGCAAACATTGTTGAACAAATATCTGAGCCTTAATTTCCTCTTTTGTGAATTGGGGACAATATACTTACTTTGTAGGGTTGCATGAACACCAAGCAGTATCATATATACCAGGGTGCTTTGCAAGCTGTAAAACACTAAAGAGATGTGAATTGCTAATATTAATGAACTAATTCATTCTGGGGTATAAATTACCAATAATGACTTCATACTCTGCTCCTCCAAAGACCATCACTGTGGGGGAACAATGTGGTGTGGCAGTTAAGAGCAGAGGCTTAGAGAAATGCAGACCTGGTCTAGATTCTATATCTGCTACTAACATAAGAGGAAGGACCTTATGATCTTAGGCAAACTATTTAGTTTTTCAAGTTTTGTTTTGTTTCTCTGTGAATATATATAAGAGAAATTCACAGAATTGTTGTAAAAACTAAATTAAATACTACAGTTAAAGAAGATAAATAAGATAATTTCTATAAATTACATAAAATATAAGTTGTCTGCTATTATTTGTATTATTATTTTAAAAGGGGCCTGAGAACCAAAAGATGACCTTTCCAAGCATGGAATGGTAGAAAAGATATCTGAGGAGGAGTCAGGTAGATGTTTCACCAAGTGGGATTAGGTACCACCTGCATCAGATCACCTGGGATGCCTGTTTAGATTGCACATTCCTGAACACATTCAGTTGGAGGTGACCAAGAACCAAGAAGAACAGCATAGGTCCTTGCAACCTCACTGTTCTCCAGTTCTCTCACTCTCCTCTCACCTCTGCCCTCCCCCATCCACAAATGCTACTGTGGCTTCCAAGCTCATTGTCAAACCCTCTTGCCAAGCTCCTGCTGCTTTAGAGTTAGAATGGTTTTTTAGCGATTCAAATCACAAACAGTTGTGAGAAAAAGATCACGAACTGGTTTAACTTAGATTCATTACAACTCCAGAAGCCAAAGGAAGCTCTTCCACCCTTGTCTTTATCTTTTTTAAATCTTTTTCCTTGCCTTTCTTTAAGTTATAGATTTACATTTACATTTGTTAAAATGTCACATCAATACTTTTGCTGAAGTTTCCTCAGCCATCTTGGTAAATGAAACATATCCTCTAGGAGAGTCCCTGGAAGGGCTAATGGGTGCAGCATTCCCTAAATTCTTGTGTTTTGAAAACTGCTTTTCTATAGACTTGATATTGAAGGAAACCTTGTCTGGATATCAAACACTTGATATATATTTTTACTGAATTTTTAAAAGGCTACTTCATTGTTCCCTTGCTTTGTAAACTGTTTTTGAAAGGTCTGATACCCATTTTGCCTTTGAAAGATTGTTTTTAAATTTTAATTTTTCAAGAAGCTTTAGATTACATAAGGGTTACATCAAAATATAGGGGATTAGGACAGCAAGATGGTGGCAGAGTAAGGCCTCCTAGAGTCGGCTCCTGCTACAGGGAAGTTAGCAAACACCCAGAGCTATCTGGACCTAGCTGAAGCACCTGTCTGGGGGCTCCAGGAGGCCAAAAGAGAATCCTGTAACATACTTTAAGGAGTGGAAGGAGATGCCCATCTGCAGCAAAGACTCGTAACTAGAGCGCTCCACACCCCAGAGGCCAGTGCCCATCCTCCACTGGAGGCACAAGCTGCCTCAGGACCTGTTCTACAGCTGGAATTGAAAGCTCTGCTTCCCCAAAACTGGAAAGGAAGAGACAGTGGGCAACCAATTTCAGCTATGGTGAGGAAATTCAGTGGGCTACAGTATAATCCTGAGAACAGCTAATGTTTGAGCCTGTCCAGGTTATAAAGAGGCTGGGAGCTGCCATCTTTTGTTTTCTTCTTTATTTTCTTTTAAATGTTACATTCAAAGAATATGAGGTCCCCATATACCCTCCACTCCACCCAATCCACCCCTCCCACATCGGCAATCTCTTCCATTTTTGCAGTACATCCACTGCACCTGGCAAATACATTCTGGAGCACTGCTGCACCACATGGACAGTAGGGCCACATTGTAGTCCACACTCTCCCCAAGTCCACCCAGTGGGCCATGACAGGGCACACAACATCCAGCGTCCATCCCTGCAGCACCACCTAGGACAACTCCAAATCCTGAAAATGCCCCCACACCATATCTCTTCTTTCCTCTCCTGACCATCAGCAGCCAGCGTGGCCACCCTCACCACATCACTACTACAATTTCTTCCCTTATGAATCACAATAGTTTCCCAGCAGAACGCCAGTAAGTCCATTCTAATCCATACTTTATTCCTCCATCCTGTGAACCCTGGGATGGTTATGTCCAGTCCCCCTCTACATCAGGAGGGGCTTTAGATTCCACATGGATGATGGATGCAATTCTCCTGCTTGAAGCTGTAGGCACTTCTGGCTCCCTGGTGTGGTGGTTGACCCTCTTCACCTCCCTGTCAGCTGGCCAGGGTAAGTCCAACAAACCAGAGGGTAGGAGCCTCAAGTCTGCTGAGGCCCAGGGCCTGGCTGTCACATGGACAGTTCAGAGATTCAGGTCTCCTGAGTATACACCAACCCAAATGCCAACCACAGGTCTGGTAGAAGTAACAGAAGAGGCATGTGTAGAAAAGTCATATCTGAGACCAACTCCATCATACTCGGGAACACAAATACCAAAGTAGGGCCAACTGACATGGCCCTGAACTCCAGAGCCATCTGCCATGACCATAGAATCTGTGGGTCTCTGCAGCCCTCAGGAGAACCAGCAACTGGGATTCCATCTACCTTGGCTGTCTCTGGTACCCTCCTGAGGCGTGCATAAGCATCATGCCTCTGATGACCTCTTGACTCTTTTTTGGAGACTCATAGCCATATAAACTCACTTGGATAAAAGAGGGAAATGGAAAGAAGCTGCCATCTTAACTGTGCCTTGCGGTCACCCCTCGGGCTGAAGTGTGGTTTGCTGGCCTGGCGGGGGAGCAGCCGCGGCAGGCCAAGCCACTGCCCCCATAATAGGGTGGCTGGTCGGACTCATCGCCACCCCTGAAGGAAGCTCGGCATGGGCGCAGAGTGCCCTTGGGTCTCCCCTTCTCGGCAGCCATGCTTTCGCGGCCGCCCCTCCTCCCGGATGGCGCCACACGATGCCTGTGGGGCGGCACCCTTCTTCTTCTTTCTCCCTGCACAGGCGCAGGGTGGAAAATTCCAGTCTGCCCTTTTCCCCTCCCCCCGACAGCAGTAACAGCCAGGCGTGGGTGGGAAACTCAAGTCTGCCCTCTACCCCAGCAACAGCAGCCACCAATCCCTAAACCCTGCCCCTTCCCCCAGCAACAGCGACAGCCAATCCCTAATCACCGCCCCTCCCCCGTCCAGTACCGCCCACTGACCTTTCTCTGGCAACCAATCAGAACAGGGCGTGGCTTCAACCAATCAGCCTTCCCCAGCCCCTATAAAACTGTTGCCTCTCCCTCAATAAAGTTGGACTTGCGTGTTTACCTTGTCTCTGCAGTAGTTCTTCTGCCGTGCGCCCTCCAGTCCTGAGAGCCCCCGACAAGGGCCTGGCCTCCCTTGTCCCCAGTTCATTGTCTGCTTCTCCGGGCGACCCCCTCGTTGCCGGCTTTGCCGGGCGACCCCGTCAGCCAAACCGCGCAACCCCTGTGAGACCGACCCCTCATCTGCTGCCGGACCGACCCCTCGTCCCAAGTGGGACCGACCCCTCGTCCCAAGCAGGACTGACCCCTCGTCCAAAGCTGGACCGACCCTCGTCCGCAGCCAGACCCCATCTCTACCGACCGAGCAAACCGTCACAGTGCCTGGCATGAGGAGAAGCGGGGTGGACTGAAAATCCCAGTGCTAGTGGGGACCGACATCTTCCCATCCAGATCATATTGCAGGTCTAGCCTAGGCCCCAGTTCCACCTCCAGCAGGGAGGAAGATGCAGGGACCTGCACCAGACTCTCTGGGAAATTACTGGCTAAGCCACAGAGGCTGGTGATTGTCCTACTCTGGCAGCAAGAGCTACCCCAGGAGCTGTTCTGTGATGGGAACTGGAAGCTCCATTTCCCAGAAACAGAGGAGGAGGAGATGGTTGGCTGCCAATTTTGGCTATGGATTGGGAGGCTTGGCTGGCTAAGAGATAACCCTGAGAATGGCTGGGATGAGAACTAGCCCAAGTCAGAAAGAGGCCAGTAGCTGTCATTCTGACTCCATCCCCAGCCTGAGGGGAATCCAGGCTGACAGCGTCTATCATGCAGATCAGCCTGCAGCCCTAGCCTAGTCTTCAGACCTACCTCTGGTGGGAAGGAGGCTGAGGAGCTCTGCTCCAGCCTATACAGATAACTGCAGAGAACTTTGGCTGACATTAACTGAAAATCAGAAGTCTACTAGGGCAAAGGCAGTCATCTTGGACCTGCACTGCATAGATTGCTGCCCACACCTGCAGCTCCATCCCTGCCCCAGGCAGGGGAGAAAGGGATGTGAAGTTTCATCAGTCTCTCTGGGCAACTACAGTCTAGGCCTGCACATGGATTATTCCACATAGCTGTGACTTTGTCCTTACCTCTGGCAAAGGAGAAAGTTGGAAGAAGCATCATTGGTCCCTGGTGCAATGAGGGCAGCTTGAGTCTCCACAGCTTACAGCAACAACTACATGCTTGGCTCCTATTGCACAACCAGCAAGGGAGAAACAATAGGAAGCCCTTGACTAAAGAGAAAAACTGCACCCAGAATAAACACTCTAGTAAGCCAGATGCAAAGACACCAACAAAAAGTTACAATCCACACCAAGAAATTGGAAGCTATGGCCCAGTTAAAGGAACAAAATAAGCCTCCAGATGACATAAAGGAGTTGAGACAACTAATTATAGATGTTCAAACAAATTTCCTGAATAAATTCAATGAGATGGCTAAAGAGATTAAGGATATTAAGAAGATATTGGATGAGCACAAAGAAATTTGAAAGCATATATAGAAAAATAGCAGATCTTATGGGAGTGAAAGGTGCAATCAATGACATTTTAAAAACTTTGGAATCATATAATAGCAGATTTGAGGAGACAGAAGAAAGAATTGGTGAGCTTGAAGAAATGGCCTCTGAAAGTGAACTTACAAAAGAAGAGATGAAGAAAAGAAGGGAAAAAATTGAACAAGGTCTCAGGGAACTAAATGACAGCAAAAGGCATGCAAGCATATGTGCCATGGGTGTCCCAGAAGGAGAAGAGAAGGGAAAAGGGGCAGAAAGAATATTTGAAGAAATAATGTTAGAAAATTTCCCAACCCTTTTGAAGGACATAGATATCCCTGTCTGAGAAGCACAATGTACTCCCATCCAAAAAAATCCAAGTAGACCAACTTCAAGACACATACTCATCAGAATGTCAAAGGTCAAAGACAAAGAGAGAATTCTGAGAGCAGCAAGAGAAAAGCAATGCATAACATATAAGGGATAACCAATAAGATTAAGTGCTGATTTCTCACCAGAAACCATAGAGGCAAGAAAATGGTAGTCTGATATATTTAAGATACTATAAGAGAAAACCTTCCAGCCAAGAATCTTACATCCAGTGATATTGTCTTCAAAAATGAGGGTGAAATGAGAATATTCACAGATAAACAGAAACTAAGAGAATTTCTAAGCAAGAGACAAGAATTTCAGGAAATGCTAAAGGGTGTGCTAGAGCATGAAAGAAAAGACAGGAGAGAGAGGCCTGGAAGAGAGTCTAGAAATGAAGACTATATCAATAAAAGTAAGTAAAAGTGTCAAAAGAGTGATGAAAATAAAATATGACAGATAAAACTCAAATAGGAATAAACTTAACTGTTGATGTAAAGCACTTGTATTCAGAAAACTGCAATTCAATGTTAAAACAAATCAAAAAAGCCCTAAATAACTGGAAGAACATTCCATGCTCATGGATTGGAAGACTAAATATCATTAAGATGTCAGTTCTACTCAAATTCTCCCATTACCAACTTCTTTTATTAGTGTGGTACATTTGTTAAAATTGATGAATAAATATTGAGGCATGGCTATTAACCATGATCTATAGTTTACATTAGCGTTTGCACTTTACACTGCACAACTTTATAGGCTTTGACAAAATGTATAATGGTCTGTATCCACCACTGCAATGTCATGCAGGAAAATTCCAGTGTCCCAAAATGCCCCATGTTACACCTATTCTTCCCTCTCCCTCCCCTCAGAACCTCTGGGGCCATTGCCTTTATATCAATGATACAAGTTCTTTCATTGCTAGAATAATAATGTCTACTTCATTCCATAGTTGCATTTCCACTTTGTTTGTCCATTCCTCAAAATTGAGGATTTTGGGATGGTGATGCCCACTCTGCTTCCAATTGAGGGGGGCCTTAAAGCCCATGGGACAGATGGATGAAACTGTCTTGCTTGCAGTTGTGAATACTCCTTTTTTTTTTTCAGGATGAGCATTGCCCATCATCATCATTTTGTTAGCTGTCTTGGGCAAGTCCAATGAACTAGAGAGTAGGTGTTGCAATTCTGCAGAGACTCAGGGCTCAATGAATATATGAACAGACTTAAGATTTAAGTCTCTGGGACATATTTTTAATAAGCATAATGTTAATTATAGATTCAAATAAAAGGGGCAGAAAAGCCATATGTAGGGAAATTATAAATGAGTCTTGACTCTGTTACATTGGGGAGCATATATTCCAAAGTAAGGCCCACTGACAGCGTACCAAATTCCTGAAGTTGTCTGCCTTGCCTATAGTGTCTAGATATCCCTAGAACCCTCAGGAGCCCTGCTGTCTTTTTTTATTATTATTATTTTATTTTTAAAAAGATACTTAGATTACATAATGTTACATTAAAAAATGCAGGGGATTCCCATATGCCACACTCCCTACCCATTCCACATTTTTGAAAATTAACATTTTCCTTCATTAGGTTCTACAACTGAAGAACACATATTGGAACATTGCCACTAAGTGTGGATTATGGTTTACATGAAAGTTTAAATTCTATCCCACATATTTTTGTAGTTATTACAAGCTATATAATGGCCTGTAGCCCTGCTGTTTCAGGCACTGTTTATTTTTTAACTGTGGCAATCAATGAGATCCTGCTGAGACATGCATAAGGTTAACCTCTGGAATGACCTCCCAACTTAGTTTAAAAACTCTTAGCCATAAAAACTCATTTGTCTCTGGACTGACAATGTGATAGCCAGATCCTGAGCCTCAACAGACTCCAGCACCTACAATCTGATTTATTGGACTTACCACACTCAGCTAAGATGGAGTTGAAGAAGGACAACCACCACACCATGGAGCCTAGAGTGATTACAACTGAAAATGGGAGGATTGCATCCAGCATCCAGGTGGAATCTGACCCTCCTCTTGACATAGAGGTGCAATGGACACAACCAATCCAATGTCCACATAGAAGAGGTGGCATTGGATTGGGAAAAGTGGACATAATGGACAAAGGGTATGGGGAAAGGCAGGAAGAGATGAGAGGTGGAGGCGTCTTTGGGACATGGAGCTGCCCTGGATGGTGCTTCAGAGGTAATCACCGGACATTGTAAATCCTCACAGGGCCCACTTGATGGAATAGAGGAGAGTATGGGCCATGATGTGAACCAATGTATATGAGGTGCAGAGGTGCCCAAAGATGTACTTACCAAATCCAATGGATGTGTCATGATGATGGGAACGAGTGTTGTTGGGGGGGGGGAAAGGGGGGGTGGGGGGGTGGGGTTGAATGGGACCTCACATATATATTTTTAATGTAATATTATTACAAAGTCAATAAAAAATTAAAAAATTAAAAAAAAAAACTCATTTGTACTTAATATTTCCCCCTTTTGGTCAAGATCTTTTAAATGCATTGCTAATTGGTGCATGGTAATAATTCCTCAGTGTCATGGAGCCTTATCCCCAGGAGTCATGCCCCTTGCTGGGGGGGGGGGGGAAGGAGGGTGGTGCATTTATATGCCAAGTTTGGTTTAGAGATAGGCCACATTTGAGCAACAAGGGGACTGGAAGATATTTGATATTTGATCTTTCAGCTGGCCTTAATGATATTTTCTTTATATTTGAATCTAACCATCTTATTAGCTAAGTTTTGGAGTTGATGGTTTTGGGTTAATATTCCTTGGTATCCAGGGGGCCCATTCAATATGTAGGTTTTGGAAAAGTTTCCTGGATAATAATTTTAAATATTAGTTTTCCTTCAAGAATTACAATAAGACAACTTTATTATTCCTTCTTTGATTATCTTCCATTTTCACTACCTGCTCTTTGATCTTTTTGACTGCTTTCTTTAACTCATTTTCATTCTTTTGGTTGTTTCCCTCCCTGCCCTTCTTCAATGTCTTTTTGAAATGTTCATTTGAGTCTACTATTCCTAGGTATCTTGTAATTTATTATTCATATCTGAGATAATTTTGTCCTTTTCTCCCATTTTTTCCTGAATTCAGTTTCTATATTTTCTCCTGGATTCTTTTATGCTTTTTACATTTATTTTCTTATTTTTTGAATTTCTCAATCAAAGTGATTTTTAACATTCTTTAATGCATATTCAGTGTGTTTAATTCCATTTGAAGTATTGCCTAAGAATTTTCTCCTACTCTGTAACTATTTTCTGAGAAATATTTCTCAGTTAAAATGCTTTTGACAAAATTCAACATCCATTACTGATAAAACATAAAATAAAAATTGGGAAATATGTTGTGGGAAACTGACTTACCTGTTTCTTATTGTAAATGTTATACCTGTTCTATTGTAGATGTTGCAGTTGTTCCTATTATTGCAAATGATGTTGAAGTTCAGATAGCAAACAGCTGCTTGGTAGTTTCCCAATAAATGCAATGGGAAAACTAGAGTTGAGGCTCTTAGTTCCAGAAGCTGTGAGTCCCCTTGTTGTAGAATTTGAGAGAGGTTCAATTATTTGCGTATAGAGAGGCCAGGACTCAGGAATGATTTTGAGAAGGAAAAATGGTTTATTGATGGCTGGCCGGACTCGGGAGCTTTCTGTTTGAATCCACAGCCCTGAACAAGATTTTCAAATTTCTTTTATACGGAGAGGAAAGGCCAAATGGTCCCTTTGTTTCAGTTCTCAATAGGCTTGAATTAGTATATATATCTTCCACATCTTAGGTAAGCTTTTAGCATGGACTCCAGACATTCTAGGTAAGCTTTTAGCATATTTGGTTTGCATTTCCCCTAAATACTTAAAGTTTATAGATCTTGCATTGTTAAACTGTTTCCTGGGACTGGAGTCGTTGCCATTGTCACCAAGGGCAGGTCTGCAGCCTCTTACCATTCCACACCCACAAGTCAAACAGCTTAGGTTATCTCTGAAGAGACAAAGAGCCTCCCACCCAGAGCCCACATCATTTCCCCCCTTTGCCAAAGTTTAACTTGCTAAGCTTTGGCATAATTATTGTTGGAGCTATGAGGTGGATGGCTGTTCATTGTTTTGACTGATTATTTATCAGTCTTTAGTGCAGCATCCAGGACTGCTTTTAGAAGTTTAGAACTTTTCATTCTGGACAGCAGAATCTTGGGGCAAGGGCCTCCTGCAGTTATCCTGCTGCCACCGGCACTCACGTGGATTTCCAGTCAGGTTCCAGATCCATCTATTACTTTTATTTTACCCTTAAAGAGTTTACACCTTTAACTTAAAAGGGGTGCTGAAGGGAGCTGATCTCTTTTCTGTAACTGCTTCCTGCTGGCCATGGGCTGTAGTCATTGCCTAACAAGGTGTAAACTTCTTATTTTAACTGGAGGAAGATGGATCTGGCATTCTGTATGAAGTTGGATGAAGTTTTTATATGGTTAATAAGATGTTCACTCTGAAAGAAACAAACTTAATTAAAAATTTGGAATACCCGTTTTTAAAAGAGGACATTGGATTACAGAGGTAGACAAGGTTAGGTGCCTATAAAGATGGCATTCCTTCTTAAAAGCTGGTGGGAACAGCATATATATTCTTTTTTAAGTTATTTATCTTTAGAGAGAAATTACAACAGACACTTAGCTTTGTCTGAAGACACATTCCAAGCTGTACAATGATTGCCACTCATTTGCTCCATCAGATGCTCCTGGTGAACTGGCACTCCTTGGGCAACTGGCTTCATTCAGGATTAGAACACTAAGTTGGAAATTCTCTTAGTTTTCAGCTGTGGGAATGATCAGAACTACAGAATAAAGGTTTTTTACACCTTGGCTTTAATTGTACAATTTCTAGCAATTTTGACTTGTTCAATAGGTGACTCACCATCAGCAAGCAAGCCTCACCTTTGCTACACAGTAGAGTACAGCAGAATATAGTTAAGTTGACTGAGCCTGGCTGAGACTGCCACCTTATTCTGTAGACATGTTTACTAACTGTTTAGAAAATGAATTTACTAGGAATTTAACATGGCTAATATACTTCTGCACTTGATCTAAAAAAGAAAAGATAACGTTATAATTATTAGGCATATATTTAGTACAGAATAAAAGTACAGCACTTAATAGTAACTAATGTGTTACTTAATGCATAAGGATTCAGAGTTGCAATTATTAGTTTTAAGTTTCAGGTTTGTAATACTTTACATATTATCTCTCCATGAGAGCAGGCCATAATGCCAATTGTGTTTAAGTTTTACTTACAGTATCCTGGTATCATGGCTCCACTTAGCATGTTCTTCATGCAGTGAGCAAGTGGCAGCATTGTTGATCCTACAGAGATTTTCCAGTATTTTACTAGCCTGGTGCATAGTGCTCTCTGGCACTATGGAACAGTGCCAGTCTGGAGGCGATGTCCCTTGTACCCTTGGCTGTACTGAGTCATCATTGGCTGCTGCAGGAGCTTGAAACGTAGTTTCCATCAACTTTAGGAGCAGAACTGGAGGCTGAGATAGCAAATATTTTAATTGAGGGGTCAGTGACTAGCCTAACCAATAACTCACATGGAGAGGCAAAATGCAATGTATGCAAGGCCTGGTTTGAATGCACAAGATTTTGATAATGTTAAAGTTTATTCCTTGTTTTTATATATATATATTTTAAACAATTTAATGCAACACATCATATATCAAATGACTGTTTACTTCCACAATTTTACCATGAAGAAAACAGTAGGTACTTTAGTAATAGAGGAGGGAAAAAAAATATTTTTCATTGTTAAAATGAAAACGGAATATTTCCAATAAAATCAAGATAACTTTTTATTATCATTTACTTAAATATGTACCTTGCGGTGGCCTTCAGACAGGTTTTATTATCACGAAGTTATTTTTTTGCAACCAATACCAATCTAAGTTTTAGTTAACAATGACTTTTAGAACTAGAACTATTTAAACGTTTTTAGTTTGGAAGATGTTTTACAAACTCTTCATAATTGACTATAACCACATTGACTAGCCACCTCATGTTTAAGTAAATTTATTAAATTACAATGACCAACCAAAGATATTTACGCTATTTAAGAGAGCATATCTACAATTTTTTCTTTTAGCCTAATTTCACCAATGTGAACTTATAATTTTATTACTCTAAAGATTTTATACACATAATGTTAATTTAGTTTATAAATTAATATGGGAGATTACACTCAAATTAAATAAAATTGAAACCATTATAGTTTATGCAAGGAATGTTCTCTTTTTCCCTTACAGGAAGCTAAAACCTTCTTTTCTTTGTTTAAGTTATGAAAATGAATAATTTAAAAGCATACTGACTACCAGGTTTTAAAACACATTACACAATTACTTAATTTGTTTAATCATAATCCAGGAAAGATCTCTCCATAGATTGGATACTTCAGAAGTTACAGCTTATCTGAGAATATCTAACTTTCCTGCACAAAAGTTTGTGATTTAACTGCTTCCTCTATTACATTCTAACCATTTTAGTTTTTACCTGTTCCCCTTTGTTAAATAAGGAATAGAATTTAGTGCTGAAATGGCACCGACCTAGCTCCTTCTTGGGCAACCTTTCACTGCCCATAGGATTGGCCTAAGCTGGTCTCCTCCACTGCTGTCCAACCTGGGAGTGGGAGACTGAGGCAGCAGGCCACCAGGTTACACCAATCAACATTTTTTTTATGTGAAAACTAACCTAATCTTTGTTGTTGTTTTTTTTCACATTTTATGGCTGACAAAAGGTTTAAACTGGGAAATTATGGGGCAAACTGATTCTTAATTCCCTAGCCTAGTAAATAGGTTTAACCTGCCACACCTAGTCTTGCCTTAAAGCTCTTGCAAAGAGGAGACCCTTTCCCAATTGTTTCTATAATCAGATTTCTATATGACTTTATCATCCTGCTTAGTTTAATTTGGGCCTTAAGAATATTTACATATATAACTGCTTATTTAATTTTTAACAATTCGAATAGAGCTCTTTTAAGAATTTTCATTTGTTAATTTGATATTATTATCCTGATGTATGAAGACATATACTGAGCAAATGGGCAGACAAAGAGTTAGACACAGAAACACAACTCATTGATATTACTTATAACTTGCATTATTTTATATACTGTTTAGCTTAATTTGGGGTCCAGAAATATATATTACTTATATAACTGCATATTTAACCTCAACAATTTGAGCAAATAGGCAGACATGAATAGTTTGACACAAAAACATACCTTTAGTTACTTTAAACTTATAATTTTTACAAAGCAAGTGTGACTGCAAAACATTTCAAAGACTCCTGAAACTTTTCTTAATTTGCACTATGACTGTGCAGTTTTACACTATGACCATGCAGTTTTACACAAGAATTTTCTTTCTTAATTAATGGATTGTAACTAAAATGTTCTCAATGCTTTAGCACGATTTTGTTTTAGAACTTTATATTTTACTTTGAAATTAGCAGAATTTTGGGTAAACAACAAGATTAATTTTATATATATTTACTGAGGCTATTTGAAGCCTCAGGGAGACAGACTGGTTTCTTTCATGAATTACTACTCTTAGGCACGAACACTGATGGTCAGGGCAGGAGACTTCTCCCCCTCCACCCCACTCTTTGATTCTGGAGATAATAAAACTCCAGTGGTCATTTAACCTTATTCCATCAGGCAGCAATTTATTTAGTTTACACTTGAATTCATGAGAGAAAGGGCTACTAATACCAGGACAGGAGACAGTCATGTCCCAGCTCTTCTCTGGCCTGTAGGGGCAGAAGCTATTATGAAATAACCAAAGGCAAAGGCAAGGGGTGAGGTTAGGCTTGAAGTAACCATAAACAAAGGAAAGGTTAGTGTAGAATTTACACTTAAATAATAGTTTCAGGCTAAATTCACTCAGCTATAATTTCAGTTATTATCTTTTCACTGTTTTATAATATAAATGCATTTATAAATGATTTTAACTCTCAGTTACAGTTTTTATTAGTTTTTTTAAAAACCTGTTAATTTTATAACACCTTTAAACACCTTTCATTCGACTTATAACATATTAAATGAACTTAACCATTACTTTAATTTTTCTTTTAAGGTAAAAGAATAAATCTCTTGCAGTTAGTTTGAAATAAAGAGCTACTTTTCAGGGTTTGATTTCTAGAACATAATGTGTTTTTTTTTTTTAAAAGAGTTAAGACCCTTTCTTCTTCAAACACTGAGGAAATGATAAGGTTAAAGCACAAGAAGCTATTTTGATAAAAGATTATCTTTGTATATTGATTTTACTCCATTTTAATCATAAAAATTTTCCTTCCGCAAACCTTCTACACTTTCAGTATTCATTCAGGTTTTGTCCCACACTATACTCTTTCCAATAATCAATCATTTTATCTTAGGACAAAATCATCTTCTGTTTCCTTAACAATAAAAACACATTCCATATATCCCATATACTAAGTTACCAGGCAAACTTCTTAAAACCTATAATTGCCATTAATACTAAACAAGCTTGTTAAAATAATGAACTTTTCTTCATTTTAAATACTTAGTAGCATGTAATACCAGAAAGTTTTTTGGAAGCAAGTTGGCAGGGGAGGCTGGCTGCTGAGGAAACGGTTTCTTGTTATAAAATTACCTTTTATCATTATTATCAATTCAGTTTTTGTTTAATAATGACTTTCTGCAATTAGCCATTTAAATAACTTAATTTAAACAATGCTTTGTTAAACTTTTGTAATTATTTATATCTTTAAGACAAATTTTACCTTCACAGAACACATTCTCTTACTTAAAGTTACTACAATACCTTCTAAGAACCCGGGCAGAATGCAAACGTATTTTGGCTTTGACACCCTATGGAGGGAACTTTACTGCATTTATTCTGATTCTGCTTTTCACCCCCTTCACTTCCCCCCTTCCAGGCAGTCAGGTGCACAACAATCAAACAGAAATGCGGCTTATGAATAGAAGTGTGGACTCACTGGAAAGGGGCAAGCCACTCCCCCCTTTCCAGCTTTCAGCTAAAATGAGCAGACAGAACCTACTCAGATTCGGCAACTCTCCCAGGGACCCAGCCACCCTGACTGGGGCAGCCCCAACAAACTGGGGTGCATGGCATGGACACAGATGGCCTCCAAGCCCCAGCAAAGGGACAGACCAGAGACAAGACAGCAGAGCATGCACAAACATCTAGACTCCACAAACATCCAAACTCCTCACAGTTTTGCCCCATAATCATTTCACCCCCTTGCCAATGGCAAGGGAGGGCTCCAGCTCCACTGAATTCTACTTTACATAACCACACAACTCCAACACTAGTATTGAGCTGACACAGACAGAAGCAAAAAGGTCACTAATCTGAACCACAAGTTCTATGTATATTTTTTCAGCACTCCTGCCCCCACAGCCATCACAAACCTTAGAACACTTAACATTTGGTATAAAGCAAATTCATTCACAATTTAGCACCATAACAAAAGATTTCAGCTAGACTTTTTCCACTGTTTAACTTTACACCCAGACCAAGCTCCACTAGAAAAGCTGATCCATTTTTCTGTAACCAAGTTTTTTTTTTTTCAATCTAGACCAATTTCCAGGATGTTAGGACTCAAACCTATAAACAACCCTTCCTATTAAAATCAAGCCTCCACTCCTTTAGTGGATATAAGACTAGTACCAGATTCTAACATGCAGTTAGACAAACCCAAAACACCAGGGCTTTTCCCAGTTTTTCTCCAGGACATTAGGACTTGAGCCTATAAACAGCCCTTCCTATTAAAATCAAGACTCCACTCCTTCAGTGGATGTGAGACCAGTACCAGCTTTTAACATGCAGTTAGACAAACCTAAAACACCAGGGCTTTTCCCCGGTTTTTCTCCTTTTCCCAGGCCTAGAGAGAACGGCTTCCCCCCAATTTTCTGGGGCTACTAAGGTTCTCTCGGGAGGTGATCAGCCTCCCCTTCCTAGCAATTAAAGCTAGGGCTTTCCAGACTGTGCTCACCCAGGGAGTCTTATCTTCTTCCATGTTCGGAGTTCTTTTTTGTTCCCAGAATCTTTCTCTTCAGACCTTCCATTGCCCTCAATTTTTGTCGGGAAGATTCTGGTGGAGCCCATATCTTTTCTGGATTAAATTTAATCCAGGGGCGCCAAGATTTGGGGTTCACCCAAGACCTCCTGGCTTCCTCAGGGATTTGGAAGGGCAGCAAATATGCTACCATCTCTGGCCTTCATTTGCTGTCCCATCTGGGTCACCAAAAATGTTGTAGAATTTGAGAGAGGTTCAATTATTTGCATATAGAGAGGACAGGACTCAGGAATGATTTTGAGAAGGAAAAATGATTTATTGATGGCTGGCCAGACTCGGGAGCTTTCTGTTTGAATCCCCAGCCCTGAACAAGATTTTCAAATTTCTTTTATATGGAGAGGAAAGGCCAAATGGTCCCTTTGTTTCAGTTCTCAATAAGTTTGAATTAACATATATATCTTCCACATCTTAGGTAAGCTTTTAGCATGGACTCCAGACATTCTAGATAAGCTTTTAGCATATTTTGTTTGCATTTCCCCTAAATACTTAAAGTTTATAGACCTTGCATTGTTAAACTGTTTCCTGGGACTGGAGTCATTGCCATTGTCACCAAGGGCAGGTCTGCAGCCTCTTACCATTCCACACCCACAAGTCAAACAGCTTAGGTTATCTCTGAAGAGATAAAGAGCCTCCCACCCATAGCCCACATCACCCTGGTCCCAGGCTTGTCTCCCCTCTTGTGTCTCTACCTTTATTTCTGCATTGCCATCCCTTCAAGCCAACCTGTTGTGAGCCAAATGCAACAAGTGACACCCAATGTGGGACTCAAGGGGAAGAAGAATCACTTCGAGGGAAACTAAAGGTGTTCTTATGATGCAGATCCCTGAGTGGTATGGAAGGCCTTACAAGTCCTCAGTGAGTAAGGACACTCTCTGGTATTTTAGCAGGGTTACAATGGGAAATGGAGACAGTTCAACAAAATATCTCCATCTCCTAAAAGAGATCCTTAAAGCAAGAGGAGCCAAGGCCAGTGAGCCTCATATTTTAGAACTCTCACAGATTATAGAAACCACTAAAAGAGCTCCTTAAAGCAGGAGGAGCCAAGGCCAGTGAGCCTCGTATTTTAGAACTCTTATAGATTATAGAAACCACAATGACTATTGTTAAATATATTTTAGAACCCTTACAAACAGAAGATGAGGAAGAGAAAAATGAAAATAGAGAATGTGAGGAAGTTTCTCCTACTGAATTTTTTGATGATATTAAATCTGAAGTTGTTTTGCCTTCAGCTCCTTCATTAACTGACTTTAGAAAGTCATTTTCCTTCCCACCAACACCTCCTCACTCCTATACCCAGAGATGCTCAGCCAAAGTTGTCAGTTTTACAAGAGGGCATTTTACAGGCTAGAAGGGAGGATGACTTGGAGGCACTTCAAATGACCTTTCCAGTTACCATACCAGAAAGAATAACTCCTGGAGTTGATCCTCAAAACCTGAATGGAGTTTATGAGTTCACTCATGAACCCTTCCCATTTAAATTTTTGAAAGAGTTTAAAGCAGCAATGCAACAATATGATCCAAATTCTCCTTTTACCTATGGTGCAGTGCAAAGTCTTACTGAAGGCTCTAGGCTGATTCTGGCTGACTGGTCTGCATTGGCAGGCATCACCCTAGGGTCTGGAGAGTTTTTACAATTCAAAACCTGGTGGACAGATCATGCAGAGACTCAGGCTGCTCATAATAGAGCCCATAATATCCCCATTTCCTTGGATCAGTTAGTGGGGGGTGGTGAATTGGGCAGGAGTAGATCAGCATTTAACAATGGATGATCAAGTCATCGCACAGGTTCGTCGCTGTTGCTTAAGAGCATGGGGAAAAAATTGCAGCTAAAGGCCAGCCTCTGGTGTCATTTCAAAAATTATTACAAGGACCTAAAAACCTTACCCTGACTTTATTGCTCAGTTACAAAAGGCTATCAAAAAACAGGTCAATAATTTAGAAGTTGCTGATACTATTTTGTAGCTAATGGTTTATGAAAATGCCTATTAGGATTATCAGAAAGCTATTGGGATTATGAAAGGTAAAGTGGATTTGAATGGATATATTAAATTGTGCCAGAATGTAGGGATGGAGGGTCACCACACTACAATGATGGCTCAGGCTGTGGCAGGGGTGAAAATCAATAAGAGGTTCTCTGGAAAATGTTTTAATTGTGGAAAAATTGGTCACATTGTTGTAGAATTTGAGAGAGGTTCAATTATTTGTGTATAGAGAGGCCAGGACTCAGGAATGATTCTGAGAAGGAAAAATGATGTATTGACCTCTGGTGGACTCAGGAGCTTTCTGTTTCAATTCCGAGCCTGGAACAAGACTTTCCCTTTCAAGTTTCTTTTATTTATTTATTTATTTTTAATTCATTTTTTAAAAATATTACATTCAAAAAATATGTGGTCCCCATGCACCCCTCATCCTACCACTCCCCCTACAGCAACATCGAGTTTCTTTTATACAGAGAGGAAAGGTTAAATGATCCCTTTGTTTCAGTTCTCAATAAGCTTGAATTAGCATATATATCTTCCACATCTTAGGTAAGGTTTTAACATGGACTTCATACATTCTAGATAAGCTTTTAGCATATTTTGTTTGCATTTCCCCTGAATACTTAAAGTTTATACACCTTGCATTGTTAAACTGTTTCCTGGGACTGGACTTGTTGCCATGGTCACCAAGGGCAGGACTGCAGCCTCTTACATCTCACACTCACAAGTCGGACAGTTTAGGTTATCTCTGAAGAGACAAAGAGCCTCCCACCCATAGCCCACATCAACATGAGAAAAGATTGTCAGAAAAGGTCTGAGGGAAAAACAATGCTGCTTGGACAGAATATTTCTGCTCTGAAACAACCTGAGTTGTGTCTAAGCTGTGGTAAAGGAAATAATTGGTCTAGCCTATGTCATTCTAATTATCATAAGAATGGCATCCCCTTGTTGGGAAACTTCCAACTCACCTGCTCAAAAAGGGGGCTTTCCTGGTTCAGCAGAGCAATCCCAACATTCCCCAATTCTCCAAGGTGCCCTGGATTTATACCCTGCCACAACAGGAAGAGCAGCCATAGATATTCCTATGGCAGAACCTGTTATTCTGCTTCCAACAGACACCCCCATCCATGTAAAATTGGGAATAAAGGGACCTTTACCAATTGGCATGGTTGGACTGCTTGAGAGAAGCAATCATGTCACAGGAAGTTAGAGTGCATACAGGAGTAATTGATTATGACTATCAAGGAGAGATTGTTTTGTTTTCATGCTAATTCTGATGTGGCCTATTTAGCCAAATTAATAAAATTAGTACAAAATTTTTATCAAGGTGTTAAAAGTAATTTTTGGTTTTGAATCAATATCTTACGCCTGAATTTCAAGTCTTAGTGTAGTCTTAAAGAGTAGTAATCCAAAAAATATGAGTTAACTGTCTGTCTAAACAGCTAAATAAGAGCTTAAATGCATTTATGCTGCTCAGGATATCCTAACTGGTTGCTGATTACTAAGTGTTACCAAGAACAAGCTTGCATGTTACAGGCAACATGATTCCAGAAGAAATCCTAAGCAGTAAAATCTAAGATGTGAAATGATGGTGATGTGGGCTATGGGTGGGAGGCTCTTTGTCTCTTCAAAGATAACCTAAGTTGTCTGACTTGTGGGTGTGAAATGGTAAGAGGCTGCAGTCCTGCCCTTGGTGACCATGGCAAAGACTCCAGTCCCAGGAAACAGTTTAACAATGCAAGGTGTATAAACTTTAAGTATTCAGGGGAAATGCAAACCAAGTATGCTAAAAGCTTATCTAGACTGTATGAAGTCCATGCTAAAAGCTTATCTAGGATGTGAAAAGTATATGCTAATTCAAGCCTATTGAGAACTGAAACAAAAGGACCATTTGGCCTTTCCCCTCTGTATAAAAGGGATTCAAAAATCTTGTTCAGGGCTCGGGATTGAAACAGAAAGCTCCTGAGTCTGGCTGGCCATCAATAAACCATTTTTCCTTCTCAAAATCATTCCTGAGTCCTGGCCTCTCTATATGCAAATAATTGAACCTCTCTCAAATTCTACAACAATGGAGATCTTTAAAAAAAAAAAAAAGCTATACCAGAAAAGTAAGAATTATGAGTCAAATTGTAAACTTTGTTTCTGTTGGTGTGTTGTAATTGTTTTTGTGTTTGCCTGTTTGTTCAATGTCAATGTATATTTTAACACCTCTGGATTGTATAAATAAATAAAAACTTCTGAAAGAGCTCTACTCAAATGGCCAAAAAATTAAATAAGCACTTATATTATTACCTAAGTTTGAAATGTTAATGAGATCTCTATAGTTGTATAGCAGAATATGTATATAGTTGATTAATAGAATTACTATGTCTCTCCATAAAAAAATAGTTCTTTAAATTAAGATGAATAATTCATTTTTCTTCATAGGATAAAATGAAAGATGTAAAATTTAAGCAAATATTGAAAAAGGTAAAAAGTTTGTGGGAATGCTAACTGAAATTTAATAAGGTGTATTTTGTGCTAAAATAAAATGGTTAGCTTTATAAAATCGGAAAATGGAGATATGCAGAGCAAAACTAGTATGCATACAGCAAGTTGTAAAAGTATTGTACTAGCATTCAGTGAGATAATGTGTTTTGTAAAAGTAAAACAAACCTGAATGAATACAAAAAGTGCAGAAACTGTGTGAAAAGGTCAACAACGGATTTTGCAGTTCTTTAAGGCTTTCTGTCCTGGCCTGATGGCAATGAATCCTACTGCATAGAAGAAACCTGTGGCAGTGGAGAAACAATGAGACAATGCTATTTTAAAAGCCTGGAAGAGACAAACAATTGAGACAATCTCTAAGGTCCCTGCTACTCTATCAAATTCTTAAATGTTTGGTTGGGTAAGACAAAACTATACTCTGCTGTAATTGATAAAGTACAATGTTTTCTCATGTTAAAAGAATTTGTGATATCGTTGTAATACTAAAAATCTTTTATCGCTCACTGAGCTGTGTTAATTGGGAAAGTTCCTTCATGGGAGTAGGAGGGCCTCCAGCAGGCTGCTTTAAAAACAAATTTTTTAAAAAGTGGATATTGACCTAGCCTGTGAACTGTATGTGGGCAGTACCAATATTGACTTTGGGTGGGGTATGTGGCAAAGGCAAGATTCTAATTGAGTACCCTTCAAGCTTTAGTCACAATTGGGGGAAGGGGCTATAAGTACAATATAAAAAAGTAATTGTGTGCAGCATAGGAAGCCCTGCTGAAAGTGAAAGGCTTAACCCAATAGTGTCTGGTTACTCTGAAGACTGCCATCCCTATCCAGGGGTGGGTTGCAAATACTAAAAACAAGAAAGAAACAATGGACTGTTGTGAATCACTCTCCATGGGGGAGAAATCTGTGGAAGAACATCTGGGACACCTGCCAGCAGTGACAGGCAACTGTCTGTCATGTCCCTGCTCCCTCCTCTAACACCCCTCTCAGGACTGTTGAGGCAGATGCCTCATGAAGATCCAGAGTCATGAAATTGGGACCTGAGAGGAAGCAGAGTGGCTCCACCAGAAAAGTGAACATCGTGGGTACCAGACCTTGGGGTGCCTAGTGCAGCAGTTTCTGCTGCCTGCTATTCACCAACAGCTTGTGGCCTTAACGCTCACATCAATGACTGTGACAT
Organism: Dasypus novemcinctus; assembly: GCF_030445035.2. Taxonomy (NCBI): domain Eukaryota; kingdom Metazoa; phylum Chordata; class Mammalia; order Cingulata; family Dasypodidae; genus Dasypus; species Dasypus novemcinctus. Next base: position 32,048,029 of record NC_080697.1, read on the forward strand.
CAGCACCCTCCTGCTCCTGGAAGGGGCAAAATATGCTTTCACTACTACAGACCCTGCATCAGGACTCTTAGAACAAGCCAGCTATTATTTTCTGCCTGAAAAATGAGTCCTCACAATGACGGACTAAGTTTATATTCAGCACTGAGTTTTGGCCCCAGGTCCAGTGAAGAGGCTAAGAGCAAGACCAAAGAAGGCATTGAAATTATATGATAAACTTCCAGCTGCCCCACAGCCCCAAATGGGGAAGTAAGAATTTGTCATTGCCTATGCCTCAAACTATGCAAATTGGGGAAAATGAGGTCATTTTTGATCAAGTATTGGCTTATATAGCCTTGCTGGTAGGAAATCTTAAGCCTATGGGAAATGAAAGTTTAGCCCTTAAATGTCTGCTACTTGGAAGTCTTATTGTTTGTTGTTGTATAATCTATGGTAGTTACAGATTATGTAAAATGCTTGAATACTAATCAGAACTTTAATGAAACATATGTATACTTAAATGATTTGATGAACTGTAAAATGATATATAAATGTGTCTTGATGTAAATCTCTTGTTTTAAGTTTGAACAATCCTGGGACTGAATATATTGGGGGGAAAAGAAAAAGAAAAAGTATTGTTCAAACCTTAAAGTGAAAATGTCATGCAGGAAGCTTTTTTAATCAGTGAAACATCATTTGTGTAGACTTTGCAAGAACAAAAAGGGGGAAATGTGGGAAACTCACTTACCTGTTTTTTATTGTAAATGTTACACCTCTTCTATTATAGATGTTGCAGTTGTTCCCTGTTATTGTAAATGATGTTGCAGTTTAGACAGTAAACAATTGCTTGGTAGTTTCCCAATGAATGCAATGGGAAAACTAGGGTTGAGACTCTCAGTTCCAGAAGCTGTGAGTCCCCTGGCCCCAGGTTTGTCTCCCCTCTTGTGTCTCTACCTTTATTTCTGTGTTGCTGTCCCTTTGAGCCAACCTATTGTGGGCTGAAGGCAGCAGAAATATTTTCATAAGTTGTAAAAAATATATATAGGTCCCTAAAGTATCTTAATGGGAAAATATTAGAGGAATTTCCACCAAAATTAGGAATAAGGCGAGGATGACCACTATCTCAGCTACTATCAAAACCATACTAGAGGGAAGTGAACTTGGCACAGTGGTTAGGGCATCTGTCTACCACATGGGAGGTCTGCAGTTCAAACCCTGGGCCTCCTTGACCCATGTGGAGCTGGCCCACATGCAGTGCTGATGAGTGCAAGGAGTGCCGTGACATGCATGGGTGTCCCCCACATAGGGGAGCCCCATGCACAAGGAGTGTGCCCCATAAGGAGAGCTGCCGAGTGTGAAAGAAAGCTCAGCCTGCCCAGGAACAGCACTGCACACATGGAGAGCTGACACAACAAGATGACACACCAAAAAGAAACACAGATTCCCATGCTGCTGACAACAGAAACAAACAAAGAAGAACATGCAGCAAATAGACACAGAGAACAGACAACTGGGGCAGGGGTGAAGGGGAGAGAAATAAATCTTCAACAACAACAAAAAAAACCATACTAGACCCATTAGCCAATGCAATTAGACAAAAGAAATCAGAAGTTTAAGAATTGATACAAAGAAGTAAAATTCTGTTTATAGATGACATGACAGTAGACTTGATAAAACTTAATGGCAAAATTAAAAAGAAGAAGAATGTAGTAGGTAGCATGGTATAACATTAGCATTCAAAAATTAATAGTCTTCAAACAAGATGTAACAAGTTCAGAAAACCTCATTTACAATAGCAAAAATGAAAAATATGTAAGAATAAATATAGCACAAAACATACAAATCTTACATGAACATAAACTTAAAACACTACTGAAAGATAAGAGTAGACTTGTACAAATGGAAAGACCTCCTCTGTTCTTGGATAAGATGACTCAATATTAAAGATGTCAGTTTAGACTTTTGTTTGACCAACATGAGAGTGTAAGATGCTCCAGGGTACCATCCCCCCAATCGAATCTCTGAATAATTAGTAAACACTGACATACTTACCTTCCTTAAAATTCCAGAAATTCAAATTGCAATTACAGGGCAAGTGCCAAAACTGAAACAGCAACCTGAAAAATGGTAGGTGAGATAGGAGGCAGGGCAAGATGGTGTCTGAGTAAGTACACCATCATCATCTCTCTTACAAAAGACCAGCTGTGTGGTGATGGAGTCCTGCCAGAGCAAGCTGTTTCAGGAACCTGAAGGGTAGTAGGTGTCTGGATAGTGATGTGGTGAGAATGCAGCAGAATTGGTATTTGCTCAAGGAAGAACTTCAGATTTCTAACACTGAACTCGGAAGCCATGGGAAGGTAAATCCCTTGCCCCTAGGGCTGAGAGCCACAGCATTCACTGAGAACTGCCAGTCGTGGGGCAAAATTTCCAAGCCCTGTGTCCCCCAAATGTGTGAGCCCCAAGTCTGTCCTCTGAAACCCCATGACCCACAGAACTACATACTCCAAGTCCACATTCTTCTGGGCCTCTGTTTCCCAAGCCTAGCACGACAGGAAATCCAGCATTGTTCTACCCCTCCAGTCACTGACTAACTCTGGGAGTGGGAGGTGAAGAGGGGTCCAAGGAGTGCAGGTTCAATTTTCTGGTCCCCCTCTTTTATTGAGTTTGGAGGAGCATATCAGCTGACTTGCGGAGAGCCTCGGAAGAGTGGAAAGGTGAATCTGGTGAAAGAGCCCAATTGACCAAAGCACCCTGGGATAGGAAACTTGGTATGGGAGAAAGTGGAGTCAGAAAATTAATTAGCCACTTTGTAGCACACCTAAGGGAGAGAGACAGTAGGACATGCTCTACAGGCTTCCAATAGCATATTTAGGGTTCCTGGGAAAGGGTTGGTGCTCTCTCAAGATATTAAGAGACATTATTTTCTCAGGTGAGTTGGTTCACCAGGGACCCATTTGAATTTCCTACTGGAGCCCTCACACAGCCTTCCTGCTGCCTTGGGAGAGAGGAAAGTGAGGAAGAAAGAAAGCGGGATGGTCAGACTCCTAAGCAGTTTAGTCAATTGCAATGAGGATTCTTTGCCTGAGGCCTTGTCTGGCCTTTTTTCTTGGTTTGCTTTCTTGTTTTTTCTTCCTCTTTATCCCCTCACCACCCTATTTTTTTTTTATTTTTTCCCCTCCCTTCTCTTTTCCCTGTTCTGCTTTCTTTTTCTCTCTTTTTCCTTTTTTCTTTTTTCTTTTTTTTTTTTATAGTGGTGCTGTAGGCAATGTTTCCTATTTGTTGTGCTTCCTCATCCCCAATTTTCTCTTTTCAACCCTATCCCCTTTTCTTTACATCATTCTCTCCTCCATCATTTATTATTTCTCTTACATTCCACCTCTCTCTGTTTAGCCCCCAATATTTCTGACTTTTTATCTCAAATACCTCTAATCTCTTTTCTATCATTTATTCATATTTTATATTATTGGCCTCTTTTATTTTTCCCTCTCTCTTGGCCACACTGAACTTTTAATTCATAGTATATTCCTCCTCATATTCAGTTTACTATTTCATTATAGGTACTCCACTTTTTATGGTTATAGCTGCACACAGTTTACATGAGTTCTATATCCATTCTCCAAGATCTTCTGCTAATATTCACTATCAGTACTACTATTATATTTTTCTTTTATTATACTTGTTTCTTTCTCTGGACCTAATATTTTCCTTCAAGGGAATTTAGCCAACAACAAGGAAACAGAATAAGTACAAAAAAGTGACAAAGAGAAGACTGAACATGCACACAAAAACAACTCATTAAACCCCAAGACTAGATGAAGAAATAATCAACAAAATTAACCCAACAAGATAAAATGATGACCAGACAGCAATAAAATACTACAGACCATACCAATAATCAGGAAAATATGGCCCAATCCAATGAACAAACTAAAAACCAAGAAGAGAAGTGGAACAATGAACAATAATTAAAGATCTCAAAACATGTATCATGGACCAATTCAATGAAGTGAAGGAAGAGAATAAGCTAATTAAGAAAACACTTGGAGGGCATACAGAAAAAATTGTGATCATGCACAAAAAGATCATGGATATGATGGGGATCAATAGCACAAACCAAGAAATCAAAAATACGCTCTCAGCAAATAACAGCAGATTTGAAGAGGCAGAGGAAAGAATTAGTGATGTGGAAGAGACTACATCTGAAATGAAACAGATAGTAGAATTAATTGAGAAAAAGATAGAAAAAATCCAGCAGGGAATTAGGGAACTGAATGACAACACAAAATGCACAAACATATGCATTATAGGCATCCCAGAAGGAGAAGAGAAGGGAAAGGGGACAGAAAGTGTGTTGGAGGAAATAATGGCTGAAAATTTCCCAAACATATTGAGGGAGATGTATGTACATGTCCAAGAAGCACAAAGCACCCCAAACAGCATAAATCCCAACAGGTCTACCCCAAGACATATACTTGTCAAACTATCCAATGCACAAGACAAAGAGAAAATATTAAAATCGGCAAGAGAAAAGAGAACCATCACATACAAGTGAGGTTCCATACGATTAAGTGCTGATCTCTCACCTGAAACCATGGAGGCAAGAAGACAGTGATATGACATAGTCAAGGTACTAAAAGAAAAGAATTTCCAACCAAGAATACTCTATCCAGCAACACTAGCATTCAGAAATGATGGAGAGTTCAAAATATTCACAGATAAACAGAAACTAAGAGAGTATGCCAACAAGAAATCTGCCCTTCAAGAAATACTAAAGAGAGTTCTGCAGAAGGAAAGAAAAAAAACAGGAGAGACAGAGTTGGAGAAGAGTGTAAGAACAACTAAAACTACAAAAAGAAAAAAAAATCAAACAACATATGACAAAAACAAATTCAAAGAAAATATGGCTAATATAAGTAATTCCTTGAAAGTAATAACACTAAATGTCAATGGATTAAACTCACCTGTTAAAAGACACAGATTGGAAGGTTGGAAAAGGAAATATGATCCATCTATGTTGTCTACAAGAAACTCAACTTAGGCTCCGGGATTCAAGGAGATTGAAAGTGAACAGCTGGAAAACAATCTTACAGGAACACAATAACCAAAAAAGGGTAGGTGTAGCTATATTAATACCAGAGAAAATAGACTTTAAATGCAAAACTGTTGTGAGAGACAAAGACACCACATATTAGTGAAGGGATAATCCTTCAAGAAGAAAGAACAATCATAAACATTTATGCTCCTAACAAGGGCAACTTCAAATATGTGAGGCAAACACTGGAAAAACTAAGTGAAGGAATAGATGCCTCTACAATTATAGTGAGGTACTTTAACACACTGCTCTCATCATTGGACAGAACATCTCAAAACAGAATCAATAAAGAAACAAAGACTTTGAACAATATATTAGAGGATTTCAACCTAATAGACATATACAGAACATTACACCCAAATACAGCAAGATATATAGTTTTCTCAAGTGCTCGTGGATCATTCTCCAAGATAGACCACATGCTAGGCCACAAAGAAAGTCTCAATGAGTTCAGAAAGACTGAAATCGTACAAAATAATTTCTCAGACCACATTGGAGTGCAACTAGAAATCTGCAAGGGCCAGAGGCCCAGATTTGGCACTAATATATGGAAGTTAAACAACACACTCTTAGATAAACAGTGAATCAAGGAGGAAATCTCAACAGAAATCAGTAACTACCTTGAAACTAAGGAAAAAGATAAAACAACATATCAAAACTTATGGGATGCAGCAAAAGCTGTACTGAGAGGAAATTTTTTTTGTCTTTATTTTTTTAATGTTACATTAAAAAAATATGAGGTTCCCATATATCCCTCACCCCCCTCATCCCACTCCTCCCCCCGTAACAACAACCTTCTCCATCATCATGAGACATTCATTGCATTTGGTGAATATATCTCTGAGCACTGCTGCACCTCATGGTCAATGGTCCACATCATAGTCCACACTCTCCCACAGACCACCCAGTGGCCCATGGGAGGACATACAATGTTTGGTAACTGCGAGAGGAAATTTCATAGTGATAAATTCACATATCAAGAAAGAGCTAAAATTGAATAACTAACTGAACAATTGGAGGAATTAGCAAAAAAAAAAAAACCACAACAAACTAACATCAAAGAAAGAAGAAAGAAATAACAATAATCAGAGCAGAACTAAATGAAATAGAAAATAGGAAAGAACTCAAAAAAATAAAACCAAAAGCTGGTTCTTTGAGAAGAGCAATAAAATTGACAAACCATTAGCTGCACTAACAAAGAAAAAAAGAGAGAAGATGCAAATTCACAAAGTAAGAAATGAGAAGGGTGATATCACCACTGACCCCACTGAAATAAAGACTATCATAAGAGGATACTTTGAAATATTGTATGCCAACAAGAATGATAATTTAGAGGAAATGGACAAATTCTTGAGTCACAAACGCAGCCTACATTGACAAAAGAAGATATCGATGATTTCAACAAACCAATCACAAGTAAAGAGATAGAATCAGTCATTAAAAACCTCCCAACTAAGAAGAGCCCTGGGCCAGTTGGCTTCACAGGTGAATTCTACCATTCAGAAAGAAATAATACCGGTTTTGCTTAAACTCTTCCAAAAAAATTGAAATAGAAGGAACATTCCCTAATTTGTTTTATCATGCCAACATTACCCTTATACCAAAGCCAAACAAAGACACCACAGAAAAGGAAAATTACAGACCAATCTCTCTAATGAACCTGGATGTGAAATCCTCAACAAGATACTTGCTAATCATATTCAACAACACATTAAACAAATTATACACCATGTCCAAGTGGGCTTCATTCCTGGCATGCAGAGATGGTTCAACATAAGAAAATCAGTTAAAGTAATACACCACATAAAGAGATTGAAAGAAAAAAACCCTCATGATCATATCTATAGATGCAGAAAAAGCATTTGAAAAAATACAGCACCCTTTCTTGATAAAAACACTGCAAAAGATAGGCATAGAAAGAAACTTTCTGAACATGATAAAGGGTATATATGAAAACCCACAGCTAGCATCATTTACAATGGTGAAATCCTAAAATCTTTTCCTCTAAGATCAGGAACAAGACATGGATGCCCACTATCACCCATTCTATTTAACATTGTCTTAGAAGTACTTGCTTGAGCACTGAGGAAAGACCCAGATGTAAAATGAATCCAAATAGGAAAGGAAGTCAAAATTTTACTATTTGCAGATGATATGATCCTATACATAGAAAGCCCTGAGAAGTCTACAACAAAGCTTCTAGAACTTATATGCGAATTCAGTAAGGTTGCAGGGTATAAAATCAATGCACAGAAATCAGTAGCATTTCTGCACACTGATGATGAGCAGTCTGAGGAGAAAATCAAGAAATAAATACCATTTACAACAGTAAATTTAAAAAATCAAGTACCTAGGAATAAATTTAACCAAAGATGTAAAAGACTTATACACAGAAAACTACATAAAATTGTTAAAGGAAATCAAAGAAGACCTAAATAAATGGAAGAATATTCCATGTTCATGGATAGGAAGACTAGATATTGTTAAGATGTCTACCCTACCAAAACTGATCAGCAGATTCAATGCAATCCCAATAAAAATCAACTCAACATTTTTAATGAACTAGAAAAACTGACTATGAAATTTATTTGGAAATAAAAGAGGCCCTGAATAGCCAAAGACATGTTGAAAAAGAAAAATGAAACTGGAGGAATCACACTACCGGACTTCAAAACATACTACATAGGTACAGTAGTGAAAGTGGCATGGTATTGGCACGAGGATAGACACAGTGACCAATGGAACTGAATTGAGAGTTCTGATATAGATCCTCACATATACAGTCATCTGATATTCGACAAGGCCACCAAGCCCACTCAACTGGAAGAGAATGGCCTCTTCAACAAATGGTGTCTAGAGAACTGGATATCCATATGCAAAAGAACAAAAGAGGATTACTACCTCACACCTTACACAAAAATCAACTCAAGTTGGATCAAAGACCTAAATGTAAGAGCCAAGATTATAAAGACCTTGGAAAACAATGTAGGGAAGCATCTACAGGATCTTGTAATAGGAAATGGCTTCATGAACTTCACACCCAAAGCACGAGCAGCAAAAGAACAAATAGATAAATGGGACTTCCTCAAAATTAAAGCCTTTTGCACCTCAAAGGAGTTTGTTAAGAAAGTGAAAAGAGAGCCTACCCAATGTGAGAAAATATTAGGTAACCATACATCTGAGAGGAGACTTATATCCTGCATATATAAAAACTCCAATATCTTGAAAATAAAAAGACAACCCATTTAAAAAATGGGAAAAAGATTTGAACAGACACTTCTCCAAATAAGAAATACAAATGGCTAAAAAGCACATGAAAAAATGTAGCTATTAGGGAAATGCAAATCAAAACTACAATGAGATATCATCTTACTGCCGTAAGAGTGGCAGTTATCAAAAAAACAAAAGTCTACAAGTACTCAAGAGGCTGTGGAGGAATGAGAACACTCATCCACTGCTGGTGGGAATGCTGGGAGGGCTGTTGGGTGGTTTCTCAAAAATTTGGCTATAGATTTGCCATATGACCCAGGAATTCCACTGCTAGGTATATACCCAGAAGGTCTGAAAATAAGGACACAAACCAATATATGAACACCAATGTTCATAGCAGCATTATGCACTATTACCAAAAGTTGGAATGAACCCAAATGTCCATCAATGGATGAATGGATAAATAAAATGTGGTATATACATACAATGGAATATTACTCAGCTATAAGAAGGAATACAGTACAAACACATGTGATAGCATGGATGAATCTTGAGGACCTTATGTTGGTGAAGCAAGCCAGACTTTGAAGGACAAATACTACATGTCCTCTCTGATATTGTTGTAGAATATGTGAGAGGTTAAATTATTTGTGTATAGAGAGGCCAGGACTCAGGAATGATTTTGAGAAGGAAAAATGGTTTCTTGGTGGCCGGCCAGACTCGGGAGCTTTCTGTTTCAATCCTGAACCCCGAACAAGATTTTTGAATCCCTTTTATATAGAGAGGAAAGGCCAAATGGTCCTTTTGTTTCAGTTCTCAATAGGCTTGAACTAGCATATATCTTCCACATCCTACGTAAGCTTTTAGCATGGACTTCATACATTCTAGAAAAGCTTTAAGCCCATTTGGTTTGCATTTTCTCTGAATATTTAAAATTTATAGACTTTGCATTGTTAAACTGTTTCCTGGGACTGGAGTCGTTGCCATGGTCACCAAGGGCAGGACTGCAGCCTCTTATCTTTCCACACCCACAAGTTAGAACAGAGAGCTTAGGTTAAGGTTATCTCTGAAGAGACAAAGAGCCTCCCACCCATAGCCCACATCATTCCCCCCTTATGCCAAAGTTTAACTTGCTAAGCTTTGGCATAATTATTGTTGGAGCTATGAGGTGGATGGCTGTTTGTTGTTTTGTTGATTACTTTACTTATCAATTTTCAGCGTAGCATCCAGGAGCCTGTTCCCAGAAGTTTATAAGTTTTCACTCTGGACAGTAGAATTCTGGGGCAGGGGCCCCCCTGCAGTCATCCTGGGGCCTCCATTACCCAGGTAGATTTTCATTCAGGCTCCAGACCCATCTATTAATTTTGTTTTACCCTTAAAGAGTTTACACCTTTAATCTTAAAGGGATGCTGAAGGAAGATGATCTCTTTTCTGTAACTGCTTCCTGCTCGCCATGAGCTGTAGTCATTGCCTAACAAGGTGTAAAACTCGGTTTTATTTTAACTGGAGGAAGATGGATCTAGCCTTCTGTACGAAGTTGGATGAAATTTTCATATGGTTAATAGGATGTTCACTCTGAAAGAAACAAACTTAATTAAAATTTTGGAATACCCATTTTTAAAAGAGAACATTGGATTACAGAGGTGGACAAGGTTAGGTGCTTATAAAGATGGCACTCCTTTTTAAAAGCTGGTGGGAACTATATATATATATATATATTTCTAAGTTATTTATTTTTAGAGTGAAATTGAAATAGATACTTAGCTTTGCTGAAGACACATTTCAAGTTGTCTAATGATTGGCACTCATGTGCTCTTTCAGATGCTCCTGGTGAACTGGCACCCTTTGGGCAATTGGTTTCATTCAGCATTAGTACACCAAGTTGGAATTCTTCTTAGTTTTTAGCTGTGGGAGTGATCAGAACTACAGAACAAAGGTTTTTTTTTAAAATTTTGGTTTTAACTGTACAATTTCTGGTAATTTTGACTTGTTCAATAGGTGACTCATTATTAGCAAGCATGCTTCATCTTTGCTACTCAGGAGAGTACAGTAGAATATAGTAAGTTGACTGAGCCTGGCTAAGACTGTCATCTTATTCTATAGACATGTTTATTAACTGTTTAGAAAATGAATTTACCAGAAATTTAACATGTTTAATACACTTTTCCACTTGATTCAAAATAGAAAAGATAATGTTGCAATTATTAGGCATATATTTAGTACAGGATAAAAGTACAGCACTTAATATTAATTAATGTATTACCTAATGCAAAGGATTCAGAGTTGCAATTAATAGTTTTAAGTTTCAGGTTTGTAATACTTTACATATTATCTCTCCATGGGAGCAGGCCATAATGCCAATTGTGTTCAAGTTTTACTTAGAGTATCCTGGTATCATGACTCCACTTAGCATGTTCTTCACAGTGAGCAAGTTGCAGCATTGTTGATTCTAGAGAGTTTCCAGTATTTTACCAGCCTGGTGCATAGTGCTCTCTGGCACTATGGAACAGTGCTAGTTTGGAGGTGATATCCATTGTACACTTGGCTGTACCAAGTCATCATTGGCTGCTATGGGTGCTTGAAACTGCAACATAGTTTCCATCAACTTCAGGAGCAGAACCAGAGGTGATAGAGCAAACATTTCTAATTGAGGGGTCAGTGACCAGCCTAGCCAATAACTCACATGGAGAGGCAACTTGTAATGTATTCAAGGTCTGGTTTGAATGCACAAAAGAATTTGACAATATTAAAGTTTATTCCTTGTTTTTATATATTTTTTAAACAATTTAATGCAACACATCATATATCAAATGACTATTTACTTACACAATTTTACCATGAAGATAATAGTAGGCATTTTACTTTAGTAATAGAGGGAAAAAAATATTTTTCATTGTGAAAATGAAAACAGAAGATTCCCAATAGAATCAAGATAACTTTTTATTACCATTTATTTAAATATGCACCTTGCAGTGGCTTTCAGAAAGGTTTTATTACCACGCAGTTATTTTTTGCAACCAATACCAATTCAAGTTTTTAGTTAACAATGACTTCTAGAACTAGAACTATTTAAATGTTTTCAGTTTGGAAGATGTTTTACAAATTTTTTGTAATTGACTACAACCATAATGACTAGTTACCTTACATTTAAGTAAACTTATTAAATTATAATTACTAACCAAAGAAATTTACTTTATTTAAGAGAGCATATTTACAATTTTTCTTTAGCTTAATTTTGTTAACATGAACTTAAATTTTTATTACTCTAAAGATTTTGTACATGTAATGTTAATTTAGTTTATAAGTTAACTTTGGGAGATTACATTCAAGCTAAATAAAATTGAAACCATTATAGTTTATGTAAGGAATGTTCTCTTTTTATTTTTACAGGAAGCTAAAACTTTTTTTTGTTTAAGTTATGAAAATGAGTAATTTTTAAAAGCATACTGAATAATTTTTAAAAGCATACTGACTACCAGGTTTCTAAACACATTACACAATTACTTAATTTGTTTAATCATAATCCAGGAAAGATCTCTCCATAGTTTTTATGAACTTTACTTACTGAAATTTGTCAATAGAGCCACTAATTACATTTATTTTTGTTGGAAAGAAATCTTCTTCTGGAAGAAAATAAGGCTCACCTGATTGTGGAGAAGAAAAGAATTTATTCTCAATCTTGCAGGAAGGGGCGCACAACCAGAAAACATGGTTGGCACCCTGAACAAAGGAAAATGACACAATTTATACCCCTAAGCCTAGCACATGAACTCTTCCTCTGTTTCTCCATAGATTGGATATTTCAGAAGTTACAGCCTATCTGAGAAGATCTAACTTTCCTGTGCAAAAGATTGTGATTTAACTACTTCCTCCATCACATTCCAACCATTTTAGTTTTTACCTGCTCCCCTTTGTCAAATAAGGAATGGAATTTAGTGCTGAATTGGTATTGACTTAGCTCTTTCTTGGGCATCTTTTATTGCCTTTAGGACTGGCTTAAGCTGGTTTCCTTTGTTGCTGTTTAACCTGGGAGTGCGAGACTGAGGTAGTAAGCTGCCAGGTTACATTAATTGATATTTTCTTCCTTTACATGAAAACTAAACTAATCTTTGTTTTTTACATTTTATGGCAGACAAAAGGTTTAAACTGGAAAATTATAGGGCAAACTGATTCTTAATTCCTTAGCCTAGTAGATAGGTTTAATCTGCCACACCTAGTTTTGCCTTCAAAGCTATTGCAAGGAGGAGACCCTTTCCCAATAGTACCTATAATCAGATTTCTATATGACTTTTTCATCCTGCTTAGTCTAATTTGGGCTCCAAGAATATTTATTCACATATATAACTGCATATTTAATTTTTAATAATTTGAATAGAGCTCTTTTAGGAATTCTCACTTCTTAATTTGATATAATCATCCTGATGTATGAAGATATACACTAAGCAAATGGGCAGACACAAAGAGTTAGACACAGAAACACAACTCATTGATGTTACTTATAATTTGCATTATTTTATATACTGTTTAGCTTAATTTGGGTTCCAGAAATATATATTACTTACATGACTGCATATTTAACCTCAACAATTAGAGCAAATAGGCAGGCATGAATAGTTTGACACAAAAACATAACTTTAGTTACTTAAAACTTCCATTTTTTACAAAATAAGTGTGACTGCAAAACATTTCAAAGACTCCTGAAACTTTTCTTAATTTGCACTATGACTGCAGTTTTACACTATGATCATGCAGTTTTACACAAAAATTCTGTTTCTTAACTAACAGCTTGGAACTAAAATGTTCCCAATGTTTTAACACAATTCTCTTTTGTTTCAGAACTTTTTATTTTACCTTGAATTTAGCAGAATTCTGATAAGCAACAAAATTAATTCTATGTATATTTACTGAGGCTATTGGAAGCCTCAGGGAGACAAACTGGTTTCTCTCATGAATTGCCACTCTTAGGAACACTGACAGTTGAGGCAGGAGACTTCCTTTATTCCCCCCAGTCCTTGGAGATAATAAAGCTCCAGTGATCATTTAAACCTAAGGGCTAAGAATTCCACTAGGAAGCAATTTAGTTAATGCTTGGATTCATGGGAGAAAGCAGGGTTACTAATACTAGGACAGGAGACAGGGATATTCCAGCTTTTTTCTGGACTGTAGGGGCAGAAGCTATCATGGAATAACCATAGGCAAAGACAAGGGGTGAGTTCAGGCTTGAAGCAACCATAAATGAGGAAAGGTTAGTTTAGAATTTACACTTACGATAATAGTTTCAGGCTAAATTCACCCAGTTATAATTTCAGTTATTATCTTTCTGCTGTTTTATAATATAAATGCATTTATAAATGATCTTAACTCAGTTACAGCTTTTATTAATTTTTTAACCTTAAGGTGAATTGGATACCTTTATTAATTAAGCTACAAGAATTTTATTAGTAACAATTCTTTGAAGTCTTGCCTTTTCTTAGTAATGGAACAAATTCTCATCTGCAAGTTATGCATTTAATTCACCAGCAAGAGAGTATTGACATTTAAAGATTCATTTTAAACTATGTTTTTACCTTTTTATTTTACCTTTTTACCATGAATTTTTAGGCACCAGCAACTGACAAAAGCCAAACATAGATTTCAAAGTGGCATTTCATTCCTTTTTTTTCTTTTTCTTCTGTAGTCTCACAACCCTGAATTTCCCAGCCAGACCATTGAAAAGGCTATCAAGTGATTAGAGGCCTATTGTTTTAAGCTATAGCCTCCTTTTTTCAGATGAGTTTACAGTTTTAAAACATTTCAAAGTATTTCTACAGTCTTACAGAGAGATTTGGAAAAGTAAAGAACCTGGGCAGAATGCAAATGTATCCTGGGCTTTGATGCCCTAGGGATGGAACTTTACTGCATTTATTTTGATTCTGTTTTTCATCCCCTTCCCCTTCCCCCTTCCAGGCCATAGAGTAGGATGCACAACAATCAAATAGGAATGCAGCTTATGAATAGAAGTTGTGGACTCACTGGAAAGGGGCAAGCTGCTCTCCCCTTTCCAGCTTTCTGCCAAAATGGGCAGACAGAACCTACTAAAATTCATCACTCCTCCCCAGGACCCAACCACCCTGACTGGAGCAACCCCAAAAAACTCAGGTGCATGGTGCAGACACAGATGGCCTCCAAGACCCAGCAAAGGGGCAGACCAGAGACAAGACAGCAGAGCATGCACAAACATCTAGACTCCGCAAACATCCAGACTCCTCAGTTTTGCCCCATAATCAATTCACCCCCTTGCCAATGGCAAGGGAGGGTTCCAGCTCAGTTAAATTTCACTACTTTACATAACCACACAACTCCAACATCAGCATTGAGCTGACACATACAGAAGCACAAAGGTCACTAATCTGACCCAAAGTTTTATATATATATTCCAGCATGCCTGCCCCCACAGCCATCACAAACCTTAGAGAGAACACTTAACATTAACATTTGGTATAAAGCAAATTCATTCACAATTCAGCACTATAACAAAAGATTCCAGCTAGACCTTTTTCACTGTTTAACTTTACACCCAGACTAAGTTTCACTAGAAAAGCTGATCCATTTTCCTGTAACCAAGTTTGTGTGTGTGTTTTTTTTTTAATCCAGACCAATTTCCAGGATGTTAGGACTTGAACCTATAAACATTCCTTCCTATTATAATCAAGCCTCCACTCCTTCAGTGGCTATAAGACTAGTACCAGATTCCAACATGCGGTTAGACAAACCTAAAACACCAGGCTCTTTCCCAGTTTTTTTCTCCAGGACATTAGGACTCGAACTTATAAACAACCCTTCCTATTAAAATCAAGCCTCCACTCCTTCAATGGATGTAAGACCTGTACCAGATTCTAACATGCAGTTAGACAAACCCAAAACACCAGGCTTTTTCCTGGTTTTCCTCCTTTTTCCAGACCTAGAGAAAACGGCTTCCCCCCAATGTTCTGGGGCTACTAGGGTTCTCTTGGGAGGCATTCAGCCTCCCCCTCCTAGCAATTAAAGCTAGTACTTTCCAGACTGTGCTCACCCAGGGAGTTTTACCTTCTTCCATGTTCAGAGTTCTTTTTTGTTCCCAGAATCTTTCTCTTCAGATGTTCCATTGCCCTCAATTTTTGTCAGGAAGATTCTGGTGGAGCCCACATCTTTTCTGGATTAAATTTAATCCAGGGGCACCCAGATTGGGGTTCACCTGAGTTCTCCTGGCTTCCTCGGGGATTTGGAAGGGCAGCAAAATGCTACCATCTCTGGCCTTCATTTGCAGTCCTGGGAGAGCCCCTAAAAATGTTGTAGAATATGTAAGAGGTTCAATTATTTGCATATAGAAAGGCTCAGGAATGATTTTGAGAAGGAAAAATGGTTTACTGATTGCCAGCCAGACTCGGGAGCTTTCTGTTTCAATCCTGAGCCCCGCACAAGATTTTTGAATCCTTTCTATACAGAGAGGAAAGGCCAAATGGTCCTTTTGTTTCAGTTCTCAATAGGCTTGAATTAGCATATATCTTCCACATCCTAGGTAAGCTTTTAGCATGGACTTTCTACATTCTAGATAAGGTTTTAGCACATTTAGTTTGCATTTTCTCTGAATATTTAAAGTTTATAGACTTTGCATTCTTACATGTTTCCTGGGACTGGAGTCGTTGCCATAGTCACCAAGGGCTGGACTGCAGCCTCTTACCTTTCCACACCCACAAGTTAGGACAGACAGCTTAGGTTAAGGTTATCTCTGAAGAGACAAACAGCCTCCCACCCATAGCCCACATCAATATGAAACAAGCAATGCAAGCTGTCTCAGAGAGCTAAAGACTGGAATATAGGCTTAAAGGAATTTGGGGGAAGAGAAACGTTGCGAGCTGAGGCCTGTATGGGTGAAGTCTATGATAAGCTGGAGGTAAGTATTTGTACAGGGCACATTCATTGCATTTGATGAATACATTTTGGGGCATTGCTACACAACATGGATTATAGTTTATGTTGTAGTTTGCACTCTCTCCCAGTCCATCATCCAGGACAACTCCAAGTCCCAAAAATGCCCCCATATCATACCTCTTTTTCCCTCTTCCTGCCTTCAGCAACAACCATGGTTGCTGTCTCCACATCAATGATATAATTTATTCCATTCCTGGGGTCACAATAATTCTATAGTGGAATACCAGTAAATCCACTCTAATCCATATTTTATTCATCCTGAGGACCCTGGGATGGTGATGTCCACTCCACCTCTAAATTGAGAATGGGCTTAGATGCCACATGTCTGATGGATGGAATTCTCCTACTTAAAAATGTAGACTCTCTCTATTCGCTGGTGTGGTGGTTGACAATCCTCACCTCCCTGTTAGCTGACCTGTTTAAGTGCAAAGAACTGGGGAGTAGATGTTGTAAGTCTGCTGAGGTTCAGAACCCAGCTGCAACATGGACAGTCCAGAGATTCAAGTCTCCTGAGCATACACCAATCCCAGCACCAACCACAGGTTCAGTAAAAGAGACAGAAGAGGCCTGTATAGAGAGGCCACATCTGAGTCCAACTCCATCCCACTCAGGAATGCAAATTCCAAAGTAGAGACCACTGAAAAGGCACTGAACTCCAGAGTCATCTGTCATGACTGTAGGGCCTGGGTGTCCCCATAACCCTCAGGAGCACCCCTATCTGAGGTTGTATCTACCTTGGCTGTCTCTGAGACCCTGCTGAGATGTGAATAAACATGACCCTTCTGATGACCTCCCAACTCATTTTGAAGTCTCTTAACCATATAAACTCATTTGTCTTTACCATTTTCCCATTTTATTCAAGGACTTTTTCTACTTGCAACACCAGGTGGTACTTGGTAGTAATCCCTCAGTGCCAGGGATGCTCATCCCTGGGAGTCATGTCCCATGCTGGGGGGAAGGTACAGCATTTACATGCTGAGTTTTGCTTAGAGAATGGCCATATTTGAGCAACATGAAGGCTCTCAGGAGATAACTCTTAGGCAAACTTCAGCTCTAGACCTAGTTGAAATTTCAAGCACACAGGCTCATAAGCATATTCATCAATATCAAGGGCCCATCATTGGAGTAATCTTCTTCATTCTTCTTTGCCCTTGTACTTGAAGGATTGTTGCTACTCCATTGGGGAGTGTGACAGAGTTTCCCAGAATGGGAACACAGCACTTCCTCAGTTGTTGTGGCAAAACAGTAAGGAGCATGGCTTGAAGTTGAAACATTTCCATAATGCAGACAAGTGTGCAGGCTTAGGAATACTATATGGAACTCCACCTGGTCAGCATGAAAAAATGTTTGCATGAGGAGATGTTTGAGCTCTGTATGATCTCTACCTTATTATTTTAAATGTTGCACCTGTCCCTTATTATAGGAAACAACAAATAGCTGCTTTTGGAACCTTTGCAAACAGAAGATGATGAAGAGAAAAATGAAAATAGAGAAAGTGAGGAAGTTCCTCCCCCCCCCCTCCGGATTTTTTGATGATACTAAAGTTATTTTGCCTTCAGCTCCTTCATTAACAGACTTTAGAAAATCACTTTCCCCTTCCCCCCTGTTGATACCTCTTCCCCCTCCTAAGTCCAGAGATGCCCAGCCAAAACTGTCAGCTTTACAACAAGGCATTTTTCAGGCTAGAAGGGAGGGTGACTTGGAGGCACTTCAAATGGCCTTTCTGGTCACCATATGAGAAATAGTAGCCCCTGGAGAGCAACTTCAAAATCCACTCATAAAATGGAGTTTATGAGTTCACTCATGAACCCTTCCTATTTAAAATTTTGAAAGAGTTAAAAATAGCAGTGCAACAATATGGCCCAAATTCTCCTTTTACCTATGGTATGGTGCAGGGGCTTGCTGAAGGCTCTAGGCTGATCCCAGCTGACTGGTTTGCATTAGCATGCATCACCCTATGGTCTGGAGTTTTTTACAATTCAAAACCTGGTGGACAGATCATGCAGAGACTCAGGCTGCTCATAATAGAGCCCATAATATCCCCATTTCCTTGGATCAGTTAGTGGGGGTGGGGAATTGGGCAGGAGTAGATCAGAAATTAACAATGAATGATCAAGTCATTGCACAGGTTCATTGCTGTTGCTTAAGAGCATGGGGAAAAAAATTGCAGCTAAAGGCCAGCCTCTGGTGTCATTTCAAAAAATATTACAAGGACCTAAAAACCTTACCCTGACTTTATCACTCAGTTATAAGAGGCTATCAAAAAACAGGTCAATAATTTAGAAGCTGCTGATACTATTTTGCAGCTAATGGCTTATGAAAATGCTAATCAGGATTGTCAGAAAGCTATTGGGATTATGAAAAATAAAGTGGATTTGACTGGATCTATTAAATTGTGCCAGGACATAGGGGTGGAGGGCCACTGTGCTACAATGATGGCTCAGGCTATGGCAGGAATGAAAATTAATAAGAGGTTCTCTGGAAAATGTTTCAATTGTGGAAAAATTGGTCGTATGAGAAAAGATGGTCAGAAAAAGTCTGAGGGACAAACAATGCCACCCAGACAGAATATTTCTGCTTGGAAACCACTTGAGCCATGCCCCTGATGCATTAGAGGAAATCATTGGGTTAGTTAATGTCAGTCTAAATACCATAAGAATGGCACTCCCTTGTTGGGAAACTTCCAGCAGGGCCTGCTTCTAGCCCCGTTCCAAAAGGAAGTTTTCCCGGTTCAGCAGAGCAATCCCAGCACTCCCCAATACTCTGCAGTGCCTTTGACTTAGCCCCCTCCATGGCAGAAAGCACAGCTATAGATATCCCTATGGCAGAACCTGTTACCTTGCTTCCAAGGGATACCTTCATATGTGTAAAAATGGGAATAAGGGGACCTTTACCATTGGTATGGTTGAACTTCTCTTCAGGAGGAGCAGTCTCACCTCCCAGGGAGTTAAAGAGCATACAGGGGTAATTGATTGTGACTATCAAGGAGAGATTCAAGTTATCATGTCCATCTCAGTTCCATGGAAAGCTGATACTGGAGATTGTATAGCACAATTGTTGTTGCTCCCTTATGTTCCTGTAGAAGCTAGTGAGAAAGTAAGAGGGAAAATGGTTTTGGAAGTATAGGAATAACAGGAGTATTCTTAACTGAAAAAATTTTAAAATCTCATCCTTTTTGTCATGTAACTATTCAGAACAAACAGTTTAAAGGTCTTATTGATACTGGAGCTAACATTTCTATCCTTAGTTCTAACCTCTGGCCCTCTGCTTGGCCATTACAAGATGCATCTATTTCTGTTGTGGAAATTGGCATCCCAGAGGTTTAAAATATAGTGTGCAAATTTTTCATTGTCTGGGACCTGATGGGCAACATGCCACCCTGCAGATGTATGTTGCAGACTTACCTATTAATCTCTGGGGAAGTGATCTATTAGAAAACTGGCAGGCTGAAATTTATATTCTCCAGGTTAGCCAAAATAGTAAAGAAAGTCAACAATTAATGAGGAAGCAAGGTCATATTCCAAGGTTAGAATTGGGTAAGCACCACCAGGGAGTTCTTAAACCAGTAGATCCCAAAGCTCATGGTAGTCATGAAGGATTAGGATTTCCACCTTTCACAGAAGCTCAGTCTAGCTTCTGTGAACCACTCAAACCCATTCCTCTTAAATGGACTGTGATCTCTCTGGTCTGGGTTGAACAGTGGCCATTAACCCAAGAAAAAATGGAGGTAGTACATAAATTAGTTAAGGAACAGTTAGATAAGGGGCATATTGAAGAATCTTTTAGTCCTTGGAACTCTCTGGTGTTTCCTATTAAGAAAAAATCATGCAAGTGGAGGCTTTTAACCGATCACTGTGCTGTAAATGCAGTCATTCAACCTATAGGTGGACAGCAGCCAGATTTGCCCACACTAGCTATGATCCCTTATAGCTGGCTGCTTGTTGTTATTGATTTAAAGGATTGTTTCTTTACAATACCTTTAGCTCCCCAAGACTGTGAGAAATTTGCATTCTCAGTGCGTTCTTTCAATAACAAAAAACCTATGAAATGGTTTCAGTGGAAATATCTTCCTCAAGAAATGTTTAATAGCCCATCATATGTCAAAATTTTATAGCTTAAGCCTTAAATCCAGTCAATTGGCTTTTCTTTCTTGTTATATTATACATTACATGAATGATGTACTATATGCTGCTCTCTCTTCCCAGACTCTAGTTTTAGCATATCAGGCCTTAGAAAAGAGCTTAACTGCAGCAGGGTTAAAATTGTCCCTGAGAAAATTCAAAATGTTATTCTGTTGTAGAATTTGAGAGAAGTTCAATTATTTGTGTATAGAAAGGCCAGGACTCAGGAATGATTTTGAGAAGGAAAAATGGTTTATTGATGGAGTTTGCATTGATAAACTGTTTCCTGGGACTGGAGTCATTGCCATGGTTACCAAAGGCAGGGCTGCAGCCTCTCACCATCCCATACCCACAAGTCAGGACAGACAGCTTAGGTTAAAGTTATCTCTGAAGAGACAAAGAGCCTCCCACCCATAGCCCACATCATTCCCCCCTTTATGCCAAAGCTTAACTTCCTAAGCTTTGGCATAATTATTGTTGGAGCTATGAGGTGGATGGCTGTTTGTTGTTTTGATTGATTACTTTACTTATCAATTTTTAGTGTAGCATCCAGGATTTTGTTTTTAGAAGTTTAGAAGTTTTCATTCTGAACAGCAGAATCCTGGGGCAGGCCCACCCCCAACACCCTGCAGTCATCCTGGGGCCACCGGTGCTCACATGGATTTCCCATCAGGCTCCAGATCCATCTATTAATTTTATTTTACCCTTAAAGAGTTTACACCTTTAATCTTAAAGGGGTGCTGAGGGGAGATGATCTCTTTTCTGTAACAGCTTCCTGCTGGCCATGAGCTGTAGTCATTACCTAACAAGGTGTAAAACTTTTATTTTATTTTAACTGGAAGAAGATGGATCTGGCATTCTGTATGAAGTTGGATGAAATTTTCATATGGTTAATAAGATGTTCACTCTGAAAGAAACAAACTTAATTAAAATTTTGGAATACCCATTTTTAAAAGAGGACATTGGATTACAGAGGTAGACAAGGTTAGGTGCTTATAAAGGATGGCACCCCTTTTTAAAAGCTGGTGGGAACAGTATATATATATATATTTTTTTTTTCCTCTAAGTTATTTCAGAGAGAAATTGCAATAGATACTTAGCCTTGTTTTGAAGATGCATTTCAGGCTGTTTAATGATTGGCACTCATGTGTTCTGTTAGATGCTCCTGGTGAACTGGCACCTTTCGGACAGTTGGTTTCATTCAGGATTAGTGCACTAAGATGGAAATTTTCTTAGTTTTTAGCTGTGGGAGTGGATCAGAACTACAGAATAAATTTTTTACATTTTGGTTTTAATTGTACAGTTTCTGGTAATATTGACTGTTTAATAGGTGACCCATTATTAGCAAGCAAGCTTCATTTTTGTTACACAGTAGAGTACAGTAGAATAGGTAAGTTGACTGAGCCTGGCTGAGACTGCCACCTTATTCTATAGACATGTTTATTAACTGTTTAGAAAATGAATTTACCAGGAATTTAACATGTCTAATATACTTTTGCACTTGATCCAAATAGAAAAGATAATGTTATAACTATTAGGCATATATTTAGTACAGGATAAAAGTACAGCACTTTAATATTAATTAATGTATTACTTAATGCATAAGGATTCTGAGTTGCAATTAATAGTTTTAAGTTTCAGGTTTGTAATAATTTACATGTTATCTCTCCATGGGCACAGGCCATAATGCCAATTGTGTTCAAGTTTTACTTACAGTATCCTGGTATCATGGCTCCACTTAGCATGTTCTTCACACAGTGAGCAAGTCGCAGCATTGTTGATCCTAGAAAGAGTTTCCAGTATTCTACTAGCCTAGTGCATAGTGCTTTCTGGCACTATGGAACAGTGCCAGTCTGGAGGTGATATCCATTGCACATTTGGCTGTACTGAGCCATCATTAGCTGCTGCAGGAGCTTGAAACTGCAACATAGTTTCCATCAACTTCAGGAGCAGAACCAGAGGCTGATAGAGCAAATATTTCTATTTGAGAGGTCAGTGACCAGCCTAGCCAATAACTCAAATGGAGAGCCAACCTGTAATGTATTCAAGACCTGGTTTGAATGCACAAGAGAGTTTGACAATGTTAAAGTTTATTCCTTGTTTTTATATATATTTTAAACAATTTATTGTAACATCATATATTAAATGACTGTTTACTTATACAATTTTACCATGAAGATAATAGTAGGTATTTTTCTTTAGTAATAGAGGGGAAAAACTATTTTTCATTGTTAAAATGAAAACAGAAGATTCCCAATAGAATCAAGATAATTTTTATTACCATTTATTTAAATATGCACCTTGTGGTGGCCTTCAGACAGGTTTTATTATCACGAAGTTATTCTTTGCCACCAATACCAATTCAAATTTTATTAACAATGACTTCTAGAACTAGAACTATTTAAACATTTTCAGTTTGGAAGATGTTTTACAAACTCTTTAGAATTGACTACAACCACACTGACTAGTTACTTTACATTTAAATAAACTTATTAAATTACCATGACTAACCAAAGAAATTTATTTATTTAAGAGAGCATATCTACAATCTTTTTTTATTTAGCTTAATTTCATTAACATGAACCTACAATTTTTATTACTCTATAGATTTTGTACATATAATGTTAATTTATTTAATGGGCATTTTATAAACTAAGGGAGATTACATCCAAGCTAAATAAAATTGAAACTATTATAGTTTAAGCAAGAATGTTCTCTTTTTTCTTTACAGGAAGCTAAAACTTTTTTCTTTGTTTAAATTATAAAAATTAATAATTTTTAAAAGCATATTGACTACCAGGTTTTAAAACACATTACACAATTACCTAATTTGTTTCATCATAATCCAGGAAAGATCTCTCCATAGTTTTAATGGACTTTTTTTTTTTACTTACTGAAATTTGTTAACAGAGCCACTAATTACCTTTATTTTATGGCTGACAAAAGGTTTAAACTGGGAAATTACAGGGCAAATTGATTCTTAATTCCCCAGCCTAGTAGATAGGTTTAATATGCACACCTAGTCCTGCCCTCAAAACTCTTGCAAAGAGGAGGCACTTTCCCAATAGTTCCTATAATTAGATTTCTATAAGACCTTTCCATTCTGCTTAGTCTAATTGGGGCTCCAAGAATATTTATTCACATATAACTACATATTTAATTTTTAATAATTTGAATAGAGCTCTTTTAGGAATACTCACTTCTTAATTTGATATTATCATCCTGATGTATGAAGACATACACTAAGCAAATGAGCAGACACAAATAGAGTTAGACACAGAAACACAACTCATTGATGTTACTTATAATTTGCATTATTTTATATACTGTTTAGCTTAATTTGGGTTCCAGAAATATATATTACTTACATGACTGCATATTTAACCTCAACAATTAGAGCAAATAGGCAGGCATGAATAGTTTGACACAAAAACATAACTTTAGTTACTTAAAACTTCCATTTTTTTTACAAAATAAGTGTGACTGCAAAACATTTCAAAGACTCCTTAAATTTTTCTTAATTTGCACTATGACTGTGCAGTTTTACACTATGACCATACAGTTTTACACAGAATTTTGTTTCTTAACTAATGGATTGTAACCAAAATGTTTCCAATGTTTTAACACAATTCTTGTTTCAGAACTTTATATTCTACCTTGAATTTAGCAGAATTTTGAATAAGCAACAAGATTAATTCTATGTATATTTACCGAGGCTATTTGAAGCCTCAGGGAGACAGACTGGTTTCTCTCATGAATTGCCACTCTTAGGAACACTGACAGTTAAAGCAGGAGACTTCCTTTATTCCCACCAGTCCTTGGAGATAATAAAACTCCAGTGGTCATTTAACCCTAAGGGCTAAGAATTCCACCAGGCAGCAATTTAGTTTACACTTGGATTCATGAGAGAAAGCAGGGTTACTAATACCAGGACAGGAGACAGGGGTGTCCCAGCTCTTCTCTGGACTGTAGGGGCAGAAGCTATTATGAAATAACCATAGGCAAAGGCAAGGGGTGAGGTCAGGCTTGAAGTAACCATAAATGAAGGAAAGACTAGTTTAGAATTTACACTTACAATAATAGTTTCAGGCTAAGTTCATTCAGTTATAATTTCAGTTATTATTTTTCCCCTGTTTTATAATATAAATGCATCTATAAATGATCTTAACTCTTAGTTACAGTTTTCATTAAGTTTTAACCTTAAGGTGAATTGGATACTTTTATTAATTAAGCTACAAGAATTTTATTAGTAGCAAATCTGTGAAGTCCTGCATTTTCTTAGTAATGGAACAAATTCTCATCTGCAAGTTATGCATTTAGTTCACCAGCAAGAGAGTATTAGCATTTAAAGATTCATTTTAAACTACATTTTTACCTTTTTACCATGAATTCTTAGGTGTCAGCAACTGACAAAAGCCAAACATAGATTTCAAAGTGGGATTTCATTCTTTTTTTTTTTCTCTGTAGTCTCACAACCCTGAAGTTCCCAGTCAGACCACTGAAAAGGCTATCAAGTGATTAGAGGTCAATTGTTTCAAGTGATAGCCTCCTTTCTTCAGATGAGTTTACAGTTTTAAAACATTTCAAAGTATTTCTACAGTCTTACAGAGAGAGATTTGGAAAAGTAAAGAACATGGGCAGAATGCAAATGTATTCTGGGCTTTGACACCCTAGGGAGGGAACCTTATTGCATTTATTTTGATTCTGCTTTTCATCCCCTTCACCTTCCCCCTTCCAGGCAGTCGGGGGCACAACAATCAAATAGGAATGTGGTTTATGAATAGAAGGTGTGGGCTCACTGGAAAGGAGCAAGCCGCCCCCCCCTTCCAGCTTTCTGCCAAAATGGGCAGACAGAACCTATTCAATTCAGCACCCCTCTCAGGGACCCAGCCACCCTGACTGGGGCAGTCCCAACAAACCCGGGTGCATGGCACAGACACAGACAGCCTCCAAGCTCCAGCAAAGAGGTGGACCAGAGACAAGGCAGCAGAGCATGTGCAAATATCCAGACTCCACAATTTTGCCACATAATCAATTCACCCCCTTGCCAATGGCAAGGGAGGGTTCCAGCTCAACTAAATTCTACTTTACATAACCACATAACTCCAACACCAGCATTGCGGTGACACAGAAAGAAGCACAAAGGTCACTAATCTGACCCACAAGTTCTATATATATGTTTTTTTTTTCAGCATGGCTGCCCCCACAGCCTTTGAGAGAACACTTAACATTAACATCTGGTATAAAGGGAATTCATTCACAATTCAGCACCATAACAAAAGATTCCAGCTAGATCTTTTTCACTGTTTAACTTTACACCCAGACCAAGCTTCACTAGAAAAGCTGATCCATTTTCCTGTAACCAAGTTTTTTAAAATCCAGACCAATTTCCAGGATGTTAGGACTTGAACATATAAACAGCCCTTCCTATTATAATCAAGACTCCACTCCTCCAGTGGATATAAGACCAGTACCAGATTCTAACATGCAGTTAGACAAACCCAAAACACCAGGCTTTTCCTGTTTTTTCTCCTTTTTCCAGACCTAGAGAGAACGGCTTCCCCCCAATTTTCTGGGGCTACTAGGGTTCTCTTGGGAGGTGATCAGCCTTCCTTACTAGAAATTAAAGCTAGGGTTTTCCAGACTGTGCTCACCTGGGGAGTCTTACCTTCTTCCATGTTTAGAGCTCTTTTTCATTCCCAGAATCTTTCTCTTCAGACCTTCCATTGCCCTCAATTTTTGTTGGGAAGAGTCCAGTGGAGCCCACATCTTTTCTGGATTAAATTTAATCCAGGGATACCCAGATTTGGGGTTCACCTGAGTCCTCTCAGCTTCCTCAGGGATTTGGAAGGGGAAGCAAAATGCTACCATCTCTGGCCTTTGTTTCCAATCCTGGGAGAGCCCCCAACAATGTTGTAGAATTTGAGAGAGGTTCAATTATTTGTGTATAGAAAGGCCAGGACTCAGGAATGATTTTGAAAAGGAAAAATGGTTTATTGATGGCCAGCCAGAATCAGAAGCTTTCTGTTTCAAACCTGAGCCCTGAACAAGAATTTTGAGTTCCTTTTATACAGAGGAAGGGCTAAGTCATTCTTTGTTTTAGTGCTTAATAGGCTTGAATTAGCATATATATCTTCCACATCCTAGGTAAGCTTTTAGCATGGACTTCATACATTCTAGATAAGCTTTTAGCACATTTGGTTTGCATTTTCCCTGAACATTTAAAGTTTATAGAGTTTGCTTGATAAACTGTTTCCTGGGACTGGAGTCATTGCTATGGTTACCAAGGGCAGGGTTGCAGCCTCTCACCAATTCCTGTTTCTTATCTTGGGAATGTTGTTGATAAAATTACAATTAAGCTCAGAACATTCAGATTTATAGGGATTCTATTAAAACTTTGAATGATCTGCAGAAATTATTAGGAGATATAAATTGGCTGAGGCCCAAAGTGGATATTTCCACATATGAACTGTCTAATCTTTTTCCACTATTATGAGGAGATCCTCAATTAAACAGTCCCTGGTTTCTATTGAGAGAAGAACAAGAATCAGAACTCAGAGAGAGAAAAAAATTCAAAGTGCTGAAGTTAAGTGCCTTAATCCAGAACAGTCACTGCAATTGATTATCTTGCCTTCCTTACACTACCCCACAGGAATTCTTATGCAACAAGCATATTGCAGAATGAATATTTTTACCTAACAGTGTTGTTAAAACTTTTTCTCCTTATGTGGATTTTATGGCCCAAATTATACTTAAAGGCCATGAACACACTCATGCCCTACATGGACAGGACCTTCTCATATCATTCTTCCACTTTTGTTCAAGGAAGTTGAGGTTGCCTACAAAATCACTTACAATTGCAAATAGCCTTTGCTTACTATATTGGACAGATAGATAATCATTACCCTAAAAATCATATACTACAATTCATTTAAAGCACTCATTGGATTTTACCTAACATAACTAAGTTTCAACCAATACTTGATGCCCCTATAATCTTTCCTAATGGGTCTGGAAATGGCACAGCTCTAAACTGGGTATAAAACTAAGAAAATTTCTACTCCTGGATTCTCAGCTCAACAAGATGAATTAATAACAGTACTTAGTGCTTTACAAAACATACCAGAGTCCATAGACATCCTTTCAGACTCGGTGTATGTCATCCAGGTTATTCAATTGATTGAAACAGTTCTTATCAAAGCTAACATAAATCAGTTTCTTTATAAGCTTTTTCACAAACTTCAACAGATAATTAGAAATAGAAAAAGTCCATTTTTTTATCACTCACATTCAATCTCATTCAAATTTACCTGGGCTATTAGTACAAGACAATAATGCCACTGATAAATTAGCCACTCCTCTTTTACAAGAAGCTATTCATTTTCACAGTCTAACCAAAATAAATGCAGCAGACCTCAAAGCTCATTTTCCTTTAACATGGACACAAGCTAGGGACATTGTTCAAACTTGTCTATCCTGTCGAATTCTTAATAATCCAAAAACAATGGGAAACTGGAGTAAATCCCAGTGGTTTAATTGCTAACTCACTGTGGCAAATGGGGATATAACTCATATCTCCTCCTTTGGAAAATTATGTTATGTTCATTTCTCTGTAGATACTTATTCAGGATTCATTTGGGCTATAGCTCAGATGGAAGACACATAAGACAGCATTTGTTAGCTTGCTTTGCTGTAATGGGACTCCCCCAGTCTCTAAAAACAGATAATGCTCCTGCTTATACCAGTGTCTCCCTTAAAAGATTCCTAGATACTTGAAGTATTTCACATATTATAGGACTTCCATATAACCACCACCCCCCACCCCCCGCCAAGGGCAAGCTATTGTGGAGCGAGCAAATCAAACCCTTAAACTCATATTACAAAAACAAAAAGGGGGAGACAAGGAAACACTGCAGGTGCAGTTACATAAAGCACTATTCACTCTTAATTTTCTTAACTGTAGAACCACCCTGCAAGGGACAGCAACTGAAAGGCATTTCCAAAATAATTTGAAAACTCAAACCCAAACTCTGTTTGAAAAACTTTAATTTGGTGGAATGATCCACTGACTAAGGAGTGGTCAACAGGGAGGCTGTTAATTTGGGGATGAGGGTATGCTTGTGTTTCCCCAGGAGATGGAAAATATCCTGTGTGTGTACCAGCTCATTGAATAAAACAGTATCGTGAACGCCAAAAGACGATGAAAGTTTCTGTGGAACCACAAACTCTGGTCATGCAGATGAAGAGACTGATACTGAAAACTACATGGCTGAGTCTCACCCTGAAGACCAGAGCAGCCTCACCCCCTACATGGGGGCAAATTAAACATCTGAGTCAAGAAGACAAACAACAGTTGGAAAAGGAGAAATTGCCAGTTACTGCTCCGAATTTGCTGGTAGCTATGCTTGCCATAGTAACAGCAACCTCCTCAGATGCATGCAACAAACCCTCTGGTGTATAAAGCAGCAAGAAATTGCCAAATGTGCCATCACTGCTTTGCAAAAACAAAAAGGGGGAATTGTTGTGGGAAAACAGTAAAGAACATGGCTTGAAGTTGAAATGTTTCCATAACATAGACAAAAAATGCAGGCTTAGGAACAATGGGTCTTGACTAGATGGAACACCATCTGGTCAGCATGAAAAAATGTTTGCATGAGGAGGCTTTTGAACTTCATGTGACCTGTACCTTATTATTTTAAATGGTGCACCTTTCCCTTATTTTAGTAAACAACAAACAGCTGCTTGTTAGTTTCTAAATAAATATGATATGGGAACTAGGGCTAAGACTCTCAGTTTCAGAAGCTATTAGTCCCCTGGTCCTATCTTTATTTCCTCTTTTGTGTCTTTCTTTCTATCCTTTTATTTCTTCAGTTCTGCATCACCTTCCCTTTGTGCAAACCTATTGCTGAGCTTGTCTCAGCACTCAATTGTAATGTGAAACTCTATCCCTTATGTCAATACCCAATGAACATTGGAACATATCTATACCTTATATGCATACCCTGGAGAACTCCCTCCCACCCATGCATCCCCCATCAATGACACCCCACATCAGTGCTCCTCCCCTGCCATAATTGAACCCCTCTGTGATCCAAAATTTCTTAAAAAATAAAGTCTAATATATTGCCAAATTCAATTAAGAGGAAAATGAAATAGTAATGATAGGTTTAAATATTAGAAATAGAATACATAATAATTTAGGTAAACCAAAATAAAGTAAAAAACAGTTTGGGATATTGAAAAAATGAAAAGCATCATAAAAATTTTCATTGATGTTTCACCTTTTATCACTATAATAGGTGTTGCCCTGTATGTACAGTGGCAGGGCACTCTCTCCCATTTCTTCCTTAGTGTCTAAATCCTCTTTTTTTTAGATCCTGGCACTCAAGGAAACCTATTTCACAACACTATCTGAACACAAACTTAAAGAACAGACAGCACAGAGCCTAAATCCCAGGGTTAACTATTTAAAATATTAAAATGTAAAGTGTGCAAAAGAGATTACAAATAAAGAAACAGGAAATGATGCCTTATCAGAGCACAAGATAAAATCCCAGGCCTTAATAAATAGGAACAGACATTGAACATCCCAGACAAAGACTATAAAAAATGATTTTCAATATGCTCAGGGAGATAAAGGAAAACACAGAAAGAGCCAAAGGATATGAAGAAAACAATGAATGAACAATATGAGAATGACTTTGAGATTTTTATTGAAATTAAGCAAATACTGGGATGAATTGTGGACTACAATAACTGAAATGAAAAATTGCATACTGGGTTTCAGCAGAAGATTGGAGCTGGAAGAAGAGAGAATTGTTCATCTCAAATATAAGACAATAGAAATGGCTCAGGCTGAGGATCAGAAAAAACAGGATTTAACAAAAAGAGACCTGTGGGACACCATCAAGCATACCAATATAGATATTATGGGAGTCCCAGAAGGAGAGGAAATAAAAGGATAGAAAGAATATTCAAAGAAATTATGACAGAACACTTCTGAAAATTAATGAAAGGTATTAATATGCATATTCTAGAAGCCAAATAAACTACTAACATGTTAAACTCAAAAAGAACCAGGCCCAAAGTGTTGAATGTTAAGAACAAGGAGAAAGTTCTGAAACCTGTGAGAGAAAAGCAATGAGTTATGCACAAGGGAATCATAATAAGATTATGTGCTGATTTCTCAACAGAAACACTGGAAGCAAGAAAGCAGTGGGACAAAATGCTAAAAGAGAACAATCACCAACCAATAATTTTATTTTAGGTGAGGTTTTCTTTGCAAAATGGGGGTGAGGTTAAAACATTCTTGTTTAGACAAAACCTGAGAGAGTTTGTCACCATTAGACCTGTCCTACAAGCAAAGCTAAAGGGAGTTCTTCAGACTGAAAAGAAAAGACACTAGACAATGACTTGAAACAGCATAAAAAACTGAAGACACCGTTCAATATACATGCCAATACAGTTGGTATGCAACTCTATTTTTTTGCTCCTTACAGTTACTATATTGCAAAGTAATGTATAGAGTTAGAAAATAGGTTACCAGAGTATGGGATGGGGGTAGGGAATAAGAACTTAAGGCTTAATATGTACAGGGTTTCAAATTGTAATGATTGAAATGTTTTTATAATGAATGGTGGTGATGTTAGTGCAACATTATGAATATAATGAAAGTCTGAAATATATATCTGAATGTGATTAAAAGCAGAAATGCTAGATTGTATATATGGTAACAAAATATTTTTTTAAATACATGGAAATATACTACACAATGATCCCTAAGTTAAACTATGGATTATAGTTAATAGTACACTTATAAAATATGTGCTATTATCAATTGTTCCAAATGTCCCACACCAATGCAAAATTTCCTAATAAATGAGTAATGATAAAGTTATGGTTTTGTACATACTATGTTTAAAAGGTATAACTTATAAAAAGTGCAACAAAAAGTTGAGGGGGATGGAGAGGTGTAAGAACAGTGTATATGTACATTATTGAAGTTAAGGTGTATGATTGTAATAGATTTAGGATGTTAATTTTTAGCCCCATAGTAATAATAAAGAAAATATGAAAAATCTATCTGGAAAAAAAAACAGATAAATATGATAGTAGTCATTAACAGAAGAATTGAGGGTCAAAACATTTAAACTTACAAAGACAAAATAGCAAAATGGCAGAAGAAAATCCTGGATTATCAGTAGTTACTTTAAATGTAAATGGATTCAACTCTCTAGTCAAATGGCAGAATAGATTAAAAAAAAGCATGACCCAACGATTTTCTGTTTACAAGAGACTCACATTCAAAGACACAAGTAGGTTGAAAATGAAAGGAAGGAAAAATACATACCATGCAATTAGTAATCAAAAGAAAGTGTGGGTAGTTATACTAATATCAGATAAAATAAACTTTAAGTCAAAATTATTGCAAGGGACAAAGCAGTTCAGTATATACTGACAAAGGGATCAAAATATATATGAAGCAATAACAATTATAAATATATATTCAATTAATGGTAGATCTGCTATATATGAAGTAAATTTTGACAAATTTGAAGGGAAAAATAGGTGGTACTACATTAATAGGAGACTTCACTACACCACTTTCAATAACGGAGAGAATATTTAAAGAGGGGATCAACAAGAAAATACAGAATATAAGTGATTCTTTAAATCAACTAAAGCATATAGAACATTTCATGCAATAGCAGCAGAACACACATTCTTCTCTAGTGCACATGGATAATTCTCCAGGATAGATAATATGAGAGGTCACAAAGTAAATCTCAATAACTTTAAAAAAATATTGAAAACTTACAAAGTGTTTTCTCTAACGACAAGAATGAAGCTGGAAATCAATAAAGGATGGAGAAGTGGAAAATTCACAAATAAGTGGAAATTAAACAAAGTATTCATAAACAACCAAGGGGTCAAAGAAGAAATTACAAGAGAAATTAGGAATTATCTTGAGGTGAATGAAAATTAAAATGCAACATACCAAAATTTATGGGAAGCATTGAAGATTTCCCATAAATTTTCCTTCTATGAGGGAAATTTATAGTTCTAAATGCTTACGTTAAAAAAAGGCAGATCTAAAATCAGAGACTTAACCTCACAGTTGGGAAATCTAGAAAAAGAAGAGCAAACTGCACATGAAGTGAGCAGAAGTAAGGAAATAATAGGTTAGAGCAGAGATAAATGAAGTAGAGAATAAAAAGTAGAGAAAAATCACAAAATCAAATTGGTTCTTGAAAAGGTCAATAAAGTTGACAAACATTTGGTTAACTGAGGAAGAAAAACAAAAAGAGAGAGGGCACACAAAATTAAAATCAGAAATGAAAGAAAGGCCCTAATACTGACCCTACAGAAATATGAAGGATGAAATGGACAAATTCTTAGAAACACACAACTACCAATACTATCTTGA
Organism: Dasypus novemcinctus; assembly: GCF_030445035.2. Classification (NCBI taxonomy): domain Eukaryota; kingdom Metazoa; phylum Chordata; class Mammalia; order Cingulata; family Dasypodidae; genus Dasypus; species Dasypus novemcinctus. The sequence continues at coordinate 32,080,805 of NC_080697.1, forward strand.
GAAGAAAAGGAATATCTGAACAGACCAATAACTAGTAAAGAGATTGAATAGGTATATTAGTCAGGGTTCTCTAGGGAAACAAAACAGACAGGAGATATCTGAAAATAGTATGAGATTTTATAAAATTGTCTCACAGTACCATGGGAATGCACAAGTCCAAATTTCACAGGGCAGGCCGCAAACCATGGGCTCTGATGAAGTCCCTCAGTGTGTTCCCAGAAGACAATGGCTCTAAAGTAGAGTTTGAAATTCTCTCTCTGAATGCTGAATTACCCTTTTAAGGCCTTCAACTGATTGGATGAGACAGTCACTCATTGCTGATGGCAATCTACTTGGTTAAGCCTCAATGTAACTAACCATCTATGCAATCAACTCACTGATGATTAAAGTCTATGAAATGCCTTTGTATTACAATTAGCCCAGTGCTTGCTTGACAAAACAACTGGGCACCATTACTTGGCTAAGTTGACACATTAGCCTAACCATCACAGTAGGTGATCAAAAACCTTTCAGCAAAGAAAAGTGTAGGACCAGAAGCTTCACAGGTGAATTTTACTAAAAATTCCAAGAATTAAAACTAATCCTGCTCAAACTCTGAGAAATTAGAAGAGGAAGAAATAGTCCTTAACTGATTCTCTGAGGTCAACATCACCCTAATACCATAGCTTCACAGGTACAAGGATACCACAAGAAAAGAAAATTACAGACCAATATCCCTTATGAATACAGATGCAAAAATCCTCAAAAAACACCAGCAAACTAAATCTAACAACAAATCAAATGAATTACTGACCATGATCATTGTGATTTATCTCAGGTATATATGGATGGTTCAACATAAGGTCAATTATTATAATATAACACATTAACATAACGAAGGAGAAAATCTCATGACTACCTCAACTGACTGAGAAAAGGCATTTGACAAAATTTAGCACCCTTCTTAATAAAAACACTTAGAAAAACAAGAATAGAAGAAAATTCCTCAACATGATACTCAATGGTGAAATATTGAAAGCTTTCCCTCTAAGATCAGGAAGAAGACAAGAATGCCTACTGTCACAATTGTTATTCAATATTGTAATGAAAATTCTAGCCAGACCAAATAGGCAAGAAAAAGTAATAAAAGGCATTCAGTTGGAAAGAAAGAAGTAAACATTCCCTATTTGCAGGTGACATGATCTCTGTTTTAGTTTGCTATAGGCTGACAATGCAATATACCAGAAATATGCTGGCTTTTATATAATGGGAATTTATTAGGTAAAAAGCTTGTAGTTCTGAGGTCATGAAAATGTCCAAATCAAGACATCATCAAGAGATGCTGTCTCACCAAGTTAGAGCTGTGAGCAATCAAGCACATGGTGGCATCATCTAAAAATGCTTTCTCTCTAAGCTCAGCTGTGAGTAATCAAGCACATGCAGGAAAAAATGCCTGTCTGCTCATCTTTCCTGGCTTATCCATGCTTCATCTCTTCAGCGTCTAGCTGCTCCATGGGCTTAGCCACTTTGGGTACTCTTTCTAGGTCTGTGTGACCTTCTGATTCCAGACCCTAACCCTGGAACTCTTCTTCTGTCTCTGAGAATTTTTCTGTTTATCTCTCCTTTTAAGTCCTCCATTTATAAAGGTCTCCAGTAAGAAGATTAGGACCCACCCAGGACCCCTCAATCTTATCAATGGCCCTCAACTGAAGCTGTCTAATCAAAAGGTCCCACACCTACAGGAATGGATTAGCTCCAAGAATATGATCCTTTCTAGGATCCATAAAGAGCTCCAAACTCTCACAATCTCACATACAGAAGTCCTGAAAATTCCACAACAAAGCTATTACAACCAAAAAATGAATTCAGCAAAATGATGGGGTACAAAATTAACATGCAAAATTCAAGTGTTTCTATGCACTAGTAATGAGCAATCTGAGGAGGAAATCAAGAAAAAAATTCCATCTATAATAGCAACTAAAATAATCAAATATCTAAGGATTTGCCTGACCAAGGATGTAATGGACTTATACATAGAAAACTTCAAAATATTCCTAAAAGAAATCAAAGAGAACCTAAATAAGTGGAAAGACTAAATATCATTAAGATGTCAGTTCTACCCAAATTGATTTACAGATTTAATGAAATCCCAATCAAACTTCCAACAATCTACTCTGCAGAAATGGAAAAGCCAATTGTCAGATATATTTGGAAGGGTCAGGGGCCCCAAAAAGTCAAAAACATCTTGAGAAAGAAGGACAAAGTTGGAGGACTCACGTTTCCTGGCTTTGAAGGATATGATAAAACTGCTGTGGTCAAAATAGCATGATACTGGCATAAAAATGGATGTATTGATCAATGGAATCTAATCGAGAGTTCAAAAATAGACTTTCACATCTATGGTCAATTGGTTCTTGACAAGGCTTCCAAATCCACTCAAAGGGACAGAGCAGTCTCTTCAGCAAATGGGACTGGGAGAACTAGAGATTCATATCCAAGAGAAAGAAAGAGGACCCCCTATCTAAAATGTTACACAAAAATTAACTCAAAATGGATCAAAGCTCTAAATATAAGAGACAGGAGCATATAAATACTAAAAGAAAATGTTGAGGAACATCTTCAAGATCTATTGTTTAATGGTGATTTCTTAGATTTTACACCCAAAGCATAAACAGTAAAAGAAAAAATAGATAAAAGGGACCTCTTCAAAATTAAATATTTTTGTGCTTCAGAGGACTTTATCAGGAAAGTGAAAAAGCAGCCTACTCAATGGGAGAATGTATTTGGAAAACGCATAGCTGATAAGGGTTTAATCAAGAATATATAAAGAAATTCTACACCTCCATAATACAAATGCAAACAACCCAATTAAAAAGTGGCAAAAGACTTGAATATACACTTATCCAAAGAGGAAATACAAATGAGTAAAAGCACATGAAAAGATGCTGAACATCACTAGCTATTAGGGAAACACAAAACCACAATGAGATATCATTTCCTACCTACTAGAATGGTCACTATAAAAAATAGAAATCTAAAAGCATTGGAGAAGATGTAAAAAAGGGGGGGGGGAGACACTCATTCACTGCTTGGGAATGTAGAATGGGGTGGCCACTGGAAAAGTTTGGTGGTTCCTCTGGGAGCTAAGTATTGAATTGCCATCTTATGTGACAATCCTGACACTAGGTACATACTCATAAGAACTGAAAGCAAGGATGTGAACTGACATTTGTGCATTGTTCACAGTGGCACTATTCACAATTGCTAAATGATGCAAACAGTCCAAGTGTCCATTAACTGATGAATGGATAAACAAATTGTGGTATTACATATGATTGAATATTATTCAGCTGTAAGAAAGAATGAAATTGTGATGCATGCAACAAATGGATGAACTTAAGGACATTATGTTGAGTGAAATAAGCCAAGCAAAAAGGAAAAAAATTGTACAGTCCTACTAATATGGACTAATTATAATGAGAAAGTCATGGAGTTAAAGTCTAGAATATAGGCTACCAGGAGATAGAATAAGGGTAAAGAATGAGGAGTTGATGCTTAATTTGTGCAGAAATTTTAATAAGGTTGATTATAAATGTTTGGAAATGGATAGAATTCATAGTAGTACATTATTGTGAGTCTAATTAACAAAGCTGAATTATAGGTGTGATTGTGGTTGGAGAAGTTTAGTGTAGCAGTTTGATATTATTGATGAATACTAAAAAGAAATATTGGGTTATGTTTGTAAAACTGGTCTTTTCCTCTGGGCATATTAGATTTTATTAGATTCAGAAGTTTACTTGATTAAATAATGATTAAGACATTGATTGGGTCACATCAGTAGGGCATTGCATCCCTGTTCTCTTGGTAGGCAGGGATTCACAGAAAAAAATGACATGGCAGAAGAGTTAGTTGGAGTCTTGAGCTAGAGACCCAGGAAGTAAGCACACAGAGGAGCTTGATTGTGAGAAAAGAAAAGCATGCCCCAGGAAAAGAGGAACCCTAAGCCTGGAAAGAAGCAAGCCCTGGGAAGAGAGGAACCCAGGAAGCCTGAACCCTGGCAGACATTGGCAGCCATCTTGCTCCAACACAGGGCAAAAGACTTTGGTGAAGGAAATAACTTATGCTTTATGGCCTGGTAACTGTAAGCTTCTACACCTAAATAAATATCCTGTATTTTAAAAAATCCTAATTTCTGGTATTTTGCATCAGCACCCTTTTGACTGACTAATATAGAATTTGGTACAAGGAATGAGGTAGTGCTTTTGCAACTACCAAACTGATGGAACAGTTCTATAAATAGGTAAGGCACAGTTTTTGGAAGAATTGTGAAATGCTTGGTGGAAAAGGCCTAGATCACTTTGAAGAGACTGTTGAAAGCAATATGGATGCTAAAGAGACTTTTTGTGATGCCTTGAAAGTAAACGATGAAACTATTTTTGGAAACTGGAAGAAAGGTGATCTGTGTTTTAAAGTTGCAGAAAACTTAGCAAGATTAACTCCTGGTGTTTTATGGAAGGCAGAATTTGAAAATGGCAAACCTGGGCATTTACTTAAAGAACTTTTCAAAGTAAACCCAGAGAATGCTGCTTGGCCTCTGCTTGCAGTTTATAGCAAAATGCTAGGTGAAAAAAAAAAAGTGCTGAGGACTAAACTGTTGAGAAAAACAAACAAACAAAAAACCCAAAAAACAGAAACTGATGCTGGAAACTACAAGCCTCTGAAAATCAAGCTCCCAGAAGATAGGGCCCCATTTGAAAACTTAACTAAACTTGGAACAAGTAAATCAGAATTGAAGATGCAGTTATCTAGGAGAGACTTGTGAAAGACTTACTGACTGATAGCTTGGATCCTGCTTCTTGTATGCTGAACTAACAAGCTTTTTGAGATTGTTGTATGAACAAAACCACTGTCAGCTTGGACTAAAAGGGACATGGAAAGGAGAGATTGAAAGACAAACAGCTTTAAGAGGAAAACCATGGAAGCTGAGATCTGGAATGAAACTTCACCTTAGGTCGAGAGAGAAACCCTACTCATGTGTACAGAGAAGGTGAATTTGCCCAAGCAGTTGAAGAGGGTAGGTGTTCCCGCCCTATGTTTGGGGAGAGTTTTGCTACCGCAGGGTACAGAGAGGATGGAGCACATTCCTTAAGGATTAGGGTGGTTAAGGTCAGTATCCCATAGGTCTGAGAGGGATGCACCCATCCCTCATGGATCATATAAGGCCAAGTGGTCAACTCATTGCTCTGAGAGGGTTGAGCCTGTATGCCAAAGGTTAGGGAGGATGTTGCCTTCACCTCACTTTTCTAGGGGGGTTAAGTCTGTAACCCAAAGATTGGGTAAGGTGTGGCAATCACCCCAATGCTCTTTGAGGGTAAGGTCTGAAGCTTAGTCACCACCCAGATCCTTGATGAGGGTGGAACCAAGAAAATGGCCTTGGACAAACCTGTGGAAAGGGTGAGTCCCTATGTGGCCCCAAGGAGAAGAAGCCATCATCTTAAGTATAACTCTTAAACACTGAAATACAGTGATGTGTGCCCTACAGGTTTTCAGAACTGTAGAGGACCCTTTACTCATGTTTCCCTCCCAATTTCTCCTTATAATAATAAAAATGTTATCCTGTGTCTGTCCATTTGTGTATTAGAAGCAGATAAATAGTTTTGTAAGGTTCAGAGGTTCACAGCAGACAGGACTTTGCCCAAAGACAAACTGTATATTTTTAAACTAATTATGATATGATTTTGTACTTAGTATTGTTATTGATTTAAGTTTTTTTAAAATATTGTAATGTCTTTTTGGAATTCAGAGGGTGAAGTGTAGCAGTTTGATATTATTGATGAATTCAAAAAAGAAATATTGATTTTGTTTGTAAATTGGTCCTTTCCTCTGGCATATTAGATTACATTAAATTCAGAAGTTTACTTGATTAAATAATGATTAAGGCTTTGATTGAGCCACATCAGTAGGACATTGCATCCTTGCCCCCTTGGTAGGCAGGGACTCACAGAAAAAATGACAGGGCAGAAGAGTTAGTTAGAGTCTTGAGCTATAGCCCCAGGAAGTAAGTATACAGAGGAGACTGGTTGTGAAAAAAAATGCAAGCCCCAGGAAGAGAGAAACCCTAAGCCCAGAGAAAAGCAAGCCTTGGGAAAAGAGGAAGCCTAAGCCCAGGAAAAAGCAAGCACAGGGAAGAGAGGAACCCAGGAAGCCTGAACCCAAATAAATACCCTGTATAAAAACCAACTGACTTCTGGTATTTTACATCAGCACTCCTTTGGCTGACTAATACATTTAAGGTCATGTATGTCACTAGCTGGAAAACTACAGGATAAAATATGGGACTGTATAACATACTGATCCCTGTTGTGGATGGTGACTATGGTTAATAGTACAAATATAAGAGTGTTCTTTTCAGAACTACAACAAATATATGTCACTATTACAAGGTGTTAATAATATGGTGATGTATGGGGAAAATAAAACTACTGCAAACTATTATAATATTATATTAATGTTGTAAACTTTTTTGCAGTATTTGAAATTGAATATTGGTTGTTTTAATTGAAATAAAATTACCTTACCAATGCTAAGTGTCAATAATGGTGGCTATAAAGAGTATGGTATTTTTCTTTACAGAGCAATGAAAATGTTCCCAAATTGATTGTGGTGATGAATACACAATCTGTAATTATAGCAATAGCCATTAATTGTACACTTTGGAAGGATTATATGGTATGTAAATAAAACTGTTAAAGAAATCTATATGGAAGGGTAAGGGGCTCCAAATAGCCAAAGCCATCTTGAAAAAGAAAAAAAGAAGAATGAAGTTGGAGGACACACACTTCCTGATATTAAAACTTGGAGTTGTACTGAATGACATTTCAGTGACAGATGCAGGACATCATATATCCTGCCATAACCCACTGAATGGACTGGGGGAGAATGTAAACTACAATGGAAACTATAATCTATGCTGTGTAGCAGTGCTCCAAATGTATTCATCAAGTGCAATGAATGTGCCAACTGATGACAGAATTTGGTGATATGGGAGGAGTGTTGGGGGTGGAGAGTGAGGGTATATGGGATCCTCTTATATTTTTTAATGTAATATTTTGTATGATCTATGTATCTTTAAAAAAATTTTTTAAATCTATAAAAAGTAAGACTTGTTAATTTAAATGAAGTCAAAATATTTGACAAACTGGAAAACAATATTTATAACTTATACCACAAAGTGCTAACATCTCTAATACAGAATGGATACCTAAACCTGTATGAAAATGAAAAAGAGACAAATTACAAAAAAAAGATATTAAAATGGCCCTTTGCAAATTAAACAAGATCAAGATATCATGCCCAACTCTCAGACTGACAGAAAATAAAAAGTACAACATATTCTAGGGTAAATAGGCATTTCATACACTGTTGAGTGCAAATAGATATTAGGCTTTCAAAGTGGAATTTGAAAATACCTAACAAATTTACATAAAAATTTACTTATTGATCTAGCAATCCCACTTCTGGAATGTACCCTGAAGATACATTTCCAGCAATACAAGAATATATATGCACAAGGTTATTCATTGCAGCATTGGCTGTAATTGCAACATAAAATAAACAACTTATATTCCCATGAATAAGAGAAAGGAGAAATACATTTAGGTACATATGGACAACAAAGTACTATGAAGATGTAAAAATGAATTAGGGGCAGACAAATTTGAAAACCACTACTTTAAAATTACTTTAGATATCACCTTTCTTATCATCCCTACCCTGCCCAGTTGGAATTAAACTTTTTCTTCCCTCACTCTCCATAACCCTCCATGAATATCCCTCTTACAGAAATTATTTCCTCAGAAGTATTGTGGTATAGGATTTCTGGTGATGGACAGTTGCTTTGCTAATCCTTTAGATAATGGGTCCTTCAGGATAGATCTGGTGTCTCATTCAGTCTTGTATTCCATGGTGCCTAATCTAGTGCCAAGTGCATGGTGCCTGCCCCAGGAAACTGAGAAGCAGTTGAAGCTTGCTTTGGAGTGGTCCTTTGGACCGTTCCTAGCTACATTTTCTCACCCTGTCCATGAAACAACTTCTGCAAAAACAATCCAGTGAGCACTCTGGATTGTTCAGAGCAAAGCTCTGGAAGGAAAGCCTAGGGGATAGCAACACTTCCTATGCAGTTCCCACATGATTCTTCTCCCTCAGGGCTCTCTCCTGGAGAACTGACTCCACCCTCTACCTAAAACCCCACCCCAGGGATCGTGACAAAGCTTTATGTGTCTTCTTCCTATTCTCCAACTTCCTCTCAAGCACAGCTGAGGCAGGCAAGGATTTTTGAGAAAAAAAAAATTCTATTACAGAGGCAAAGCAACAAAGACAACTAAAAATATCTAAATACATTCCAGTTTCCAAAAATTAAACTTCTGATCCTATAATCACCTCATTCTAGGTCTAATAGGGCTTTCTGGCATGAAAGTCCCTTATCTTCTGCTGCATAACAATGTACAACAAACTTAGGCACTGAAAAAACATGCTTGTATTATCTCACAGTTTATGTGGGTCAGAAGTCCAGGCACAATTTAGCTGGCTGGTGATAGACTGTAATCTTTGAGTCAGCCAGGGCTGGATTCTCATCTGAAGGTTCGACTGGGGAAGGACCCCCTTCAAGGATCATGTCATTCTTGGCAGCATTCAGTCCCTTGTGGGCAATCAGATGAGGGCTCAGTTCTTTGAGGTCAGCCAGAGGCTGCCCCCAGTTCTTTGCTATGTTGGCCTTGTCCATTGGGCCTCCCCAACATAGCCACTTGCTTAATCAAAGCCAGGAGAAGAGAGAGGCTCCTAGCAAGACAGAAATTACAATCTTAAGTAACAACCTTGAAAGTGATAATTCCACCACTTTTGTCATATTCTATTAGTTTGAAGAAAGTTGCAGTTCCTGCCCACAATAAAGGGAAGGGGTTTACACAAGGACATGAATCCCAGGAAATGGGGATCACTGGAGGCCATCTTACAGTGTGTTTGTCATAGCCTCCCTCTAGTGAGAGGTGGAACATCTTATTTCTGTTCAGAATCCTGATTCTTTTCTTGACTGAAGTACAGTAGCAGATCCAAACCTCCTGGGCTCCTGCATCATCACCCCACCCCAACCCCCCCCCCCCCACATGTCCTGGTTCTAACTTGAGGAAACCTTCCTTTTCCAGAGCTTAATGACTGGGTTGATGTGACTTACCCAGTAAATAATCTCACCCTTCAGGAGGTCCCAATACCCTAAGGGACCATGTCCTTTGTCAACCATATATCACTGATTTTGCCATCTACAAACACAGTCAATCCCAAAGAGTCATTTCTCAGTTCTTCTTTCCCCTTTCCTCCTAGGCACTATTGCAAGGGGTCTCTCTGCTTGAAAGTCCCACTGCTCTTTGGGGATGGATTTCTTACATGTTGACATTGGGAAAAATAACTGGACTGGGGGTTGGGGATCTCCTTGGTTCCATCAAGGCTCTGGCCCCATCTGTCTTTCTCTGACCATGGAGAAGATATTTTAGGACACTCATCTGCAGTTGTCACCTTCCTGCAAGGTACAGGAAGCAGCTCCATGGGCTTGGGGGTTTCCAAGTGAGGAGGTAAGGGGTTGAGTGGGTGAGAGCTGTGGACTGATTTGAGTTCAGGAAGTGCCATATTTCCTGAGGTTAAGAAGGTAGTGATGCCATCCCCTCTGTGGTAGTTTGAAGCTCTATAGACCCAGAAAATCATGTCCTTAGGGCTAATCCATTCCTGTGGGTATAAACCTCTTGTAGGCAGGGACCTTTTTTGATTAGATTACTTCAGTAGGTCATGACCCAGGGTTGGTCTTAATCATCTTACTGGAGTTCTTTATAAATGGGATGAATACAGAGATAGAGAAAGGAAGATACAGAAAGAAACCCACAGAAGTACAGAGATAAAGCCATAGGAGCAGGAAAAAGCCAGAGGAAGTCACTAGCTGAAGCAACAAAACCCAGAAGGGAAGAGGGACCAGGTGATGCTGCCACATGCCTTTCCATATGACAGAGGAATCCAGGATTTCCAACAGCCGGTCTTCAGGGAGAAGAGCATCACCTGATGCAGCCTTGATTTGGATATTTTCATGGCCTCAGGACTGTAAGCTCATAAGTTAATAATTCCCCATTGTAAAAGCTAACCCACTTTTGGTATATTGCTTTTGGCAGCCTAAATACCCTCTTAACAGCAAATACCATTTCCTTGAAGTCTTTGGTCCCATTTCCTCTAGGATGACATGTTCATTCCTATGTTCCAGACATTACTGGTGATTGGGCTTCATCAATAAAACAGATGAAAATCCTTGCCCTTATGAAACTTGTATTCTAGGGAAGGGAGACAGACAATAAACATCAAACAAAAAAACAAGTAAGTTATATAGTAAGTTACAAGGTGATAAGTCCAAAGAAGGAAAGAAAAACCAGAATAAGATTAAAAAGGTGACAGGACGAGGAAACAGGGGTAGAAGCTGCCATTATGAATAGAGTCATAATATGATCAGGTGGGCCTCAAAGAACTGTAACATTTTAATACTCACTTCTTTTTATTGTCATGGCTACAGACACTTCTTCAAATATTAATCCATACTTCTACATAAAATGGATAGCTTGGCCATTTCATTGTTGTGTGTTTTACTCTTTCAGAATCTGCAGGGAAAGATAAGAAGCACATGGGGGAGAGGGGGGCATGACGGCATCTGAGTGAGTGCACCTCATAATCTCTTCTGTAAAGAAGTGGCTGAATAGGGTCAGAGACTTGCTAGAGCGGGCTGTTTCAGGGGCTTGCAGGGATGTTGATTTGGTGAGACAGTGACAGAAGAGGTGCTTGCAAGAGGTAGAATTTTGGGTTTCTGACATGGAGGGCAGAAGTTGTGGGTGGGACCCTTTTCCCTAGGGCTGGCAGCCACGGGGATCCCTGAAAACTGTTGGTTGTGCTGAAGCGTTCCCAAACCCTGTGTTTACCAGATGTGTGGTTCCCAGGTCCGTATTCCCTAAACCCCTGTAGCCCATGCTCCACAGACTCACATACCTTGAGTCAGCAATATGCTGGACTTCCCATTCCTGAATCCAGCAGACCCTGAGATCCATCTGAGGTCCGTGAGTACCCTAGCTCTCCGCTTTTTTTTTTTTTTTTTGAGCTTGGAGATGCATACCAGCTGGCTTGGGGAGACCATAGGGAGAAAGGAGAGGCAAATAGGCTGAGAAAGCCCAATTTACCTAACTGCCCTGGGATAGGAAACTTGGTCTGGGAGAAAGTGGAGTCAGAAAATCAATTAGTCCTCACCTAGCACACCTAAGGGGGATGGACTGTAGAACGTGCTTCCCAAGCTTCCGATAGCATATTTGGGGTTTCTGGTGAGGTGTGGATGCTCTCTCACTGGAAATAAAAAGTCATTGTCTTCTGTGTTGAGTTGGTTCACCAAGGACCCACTTGAATCTCCTACTGGACCCCTCATGCAGCTGTCCTGCTGCCCTGGGAGAGAGGGAAGTGAGGAAGGGAGAAAGGGGGAATGTCAGATCCCTAAGCATTTTATTTAACTGCAAAGAGGATTCCTAGCTTGAAACTTTATTTGTTGTTGCTCTTGTTGTTATTGCTGCATTGTTTCCTGTTTTTTTCTTCCTCTTTATTGCCCCAAGGCCCTTTTTCTTTCCTTTAGGTTTCTCTTTTTCTTTTTCTTGCTTACTTCCCCCCCATTATGTCTCCCCACTTTTTTTCACCCTTTCTTCCTTTCTCTTCTGTTTTACTTTTTTATTTTTTAATATAATAGGTGCTGCAGGGAGCAGTTCACATGTACTGTGTTTCCTCTTCCTCCATTTCCTCTTTTCTGTGTTATTGATTTTGGCCACCAACATTATCCCCTTTCCCCTACATCTTTCTATCCTCCATCATCTATTGATTCTTTTACATTTCACCTCCTTTTGTTTGGTCCCCAAATTGACTGACATTTTACTTCTAATACCTTTGTTCTGTTTTCTGTCTTTTATTCACTCTTTATATTATTGTCTTTCTTTTCTCTTTCCTTCTCTCATGAAAACACTGGCCTTTTAATTCATACTATATTTCCTCCCCATTTTCAGTTGGCTGTCTCATTATAGGTACTCTACTTACTGCTATAACTCTACACAACTTACATGAGTCTAATATCCATTCTCCTAGATCTCACATTGTTGCTCTGTTAACATTTATTATCAATACTACTTTATACATTTTCTTTTCTTACTCATTTTGCTTTCCCTGGCCCTAATATTTTCCTTCAAAGTGAATTTAGCCAGCAACAAGAAAAGAGAATAAGAAGAACATAGTGACAAAGAGACATATTACTTATTCAAAAAGAGCAACCAGTTAAACCCCAAGATTAGACAAAGAAGCTAAGGAACTGATTAAACCCATCAAGATAAAATGATGACCAGACAGCAACAAAAAACTACAAACCAAACCAATAATCAGGAAAACATTCCCCAATTCAATGAACAAACTAAAAACCAGGAAGAGGAGCAGAACATCTAACAAGTAATTAAAGCTCTCAAAACATATATTAGCAACCAATTTAATGAAATAAAGGAAGAGATTAAGAATATGAAGAAAACACTTGGAGAGAATACAGAAGAAATTGCAATCATACACAAAAAGAATGGATATGATGGTGATGAACAGCACAATTCAAGAAACCAAAAATACACTTCAGTAAACAACAGCAGATTACAAGAGGCAGAGGAGAGAATTAGTGAAGTGGAAGACAGTACATCTGAAATCAAACAGATAGTAGAACTGATTGATAAAAAGATAGAAAAAATCCAGCTGGAACTTAGGGACATGAATGACAATGCAAAACGCACAAACATATACATTATAGGCATCCCAGAAGGCGAAGAGAAGGGAAAGGGGAGAGAAGGAGTGTTGGAGGAAAAATGGCTGAAAACTTCCCAAATCTACTGAGGGAGATGGATGTAATGTCCAGGAAGCACAACATACCCCAAACAGCATAAATCCCAAGAGGCCTACCCCAAGGCATATACTTGTCAAATTATCCAATACTCAAGACAAAGAGAAAATTCTAAAAGTAGCAAGAGAAAAGGGAACCATCATGTACAAAGGAGGCTCCATAAGATTAAGTGCAGATTTCTCATCTGAAACCATGAAGGCAAGAAGGGTGTGGTATGACATAGTCAATGTACTAAAAGAAAAAAATTTCCAACCAAGAATACTCTATCCAGCTAAGCTAGCATTCAAAAATGATTGAGAGTTCAAAATATTCACAGATGAACAGAAACTCAGAGAGTATGCCAACAAGAATCCTGCCCTTCAAGAAATAGTAAAGGGAGTTCTGCAGGAAGAAAGAAAGAAACAGGAGAGACAGAGTTGGAGGAGAGTGTAAGAGCAACTAAAAGACAAAAAGAAAAGAAAAAACAAACAAAATATGACAAACACAAATCCAAAGAAAATATAGCTAACATAAATAATTCCTTGAAAGTAATAACACTGAATGTCAATGGATTAACCTCACCTGTCAAAAGATTCAGATTGGAAGACTGGATAAGGAACTATGACTCATTCATATGCTGTCTACAAGAAACACATCTTAGACCCAGGGATTCAAGGAGGTTGAAAGTGAATGGCTGCAAAACAATCTTACAAGCAAACAATAACCAAAAAAGGGCAGGAATAGCTATATCAACATCAGACAAAATAGACTTTAAATTCAAAACAATTGTGAGAGACAAAGAAGGACACTACATATTAGTAAAAGGGATAATCTTTCATGAAGAATGAACGATAATAAACATTTATGCTCATAACTAGGGTGCCTCCAAATATGTGAGGCAAACGCTGGAAAAACTAAGTGAAAGAATAGATGCCTCTACAATTATACTGGGAGACTTTAATGCACCACTATCAAATTTGAACAGAACATCTCAAAAGAGAATCCATAAAGAAACAAAAACTTTGAACAGTATATTACAGGAGCTGGACTGAATAGACATATACAGAACATTTTCACCCAAATACAGAAGGCTATACATTTTTCTCAAGTGCACATGGATCATTCTCCAAGACAGACCATATACTACACCACAAAGAAAGTCTCAATGAATTCAAAAAGATTGAAATCACACAAAATAATTTCTCTGAACACAGTGGAATGAAACAGGAATTCTGCAAGGGCCAGAGGCCCAGATTTCACACCAAGATATGGAAATTAAACAGCACACTCTTAGAAAAACAGTGGGTCAAGGAGGAAATCTCAAAAGAAATTAATAACTACCTTGAAAATAATGAAAATGATAACACAACATACCAAAACTTATGGGATGCAGCAAAAGCAGTACTGAGAGGGAAATTTGTAGCCATAAATTCATACATCAAAAAAGAAGAATGAGAAAAAATTGAAGAACTATCTGCACATTTGGAGGAATTAGTAAAAAACAACAAAGTAACCCCAAAAGAAGAATAAAGAAAAAAATAACAAAGATAAGAGCAGAACAAAATGAAATAGAAAATAAGATAGCACTTGAAAAGATAAACAAAACCAAGAGCTGGTTCTTTGAGAAGATCAATAAAATTGAAAAACCCTTAGCTAGACTAACAAAGAAAAAAGAGAGAAGATGCAAATACACAAAATAAGAAATGAGAAAGGAGATAACACCACTGCCCTACAGAAATAAAGACTATCATAAGAGGATACTTTGAAAAACTCTGTGCCAACAAGAAGGACAATTTAGAGGAAATGTACAAATTCCTAGAAACACATAAGCAGCCTATATTGATGAAAGGAGAAAGGGACAATCTCAACAAACCACAAATAAAGCAATAGAATCAGTCATTAAAAACCTCCCAACTAAGAAGAGTTTTGGGCCAGATGGCTTCATTGGTGAATTCTACAAAACATTCTGGAAAGAAATAATGAATTCTTGCTGAAACTTTTCCAAAATTTGAAACAGAAGGAACATTGCCTAACTCATTCTATGATGCCAAATTTATTCTAGTACCAAAGCCATACAAAGACACCACAAGAAAGGAAAATTTCAGACTAATTTCTGTAATGAATCTAGGTGCTAAAATCCTCAACAAAATACTTGCTTATCGTATTAACCAATACATTAAATGAATTATACATCATGACCAAGTGAAATTAATTCCCAGGATGCAAGGATGATTCAACATAAGAAAATCAATCAATGTAACACACCATATAAACAGATTGAAGGAAAATATCACATGATCACAACTATAGATGCAGAAAAAGCATTTGAGAAAATGCAACACCATTTCTTGATAAAAACACTGTAAAAGATAGGAATAAAAAGAAACTTTCTGAACACGATAAAGGGTATATATGAAAAACCCAAAACCAACATCATTTACAATGGTGAAATCCTAAAATCTTTCCCTCTAAGATCAGGAACAAGATAAGGATGCCCACTATCATCCATTCTATTTAATATTGTCTTAGAAGTACTTGCTTCAGCACTGAGGCAAGAACCAGATATAAAAGGAAAAAATCAAAATTTCATTATTTGCAGATGACATGATCCTATACATAGAAAATTGAGAAGTCTGCAAGAAAGCATCCAGAACTCATAAATGAGTTCAGTAAAGTAGCAGGTTATAAGATCAATGTGTAAAAATCAGTAGCATTTCATCAGTGTAACTGTGGGACAATGGAAGTGTTCCACAAGATTATGCAAGGATGGATATAGGACATGTTAAATTACACCAAAATTGTATAAGGGTCTATAGGCTAAAATGTAAATCATAATGTAAAACATAAGATAACTAAAAATTTAGAAAATTGTGTAGTCTGAAGTATAAATCATAAGGTAAACCCAAGTGTAACCCTGTTTGGAAGCTATTGTCTCAATATCTATACATCAGTTGCAGTAAATATAGTATGAGCATGTAAAAAGATTATTGCTGGGGAAGGGAGAAAGTGTCTTATGTTGGATATGTGGGAGTACTGCATATTATATATAAGAATTACCATGATCTAAAACTTTTGTGAAGACAAGCTTAATAATTAGAAAAAAAGAAAAAAGAAAAGAAAGGATGTAGGACTGAGGAAATGATGGAAGAAGTTGCCTTGCCAATGTTCATACAGGGCAAAACTTATTGCAGTGATGGAAGACAAAACATCAGAAACAAAGCTTCTTCATTTTTTAATTTTTTAATACCCCAATTTATTTTTACTTTAATTTTTCTAAATTAGTATGTATTCTATACCTAACCTTTAAACCCATCACTATATTCCATTTTAGTATTAATGGAACCTGGCAATATATTAGGCTTCATTTTTTAGCAAGTTTAGGATCACAGAGAGGCTCAGTAATGGCAGGGGAGTAATACTGGTGTGGGATGTTATTGATAGGGAACACATGGTTGGGAGGGAGTTCTCCAGGGCATATATACAGGGTACATAAAAATGTTTGGATATTTTCATAGTGGTTACAGTTAAAAATGACAACTGAGGGAGTGCTGAATTCCCAGTCGGAGGAACTCTATCACATTTCTTAATGGAGCAGCAACAATCCCCAAAGTGCAATGGCAAAGACCATAAAAGAAGGATGGTCCAACAGTGAGCCCTTGATACTAATGACTATACTTGTGAGCCTGTTCACTTGAAATAAGAACTAGGCCTAGAGCTGCAGGGTGCCTAAGAGTTACCTCCTGAGAGCCTCCATGTTGCTCAAATGTGGCCAGTCTCAAAGCCAAACTCAGCATGTAAATGCATTGCCTTCCCCCCAGCATGGGACATGACTCCTGGGGATGAGCTTCCCTGGCACTGAGGGATTACTATCAAGTCCCAGCTGATGATATAACTAGAAAATGACATTGAATAAAAGGGTCAACTCAGACCAGCAGAATATCGCAGCCTACATATAATATCAGGAGTTAAAAATTCTTTTTCACCTTGAATAAAAGGGGAAATGGAAAGGACAAATGAGTTTATATGGCTATGAGTCTCCAAAAAAGAGCCAGGAGGTCATCAGAGGAGTCACCCTTATGCACACTTCAGCAGAGTCCTAGAGACAGCTAAAGTAGATACAACCCCAGGTATTGTTTCTTCTGAGGGCTACAGAGACCCACAGGTTCATGGCAAATGGAGTTCAGTGTCATGTCAGTTGGCCCTACTTTGGAGTTTGTGTCCCTGAGTGTGATAGAGTTGGACTCAGATGAGATCTTTGTTCACAAGCCTCTCCTGTTACTTTTACCGGACCTGTGGTTGGCGCTGGGGTTTAGTGTATACTCAGAGGACCTGAATCTCGGACTGACCATGTGATAGCCAGGCCCTGAGCCTCAACAGACTTGCATCTCCTATCCTCTGGTTTATTGGACTTACCCCAGCCAGCTAACATGGAGGTGAAGAAGGTCAACCACCACACCAGGGAGCTAAGAGTGCCTACAACTGAAAGCATGAGAATTGCCTCCAGCATCCATGTGGAATCTAAGCCCCCTCTCAATATAGATGTGGAGTGGATATAACCATTCCAGGATCCACAGGATGAAGGAATTGAGTATGAATTAGAGTGGATTTACTGATATTCTATTCATGAACTATTGTGATTAGTAATCAAAGAAAATGTAGCATTGGTGTGGAGAAAGTGGCCATGGTGGCTGCTGGGGGTAGGGAATGGGAAGAAGAGATGTGATGTGGGGGCATTTTCAGGACTTGGAGTTGTCCTGGATGGTACTGCAGGGACAATTACTGGACATTGTTTGTCCTCCCATGGCCCACTGGGTGGACTGGGGGAGAGTGTAAACTAT
This sequence comes from Dasypus novemcinctus, assembly GCF_030445035.2. Classification (NCBI taxonomy): domain Eukaryota; kingdom Metazoa; phylum Chordata; class Mammalia; order Cingulata; family Dasypodidae; genus Dasypus; species Dasypus novemcinctus. The sequence continues at coordinate 32,098,583 of NC_080697.1, forward strand.
AATATGGACCATTGACCATGTGGTGCAGCAGTGCTCAGAGATGTATTCACCAAGTGCAATGAATGTCCCATGATGATGGAGGAGGTTGTTGTTATGGGAGAGGTGGGGTGAGGGAGGTGGGAGGTATATGGGGACCTCATATTTAAAAAAAAAAAAAAAGATAAAAAAAGGAGCACATGGGCCTCTACATGTTAGCTACAGGGTTTTTCAGGGCACTTTGAAAAGAGGAGAAAATTGGTTTGTCTAGTGAATAAATGAATATGAATTGTATGCCTGAAACCTCATGCAGACATTATGCAAAACTTTAAGAGAAGATAATTGGTAAAATTTAATCAAGCAACGGAGCAGAAAAACCTTTACAACTGAAAGCACATTTAAGGTAAGGCTTTGGCCCTTGCTGAATGAGTGTCTTATAATAAGCCCCCCCTCCTTTCTGAATTGTGTTCTAGTATTGCAAAGATGGCATTGTTTTTGTTGCCCTTCAAGGGCAAGCCAACCATACTAAAGTGTATACCCCACACTTGTCCTCTCCAGGCTCTGTCATCTGCAACTGAAGTGGGAGCACTTCATAAGTAAGACACTTAGACACCCAGGAGGTATAAATTTAGAGAACCTTTATTTACAGCCAGGCACCCTCCACCATAAGGACAATGAGGGGGCCCCGAACTAAGGGGAATTGGGTTTTATAGGGGTTTATACAGAGGGGAGGGGTAGTTTTCATATGCTTAGAAGGAATTTTATTGATTAATTTTTGCTTTCTAATGCTGAACAAGCAAGCAAGTCAAGTAAGTTACAGAAATGAAACATTAGCAGTTGACCAAGCTATAAGGGGTTAGGGTGTTTACAATTGAGCAAGTTACCAAAAAAATGCAATCAAGTTACAAAAGTGGAACATTGGCAGTTAGCCGAGCTATAGGGAGTTTGGGTGTTTACCCCAAGGCGGGGGGGTGGGGGTGGTGGTAAGTCTGGATGTATGTCCGGATTTCAGATTGCAGGAATAGGCCCAGTTTTCTGTATACTCTACTTTTCCTGCTTCATTCCCCACTCCTGTTTGTGACTAAGTCAAACCCTTGACTCAGATTCTGTTGCTAGTGAGGTGTAATGGGAGCAAAGCACCATAAGTTTAACAGCTTGCACTCTCCTCTGGATGTAGGAGATAAGGCAATTAATAGTGATAGGGGCTACTAAAAGGCCAATCAGTAAAAGAATGAGAGGTCCAGCTACTACACTGACAACGGTGGTTACCCAGGGAGACCAGGTGAATAATTTTTCATACCAATTTGCTTCCCTAATTTGGGCTTCTTCTCACTCCTTTAACCTATTCCTCACCAAGGACAGGCTCTCTCGAATAATGCCAGAATAGTTAGCACAGAAACAGTAATGCCTCTCCTAAGGCTACACAGAGTCCTCCTTGCTTTAAAAATAAGAGGTCTAAGCCTCATCTGTTTTGAAGTACTACTTTGGCTAGTGATGGTTTCAAGATAAGTAACAGATTTTTCTAGGGTTTGGAGATCTACCTCTATTTAAGTGTTTTAAAATTTTCTTCCCCAGTGACTAGAGCAGTGGCACCTACCTCAGCAGATCCTCCAACTCACTAAAACAGGGATGAGGATGAGCACAGCTCTTTTATTCCTGTCAAGGGACCTGAGATGCTCACATCTGCCTTCTCCAGAGTAATAATATACTTGGGGAATGATATGTGTTAAGATACAGATAGCCAGGCTGGAAGTATCTTCCAGGGTCATGGGGGAAAGGCTGGGGGTGATTCCTTGGGTGCAAGCCAACCAGGTGCTATTTGGAGCTACCCAGTACTGGGTTTCTGAGGAATCATTTGCATAAACAATTTATGAACAGAGGGGTTCTAAAAAGGATTCATTGATTCTAGCATGCTGTGATGCAAAACAGGTGCCGGATCCCTGTACATCCCCCAGAATTAACATGGGTTCACATCCCTATATGCACCTCATTTTACTCTCTTCCTCCGTGGCCAGGTAGATGTATAGGGGGTCACTTGGATTGGACATTGTGCCATTTGTCCTGATTCCCACATAATAGGGAGGTTGGGGGTTTAGGCATAGCCAACAGACACTTGTGGCATTTGGCTGACTACCATTCTAACATAGAGTCTAACATAGAAAGTAAAGAAGATTTGACAGGTTTAGGGTTTTTCTTTTCTAACCTGGGGTCTCCCGGGTTGCACTTACAAAGAAATCGTGATTAGGGCCAATTGGGCTGAGTGGGGATGGCACCAGGACAGTCCTCTGTATGGTGAACTCTGTTCCAGCGTCTAGTCCTGTGACAAATAACCTGAGACCCCAGGTTCTCCCTCTTACTCGGTGATTATTAAACCCATCCAAAATGCGAATGTGGATCAGGTTATACTCCCTTATTCTGTCTGCCTTATTTTTGCCTCTGCTCAGGGTAATGGTTTGCTCCCTAGTGGCCCATGGGGCTAGGGTTTCACAACCCCATGCAGCACAGTGATATTCACCTGGGGCATTACATTCAGGGGGCCCAGCTGCTGGGCATGCATAAATTTGGTCTTGGGATAGCCCTTTATCCAAGGAACTGCTTCCATATACCCTTGTTGGTACTCCTACTCTACCCCCCTGATGGGACCAATCTGGGTAGTTCCATTTTTTACCAAACAGGGTACACAAGTCAAAAGTGAGGATGGGATCTTTGCTGTATGAATTGGTGCTATTTAAGACTGTCCCGACCTCAGTTCAGATAATGTTCCAGGTGTAGGTCGTTACCCAAGATGAACAGGCAGTTAGGGCTAGGGAAAGTGCCAGGAAGGAGATGAAGTAAAATACAGTCATTTTTTCCCAACCCTGGTCTTATCTGTGCATCTGATCTTGAGTCTTAGTGGTTCCTCAGTTTTTATGACAGTCCATTCTTCCTCAGCCACTTCCGTTGGGCTGATCCAAGTGGGCTTAAGGTGTGACATGTATATCCAGTGTTTCTTCCCAGCAACCTTTACCACAGTGGGAGTGGTTAGGATTATCACATACTGGCCAGTCCACTGGGGCTCAAGAGTTCCCACCTGGAATTTCCGCACCCACACCAGGTCTTCAGGCTGCCCCTGAGAAGATTGGTTAGTACTGGCCAGTGTGTTCCGAGTTGTTCAGACTATAAGATTTATTTCCTTTTGGATTTTGTTGAGGGCTCTTAAAGATGAGAACAAATATTGGTTATCAGATTCAGTGGCTGCTTCTAATTCCACGTTGGGCAATAAAGGTGGAGGCCATCCAAACAGAATCTCATAAGGGGTTATGCCTTGTATATAAGAGGTACACCTAGCTTTCAGGAGGGCAAAAGAAAGGAGACTCACCCATTTTTCACCAGACTCCAGAATCAACTTGGTTAGAGTCTCTTTCAAGGTGCAATTCATCCTTTCTAGCTGTCCCGAACTTTGGGGTCGAAATGCACAGTGCGGTTTCCAATTTATATTCAGGGTTTTTGCCAATTGGTGAGTCATTTTAGCTATAAATCCTGGTCCATTATCAGAGCCTATCCTAAGGGGTAGTCCAAATCTGGGTATAATTCTGTTATGAGCTTTTTTACTACTATGATTGCAATTTCACATTTTGTAGGGAAAGCCTCTACCCAACCCAAAAACATGTCTATTAATACCAGCAAATAGTGATACCCATACCTCCCTGGTTTAATCTCAGTAAAGTCTATTTCCCATTGTTCCCTGGTTGGTTCTAGTCCTCAGAGCCTTGTCGCCTCCTGAATCTTTGCTCCTCCCCTCTGGTTTACTTTAGCACAAGTTACCCACCTTGCTGTGACATTGCGACAGATTGTATGTAGATTGTGGAAATAAAAGTCTCTACCCACCAGCTCCACTAGTTTGGTGCTCCCCATGTGGGTAGCTTCATGCAGCCTTTTAACTAGTTGCCTCCCCATAGCCTCAGGTAAATAAATTTAGCCATCTGGTAGACATAGCCATCCATCCTCATTGTGCAAAACATTCAGGTTCTCTCCTTGACCCATGTCCTCCGGTGTATAGTGGAGTGCCACAGGGCTCTGTTCTGGTACAGATGGGAGGGTCCATATGGATGCTACTGCTGACTGAGCTGCTCTCTGAGCTGTTTCATCTGCCAGTCAGTTGCCACATGCTTGGATGGAATCTCCTTTTTGATGGCCTTTACAATGTAGAATCGCTACTTGCTTGGGAAGCCAGATTGCTTCCAGTAAGGCTAAGATCTCTGCGGTATTTTTGACATTCTGGCCTCCTGAAGTTAATAGTCCCCACTTCTGGTACAGGGCCCCATGGAAGTGGGCTGTGGCAAAAGCGTATCAGCTGTCAGTATAAATGTTGACCACTCGATTCTTGGCCCACCAGAGCGCCTGGGTGAGGGCTATGAGTTCAGCCTGTTGAGCAGATGTGTCCCAGCTCAGGAGCTGGGCCCAGATAATGTTCAGGGACTCAACCCCTGCTGCACCTGCATACCTGGTTCCTTCCTGAATGAAACTGCTGCCATGGACATAGAGGGTATGTTCTACTTCAGGACTGGGGGTACCAGTAAGTTTGGGTCGCAGCCCCATCAAAGTCTCTAGGAGATGTAGACAGTCATGAACCAGCAGGGGTCCATCAGCATTGGGAAGCAGAGTGGCAAGATTTAATGTTTCCATTTTAGAAAAAGTTACTGATGGGGAGTTCAAAAGTAATACTTGATATTCCGTTATTTGAGCATTGGATAACCAACAATTGGGAGGGCTGCAGAGAAGAGTCTCTACTGAATGCAGGGCTGTGACTACTATATTTTGTCCAAACTTTAGCTTGGAAGCTTCTTTTACCAGCAGAGCTTTGGCTGCTACAGCCCGCAAACAATTGGGCCAGCCAGCTGCCACGTAGTCCAATTTCTTAGAGAGGTATGCTACAGGTCTTCTCCAGGGGCCAATAGTCTGGGTCAAAACTCCCTTAGCAACTCCCCTATTTTCATCCATGAATAGATGAAAAGGTTTAGTCAGGTCTGGCAACCCAAGGGCCGGGGCACTCACCAGGGCCATCTTCAGGTGCTCAAAGGCTTCTTGCTGTTTGCCAGTCCAGTACAAATGGGTATTCTTCCCTGCTGGGGCAGCGTAGAGCGGTTTTGCTATTTCAGCAAATCCAGGAATCCAGAGCCAGCAATAACCCATGGCCCCGAGGAATTCCCGGACCTGCTGGATGGTTTTTGGTTCGGGGATGTCCAGAACAGCCTTGACTCAGGCCAATGAAAGCTGCCGCTCCCCTCTCTCTATAATGTAACCCAGATATTTTACCAAGGGAGAGCAAAGCTGGGCTTTCTTTGCAGAGATGCGGTATCCCATCTCTGCCAAGGCACTCAATAAGTCCAGAGTAGCCTCCTGACAAGTGTTGAGGCTGTCAGCTGTTAGAAGAAGATCATCAACATATTGAAGCAAGATTATGGCTGGGTGTTGCTCCCTAGATAGGGACAGTTCCTGCCCCAAGGCTTCCCCGAAGAGAGTAGGGGAATTCTTGAAGCCCTGGGGGAGTCTGGCCTAGGTTAATTGCCCCATTCCCTCAGGACGGGGATCTTCAAAAGCAAAAATGGGTTGGCTGATCAGTGACAGTGGAATAGAGAAAAAAGCATCCTTGAGGTCCAAGACAGAGTAAACACTGCAATTAGGGGGGAGCTGACTTAAGAGCGTATATGGATTTGGAACGGTAGGATGGACAGTCTGCACTCTTTTGTTAACCTCCCTCAGATCTTGCACAGGGTGATAGTCCTGGCTTCCTGGTTTTAAAATGGGGAGCAATGGGGTATTCCATGGGAACTGGTGAGGGATTAAAATACCAGCCTCAAGAAGGCAATTGATGTGCTGGCTGATTTCCCATCTCACCTTCTGACTGATAGTATACTAACGTGTTCTTACAGGGAGAGAGGTGCTCAGCAGTTGAACTACTACTGGAGTCTGGTGTTATGCCAGGCCTGGAGAATTTGTTTCCACCCAGACTCCAGGAACTAAATGCTGAAATTCTTGTAATAACACCTCATCCCAGGAAGGCAACCAGGTAGGAGTGAGGGCATATTCTTCAGTGAGGGGACAGGTAACTAAGAGAGTCTGAGGCTGGGAGCCAAAGGTTAGTTCAGTTGCACCACTATGGAAGGAAATAGTGGCCTTTAATTTTCACAATAAGATTCTCCCAAGCAGGGAATATGGGCAGTTAGGCATAATAAGGAAGAAATGGGTGACTGTCCCGGCTCCAAGGTCTACAGTCTGGGCTGTGGTCTGTGGGTAAGAATCTAACTTTCCTGTAGCCCCCTGGATGAGTATTTGCTCAGTCTGGAAGGGGCCTGGGTCCATCTTCAGTGCAGAATAGGTGGCCCCGGTATCCACTAAAAAAGGTCAGTGGGGTGCCCTTGACTTTTAATTTCTCCATAGGCTCCCGGGGGCTGTTTGAGCCCTGGTCCCATCAGTTTAATAATTCTGAAGCAGGTTTTGGGTTAACTTTTTGATGGGGGCACTCATTTTTCCAAAGTCCAATTTCCTTACAGTAAGCACACTGATCTTTCTGTAGCCTCAGTCTGCCTGTCCCTGGCCTTCCTTGCCCTCCTGGAGGCCTATGCAGGGATCTGGAGGACTTATCTGGCCTCAACTGATGAACTAAGGAGAACCTTTGCTACCTTTTTTGTCTTTTGGGTTTCAGAATCCTCCCTATTATTGTATGCCTTCTGGGCAATTTCCATCAACTCAGACAAAGGCTTCCCTTCAAATCCCTCTGACTTCTGTAATTTCCTATGAAAGTCAGAAGATGATTGGGACATGAAAGCTATATTGATTGGTCTCCTATTTTTGGGGGCCTCAGGATCAATGGGGGTGTAATGCCTGTAGGCCTCTAAGAGGCATTCTAAGAATGCAGACGGTGACTTGTCTAGTCCCTGGATGGTTTCACTTGCCTTAGAAAGATTTGCTGGTTTTCTGGCAGCAGCAGGGAGGCCACTTAGTGAGTCTGGTGAAACCGCTGGAGAGCCTCCTTACCTCGATCATCATTATAGTCCCAATCCAGTCTGGTGGAGGGGAAAACAACCTCGATGCATCTAGTGTCATTCATGGGTTGGCCGTCTCATCCCAGAATGGTTTTAACAGCCTCCCTCCACACTCTCTCTCTTTCTTCTGATGTAAACAGAACCTGCAATAACTGTTGACAAGCATCCCAAGTGGGATTATGAGTAAAGAAACTAGTTTCTAGGAGAGAGATTAATCCCTGAGGCTTTTCTGAAAATGGGGGATTTTGATGCTTCCAATTGTACAGGTCTGTGGAGAAAAATGGGGCATACACCATAAAAGGCTGACCATCAGGACCTGAACCTAGACCAGCCTGTCGCAGAGGCAGGAGGGGAACAGGAGGGGTTTGATCTGTTGAGCTGGTGCTAATGGAATCTGCCATGACCTGGTAAGGGGTTGACCACAGGAGGGACAGTCTGTGAACTTCTAAGCTTTGGGATCCAAGGGTGAAGGTAAGGAATGGAAGGGGGAGTTGAGGGATTGGGGCCAGGTAGGGAGGGGGGTCTAGAGTGGGGTCTTCAGGTTGTTCCTGCAAAACTGGAGGCTTAGGGTCCTTTTTTTTGGACTTTCAGAGGAAGAATTGCATCCGGTTGCCTACTTGCAGCTGCTAGACCTGAAAGACAAGATTTTAGTTTCTTAGGGGTCTGAGTCAGGAGATCTATCCAGGCATCATTGTAGGGCATCTGGTCTGGGTGGCTGGGTTAGCCATAGATTACACGCTGGACAGTGTAAGCAGTTCAGAGGTCCATAGTTCCTACCCTGGGCCATCCGACCCCAAAAGTGGGCCACTCCAGCTCACAGAGAGTCCGGAGTTTCCCGGGGTTAACTTTCATACCATATCCCGCAGCGGACTTCTTGACTTCCTGAAAATTTTTAAGAAAACTGTCAAGGGGAGTGGACACACAGGAGGCAGACTGGCCTATGACAAAGACAAACAGTGCAAAGCTGAGGCAAAACAGTAAAAACACAGACAGAAGAACACAGACACAAAACCAAACCAATTGTACAATAGCCAGAATGAACCCAAGGGTTCCCTGAGGGCCCCAGGTGATGTCTCGCCCGGAGGCCAGGCTGTGAATCTGTAGCCACATCCAGCAATTCAACAGCCTTCTCTGGATCCAGACTTACCCAAACAGAACAGAACAGGCGGTTCCTAAGACCAGATCAGCAGTCCCTCTGGAGTGTCGAACCCAGCCAGGGCATCCTGGGGCTGAGGAACTTCTCTCAGAGGCCTTCCCCTAGGGGTCCCTGGCAGGGTCGGCTCCATCAAATCTCACTGGGGCCTCCAATTGAAGTGGGATCGCTTCATAAGTCAGACACTCAGACACCCAGGAGGTATAAATTTAGAGAACCTTTATTTATGGCCAGGCACCCCCCACCATAAGCAGGTGAGGGGGCCCCGAACTCAAGGGAATTCGGGTTTTATAGGGGTCTATACAGCAGGGAGGAGTAGTTTTCATGCACTTAGAAGGAATTTTATTGATTAATTTTTGCTTTTTAATGCTGAACAAGCAAGCAAGTCAAGCAAGTTACAGAAATGAAACATTAGCAGTTAGCCGAGCTATAGGGGGTTAAGGTGTTTACAATCGAGCAAGTTACAAACACAATCAAGTTATAAAAGTGGAACATTGGAAGTTAGCTGAGCTATAGAGGGTTAGGGTGTTTACCCCAAGGGGGGGGGGGGTGAGTCCGGATGTATGTTGGGCTTTCAGATTGCAGGAATAGGCCGTTTTCTGTATACTCTACTTTTTCTGCTTCACAATCTGCACTGAGCAGCTTCTCAGTTCATGGACTGAGCTACCTACTGAGATTGTTCGATCCATCTACCACTTTTTCTCACGTTAGTTTACCCCAGTTCCAAAGGAAATCAGGGTCTTAGGAAGTTATAGGAAGAAGCTAAAGGCTTAGATTCCAGAGTCAGCTGTTGCACTTAGAAGGTGTGAGACTTTAGACAAATCATGTTTCCTCATCTGTAAAATAGGTATTCATCCTTCACATGGTTGTCATAAGGATGCTTTGAAAGAAAGAATCAAGCAAAAAGATGAGCAGCTGCATGGTTCTAGTTGAAAGGAGGAATGCTCTCTAGCTTCCACCCATGTCTCCAGGGTAAGCTTCTGGCCATGAAGTCTGGTGATTATTATTATTTAATTAAAAAACAGCATCCATAACACTTCCCCAAAATCTAAATTTATAATTTATCAATAACTGCATTACCTGGAAAGTTCTAGCTGCTTTCATTCAATCAAATTAAATGAATGTCTAATTTCACCCATTGTTTTCAAATGGAGCAAAGATTCATGTGAAAAATTACAGAAATGTAACAGAGGCATTTCTCCTGTGACTAATTCTGTGGAATACCTGTCTGTCTCCTCCTTGAGTCTAGAACAATCTATTCACTGAGAACAAAGCCAACTGTCATGCTCCTCCCCATGCAGAGAATACAAAGGCTCCTACCCAAAGTTTGAACACCCACAGTTTCTCTGACAAACAAAATCCTGACATTTGTGCAGAAGCTTTTTTTAAAGATCAATATACTGAGGAAAGACCTAAGAAATTTAAATTTAAAATATACAAATCTGTGATATATTAGACCAGGATCCCTGCATTGGACCATGAAGAACATTCAAATCCTCAAACAGACATCCATAATATGGAGAGAGTTCCCTTTACTCTCAAAATCCCAATCAGAGAAGCAGGTGTGGCTCAACTGATGGAGTGTCCGCCTACCATATGGATGGTTCAGGGTTCAATACCCAGGGCCTCCTGACCCGTGTGGTGGGCTGGCCCATGCACAGTGCTGCTGCACACAAGGAGTGCCATGCTATGCAGGGGTGTCACCTGCATAGGAATGCACCATGCACAAGGAGTATGCCCTGCAAGGAGAGCCACTCCGCAAGAAAAAAGCTCAGTGCACCCAGCAGTGGCACCTCACACACCAAGAGGTGACACAGCAAGATGGTTCAACAAAAAGAGACACAGATTCCTGGTGCTGTTTGACAAGAATGCAAGTGGACACAGAAGAACACAGCAAATGGACACAAAAAACAGACAGTGGGAGGGAAGGGAAGAGAAATAATAAAATAAATCCTTAAAAAAATAATCCCAATCAAAAGAAGTTCTGCTTAAGAGAAGCCCATCCTTGTTGTGGTAGTTGATTACAACAAAATCTCTTCAACAATGTATTCATCCATTCAAAAAATTTTATTGAGTTCCTACTGTGTGCCAAACACTGAGCTGTATGCTAAGACACACAGACCATACAGACAAGGCCATTGTCTTCAGGGATCTGAGTGATCTCACACATCGATTATTGCAAACAGTGATGAAATCAATAGAGAAAAAGATCAAGACAGATTCTATTCTGTGGCAAGGGTGGCAGGGAGGACTTCATAGACCCTAGCCCAGGGCCTGGCATGTAATAAGTGTTCAATAAATATTGAATGAATTAATTAATGTTTGATCTGAACCCTGAAAGAAGAGTAGGAGTTAACTTTGACTGAACTGGGTGGGGAAGGGAGAAGAGTGGTCCAGGTAGAGGCAGAAGCTATTTGCAAAGTCCTGAGGCAGGAAGGAGAACAGCCAGTTTGAACTCAAGAAGAAAGGTCAGTGCAGCTGGTGAGGGGAAAGCAAAGAGAAGACAGTAATGAAGGATGAGGTACAGAAGTCAGAAGTCATCAAGGGCCACTAAACTCTTCTCATTCCCAGATCAAGAATGAATTCACTTCATATTGATTCACTTCTGCTAACACATATTTAACTCTTAAGGTCTTGGCACCTAGATACTAACAGAGTTAATAAGATTGGACCTGCTCTCAAGGGTTTTGCCTTTTTGTGAAACACAACTTTCTTCAAAATTCACAGCAACCATGAAATGTGTACACCTGAAAAGGCACAGGGTATAATATTTTCACAGATAAATATGTGAAGGAATAATGCATAGGTGTTTGAAACCATTCTACATCCTTGACAAAATGTTAAGTTCCTACAAGAATCCTTAACCCTGTTGAATTTTTCAGGATGCACTACTCAAAGCCCCCAGAACAACAGATTAATATTCCAAGGGAAGAATTTCAATAGGATTTAATATAGGCCCAGATTCACTAAACCATGTACCTCATTAAGCATGGAATACATACTGAAGGGAAAAATCTTCCCATGCTAGAGACAGGAACAGATGCTGCTGCTATACTCCAGAACAGCACAAGTCAAGTGGAGAGTTCTAGAATCAACCATTATAAAGAGCTAGAAGGGATTCCAGAAATACTGTTATTTAAAATTCTCTTTCTACAAATGAGAAGACTGAGGACCTGAGAAGGCAAAATATCCCTCAAAAAGGTCAGCCAGGGAAAGCAGAATTTTGAATCATATTTTGGACTCATTGTCCAGTGCTCAATCTAAACTACCACACAAGCTCCAGTGTGAAGAGTATATATAAGTTTATAGATAATATATCACATTAGAGAATAAGATAGCTGAGCTGACTTCTTATTACTTTTTTGCATTGCCCTTAATTACAGGTTTTCCTTCTCTATTAGCCTCCAAAAGATACCACCTGAATTTCCAAGTTAACCTTAACATAATACTGCATGCATAATGACCCAGGAAAAAGAGAGATGTGGAGGATTAGAAAAATATCATTTTCCTTTCTGTTTATGAGCATGCTGTTAGTTACAGGAAGAAAAATGTTATTCTCTTACTTAATAAAAATTTCGAAAATAAGGTGGATCCAGAATTGGTTAATTCAGTTACCCAATAACATCTTCCAAGACCCATTTCCACCTTTCCCCTTTGCAATACCCAGAAGATTGACCTATCTTTAAGCTAGCTCTCTTCATGGATGCAAGATGGCTGCAGCAGTCTGGGCATCACATCTAAAACTAACAATATCTAGAAGAAGAGATTCTCATTGGCCAGAATTGTTTCTCATACCCATACCTAATCCAATCTCTGAGAAGGAGAATGAGATCTCAGTAACTGAATTAGACCTTTCCTGAATATATGGGGGAGGGGTGGATGCCTAGACAAAATCAGGGTTATGTCAACCAAAGTGATAGGAGATGGATTTTGAATAAGGAACCGGCTACCCACTTTTCCCTACTGGGTTCCTAACATCTCTTTTCATTCTTGTGGAGCATTTCATTTTTAGATACTATAAACTAGGAATTTGCATGCCAACAGTGTAGCCATTATAAAGCAATTCTGCTGCAATAAGACAATAGGTATCTCCTGAAGAGTGTATTACAATGGATTTAAATTACATTTCATTTTGTTTGGTAGCAAAGTCACATTCAAAAGTTACAATTTCCTCTCCTCCAGCAGCCTTCACTGTTTAGATTCATATCCACCAATAAGCACTCCTAAATGCCTGTTGGATAATGCAAATGAATATGAGAACAAGAATGATTTCTATGCTCTTTGTACTTAATATCCTGGGTCAGTACTTGGATTTATTTCTTTTGAATAATATTATGGTTTGCAAAGCCTTTTGAAAGCTCCCAGGACTGTAAAAACATTTAATAGATGCAGCTCTAAAGAACAAATTTCTTGCAGGAACTGCGTTTCTTTGTTATTCCCATAGCTTTGAGGGGAAAAATAACAATTAATGTGGTGTCTCTAAAGTATCACATGGTTAGTCTCAGCGTTACAGCAAAAGATTCTGTTTCATAGAATTCATAAATACTGTGATGATTGCTCACTTTATAGGAAGTGTTTTTTGACTGTGACATTATCCATATTTATTTGTTTCTTTTAATCCCCATCACCTTCGTGGTGATGCTCACCAGGGCCTAGGTTATATTATTTGCCCTAGCTTACTTCTCAACCACACTAACTTTTCACCCACATACCCAGTCTCTAAGAATCAGGTGTGGTTTCTCTAAACATTGTATATTTTCTCTATTCTTTGCATAAGTTTTTTTCTCTGCCTAAAATACACTATTTCCCTCTTGCCTAGATAATTCCAACTCATCTTTGGAGCCTTCTTTCAAATCCTGCTGCTTATCCTCCAGAAGCTTCTCCCTAAACCCCACCCACTACTGCATCAGTGCAAATGCCCATGCCTAGATGACCCCTTCATTGAATTACTACTCTCTGTTAAAATCAGTTTTGCCCTTGGATGCTTTCCTGGTCCCCATGATTTCAAAGACCTGTTTCGACCTCCCTCAGGCTACTCTCCTCCCCATGGCCAAGGGAGCCACACAGCTAAGGAGACTTGCTCACCTGGAACCCATTCCCCTTCCAGCTCTGGACCATGCTCCAGGTCCCAATTCCTTGCTAAATGGCCCAAGTCTGCTTCCAGGACCTATGTGGGCCTCCTCCAAGTCCACCCACCAAAAGAGGGCTCACCAGAGGAGTAGCCCAGGCATGGCCATTTGTGAGACTGGGGATGGTTGAGGTTTCATAATTATAGACAAAAGTCTCTAATGCTGTGGACATTATGGGGATGAGAAGAAGAGGAAGCAGACCTTGGGGTGGGGAAAGCTGGGTTCAGCTATTATTGTGATGCCACCTTTGACATGAAACCCTAAAGAATCTAAGAGTTCTAAATTCAAACCCTGCCTTCCAGCTATTTGTCTAGCTAGGAGAATAAGACAGGTTTTATTTAACAATATGTTAGTTTGGTTTATAACCTTCAGTATTTAGACATTTGGTTTGTGGGCCTCCATTTGTATTCTAGACCTGGCCCTGAAAATGTTGGGGCAGATCTGGTGGTATTGGCCCATTTGCCTGATATATGGTGTGAATATCAGTGCCTCAGACTGTAGTTAGTGTGGGTCACCCTTCAGACTTGGGTGGATTTCCTGAGCTAACCTTGTAAAGACTTTTGGAGTAGATAAGTAGCCTTCTCCCAAGGGATACCAAAAACCTGTAGGGAGGCTTTCCTTGAGAACATTATATATTGTTGAGCAAGCACCAAAAATCCCAAAACAAAAAGCAAAAATCTATGAGTTCCAACAAGGTTTGTATTTATTTTATTTTTTTTAGGATTTATTTTATTTATTTCTCTCCCCTTCCCCCCACCCCCAGTTGTCTGTTCTCTGTGTCCATTTGCTGCGTGTTCTTATTTGACTGCTTCTGTTGTTGTCAGTGGCATGGGAATCTGTGTTTCTTTTTGTTGCATCATCTTATTGTGTCAGCTCTCCATGTGTGTGGTGTCATTTCTGGGCAGTCTGCACTTTCTTTCACACTGGGCAGTTCTCCTTACGGGGCTCACTCCTTGCACGTGGGGCTCCCCTACATGGGAGACACCCCTGCATGGCACAACACTCTGCATGCATCAGCACTGCATGTGGGCCAGCTCCACATGGGCCAAGGAGGCCCAGGGTTTGAACCATGGACCTCCCATGTGGTAGACAGATGCCCTAACCACTGGGACAAGTCTGCTTCCCAGTTTGTGTTTAATATAAACTATTTCAGCTTGAAAATTAACTCCTGACAATACCAATATTTCATTTTTCAAGAATAAGATGAAATTCATTCTGAGATAAATTCTGAGGAATATGTTCTTGCAGTGCTAAGGAGACTTGATAGAATCAGCTGTCTTTTCTTCACAGGCTGAGAAAATATTGACATCATAGGTTGGACCCAGTTAGACACCTGACTGAAGGTCATATTTTCATTACTTCAAACATTCTAGTCTAGTGGCTTCCAAATGCTGGTGCATAGACCATGCTGCAGCAAAATCATATAAAAACATTGGTACAAGGCAGGGATCTGTGTTTGATTAGCATTTTGTGCCATTTTTTGTTTGTTTGTTTTTCTTTTGTTTTGTTTTGTTCAGTTTTCCAGATAATTCCAGGGGAAGATGGGACCACTGTGTGTGACCCATTGTCCCAAACCTAGAAATAGGCACAGATTTCAATCCAGTAGACCCTCAGCACATGCCAAGTACTGTGCAATTTGCTTTTACATATGATTTTGTTTAAACCTTTATATCAATTCTGTGAGATAGGAAAGCTTATTTTCCTATCCAACAGATGAGAGAACTGAGAAATAAAACGTTCAGGTGAACTGCCCAAGTTCACAAAGCAAGTTAATGGTGTATCTAGGGCTTAAGTAAAGAGTTCTGGCTCTCAGCCCAGCAGCTGAGAAAAAGGAAAAAGTTCTCTTTCATGGGAACACCCAGCAAATAGTATGCTTGTGAAATTATTTTAGCTTTCAAAGTGTTTGTAAAAAGATATATGGCTTAACTTCCTCTTCAAAGTAATCAGTTTGTCAAGATAATTTCAAGCAGTTGCGCATTTTCCACATTTAAGAAAAAGTCTTGCAATAGCACTTAGAAACTCAGGTCGCTCCATCAATGATGGAATAAGGGCTGGCAAAGAGAAATCACAGCATTTCTGAAGACATCATCTTCTGAAGCTATAATAGACCATCATTGGAGGGGAAAAGCTCTCATTCTGTTAACAACATTGTTTAATGCAAGAGCATGAAAAGCTTTTAAAGCTTCAAGAGCAAGCACACAAATTTTCTCCTTTAAAAAAAAGTCCCTGAACAAATATTCAGTCTTTAAAATGGTCCCCAGATGATTTTCTTTCTTTTTATTTTATTTTTTGCCATTAATTCCACAAATGTATATGCATCAGCTTTGTTTTCCACAGTTCCTCCAAGAAAACTACTGCATGAACACTGTCTGTTCAAAGACAGCTTTAGAAATAAAATATTCTTTTAGGGATTGTTAGAATCCACCCACCAAATTGCCTCTTGTTTCCTGCAGAAAGAACTTAGGACCTGCCCAACTTCTGGTCTTCCTATCTCCCATTCCTGTTACAAGGACCTGGTACCTCCAGCAGTCGTTCTCCTCACTCCCTGGGCCTTTAAATACTGCACATCTCAAAACTGTCCCTCCCTGTTCTAATTCTTACTCAGAATTTTTTTTTCTTGCATCCCTTTCCTTCCTAGGTAATCTACTGAGCAAAGCAGAGGCACCATTATTATGTTGCAGCTCTCGACCTGAAGACATTTTCAGCTTCCAAGTTCATACTCTCCTTTTTTCTTTTTTTCTTTCTTTTAGCCACCCAGTTCTCTTCCCCAAAAGCAACCAGTGTCATCTATTTCTTGGGAATTGCTCCAAAGAGAGTTTTTACGTGGATAAACATATTCAGGCAGCACTGTATATTTTATTCACAAATATTTACAAGCTATATAACTAGTTCTGCCTTATATTACTAATTGTTTTATAAAGTATTTATTTACATATATCTTTTTTTTACACAGCTACACTTCTAAATTACCTATTTTTTATATAGATTTTTTGTTAGTTCTTTTGGGTTTTTCAGATAGACATTTATAACATCTGAAAATAATGATAATTTCACCTTTTTAATTTCTCTATCTCTTTGTCTCATTTCTATTTCTCATCTAATTGGCATCAACTCTTTAATAATGCTAAATAGTAGTGAGATATATAAGGCATTCAGGAAAATTGACCATATCTTAGATCACAGGTTAACCTCAGTACATTTCTAAGAACAGAAATTACATAAACCATATGATATGGTCTACTACAATGCAATTAGTAAAGTTATCAATAAAATTTAAAAATCACTTCTACCTGGAATTAAAATACATACTATTAAGCAACTCTTAGGACAAATGGAATGTACAAAATAAATTTGCATAATTTTTAAAAATTAGTATAATGAAAATATGACAAAGGGATACTGAGAAAGCCATTATAAAGAGGAAAATGTATATATTAAATTATCATAACTACAAAAATAGAAAAATGAAATCTATGAATTAAATACAAACTCAAAAAATTAAATAAAGAATTTAGTAAACTAAAAGAGAGCAGAAGAAAAAATTAATAAAAATAAAATGTAATTTAAAGAGTTAGGTAAAAAAATACTAGAACTAATATAGCAGAGAACTAGTTCTTGAGAGTATAAAAATCAACAAAGCAAGCACACTACTAGCTAATCCAATCAAGAAAAAAAAGCGACACAAACATACAAATGCAAAAACATCAAACAGGAAATAATAATCAAAACAGATGCTTTTTATTAATTATGAGAGAACTTTGCAAAATTCTATGTAATAAATCTTAAGACCTATATAAAATGGGTAATATTCTGCAAAATATAAAGCTTACCAGAATTCATACCAAAAGAGACAATTCTGAAGATCTAGAGAAAGGAAAGAGATCCCACAACACTACCCATCCTTATCCCCACCAATATAGGAATAGATGGTTTCACAGGGAAATTCTACCAAACATTTTAATATCAGATAATTCCAATGTTACATATATTATTCCAGATTGTGTAAAAAGAAAACTTTTTTCAAATTTATTATATGAAGTGATCATAACATTGAGCCACTTGACATATTTACACCAAAAATAGATATAGAGAGAGCAATCTCATTTATGAATAGTGATAGAAAAATATTAACTAAAATATTAGCAGGAAGAATTCAACAGCCCATTAAAAAATGATATACTGTAATCAAGTGATATTTATGTCAAGAATGCAATGTTGATTCAGTATTAGGAAATTTATTAATATAACATAATATTAATAGTGCTAGGGAGCAATAGCACAGAAAAAGAATTTGACAAAATCTAAATTTCTTCATGTTAAATAAATATTCAATAAAATAGGAATTAATGAATATTTCATTAGTGTGATTTGATATATGTATCTCAAACTCCAGCATTGTATTAATTGAAGAACACTAGAAGATCTTCACTAAAGTCAGAAACCAGACTAGGATGTCTTTTATCACCACTACTACTTAAACCATGCATTCAAGTATTAGCCAATGCAATTAGGCAAGAGAAGACAATTAGGCAAGAGAAGACAATGAGAGGCATGAAAATGAGAAGAAGTAAAATTCTCACTATCTGCAAATGACATGATTATATATGTGGAAAACCCAAACCATCAATGGAAAAGCCACTATAAACAAGGGGAATTTAGTAATGTAACAGATTAGAAAATAAACAGAAAAATCAAGAGTGTTCACATGTAAAAACAAAGCCGATTTAAAGCATACTCCATTCATAATAGCAAAAAAAGAAAATATAAATATTAAGTGTAAACTTGACAATAAATGTCTGCAGTTTGGGTTCTCTGGGAAGCAGATGCCAAGACGGAATTAAGAGAGTGAAAAGTTTATTGGAGTGAAACAGCTGTGAAAGGAAAGAGGATGAGGGGCAGGATCAGGCAGAGAAATTTCCAACCACAATGCTTCAGCAACAATCTCTGGAGATCTAGAGCAAGGGTTACCCAATAAATTCTGTTCTGGGTAGAAATGGCAAAGCTCTTGTACTGGCCTTGCTCAGGTGATGGTTGGGGGTGCCCTGAAAGTAGTGTGAGCTTGCTGCAAAAGTTGAGTTGTAACCTGACAGAACTAACTGCTTAGTTGTGACTAAACTAAAAGGTTCCCAACTAGGCACAGTGTCCTAGAGTTCTTTTCTGAAAGGGGATCTGAGCAGCACATGTCCATGTCTACCACAATGCCCAAAACTTATATGAAAAAATAACCAGAGAGCATTCCTGAGAGACACAGAAGATGTGAAAAAATAGAAAGACACCTTGTTTTCTTTGGTAGGGAAATTTAACACTATAAAGAAGTTAGCTTTGTAAGTTAATGTATAGATTTAATGCAATCCCAATCCTCTATTTTTTTTAATCTGGAGCTGAACAAGCCAACTCTAAAGTTGATTTGGAGAAAGAAATAAGCAAGAATAGCCAGGAAAACACCAAAAAGATCAATAACAGGAAGCTTGCTATACCAACTATAATCTTCATGAAACAGTGTGATGGTAGTGAATGAACAGACAGATCAATGAAATAAAATAGAAAAAATTTAAAAATCAACCTAACTTCACATTCATATGTAGTATAAGATAAAGGCAGCATCCTGAATCATTGGCAAAAAAGTGGATTTTTAAAAATAAGTGGAGTTAGTAAAATGGATAGACATAAAAAAAAAGATAAATTGGGTCCATTTTTCATAACAAACACCCAGATAGATACCAAATAGGTAAGAGATGTAAATGAAAAATATAAAACACCATAAGTACTAGGAAAAAACTAGGTAAACACCTCCATAATTTGGGAATGGGAAACTTTCGTAACAATGAAACTTTCTTAAATAAAGAAGCAATAAAGAAAAGGAAGAATAAATTTGATTACATATACATACATTTTTAGAAGCTTTCACACAACCGAAAAAAGAAACAATAGAAAAAGCAAATGATCAATTTGGGAAAATATTTTGCATTTATAGCACAGGTAAAGAGATAATGAACTCACAGTTCCCACAAAAATAAATAAATATGACCTTCCTTAACTATATGAAAATATGCTCAATCTCATTTATAATAAGATAAATGCAAATTAAAATTGCCTTAAAATCCTGTTTCTTATGTAATGCATTGGCAAAACCCCAAACATTTGACAACATACAATTCTCTGTAAGGCTGTAGGAAACACTTTTTCATACATTTGCTAGTGGGGATACAAAATGGTTCAACCTCTGCTATAGGAATTTGTTGATATCTAGCAAAATTATATATGCCTTTCCCTTTTTATCCAACAACCTCACTTAAAGGAATCCATCCCAAAATAGAAGACAAATTCACAAAGCTATTTATTGCAGCACTGTTTGTCAGCAAAAGACTGGAAATAACCCAAATATTCTTGACAAAAATATTTAACTGATTGTTAAATTACAGCAAATACACACAACAGAGTTCTGTGTAGTTGTAAAATGGAATAGGAATATCTTTATAAACTACTTATTAAAGGGTCATTTCCAGGATATATTGTCAATAAAAAAGTAAGATGGAGAAAAGTGTGTACAAAAGGGGATGTGGGAATGTGTTCATGTTTATATTTTTTTAAAGGAAGAAAAAAATAAAATGTGTAGAAATCATTATTTGTGAGAGTTGGGAAGGAATAGGGTGGAGAGAGAACATTTAGAAAGTAAATTTCCTTAACTAAACCTTGTTTTACATATTTGATACAAATATTTCACATATTTTAAAACAACACTAACTTTTTAAAAGCAATGCCTTAACATTGAAAATAAGAAGAAACAAGTGAATCTCACTATGTATCTGGGATGGGGACTATTCCTATAGGAAAGGACTATTCAAGTGAATTTAAAGCAAAATCACTTATCTGGTGAAATATAATCTATGAACAAAAGAACTACAAAAAATAAAAGTCTTAAACTGCGTGTTGGTATTCACATTATTGGTCATAATTTTAGTAGTATTATTCAGAAAATATTTTGTGCATACCATTGGAATTTTAAAAAAGAAATTATGTTGGAATTACTATGAACTGGGATTTTTGCAGTAGTAGAAGAAAGTAGGATCAAGGAACTTAACAAAAACTGTGTAAGGCTGTAATTTTCTGGCTCTGGCCATTGGATAAATCTAAAAACAATGACTAATCCAGAAATAATAAGCACTCTTAGAAGCAAATGGTGGCCATAAGTATCACTTCCTTCTAAAAGTAGCCAGAGCTCCTGAGTCAAGTAACTGATTCCAGTTCTGCGGCAGGAGATTTGTGAGGGGGTGCCTGGAACATCTTGTTATATCAAAAGGCAAAGAAGTTATCGACAATTACTACCAGGGTCATATCACATGAATTGAGGGGCAAACTTGAAGAGACACCTACTGGTCAAAAATGGGTGAGGAATTTTCTTGTTTGTCTGTTTTTTGTTTATTATTATTACTGAAAGAATGAAAATGCTTTAATAACGATTGAAGTGATGAATGTAAAACTATATGATTATACCAGATACCATTGATTGTACATTTTGGATAAATTGTAAATTTTGTTAATATGTATCAATAAAATTTACTTGCCTTTTAAAAATGGGATAATTTGGGCATCAATATGATTAATGTATATCTATCAAATATGTTTAAACCAGTAATTCATAATGATACTAGAAATAAAAAACAAAGAAACAAAAAGTACCACATTAGTCACCTTTGGATGATAAGAAGAAGCCAAACTCTATATAGAAAACCGGTAAAAAAGAGAATCAAGCATTTATCTTACTTGTCCTATATGAACTGTAACCAAATACTTGATGAGAGGAATATTCCTTTTACACAAGTATGCTAAC
Organism: Dasypus novemcinctus; assembly: GCF_030445035.2. Lineage (NCBI taxonomy): Eukaryota > Metazoa > Chordata > Mammalia > Cingulata > Dasypodidae > Dasypus > Dasypus novemcinctus. The sequence continues at coordinate 32,119,697 of NC_080697.1, forward strand.
TGAAGAAGGAATGGTAGAATTAGATTATTGTCAATTTTGCAACCCCTAAGAATTAATAGATCCATCCAGACAATAATTATTGAAGGATGCTATATTACAAAAAAAGTCAATTGCATATTATTTGCCTTCTGATAAAAATACATATTGTAAGTAACCCATGAAGTAGTCTTATAAAAAAAATAAAATATGGATCTGATTAGGCCTTTAAATATAACTACCAATTTACAAGAAATGCAGTAAACAGAGGAATATGGTAAATGACACCACAGAGATGCAATCAGCAAAATCCTTGCTCTAGGAAATTGTCCAGGATGAACAACCTGGTTTATTTAACAAAAAGAAAGATTTTGATGGAAGGGCATATAGATTAAGCACCATAAAATTCTTAAGCAAAACATCGAATCAGCCACTCTCAATGTAAATTTGTATTTTCCAAATCTCAGAACATTTTATTAAAATATAAAATTTATTTTTAAAGAAGTTTTAGATTACAGAGATGTTACAACAAAAGTACAGGGGAGAGGGATTGTGGGAAGATGACATTGAACTAGTCAGGCAGGACTCAACTCTCTCACAAAATCAATGGAAAGAGCCAAAATCTGTCCAAGCTTTGGGGGTCAGCACACCAGGACAGTGCTACATAATTCCCAGGAGCAGGAGGGACAGAGAACTGAAGAACCTGAAACGACAAACTTGAGTTACCAATCACCTGCAGCATATGGGAATGGATCCCCTCCCCCACCCCCAAAACATTAAGCTGGAGTAAAACCCCTGGGTCACTACAACTGAAAGAGAGGATTGGATATCTTCTCCCTGTCAGATGCTACAAGGGAAAAAGGAGTGGGAATCAGGGAGTTTTTCTTCAGTGAATTCAGCCAGCAGAGTCTGCCTTGAATCTCAACTCTGTGCAGACCAAAGCACAGCAAAGCAGAGAGTTCAACAATTATGCTGAAAGGTATGCCAATGAGCACAATCTGTTGGCAGATCAGGAAATTGCATGGAAAAAAATGCTTTTGGTTCTCTCTGTACTCTAACTCCTGAGAGACTATCTGCACCCCATGAGTGTGTCTGTGGTCCAATTTTGATCATTTAAGCCAGGTAATTTTAAAGACTTAAAATAAATTGAACAAAATATCAAATAAGAGTTGTGAAAAAAAAAAATAGGCAAGAGAAGGAAATTGACCATCAGAGTAAATTCACCAACATATTCAGATGCTTAGAGATCAGCAAAAATTAAAGCCATACTAGAACACAGGAAGAGATGGCCCAGGCAAAGGAACAACCCAGACATCCTGAGGAGATAGAGGATTTAAGAAAATTAATCAGTGATAATCACACCACTCTCCTAAATCAGTTCAAAGAATTTAAAAAACATATGCCTAAAGGGATAAAGGATATTAAAAATTCACTGGGGTGGGGGAGCAGATGTGGCTCAAGCAGTTGAGTGCCTGCCTCCCACACAGGAGGTGCTAGGTTCAGTTCCAGATGCCTCCTAAAGAAGACAAACAAACAACAAGCAGACAGTGAGCAGACATCAAGCAGAAACAATGCACAGACAATAAGCAAAAACAAATGAGCAAGGAGCAGATTTGGCTCAAGCAGTTGAGTGCCTGCCTCCCACATGGGAGGTCCTGGGTTCAGTTCTGAGGGCCTCTTAAAGAAAAAAACAAAACAGACAACAAGCTGACAAAGAGCAAACAGACAAACCAAAACAAAACACCTAACAATGAGCAGATAACAACAACAACCAAAAAATGAACACAAACAATAAGCAAAAACAAATAAACAGATGAGAGAGCCATCTTAGTGTGGGGGTGAAAAAGACACTGAGTATAGAGAAAAATTTGAAAGTATGCAAAGAAAATTAGCAGACCTTGTGGCAATGAAAGAAATGATGGATGAGATGAAAAATACATTAGAGAGAGGCAGGGCAAGATGGCATTTGAGTAAGTGCACTTCATAATCGCTCCCACAAAAGACCAGCTGAGTAGGGTTGGAATCTTGCTGGAGTGGGCTGTTTCAGGGGCTTGCAAGGCAGGAGGTGCATGGACATCGATTTGGAGAGACTGCAACAGAAGTAATGCTTGCTAAAGATAGAATTGTGGGTCTCTAGCACTGAGGTTAAAAGTTGTGGGGAGGCAGGACCCTTCCACTTGGGCTGGTGGCTACAGCATTCCCTGAACTGTTAGTAGTGTGGTGGCGTTCCCAAGCCCTGTGTTCCCCAGAAGCGTGGTACCCAGGTCCATGACCCCTAGGCCCCTGTAGCCCATGTTCCACAGATCCACCTACCCTGAATCTGCAATATCCTGGACTTCCCTCTTCCAAATCCAGTACTCCCTGAGGTACAGGATTACTGTAGCCCTCCAGTTTTGGACTGACTCTGTGAGTTGGAGGGTTTTGGTGGGAGGTGCAGAGGGTCCAAATGAGTGCAGGTTCAATTTTCAGGTCCCCCTCCTTTTCTTTTTTTTTTTTTTTTTTTTTTTTGAGCTTGGAGGAGCATACCAGCTGGCTTGGGGAGAGCTGGGGAAGAAAGGAGAGGCAAATCTGCTGAGAAAGCCCAATTTACCTAAACACACCATGATAGAAAACTTGGTCTGGGGGAAGGTGGTCAGAAAATCAGCTAGCCCTCCAATAGCACAACTAAGGGAGAGGGACTGTGGGACGTGTTTTGAAAACTTTCAATAGCATATTTGAGGTTCCTGGTGAGGTGTGGGTGCTCTCTCTTTGTAAATTAAGAGTCATTGTTTTTGCTGTTGATATGTTTCACCAAGGACCCACTTGGATCTCCTACTGGACCTCTCACACACCTTTCCTACTGCCCTGGGAGAGAGGGAAGTGAGAAAGGGAGAAAGAGGGAAGGTCAGACTCCTAAGTGTTTTATATAACTGCAAAGAAGATTCCTTGCTTAAACTTTTTTTCATCTTTTTTGTTGGTTTATATTGTTGTTTTTCCTTCCTCTTTATCCTCCCACAGCTCTTTCTTCTTCTTCTCTCCTTTTTTTTCTTTTTCTTGCTTGCTATCCACCCCCACCCTCCACCCCCATTTTTCCCTTTCTTTCTCTTCTTTTTTATATTTTTTATATTAGGTGCTGCAAGAAGTGCTTCACATTTGCTGTGTTTCCTCATCCTTAATTTCCTTTTTTCTGGGTGTACTGATTTTGGCTACCAAAGCTATCCCCTTTCCTCTACATCTTTCTATCCTCCATTATTTAGTATTTCTCTTACACTCCACCTCTCTTTGTTTAGCCCCCAATTTTTCTGACTTTTTATTTCTAATACCTTTGTAATGTTTTCTGTCTTTTATCCAATCTTTATATTATTATCCTTTCTTTTCTCTTTCCCACTATCCTGACCACACTGGTCTTTTCATTCATACTATATTCCTCCCCATATTCAGTTTACTGTCTCATTATAGGTACTCCACTTTTCTTACAGTTATAATTCTACACAACTCACATGAGTCTAATATCCATTCTCCAAGATCTCACATGGTTCATCTGTTAACATTTACTATCAATACTACTATTGTCCTTTTTCTTTTCTTACTCCTTTTGCTTTCTCTTGCCCTAATATTTTCCTTCAAGTGAACTTAGCCAACAACAAAGAAATAGAATAAGAAGGACAAAGTGACAAAGAGAAAACATAACATGCACACACACAAAACAACAACTAATTAAACCCTGAGAGTAGACAAAGAAGCTAATCAACTGAACAAACCCACCAAGATAAAAGGATGACCAAACAGCAACAAAAAACTACAAACCAAACCAATAATCAGGAAAACATGCCCCAATCCAATGAACAAACTAAAAACCAGGAAGAAGAACAGAACATCAAATAAGTAATTAAAGTTCTCAAAACATATACTAGGGAACAATTTAATGAAGTAAAGACAGAGAATAAGAATATGAAGAAAACACTTGGCGAGAATACAAAAGAAATTGCAATCATGCACAAAAAGATAACGGATATGTTGGGGATGAACAACACAATCCAAGAAATCAAAAATGCACTGTCAGCAAATAATAGCAGATTTGAAGAGGCAGAGGAAAGAATTAGTGATATGGAAGACAGTACACCTGAAATCAAACAGATAGAATTGATAGATAAAAAGATAGAAAAAAATCCAGCAGGGACTTAGGGACCTGAATGACAATGCAAAACATGCAAACGTGTGCATTATAAGCATCCTAGAAGGAGAAGAGAAGGGAAAGGGAACAGAAAGGGTGTTGGAGGAAATAATGGCTGAAAATTTTCCAAACCTATTAAGGGAGATGGATGTCCATGTTCAGGAAGTACGATGCACCCCAAACAGCATAAATCCCAACAGGTCTACCCCAAGATACATACTTGTCAAATTATCCAATGGTCAAGACAGAGAAAATACTAAAATCAGCAGGAGAAAAGAGAACCATCACATACAAATGAGGCTCCTTAAGATTAACTGCTAATTTCTCATCTGAAACCATGGAGGCAAGAAGGCAGTGGTATGACATAGTCAAGGTACTAAAAGAAAAAATTTCCAAGCAAGAATACTCTCTCCAGTTAAACAAGCATTCAAAAATGATGAGAGTTCAAAATATTTACAGATAAACAGGAAATAAGAGAATATGTCAACAAAAATCTTGCCCTTCAAGAAACACTAAAGGAAGTTCTGCAGGAGGAAAGAAAAAACAGGAGAGACAGAATTGGAGGAGAATGTAAGAACAATTAAAAAGACAAAAAAGAAAAAGAAAAAATCAAACAAAATATGACAAACACAAATCCAAAGAAAATATGGCTAATATAAATAATTCCTTGAAATTAATGACACTGAATGTCAATGGATTAAACTCACCTGTCAAGAGACTCAGACTGGAAGACTGGATAAGGAAGTATGACCCATCTATGTGCTATATGCTTTCTTAGACCCAGGGATTCAAGAAGGTTGAAAGTGAATGACTAGAAAACAATCACAGGCAAATAATAACCAAAAAAGGGCAGGAGTAGCTATACTAATATCAGACAAAATAGGTTTTAAATGCAATACAATTGTGACAGACAAAGATGGACACTATATATTAGTGAAAGGGAAAATCCTTCAAGAAGAAAGAACAACCATAAAAATTTATGCTCCTAACAAGGGCACCTCCAAATATGTGAGGCAAACACTGGCAAAACTAAGTAAAGGAATAGGTGCCTCTACAATTACAGTGGGTGGCTTTAATACACCACGGTCACCATTGGACAGAGTATCTCAAAAGAGAATCAATAAAGAAACAAATACTTTGAACAATATATTAGAGGAACTGGACCTAATAGACATATACAGAACATTGCACACAGATACAGCAGGATATACATTCTTCTGAAATGCACATGGATCATTCCTCAAGATAGACCACATGCTAGGCCACAAAGAAAGTCTCAGTGAATTCAGAAAGATTGAAATCATACAAAATAATTTCTCTGACCACAGTGGAATGAAGCTGAAAATCTGCAAGAGCCAGAGACCCAGATTTGGCAACAAGATATGGAAGTTAAACAAAAAACTCTTAGAAAAACAATGGGTCAAGGAAGAAATCTCAACAGAAATCAGTAACTACCTTGAAATGAATGAAAATGTTAACACAAAATATCAAAACTTATGGGATGCAGCAAAAGAAGTACTGAGAGGGAAATTTATAGCCATAAATTCATACATCAAAAAAGAAGAAAGAGCTAAAATTGAAGAACTAACCACACACTAGGAGGAACTACTAACAAAACAACAAAATAAACCCAAAAGTAGACAAAAGAAAGAAATAACAAAGATCAGAGCAGAACTAAATGAAACAGAAAATAAGAAAGCATTTGAAAGGAATGGACTTGGTCCAATAGATATAGCATCCACCTACCACATGGGAGGTCTGCGATTCAAACCCTGGGCCTCCTTGACCCATGTGGAGCTGGCCCATGCACAGTGCTGATGCACACAAGGAGTGCTATGCCACACAGGGGTGTCCCCCATGTAGGGAAGCCCCATGAGCAGGGAGTGTGCCCCATAAGGACAGTTGCCCAGCACGAAAGAAAGTGCAGCCTGTCCAAGAATGGCACCACACACACAGAGACCTGACACAGCAAGATGACACAACAAAAAGAAACACAAATTCCCGATGTCATTGATAAGGATAGAAGCAATCACAGAAGAACACACAGTGAATGGACACAGACAGCAGACACCTGGGGGTGGAGGGGAAGGGGAGAGAAATTTTTTTTAAAAAGCACTTGAAAAAACAAACAAAACCAAGAGCTAGTTCTTTAAGAAGACCCAAAAAAATTGACAAACCCTTAGCTGGACTAACAAAGAAAAAGAGAGAAGATGCAAATACACAAAATAAGAAATGAGAAAGGGGATATCACCACTGATCTAACAGAAATAAAGACTATCATAAGAGTATACTTTGAAAAACTATATTCCAACAAGGACAATTTAGAGGAAATGAACAAATTTCTAGAAACACATAAGCAACCTACATTGATGAAAGAAGAAACTGATGATCTCAACAAACCAATAACAAGTAAAGAGATAGAATCAGTCATTAAAGTTGTCCCAACTAAGAAGAGCCCAGGGCCAGATGGCTTCACAGGTGAATTCTACCAAACTTTACAGAAATAACTAACACCAAACTTGCTTAAACTCTTCAAAAAAAATTGAAACAGAAAGAACATTGCCTAACTCATTCTATGATGCCAACATTACCCTAATACCAATGACAAAGACACCACAAAAAGGAAAATACAGACCAATCTGTCTAATGCAAAAATTCTCAAAATACTTGCTAATTGAATGGCAAAGATAAAAAAGGAAGGATGGTTCAATAAAGAGCCCTTGATACTGATGACGATGCTTAGGAGACTGTGTGCCTGAAATATGAACCATGTCTGGAGCTGTAGGGTGCCTAAGAGCCACATGTTGCTCAAATGTGTCTCTAAGCCAAACTCAGCATGTAAATGCATTATCTCCCCCCCCTCCCCCAGTGTGGGACATGACTCCTGGGGATGAGCCTCCCTGGCTCCGAGGGATTATGACCAATCACTAACTGGAGAAGCAACTAGAGGAAACCTCGAATAAAAGGGTCAATTCAGACCTGCGGAATATCTCAGCCCACATGTTGGATCAAGTGTTAAAAACTGCTCTTTAACCTTGAATAAAGGGGAAATGGCAAAGACAAATGAATTTATATGGCTAAGAGTCTTCCAAAAAGAATCAGGAGGTCATCAGAGGGGTCATACTTATGCACACCTCAGCAGGACCCCAGAAAAAGCCAAAGAAGATAAAACCCTAGGTCCTGGTTCTCCTGAAGGCTATGGAGATCCACAAGGTATATAATCATGGCAGATGGATTTGGAGCTCTGTGCCATGTCAGAGGGCCCTACTTGGAATTTGTGCTCCTGAGTGTGATGGAGCTGGACTCAGATGTGACTTTTCTTTTTTTTTTTTTTTTAGTGAATTTTTTTATTGACTTTGTAATAATATTACATTAAAAATATATATGTGAGGTCCCATTCAACCCCACCCCCCCACCCCCCTCTCCCCCCCCCCCCCCCAACAACACTCGTTCCCATCATCATCATGACACATCCATTGGATTTGGTAAGTACATCTTTGGGCACCTCTGCACCTCATAGACAATGGTCCACATCATGGCCCATACTCTCCTCCATTCCATCCAGTGGGCCCTGTGAGGATTTACAATGTCCGGTGATTACCTCTGAAGCACCATCCAGGGCAGCTCCATGTCCCAAAGACGCCTCCACCTCTCATCTCTTCCTGCCTTTCCCCATACCCATCGTCCTCCATGTCCACTTTTCCCAATCCAATGCCACCTCTTCTATGTGGACATTGGATTGGTTGTGTCCATTGCACCTCTATGTCAAGAGGAGGCTCAGATTCCACATGGATGCTGGATGCAGTCCTCCCATTTTCAGTTGTAATCACTCTAGGCTCCATGGTGTGGTGGTTGTCCTTCTTCAACTCCATCTTAGCTGAGTGTGGTAAGTCCAATAAATCAGATTGTAGGTGCTGGAGTCTGTTGAGGCTCAGGACCTGGCTATCACATTGTCAGTCCAGAGATTCAAATCCCCTAAATATATCTTAAACCCCAACATTAACTGCACCTCCAGCACATTAGCATGAAAGTCTTATGAAGGGAGATCCCATCTGAGTCCAGATTCATCACACATAAACACCATTTCCAAAGAGGGGCCATCTGCCCTGGTAGTTAACCCCATCGGCCATGACCATAACTCCCATGGGTCTCTTTAGCCCTCAAAGGAACCAATATCTGGGGGTTGTATCTGCTTTATCTGTCTCTCTGACTCTGCTCAGTTGTGCATGAGGGCAATCCTTCTGCCAGCCTCCAGACTCTTTTTTAGAAACTCGTAGCCATATAAACTCATTTCTCCTTTCCATTTCCCCCTTACTTTAGGTCAAACAGCATTTTAAAGTCATGTTATTTTATGTAGACATGGATATTCTGCTGATCTGCATTGAACCTTCCGTATAAGTTCATTTTCCAGTTGCATCATCAGTTGGTAGTTGATAGTGGTCCCTCGTTGCCAGGGAGGCTCATCCCCGGGTGTCATGTCCCACGCTGGGGGGAAGGCATTGCATTTACATGCTGAGTTTGGCTTCAAGACTGGCCACATTTGAGTAACATGAAGGCTGACAGGAGGAAATTCCCAGGCACAATGTTGCTCTAGGCCTTGTTCTTATTTTAGGTTTATCAGCACACAAGCATAGTCATTAGCATCAGGGGCTCACTGTTGAACCCTCACTCCCTCCTGGTCCCCGCCGCTGTACCTGGGAGACTGTCGCTGCTCCCCTAGGGACCACGACAGAGCACCACTGGCCAGGAACCCAGTACCCCCCCTGCTGTCGTTTTTAATTGTTGTCACTATGAGTATATCCAAACATTACCATGCACCCTGGACATATGTTCTGTACAGCTCCCTGTCAGCCATATATCACCTGTCATTGGTATCCCATACCAGTATCCCTCCATTGCCATTGTTGAAACACTCTGTGATCCAGAACTCCCCGAAATTTGAAGCCCAATATAATGTCATTGTCCCTTACTAGGGAATGGCATATAGCGATGGGTTTAAAGAATAGATAAAGAACTTGGATAAAGTTAGATAAAGAACTTAGATAAAGAATGTTGACTTGAAAAAATTCCACATCCTATCTTTTTCTTTTTTTTTTTTTTTTCCCCTAATTATTCAGCTTTTCTTCACAGGAGTCCTAGACCACAGCAATGCATATATATAATATACAGCACTCCCACACATCCACCAGAAAACCTTTTCCCTTCCACAGTGATACTCTTACACCCTATTCATATCATATTTACTTAAAGTGATGTACAGAGTCTGAGACATTAGCTTTCTAACAAGGTGACATCTGTGCTTACATTATGGCGCATACTTTAGGATACACAGTTCTTTACATTTTTAGTTATCCTATGTTTTACATTATGGTTTACATTATCAGTCTGTCATCTCCTATATGTTATGGTGTAATATTACATGTTTTATATCCATCCTTGTGTACTCTCAAGAAACTCCTCTCTTACCCCCCATTTACTTTGGTTACACACATTTAACGTCCATTTTGCCTTCCACCTTGGTGCCCACAGTGACAGCCAACCTCCATTTCCTGAGGAGCCAGGACTTTTCTACACATGCCTCTTCTGAACCTGTGGTTGGCTCTAGGGATGGTCCATACTCAGGAGACTTGAATCTCTGGACTGCCCATGTGCCAGCTGGGCCCTGAGCCTCAGCAGAGTGGCAAATCCTACTCTCTGGTTCATTGGTCTTACCCAAGTCTGCTCACAGGGAGGTGGAAATGGTCAACCACCACACCAGGGAATCAAGAGTACCTACAACTGTAAGCAAAGGAATTGTATCCACCATCCATGTGGAATCTAAGCCCCCTCTTGATCTAGAGGTGGAGAGGACATCACCATCCCAGGATCCACAGAATGAAGGAATAAAATATGGACTAGAGTGGACTTACTGATATTCTACTATAAAACAAGGAGTGCTGTGCCATGCAGGGGTGTCCCCTGCGTAGGGGAACCCCACGCACAAGGAGTGCACCCATAAGAAGAGCCGCCCAGCACGAAAAAAGTGCAGCCTGCCCAGGAATGGTGCCGCCCACGCAGAGAACTGACACAACAAGATGACACAACAAAAAGAAACACAGATTCTCATGCCACTGACAACAACAGAAGCGGACAAAGAAGACACAGCAAATAGACACAGAGAACAAACAACCGGTGTGGGGGGGGGAAGGGGAGAGAAATAAATAAATAAATCTTTTTAAAAAGGGGAGGTTGTTGGTGTGAGAGGAGTGGGGGTTGTGTACAGAAACTTCATATTTTTTAGTGTAACTTTTTTTGTGATGTATATATCTTCAAAAAATTACAATTCATAAAAATGATGTTGTGAGTGGTGGGGAGTGGGTTATATGGGAACATTTTATGTTTTTTTGTTTTTTATGTTTTTAATGTAACATTCCTTTTGATCTATTCTTTGATTAAAAAATACCTGCTTATCATATTCAACAACACATTAAATGAATTATACACCATGACCAAGTGGGACTCATTCCTGGTATGCAAGAATAGTTCAATATAAGAAAATCAATTAATGTAATATACCACATAAACAAATTGAAAGGAAAAAAAATCATGTGATCATATCTATAGATACAGAAAAAGCATTTGACAAAATACAGCACACTTTCTTAATAAACACACTGCAAAAGATTAGAAAGGAAGGCAACTTTCTGAACATGACAAAGGGTATATATGAAAAACCCATAGCTAACATCATTTACAATGGTGAAATCCTAAAATCTTTCCCTCTACGATTGGGAACAAGACAAGGATGTCCACTATCATCCCTTCTAATTATCATTGTGTTAGAAGTGCCTGCTCGAGCAATGGGGCAAGAACCAGATATAAAATGCATCCAAATTGGAAAGAAAGAAGTCAAAATTTCACTATTTGCCAATGATATAATCCTATACATAGAAAACCCTGAGAAGTCTACATAAAAGCTTCTAGAATGTATAAATGATTTTGGTAATGTCACAAGTTTTGAGATCAATGGGCAAAAATCAGTAGCATTTCTGTACACCAATAATGAGTAATATAAGGAGGAAATCAAGAAACAAATACCACTTACAATAGTAAATTGAAAAATCAAATACCTAGGAATAAGTTTAACTAAAGATATAAAACACTTTTACACAGAAAACTATACAACACTGTTCAAAGAATTCAAAGAAGACCTAAATACATAGAAGAATATTCCCCGTTTATGAGTAGGAAGACTAATTATTATTAAGATGTCTATTTTACCAAAACGGATCTGCACATTCAATGCAATCCCAATAAAAATCAACACAGCATTCTTTAACAAAATAGAAAAACTAGCTATGACATTTATTTGGAAAGGAAAGAGGCCCCAAATAGAATAAGACATATTGAAAAAGAAAAATGAAATTGGAGGAATCACACTACCTGAATTCAAAACATACTACAAAGCTACAGTAGTGAAAATGGAATGGTAATGGCACAAGGATAAACACACTGACCAATGGAACTGAATTGAGAGTTCTGATATAGATTCTCATATATACAGTCATCTGATATTTGATAAGGTCACCAAGCCCACTCAACTGGGAGAGAATGGCCTCTTCAACAAATAGTGCCTAGAGAACTGGATATCCATATGTAAAAAATGAAAGAGGATTACCATCTCACACCTTATACAAAAATCAATTTAAGATGGATCAAAGACCTAAATATAAGAGCCAAGACTATAAAGACCTTAGAAAGCAATGTAGGGAAACATCTAAAGGACCTCGTAATAGGAAACTGCTTCATGAACTTCGCACCCAAAGCACGAGCAGCAAAAGAACAAATAGATAAATGGTACTTCCTCAAATTTAAAGCCTTTTGTACCTCATAGGAGTTTGTCAAGAAAGTGAAGACAGCCTACCCAATGGGAGAAAATATTTGCTAACCATATATCTGATAGGAGACTAATACCCTGCATATATAAAGAACTCCTATATGTTCAAAATAAAAAGACAATCGACCTGTTTTAAAAATGGGCAAGAAACCTAAAGACACTTCTCCAAAGAAGAAATGCAAATGGCTAAAAAGCACATGAAAAAATACTCCAAATCACTAGCTGTTAGGGAAATGCATATCAGAACTACAATGAGATACCATCTTACTACCATAAGACTGGCGGCTATCAAAAAGACAGAAGACTACAAGTGATGGAGAGGAGGTGAAAGAATGGGAACACTCATCCACTGCTGGTGGGAATGCAGAAGGATCCAGCTATTCTGGAGGACAGTTTGGTGGGTTATCAAAAAACTAGTTATAGATTTGTCATATGACCCAGCAATTCCACTGGTGGGTATATACCCAGTAGAACTGAAAACAAGAATACAAACTGATATATGCACACCAATGTTCCTAGTAGCATTATTTGCTATTGACAAAAGTTGGAATCAACCCAAATGCCCATCAACACATGAATGGATAAATAAAATATGGCATATATGTACAGTGGAATACTACCCAGCTATAAGAAGGAATACAGTACAAACCCATACAATAACATGAATGAATCTTGAGACCCTTATGTTGAGTGAAGCAAGCCAGGCATTGAAGGACAAATACTACATGATGTCTCTGATATGACATACGTAAACCAAGCTGAGTCAGAGAGCTAGAGACTGGATGATAGGCTTCAAGGTAGTTGGGGGGGCAGGTAGAGGAAGACTGAGAGCTGACACCTACCTCAGTGAAATTTATGATACGCTGTAGGTAAGTATTTGTACAGGGAAGGAATAAAATGGGGTCATAGAGATACCTTTGGGTGGAGTTTTGAGGGCTTGAGGGGGCTAGGGATGAGAGGATGGGTCAGATGGCCCAAGAAATTGGGGGGAGGAGGGGGAACATTTGGTCATAGGGGATTGTCAGGTATGTGGTTGAAACTATAATGTTGAGAAAACGCTTTAGAAAATATAATAAGGAAGTTTACCTGTTTAAGATGCTTAAGTGGGGACATCTGACACAGGGCAGGCTTTTATGGAGTGTGTGAGTGCTCATTTTGTCATAGTGGGTTATATCATTCTGTGAAGGTATATCCACATACTGGGGAGAACTGATGTTCTCAAACAGAGAGAATTGTGTCTCTCAAGAGAATTCATGACTCCCAATGTGTTAGGGCAGTCAAGTATGTTAAGCCCCCAGCATTGTTGCAATTATCTGTGGATATGGTCTTTTAAGTAGTGAAGATTGATTGTTACTGTGGGCACTGTGGGAAGGGGGCAAGAGGTATTGAATAGATGTAATCAGGGTAACTGTGGGGCAATGGAAGTTTTCCATGAGATCATGCAATGATGGATATAGGACATGTTAAATAACACCAAAAATGTATAAATATCTATAGGCTAAAATGTAAACCAAATGTAAAACAAAAGATAACTAAAAATTTAGAAAATTGTATAGTCTAAAATATAAAACATAACGTAAATCAAAATGGAACCTTGGTTGAAAGCTGTTTCAATATCTGCACATCAACTGCAGCAAATATAATATGAACAAGTAAAATTATCATTGCTGGGGAGGGACAAAGTGTTTGATGATGGATATGTAGGAGTACTCTATATTATATATGTGAGTTATTGTGATCTAAAACTTTTCTGAACTCAAAATTAAAACCTTCTGCACCTCAAAGGAGTTTGTCAAGAAAGTGAAAAGAGAGCCTACACAATGGGAGAAAATATTTGGTAAACATATATCTGATAGGAGACATATCCTGCATGTATAAAGAACTCTTATATCTTGAAAATAAAAAGACAAACAACCCATTTTTAAAATGGGAAAAAGATTTAAAAAGACACTTCTCCAAAGAAGAAATACAAATGGCTAAAAAGCACATGAAAAAATGCTCCAAATCTCTAGCTATCAGGGAAATGCAAATCAAAACTACAATGAGATACCATCTTACTACCATAAAATTGGCAGCTATGAAAAAAACAGAAGACTACAAATGCTGGAGAGGATGTGGAGGAATGGGAACACTCATCCACTGCTGGTGGGAATGCAGAAGGATCCAGCTATTCTGGAGGACAGTTTGGCAGTTTCTCAAAAAACTAGCTATAGATTTGCCATATGACCCAGCAATTCCACTGGTGGGTATATACCCAGTAGAACTGAAAACAAGGACACAAACCAATATATGTGCACCAATGTTCATAGCAGCATTGTTCACTATCGCCAAAAGTTGGAATCAACCCAAATGCCCATCAACAGATGAATGGATAAATAAAATGTGGTATATACATACAATGGAATACTACTGAGCTTTAAGAATGAATACACTACAAACACACATGATAATATGGATGAATCTTGAGAACCTTAAGTTGAGTAAAGCAACCCAGGCATTGAAGGACAAATACTATATGACCTCAGTGATAAGAAATAAGTAAACCAAGCTGCCTCAGAGAGCTAGAGACTAGATGATAGGCTTAAAGGAATGGGGTGGGGGGGAGAGGAAGGATGTAAACTGACATCTACATGGGTGAAATCTATGATAAGCTGGAGATAAGTATTTGTACAAGGAAGGGATAAAATGGGGGGATAAGGTTGCCTTTGGGTGGGGCTTTGCGGGCTTGAGGGGGTTAGGGATGGGAGGAGGGGTAATATTGCCCAAGAAATTTGGGGGAGGGTGGAGAAACATATGAACATAGGAGATTGTCAGGTATTTGGTTGAGAGTATAATGCTGAGAAAACTTTTTCAAAAATATAACAAGGAAGGTTATCTATTTAAGATGCTTAAAGGGGATAATCTGATGCAGGACAGGCTCCTAGGGAGTATGTGAATGCTGATTTTGCCATATTGGGTTATATCATTGGATAGAAACCCATATCATGAGAATGAAGGTATACCCACATCCTGGGGAGGACTGATGTTCTCAAATAGAGGGAATTGTATCTCTTGAGAGAAATGGTGGCTCCCAGTGCATTAGGGCAGTTGAGCATGTCAAGCCCTCAACACTGTTGCAAGTGTCTGTGAACATGGCCCTTCAAGCAATGAAGATTGACTGTCACTGTGGGCCCTAAGGGCAGGGGGAAATAAGTATTGAATAGATGGAACCAATGTAACTGTGTGGGCAATAGAAGTGTTCCAAAAGAATATGCAACAATGGATATAAGACATGTTAAATTACACCAAAAATATGTAGGGGCTGATAGGCTAAAATGTAAATCATAATGTAAAACATAAGATAACTAAAAATTTAGAAAATTGTATAGTCTAAAATATAAGCCACAACGTAAACCCAAATGTTACCTTATCTGAAAGCTATTGTCTCAATATCTGTACATCAGTTTCAGTAAATATAAGATGAATATATAAAAAGATTATTGCTGTGGAAGGGAAAAGGGTTTTATGTTGATTATGTGAGAGTACTGTACATTGTATATATGAATTACTGTGATCTAAAACTTTCATGAAGATAAGCTTAAAAATTAGGAAAAAAAGAAAAGAAAAAGATAGGATGTAGACACTGAGGAAAAAATGGAAGTAGTTACCTTACCAATTTGCATTCAGGGCAACACTTATTGCAGTGATGGAAGGCAAAATAACAAAAACAAAGCTTTTGCATTTTTAAATTTTTTGATACCCCAATTTATATTTTTACCTTAATTTTTCTAAATTAATATATATTCTATATCTAAACTTTAAACTCATCACTATATTCCATTTTACTATTAATGGAACCTGGAAATATAATGGGCTTCACTTTTCAAGAAGTTTTGGATCACAGAGAGGTTCAACAATGGCAGGGGAGGAATACTGGTGTGGGATGTTATTGACAGGGGACACATGATTGGCAGGGAGTCCTACAGGGCATATATCCAGGGTACATAAAAATGTTTGGATATTTTCATAGTGGTTACAATTAAAAACAACAACTGAGGGAGTGCTGAGTTCCTAGCGAGGGGAGCTCTATCACAGTCCCAAAAGGAACAGCAACAATCCCCCAAGTCCAACGGCAAAGACCAAAAAAGAAGGGAGGTCCAACAATGAGCCCTTGATACTAATGACAATGCTTGTGAGCCTGTGTACCTGAAAAAAGAACAAGGCCTAGAGCTGCAGGGTGCCTAGGAGTTACCTCCTGAGAACCTCCATGTTGCTCAAATGTGGCCAGTCTCGAAGCCAAACTCAGCATGAAAATGTGTTGCCTTCCCCCCAGTGTGGGACATGACTCCCAGGGAAGAGCCTCCCTGGCACCAAGGGATTACTACCAAGTACCAGCTGATGATGTAACTAGAAAATGTCCTTGAATAAAAGAGTCAAATCAGACCAGCAGAATATCTCAGTCTACATATAATACCAGGAGTTAAAAATGCTTTTTGACCTGAAGAAAAGGGAAAATGGAAGGACAAATGAGTTTATATGGCTATTCTCCAAAAAGAGCCAGGAGGTTATCAGAGGGGTTGCCCTTATGCACACATGAGCAGTGTCCCAGAGACAGATAAAGTAGATACAACCCAGGTATTGGTTCTTCTAAGGGCTACAGAGACCCACAGGTTCTATGGTCATGGCAGATGGAGTTCAGTGCCATGTCAGTTGGCCCTACTTTGGAGTTTGTGTTTCTGTGTGATGGAGCTGGACTCAGAAGTGATCTTTGTCCACAAGCCTCTCCTTTTACTTTTATTGGAACTGTAGTTGGTGCTGGGGTTTAATGTATACCCAAGGGACCTGAATCTCGGACTGACCATGTGATAGCCAGGCCCTGAGCCTCAAGAGACTTGCAATTGCTACCCTCTGGTTTATTGGACTTACCCCACTCAGCTAACATGGAGGTGAAGAAGGTCAACCACCACACCAGGGAGCCAAATCTGCCTGCAACTGAAAGCAGGAGAATTGCATCCAGCATCTATCTGGAATCTAAGCCCCCTCTTGATATAGATGTGGAGTGGACACAACCATTCTAAGGTCCACAGGATGGAGGAATAAAGTATGGATTAGAGTGGATTTATTGATATTCTATTCATGAACTATTGTGATTAGTAATCAAAGAAAATGTGGCATTGGTGTGGATAAAGTGGCCATGGTGACTGCTGGGCATAGGGAGTGGGAGGAAGAGATGAGATGTGTGGGCATTTTCGGGACTTGGAGTTGTCCTAGGTGGTGCTGTAGGGCCAGTTACTGGACACTGTATGTTCTCCCATGGCCCACCGGGTGGAATGTTGGAGAGTGTGGTCTATGATGTGGACCATTGACCATGAGGGGCAGCTGTGCTCAGAGATGTATTCACCAAATGCAATAAATGTCTCATGATGATGGAGAAGATAATTGTTATGGGGGGAGGAGTGTGGTAATGGGAGTGGGGAGTATATGGGGGAGTATATGGGGACTTCATATTTTTTAATGTAATATTTTAAAAATAAAGACCAAAAAAAATCAGGTGTAGAAACCGAAAAATAGAAAATAAAACTTTTGTGAAGACAAAACTAAAAATTAGAGAGAAAAAAGAAAGGATATAGACACTGAGGAAGAAATGAAAGAAATTGTCCTGCCACTGTACATACATGGCAACACCTATTGCAGTGATGAAAGGCAAAATGTCAAACACAAAACTTTTTCATTTTTTTGATTCCCCAACTTATTTTTACTTTACTTAATCTTTCTAAATTAGTATGTATTCTATATCCAACCTTTAAACCCATCATTCTGTTCCACTTTACTATTAATGGAACCTGGCAATATGTTAGGCTGCATTTTTTAAGATGTTTTGGACCACGGAGAAGTTCAAGTATGGCAGGAGAGGAACACTGGTGTTGAGTGTTATTGGTGGGGGGCACATGGTTGGGAGGGAGTTCTCCAGGGCATGTATACAGGGTACATAAAAATGTTTGGATATTTTCATAGTGGTTACAGTTAAAAATTACAACTGAGGGAGTGCTGAGTTCCCAGCCACGGATGCTCTATCACATTCCCCAATGGAATATCAGCAATCCCTCAAATGCAATGGCAAAGACCAACAAAGACAGATGGTCCAACAATGAGCCCTTTATACTGATGACTATGCTTATGAGCCTGTACACCTGAAGTATGAACTAGGTCTAGAGCTGCAGGGTGCCTAGGATTTACCTCCTGAGAGCCTCCATGTTGCTCACATGTGACCACTCTCTAAGCCAAACTCAGCATGTAAATGCATTACCTTCCCCCAGCATGGGACATGACTTGCAGGGATGAGTATACCTTGCACCGAGGGACTACTACCAAGCACCAGCTGATGACATAACTAGAAAAAGACCTTGAATAAAAGGTTGAACTCAGACCAGCTGGATATCTCAGCCTTTATGTAATATCAGGTGTTAAAAACTGCTTTTTGGCCTCTAATGAAAGGGGGAAATGGAAAGGACAAATGAGTTTAAATGGCTATGAGTCTCCAAAAAAGAGTTGGGAGGTCATCAGAGGGGTCACACTTATGCATGCCTCAGCAGGGTCTGAGAGAAAGCCAAAGTAGATACAACTCCAGGTAATGGTTCTCCTGAGAGCTACAGGGACCCACAGGTTCTATGGTCATGGCAGATGGCTGTGGAGTTCAGTGCCATGTCATTTGGCCCTCTTTGAATTTTGTGTTTCTGAGTGAGTTGGAGTTGGACTCAGATGTGACCTTTCTCCACATGCCTCTTCTGTCACTTTTACTGGACCTGTGGTTGGTGCTGGGGTTGGTGTATACTCAGGAGACCTGAATCTCTGGACTGTCCGTGTTACAGCCAGACCCTGAGCCATAGCAGACTTGCAACTCCTACCCTCTGGTTTATTGGACTTACCCTGACCAGCAAACAGGGAGGTGAGGAAAGTCAACCACCAGACCAGGGAGCCAAGAGTGCCTACAACTACAAATAGGAGAATTGCATCCATCATCCTTGTGGAATCTAAGTCCCCTCTCAATATAGAGGTGGAGTACGCATAACCATCCCAGTGTCCACAGGATGGAGGAATAGAGTATGGATTCGAGTGGACTTACTGATATTCTACTATGGAACTATTGTGATTGGTAATGGAAGAAATTGTAGCATAGATGTGGAGAAAGTGGACACGGTAGCTGCTGAGGGTAGGGAGAGGGAAGAATAGATATGATGTGGGGGCATTTTCAGGACTTTTGAGTTGTCCTGGGTGCTCCTGCAGGGACAAATGCTGGACAATGTCCTGTCATGGCCCACTGGGTGGACTGGGGGAGAGTGTAAATTATAATGTAAACCATTATCTATGTGGTGCTGCAGTGCTCCAAAATGTATTCATCAAATGCAATGAATGTCCCATGATGATGAAAGAGGTTGTTGATTTGGGAGTAGTGTGATGTGGGGGGTGGGGGGTATGTTGGGACCTCTTAAATTTTTTGAAAGCAACATTTTTAAAAAATGAAGAGAGAAAAAATACATTAGAGGCATATATAAGCAGATTTAATTGGCTCCAAGACAGGACTAGAAATTTTGAAGACAGAACATCTGAACTGGAAAAGACAGGAGAATACAAAGAGAAGATAATGAAAAGGAATGGAACAGAGTCTCAGGGAAATGAATAACACAAAAATGCAGAAGCATATGTGTTATTGGTGTCCCAGAAGAAGAGAATAGAAAAGGTGCAGAAATAATAATTGAGTAAATAATGACTGAAAACTACCTAACCCTTATGAAAGACATAAATATCAATACCCAAGAAGGGCAACACACTCCAAAAAGAATAAATCATGAATAGACTTACCCCAAGACACCTGCTATTCAGAACGAGAAATATCAGAGATAAAAAGAAGATTCTGAAAGCAGCAAGAGAAAAGCAAAGCATGACATATAAGAGAAACTTGATAAGATTAAGTGCCAAACTCTCATCAGAATCTATGGAGGCAATAAGAAAGTGGTATGATGTATTTAAGATACAGTAAAAGAATTCTGTATCCAGAGAAACTGTACTTCAAGAATGAGGGTGTGGCCAAAGTCTTCACAGAGAAATAAAAACTGATAGAACATGTTATCAAAAGACCAGAATTACAAGAGATTCTAAACGGAGTGCTGCAGCCTGAAAGGAAAAAACAAGGGTGAGAGACTTGCCAAGGATTGTAGAAGTGAAGATTATTAGAAAGCGTAATTAAAGAGTAAAAAGACAGTTAATAGTATATATAACAACAGAAAGCTAAAGGACAAAATGGATGAAACAGGTAATGCCTTTAGAGTAATAACATTGAATGTTAATGACTTGGACTTCTTAATCAAAAAACATAGACTGATAAAATGGGTTTAAAAAATGGGCCATCTATATGCTGTCCATAAGAGACTCACATCAGATGTAAGGACACAATCAGACTAAAAGTGAAAGGTTGGAAAAAGATACTCCATGCAAATAGTAACCAAAAATGAGATGGAGTAGTTATACTAATAGCAGAAAAAATAGACTTCAAATTCAAAACTGTTAAAGGGATGAAGAAGGTCATTATGTATTAATAAAAGAGGTAATACACCAAGAAGATATAGCTATACTAAATATTTATGCACCTAACCTGAGTGCCTCAAGATACACGAGGCACACAGTGGAAAAGCTGAAGGGATAAATAGAAGTCTCTACAATAATAGTTGGAAACTTCAATGCACCACTCTCAGAGTGGACAAAGGACAAATAAAGAAATAAAGAAACTGAGAGCTTGAATAATATGGCAAATGAACCAGACCTAACAGACATCTATATAGAATTGCACCCCAAAACAGCAGGATATACATATTTTTCAAGTGCTCATGGATCCTTCTCCAAGTTAGACCATATGTTGGATCATGAGACAAGTCTCAATAAATTTTAAAAGTTTGAATTATACAAAACACTTTCTCTGATCATAACATAATGAAGCTGGAAATCAATAATGGATGCAAAAAGGGAAAATTCATAAATATGTGGAGATTAAACAACACACTCAAATAATCAGTGGATCAAAGAAAAAATTGCAAGAGAATTCAGCAAATATTTTAAGACAAATGACAATGAGAACAAAACATATCAAAAATGTATTGGGGGGGTTGGAACCCCTATAGTACCCATGGAACTAGGGGGAGGGTCCAGGGAAGGAGTAAGTGAAATCTGGAGATTTGCAGGTCTATGGTTAAAACTACAATGTTGGGAATGTTCTTTTGGCAAATATGGCAGGGGAGGGTTACTTGTGTAGGGTATTGGATGTGGAGGGTATGTGAGACAGGGCACAACTGGGGCAGCCCTCTATGGAATATGTAAGTGTTCATCTTGTCATAGTGTGTTTTATCTGTAGGTGGAGACCACATAATAGACAAGAAAATATCAAACTCCCATCCTGGGGAGTCCTATTATGTTCTCATGTTTTCAATAAGAGAGACAAGAATCCCTTGAGGACATAGGCAGTACCTGATAAAAGAAAACAGACCAATATGTCAAACCCTCAATATTATTGCAAGTAACTATGAATCTTATTCTTCAAAAAGTGAAACTTAGTGATTACCATAGGTTCTGAGGAGAGGGAGAGGGAAGGATAGAATAGATGGAACATAGAGCATTTTTAGGACATTAGAATTGCTCAGCACAGTCTTACAATAATGGATACAAGACACTTCAAGTTTCATCAAAACCTATAAAAGTGTATGATCCAAAATGTAAACTGTAATACAAACCATTGATCATGGTTAGTAGCAATGCTTCAATATTCATACATCAATTGTAACAAATGTATCTCCCACATATAAAATGTTATTAATAGGGAAGAGGGGAAAAGCAGAGTGGTGTTGAGTATATGTGATTCCCCTATATTCTTTTTGTGTCTTTTCTGTATCTTAAAGCTTCTGTGTAGAGAAAATGAAAACAAATAAGGCATTGGAGGAATATATGGAAGAATATGCCAATGCATATACAGGAGAAAAGATTGTACAGTGATGAAAGATTATCTCTAATAAAATTTTTGCATTTTATTGGTCATTTTAAAAATTATTTCATTTTCTTATTAATTTTATTTGGTTATTTTTTTGGCTTCATTTTTGGAGAGGTTTTGGATCACAAAAGGGTCACAACAATGTCAGGGGAAAATCACTGGTGCAGGGTATCAGTGATGGGGGAATGCATGGGACAGGGTTCACCTGGGGCATACCTCCAAGGTATATGAATATGTTCAAGTGTTCATGGGGTAATGTCTCCGTGTGTGAGGATCCACATAATAACCAAAAAATATAAATTCCTACCCTTGGAATTCTGCTACATTCTCTAATTCCCCAAGTGCAAGGGCAGTGCCTAGTGAAGGAAGACTAGCCATTATGCTAGGTCCTTGATATTGATGATTGTACTTGTGAAACTTTTCTTGTGGAAATGAAACTTAGCCTCATATTATATACTGTCTAAGAGTTATCTCCTGAAAGCCTCCTTGTTGCTCAAATGTGGCTTCTTTCTAAACCAAACTCAGCATATAGACGCACTACCTTCCCCCTGGCATGGGACATGATTCCCAGGGATGAGCCTCCCTGGCACCAAGGGATTATTACCAACAGCCAAATAGCAATGCATCTGGAAAAAGACCTTGACCAAGAGAGGGAAATGGTAAATACAAAAAAATTTTTATAGCTAAGACTTCAAAGTGAGTTAGGAGGACATTCCAGAGGTTATGCTTATACGAGTCTCAGCAGTGTCTCATTGACTACCACAGCAAACAGTGTCTTAGATAGCAGGGCTCCTGAGGTCTCTAGAGATATCCAGAAGCAATAATGCAAGGCAGACTGCTCAGGAAATAAGCACCCTGTCAGTAGGCTTTACTTTGGAATTTATGCCTTCCAGTGTAACAGAGGTAAACCCATTTATGGGTTCTCTATACACCTGGCTTTTCTGTCCTTTTACTTGAACCTGTAATTAGCACTATACTTAATATATATCCCAGAAACTTAAATCTTTGATCTGTACATGTGCCAGTTGAGCCCTGAATTTCAGCAGAGTTGCAACATCTACTCTTCAGTTCATTGGACTCACCCAGGACAACAGACAAGGAGATGATAAGGGACAATGTCCATCCCAAAGAACAAGGAGTGTCTGTTACTGCAAGTAAAATAGTTTCATCCATCTGTCCCATGTGACCTAAGTGCCCTCTCAATTAGAAAAGAGTGGGCATCGCCATCCCACGGTCTTCAAGATTGGGGAATGAACAATGGACTAAGTAGACATTATTATTCTGCTATAGATTTATGATTATTCTAGCAATGGAAGAACTTTTATCATTTATATGAAGGGAGAGGTGCAGGATCTCATAGACTGCCAAAGTAGGTACTACCCCAAATAGTGGGGTCCTGAAGGCTCTTGAGACATCTAGGGCTACAGTCATGGCAGATAGCTCCGGAGTTTGGTTCCTTGCCATTGCACCCTTCTTTGAATTTGTGCACCCAAGTGTGACAGAGTTGAACTCAGTTGTGATTTCTCTACACATGCCTCTTCTGTTCCTTCTATTTAAACCTATAATTGGTGCTGGATTTGGTAGGTTTTTGTCCAAGAGACCTGAATCTTTGGGCTTTCCATTTGCCACCTGGGCCCTGAGCCTCAGCAGAGTTATAACACCTACTCTCCTCTTCATTGGACTCACCCAGGACAACTTCCAAGGAGGTGAGGATGGACAACCACCATACTAAGGATCCAAGAGAGTCTACAACTGTAAGCAAGATAGTTCCATTCTTCAGCCATATGGGATCAAGGCCTCCTCTCAATTAGAGGTGGAGTGGGCATCACCATCCCAGAATCCTCAGGATTGGGGAATAAAGTATGGACTTACTCTTATTCGCTATAAAATATGGACTTACTATTATTCTACTATAGACATTATGATTCTAGCAATGGAAGGAATTATATCATTGATGTGGAGACAGTGACCACTGGAAGAGGTGAAAGCAGGGAAAGGAAAAAAGAGGTGCAATATTGGGGCATTTTTGGGACTTAGACATGTCCTGAATGACATTGCAATGACAGATACAGGCCATTATATATCCTGCTATAACCTACAGAACTGAGTGGGAGAGAATGTAAAGTACAATGTAAACTGTAATCCATGCTTAGCGGCAATGCTCCAAATGGGTTCATCAATTGCAATGAGTGTCCCACACTAGTGAAAGAAGTTGTTAATGTGAGGAAGGGTGGAAGGTGTGGGGAATGGGGCATATGGAAATCCCTTATAATCTTTGTTGTGACATTTGTGCAATCTAAGTATCTTTTATCTAAAAATTATATATATATATAGCAGTGTTCACCAGAGTTTCTGAGGAATGGGAGAGGGAAAAATGGGCATAATATGGGAGCATTTTTGGGACATTTTTGCATGATATTGCAGTGATGGATACAGACCATTGTATATTTTGTCATAACTTACAAAATGAGTGCAGAACAGGATGTAAAGTATAACATAAACTGTAATTCACACCTGTTTGTAACAATGCCTCAATGTGTGTTCATCAATTCTAACAAAGGTACCACATTAATTAGGGATGTTGTTGATGTGGGAAAGTGTGTGGGGGGGGAGGAAGTGGAGTATATTTTTATGTAACATTTATGTAATCTAAAGCTTCTTTTAAAAAGTTAAAAACAAACATATTTTAAGTTAAAAGTTAAAAACAAAAACCAATGGGATACTGCAAAGGCAGGGCTGAGAGGGAAATTTATACGCATCAATGCTAAAGCAATTAGGGTAGACAAAGAAATAAAAGGCACCCAAATAGGAAAGGAAGAAGTAAAACTTTCACTATTCACTGGTGACTTGATGCTATATCTAGAAAATCCCAAGAAACGCATAACAAAGCTACTAGAATAGGCGAATTTAGCAAAGGGATAGGATATAGGTTAATACACAAAAATCAATAGTATTTCTATACACTACTGATGTGCTATTTCTGGAGGAAATCAGAAAAGAAAATTCCATTTAAAATAGCAACTAAGTGAAATGGATTTGGCCCAG
This sequence comes from Dasypus novemcinctus, assembly GCF_030445035.2. Taxonomy (NCBI): domain Eukaryota; kingdom Metazoa; phylum Chordata; class Mammalia; order Cingulata; family Dasypodidae; genus Dasypus; species Dasypus novemcinctus. The sequence goes on from NC_080697.1 coordinate 32,144,759, forward strand.
TGGTTAAGGCATCCATCTACCACATGGGAGGTCTGCAGTTCAAACCCCGGGCCTCCTTGACACATGTGGAGCTGGCCCATGTGCAGTGCTGATGTATGCAAGGAGTGCTGTGCCACGCAGGGGTGTCCCTCGTGTAGGGGAGCCCCATGTACAAGGGGTGTACCCCGTAAGGAGAGCCGCCCAGCATGAAAGAAAGTGCAGCCTGCCCAAGAATGGCACCGCACACTCGGAGAGCTGACACAACAAGATGACACAGCAAAAAGAAACACAGATTCCCATGCCGCTGACAACAACAGAAGTGGACAAAGAAGACACAGCAAATAGACACAGAGAACAGACCACCGGGGTTGGGGAGAAGGGGAGAGAAATAAATAAATAAATAAATAAATAAATAAATAAATAAATAAATAAATCTTTTAAAAAATAAAATAAAATAGCAACTAAAACAAATATTTAGGAATAAACTTAAGGACATAAAGGATCCTTTATAAATCTACAAAATAGTGCTAAAAGAAACCAAAGAAGATTTAAATAAATGGAAGATATTCCATGTTTATGGACTGGAAGACTAAATATCATTAAGATGTCAATTCTACCCAAACTGATTGTCAGATTCAATGCAAACCCAATAAAAATCCCAACAGCCCTTTTTGCAGAAATCAAAAAGCCAATAATCAATTTATTTGGAAGAGTAAGGGGCCATGAATAGTCAAACTTGCCTTAAAAAATGAACAAAGAGGATTCTCATTTCTGACTTTAAAGCATATTACTTGGTAACAGTGGTGAAAATAGCATAGTACTGGCACAAGGACAGAGAGATTAGACAATGAAATGGAATTGAGAATCAAAAATTACACCAAAGTAAAGTGATTTTTTACAATGCTTTTAAATCTATCCAGCTGGGCCAGAACAGTCTATTCAACAAATGGTGTTAGAAGAACTGGATATCCATATAATGTATATCTCTCACTTTATACAAAAATTAAGTCAAAATAGATTAATGACCTAAGTATAAAAGCAACAACTATAAAACTACTAGAAGAAAATGTAGGAAAACATCTTGTGGTAGGAAGTAGTTTCTTAAACCTTACATCCAAAGAATGAGCAACAAAAGAAAAATTAGATAAATAGGATGTCTTCAAAATTAAAAACTTTTTTTTACCTCAAAGGACTTTGTTATAAGGGTGAAAAGCCTACTCAATGGGAGAAAATATTTGACAATCTCATATCCAATAAAGGTTTAATATCCATGATATATAAAGAGATCATACAACTCAACACTAAAAAGATATACTACCCAATTAAAAAATGGGCAAAAGACTTGAACAGACATTTGTCCAAAGCAGAAATACAAATGGTGAAGAAACAAACTGAAAAATGTTCAACATCACTAGCTATTAGGGAAATGCAAGTCAAAACTACAATGACATACCATTTCACACCTATTAGACTGGTTGGTATTAAAAAAAAGTCAGAAAACTATAAATGTTGGAGAGGATGTGGAGTGATAGGAATGCTTATTCCCTGTTGGTGGGAAAGTAGAATGGTACAGCCACTGTGGAGGACTGTTTGACAGCTCCTAAGGAAGTTGAATATAAACTTGGCTTGTGACCTGGCAATACCATTACTTTGTATATCCCCAGAAGAACTGAGAGCAGAGACACAAACAGACATCTGCATACCAATGTTCATAGCAGTATTATTCATAATTGCCAAAAGTTGGAAGTAACCCAGGTGTCCATGAACTGATGAATGGATAAATAATTTGTGGTGTATACACAATGGAATATTATACAGCAGTAAGAAAAGAAGTCATGAAGCATATGACAATATGGATGAACTTGGGGGACATTATGTTGAGTGTAAGGACAAATACTGTCTGATTGCCCTATTCTGAGCTCAATATGTTATGCAAATTCCTGGAATTAATAATTAGAATATAGGTCACCAGAAAATAGAATAAGGTTAGAAAATGGAAAACTGAGGGTTAATCTGTGCAGAATTGGTAAAGGGTTGTTTGTAAATCTTCAGAAATGAATAGAAATGGTGAAAGTAAATCATAGTGTTTGTAACTAGTAGAGCTATTATATGGGTATGACCTTTGTTGAAAGGGACAGTCTAAGGTCATATAAATTGCTTGAAGTAAAACTATGTAAATTGTTGGAGACTTAGGCCCAAAGGGTATCAGGAATGAAAGAAAAAGAAAAAAGATGGTGAAAGAAAGAGAAAGAAAGAAAAAGGAAGAATGAGAGAGCTGGGATGGGGGGGGAGTCTGTGAATAGAGAATTCTCAGACAACTTTATTGTTTACAAGGAACCCACTATATACCCCAGTCTATGTGACAACAAGCAGCAACATGCAGTCTATGTGACAACAAGTAGCAACATGCAGTTAACTATTAGCATTACTAAGGAACTCTAAGGAACTCAAAAAATCTTATCTCAAGGTACAAAGTCTAAGTGTTCTATTTACTACAAAAGGTATGTGCTCATCTTTTCTTTCAACCTTTAACAGCTTCATCCTGTTTGCCAGGAACTCTTAATTACCGCATTTCTTAGGGTGCAAGTGTAGCCATGGAAACAGCACGTCTCTCCTTGTGAGACCACTGTGCCTCAGTTTCCTACATTTCCCCCTTTTTGTTTTAGTTGAGGTGACTGCACCTGTCTTAGGTTGCCCTCCTTTTGAGAGTCTTACCCATCATTGACTACCGGCCAAGCTCTTTGACTTGGGAAAATGATTGAAGTGTTTTGGTGAGCACCAAATTATTTGCATGTCCCATGGTTGTTATGCTTTGCAATTTTCTTTGAAAGCACTGTCTGGCACAGGAGAGATTCATGAACAACAGAACAAATATGATTAACCCTATTCCTAAAGCTGACAGGAAATGTTGTGATTTCCACCAATTAACTGGGTTAAATTTTGTAATATGTGAAATCATATCTGAGAAAATATCCTTATTTGCTACATGAATTTGATTATGAGACATCTCTAATATTTTCCTTTACAATTCAATTATTTCCAGAGAGGTATTACTTTTATGGCCTAACAAATGATTCTTAATTTTTTCCATACTATATCTGATGAATTATATGTAAGTGGAGTTATGCAGAAATTACTTTCATTCCAATCACAACTCAACCCCCTTAACAAATTTAAGTTATACAGTTGATCTCCAATATGTAAAACATCTGATTCCAAATCATTAACTCAATTATTTAACTGTTCATCAATGTGCTCTTGACTATGCCACAAATCACTAGCATTTTTATGCCAATCATGTACATATCGTTGTGTTTGTACTTTCATGTAAAGCTACCACAGCAGAAACAACAGCTGTAATGATTCCAGTCAGTCACAAAATACTTATAATAAGCAGTCCAATAAAGTGTTTAGTCTGTTTCAAGAATTCTTGTGCCATATGTAGCAATAACTGACTTTCAGGAGATGCCTGCCAAATCCACATCATTCTCAGTTATCCAGATGCCTTTTCTTCTGGCCATTGCTATTGTTTCTCCACCCTGCAACACACTTTCTGATGGACATGTATACAAGGCACCATTTTCATAAAACAATGAGTCATTCTTAATAGTTATCTTACCAGTTATGAAAACAAATGAATCTCTAACACAGGCTTTAAAATGATATGTTTGATTAAAGGTCAAAAACTGTCCTGTTTTATTTATATTTCCCAACCATTCATAAGTAGGGGCAATTCCAAGAAATAATTTCCACAAATTCTGTTATAGGTTATGACTATGAGTGCCATTAGTCCAAGGGGTCGGTATCCATTTTCCTTTGTAATGTTAACAGTTCCTGCCACAATAGCATAAGGAGAGGGCACACAGGCCCAAAGTCCATAGGCAGACACAAGGTGCAAGTTCACAGTTTCAGGATTTGTAGAGTTAATGTGGTGCATGGCAGCAATTGCCACAGGTCTCAGTGAAGTATTTTAATCTCTGGCCATATTTCCACATTTTCCCCTTTTTGTTTTTGTAAAGTAATGAATACACCTTGGGTGGTTTTTTGTTGTATTACTCCCCAGAGGGTTTGAATTGTGCATCTGAGGGTTTATTCCTCTCAAGAGCAGGAAGGATCTGATATTACAGTCATTGAAGTGGGCACAATGGACACTCATGAGTGAAGTTCATGAGCTGTTGGCAAGTAACAGGAAGCTGGAACTGCTGGGTTAGGCACCACAAGGTCTGGTACTCATAACATTTTCCTTTCTGGTGGAGCCACTCTGCCTCTCCTCAGATTTCAGTGGTAGGGCCTTGGTTCTTTACAAAGACATCTGCATCAACAGTCCTAAAAAGGGATGTTAGAGGAGTGGGCAGGGATATGACAGACAGTCACCTGTTACTACTAGCAGGTATCCCAGATGTTTTTTCATAGATATGAGGGTGATTTACAACAGTCCATCATTTCTGTTTTGCTTTTAGTATTTGCAATCTACTCCCTGGATAGGGATGGCAGTCTTTAGAGTGACCAAATACTATTGGGTTAAGTCTTTCACTTTTAGCAGGGCCTCCTATGCCGCACACAATTGCTTTTTCATATTTTGCTTTTATCCTCTTTTCAGAATTGTGATTAAAACCCAAGGGGTACTTGTTTAGAATTTTGTTTTTGTGACAAACCCACCCAAAGCCAATATTGGTGCTTGCTACATCCAATTCATAGGCTAATTTACTTTCCTTTTATTATTATTTAAAGCAGCTTGCTGGAGGTTTTCCTACTTCCATGAAGGACTTTTCCCAATTAATACATATACATACAATGGTTTTAATATTTGAGCTAAATGAGGGATGAAAGATTTTTAGCTCTTCAACAATATTACAAACTCTATTAATATGAGAAGACATTGCACTTTATCAATTACAGCAGAGAGTATAGTTTTGTTTTACCCAACTAAACAACATTGAAGAATTTGTTAGAGCAGGGACCCTGCAGCCCATTCCAACTGTCTGCCCACCTCAGGCTCTCAAGATAGGATACCATTGTTTCTGCTGTTTCTTTTAATTTTGAAAAAAGGATTACTGGTTAACATAATGTCATCAGTAGAGTTTTAGCCACAGATTTCTTCTACACAGCCAGATTCTGCCACAAGGCCAGGGCAGATGGTTGGGCTATGCACACAGCCTTAGGGAAGCACTGCAAAAGTCCATTGTTGGGTTTTCCATAGATAGGGAATGCAGGCTGTCTTGACTTGCCTAAGGAAATACTAAAGAAGGTCTTAGCACCTTTTAAAACAAAGTGATAGAGACATAGTTGGATATTAATTTTTTGCAACAAACTAGAAATATGGGGCCTGCTGCATACTACAGTGTTGTTATTTTAATTTATGATAAGAGGTTTCTGTGACACATACCTTTTTATAATAATTAAAACCACAATTAACCACATTGTACTTCTGTTTAATATTATGCTGAAATATTGGTAAATTTATACACTCTTAAGTATTCATTTGAACTTTTTACTCATACGACTTTAACAAAGGGTTAAAAAATCCTGTTAATTTTATAACACTTTTAAACACCTACTTATATTAGATGAACTCAACTATTACTTTAAATTTTCTCTCATGGTAAAATAACAAATCTCTTGTAATTAGTTTGAAATAAAAAGCTCCTTTTCAGGATTTGATTTTTAGAAAGCAGTTTTGAACATTATGTTCCTTTAAGAGAGATAAGACCCTTTCTTCTTCAAACACTAAGGAAATGATGAGGTTAAAGTGATGTGGGCTATGGGTGGGAGGCTCTTTGTCTCTTCAGAGATAACCTTAACCTAAGCTGTCTGTCCTGACTTGTGGGTGTGGGATGGTAAGAGGCTGCAACCCTTACCTTGGTAACCATGGCAATCACTCCAATCCCAGGAAACAGTTTATCAATGCAAACTCTATAAACTTTAAATATTCAGGGAAAATGCAAACCAAATGTGCTAAAAGCTTATCTAGAATGTATGAAGTCCATGCTAAAAGCTTACTTAGGATGTGGAAGATATAAATGCTAATTCAAACCTATTGAGCACTGAAACAAAGAATGATTTAGCCCTTCCTGTGTGTAAAAAGAACTCAAAATTTTTGTTCAGGGCTCGGGTTTGCAACAGAAAACTCCCGAGTCTAGCCGGCCATCAATAAATCATTTTTCCTTTTCAAAATCATTCCTGAGTCCTGGCCTTTCTATACACAAATTCTCTCAAATTCTACAACAAAAGCACAAGAAGCTATTTTGATAAAACAGACATTCTTTGTATATTGATTATTCAGGAAACTTTTACCAGAACAGACTAATGACTTCAGAGACTTTGAGAAAGAACAAAATTTTTAACTTTGATACATACTACTTTATATTAAAGCTTTTAAAACTTTATAGACCCATCAAATTTTATTTAACTTTAATCATAAAAATTTCTTTTCCATGAACCTTCTACACCTTCAGTATTCACCTAGGTTTGTCCCACACTCTACTCTTTCCCAATAATCAATCATTTTATCTTAGGGCAAAATCATCTCCTGTTTCTGTAACAATAAAACACATTCCATATATCCCACATACTAAGTTACCAGGCAAACTTCTTACAACACATAATTACCATCAACACTAAACAAGCTTGTTAAAATAACGAACTTTTCTTCATTTTAAATACTTAGTAGCATGCAATACCAGCAACAGTCCACTAGAAGCAAGTTGGCAGGGGAGGGTGGCTGCCAACGAGTTTTCCTGTTATAAAATTACTTTTTATTATTATTATTATCAATTCAGTTTTTGTTTAATGACTTTTTGGAATTAGCCATTTAAATACCTTAATTTAAACAATGCTACATTAAACTTCTTATAATTAATTATAACCATATAGACTATAATTATATTATTTTAAGACAAATTTTTGCCTTCACAGAACACATTCCCTTACTTAAATTTACCACAATACCTTCTACAACTTGCCACATGCTTTTAGGTCCTGTGAGTTTATGAAAATTAGCCATTCTATTTTAGGACAAAATACATCTTTTTTAAAAAAAAACTTATTAAATTTCAGTCAGCATTCCCACAAACTTTTAACCTTCTTTAATATTCATTTAAGTTTTACATCCTTCATTTTATCCTGTGAAGAATAATAAACTATTCATTTCAATCTAGGCAAGAACAACTTTTTATGAAAGGACTTATAGTAATTTTGTTAATCAAGACTTACAATTTTTATCATTGTAGAGACCTTATTAACTTTTAAACTTATGTATTAATATAAGTGCTTATTTAATCATTTTTGGTCATTTGAATAGAGTGCTTTGTATTTATTAATTTATATCACCCTCCGGAGGTATCAAAATACACACTGACATTGAACAAACAGACAAATACAAAACAATTAAAACACACCAATACATACAGTTTACAATTGACTCATCAACAATGCTTTTGTATTAAAGCAAACAATTCTAGTAATTCATAACTTTTTACAGGCACCCTATTAACTTTCAATAAAGTTTTTAACACTTGCTAATACACTTCCACATATCCCATTTGATTACCCATTACCCTGATGACTTCATGGAAATGTTACTTAATCTTGAAGACTCGAATCACACTGCTTTGGACGTCATTCATGACCCTCGTAGGAGTCCTTTCTGTGGTTCCCGATACTGTTTTGTAAGACTCACTTCTTTGTACCCCACATTGGGCACCGGGTATTGGGAAAGAGGAAGGAAGGAAGGAAGGAAGGAAGGAAGGAAGGAAGGAAGGAAGGAAGGAAGGAAGGAAGGAAGGAAGGAAGGAAGGAAGGAAGGAAGGAAGGAAGGAAGGAAGGAAGGAAGGAAAAGAGAGCTGGGACCAGGGGGTCTGCAAGTAGAGACTCCTCAGACAACTTTATTGTTTACAAGGGGCTCTCTATATATCCCAGTCTATGTGACAACAAGCAGCAACATGCAGTCTATGTGAGAATAAGCAGCAACATGTAGTCTATGTGACAACAAGCAGCAACATGCAGTTAACTATTAGCATTACTAAGGAACTCAAAAAATCTTATCTCAAGGTACATAGTCTAAGTGTTCTATTTACTACAAAAGGTATGTGCTCATCTTTTCTTTCAGCCTTTAACAGCTTCATCCTGTTTGCCAGGAACTCTTAATTACCGCATTCCTTAGGATGCAAGCATAGCCATGGAACCAGCATGTCTCTCCTTGTGAGACTGTTATAGACCAGCGATATTGACCATACTCAGACTTTGAATAAAGTTCCAATTGAGAGCTTTATTAGCCACGTGGTGACTGCCTCATCCTATGCAGAGGAGAGAGCAGCCCCGAGTCTAAGGGAAGAGGTGTTTATATAGCCTTTTATGAGGGGGGGATTTACTAGTAAGTGACCAAGCATGCAGGCACAGAAGTGGAACACTGTGGTTAGCTGAAGATATCATATCTATTTTTTTTCTTAAAGCCCTTTCTTGTGAGCAGTCCCATGTTATTTATCAGTTCTTTCCTTGGGAGCAGCCCTAAGTTATTTATTGGCACTTTTCTTGGGAGCAGCCCTAGGTTATTTATTTATCTGAAGGCACTTGCAATTCCTATTTCCTAATGTAGTTCTATTCCTATTTTCCCAATGTGGCCTTACCCTTACAAGACCACTGTGCCTCAGTTTCCAACAGTAAATGATTACATGGGCCTGTATAAGATAATGAGATCTCATGTAAAACACAAATATGGGTGATATTGCATATATAAGACTGTTTTTACATAATATAAGTGCAAATATACTAGTGCTAAGGAAAAAGAATATTTATGTACAGCAGGGAAAGGATAGAGAGATTGAGAGGTGATGAGTTTTGCTCTTTTGTTTATTATTATTGGAATAATGAAGATGCTCTATAAATGATTTAGGTGATGAATGCACAATTATGTTATTGCACTGAATACCATTGATTGTATACTTTGAATGGATTTATGCTTTATTAATATGCATCATTAAAAAGGATTTGTTAAAAAATTATAGGGGATTTTAATATACTCACCACTTCCTCCTCACACATTTTCCCCTATTTATAATGTTTTACATTACTGAGTTATATTTGTTACAAAAGATGAACAAAAATATTAAGCATTGGTCCTAACCAAGTTCTGTAGTCTATGTTATGGTTTACAATGTGAGTTTTCTCTTCTTTAATGTTTGATAGCACTGTGAAACCAACTGGGGCATTCTATTGTCTGTTTTCAAGGTAGATCTTTTTTTTTTGTTTTTTAATTGATTTTGTAAAAATATTACATTAAAAAATATGAGGTCCCATTCAACCCTACCACCCCCACCCACCACTCCCCCCCCCCCCAGCTACCCTCACTCCCATCATCATGACACATCCATTGCACCTGGTAAGTACATCTCTGGGCATCTCTGCACCCCATGGCCAATGGTCCACATCATGGCCCATACTCTCCCACATTCCATCCAGTGGGCCCTGGGAGGATTTACAATGTCCGGTGATTGCCCCTGAGGCACCATCCAGGGCAACTCTAAGTCCCAAAGGCGCCTCCACCTCTCATCTCTTCCTGCCATTCCCCATACCCATCAGCCACCATGTCCACTTTTCCCACTCCAATGCCACCTTTTCTCTGTGGTCAAGGAAGATCTTTGACAAGCTTTTCTTTTCATTCCATTTTACTTGGTCTATTTTAGATTTTCTAGTTCTTTCAGGGTCATTTTGAGTCATTTGTGTTTTCATAGAACTGCTCATTTCATCCAGGTTCTCAAGTTTATTTACAGAGTTGAGCAAAATATTGAGTTTACATATAAATACCCACTGGCAATTTCATAGTCCCCATATAATAGTTTTAAGTAGAAATTATTTAATTTTATTTGATTTTTCTATTATCATTTCTTATTTTGTATATTTCTGATTTCCTACTTTTTTTCTTGGTTATATTAGTTAATGACTTATCTATTTAACTTGTTTTTTTAAAGCTACATTGGTTTTGGATTTATCTAGTACAAGTATGAGTTTTTAATTTCATTTCATTTTTCCTTTTATCTTTATTCACTCCTTCCTTCTGTTTCCTTTGGGATTAGTTTGTCTTTCTTTTTCTATTCTCATGAGCTGGAAGTTTAATTCTTCTTATTCACTCTAATTTATTACTATGAGTACTAAGAGCAAGGAATTGCTGCATCAAAAACCTTTTTAAAAGGTGGATGATTGGGAGGTTCTGGTTATGTTAATAAGATTTATTTTTCTTCTCTTATGATCAAAGTAAGTGGTCTGTACTTATTCTACTTTTAAAATTTTATTAAGGAATTCTATTTAACCTTAAATAATCATCTGTTTTTTGAATGTTCATGTCACTTTAAAGTGTGAATTTTCTGTTTTCTGGGTATAAAGTTTTCTATAGATATATAATCTTTTTCTTGCATTAAAAATTTTATTTTAATTCACATACTAAAAATTAATATTTTATTTATATACAGTTCTATAAGTTTTGACAATGCATAGTCATTAACAACACCACAATCAAGACATAGAACAGTACCATGCTCTCCATGCAGGTCCATGCAGTCTCCAGCATTCTCATGTTGCTCCTTTATACTCATGAGCCCCAAACCCTGGCAAGAATTGAATTTTGTCTACCTTATAGTTTTGTATTTTCCAGAATGTCATATAAATGGAATCAAACAGTACATTCCTTTTTAAAAAATAGCTTCTTTCACTTTCACAATACAATTTGAAAGTTATCCATTTTTTGTGTATGTATTAATAGTTCATTTCTTTTTACCACTAAATAGCATTCCAGTGTAGGTATGTAACATTTTATTCATCCATTCACCAGCTAAAGGACATTTGGGTTTTTTCCAGTTTTGGTTGATGATAAATAATGCTACTATAAACATTTGTATACAGGTTTTTATGATAGCACAGCTTTTATTTTGGGGGAGTCAATGTCTAGGAGTTGAATTACTAGGTTATATGTTAAGGGTATGTTTAATTAAAAAAATTTAAAAACCATAAGTCTGTTTTCCAAAGAGGCTGTTTTATTTTGCATTCCCTCTAGTGATGTATGATTGTTCCAGTTACTCTACATCCTCAGCAGTACTTACTGCTGTAGATCTTTTTAAGTCCTTCTAATATCTAATGGAATCTTATTGAGGTTTTAGTTTGTATTTTCCTAAAGAGTAATATATTGAGCATTTTATCACATGTTTATTTTCCATCTGCTTATCTTGTTTGTTGAGGTGGCAATTCAAGTATTTGCCCATTTAAAAATTTTTGCTGCTTGTTTTCTTAATGATGAGCTTTGAGAAATTTTAATTGCCTTTGCCCCTTGGTAATTCATCAGTTTTTCATATTTGTATCTATTTTTGAATTTTCTGTTCTGTTTCCTTGATCTACATGTCTATTCTTTCACCAGTTACAATACTGCCTTGATCTTGCTGGATTTATATTATACCAAGACTTGAAATCAGTAGTGTGAGAGGTCCAATTCCCATTCCTGGAGTCCTGTACTGGGCTAAGTTGCTTTCCCCACTCCTCTTCCATCCCCTCTTTTCAGTTTCAGTTCTACCCAACTGTCTGACAGTTCTCCCAGCTTTTCCTGGCTTCCTTCCCATTTTCCTTCACAGGCATTTCCCCTAATACACTTCCATCTTAACACAAGTGGTACCAAGGATGAGCTAAGAAACCAGGCAGTCAGATAAGGACTTGAACTGACTCCTCCACTTCTCCAAGAATGAAGAAGCCTCAAGTCCTGGTTGGTAGATGGGACACAGATAGTCCTTGGAACACAGGGGCAGCTCCATTGTTGACCAGGGAAAATGATCCAGTATAGGGGAACACTGTGGCAGACATTTGAAAAATAGGAAGAGAGCAATGCCTGCAAAGAAACCAGACTTGGATGGTGACTGCTACATTTTATTTGTACTGCAGATGGAGAATGAGAGACTGAGGGCTATTAAAAAGCAACTAATGGATAGTATGTGAGCCATAGGGCCTCTCTGTAGCTTACAAGAGGTTTTTTTCTCCTACAGAGGAGAAGACACTACTCAATGGCAGGCTGAGGACCTAACTGTTAGGTTTACAGAGCTCCAGAAATGCTGTAATGCTCAACCAAGGCAGCTTTAGTGTGAAAATCATGGGACCTTGGAATATTAATGGATGTCTTAAGGATTCCCCCTTGCATCCTATGGACTTGTCCCACTCTTCCCTAATAAAAGTTAGTACTTCTATTGTGCCAAAGATGTTTCAGAGACCTCTACCCTACAAGGAAACAGGATCCCTGCCTCCACCCCCAGGAGGTGTCCCCACTTCTTCTCTTGACTTCCAGTCAATAGCCAGAGTTAGATCTTAACATATTGTCCTGGGTTTGTTTTGGACCAGATAAGGAAGAAAAGAGACTTTAAACATTGCAAGAATTAAATACCATCATCTACTCCTTGGTTTGGATTCAGAAGGAATGTTAATATTGGATAAGCAAGAATTCATTGACATGGGGACATGGATTTGGAACACAAATTTAACACCACAGCAAGTACCATGAGTAGTGGGACAAGTTGGCTGTTGGAATGGCTAAAAGAAGCCAGTAAAAAATGATGGCCAACTCTCAATGAACTAGATATGCTGCAGGTGCCCTGTCAAGTAGTAGAGGGGGCCAAAGGAAGTGGGCATGCTAGATTGGGCATATTATGTAAGTCCAGAAGACCCATCAGAATATTGTGATCCATGAGAGAACCCAGAGGACACATCATTTATCAAGGCTATCAGGAATAGGCTGGCAAGAGAGCCATAGGCACCACTAAAAATTTTGATGATGGTTCTCTGCAGTCCAGAGTTGACATTAGGGGAAGCAATTACAGATATAAGCTTGATAATATGCATGGTTATAATGGGGACCCAATGGAACAGTGCTTAACCCCAGAAACCAGGATGACAAAATTACCATAGCAACCAGCAGGGTCAGAGGGACAGCCAAGGTGGCTTCACCTATAGGAGTTGTGGAGATAGTTAATAGAGCATAGTACCCACAGGGACAAAATAGATAGGCAGTCAGCTAGGGTGCTACTTAACATCTATAATCAATAAAAAGCAAAAATGAAGGAACCAGAGGCTGAGGGAGGTCACCTTAATAAAAGTCACAATCCCTTGCTCCATTTCCAGACCTAAACCAATTTTCAGATTCAAAATCTATTAACCAAAGAGGTACAAGGTCCCTAGGAAGAGGGACACTATGACCCCATGGCAATTTTTTACCCTGACTCATAGCCATTTATTCAGGTGACCGTAGACTGAAAAAAAGGAGAGTCATAAGTTTTGAGAACTATTGGACATTAACATTCATATTGAAAAATCCAAAATATCAACATAGACTCCCTGTGGAGGTTAAATGGTATCCTAACTAAAGTCCAGGTCACAGTGGTATCACAAGGTCCATGAACCCAACCTGTGATTATTTCCCAGGTCCCAAAATATATAATTGGAACTGATATGTCAACTGAGAAATAACAAACTAATCTACAAGGCAACAAAGGCATTTATTTGGGGTATTAGATTTCCTCCTCAGAGTGACTGTTAATACAAAAAAACACTTCTGCATGTTGATCTTGTACCCTGCCACTTTGCTGAGTTTGCTTATTAGCTGTAGTAGCTTTCTTATAGATTTTGGAGGGATTTCCATAGGTATAGGATTGTGTCATCTGCAAATAGTGAAAGTTTTACTTCTTCCCTTCCATTTGGATGCCTTTTATTTGTTTTTCTTGCCCAAGTGATCTGGCTAGAACTTCCAACAATGTTGAATAACTGTGGTGAGAATGGGTATCTTTGTCTTGCTCCAGATCTTAGAGGGAAAGCTTTCAGTATTTCATCATTAAGTATGATGTTAGCTGTGGGTTTCTCATATATGTCTTTATTGTGTTGAGGAAATTTCTTTCTATTCCTATTTTTCTAAGTGTTTATGTCAAGATAGAATTCTGGATTTTGTCAAATGTCATTTCTGTGTCAATGGAAATGATCATGTATTTTTTTCCCTTCACTTTGTTGAGATGATGCATTACATTTACTGATTTTCTTTTGTGGAAACACCCTTGCATACTGGGATAAAACCCATTTTATCATGAAGTATAATTTTTTTAATGTGTTCCTGGATTTGATTTGCACATATTTTATTGAGAATATTTCCTCTATATTCATTAGAGAGATTGGTCTGTAATTTTCTTTTCTTACAGTCTATTTTTTTAGTTCTTTTAGGTGTGCACTGCGACGGTTTGCTCGGTCGGTAGAGGTGGGGTCTGGCTGCGGACAAGGGGTCGGTCCAGCTCTGGACGAGGGGTCAGTCCCGCTTGGGACGAGGGGTCTGTCCCACTTGGGACGAGGGGTCGGTCCGGCAGCAGACGAGGGATCGGTCTCACAAGGGGTTGCGCGGTTCGGCTGACGGGGTCGCCCGGCGAAGCCGGCGACGAAGGGGTCGCCCGGAGAAGCAGGTGACAAACTGGGGACAAGGGAGGCCAGGCCCTTGTCGGGGGCTCTCAGGACTGGAGGGCGCATGGCAGAAGAACTTCCGCGGAGACAAGGTAAACACGCAAGTCCACTTTACTGAGGGAGAGGCAACAGTTTTATAGGGGCTGGGGAAGGCTGATTGGTCGAAGCCACACCCTGTTCTGATTGGTTGCCAGCGAAAGGTCAGTGGGCGGTACTGGACGGGGGAGGGGTGGTGGTTAGGGATTGGCTGTCGCTGTTGCCGGGGGAAGGGGCAGGGTTTAGGGATTGGTGGCTGCTGTTGCTGGGGTGGAGGGCAGACTTGAGTTTCCCACCCACGCCTGGCTGTTGCTGCTGTCGGGGGAGGGGAAAAGGGCAGACTGGAATTTTCCACCCTGCACCTGCGCAGGGAGAAAGAAGAAGAAGGGTGCCGCCCCACAGGCATCGTGTGGCACCATCCGGGAGGAGGGGCGGCTGCGGAAGCATGGCTGCCGAGAAGGGGAGACCCGAGGGCACTCTGCGCCCATGCCGAGCTCCCTTCAGGGGTGGCGGTGAGTCCGACCAGCCACCCTATTATGGGGGCAGCGGCTTGGCCTGCCGCGGCTGCTCCCCCACCAGGCCAGCAAACCACACTTCAGCCCGAGGGGTGACCGCAGTGCACTTAGGTCATTGATTTTATCTCTTTATTCTTTTTAAATATAAGTTTTAGGGCTATAAATTTCCCTCCCAAGTTATTTACTGTTTTCCTTCACAATTTCTTCTTATATCCTCTGATTTTTAATAGAGTATTTTATTTATGTGGATTTTCCAGTTCTCCACTTGTTATTGATTTCTAGCTTCATTTAATTATGATCAGAGAAGATGCTTTGTATGATTTCAATCTTTCTAAAAATATGGGGACTTGTTTTGTGACCCAACCTGTAAACTATCCTGGAGAATGATCTATGTGCCCTTGGGAAGAATATATATCCTGCTGTTGGGGGTGCAATGGTATATATATGTCTGTTAGGTCTAATTCATTTATCACATTATTCAAGTTATCTTTTTTTATTGTTGGTATGTGGTTTAGATGTTCTATCTATTGATGAGAGTATTGTATTTAATTTTCCAGCTATTAATGTAGAGGTGTTTATTTCTCCCTTCAGTTTTGCCAGTGTTTAAGTTGTTCCCTAGCCACAGCCATATCTTCTTGTGTTTAATATGGCTTATACATTTTTTGCTGATATTTAGGGATCTGATTATTGATTCTAAAGTTGTTTCTCCCTCTTGTCTAGGGTTTTATTAGTAATTGGCTTTGTGTTAAGGCACTTCTTTGACTCTTAGTCTAACTTATTCTAGAACTTTAGAATAGCCCATGTTTAACTGTTCTATAAGTTCTATTAGTTGTATTTTCCCATATATTACCATATTCTTAACACTTTGTAATAGAAGAACTTTCTTGTATTTGTATTATTAACCACAATCCTCATCTACAATCCAAATCACTCTAAGTCCTTACATTATCCTCTACCTGTTTTTCCATTTAACATTAATTGTGTAATTTTAAGATTGCATTTTTTGTGCAATTATTTCACCTCCAGGAGAGAGCTTCTTTTTTTCCTTCTCCAGGAATCTGTTTTTGTGCAGGCTTTCTTCCCTAGCTCCCAAGATTTGTTTAAATTCTCTCCCTCACTCAGTGCCCCAACACTTTTCAGGTCTGGAACCCATCCTATCTTACAGCAATTCAGTTTAACCCTCTATCCCCATTTTTTTTCCATGAGGCTTTTCTGCCTCTGGTTTCTTCCCTATGAGGGTATCACACTGAGAGCCAGATGGCATCAATCTAGAAAGGTGGGTCACTTCAGAAAAGCCCCTTTTGCCTTTAGGGCATCCAGTTGACAAACTGGATTGAGTGAGGGCAGAACAGTTCTTACCAGTCTTTCTATCAGTTTCTCTCTCTCTCTCTCTCTCTCTCTCTCTCTCTCTCTCTCTCTCTCTCTCTCTCTCTCTCTCTCTCTCTCTCTCTCTCTCTCTCTCCCCCTCTCTCTCCCTCCATCCCTCCGTCCCTCCCTCTCCCTCTCCCTCTCCCTCTCTCCCTCCCCCCTCCCTCTCCCTCTCTCTCTCTCTCCCCTCTCCCCCCACAGGGACCATTTCATATGCAGCAGTCCTCAGCTGTCTGTGTTCTGCCCTGGGTCTCTGTGTTCTTGGTGACTGATGCCAGGATATGCCTGGGACACTAATTCCTTGTGAATCTACAGTCTCAGTCCGTGGTGGGAGGAAGCCAGGCCTTGTGGTCTGTGTGAGCTTCCCTAGTTGTATAATGTGAATAAGGAGGAGGGAACGAAGCTGACTGGCATCTGGGATGGAACCCTCCAGTGGATATTTTTCTGTTTCTCCAATTCAGCTTCTGTGGAGTCTTTTTCCAGTCTCTACCATCTTCCAGAGTTCTAAGTATACAGGATTTGTCTTCTTATTCACTAAATCTCTGGGGATGCTTTTTCAGGAAATGTCTTACATCTCCATGTTGATGGCCTCATTCCTTTAAAACTGTGGGCTCATGAGATTTTTTTTTCAAATGTCAGGGCCATTCAGGAGTCCCTTTCCTGGGGACACACTAGGGGAATTTGTAGGTGTGATTAGGTAACAGCCTGAAGGGGTGGGACCAACACAGAGAGGGAACTACCACTTTCTAATTAGGAATTTCTTCATCTAAAGCAGGTTCAATGGGAGATTCCCATTTGGTGTTAATACTAACACCAAAAAACACCCAGACAAATTCTTGACTGCGATTTCTCAGAGGAATTTAGGAAGTACATGTTTGTTCCTCTTATAAATGTATAATTTATTTTTTAGAAAATGACACATGAATCTTACTGCCACTTCCTTAATAACAACAGACAATAGTCCCACTTGCTAGTCCTATTTGTTTCCCACATGAAGAAAGAAAAAACTCATGACTTGACTGTCAAGTGTCCAAGGGAACCCTAGTCCCATAACAGGGTTCTACGGTGCATTCTGGGCAACTTTCTGGGAACCCCAAGTCCTAGGGCAAGTTTGAAAGGGATCTTTTTCCATTTTATTCTCAAGATAACTTCTGTTGGTGTATAAGAAAGCTATTGATATGTATAATTTTCTGCATATGATCATCCTTATGAACTCCCTTGCTAGTTCCAATAAATTTTTGCCTAATTATCCTGAGGTTTTTATGTGTACCCATCTATTAGTAAATAGTGATCATGTCATCTACCCTTGTCAGTGGTTATTTATCTTCATTCTATTTTCTGCCTTTTAACAATGACTACGATGTAGACCCCTTAAAATTTATTTGATATGATGAAAACAGTGCTCAGCTGCTATGGGAAGGATGAGTTGGGAATAAGGAATTTGGTACAGAAATAACTACTGTGGGAGCTATCAGAAATGATTGTATATCATAAAATGAAGGCCTGGTATAGGATGGAAAGAGGACAGGAAACATCTGAGAACATTTAAGATCAAGAATTACTTGAAACTATTTCTCTTTCCCTATTCTTTCCTTCGGAACAATTAAGATCACAAGTGGGGAGGGAAATGGACTTGGCCCAATGGTTAGGGCATCTGTATACCACATGGGAGGTCTGCGGTTCAAACCCTGGGCCTCCTTGACCCATGTGGAGCTGGCCCATGTGCAGTGCTGATGAGCGCAAGGAGTGCCATGCCATGCAGGGGTGTCCCCTGCGTAGGGGAGCCCCACCCACAAGAAGTGCACCCTGTAAGGAGAGCCATCCAGCATGAAAGAAAGTGCAGCCTGCCCAGGAATGGTGCCACACACATGGAGAACTGACACAACAAGATGACGCAACAAAAAGAAACACAGATTCCCATGCCGCTGACAACCACAGAAGTGGACAAAGAAGAAGACACAGCAAATAGACACAGAGAACAGACAACCAGGGTGGGGGGGGGGAAAGGGGAGAGAAATAAATTAAATAAATAAATCATCTTTTAAAAAAGTTCACAGGTGTGGCTGAAGAAGGTAGGTTTCCATGCAAGGGTTCAGGCACCCCTGAGGACCATAGAAGAATGTCAGAGCCAAATTAGCCAGGGGAAGGGATGGGGCATGATAGCATTGCATGGGGTGACAGGCCCTTTGGTGGATGAGGAAGGCATCCACATGGGGAAGCAACCTGACACTGGCTGTTGGAACCAGAGCAGAAAAACAGGAAATGTGTACACATGAGGAGGTGGCATGGGGTAGAGCCCAAGGAGGTATAGGATGCATCCATTTGGAGGAAGGGCAGAGACAGCCCAGCACAGTGTGATAGAGCCCAAGTTACAGTGGGCTACAGCCTGGGAGATTTGTCCCACTGGGCCAGGAGCATATCTGCCAAGGGGGGAGTCCTGTAGAGTGTGGGGAGAAGGGCATCTACATACAGGAGGAGGCAGTGGCAGTGAAGGAAGTTTGGTTACATACAGGATATTGATCAAATAAATGAATATGTAATAGCAGCCAGGGTTCTCATTGTCAAAGAAGCAAGATACAAATAAGGAAAGGGGAGAAACTAGAATAAACTGTTTAGAGTTGAACAGGAATTGAGAGTATTGGTGTGGCCTCAGGGTTTCACATAGATAGATCAATATATTCCCTAGCTCTGTCCATTGAAGGAGCATGGAAACAGCAACATCCCAATGACAATGAACATACCTAACAACCAGATTGTGGTTTTAAAATTTTATTTTCCATGGAAAGAAACCAAGAATCCTTGGAGAAATGCTGATTCAAGAGCTGGGAGTGGAAAAGTACAAGAGCAGCCACCAGCCCCCACTCTGAAGGGTTTAATGGCTTACTGTAATGAATCAGTTGCAGAGTGGTGAGCACTCAAATTAGGATTGGAAGGATATCTGCCCTTCAAGTTTTAAAGCAATTTATTTGATTAGTTAATTAAATTAATACTTTGTTATTTTAACACATAAAATAATATATATATAGAAAAATAATGATTTCTTCTTAAACTCCTTCATTCCCACCATATCTCCACCCTGCTAAAATAAAGATGCCATTAGGAGTCTATGCTTTCACTTCTTTCTCTATGTTCACAGAAAATCATATACATAAATAGGCTTGGAGACTGCTTTTATTTTTAAAACTGGATAATACCATATAATCTGGTCTACAAGTAGCTTTTTATACTTCATGATATCCTGAAAGCCAACCATTCAGGTCAACACATACAAATTGTTTATATGAAAGATGAAATATTCTATCCTATTGATGTACCATGATTTGTTCAAATATTCCCATGTCAAAGGGAATTCAGGGGATTCTGGTTTTTTATCATAAACAAATGCCATAAGAAACATCCTTATATGCTGGAAAAAGATAAAGAAAGTGAAAGAGATTTGGGGAGATCCCAAAAGCTCAGGTTAAAAATAGGATGTGTGAAGAAATTAATTTTTTTACATTATTATGGGAGAATCACTTAAGGTGATTTGAATCTATGACAGGGTTTAAGTCAAGTACCTGTTCTTACACACTGAAGGAAAAATCAGGCATTTTTTCAACTTCAGGGAGAAAAGAATAAAGCTGTTGAGGACAAACCCCTAAATTGTACCAAGATGTCATACAAGAACTGAATTGAGACATTGTAGGTTCCTGTTTTTGAAATCCAGCTGTATTCAATCCCTAACCCAGAAAAGGAAAAATACAGAAAAAAAATAATGCAAAAGGGAGCTCAGTGAAGTGCACACAGGTGTAAGTATGTTTCATAATGTGCTCTTTTTGCCAAAGGAAATTGTGTGTTACCATGTGTTTTTATTCAAAAAGGGGAGCATCACTCACTATTAGTGTCTGCAGCTGGTACACAGTATTTCCTAATAAATATCCCAGTTGTTTTCCTTTGTATTTGTCTCACTGTGACCCAGTGCAAAATTTAAAATGACACAAGTAGTGAGTGATTATTCCCCAGCAGCACAGTTTTGAAAGCAGCAACATAGAGCAGTAGAAAGGATTCCAGATATCTCATGACTAAGAACACTGGCTTGGTGGTCCTGGTCCCAGCTCTGCCTCAAGCTGACCTGTGACTCTGGAGGGTGACTTAATTTCTTGGGACCTCAGAATTCTCATCTGTAAACATGGATATAATGGCTCATGCCTGGAGTCCCTCACAAAGTTGCTACTAGGCTGACTTGAGAGAATGTCTTACTGGCACCAAAAGACCAGCAACCCTCAGCCTAGGATAGACAACTAACCAACTTGCAACTGCTCTAGAATCAGATCCAGTTCAGGGCACTGATTTATGTGTGTGGCAGAATTTGCAATTCCTTGCCTATAGCCAGTCTCCTCTTCCTTAGTAATGGAACCCTGATTTTCATCTGGGCATACTGCCACCTAAAATAAAGAATCCCTTGCAACTAGGTGTGGCCATAGGACCAAGTATGGCCAGTTAGAAATGTTGTGTTTACATTCCTGGAAGACACTTTAAACAGTTTGGGAGAAACTTTCTCCCTTTCTTCATTTGGAGCCTTTGAATGCAGATGTAATAGCTGAAGGTCTATCAGCTACCTTAGACTATAAATTTACCCAGAAATTGGAAGTGATATACAGCAAACAAAAGATTGATGTGGCCTAGATTGCTGGTGGCTTAATGGAGTCACCACACCAGCCCTAGTCTTTCTACCCCTGGACTTTTTTATGTGAGATGATAAACCTTTGTGTGTTTAAGACTCTACATTTGGGCAGCTGAAACTAATCCTAACTGAGCCTTTACAATTTTCTGACTATTTTGTTGTGTAGGCAAGATTCATTTATATTATATCCTTTATATATTTTCTCATATTTAATGTGACATCCTCAGCATGTAGTACCAAGGTTTACGATGTTTTATTGAACTTTGTTATTTTTATTCTCTAAAAGCAATAAATCATTGGTGATGTCTTTAAGAGCATAATAACAGCCATTACCATCTTAGGAAACTTAAATAGTTCAGTAGTAATAAAGGAATCTTTCTGCACTTTCTGCCAAGTGCCAATTAACCCTGGGCATGAGTTGAAAATGAGCAGCAGTCTGGATGCAGGTCTGGGAGCCACATGCCAGTGACTACAGAACCTTCCCCCAGACCCACTTGCACACTTGACAATTTGGAAGTAACACTTGATGTCCCACAGTGAGTGATGGCTGCATAAACCACCTAGGGTCTGAATCTGAAAGTCCTGCTCTGGGAGTCAGGTGGACCATAATCTGGTCACAGCTGGGGTAAATAACAGCCCATTGCTTCTCCAAGCCTCAGTTTACTTATGTATTAGTCAGCCAAAGGGGTGCTGATGCAAAATACCAGAAATTGGTTGGTTTTTATAAAGGATATTTATTTGGGGTAGGAGCTTACAGATACCAGGTATAAGTTAATTCTTTCTCTGAAGTCTATTTTCACATGTTGGAGCAAGATAGCTGCCGATGGCTGCAAGGGTTCAGGCTTCCTGGATTTCTCCCTTCCAAGATCTTGCTCCACTCTGGGTTAAGGTTCCTTTCTTCCCAGGGCTTGCTTCTTCCTGGGTTCAGGGTCCCTCTCTTCCTGGGGCTGGCCTCTCTTTCCTTTGTGAGCTTATGTCCCAGGGTTCCAACTTAAGGCTTCAGCATCAAACTCCAACTTCAAAACTCCAACATTAAGAACCCTTAAACTGTTACAGCAAAGCCAGGAGTTCTGAACCATAGAAACTCACAATTGGCACTCCAGAAAGGTGGGTGAACAGTTTTCTTATGTGCAGGCCCAGAGGAGAGTCAATCTCCAAATTCTGAGCCCCGTTTTTTAGTTTTCATAGGTTTATATAGAATTTCAGGTGGGATCAGCATAACTTTTGTTCATTGGCTAACATGTAGCTAGGCAAACTTTTGCAAGCAGGGAGTTAGAGAGGCAGAACACAGCTGCAAGGTTGCCAGCTGATTTACAGAAGTGGGGATGAAGTCATTAATTTGATATCTTTCTACTAGGCAATGTTTTCACAGGCTGATTTACAGAAACAGGGGCAGGAGTTATTTATTTGATATTCTCCTGTGAGGCCATGCCCAGGCCGATCCACAGAAGCGGGGGTGGGAGTGACTTATTAGAAATTTTACAAAGTTATGCCTTTTATTCCTCAACAACCCCCCCTCTGATTCCCCTATACACTTTTTATAGGGTGTCATTTATGCTACGTGGAAAAACAACTTAAGGTAGTAAAGCATTCTACAAGACACAAGTACACTATTAAGATTAGTGTCCTTTCAGCTACACTCCAGTCTCTGGGAGCTGTAGCTGCCAATTCAGTCCCAAAGAGCAAGCCGAGCAGTTCAAAGAGGAGTAGGAACCAAAGGAAATAGGAATCCATCTAGTCAGGTGATGGCGATTTTTGGTGGCTCCGGGCAATTTGGATTTTCAAGGAACAGTCAGATATGGGGTGAGTTGTCCAGTTGTTTCGTTTCTTGTTGGAGTGTGCCCTTTTAACTCTAGTGTGATGAATCCAATGGCCAATACCTGAAACTTTGAGAGCAGTGGGGTTACAAGGACAACTATATGTGGGCCCATCCTGGAAGCTGGAGAGGCTCTTTTTCAGTATTTGTGACACATACTATTAAATAATTACAACCATGATTAATAACATTGTACTTTTGTCTATATTATGCTGAAACATTGGTAGATTTCTGGGAATTTTATATACTTTTAAAATATTCATATGAGCTTTTTACTCATACAACTTTAAATAACAGAGGGTTAAATAATCTTTTTAATTTTATAACACTTTTAAACACTTTCCATTCAACTTATAACATATTAAAGGAAAAGAACAAATCTTTTGCAATAGTTTGAAATAAAAAGATGTTTTTCAGGATCTAGTTTTGAGAAAGCAGGTTTGAACATTATGTTCTTAAAAAGATGACTTTTTTTTTTTAGCAAACCAAGGAAATGATAAGGTTATAGTACAAGAAGCTATTTTGATAAAACAGACTTTCTTTGTACAGACTTTCTCCTGATTATTCAGGAGAAAAATTTTTTTATAAACTTTTACTAAAACAAACTAATGAGGAACTTCATCACACTAACAGAGAAAGAATAAAATTTTAACTTTGCATGAGTATACTATTTGATACTAACACTTTAAAAATTTTTAGATAGACCCATCAAATCTTTCTTTAACCATAAAAAATTCCTTTTTCACAAACCTTCTGCACTTTCTGTATTCATTTAGGTTTTGTTCCACATTTTACTATTTCTTAATAATCATTTTTATTTTAGGACAAAATTATTTTCTGTTTCCATAATAATAAAAACACATTCTATACACCCTACATACATAAGTTGCCAAAATGATTTTGGAAACTGTCTCCAAGCAAACCTCTTACAACATACAATTATCATTAACACTAAGTAAACTTGTTAAAATAATGATTCAATTTGGTTATAAGCAATTATAACCTTTTTAAAATGTTAAATACCTAGTGGCATGCAATACTAGAAATAATCTCTTAGAAACAAGTTGGCAGGGAATGCTGTCTGCCAATAAGTTTTCCTGTTATAAAATTACTTTTTGTTATTATTATTAATTCAGATTTTGGTTTTTTTGTGTGTGGTTTGTGTGTGTGTGTGTGTTTTGTGTGTTTTTGGTTTTTTTTACCCAAATTAGGCTTCCTAATGGGATGGGATCCTGAGACAGGACAGTTTTGTGTATTTGGGCTAGGGTTTTTTAACTGCCGAAGGATAGAATCCTGGCTAGTGTTTCCTAGGAACCTGAGATTTCCCTTAAAGGTTTGAATAATTGGGAGTGGTTGTTTAAACAGACCTTCAAAATGTGAAAAACCTGAGGATCCAGGGGCACACTCTGACTTTAAGGAGGGCTAATGAGAGTAGATTTACTCACTGGAGGTCAGTTTTGTTTTGTTTTGTTTTGTTTTTACAGACCTTGGCTAGGGTGGTTTTGAGGATTTGACTTATGAATTTTACTTTCCCTGAGCTTTGGGTCCTATATCCTGTGTGAAGTTTTCACTTAATTCCTAACATTTTGCTAGCTCTTGGACAACAGCTAACATGAGAGCTGGGCCATTGTTGCTGCTTATGGATAAGTGTATCCCATGCTGGGGAACTATTTCTTGCAGCAAAGCTTTACTTTTCATTTTTCAGTGTGGGTGGGAAAGGTCTTGATCCAGCCCAAGGAGGTGCACATTATTACTAATAATCACCTATACTTTTGACCTGGTTTCACATCTGCGAAGTCCATTGTCAAGTTTTTTAAAGGGGCAGTTTCTGTGTGTTGGATGCTGGCCAGTGCCAGGGGATCCTGGGAGGGGTTGCTCTCAGCACAGGTTTAGCACCCACTGCCAACAGTGGTGCAGAGTGAAGTCATCTGGGCAATGTAGTAATATTTTCTGAACAGGGCCTATAAAGCAGTTTTGTTTTTTATTCAAGTGGGTGAGCTGATGGCATTGTTGAACATGAGTGTAGGCAGCCCCCTCAGGGATGACGACCTGGCCATCTGGGAGTAGCCAGGCCCCCTCTGGGGTCTGGTGTCCCTCCCATTCCCCTACTCCTGTTTTCCCTGGGTTCAGTTCAGTCTTTCTATGCATTGTTTTAAAAGGGACAGGTGAGGCACCAATGGTGGGGCTGCAGCTTGAGGACCCCTTGGTTGCCTGTTGAGCTGCCCCTTTGGCAGTGCATTTTCCCCAGCAATGCATCCATTTTCCTCTGATGCTCCTAACAGCACATGACAGTGACCCTACCTGGCCTCCAGACCATCTTCATCAGTCGAAGGATTTTCCTTTTTTTTTTTCCCCCCCTGCAGTTAGGAGTCCCCTCTCCTTATAAATTGCTCCATGGATATTTACAGCAGTGAATGCATACTCAGAGTCAGTGCAAATGTTCACTGCTTGCCCAGTGGCCAGTTGTAGGGCTTGAATCAGTGCCCAGAGTCCACTTGCTGTGCAGACCACCCCCTTGGTAGGGAGCCACTTTCAGTACTTATTTAGCTGTGGCAATTGTTCACTTAGTAAGCCTCTCCTCATTTCTGACAAAACTGCTGCCATTTGTGAACAGGAAACCCAGCAATCTCAGTATTAGATACATACCCAGAAAATTTGAAAGCAGGGAGTTGAGCAGATATTTTCACACCAATGTTCATAGCAGCATTATTCACAATTGCCAAAAGATGGAAACAACCCAAGTCTCTATCAATTAGTGACTGGAACACAAAATGTTGTATAAACATATGAAGGAATATTATTATGCTGTAAGTAGGAAGGAAGACCTGATGCATGTAACAACATGGATCAACCTTGAGGACACTACATTAAGTGAAAAAAGCAATGCACAAAAGGACAAATATATTGCATGATCTCATTGATATGAACTAATTATAATAAGCAAACTTATACAGTTAGAATCTAGTATATAGGTCACCTGGGGTAGGGAAAGGGGAATTAATGCCTAATTTAAACAGAATTTCTGTGTGGTTAATTGTAAAGTTTTGGTAATGGATGGTGGTAATGTTAGCACTACATTTTGAATATAATTAACAATACTGAATTATATATCTGAATATGCTTAATAGGGGAAATTTTAGGACATATATAAGTTACTAGAATATAAATTAAAGTATGAAACATAGGACTGTACCTCACAGTGAACCCCACAGTAATAATGGACTATAGTTAGTACTACAATTATAAAAATGTTCTTTCATGAATTATAACAAATGTAGCACACTGATGCAAGGTGTTAATAACAGGATAGTTTATGAGGAAAAATACTCCCTAATATAAACTATGGGCTATAGTTAATAGTGCAATTGTAATAAAAATTGAAAATAATAAGAATGAGCAAGGGAGAGAAAGTTGCATATTAAGCCTTTAATGTCATGCTTAGCATATAGTAAGTTCTCAGAAACAGTTAATTGCTAATAATTTAATAATGATGATAATTACTCTTTGAATTATATATATGTGTGTGTGTATATGTATGTTTGTGTGTATGTGAGAGGGAAGTGTATTTTAAGTCACCTAATACTTTTTGTGCAAAATTAACGTTTATTCCATCTTTGTGTCATATTCCTGGATCCTTCTCCGATGTTAAATGAAAAAATAAATAAAAGCAAAACAAATGAATAACTGAAATCAGAATCACTAATGTTAGCAAGTAGGGAAACAAATAAATTAAAATCTAGCAGCCATGAGCAAGAGTAAAGCAAAAGCAAGGCTGTAAGAAGAAATGAAGAAAATTGTTAGAAAACTGTATGCATCATATTCTTTCAAACCAGCAAAATATGCTCCTGCATTCAATGTAAAATAAATAATTTTTTTCCTGTAAGGTATAGAAATGCAAGTTCTTTTTTGAATATTGTGAATGGGTAAATGTGTTTGTAATGATAATTCTACTAAGCTATTACAGAGTGGGACAGGAACACATTTATAGATTCTGGGAATGATATGTGCACTGTAATTCTTTGGGATAGTTGGGTATGCTAGCCAAACTCTTAAAAAAAATAGTAATATATGAACACAGAAGTAAGACAAAGGCAAATGAGGCTTCTATATCTTAGCATAGATAGAAATCAATTTTAGTACAGCCCACTCTACTTTTGAAGAGGTTTTAGTTCAGATCGCAAATCTCAATTTCTTGATGTAGTCTCCTATGAGAATACTCAGTAGGTATATTCTTAAACAACAAACATATTTTTAGTGGTGGAGCCATTCTTAATAGTTGTTTCTGAATGGGAATGGATAACCAGTCACTATCTTTGGAGGAAGTCCTAGCCTTTTCTTGTATACCCTCTTTATATGTGTAACAGCATGTTTTCACATTTAGTAGTCCATATTGATATCTTATCACCTTTAGTTCTAATGTTAACAGTTGCTCCACATACATCATCATTGTAGTCATCAAAAGATTCTCCAATAAGGAACAACAGTGTCTCTAACCAAAAGTGATTCAGGTTACTATTTCTCTGCTGTTTGTTCAATGTAATTAGCCATCTTCTTCCTAGTTTTTTTATTCATCTTTCCAAAATAGGCTCAAAGCTATCCTTAAAAAGTGAATAGTCATAATCAGGCATAAAATTACTAGGCAACTGGATATGGTGCTACAGAGCCCAAAAGTCTTCAATGGTATCAAACTTAGAGATCATTTGCTTGCCAAGTTTAGCTTTTATCATTTTTAAAAAACAAAAGCAGCCATCTGTTCTGTAGTGGATGTTGAGTATAGTGTTCCAGATTAGCAACCTCCTGACTGGATTCTGTTTCCTCTTCTGTAGGACAGGGATTAGGAATAGGGATGGTTTCCAGTTCTACTTTTGCCATCTTAAATTGATCTCCCTATTACTTTTAACTGACCACTAATCTGGAATGATACTCAGCAGTCTTTTATTAACAGTCAAGACAAGTTCAAACTCCTCTGCAGCATTTAAAAGTCCTGCCTTACCAACCCAGCTTCTCACATGACCTGACCTTTGTACAATACCTCTGCTCTAATCAGAGGGTCTTCCCCATGCCTGAGCCATGTGATGGTTTTCCCTTGCTTTTTTCATTGTTCTTCTCCTCTGGAACACCTTTTACTTCCTCTACAAATCTGGTCTGTCCTCCACAGCCCAGTCTCCTTGGCTGCACTAGCATCACTATGCTCTCCCCATTACTTGAAACTCCCAGGTTCTTTTCCACTCAAACCATCTGCAGCTCTCCTCTGCCACACACAAGACCCCTACTTTCAAGTCAGTTCACAGGAGGTAATTGGCACATTACAAAGACCTGCACCAGGTGATCTTTGGCAATGCTAGAGACCAAACAAAGGTATGCCATGCCTTTATAATAAAGGCCCAACAATTTGGCATTAGAATCACAAGTATTGTGTATCTGTGTATTGGAGATGATGGTGGTGGCTGATGCAACATGTAAATGTGGTTTATCTAATTTCCCAGGAAGAAGCAAGGGATTAGGCCAGGTGGGCAGCCCTGCTGCTGTTACTCCCTTTGTACCAGTTCAGTTAACTGTGCTATGCTTGTGCACATTGATTTGCTTGCTGTTTCCAATATTTTTGGTCTAATGAAATGATAAATTACATCTGATATAGCTGTCTTGTCAATGAGGAAGCAAAGTAATTAAGTGTTAAAATTATAATGCTTCCATCCCCCAAGCTGTGCTTGCTTCATGTAAATTGAATGACTGTAAAAGATCCCAGAGCTGGCTTTATAAATGGTCTGTCACTTTCTGTACAAAGGGAATTCCATGGACCACAGGACCTTGAATCATTTTGATGCTGAAAATGACAAATGGTCCATGCTTTCCATCCTAATAATGATCATTTGTCTCCTCTTGGTGGCAGAGGAACAGGCTGGGGCTGTTCATTTGCATAATCTGTTGAAACTGGCCCTGTGAGGAGTGAGCTGTGCTGGGAAAGGAGGTGGGGTCAACTGAAGGCCAAGTTTGTAGTCAGCTTAATTTTAGTGCATGCCTTCTGATATCTCCAGGTATCCTGAAAACCCCGGGCCACAGACCCTGATTTCTTGGTAAGCCCACACTTGGCCTTCCTTCTCTACCACCACATTTGCCAACCAACTGTTTGTTCTTTCCATCCATCTCCTTGCCTCTGATGCAAAGACCAAGTGGAATTATTCCTGACCCAAAAGACTGGTTTTGAAGGGGACTAGAAAACCCATTGCTCAACTCCAGCATCAGCCCTAGGTTGAAGTCATCATCTG
This sequence comes from Dasypus novemcinctus, assembly GCF_030445035.2. Classification (NCBI taxonomy): domain Eukaryota; kingdom Metazoa; phylum Chordata; class Mammalia; order Cingulata; family Dasypodidae; genus Dasypus; species Dasypus novemcinctus. The sequence continues at coordinate 32,173,862 of NC_080697.1, forward strand.
TGGTTCCTAAGTTCAGGGCTTTCTGCTGATTTTTGCCCTGAGGAAGTGGAATGACTTCTTCACTGTCTGTCCACTTTGACTCTGTGTTCATAAGCCATGGGGTGATCATAGGAAATTCCAAGAATACTACATTAAATATCCACTACAGAACGATGGGTGCTTTTGTTTTTTAAAAATGATAAAAACAAAACTTGGCAAGCAAACCTTTGACTAATCTCTAAGTTTGATACTGTTGAAGACTTTTGGGCTCTGTATAACCATATCCAATTGTCTAGTAATTTTATGCCTGGCTATGAATATTCACTTTTTGCCAAGAGCAAAGTATCTTCAAAATATGGAGAAAACTAACAGTGAGTTTTTTTGTGAATATTGCAAAATACTGATAAGATGCTAACAAACATGGTGAGTAGAAAATCTGTTTGCTATTAGACAAGTAGTCCAGCAAAGTAACCATTTGTGTCTGTTGCCATGGGGATAGTGGAATTGTAATTGCTCAGTTAATCTCAAGATCTGCCCAGTGCCCCTGCAAGGCTGAGAATTGCTGACCTGCTTAGTTAGTTAGTACTGGGGATTCAGAGAGAGGATGATGGAATTTAGTATCACTCTTGGGCCACCTCTTCACTCTAAGCATTCCTTCCCAACTCACCATAGACCCAGGAGCCTAACCTTATTTTAAATGGCAGATAAAAGGCATGGCAAAGGACAGGTTTTGTTGAGGAGTAAAAAACATAACCTTGCAAAATAGCTAACAAGTCACTCCTGCCCCCACTTCTGTGGATCGGCCTGTGAGGGCATGGTCTTGTAGGAGAATATCAAATAAATAACTCCTGCTCCTGTCTCTGTATATCGGCCTGTGAAACATGGCCTAGTAGAAAGATATCAGAGGAGTGACTTTACTCCCCACTTCTGTAAATCAGCTGGCAACCTTGCAGCTGTGTTCTGCCTCTCTAACCCCCCTGCTTGCAAAATTTCACCTAGCAGCACATTAGCCAATGGAAAAAAGTTATGCTGATCCCACCTGAAATTCTATATAAACCTATGAAAACTAAAAAATGGGGCTCAGAATTTGAAGATTGACTCTCCTCTGGGCCCACGCATAATAAAACTGTTCATCCACCTTTCTGGAGTGCCAGTTGTGAGTTTCTATGGTTTAGAACTCCTGGCTTTTCTGCAACATTTGGTTTCCAACTGAGCTGGCCCTTTGAGCCTCTGGTTTGGGACTTGTAGGCATGGCTGGTGAGGAGCTCCACACAAACAAGGCAGCACCACCTGCCTCCTTGATGGGGACTTCTTTGGGGAAAGGATCCCTGTGGGCTGCACCCTCTGCCCTGGCCTTACTTGGTGTAGAGGTCATCAGATGGTAGAGACATCAGAAAGGTAATGCCCTGGAGTTCTATGTCCCAGTCATGCCCATCTCTGGATGGAAGGGGAGACTGATCACCTCTCAAAGTCTTGAGATTTGAGATTCCAGGATAAGGTAGTTCCTTGGGTGGGAATGTGTAACCTCTGAGTGTCTGAGTGAATGAATGGGGACTGCAGAGGCTTGCCTCTGCTGCTCCAGTTTGTGGCTCCATGGCCTATGCTATAGAGTCTGAGTAGTCCCCAACCTGCACTCTGTGGCTACATCATACAGCATAAGGGCTAATCCGGACTCTATATGGACAATTTATCTAAGACAAGCCTAAGTTCTCATGAGAGACATGGACAGGTGGGCATCTGAGTGGCCTCATGAGGGGCTCCCCTCCTTTGTTTGTTCTGCAACACTGGTTCAGGGATGGGATCATCATAGTCCAAACACACAGTCTTAGAGGGTATATTTAAAAAACTTCAAGAAAGGTTTTTCCAGGGATTATGGTATCCTTATGTCCCCCAGGACTCTCTGGACCTTGTGTGAGTTGGAGTGACCCATGTTTGGTGTAGACTGGCTCTCAGAAGGAATCCTAGATGTAACCAAGGTTCATGCAGTTTGGCAGGTAGTCACTGAAGCCCCTGGCCACCCTGATCAGTTTCCCTACTTCAATTCCTGGTTAAAAATTGCCCAAACCCTGCCCCCTTAGATTTGATTCTGTGTTGAAAGGAAGGATCAGAGCAGGGTCCAAGTAGCTCAGATGCCCAGACCTCAAAAGCCTATTTTTCTACAAGGACCTCTGGAGGAAGACAGTTTACCCCCACTATATGTTTCAGTCATTCCAGGGCATCTCCCTGCCCTGGACCTCCACAGGCAGATCTCCCAGAGCCTCCTCCACCTTCAATCTTCCTGGGCCCATCAGCCTCCCCTGAGGGGGGATCCTGAGACCCCTTTGGCAAGAAAACTTCAGTCTGCACAGCCTGAACATCAGATGCCCCTCTGTGAAACACAGAGCCCAAACCAGGTCGGTGCAGATGGGACTGTCCAACCCAGGAGGCCAATCCTGTTTTATCAACCTTTCACAACTGCAGGTCTTTTAAATTGACACAGCATCACACCCTTTCATATTCAGAAAGCCTCAGGTTCTTATCGACCTCAAGGAGTCCATTTTCCAAACCCACCGTCCCACTTGGGATGATTGCTGCCAACTCCTCCTAACCCTGTTCAATATGGAGGAGAGACAGATGCAGGATCCATGGAGGCCAGAAAGTGGTTGTGAGAACAGGCCCCCACAGGTGTGTTGGAGCCAGAGGAATGGGTCCAAGAGGTGGCACCAGAAGCCCAACTGGCCTGGGACTTTCACATAGATCAGGGGCAGTGGCCCTTCAGTGGTAGGGAGACGCCCTTCTCAGAGGGGTACAGGAAGGAGTTAGATGGCCACAAACATGTCCAAAACAGCCTCTGTCACTCAAAAGCCTGAAGAACCTCTGGAAAGTTTTTACAAGCAACTTTACAAAGCCTTCAAGATTTATACCCTCTTTGACCTAGATGCCCCAGAAAGCCAGAAAATGGTCAACACAGCTCTCGTCATCCAGGTGGCACTGGACATCAAACAAAAACTTACAAAACTGCTGAGGGAAAAATAAAAAGCAAAGGAAACAGCAGGTTTCCCTGTTAGAAGCAGCCTTAAAAATCTAGACCCAACCAATTGAGAAAGGCCACCCCAAAAAGGGGGGATCACTTCACCTTGAAACTCCCCGCTGCTGCCAGTCCCATCTGAGGCCACCTGGTTTACAAGCCCAGATTTAAAGGACTCAATTAACTTGGACTCAGCTCCTGCAGAACTTAAAACAAACAATCAAAAACAGCCCCCCCACCTCTTTTCCTAAATCCTGCCACTTTCCCACTGACCGAAAGAGTAACTCCTGGGTGCCGTGCGCAAAAGTGACAAAAGGTGTATACCGGCCACCCCAGCCTCCAGGCCTGTGAACAGGCCTGTGTGAACAGGCAGAGTTTCCTGAGGAGCTGCCAAATTGTTTTTCACAGTGGTTATACCATTTTCCATTACTATAAGCAATGAATGAGTGTTCCTATTTCTCCACATCCTCTCCAACATTTGTAGCTTTCTGGTTTTTTAATAGTAACTATTTTAATGGTATCTCATTGTATTTTTGATTTGTATTTCCCTAATAGCTAACGATGCTCAGCATCATTTTAGGTGCTTTTAAACCATCTGTATATCCTCTTTGGAGAAATGTCTATTCAAGTTTTTGCACATTTCTTTTAACTGGGTTTTCTCTTTACTGTTGAGTTGTAGGATTTCTTTACATATTCTGGACATTAAACTCTAATCAGATTATGTTTTTTTCTAAATATTTTCTCCCATTGAGTAGGTTGCCTTTTGACTTTTGTAATAAAGCCCTTTGATGAACAAAAGTTTTTAATTTTGGTGAGGTCCCATTTATCTAATTTTTCTTTTGTTGCTTGTACTTTGGGCATTAATTCTAAGAAACCATTGCCTAACACAAGTTCTCGGGTATGTGGCCATACATTTTCTTCTAGGAGTTTTATAGTCCTGGTTCTTTTATTTAGGTCTTTTATTTATTTTTATTTAATTTTTGTATAAAATAATATTTTTTTAGTATAAAACATTAAGGAATGGGGGGTTGGAGCTATATGTGCCAAAGAAAAACAAGTTCTTAAATATAATACATTACTGTGGATATAACCTATTATAAGTTAGACTTTTTATAAGGCTACTTCAGTTAAGGTATGACCTACATCATTCAGGATGGGCTTTAATCCTATTAATGGAGTCCTTTATAGATAGAATGAAGAGAGGGAGGGGAAGAGAGAGAGAGAGAGAGAGAGAGGAAAGAGAGAACAAGAAAGCCAGCCACAGAAGCAAAAAACTGACAACAACAACAACAACAACAAAAACTGGAAAAGAAGGGAGAGACAAACAGATGCCATCAAGTTTCTTGCCATGTGGCAAAAGAACCAAGAATTGTTGGCAGCTGCTCTTTAGGAAGAAAGCATTGCCTTGATGATGACTAGATTTGGACATTTTCTCAACCTTAAACTGTTGCCTAATAAATTTCCATTGTTTAAGTCAACCCACTTCATAGAATCTGCTTTAAGCAGCCTAGGAAGCTAAAACAGATTTTGGTTCCTAGAGAGTGGGGTGCTGCTATTGCAAATACCAAAAAATGTGGAAACATCTTTGGAATTGGGTAATGGGTATAAGATGGAAGAAATGTGAAGTGCTTGATAGAAAAGGCCTAGATTACTTTGAACAATTTGTGGAAATATAGATGCTAAAATTACCTCTGATGAAGTCTTAGAAGAAAATTATGATTATTTTAACAGAAAGTGAAAGACATTCTTTGTTTTAAAGTAGTAGAGAACTTGGCAAAATTGAGTACTAATGTTGGATGGAAGGCATAATTTTAAATCAATGAACTTGAACAATTACTTAAGGATATTTCCAAACTAAATGTGTAAAGTACACACTAGTTTTTTCCTTGCAGCTTATGTACAGTGTGAGAAGAAAGGGATAAGATGAAAACTGAAATCCTGGGCACAAAGAAACCAGAAATTGATGGTTTGGGAAATTCTGAGCTTCCAGAAAGCAAGTCCCCAGAGAATAGTGCTCAATGTGAGGATTTAACCAAACATGGGAACAGTCATTTCAGTGCAAGTCTGGATTGGGGTGCAGTTTTACAAGAAGGATCTGTGGAAAGGCCTATGGCTTGATGAATCGGATCCTTGTGTACTATATGCAATACCAACAAGTTTTTGCATGACATGTATGAATGGAACCTTTGCAGGCCCGGTCTAAAAGGGACAGAAAAGGGACAGATTGAAGGGGAAAAAAAAGCACTTCAAGGGCAGGACCATGGAAGCTGAAGTCTGGACCAAAGACATTTTCTCTGGCTGAAAAAGCAGATCCACCCATGTGTGTGGTGAGTGTGAGTCTCCCCCAACACTTGGAGAGGGTGGATCTTATACCCTGCTATTCAGGAAGAGTGCTACCACCCAAGATTTCTCAGATGCCCCAGAGATTATGGAGACATTGACAGCCATCCCAGTGCTTGAAGAGATTGGAACATTTACCTCAGCATTCAAGAACAGCATGGCCTCTGCACAAGTGCTTGGAAGGGTTGGGGGTGCCACTCCATCAGTACTGGAGGACAGAACATCATTCCATGGATGACTTTCAAAACTTGAAATCTGATGGAGTATGCCCTACAGGATTTCAGAATTGTTTGGGACCCTAATTTCCATTTTCCTTCTAATTTCTCCCTATAAGAATGGGAATGTTTATCCTATGCATGTCCCTCCTTTGTATGTTGAAAGCATATAATTTGTTCTCTAGGGCTACAGGTCCACAGAGGGGAATTTGCCCCAGGACAGATCATATCTATAACCTGTTTTGATGAGACTTTGAGCTAAGCATTGTTACTGAAATGAATTAGACTTTTGGGCTATTGTGAGGGGTTTGAATGTATTTTATATGTAGAAAGAACATGTCTTTTAGGGCCCAGAGAGTGGAGTTTGGTGGTTTGAAGCTATATATACTCCAGAAAAATGTTCTTAAATCTAACCCATTTCTTTGTGTGTGGACCAATTTTAAGTTGGACTTTATATAAGGCTACTTCAGTTAAGATGCAACACATCTCAATCAGGATGAGTCTTAATCCTGTTACTGTACTCCTTTATAAACAGAATGAATGTATATACAGAAAAGAGAGAGAAAGAGAGAGAGAGCATGATGGAAGGAAGAAGCTGAAAGTAATTAAACCTGGAAAGAGAAGGGAGAGACCACACAGACACCTTCATGTGCCTTGCCATGTGGCAGAGGAGCCAAAGATCATAAGCACCTGGTATTCAGGAATAAAGTATTACATTGATGATGCCTTGATTTACATATTTTCTCAGTCTCAAACTGTTAGCTAATATATCTCCATTGTAAAAGCCAACCCATTTTAAGTATCTGCTTTAATCACCTTAGGAAATTAAAACAGTATGATAATAGGGGTCATCCTTCATTCTTTTCTGCATAGATATCCAGTTCTTCCACCACAAATTATTTTTATTTCTATTTTGTTTTTTAATTATCTTCTTAAAAAGTTAATAGGTCACACAAAACTTTACACTAAAAAACATGAGGTTCCCATACACCCCACTCCTCACCCCCCACCCCAATCATTTTTAATTGTAGTTTTTGAAGATACATAGATCACAATAAAAGTTATATTATAAAATATAAGAGGTTCCCATATACCTCCCCCCCCCCCAATATCCCACACCCCACTCCTCACTTATCAACAACCTCTTTCATAATTGTGGCACATTCATTGCTTTTGGTGAAAACATTTTGGAGTACTGCTGCACCATATGGATAACAGTTTTCCCTGTAGTTTTTCTTCCCTCCCCCCCCCCCCCCAGTAAATTCAGTGGGTTATGGCAGGATATATAATGTTCAGCATCTGTCCCTGCAATTTTATTTAGGATAACTCCAATACACAAAAATGCCCCCACATCACAATTATTTTTCCCCTCTTCCTGCCCACAGCAACTACCTTGGCAACTTTCTCCCATCAATGCTACAATTTGTTCCATTACTAGTCAAAATAGTTCTCTATAGAATATCAGTAAGTCTAATCTAATCCATATTTTATTCCTCCATCCTGTGGGCCCTGGGATGGTGATGTCTGCTCCACTTCTATATCAAGAGGGGGATTCGATTCCACATGGATGATGGATGCAATTCTTCTGCTTGCAGTTGTACACACTCTTGGTACCCTAGTGTGGTGGGTGACCATCTTCATCTCCCTGTTAGCTGACCTGTGTAAGTCCAATGAACAAGAGAGTAGGAGTTGCAACTCTGCTGAGGCTCTGGGTGTAGCTGGCATATGGAAAGTCCAGAAATTTGAGTCTTCTGAGTATACACCAACCCTAGCACCAACCACAGGTTCAGTAAAAGTGACAGAAGAGGAATGTATAAAAAGGTCACATCTAAGTCCAGCTCTATCACACTCAGGAACACAAATTCCAAAGTAGGGACCACTGATGTGGCACTGAACTCCAGAGCCATCTGCCATGACCATAGAATATGTGGGTCTCCATAGCCCTCAGGAGAACCAGTACCCAGGGTTGTACCTACTTTGACTGTCTTTGGGGTCCTGCTGAGGCATGCATAAGCACAACCCCTCTGATGACTTCCCAACTCTTTTTTGGAGATTCTTAGTCATATAAACTCATTTCTCTTTGCCATTTCCCCTTTATTCAAGGTTAAAAAGCAGTTTTTAACACATGATCTTACATGTAGGCTAAGACATTCTGCTGGTCAAATTGACCCTTTTATTCAAGGTCCCTTTCTAGTTGCTTCAACAGTTGGTGATTGGTAGTAATCCCTCAGGGCCAGGGAGGCTCATCCCTGGGAGTCATGTCCCATGCTGGGGGGAAGATAATGCATTTATATGCTGAATTTGGCTTAGAGAGTGACCACATTTGAATAACATGGAGGCTCTCAGGAGATAACTCTTAGGCACCCTGAAACTCTAGGCATAGTTCATTTTTCAGGCACACAGGCTCATAAGCATCATCCTCAGTATCAGGGCCTCATCACTGAACCATCCTTCTTCATTAGTCTTTGCTTTTGAACTTGGGGATTGTTGCTGTTCCATTGGGAAATGTGACAGAGCTCCCCTGGATAAGAACTCAGCACTCCCTCAGTTGTCATTTGTAATTGTACCTACTATGAAAGCACAACATATAGTTGGACATTTTTATGGGCCCTATATACATGCCCTGGAGAACTGCCTCCCAACCATGTGCCCTCCATCAATAACACCCCATACCAGTGTTCCTCTCCTGTCATAATTGAATCTGTGTTCCAAAACTTCTTCAAAAATGAAGCCTAATATATTGCCAAATTCAATTGATAAGAAAATGAAATACAGTGATGGCTTTAAAGATTAGAAATAGAATACATACTAATTTAGAAAAACTAAAATAAATTAAAAATAAATTGGGGTATTAAAAAATGAAAAATATTATAAAGCTTTGTTTTGACATTTTGCCTTTCATCACTGTAATAGGTGTTGCCCTGTATGTACAGGGCAAGGCAATTTCTTTCATTCCTTCCTCAGTGCCTACATCCATTCTTTTTTTTTTCTTTTAATTTTTAATTTTGTCTTCAAAAAAGTTTTAGATTACAGTAATTCACATATATAATATAGGGGACTCCCATACATCCAACATCAAACCCTTTTCCCCCTTCCACAGGAATGATCTTTTTACATGTTCATGTTATATTTGTTGCAGCTGATGTACAGATATTGAAACATAGCTTTCAAACATGGTTCCATTTTGGCTTACATTATGGTTTATGTTTTAAACTTTGTAGTTTTCTAAATTTTTAGTTACATTATTGCGGTGGCTTGCTCGGTCGGTAGAGGTGGGGTCTGGCTGCGGACGAGGGGTCGGTCTAGCTCTGGAGGAGGGGTTGGTCCCACTTGGGACGAGGGGTCGGTCCCGCTTGGGATGAGGGGTCGGTCCGGCAGCAGACGAGGGATTGGTCTCACAAGGGGTTGCGCGGTTCGGCTGACGGGGTCGCCCGGCGAAGCCGGCGACGAAGGGGTCGCCCGGAGAAGCAGGCGATGAAGGGGTCGCCCGGAGAAGCAGGCGATGAACTGGGGACAAGGGAGGCCAGGCCCTTGTCGGGGGCTCTCAGGACTGGAGGGCGCACAGCAGAAGAACTACCGCAGAGACAAGGTAAACATGCAAGTCCACTTTACTGAGGGAGAGGCAACGGTTTTATAGGGGCTGGGGAAGGCTGATTGGTCGAAGCCACGCCCTGTTCTGATTGGTTGCCGGCAAAAGGTCAGTGGGCGGTACTGGACGGGGGAGGGGTGGTGGTTAGGGATTGGCTGTCGCTGTTGCTGGGGGAAGGGGCAGGGTTTAGGGATTGGTGGCTGCTGTTGCTGGGGTGGAGGGCAGACTTGAGTTTCCCGCCCATGCCTGGCTGTTGCTGCTGTCGGGGGAGGGGAAAAGGGCAGACTGGAATTTTCTGCCCTGCGCCTGCGCAGGGAGAAGGAAGAAGAAGGGTGCCGCCCCACAAGGCATCGGGTGGCGCCATCTGGGAGGAGGGGCGGCTGCGGAAGCATGGCTGCTGAGAAGGGGAGACCCGAGGGCACTCTGCGCCCATGCCGAGCTTCCTTCAGGGGTGGCGGTGAGTCCGACCAGCCACCCTATTATGGGGGCAGCGGAATTAGGCTTACTGCGGCCGCTCCCCTGCTAGGCCAGCAAACCACACTTCAGCTCGAGGGGTGACCGCATTTCTCTTTTCTTTTTAAATAAGGGCCAGGATGGCAGCAGCAACAAGTAGCTGAGGCCCAAGAGGCAGTAAGCAATGAGGGAAGCGGGGCTGAAGAGGGAGGTGAGTATGACGGGGATACAAATGTACAATTTGGGGGGCAGTATCTTGCCGTTGCAAGCAAGGGTGGCTAATGTTTAATTTTTGTTGATCTCGGTGGCTATAAGGTCTATCTGCTTGTTAAAAGTCTAGGATGACAGCACGTTACAGGTAGTTGATCTCTTTTTGGCGGCGAAGAGCGGTAGAGGCAGACTGTGTGATGGTCTGGAGGATCGCAGCGGTGAGGACAAGTCGCATCAGGGCACTAGCGACGGTGGTAGCGGCAGCGTCGGGAGTGGTGGAGACGTAGGCGAGGACAATAAGAAGGCTAAAGTCTTCACGGGCGCGAGAGAGGCCGATGTTAATGGGGCGGGCCGACATGGGGCGGCCCAATCTGCAACGCAGTAGGGGTTTAAGCGAAAAAAGGAGGGGGGCGGGGGACGAGAAAGGACACTTTGGATGGCTGAGAAGAGGAGTGAGGTCGAGACAGGAGGAAGCTCCGCAGAAGTATGGGGAGGCAAGAGCAGAAGCGTTATTGGATGCTAGAAAGCAGGCCGCGGGCTGGGGAAAGCGGGTTGCGGGCCGTTTAGCAGGGCTGGAGCTGCTTGAGAGCGATGGCGGCATGGGGGGCTGTGGTTACAATCTTTTGGGGTGGTAGTGGCTAGACAGATGGCGGAAAATATTATCAAGAAAGCAAAGGTTATGAGGAAGAAATAGAGTATTAAAGGCTGTGGGGGAAGTGAGAAGATCATTTAGAGGATAGGGTTGAGAATGGTATGTTTAAGACAGAAGCTTTGTGGCTTGTAGGAGACTGCTTTATAAACGAAGGAGAATGAGGGCAGTAAATATAGTAACGATAGATAGGAAGATGACAGTGAGGAGGAGTCTTTGTTTAAGGTTCCAATCGTCCGGCACAACAGTGGCTAGGCTGATAGCGAGGGGTGTTGCTAAATAGACAATGGCTGCAAAGACAAAACCATTTTTTGTTTCCTTAAGAATAACTTTTCTTTAAATACTTAGTAGCATGCAATATTAGAAACCGTTTCCTAAAAGCAAGTTGGCAGGGGAGCTTGGTTGCTGTTAATCTTTCCTGTTATAAAATTACTTTTTATTATTATTATCATCAATTTAGTTTTATATATATATATTTAAGAATGACCTTTTGGAATTAGCCATTTAATACCTTAATGTAAACTATTGAAGATAAATTTTATCTTTACAGAACACATTCCCTTACGTAAAGTTATCACAATACCTTTTACACTTGCCGCATGCAAATTAAATTTTAAGAGTTTATGAAAAATTAGCTATCTTACTTTAGGACAAAATACGTCTTTTTGCAAAACTTATTACATTTCCGTTAGCATTTTTACAAACTTTTAACCTTTTTAATATTCATATAAGTTTTACATTCTTTATATTATCCTGTGAAGAAAAATAAGTTATTCATTTTAATCTAGGCAAGAACAACTTTTTATGAAGACGTACAGTTAATTTTGTTAATTAAGACTTACAATTTTTTTTAATTGTAGATATCTTATTAACATTTAAACTTATGTATTAATATAATAAACTTAAGTATTAATATAAGCGCTTATTTAATTTTTGGCCATTTGAATAGAGCTCTTTTAAAGATTTCTAGTAATTTATATTTACCATCCGGAGGTATCACAATATATGTTGACATTGAACGAACAGACAGACAAACACAGAACAATTACAACACATTAACAGAAATATATTATTTATTTACAGTTGACTCATAATTCTTACTTTCTTGGTATAGCTGCTTTTAAATCCTTTTTTATATAGCATATCATAGATTATACCCTTTAAGATTTCTTCTGGACTTCATGTTGCCTGTAATAAGCCAGGAGGGAATCTTTTACCTTCCTGCTCCACAGCAAAAGTGACCCTATCTATAAGGCGAGTATAGGTGTCCGGGTCCCAAAGCTGACACGTGGTAAGCTACGGATTAAAGGGGAGAAGAAGGTCCCAATATACTTGAAACTGTTTGAAAGAGATCTTACACCGGTGAGTGTCTAGGAGACCGGCGAGGGCCCGAACTTGTGGGGCTTGCTTAGCAGATAGGATGTTACTCATTGCTAATGGCCTTTTGGAGCCGATAAGAAAAGGGGCCCTTACCTTGAGAGCGCGGCGATGGGAGCCGAGGTGCGCGGTGAGACGAGGGGTCAGAGCCAGTGGGGCTCTGACGTGGTCGCGGGCCAAGAGAAGGCCCCGACGAGGGGAGGGCGGGATGACGAGTAGTGGAGCAAGGCAAATGGGAGCAAGCGCAGAGGGGAGGAGGCAGAGGTGAAGGCAGGGGTGGAGGTGCTCAGGCACGCGCTCTTGAGAGTTTTATTGGCGCCTCTTAATCATAGCGGGTCGGTATAAGCCCCCGACATGGAAGGAGAAAGCTATCCAGCGATTCTCCCAGACCGCTGTGGATCATATGAGGTCACCAAGGTTCAGGAGCAGCAATGCAGAGCGAAAAGATAGGGGTGAGAAGAGAGGAGAGCGTAGGGCTATGGTAGGGTTACTTCAGACGTGCAAGCACGTGCTCCCGAGAAATCCAAGGCTCCTCTTAATCATAGTGGGTCGGTATAAGCCCCCGACATGGAAGGAGAAAGCCATCCAGTGATTCTCCCAGACCGCCGTGGATCGTATGAGGTAGCTAAGGCTCAGGTAGCAGCAATGTTGCACGAGAGAAGTCCCAAGGTGAGAAGAGAGGAGGGCGTAGAGCTGTGGTAGGATTACTTCAGACGTGCAAGCGCGCGCTCCCGAGAAATCCAAGGCTCCTCTTAATCATAGCGGGTCGGTATAAGCCCCCGACATGGAAGGAGAAAGCCATCCAGCGATTCTCCCAGACCGCCGTGGATCGTATGAGGTAGCCAAGGCTCAGGTAGCAGCAATGTTGCACGAGAGAAGTCCCAAGGTGAGAAGAGAGGAGGGGGGGGCCGCCAGGTTATGGAGTGAGGCTGTGGTGGGGTTGCCTTGCCCCACGTTGGGCGCCAACTGCGGCGGCTTGCTCGGTCGGTAGAGGTGGGGTCTGGCTGCGGACGAGGGGTCGGTCCAGCTCTGGATGAGGGGTTGGTCCCACTTGGGATGAGGGGTCGATCCCGCTTGGGACGAGGGGTCAGTCCGGCAGCAGACGAGGGATTGGTCTCACAAGGGGTTGCGCGGTTCGGCTGACGGGGTCGCCCGGCGAAGCCGGCGACGAAGGGGTCGTCCGGAGAAGCAGGCGACGAAGGGGTCGCCCGGAGAAGCAGGCAACGAAGGGGTCGCCCGGAGAAGCAGGCGATGAACTGGGGACAAGGGAGGCCAGGCCCTTGTCGGGGGCTCTCAGGACTGGAGGGCGCACGGCAGAAGAACTACCGCGGAGACAAGGTAAACACGCAAGTCCACTTTACTGAGGGAGAGGCAACGGTTTTATAGGGGCTGGGGAAGGCTGATTGGTCGAAGCCACGCCCTGTTCTGATTGGTTGCCGGCAAAAGGTCAGTGGGCAGTACTGGACGTGGTTAGGGATTGGCTGTCGCTGTTGCTGGGGGAAGGGGCAGGGTTTAGGGATTGGTGGCTGCTGTTGCTGGGGTGAAGGGCAGACTTGAGTTTCCCGCCCACGCCTGGCTGTTGCTGCTGTCGGGGGAAGGGAAAAGGGCGGGCTGGATTTTTCCGCCCACACCTGGCTGTTGCTGCTGTCGGGGGAGGGGAAAAGGGCGGGCTGGATTTTTCCGCCAACACCTGGCTGTTGCTGCTGTCGGGGGAGTGGAAAAGGGCAGACTGGAATTTTCTGCCCTGCGCCTGCGCAGGGAGAAGGAAGAAGAAGGGTGCCGCCCCACAAGGCATTGGGTGGCGCCATCTGGGAGGAGGGGCGGCTGCGGAAGCATGGCTGCTGAGAAGGGGAGACCCGAGGGCACTCTGCGCCCATGCCGAGCTTCCTTCAGGGGTGGCAGTGAGTCCGACCAGCCACCCTATTATGGGGGCAGCGGAATTAGGCCTACTGCGGCCGCTCCCCTGCCAGGCCAGCAAACCACACTTCAGCTCGAGGGGTGACCGCACATTATGTTTTACACTATGGTTTACATTTTAGCCTATAGACTTTTATACATTTTTGGCATAATTTAACATGTCCTATGTCTGTAATGGTATGATCTTGTGGGACACTTCCATTGTCCCCCAGTTACCCTGATTCCATCTATTCAATATCTCTTTTCCTGTCCCCTCAAGGCCCACAGTGACAATCAATCTTCACTACTCAAAAGACCAGATTCACAGATACTTGCAACAATGCTGAGGGCTTGACGTACTAGACTGCCCTAACCCATTGCGAGCCAGCAATTCTCTCAAGAGACACAATTCCCTCTGTTTGAGAGCATCATGCCCCCCCCCCAGGAAGTGGGTACACATTCACACTCATTCTATGGGTACAATCCAATGATATAACCCACTAAAACAAAATGAGCACTCACACACTCCCTAGAAGCCTGCTCCTGTGCCAGATGCCCCCCAAAGTACCTTAAACTGGAAATCCTTCCTTATTACATTTTCTAAGGAGTTTTCTCAACATTATAGTTTCAATCACATACCTGACAATCTCCCATGTTCACCTGTTCCCCCCAGCTTCTCCCTAATTCCTTGGACCATCTGACCCATCCTCCCAACCCCAATCCCACTCAAGCCTACAAAGCCCCACCCATCCCTTCCCTGTACAAATACCTACTTACAGCTTATCATAGATTTCAACCATGTAGGCATTAACTCACAACCTTCATCTTCCCCCAAACTTCCTTTAAGACTATCATCCAGTCTCTAGCTCTCTGAGACACCTTGGTTTGCTTATTTCATATCAGAGAGGTCATGTAGTATTTGTGTTTCAATGCCTGTCTTGCTTCACTCAACATAAGGTCCTCAAGATTCATCCATGGTTATTCCATGTGTTTGTACTGTATTCCTTCTTATAGCTGTACGTATATACCACATTATATACATTGTACGTATATACCACATTTTATTTATCCATTCATCTGTTGATGGGCATTTGGGTTGATTCCAACTTTTGGCAATAAGGAATAATGCTGCTATGAACATTAGTGTACATATATTGGTTTCTGTCCTTGCTTTCACTTCTTCTGGGTATATACCTAGCAGTGGAATTGCTGGGTGATATGGCAAACCTTTGGCTAACTTTTGAGAAACCACCAAACTGTCTTCCAGAATGACTGGATCTTTCTGCATTCCCAACAGCAGTGAATGAGTGTCCCCATTTCTCCACATCCTCTACAGCACTTGTAGTCTTCTGGTATTTTTGATAGCTTCCAGTCTTATGGGAGTAAGATGGTATCTCATTATAGTTTTGATTTGCATTTCCCTCATAGCAAGGGATTTTGAGCATTTTTTCATGTGTTTTTTAGCCATTTGTATTTCTTCTTCAGAGAAGTCTCTGTTCAAATCTCTTGCCAAGTTTTTAAACAATTTGTCTTTTTATTTTCAAGATATAGGAGTTCTTTATATATGAAGGATATTAGTTTCCTGTCAGATATATGTTTTCCAAACATTTTCTCTCATTGGGTAGGCTATCGTTTTACTTTCTTGACAAACTCCTTTGAGGTGCAAAAGGCTTTCATTTTAGCAAGTCCCATTTATCTATTTGTTCCTTGCTGCTCATGCTTTGCATGTGAAATACATGATTCTGTTTCCTTTTACAAGGTCTTGTAGTGCTTCCTACATTGTTTTCCAAGGTCTTTATGATCTTGGCTCTTATATTTAGGCCTTTCAGCCATCTTGAGTTGATTTTTGTATAAGGTGTGAGATGGTAATCCTCTTTCATTCTTTTGCATGTGAATATCCAACTCTCTAGGCACCATTTGTTGAAGAAGCCATTCTCTCCCAGTTGAGTGGGCTTGGTGACCTTATCAAATATCAGATGACTGTATATACAAGGACCAATATCAGAACTCTCAATTTGGTTCTATTGATCAGTGTGTCTATCCTTGTGCCAATACCATGCCATTTTTCACTACCATAGCTTTGTAGTATGTTTTGAAGTCAGATAGTGTGATTCCTCCAATTTCATTTTTCTTTTTCAGTAAATCTTTGGCTATTTGGAGCCTCTTTCCTTTCCAAATAACTTTCATAGTTAGTTTTTCTAGTTCCTTAAAGAATGCTGCATTGATTTTTATTGGGATTGCATTGAATCTGTAAATCGGTTTTGTAGGATAGACATCTTAAAAATATTTAGTCTTCCTATCCATGAACAGGGAATAATCTTCCATTTATTTAGGTCTTCTTTGATTTCCTTGAACAGTGTGCATAGTTTTCTGTGTATAAGTCTTTTACATCTTTAGTTAAATTTATTCCTAGGTATTTGACTTTATTTATGATTGTAAATGGTATTTGTTTCTTAATTTCCTCCTCAGATTGATCATTATAGGTGTACAGAAATGCTACTAATTTTTTGCACACTCATAACCTGCAACTTTTTATTGAAATCATTTATAAGTTCTAGAAACTTTGTTGTAGACTTCTCATGGCTTTCTATGTATAGGATCATGTCATCTGCAAATAGTGAAATTTTGACTTCTTCCTTTCCAATTTTGCCTTTCAACCTGGTTCTTTCCTCAGTACTGGAGCAAGTACTTTTAGCAAATGTTAAATAGAAGGGCTGATAGTGGGCATCCTTGTCTTGTTCCTGATCTTAGAGGGAAAGATTTTAGGATCTCACCATTGTAAATGCTCATAGCTGTAGGCTTTTCATATAGACCCTTTATCATTTCAGAAAGTTTCCTTCTATTCCTGTCTTTTGCAGTGTTTTTATCAAGAAAGGGTGCTGTATTTTGTCAAAGGCTTTTTCTCCATCTATATATATGATCATATTATTTTTTTCCTTCAATCTGTTTATGTGGTGTATTGCATTAATTGATATTCTTCTGTTGAAGCATCCTTGCATACCAGCAATGAAACCTACTTGGTCATGGTATATAATTCATTTAATATATTGTTGAATATGATTTGCAAGTATTTTGTTAAGGATTTTCACATCTAGGTTCTTTAGAGAGATTGGTCTGTAATTTTCTTTTCTTGTGGTGTTTTCTTTGACTTTGGTATTAGGGGAATGTTGGCATCATAGAATGAGTTAGGCAATATTCCTCCTATTTTGATTTTTTGGAAGAGTTTAAGCAAGATTGGTGTTTGTTCTTTCCAGAATGTTTGATAGAATTCATCGGTGAAGCCAACTGGCCCAGGGCTCTTCTTAGTTGGGAGGTTTGTTTGACTGATTCTGTTTTCTCTGATTGGTTTGTTGAGATGATCAGTTTCTTCTTTCCTCAATGTAAGCTGCTTATGTGTTTTTAGGAATTTGACCATTACCTCTAAATTGTCCTTCTTGTTGGCATATAGTTTTTCAAAGTATCCTCTTATGATGGCCTTTATTTCTATGTGATCTGTTGTGATATCCCCTTTCTCATTTATTATTTTGTGTATTTGCATCTTCTCTCTTTTTCTTTGTTAATCTAGCTAAGGGTTTGTCAATTTTATTGATCATCTCAAACAACCAGCTCTTTATTTTTTGAGTGCTTTCTTTCTATTTCATTTAGTTCTGCTCTGATCTTTGTTATTTCTTTCTTTTTTTTATTTTTATTTTTTATTCATTTTTTTAAAAATATTACATTCAAAAAATATGAAGTCCCATTCAACCCCACCGCCCCACCCCCACTCCCCCCACAGCAACACTCTCTCCCATCATCATGACACATCCATTGCATTTGGTAAGTACATCTCTGGGCATCGCTGCACCTCATGGTCAATGGTCCACATCATATCCCATACTCTCCCACGTTCCATCCAGTGGGCCCTGGGGGGGTGTTATTTCTTTCTTTCTTCTTCCTTTGTTGTTAGTGTGTTGTTTTTTTACTAATTCCTTCAAGTGTGCAGTTAGTTCTTGAATTTTAGTTCTTCTTTTTTGATGTATGAATCTATGGCTATGGATTTCCTTCTCAGAACAGCTTTTGTTGCATCCCACAAGTTTTGATATGTTGTGTTATCATTTGCATTATTTTCAAGGTAGTTATGATTTTTGTTGAGATTTCCTCCTTGACTCACTGTTTTTCTCAGAGTGTGCTGTTTAACTTCCTGATCTTCATGCCAAATCTGGGTCTCTGGCCCTTGCAGATTTCCAGTTTCATTCCACTGTGATCAGAGAAATTATTTTGTATGATTTCATTCTTTCTGAATTCATTGAGACTGTCTTTGTGACCTAGCATGTGATCTATCTTGGAGAATGATCCTTGTGCACTTGAGAACAATGTGTATCCTGCTGAATTTGGGTGTAATGGTCTGTATATGCCTATTAGGTCCATCTCCTCTAATATATTGTCATCCCCCCCACCCCGGTTGTCTGTTCTCTGTGTCTATTTGCTGTCTTCTTTGTCTGCTTCTGTTTTTGACAGCACCATAGGAATCTGTGTTTCTTTTTGCTGCATCATCTTGTTGTGTCATTTCTCTGTGTGGACAGCAGGGTTAGGCAGGCTGCACTTTCTTTGGCAATGGACGGCTCTCCTTACAGGGTTCACTCCTTGTGCATGGGGCTCCCCTACATGGGGACACACCTGTGTAGCACAGCACTCTTTGCGTGCATCAGCACTGCACATGGGCCAGCTGCACACGGGTCAAGGAGGCCTGGGGTTTGAACCGCGGACCTCCCATGTGGTAGATGGATGCCCTAACCGCTGGGCCAAGTCCCCTTCCCGATAGAGGTGTATTAAAGTCTCCCTCTATATTTGTATAGGCATCTATTCCATCACTTAGTTTTTCCAGTGTTTGCCTCACATATTTGGAGGTGCCCTTGTTATGGGCATAAATGTTTATGATTGCTCTTTCTTCTTGAAAGATTATTACTTTCATTAATATGTGGTTTCTGTCTTTGTCTCTCACAGTAGTTTTGCATTTAAAGTTTATTTTGTTCAATATTAATATAGCTACTCCTGCCCTTTTTCAGCTATTCTTTGCCTGTAAGATTGTTTTCCAGCTGTTCACTTTCAATCTCCTTGAATACTTGGGTTTAAGGTGTGTTTCTTCTAGACAGCATATAGATGGGCCATATTTCCTTATCTAATCTTCCAATCTGTGTTTCTTAACAGGTGAGTTTAATCCATTGAAATTCAGTGTTATTACTTTCAAGGAATTACTTATATTAGCCATATTTTCTTTGGATTTGTGTTTGGCATATTTTGTTTGATGTTTTTCTCTTTTTGTCCTTTTTAGTTCTTCTTACACTCTCCTCCAACTCTGTCTCTCCTGTTTTTTTCTTTCCTCCTGCAGAACTTCCTTTATTATTTCCTGAAGGGCAGGTTTCTTGTTGGCAAACTCTCTTAATTTCTGTTTATCTGTGATTTGAACTCTTCTTCAATTTTGAATGCTAGCTTAGCTGGATAGAGTATCCTTGGAAATTTTTTCTTTTAGCACCTTTTTTTACCACTGCCTTCTTGCCTCTGTGGTTTCAGATGAGAAACAAGTGCTTAATCTTATGGAGACTCCTTTGTAAGTAATGGTTCTGTTTTTTGTTGCTACTTTTAGTATTTTTTCTTTGTCTTGAGCTTTGGAAAATTTGAGAAGTATATGTCTTGGGGTTTAAGCTGTTTGGGGTGTGTTGTGCTTCCTGTACATGTACATCCACCTCCCTCAATATGTTTTGGAAGATTTCAGCCATTATTTCCTCCAACACCCATTCTGTCCTCTTTTCCCTTCTCTTCTCCTTCTGGGGTGCCTATAATGCATATGTTTGTGAATTTTGTTTTGTCATTCCAGTCCCTAAGTCCCTGCTGGATTTTTTCTATCTTTTTATCAATCAATTCTACTATCTGTTTGATTTCAGATAGACTGTCTTCCACATCACTAATTCTTTCCTTTGCCTCTTCAAATCTGCTGTTATTTGCTGAGAATGTATTTTTGATTTCTTGTATTGTGCTGTTCATCCCTGTCATATCCATTATCTTTTCGTGTATGATTACAATTTTCTGTATGCTCTCAAGTGTTTTCTTAATATCCTTAATCTCTCCCTTCACTTCATTAAATTGGTTCCTGATATATTTTTTTAGAGTTTTGATTAGTTGTTTGATGTTCTGCTCCTCTCCCTGATTTTTAGTTTATTCATTGGAATGGGGCAAGGTTTCCTGATTATTGGTATGATTTGTAGTTTTTTGTTGCTCTCTCATCATCATTTTATCTTGATGGGTTTATTCAGTTGGTTAACTTCTTCATCCAGTCTCAGGGTTTATTTAGGTGGTTTCTATGTGCATGTTAAGTCTTCTCTTTGTCACTTTGTTCTTCTTATTCTATTTCCTTGTTGTCAGCTAAGTTTCCTTGAAGGAAAATATTAGGGCCAGAGAAAGCAAAAGGAATAAGAAAATAAAAAGTATAATAGTAATTTTGATAGTAAATATTAGCAAAAGAACCATGTGAAATCTAGAAGAATGAATATTAAACTCATGTAAGCTGTATAGAGTTATAACAGGAAAAAGGTGGCGTACCTATAATAAGATAGTAAACTGAATATGGGGAGAAATATATTATGAATAAAAAGGCCAGTGTAGTCAGGAGAGAATGAAAGAGAAAAGATTGGTCAATAATTTAAAGAGTGTATAAAAGATAGAAAACAGAATAGCAGTATTAGAAATAAAAGGTCAGGAAAATTGGGGGCTAAACAGAGGTGGAATGTAAGAGAAACAATAAATGATGGAGGATAGAAAGATATAAAGGAAAGCATTGGTAGCCAAAATCAGTACAAACAGAAAAGAGGAAATTGGGGATGGGAAAGCACAGCAAATAAGAAATGCTCCCTATAGCACCTAATACAAAAAAAGAAAAAAAAGGGGGGGTAGCAAACAAGAAAAAGAAAGAAAAAAGGGCCATGGGGGGATAAAGAGGAAGTAAAAACAAGAAAACAAACCAACAAAAAAGACCAGACAAGGCCAAATTTCCTATCCCAGGGCATTTAGGTAAATCAGGCTCTCTCAGCAGATTTACTTCTCCTCTCTATCTAGGCTCTCCCCAAGCCAGCTGGTATGCTCCTCCAAGCTCAAAAAATGGGGGGAACAAGAAAATTGACCTGAACTCCTTGGGCCCCTCTGAACCTCCCACCAAAACTCTCCCACTCCCAGAGTTAGTCTGAGACCAGAGGGTTAGGGGAATGCCAGATTTCAGGGAGTGCTGGGTTCAGGAAATGGAGGTCTGGGAGAATGTGGACTCAGGGTACATGGGTCTGGGGAATGTGGGTTATGGGGGATCAGGGAACAAGGGCTTGGGGATCATGCATTTGGAGAACATGGGGCTCAGGAATGCTGCTGCATGACTGGCAGTTTTTAGGGAATGCTGCCCTAGGGGTAAGGGTTTTGCCTTCCTACAGCTTCTGGCTTCAGTGTTATAAACCTGCAGTTTTACCTTGAGCAAGCACTACTTTTGTCACAGTCTCTCCAGATCAACATCCAGACACCTTCTGCTTTGTAGATTCCTGAAACAGCCCACTCTGGCAGAATTCTGTCCCCACTCAGCTGGTGCTTTGCAGGAGAGATGACAAGAGTGTACTCACCCAGACATCATCATGCCCCACATCCAGCACCATTTCTTGAACAGATTATTCTTTCCCAATTGAGTGGACTTGACAGCATTGTCTAAATCAGTTGACCACAGATATGAAGGCCTAACTCTGAAGTCTCAATTAGATCCCATTGTTCTATGTATCTATCCTTGTTGCAGTACCATACTACTTTGACTACTGTTCCTTTGTTAAATGTTTTAAAGTCAGGAAGTGTGAATCCTCTAACATTGTTCTTTTTTATCAAGATATTTTTGGCTATTGGGACACCTTATACTTCCAAGTAAATTTGATAAGTGGCTTTTACTATTTCTGCAAAGTAGGCCTTTGGAATTTTGAATGCAATTGCATTGAATCTGTAAATAAATTAATCTGGGTATAATTGATATCTTAAGGATATTTAGGATCACAGTCCATGAATGCTAAATGCCCTATTTTTTAGGTCTTCTTTGATTTCTATTAGCAAAGTTTTATATTTTCCATGTACATGTTCTTACATCCTTGGTTAAATTGATTCCTAGATATTTGATTCTATTTTTTTTTTTTTTTTTTTTTTTTTGCTATTGTGGGCAGAAACTAGTCATGATATGCTCATCATTGGTGTACGAAACACCACACCACTGCTTTTTGCATGTTGGTCTTATATCCCACTACTTTGTTGAATTCACTTATTAGCTCTGGTAGCTTTGTTGCAGACTTTTTGAGATTTTCTCTATATAGGATCGTGTCATCTGAAAATAAAGTTTTAAATCTTCCTTTCCAATTTGGATGCTTTTTATTTCTTTTCTTGCCTAAGTGCTCTGGCTAGAACTTTGAAAACAAGGTAGAATAACAGTGGTGACAGTAGGCATCCTTGTCTTGTTCCAGATACTGGAGAGAAAGCTTTAAGTCTTTCACATTGAATATGATATTAGCTGGGGGTTTTCCACATAAGCCCTTTATCATGTTGAGGATGTTTCCTTCTATTCCAATCTTTTCTAAGGGTCTTTATGAACAGGATGCTGAATTTTGTCAAAGGTCTTTTCTGCATCAAGGGTAATTATCAAGTGTTTTTCCCCTTCATTTTGTCAATGTGGTATATTACACTAATTGATTTTCTTGTGTTGAACTATCCATTCATACCTGGGATTAAACACACAAGGTCATGATATCTAATTCTTTTAAAATGCTCCTTGATTTGATTTACAAGTATTTCGTTGAGGATTTTTTTCATCTATATTCCTAAGAAAAATTGGTCTGTAACTTTCTTTTCTTGTATTATATTTATCTGGCTTTGGTATTAGATGATGTTGGCCTCATAGAATGAGTTAGGTAGTATTCCTTCCTGTTCAATTTTTTGAAAGACTTTGAGCAGAACTGGTATTAATTCCTCTTGGAATGACTGGTAGAATTCACCTGTGAGACAATCTTGTCCTGGAATTTTCTTTGTTGGGAGTTTTTCATGATGGATTCAATTTCTTTATGTATTTGGTCTGTTGAGGTCTATTTCTTCTAGAGTCAGTGAACATTGTGTGTTTCTAGGAATTTGTCCATTTCATTTAGGTTGTCTAATTTTTTGGTATGCAGTTGTTCATAACATCCTCTCATGATCCTTTTGATTTCTGTAGGGTCAGTAATAATATCATTTCTGATTTTATTTGCCTCTTCTCTATTTTTTTCTTTATGTCTAGCTAAGGATTTGTCAATTTTATTGATCTTTTCAAAGAATCAACTTTTGGTTTTGTTAATGCTCATTATTGCCTTTGATTCTCAAGTTCACTTATTTCTGCTCTAATCTTTATTATTTCTTTACTTCTGCTTCCTTTAGGTTTATTTTGCTATTCTTTCTCTAGATCCTCCAGGCATGCAGTT
Source organism: Dasypus novemcinctus (assembly GCF_030445035.2). Lineage (NCBI taxonomy): Eukaryota > Metazoa > Chordata > Mammalia > Cingulata > Dasypodidae > Dasypus > Dasypus novemcinctus. The sequence goes on from NC_080697.1 coordinate 32,197,068, forward strand.
AGGCCTTTGATTTTAGCTTTTTCTTCTTTTTAAATATAAGCACTTAAATCATTAAATTTCTCTCTCAGAACTACCTTCACTACACCATTAGTTTGATATGTTGTGTTCTTATTTTCCATCATCTCAAGTTATTTACTAATTTCTCTTGCAGTTTCTTCTTTCACATTGATTTTGTAGGAGCATGTTATTTAATTTCCATATATATGTGGATTTTACAGTTATCTATGATTGATTTCTGGCTTCATTCCATTATAGTTATTTAAGATGCTTTGTATAATTTCAATCTTTTTAAAATTTACTGAAACTTGTTTTGTGGCCCATATAGTTATCTATCCTGGGGAATGATCCATGTGTATTTGAGAAGAATATTTATCTTGCTGTTTGGGTTGCAATGCTCTGTATATGTTTTTAGGTCTAGTCATTTTTCATATTATTCCAGTTCTCTGTTTTGCTATTGATATTCTATCTCAAGGTCCTATCTAGTGATCACAATGTTGTATTGAAGGTTCCAACTATTATTGTAGAGGTATCTATTTCTTCTTTTAGTTTTCCCAATGTTTACTTTTCATACTTTCAGGCACTGTATATAGGTACATCAATATTGATCATTGTTATATCTTTTTTGTGGAATGTCCCTTTTATTAATATATAGTATCCTTGTCTCTTTTAACAGCTTTTGACATCAAGTTTATTTTTTTAAATTATTAAATTAGCTGCCCAGACTCTTTTTTTGTTACTATTTGCATGGAATGTCTTTTATCAACTTTTCACTTTCAAAGTCTTTTTGTCTTTGATCTAAGGTGAGACTTTTGCTAACAAAATATAGGTAGATCAGGCTTTTAAAAGTTTTTTCTTTGCTCTGTTTTTCTTAGGATCATGGAATTTTATTCATTATGCCAATCTGTGTCTTTTTGTTGGGGAGGTTAACCATTAACATTCACTGTTATCAAAGTGTTTTCTCTGGTTTGTATACATCATCTTTTTTATCTCTCATTTCCTTTATTGCAATCTCCTTTTCTGCATAGTTGATCTTTTGTCATTTATATGACTGATAACTTTCTAATTTCTGTTTCTGCATATTTTTAAATTACTTTCCTTGTGGTTACCTTAGGGTTTGTATTACACAACCTACACCTATAAACTACTAATTTGAAAGGATACCACTTTGTTTCAATAGCATAGATGTTCTTTGCTCTCATATCCCTTTGTTTCCCCTCTTTACATTGTTTTTGTCATGCATTACTTCTTTATATTTTGTGTGTCTGTTACCAGGAAATATGTCCCTTTTTTGTTCAACTGTATTCTGGATCTTATAGTAATTAAATAGTAGAGTTGTATATTAAGGATACAAGCTATTGGGTTTTGCATCTACCCTTTTAAAAAAATTTACCTTCACTGAAGATCTTCAAATTTTCCACTCTTCTGTCTTCTCTTTTCCCTTCAACCTGCAGAATTCCCTTTAGTAATTCTTATAGGGCAAATTTCTTGTTGACAAGCTCTCAATTTTTGTTTATCTGTGAATATTTTGAATTCTCTCTCATTTTTGAAAGCCAGTTTTACCAGATAAAGAATTTTTAGCTGACAGTTTTCCTCTTTCAGTACCTTAAATATGTTGTACCACTGTTTTCTTACTTCCATTGTTTCTGATGATAAATTAGCACTTAGTCTTATTGAGGATCCTTTGTATGTGACAAACTGCATTTTTTTAAAGATTTATTTATTTCTCTCCCCTCCCCCCCCCCACCCCGGTTGTCTGTTCTCTGTGTCTGTTTGCTGTATCTTCTTTGTCCACTTCTGTTGTTATCAGCAGCACGGGAATCTGTTTCTCTTTTTATTGCATCATCTTGTGTCAGCTCTCCATGTGTGTAGCACCATTCCTGGGCAGGCTGCACTTTCTTGCACACTGAGCGGCTTTCCTTATGGGGTGCACTCCTCGCGCATGGGGCTCCCCTATGCAGGGCACACCCCTGCGTGGCAGGGCACTCCTTGCATGCATCAGCACTGCACATGGGCCAGCTGCACACGGGTCAAGGAGGCCTGAGGTTTGAACCGCAGACCTCCCATGTGGTAGACGGATGCCCTAACCACTAGGCAATATCGGCCGCCCCACAAATTGCTTTTCTCTTGCAGTTTTCAGGATTCTTATTTTATCTTTGACATTTGACATTTTGATTTATATATATCTCAGAGTAGGTCTATTAGAGTTTTTTTCTGCTTAGAGTAAGTTCAATTTCTTGGACATGTACCTTTATGTCTCTTGTTAGAGTTTGGAAATTCAGTCATTATTTCCACAAATATTATTTCTGGCCCTTTCTTTCTCTTCTTATTCTGGGGTACCCATGGTACATTTGTTTTTGCTCTTCATGCTTTCACTTGAATTCCTGAAACACTGCTCAATTTTTAAAATTATTTTCTCTCTCTTCTAACTGTATGATTTTGATGGTCCTATCTTCTCTATCTATGCAAATCAGCTGTTGTATGCCTCTCAAGTATTTTTAATCTCTATTGTGTGCCTTTCATCCCCATCATTTCTATTATGTTTTGTTTTATACATTCAAATTCTTCCTTATGCACACACACTGTCTTTTTAATATCCTTTATTTGTACATCCATATTTTCCTTCATATCCCTTTATTGATTTAGGAGATTTTTTTTCTTTTTTTCCTCACTTTATTTTTTTTTTAATGTTGCATTCAAACCCTCACCCCACGTCTCCCAATTAACAACCACTTTCATCATCGTGGGACATTCACTGCATTTGGTGAATACATTTTGGAGCACTGCTGCCCCACATGGATAATGGTTTACATTGCAGTTTACACTCTCCCCCAGTCCACCTAGTAGGCCATGGCAGGACATAAAATGTCCAGCATCTGTGCCTGCAGTACCACCCAGGACAACTCCAAGTCCTGAAAACACCCCCACATCCTATCTCTTCTTCCCTCTCAATACCCTCATAGCTACCATGTCCACTTTCTTCACATCAGTGCTACAATTTCTTCCATTACTAATCACAATAGTTCCATCATAGAATATCAGTAAGTCCACTCTAATCCATACTCTATTCCTCCATCCTATGGACACTGGGATGGTTAAGTCCACTCCACCTCTATATCAAGAGGGGCTTATATTCCACATGGATAATGGATACAATTCTCCTGCTTGCAGTTGTAGGCCCTCGGCTCCCTGGTGTGGTGGTTGACCTTCTTCACCTCCCTGTTAGCTGGCCTCGGTAAGTCCAATATACCAGAGGGTAGGAGTTGCAAGTCTGCTGCAGCTCAGAGCCTGGCTGTCACATGGACAGTCCGGAGATTCAGGTCTCCTGAGTATACACCAACCCCAACACCAACCACAGGTCCAGTAAAAGTGACAGAAGAGGCATGTGTAGAAAGGTCACATTTGAGTCTAACTCAATCACACTCAGGAATACAAACTCCAAAGTAGGGTCAGCTGATATGGCACTGAATTCCAGAGCGATCTGCCATGACCATAGAACCTGTGGGTCTCTGTAGCCCTCAGGAGAACCAGTACCTGGGGTTGTATCTACTTCGGCTCTCTCTGGGACCCTGCTGAGCATGCATGAGTGCAACCTCTCTGATGACCTCCTGACTCTTTTTAGGAGACTCATAGTCATATAAACACATTTGTCCTTTCCATTTCCCCCTTTCATTCAATGTCAAAAAGTAGTTTTTAACACGTGATATTATATGTAGGCTGTAATATTCTGCTGGTTTGAGTTCAACCTTTTATTCAAGGTCTTTTTCTAGTTACATCATCAGCTGATACTTGGTAGTAATCCTTCAGGACATGGGAGGCTCATCCCCAGGAATCATAGCCCACACTGGGGGGAAGATAATACATTTACATGCTGAGTTTGGCTTAGAGAGTGGCCACATTTGAGCAACATGGGGGCTCTCAGGAGGTAACTCTTAGGTACCCTGCAGCTCTAGGCATAGTTAATATTTCAGGTGCACAGGCTCATAAGCATAGTCATCAGTATCAAGGGCTCATTGTTTGACCATCCTTCTTTATTGGTCTTTGCCATTGCACTTGGGGGATTGTTGCTGTTCCATTGGGGAATGTGATAGAGCTCCCATGCTGGGAACTCAGCACTCCCTCAGCTGTTGTTTTTAACTGTAACCACAATGAAAATATCAAAATATTTTTATGTACTCTATATACGTGCCCTGGAGTTCTCCCTCCCAACCATGTGCCCCCTATCAACAACATCCCACACCATTGTCCCCCCACCACCACCATTGTTGAACCTCTATGCGGTCCAAAACTTCTTAAAAAATGAAGCCTAATATATTGCCAGTTTCCATTAATAGTAAAATGGAATATAGTGATGGGTTTAAAGGTTAGATATAGAATACATATTAATTTAGAAAAATTAAATAAAGTAAAAACAAATTGGGGTATCAAAAAATGAAGAAATGAAAAAGCTTTGATTTTTGATGTTTTGACTTTCATCACTGCAATAGGTGTTGCCTTGTATGTACAGTGGCAAGGCAATTTCTTCCATTTCTTCCTTGGTGTCTACATCCTTTCTTTTCTTTTCTTTTTTCCTAATTATTAAGTTTGTCTTCACAGAAGTTTTAGACCACAGTAATTCACATATATAATATAGGGAACTCCCACATATCCTACATCAAACACTTTGTCCCTTCCCCAGCAATGATCTTTTTGCCTGTTCATATTATATTTGCTGCAGCTGATGTACAGATATTGAAACAATTTTCAAACATGGTTCCATTAGGGTTTACATTATGGTTTATATTTTAGACTATACAATTTTCTAAATTTTTAGTTATCTTATGTTTTACATTATGGCTTACATCTTAACCTATAGACTTTTACCTTTTTGGTGCAATTTAACATGTCCTATATCAATCATTGCATGATCTTGTGGAACACTTCCATTGTCCCACAGTTACACTGATTCCATCTATTCAATACCTCTTTCCCCCTCCCCTCAGGGCCCACAGAGACAATCAATCTTCATTACTTGAAGGACCATATTCAGAGATACTTGCAACAATATTGAGGGCGTGACGTACTTGACTGCCTTAACCCATTGTGAGCCACCAATTCTCTCGAGACATACAATTCCCTCTGTTTGAGAACATCAGTCCTCCCCAGGATGTGGGTATATCTTCACTCTCATTGTATGGGTTTCCACCCAATGATATAACCCACTATGACAAAATGAGCACTCACACACTCCCTAGAAGCCTGCCCTGTGTCAGATGCCCCCCCTTAAGCATCTTAAACAGGTTACCTTCCTTATTATATTTTCTAAAGAGTTTTCTCAACATTATAGTTTCAACCACATACCTGACAATCTCCTATGTTCAAATGTTAACTTCACCCTCCCCCAATTTCTTGGGCCATCTGATCCATCCTCCCGTCCCTAGTCTCCCTCAAGCTCACAAAGCCCCACCCAAAGGTATCCCTATGCCCAATTTTATCCCTTCCCTGTACAAATACTTACCTCCAGCCTATCATAGATTTCACCCATATAGGTGTAAGTTCACAACCTTCCAAATTCTACATCTCCTCTGGAGTTTTAATTTGTTCCCATGACTAATCTATATCTTCCTGTTGATTAGTATAGTTTGTAATTTTGCAGATGTCTAAGCTTCTGATTACCTTCATGAGTTACCTCTGAAGGTCATTTTCTCTCTCTTCTTTAGGGTTTCATTGTTGATTGGCTTTGTACTAAGGGTCTTCTTTGATGCTTGGTCCAACTTATTCTGAATCTTTAGAGTAGCCCATGTTTAACAGCTCAGATTTTCTCAGTTTTTCTTCACTATTTCTTGCCCTGAAATGTAATGACAATATTTTTGGACTGCACTTTTTGTGCAATTGTTTCACCTCTAAAATATAGTTCTTTTCCTCTTTTCCTTTCTGGGAATCTTGATTTCTTCTGTTTGTTTTTGTGCAAAATTTTCTCCCCAGCTACTTTGACTTGTTTAAATACATTTCATCACTCAGTACCCCATTTTCCTTACATTTTTCAGTTCTGTGATCCATCCTATCATACAAAAGTTCAGTTTTACCCCCTTTTTTCTGTTTGGCTTTCCTACCTCTGGTTTCTTCCCCCATTAAGTTATCCCTCCCCATGGACCTAGATGACATCAATCCAGAAATGTGAGTCAATCCAGAAAGGTCTGTTTTGCATTTAAATGGTACATCAAACATAACCTGGATTTATAGTATGCACCTTCTGCCAAAACTTCTGTCAAGGTCTCTCTTTATTTTTTCCCTGGGGACCCTTTTGTAAGTGACACTCATCAGCCATATGTTCCACCCTAGGTCTCTTCAGACTTGGGTCTCTGTGCCTGAATATGTGTAGGGATTTTACTCACAGCTGGAGTGGCTCCATAGTCTGAACCTTCAGCAGGAGGGACCTGGGCCATGCTACCCCATGTGACTCCCAAGCTGTGCAGGAGCAAATAAGAGGGAAATATCTAGACTGGTAGGTTTGGGCCAGAAATCTTCTATGTAATCTTGGAGATTATTTTTCTTTAAGTCAGCACTTGTGCAGTATTTCACTAGTGTCTATCATCCTCCAAAATTCCAAATAAGTGTGATTGTCCTTTATTATTTGATTCTGATGGGGGTCATTTCCAGGGGATATCTTATTTTGCCATGTTGGTGGCATCATCTCTTTTGCTCACTTTTGCTCCCACTCTCTCTCAGTTGGTTATGAGTTAGTGAGGCAGAAAGAGCACCACACCAATCCCTGTCAAATTCCTCTAGGATAAGGAAAATGTAGCAAGCAAATCCATGTCAGTCAGCAAGCATCTGCTATGATTATGGGCATATCTTGAAAGGGAAAGAGTGAAAAACTTGTCGTTTACTCTCAATGCATCTTGGGCAGGGAAGAATCCAGGAAAAAACAACATAACACCAATTGATACCTACTTTGTGCTTGGCACACACATTGTATTTAATTTAATCTCTGTAAAAGCCATGTTAGGTAGGCATCTTTATCCCCAAAGATGTCAAGTCACCTTTCCAAGATTACTCAGCCAATAAGTAACACATTTGAGATTTGAACCTAGATCAGTACTCTTTTCCTTACTCTACAGTTGCCTCTCTTAGTAGAACCAGCAAATTCAGCAGCACTTTTGCACAGCTTCTCATCTTCACCCCTCAACCCACAGTGTGACAGACTCTCTTCTAAGTCTGCCATTTTCCTCTATGCCCATATAATCCATAAATGACCCACAAATACATGAAAGCATCCTTACAAAAGGTAAATTATTAAATTTCTGAGGAAAAAAACTATAAAATCCTATCAATTCTACTTCCTAAATACCCCTTCAATCCTTCCCTTCTCTCCATTCCCACTGTGTTTCCCCCAAGCACGACCCACACTCACTTCGTACTTCTATTACCACAGCAGCTTCCAGGCTTTTGCCCCGTCCCTGAATGACCTTGGCCCAGCCCTCTTCGCCAGTTCCCAAAGTTTACACCCATCACACATGTTCTAGTTTTCTAGCCTGCTCCAAGCAAATCCCATGAAATGGATTGGCTTAACAATGGGAATTTGTTAGCTAACAGTTTTGAAGCAGAGAAAAATGTCAAAATCAAGGCATCATTATGGTGATGCTTTCTTTCAGAAGACTGGCTGCCAGTGATACTTGAATCCTTTGCCACAGGGCAAAGCACATGGTAGTATCTGCTGATCTCTCCCTTCTTGAGGGGTTTCTTTGCTTCCAGTTTCTTGCTTCCATAGCACTCTCTCTCTCTTTCCCTCTATTCATAAAAGATTCCAGTAAGTGGGTTAAGACCTTTCTTTAATTAGAGTGGACTTACTGATATTCTATACATGAACTATTGTGATTAGTAATTGAAGAAAATGTGGCATTGGTGTAGAAAAAGTGGCCATGGCAGCTGCTGAGGGTAGGGAGTGGGAGAAGAGATGTGATGTGGGGGCATTTTCGGGGGTTGGCGTTGTCTGGGGTGGTGTTGCAGGGACAGTTACCAGACATTGCACGTCCTCCCATGGCCCACTGGGTGGACTGTGGGAGAGTGTGGGCTATGGTGTAGACCATCGACCATGAGGTGCAGCAGTGCTCAGCGATGTATTCACCAAGTGCAATCAATGTGTCATGATGATGGAGGAGGTTGTTGTTATGGGGGGAAGAGTGGAGCGAGGGGGTGGAGGGTATATGGGGACCTCATTTTTTTTAATTTTTAAAGACAGAAAAAGACCTTTCTTTAATGAGGTGGGTCACATGTTAACTGAAGTAGCCTCATCAAAAGAGCCTCTTTACAATTGGTCCACACCCACAGAAATGAATTAACTTTAAGAATATGCTTTTCTGGGGTACATACAGCTTCAAGCCAGGACAACACACACATTCACTGGGGGCCAAAGAAAAATTCTGTCTATTCTTTAAACACTAAGTCTTACTGAGTTCATAACTGATTGTTTAATGTGCTTTATAATAAAACAACATTCACCAGGGCAGGAACTATGTTTCTGTCAGTCATCACAGTAAATTAGTGCTTAGGACCTGGTCTGACATAGAGTAGGTACTCACTGAATCTTTGTTGAATTAAAAACCTAATTGGGAGAGACTTCTGGGGAATATGGCAGAGTATGGAATCAATCCTTCCCCCAAAACAACAATTACAGAGACAGAAACTATCTGAAACAGCTATTTTGAAACTTCAGAGGCCAGAAGAACAATGTATAGCATTCAGGGAAGAGCAGGAGGAAGAGGTTAATAAATTATGATAAAGAACAGTAAATTGCCCCCTCCATGTCTCTACTGGTGTCCAAACCACAGGACAAGCTGCCATGGGGTCCAGTTGCTGGCTAGTTGCTGTTTACTGAAAAGGACATAAATATCCTCTTCCTCAAGAACAGGGAAGTGCATAACCAATCACTGATCACAGCTTTTGACTAGTGATTTTGGGTCCAGCTTTGAGGGTACTCATTGTTTCAACCCCACCTCAGCCCAGACAAAGGCAACTATAGCAATTGTTTTAACCATCCATGGAGAGAGGCAGTTGTAGTAGAGATTTAAATATGCAGCACTTCCTCAGGGTTGGGGGGATAATAGGTGAAGGGCTGCATTTTCCGGGAAGGCCAGGAAAGCACAATGGTGGGGAGCCATCAGAGATGATTTTGGTGCACTTACCTGACCTCCTCACCAGGGCATTTTGAAGCCAGTCTGCATCACATTTATGGGCCTCTGGCCTGATTTTGTCTGGGAAAGACTGACTTGGGAACATTTTCTTTGGGGTGACCTTCCTCCCAGAATTTGCTATCCAGGCAAAAGCATCTAGAGACAATTAAATAGATGGAATCAATGTAATTGTGTGGGCAATAGAAGTGTTTCATAAAATTATGCAAGGATGGATATAAGACATGTTTAATTACACCAAAAATATATAGGGGCTGATAGGCTAAAATGTAAATCATAATGTAAAACAAGATAACTGAAAATTTAGAAAATTGTATAGTCTAAAATATAACCACAATGTAAACACAAATGTTACCTTGTTTCAAAGCTATTTTCTCAATATCTGTACATCAGTTTCAGTAAAGATAGTATGAATATGTAAAAAGATTATTGCTGTGAAAGGGAAAAGGTTTTATGTTGGATATGTGGGAGCACTGTATATTGTATATATGAATTACTGTGATCTAAAACTTTTGTGAAGATAAGCTTAATAATTAGGGAAAAAAAGAAAAAGAAAGGACGCAGACACTGAGGAAAAGACAGAAGAAGTTGCCTTGCCAATTTGCATTCAGGGCAACACTTATTGCAGTGATGGAAGGCAAAACACCAAAAACAAAGCTTTTGCATTTTTTAATTATTTGATGCCCCATTTTATTTTTACCTTAATTTTTCTAAATTAATATGTATTCTATATCTAACCTTTAAACTCATCACTATATTCCATTTTACTATTAATGGAACCTGGCAATATATTGGGCTTCATTTTTCAGCAAGTTTTAGATCACAGAGAGGTTCAACAATGTCAGGGGAGGAATACTGGTGTGGGATGTTATTGACAGGGGACACATAGTTGGCAGGGAGTTCTCCAGGGCATATATCTAGGGTACATAAAAATGTTTGGATATTTTCATAGTGGATACAATTAAAAACAGCAACTGAGGGAGTGCTGAGTTCCTAGTCAGGGGAGCACTATCACAGTCCCTAAAGGAACAGCAATAATCCCCCAAGTGCAACAGCAAAAACCAAAAAAGAATGAAGGTCCAACAATGAGCCCTTGATACTAATGACTATGCTTGTGAGTCTGTGCACCTGAAATAAGAACGAGGCCTAGAGCTGCAGGGTGCCTAGGAGTTACCTCCTGAGAGCCTCCATATTGCTCAAATGTGGCCAGTCTCAAAGCCAAACTCAGCATGTAAATGCATTGCCTTCCCCCCAGCATGGGACATGACTCCTGGGGATGAGCCTCCCTGGCACCGAGGGATTACTATCAAGTACCAGCTGATGATGTAACTAGAAAATGACCTTGAATAAAAGGGTCAACTCGGACCAGCAGAATATCTCAGTCTACATATAATACCAGGAGTTAAAAATGCTTTTTGACCTGAATCAAGAGGGAAATGGAAAGGACAAATGAGTTTATATGGCTATGAGTCTCCAAAAAGAGCCAGGAGGTTATCAGAGGGGTTGCCCTTATGCACACCTGAGCAGAGTCTCAGAGACAGATAAAGTAGATACAACCCCAGGCATTGGTTCTTCTGAGGGCTACAGAGACCCACAGGTTCTATGGTCATGGCAGATGTCAGTTGGCCCTACTTTGGAGTTTGTGTTTCTGTGTGATGGAGCTGGACTCAAATGTGATCTTTGTTCACAAGCCTCTCCTGTTACTTTTACTGGATCTGTAGTTGGTGCTGGGGCTTAGTGTATACTCAGGGGACCTGAATCTCTGGACTGACCATGTGAAAGCCAGACCCTGAGCCTTAATAGACTTGCAACTCCTACACTCTGGTTTATTGGGCTTACCCCACTCAGCTAACATGGAGGTGGAGAAGGTCAACCACCATACCAGGGAGCCGAGAGTGCCTACAACTGAAAGCAGGCGAATTGCATCCAGCATCCATGTGGAATCTAAGCCCCCTATGATATAGATGTGGAATGGACACAACCATTCCAGGGTCCACAGGATGTAGGAATAGAGTATGGATTAGAGTGGACTTACTGATATTCTATTCATGAACTATTGTGATCAGTAATCGAAGAAAATGTGGCATTGGTGTGGATAAAGTGGCCATGGTGACTGCTGGGGGTAGGGAGTGGGAGGAAGAGATGTGATGTTGGGGCATTTTCGGGACTTGGAGTTGTCCTGGGTGGTGCTGCGGGGACAGTTACCAGGCATTAAATGTCCTCCCATGGCAAACTGGGTGGACTGTGGGAGAATGTGGGCTATGGTGTGGGTCATTGACCATGAGGTGCAGTGGTGCTCAGAGATGTATTCACCAAATGCAATGAATGTCTAATGATGATGGAGGAGGTTGTTGCTCTGGGTGGAGGAATGGGGTGAGGCAAATGGCAGTTATATGGGGACCTCATATTTTTTTTATGTAACATTAAAAAAAAAAGGCAAAAATAAATAAAGTCTTTTAAAATGTCAAAGAAGAATCCTATATCTGGTAAAATTATCTTTCAAAAATGAAAGAGTTAATTACCAGAAGATCTTCCCTACAAAAAGTGCTGAAGAGTAGTTCTCCAGGCTAAAAGAAAAGGACATTAACCAGTAACTCAAAGCCATAAGAAGAAATAAAGAACCTTGGTAAAGGAAACTACAAAGGTAAATATAAAATACTTCATTATTGTACTTTTGATTTATAACTTTTCCCTTCCCTGTTATGACACGCAAATATTTAAAGATATTAAATTTATATCAATGATAATACAATGCATAAAGATGTTATCTGAGATGATATAAAGGGGAGGGAAGGAAATATATAGTAGAGTTTGTATACTACTGAAACTAAGTAGGTACTAGTTTAAGATGTTAATTATAATTATAAATGTAACCAATAAGAAAATTAAAAAGTAGAGAAAAGTGAATCTAAAGATCACACAATTTGAAAAAATGAACACAGAATTTAAATAAATATTTCTCCAAAGAAAATATTCTAATGCATAATAAGTATATGAAAAGATGCTTAACCTCATTAGCCATTAAAAATGCAAATTAAAACTACAATGAGGTACCATTCCACAACCACTAACATGGCTTTTTTTTTTTTTCAAACTGCAAATAACAAGTTTGGTGAGGATGCAAAGAATCCTCATATATTGAGGATTCTTATACAGTCATACATTGTTGATGAGAATGTAAAATGGTACAGCCACTGTGGAAAATAGTTTGGCTGTTCCTCAGAAAGTTTAGGACAGAATTACCATATTCTATGGTATATATCCAGGAATTCCACTCCTAGGTATATACCCCCAAACAATTGAAAGCAGGAACTTGGACAAATATTTGGATAGCAATATTCATGACACCTTTATTCACAATTGTCAAAAGGTGGAACCTACTCAAGTGTCCATCAGAAGATTAATATATAAACAAAATGTGGTGTATTGCATACAGTGGAATATTATTCAGCCATAAAAATGAACAAATTGCTGGTACATGCTACAACATAGATGAATCTTGAAGATATCAATTGAATGAAAGCTGACACAAGAGAACAAATATTATATGATTTCTCTTATGTGAAATACTATAATAAGCAAATTCATAGAGACTGGAAAAAGAAGTTTCTGGGGATGAGGGCGGAAGGGTGTAATAGGGAGTTATTGCTAAATAAATATGAATTTTGGTTTGGGGTGATAAAAAATAGTCTGGAAATTAATCGTGGTGAAAGTTATACAGTATTGTCAATGTACTTAATATCAAAGAATTGTCCACTTAAAAATCATTAAAATGATTTGTATTATGTATATTTTATCACAATTAAAAAATAATTTTTTTAAAGATTAATGATTTGAAGACCTAACTTTTTTTAAGCAGTTGCTAATGTCCAGGCTCTGTGTTAAGTGCTTTCACATACATCACTTTAATCCCCATGAAAAACCTGTCACTATTATCCTGGATTTTTAGATCATTGAAAGTCTATGAACAAACACTCAGCACTCACTGGGTCTAATGGCATATTTAGCAATTCAGGAACCAGGAGAAAAGAAAATTCAATTAAACAAACAGTGGATTATCTTTCATAATTGAAATATATTGAAAAACCACCTAATTGGAATTTATTCCAGCTGTAAACATTAACTGTGCCCTTTGGCTAAAAAGTAATTAGGACATATGTGTTTGTTATTTACAGTGACACCAAGTTCATATTCTTCACTTAACCTTGTTTTCTGACCAACTAAGTTAACATTTACAAGTGCAATTGCTTGGGTCTCCACAAACTATGTCTTTAGACCAAGTGGTAGACAAAATAAACCCAAACAATCCAGAAACAGAAAACTTTCTCTAATAATGAAGTTAGAAAATCTGTTTTTACGTTTTATACCTCCCTGTATACTGAATTAGAGAAATTGGAATTGCTAAAAGAAGAAAACCCACAATTCTAAATTCCAGATTCCAAATACCTTAGCAAAAGGAAAAGACTGTCACCCTATTTCTTCCCTCACTATTAACTGAACAAAGGGAAGGATGAATGATTTCCAACAACCAGATGAGTGGACCTTGGACTCTCAGAACATTTCAACACCTGAGCTCATGCATTGAGAAGAGATGGTGCCCAGTGAGTGCCCTTAACCAAATCACTTATTGCAGTGTTCCTCAATTTCCTGGTGTGTAAAATGCATCTGATAACACCACACAGACTGGTTATGCAGATTGATTACATGTGAAGCCCCTGGCCCTCAGTGAGCACTCAGTAGGAAGAGTAACAGTTTCAAGCCACAGTTGTGTGCCAGGCCCTGTTCTACAACTGATAAATTTCCAAAACCACTGATGAAGGAGGTCAATGGTACTCAAACTTAGAATCCATTGGAATCGCCTAGATTATTTCTTAAATGACAGTTTGTTGGGCCTCACACCCAAATATGGTTGCCAGTTTAGCAACAACAACAACAACAACAAAATTCAAGACACCCAGTTAAATTTGAATTTCAGACAATGAATACTATTCTTGCGATATTTGGGGCATACTTATATTAAGAAGTTATTTGTTGTTTACCTGAATTTCAAATTTAACTGGGTATCTTGCATTTTATCTGGCAACCCTAAACCTAGGGTTTCTGAAACAGTAGGTCAGGGCTGAGGACAGATAATTTGCATTTCTAAAATATTTCCAGGTGATGTTGATGTTACTGGTCTGAGAGATTCACTAAGGAAGGTAATACTATCCCTATTTTATGGGTGAATAAAATGGGACACAAAAGTTATGCAACTTGTCCAAGATCCCAGCAATTAATGGCAGTGGCATGGTGAGGACACAGGCCCCTGCCCCATGTGTTTGCCATCAGGCTTCACTACCTCAATGAAAGGCTCTTGTCAGAAGAAATGCAACTGCCTCCTCTTTCCTCCCCCACCCCTTGGTAGGCTGATTAATGGCCCCCCAAGGTGTTCATTACCTTTGTAAACTGTGAACATGTTTCCTACATGGCATAAGGAACTCAGCTAATGGAGCAAGTTAAAGATCTTGAGATGGGAAGAGTAGCCTGGATTATCCAGGTGCACCCTAAATTTAATCAAGGGCCCACTGTAATTACAAGGGTACTTAGAGGTAGGGGGGAAGCAGAAACTGGATTGATGTGGCTGTGAGTCAAGGAATACCTGCAGCCTCAGAAAGTGGGAGAGGCAAGAAATGAATTCTCATGTGGAGCTTCCAGAAAGAACCAGCCCAGCTGATAATTTAGTTTTAGCCCTTTAAGACTCATTTTGGGTGTCTGAACCCTAGAACTAAAGAGAATAAATTTATGTTGTTTGAAGCCCCTAAATTTGTGGAAATTTGTTAGAGCAGCAATAGGAAACCAATATTCCATCCATGTCTGTTATCCACACAAAATCAACTTTGTGTTTGATTTCCAAGGTAAGTCAAATCATATCACTCCTCTGCTTTAAAACCCTGCAATGCACGGGAGTTGATAAGGGAAGGGAGAGGGAAAACAGAGGTGTGATATGGGGGCATTTTCAGGACTTGGAGTTGTCCTGAATGATATTGCAGAAACAGATGCAGGACATTAAATATCCTGCCATAACCCAATGAATGGACTGGGGGAAAGTGTAAACTACAATGTAAACTATAATCTATGTGGTGTAATAGTGTTCCAAAATGTATTCACCACATGCAATGAATGTGCCACACTGATGAAGGAGGTTGTTGATGTGGGAAGAGTGGGTGAAGAGGAGTGGGGTATATGGGAACCTCATATTTTTTAATGTAACATTTTGTGTGATCTATATATCTTTTAAAAATAGACAATAAAAAGTGCTAAAAAAAATGGCCAAAGAATTAAATAAGTGCTTATATTAATAAATATGGATATGTAATAAGATAAATTAACGTTATATATGTTAAAT
The DNA here is from genome assembly GCF_030445035.2 of Dasypus novemcinctus. NCBI lineage: Eukaryota > Metazoa > Chordata > Mammalia > Cingulata > Dasypodidae > Dasypus > Dasypus novemcinctus. Next base: position 32,212,620 of record NC_080697.1, read on the forward strand.
CTTCGAAATGATCAAAATTGTTGTTTTGACTGATGACATTACTACATACATCTTCATTAACAAATTGTTCTTGCCTTAAAATAAATAAAATAAAATAAAATAAAATAAAATAAAATAAAATAAAATAAAATAAAATAAAATAAAACCCTGCAATGGCTCCTATCTCCCTAAGAGTAAAATCCTCATTCTCATTGTGGCCCATAAGGCCCTATATGATCTTGCCCTGGCTATCTCTGATTTCATTTTGTTACCAATTCCCCCAGTTTACTCTGCTTCAGTTATACTGGCCTTCCAGCTGATCTTTGGACACTCCAAGCAGACCCCAGCCTCAGGGCCTTTGTATATGCTGTTCCCACTGCCTGGAACACTGTTTCTCAATTAGTCCCCAATGTTCCCCTTTTTTGTTCAGGTCTTTGTTAGAATGTCAGTTCATCAGTCTTCCCCAACTACTTGTCTAAAACAGCACCTTCCTTTGTCACTCTCTATCCCCTCATTCTCACTTATATTTCCTTGTAGCACTTATCACCACCTGACATATTAGGCATATTATATATTTATGTATATATTTATTTGTTCATCCTGTTTATGTTTCTACCCACAGAAAGGTAGGCTCCATGAAAGCAGTCATTTGTTTTAGTCACTGTCTAGAACATTGCCTGGCATAGAGTTGGTACCCCAAAAATATTTATTAAATCAATGGCTAAACTATGAGTCCATCCTGTCTTCATGCCATCCAGTTATACTAACAAAGTTAAAATTTTTTATTTAAAATTATCTTTCTCTGTAGCTATCAGAAATGCCTGAAAAATGCTAATTATTATGTTAACTTGGCTCTTAGAAATAAGTACAGAACTGAAATATCTTGTGGCTTATGCCCCAGCCCCACTTACAAAAATATCTTCTTAATACGCTACTGCTTCTTCAGAAAGTAATGTGCTAACACACATGGATTATTCCTCAGCAGCAACTTAACATTCAAGCTGAGGCCTGGAATTAAAATGTCTCTAACTTTTCTTTAGCCAAATGGTAGTTCTAATTATAGCATTCAGACTGACATGCATATTTATTTGCTCATCTCTCGCCTTGGTTTGTAATTAAGAGTTAGTTCATTCTACCTTGGGAAATGGATGACAAATGATTACAGTGTGTTCTAGGGCTAGATAATGATTAGGACAGGGTGGTTAAGGAGCCTTGGGGTATTACCCATATATATAATTATGTAATCATATTACATTTAATGTATGCATGTGGCCATAACCACAGCATGTACACAGGGATGCAGTCTGCTAAAAAGAAAGCAGGTTCTTCTATGGAAGCATGTGGCATCCTGAAAACACAAAAGCCCCAGGTCTGATCTTACCCTGCCCTAATTATCTGGTGACCCCAGGAAAGCCATTTGTCATCTGGCTGAGGGGTTCTTGACACCTTTCTGGTGAACCTTTACCTGTCCTCCTACTTTGGCAAATTGCAGGTGCTCAATAAATTTTTGTCAAATGAATGAAGTATGTAAATAAATGAGTTAATTAATGAATAGCCGCAGACTTCTGCCACAAACCCTTAGGCTACCCAGTTAAGGATGAGACTCACCCATCTCTACCTTTACCAGCCAGGGTCCACCCAAGAGCATACCAGCCACCTGCTCTGGAGACCAGGATAAGGAGGGCAAGGGCTCCCCAACATCACCCTCCCCTCTCCAAAGGCATGCACCATATCAGAGAGGAACAGGGGAGGCGGAAGGGGAGACAGGAGGTCTGCCAAAGAGACTGTGTTATCCAAAAGACACTACTTAAGTCAGTATAAATAAAGAGGCTACAGCCTAGTTGTAGGATGTAAATCTGTGCCCTCACTTTGTGCAGAAGGTCAACTGGAATTAGACTGGCAGCTATTAATAAAACAGAGGACTACAAGTGTTGGAGGGAATGTGAAGGAATGGGAACCCTCATCCACTGCTGGTGGGAATGAAGAATGGTGCAGCCATTGTGGAGGACAGTTTGGCAGTTCCTTAGGAAGATAACTATAGAACTGCAATATGATCAAGCAATTCCACTCCTGGGTATATACCCAGAAAAACTGAAAGCATATATGAAAGCATATACTGAAAGATATATGCACACCAATGCTCATAGCAGCATTATTCACTATTGCCCAAAGTTGGAAACAACCCAAACACCCATCAACAGATGAATGGATAAACAAATTGTGGTATATACATACAATGGAATATTACTCAGCTGTAATAAGGAATGCAGCATTAACACACAGGATAACATGGATGAATTGAAGACCTTACATTGAGTAAACCAAGTCAGGCACTGAAGGACAAATATTACATGAGTTCACTGACATGAATTAAGCAAATTGAGCAGTCTAGAAGATAGAAAGGGAGAAGTCAGTGAGCCAACATCCATATGCACCAATCTATGATAAGGTGGAAGTGTGTAGTTGTGCAATGGAGTAGCATGACTGTGGTGCAGTGATACTATTGGGCTGAGCAGTGCTGGTTTGTCAGGGTGAGGAGAGTGGGTTGGACTGTCCATGGAAATGAGGGGAGGGTTGGGGGAGGGAGGAGGTGAACAATGGGGATTTGTGTGTATGTGGTTGAAACCACAAAATTGGGAACATTCTTTTGGCAATATGTCAGGAGAGAATTACTGGTTTAGGGTGTTGGACATGGGGGGCATTTGGCACAGGTCACACCTGTGGCAGACTTCTAGGGAGTGTGTGAGTATTCATCTTGTCATAGTGTTTTGTATCAGTGGGTGGAGGCTCACATAATGAATGGGAAGGTGTTGTTCTTCCATCCTGAGTAGTCCTGCTATGTTCTCAAATAGAGGGCAAGAGTCCCCCGAGAGCATAAGCAGTACCTAATAGGGGAGAACAGACCAGTATATCAATCCCTCAATGTTGTTGTGAGTAACTATGAATCTTCTTCTTAAAGGGGTGAAGCCTAGTGGTTGCCATAGTTCCCGAGGGGAGGGTGATGGAGTAGAATAGATGGAACATGGGGCATTTTGGGGGCAATAAAAACATTGTATGTGATCTTGCAGTGATGGATACAGGTCATATTAAATTTCATCAAAATTTATGAACGTCTATGTTCCAAAATGTAAACCATAATGTAAATTATTGACCATGGTTAGTAACTATGGCTCAATATTTGTGCACCAATTGTAACAAATGTACCATCCACATATAAAACCTTACTAATAGGAGAAAGGGGGAAAGGAGTGAAGGGGGAAAGGGGGAAGATGTTGGGTATATGGGAATCCCATATATTCTGTATGTGACTTTTCTGTAAGATAAAGTTTCTTTGAAAAAAAATGAAAAAATAAAAGACACAGGGGTAATAAATAAAAGAAAATGTCACCATACATACAAGATAACATCTTACAGTGATGAAATACATGTCAAAAAATTTCTTTTACTTTTATAATTTAAAAAAATTTTTATTATTCCAATTTTTAAAAAATTTGTTATTTTATTTGTTATTTTTAAAACTATCATTATTGTTTCATTTTCTTATTAATTGTATTTTGCGATTTCATTGGCTTAATTTTTAAAGAAGTTTTGAATCACAGGTTACAACTGTGGCAGTGGAGGATCATTGGCATGGAGTATCAGTGATGGAGGATGCATAAGAGGTGATTTACCTGAGGCATACCTATAAGGCATACAAATGTGTTCAAACATTCATGGGGGGGGGAGCAGACTTGGCCCAGTGGTTAGGGCACCTGTTTACCACATGGGAGGTCTGCGGTTCAAACCCCGGGCCTCCTTGACCTGTGTGGAGCTGGCCCATGCGCAGTGCTGATGCGCGCAAGGAGTGCAGTGCCACGCAGGGGTGTCCCCGCATAGGGGAGCCCCACGAGCAAGGAGCGTGCCCCATAAGGAGAGCCACCCAGTATGAAAGAAAGTGCAGCCTGCCTAATGGCGCCGCCCACATGGAGAGCTGACACAACAAAATGATGCAACTAAAAGAAACACAGATTCCCGTGCTGCTGACAGCAACAGAAGCAGACAAAGAAGATGACGCAGCAAATAGACACAGAGGACAGACAACTGGGGAGGGAGTGGGGGTAGGGGTGAAAGGGAGAGAGATAAATAAATCTTTAAAAAAAAAAGTGTTCATGGGACATTGTCATGGTGGGTGGAGATTCACACAATAACTGAAAGAATATAAAATTCTCATCCTGGGGAGCTCTGCCACATTCTCTAATGGGACAGCAAGAATCCCCCAAGTACAGGAGCAGTGACTAGTGAAGGAAGATGGACCATTGGTAGGTCTTTAATATTGATGACTGTACTTATGAACCTTTACTCTTGAAATTGAAACTTAGCTTAGTTTATAAGGTGCCTATAAGTTACCACCTGAGAGCCTCCTTGTTGCTTAAATGTGGCCTCTCTCTTAGCCAAACTCAGCATATAAATGTATTACCTTCCTCCAAGCCTGGGACATGACTCCCAGGGATGAGCCTCCCTAGCACTAAAGGACTACCACCAAGTACCAAGTAGTAATGCAACTGGAAAAAGACCTTGACCAAAAGGGAGAAAGAATAAAGAAAAATTAGCTTTTATGGCTAAGAGACTTCAAAGTGAGTCAGGAGGTCATTTCAGGGGTTACACTTATGCACATCTCACCAGGATCTCACTGGCTGCCAAAGCAAATATTGCTTCAAATAGCAGAGACATCCAGACACTATAGGCAGGACAGACAGCTCAAGAGTTTGATGGCCTGCCAGTGGATCCTTCTTGGGAGTTTATTCTTCCCAGTGTGACAGAGTTGGACTCAGTTGTGATTTCCCTCTACATGGCTCTTCTGCCCCTTCTATTTGAACCTATAGTTAGTGCTAGAGTCTATAGGTGTATGTCCAAAAGACTTAAATCTTTGAGTTCTCCATGTCCCAGCTGGGCCCTGAATCTCAAGTTGTAACACTTAATCTCCAGTTCATTGGATTCACCCAGGACAACTAACAAGGAGATGATGATGGACAACAACCATCCCAAGGATCAGAGACAGTCTGCATCTGCAAGCAAGATAGTCCCATTCATCTGCCCCATGAGATCTACGCCCCCTTTCAATTAGAGGAGGAGTGGGCATCACCATCCCAGAATCCTCAGGATTGGGGAGTGAATGATGAACTAGAGTAGACTTACTGGTATTCTACTATAAACCTATTGTGATTCTAGCAATAGAAGAACTTTTATCATTGATGTGGAGGGAGCAGCCACTGGAGGTTCTGGGGAGGGGGAGAGGGAAAAAACAGATGTAATATGAGGACTTTTTCAGGACTTGGGAATTGTCCTGAGTGACATTGCATTGACAGATACAAGTCATTATATATCTTGTCATAACTTTCAAAACTGTTCAGGAGAGAGGGTAAACTACAATGTAAACTATAATCCATGCTTAGGAGCAATGCTCTAAAATGTGTTCATCAACTGTAACAAATGTACTACACTAATGAAAGATGTTGTTAAGGTTGGAAAATGAGGTGGGGGGGTTGGGAGCACAGTATATGGGAATCCCCTATATTTTTATGTAATGTTTATGTAATCTAAGTATCTTTTTTTAAAAGGTGTATTTAAAAAAAGAATTCATGCATAACTTTAGCTCTGACCTCAGGGAGGAAAGACAGACCCTGATGAGTCCACCTACAAAAGAAAAGAGGTCCCTCTTCAGAGAAAAAATTTTAGTTACTCCCTCAGGAGCAACTCGAGTTATGGTCTGCAAACCCAACGATGGAAGAGAGGAGCCACCACTAGTAACAGGCTACCCTGTCCTGCCCAAAAGACCCTGGCCCTCAGAAAAGGGAGTTGAGCAGTCTCCTTCCCCGTCTAGGCTGCCAAGACCCATGATGTCCTTGGGTGAAGGGGAGCACTGTGGGACATTTGGGTCAGCTTGGGGGGCCAGCCCACTCTGCCTGCTGCCTTTGAGCAGAAACAGCCATTTACATCCCTTACCCACGTGTTCAACAGATGTTGCTAGCCCACATGGTTGGTGCCATGGCCAGGTTCTGGGAACATACTCCGAGGTGGAGACTTGTGTGCAAATAGATTGTGGGGAAAACCTGGAGATCAGCTCCTGTAAGGGGACAAGAGAAGCAGGATTGGCAGAAAGGGAGGTGAACTGTGATTCAAGAGCAACAAAGGCCTCAGCCAAATCATAGGGGTCACTAAGGCCAGCACGGATGTTCAAAGATATCCTGAACAGAGTTAGGGATCTAGGGCTTGATAGTGTCATGTCCATCAGTCACTGAAGTGGCTGCCTTCGAGAAGGGTCCTTCAGCTGAGGGCAATTCCTGGGAGAGATGCAACCACTGGCCACCAGCAGACCAAACCTCTGACATCTGGGGTAATGAGCACCTTGGTTCTGAAGGACAGACTAGCAGCATGCACCACAGCATCCACTATAACTGAAAGGAATTGGGTCAGTGATCAGGGGCAGCAAGCCCTCGGGAGAGGAGCAGTGGTCGTTGGGGCAGAGGCCAGGCTCTCAGCCACTCCCAGGCTTGCTATCTGGGGGAAGGGACCACCCTACACACCACACATGTGTCAATCCTTTACTGACTTAGGATTTGTAGTTCCAGCAGGTAGTGGTATCTGCTTGATGGTCCTACAATGACACACTTTTTCAATTCAGTGAGCACCTCAAAGGTCCTGTCTGGTATAAACAATTTCTCAATCCTTGATTTAAGGCTATAACATTTAAAGAAAGTAGGAATAAAATAGATATACACTAACAGGTTTGAATGAGGTATTTATTTCTCAGACAATACACACTTCATAATTTGTCTTTCTAAGCCAATAAAAAGTCTGCTACTATTAAAAAGTAATTGTCAGTTATTAGAGATTGAAATGATATTTATTGCAACATTTCTCTGCAATAAAGTCTCCGTTTTTATCATTAACAAAACAAACCAGACTTCTTGCTGTAATCCTGCTGCAGCCCCTGCCATTGCCCCAGCTGCTAGGAAAGCTGTGGCCTAAGCCTCTTCTGGAATTTCCTGGGCTGAAGCAAGTTGTCTTGCAGGGTCAGAGAGAAGATCGTGTCTAGTAACTGGTTGACATGGAGTTTGGGTTTGCTCTCCTGCCTTCAGGGTCTGAGCCAAATACTTATATACTTATTGATGGTTTGATCTGCAGCACATGATCTGATAAAATATCACATCAGACCCAGGCATCCACTTCACAACAAAAGAGGCATGGTCATGAGCACCTGGGCAAGAGGCCCACTGGTCCCTTCTGCACTGACCAGAAACCACTGGCCTGATAGAGCAATGGCATAGTCTGTTGAAGGTGCAGCTGGGGCACCAGCTTGAAGATGATACCCTACAGGGATGAGGTGTTAGTCTCCATGATACATTGTACACTCAAATCAAAGATCATTATTTAGCACGGTGTCCCCAGTCAATAAAATTAGTGAGTCTGAGAAACAAGTAGAGGAAGTAAGAGTGTCCCCACTTACCATCACTCCCAGTAACCTACGTGGGGAATTTGTACTTCCTGTCCTCACAACTCTGAGCTCTGTGGGTTTAGAGGTCCTGGCCCCAGAGGGGGAACATATATACCCAGGGACACAGAAAGAGTTCCATTGCAGTATAAGCTATTGCTGCTGCTCAGGTACTCCAGGCTTCTTGTGCCAAGGGACCAGCAGACAAAAAGAGGAAACACCTCCTGGCAGGGGAAACTGAAAATGATCAGCAAGAGGAGGTAGAGCTGCTGCTTCACAGTGGGGACAGGGAGGGATCTGCCTGACACCCAAATGATCTATGTGAGTATTTCTTGGTACACACTTGACCAAAGCTCACAGGAAATGGACAAGTGCAAGAGCTACAGGTGGCATCTGGGTCACCCCATCAAGTAAGTCCTTCAGGCCAGCAGAAGTGCTAGCTGAGGGTGAGAGAAAGGAGATGATGCGCATCTGTTATGGTGTCCTAAAACAGCTTCAGTGGCAGGGACTGTAGATTCTACTACTACTGTCTGCCCTCAAGAGGCTCAAAATTCAGTTGGGGAGAAAGACAAACAAGTATATGCCTAAAATATTAAGTGATATGGGCATCAGAAAGGAAGTCACCAAAAATAAATAAATAAATAAATAATAAAATAATAAATTAAAAAAAAAAGAAAGGAAGTCACAGGCTGTCATGGGAGTACAAAGAACTGAGAATTGAATCCAGAGACTGGGGTGGAAGAACCAGAAAGACTCCTCAGAGGCAGAGACAAACCTTTGGTGGTTGTTCTGGAAAGATGACACTGCAGTCACTTGGGGAGGCATGGACTAGCATGATGTATATTGGAAATTACAAGTAGTTTGGTGCAAAGGAAGTATGAAGTGGAGAAGCAGTATCAGAGGTTAGAAAGGAGAGCAACGCCAAATCAAGAAGAGGCATGTGGCCCAACACAAGGCATTTAACTGGACCCACAAGCAATGGGGCATGTGATATGTGAGTGTGATGTGTTCAGCTGTATATTTTGCGGGTCTCCCTGGAGCCTCTGTGTGAAGTATGGAATAAATGAGACTCAGACAGTAACAAAGAGACCATGGCAATCCATGAGGATATCCTGGACTAAGGCAGCAACACTCCTCACCTCCAAGCAGGTGCACCACCCAAAACAGCCCAGGCTCTCAAGGTGGTCCAAATGGTGCAATCCTTTATTTCCCTCACAGTGAAGGTGCAATGAGATTGAAAAAACAACCCTTCCAGGTGATATCTTGGAAGGGGCACATTGCTTGAAAGTATACACTCTGATGCATCACATTGTTTTAAGCCAATGCAACTATCAGGCTGTGAATATTTTATATTCAACCAAAAGGGAAATTTCATGTGAAAAATGAGCTGCAGATTGTCAATTCAATGGCTTTGGTTTTGAAATTCAGCATCAGAGCCTCTAACAGTGATCTGCATTCCCAAATAAAATATTAAAAGAAATATTTTGTGTAACAGAATTACAATTTCTGCTTTGCCAGAATCTTGTACATTTGCAAAAATCTTCTGAGCTCCTTGGAGGGCTAAGATATAGCCCTAGAAGGAAAAGTTTAGAGAAACATGAGGACAGCATTACTAATTTATAGATCAACAAGGGAGCTACAGTTTTGAGTCTGTGACTGCTTATTGACCTCACAACTCTATCATCTTAAATCACCTTTACAGGTTAAAGAAAAAGTGGATGCAAGTTCCAACATTGAGATAAGAGTGGGAAAAAATCACAAACAGTTCCCTGCCCCTGCTTCACTGAGAGCTCTCCGAGTGAGGACAGAAGTCAGACTTCTTATGACCTTGGTCCCCTCTGTCTTCTTTAGTTTTTCTACTTCTTTGTAGATAGAATTATACTAACTCAGTGTTACAAGGTCCTTGAGAAACTAACCCTTCTCATTTTACAGATGAGAAAACAAAACCAGAAGGGACAGATACTTTGCACAGAACTGAAAATAACTATATAACAAGAACCAAAAATAAAGTCATTTTTGCCATTGATGAATGTATATATGAAAGCAAAATGAAGAAATGAGCAAGTATGTACATTTACCAAGGTCACAAACCTGGTTGGAGGCAGTTCTGCCAGTCCTCTTCAGGCCATGCTACAATGGTCAGTACTTTTTTAAAATTTATTTTAATTTTAATTTTAATTTTTTGTCTTTATTTTTTTAATATTACATTCAAAAACTATGAGGTCCCCATGTACCTCCAACTGTCCTCACCCCACTCTTCCCCCCATAACCACATTCTCCTCCATCATCATGAGACATTCATTGCATTTGGTGAATACATATATTAAACCCCAGCACCAACTACTGTTCTGGTAAAAGTAACAGGAGAGGCTTGTGAACAAAGATCACATCTGAGTCCAGCTCCATCACACAGAAACACAAACTCCAAAGTAGCGCCAAGTGACATGGCACTGAACTCCATCTGCCATGACCATAGAACCTGTGGGTCTCTGTAGCCCTCAGAAGAACCAATACCTGGGGTTGTATCTACTTTATCTGTCTCTGGGACTCTGCTGAGGTGTGCATAAGGGCAATCCCTCTGATAATCTCCCGGCTCTTTTTGGAGACTCATAGCCATATAAACTCCTGTGTCCTTTCCATTTCCCCCTTTTATTCAGGTCAAAAAGCATTTTTAACTCCTGGTATTATATGTAGACTGAGATATTCTACTGGTACGAGTTGACCCTTTTATTCAAGGTCATTTTCTAGTTACATCATCAGCTGGTACTTGGCAGTAATACCTCTGCGCCAGGGAGGCTCAACCCCAGGAGTCATGTCCCACACTGGGGGGAAGGCAAAGCATTTACATGCTGAGTTTGGTTTCGAGACTGGACACATTTGAGCAACATGGAGGCTCTCAGGAGGTAACTCTTAGGCACCCTGCAGCTCTAGGCCTCATTCTTATTTCAGGTGCACAGGCTCACAAGCATAGTCATTAGTATCAAGGGCTCATTGTTGGACCTTCCTTCTTTTTTGGTCTTTGCTGTTGCACTTGGGGGATTGTTGCTGTTCCTTTAGGGACTGTGATAGAGCTCCCCTGACTAGGAACTTGGCACTCCTCAGTTGTTTTGAATTGTATCCACTACGAAAATATCCAAACATTTTTATGTACCCTAGATATATGCCCTGGAGAACTATCTGCCAACTATGTGTCCCCTGTCAATAACATCCCACACCAGTGTTCCTCCCCTGACATTGTTGAACCTCTCTGTGATGCAAAACTTCTTCAAAATTGTAAATCCTCACAGGGCCTACATGATGGAATAGAGGAGAGTATGGGCCATGATGTGAACCAATGTATATGAGGTGCAGAGGTGCCCAAAGATGTACTTACCAAATCCAATGGATGTGTCATGATGATGGGAACGAGTGTTGTTGGGGGGGGGGAGAGGGGGGGTGGGGGGGTGGGGTTGAATGGGACCTCACATATATATTTTTAATGTAATATTATTACAAAGTCAATAAAAAATAAAAAAATTAAAAAAAAAAAAAAAAAAGTGAAGCCCAATATATTGCCAGGTTCCATTAATAATAAAATGGAATATAGTGATGAGTTTAAAGGTTAGATATAGAATACATATTATTTAGAAAAATTAAGGTAAAAATAAATTGGGGTATCAAAAAATTTAAAAATGCAAAAGCTTTGTTTTTTATGTTTTGCCTTCCATCTCTGCAATAAGGATTACCCTGTATAAAAATTGGTAAGGCAAATACTTCTGTGTTTTCCTCAGTATCTATGGCCTATCTTATTCTTTTCTTTTTTCTAATTATTAAGCTTATCTTCACAAAAGTTTTAGATCACAGTAATCGATATATACAATATACAGTACTCCCACATATTGAATATAAAAGCTTTTCCCTTCCACAGCAATAATCTTTTTACATATTCATACTATATCTACTGAAACTTATGTACAGATATTGAGACAATAGTTTTGTGTTTACATTGTGGTTTATATTTTAGACTATGCATTTTTCTAAATTTTTAGTTATCTTATGTATTACATTATGATTTACATTTTACACTATCAGCCCCTATATAGTTTTGGTGTAATTTACATGTCTTATATCCATCCTTGCATAATCTTGTGGAACACTTCTATTGCCCACACAGTTACATTGGTTCCATCTATTCAATACCTATTTCCCACTCCCCTTAGGGCCCACAGTGACCATCAATCTTCATTGCTTGAAGAGCCATGTTCAGAATTATTTGCAACAGTGTTGAGGGGTTGACATGCTCAACTGCCCTGATGCACTGGGAGCCACCATTTCTCTTGAGAGATACAAATCCCTCTATGTGAGGGCATTAGCCCTCCCCAGGATGTGGGTATACCTTCATTCTCATTATATGGGTCTCTATCCAATGATATAACCCACTATGGCAAAATGAGCATTCACATATTCCCTAGGAGCCTATCCTGCATCAGGTTATCCCCTTTAAGCATCTTAAACAGGTAACCTTTATTATATTTTTGAAAAGGTTTTCTCAGTGTTATACTCTCAACCAAATACCTGACAATCCCCTATGTTAGTATGTTGCCCCACCCTTCCCCCAATTTCTTGGGCAATATTACCCATCCTCCCATCCCTGGCCCCCTCAAGCCTGCAAAGCCCCACCCAAAGGTAACCCTATTCCCCCATTTTATCCCTTCCTTGTACACATACTTACCTCCAGCTTATCATAGATTTCAACCATGTAGGTGTCAGCTTACATCCTTCCTCTACCCCCCAGTTTCCTGTAAGCCTATCATCCAGTCTCTAACTCTCTGAGGCAGCTCAGTTTACTTATTTCATATCATTGAGGTCATGTAGTATTTGTCCTTCAATGCCTGGGTTGCTTCACTCAACATAAGGTTCTCAAGATTCATCCATGTTATCACGTGTGTTTGTAGTGTATTCTTTCTTAAAGCTGAGTAGTGTTCCATTGTATGTATATACCACATTTTATTTATCCAGTCATCTGTTGATGGGCATTTGGGTTGATTCCAACTTTTGGCAATAGTGAACAATGCTGCTATGAACATTGGTGTCCATATATTGGTTTGTGTCCTTGTTTTCAGTTCTACTGGGTATATACCCAGCAGTGGAATTGCTGGGTCATATGGCAAAATCTATAGCTAGTTTCTTGAGAAACCGCCAAACATTCCTCCAGAATGGTTGGATCCTTCTGCATTCACACCAGCAGTGGATGAGTGTTCCCATTCCTCCACATCCTCTCCAGCATTTGTAGTCTTCTGTTTTTTTCAAAGCTGCCAATCTTATGGGAGTAAGATGGTATCTCATTGTAGCTTTGATTTGCATTTCCCTGATAGCTAGAGATTTGGAGCATTTTTTCATGTACTTTTTAGCCATTTGTAATTCTTATTTGGAGAAGTGTCTGTTTAAATCTTTTTGCCATTTTTTAAATTGGTTGTCTTTTTATTTTCAAGATATAGTAGTTCTTTATATATGTAGGTTATAAGTGTCCTATCAGATTTATGGTTACCAAATATTTTCTCCCATTGTCTAGGCTCTCTTTTCACTTTCTTGACAAACTCCTTTGAGGTGCAGAAGGCTTTAATTTTGAGGAAGTCCCATTTATCTATTTGTTCTTTTGCTGCTCATGCTTTTGGTGTGAAGTTCATGAAGTCGTTTCCTATTACAAGGTCTTGTATATGCTTCCCTACACAGCTTTCCAAAGTCTTTATGGTCTTGGCTCTTATATTTAGGTCTTTGATCCATCTTGAGTTGATCTTTGTATAAGGTGTGAGTTGGTAATCCTCTTTCATTCTTTTACATATGGATATCCAGTTCTCCAGGCACCATTTGTTGAATAGGCCATTCTCTCCCAGTTGAGAAGGTTTGGTGGCTTTATCGAATATTATATGACTATATATATAAGGATCTACATCAGAACTCTCAATTCAGTTCCATTGGTCTGTATGTCTCTCCTTGTACCAATACCATGCTGTTTTCACTACTGTAGCTTTGGAGTATGTTTTGAAGTCAGGCAGTGTGATTCCTCCCATTTCGTTTTTCTTTTTCAATATGTCTTTAGCTATTCAGGGCCTCTTTCCTTTCCAGATAAATTTCATAGCTAGTTTTTCTAGTTCCTTAAAGAATGCTGTGTTGATTTTTATTGGCATTGCATTGAAGGTGTAGATCAGTTTTGGTAGGACAGACATCTTAACAATATTTAGTCTTCCTATCCATGAACAGGGAATATTCTTCCATGTATTTAGGTCTTCTTTGATTTCCTTGAACAGTGTTGTGTAGTTCTCTGTGTATAACTTTTTTACGCCTTTAGTTAAATTTATTCCTAGGTATTTGATTTTTTTATTGACTATTGTAAATGGTATTTGTTCTTGATTTCCTCCTGAGCTTGCTCATTATGAGTGTACACAAATGCTACTGATTTTTGCGCATTGATCTTATAAGCTGCAACTTTACTAAACTCATTTATGAGTTCTAGAAGCTTTGTTGTAGACCTCTCAGGGATTTCTATGTATAGGATCATGTCATCTGTAAATAATGAAATTTTGACTTCTTCCTTTCCAATTTGAATGCCTTTTATATCTGGTTTTTTGCCTCAGTGCTCAAGCAAGTACTTCTAAGACAATGTTAAATAGAAGAGGTGATAGTGGGCATCTTTGTCTTGTTCCTGGTCTTAGAGGGAAGGATTTTAGGATTTCACCATTGTAAACGATGTTGGCTGTGGGTTTTTCATATATACTCTTTATCATGTTCAGAAAATTTCCTTGTATTCCAAAATTTTGCAGTGTTTCTATCAAGAAAGGGTGCTGTATTTTGTCAAATGCTTTTTCTGCGTCTATAGATAGGATCATGTGATTTTTTCTCTTCAATTTGTTTATATGGCGTATTACATTGATTGATTTTGTTATGTTGAACCATCCTTGCATACCCGGAATGAATCCCACTTGGTCATGGTGTATAATTTGTTCAATGTGTTGTTGGATACAGTTAACAAGTATTTTGTTGAGGATTTTTGCGTCTAGGATCATTAGAGAAATTGGTCTGTAATTTTCCTTTCTTGTGGTGTCTTTGTTTGACTTTGGTACTAGGGTACTGTTGACATCATCGAATGAGTTAGGTAATGTTTCCTCTGCTTTGATTTTTTGGAAGAGTTTCAGCAGGATTGGTGTTAGTTCTTTCCAGAATGTTTTGTAGAATTCACCTGTGAAGCTGACTGGCCCTGGGCTCTTCTTAGTTGGGAGGTTTTTAATGACTGATTCTATCTCTTTACTTGTGATTGGTTTGTTGAGATCTTCAATTTCTTCTTTCATCAATAAAGGCTGCTTATGTGTTTCTAGGAATTTGTCCATTCCCTCTGAATTTTTATTTTTGTTGGAATATAGTTTTTCAAAGTATCCTCTTATGATAGTCTTTATTTCTGTGGGGCCAGTGGTGATATCTCCTTTCTCATTTCTTATTTTGTGTATTTGCATCTTCTCTCTTTTTTTCTTTTTTAGTCTAGCTAAGGGTTTGTCAATTTTATTGATCTTCTCAAATAACCAGCTCTTGGTCTGTTTATCTTTTCAAGTACTTTCTTATTTTCTATTTCTTTTAGTTCTGCTGTTATCTTTGTTCTTTCTTTCTTCTTCCTGTGGGGTTACTTTGTTGTGTTTTTTTACTAATTCCTCCAAATGTGCAGTTAGTTCTTCAATTTTTTCTCTTTCTTCTTTTTTGATGTATGAATTAATGGCTATAGATTTCCCTCTCAGTACTGCTTTTGCTAAATCCCATAAGTTTTTGTATGTTGTGTTATCATTTTCATTAGTTTCAAGGTAGTTGTTAATTTCTTTTGAGATTTCCTCCTTGACCCATTGTTTTTCTAAGAGTGTGCTGTTTAATTTCCATATCTTGGTGTGAAATCTGGCCCTCTGGCCCTTGCAGAGTTCCAGTGTCACTCCACTGTGGTCAGAGAAATTATTTTGTATGATTTTGATCTTTCTGAATTCATTGAGCCTTACTTTGTGGCCTAGCATATGGTCTATCTTGGAGAATGATCCATGTGCACTTGAGAAAAATGTATATCCTGCTGTATTCGGGTGTAATGATCTGAATGTCTATTAGATCCAGCTCCTGTAATATACTGTTCAAAGTTTTTGTTTCTTTATTGAGTCTCTTTTGAGATGTTCTGTCCAAAGTTGATAGTGGTGCATTAAAGTCTCCCACTATAAATGTAGAGGCATCTATTCTTTAACTTAGCTTTTCCAGTGTTTGCCTCATGTATCTGCCGGTGCCCTTGTTAGGAGCATAAATATTTATGATTGTTTATTCTTCTTGAAAAATTATCCCTTTCACTAATATGTAGTATCCTTCTTTATCTCTCACAATTGTTTCACATTTAAAGTCTATTTTGTCTGAATATTATTATAGCTACTCCTGCCTTTTTTTGATTATTGTTTGCTTGTAAGATTGTTTTCCAGGCATTCAGTTTCAACTTCCATGAATCTCTGGGTCTAAGATGTGTTTCTTTTGGACAGCATATAGATGGGCCATATTTCCTTATCCAATCTCCCAGTCTAAATCTTTCAACAGGTAAGTTTAATCCATTGACATTCAGTGTTATGACTTTCAATGAATTATTTATGGTAGCCATATTTTGTTTGGACTTGTGTTTGTCATATTTTGTTTGTTTTTTTCCTTCTCTTTTTGTCTTTTTTGTTGCTCTTACACTCTCCTCCAACTCTGCCTGTCCTGTTTTCCCTTTCTTCCTGCAAAACTCCCTTTAGTATTTCTTGAAGGGCAGGGTTCTTGTTGGCATACTCTTTTAATTTCTGTTAATCTGTGAATATTTGGACTCTCCATCATTTTTGAATCCTAGCTTAGCTGGGTAGAGTATTTTTGGTTGGAAATTTTTTTCTTTTAGTACCTTGACTATATCATGCCACTGCCTTCTTGCCTCCATGGTTTCAGATGAGAAATCAGCACTTAATCTTATGGAACCTCCCTTGTATGTGATGGTCCTCTTTTCTCTTGCTGCTTTTAGAATTTTCTCTTTGTCTTGAGCATTGGACAATTTGACAAGTATATGTCTTGGGGTGGGCCTGTTGGGATTTATGGTGTTTGGGGTGCATTGTGCTTCCTGGACATGGACATCCATCTCTCTCAGTAGATTTGGGAAGTTTTCAGCCGTTATTTCCTCCAACACCCCTTCTGTCCCCTTTCCCTTCTCGTCTCCTTCTGGGATGCTTATAATATGTATGTTTGTGCATTTTGCTTTTTCATTCAAGTCCCTAAGTCCTAGCTGGATTTTTTCTGTCTTTTTATTGATCAGATCTACTATCTGTTTGCTTTCAGATGTACTGTCTTCCACATCATTAATTCTCTCCTCTGCCTCTTCTAATCTGCTGCTATTTGCTGAGAGTGTATTTTTCATTTCTTGAACTGTGGTGTTCATCACCATCATATCTGTTATCTTTTTACATATGTCTGCAATTTCCTCTCCAAGTGTTTTCTTCATATTGTTAAGCTCTTCCTATACTTCATTAAGTTGGTCTCTAATATATGTGTTGAGATCTTTAATTACTTGTGTGAAGTTCTACTCCCTTTCCTGGTTTTTAGTTTTTTCATTGGATTCGGCCATGTTTTCCTGATTATTGGTTTGGTTTGTAGTTTTTTGTTGCTGTCTGGTCATCATTTTATCTTGACAGGTTTAATCAGTTCCTTAGCTTCTTTGTCTAATCTTGGGGATTAATTAGTTGTTCTTGCATAAGTGTTATGTCTTCTTTTTGTCACTTTGTTCTTCTTACTCTATTTTCTTGTTGCTGGGTAAGTTCACTTTGAAGGAAAATATTAGGCCAGGGAAAGCAAAATGAGTAAGAAAAGAAAATGTGTAAAGTAGTATTGGTAATAAATGTTAACAGAGCAACAATGTGAAATCTGGGAGACTGGATATTAGACTCATGTAAGTTGTGTAGAGTTATCACAGTAAGCAGAGTACCTGTAATGAGACAGTCAACTGAATATGGGGAGGAATATAGTATGAATTAAAAATCCAGTGTTTTCATGACAGAGGGAAAGAGAAAAGAAAGATAATAATATCAAGAGTGGATAAAAGACAGAAAACAGAACAAAGGTATAAGAAATTAAAAGAAAGACAATTTGGGGGATAAAGAAAGGGAGGTGGAATGTAAGAAAAACAGTAGATGATGGAGGATAGAAAGATGCAGGGGAAAGGGGATAGTGTAGGTGGCCAAAATCAATACACACAGAAAAGAGGAAATGGAGGATGAGGAAACACAGCAAGTGTGAAGAACTCCCTGCAGCACCTATCATATGAGAAAATAAAATAAGAAAAAGAGAGAAAAGAATAAAAAGAGAAGAGAAAAGGAGGTGGGGAAAGAAAAGGGGGATAAACAAGCAAGAAAAAGAAAAAGAGAAAAAAAAAAACTAAATTAATGAAAAAGGACCCTGGGGGATAAAATGGGAGAAAAGACCAGGAGACAATGCAATATTAGCAACCAAGACAAAAAAAAGAACCCATCGTTTTAAGCTAGGAATCCTCTTTGCAGTTAAATAATACACTTAGGGATCTGACCTTCCCCCTTTCTCCTTTCCTCACTTCTCTCTCCCAGGGCAGCAGGAAAGCTGCCTGACAGGTCCGGTAGGAGATTCACGTAGGTACTTGTTGAACCAACTCAAAACAGAAGACTATGACTCTTTATTTCCAGCATGAGAGCACCTACACCTCACCAGAAACCCCAAATATGCTACTTGAAGTTTGGATAGCACCTCCTACAGACCCTCCCCCTTAGGTGTGCTAGGAGAGGTCTAATTGATCTTCTGACTACACCTTCTCCCAGACCAAGTTTCCTATCCCAGGATGTTTAGGTAAATTGGACTTTCTCAGCATATTTACCTCTCCTTTCTTCCTAGACTCTCCCCAACACAGTTGGTATACTCCTCCAAGTTCAAGGAGAGAGAAAGGAAAAAAATAAAATAAAACACAAATGCTGAGACCTAGGATAATCAAGGACCTCAGGTGGACCTCAGGGTGTGGTGGATTCAGGGATGGGAGGTCTGTGATATTGTAAACTCAAGGTTTGTGAGTCTCTGGAACATGGGCCGCCAGGGTTTAGGGGACACAGACCTGGGAACCACACATCCAGTTAACAGGGGGCCTGGGAGCACTGCAGTACAACACAGCCTTCAGGGATCCCCGCAAGTGGGTGCTAGCCCTAGGGGGAGGGGTCCCGCCCACAATCTCTGACCTCCGTGTCAGAAACCCAAAATTCCACCTCTTGCAAGAATCTCCTATGTCACTGTCTCACCAAATCGACTTCCAGACACCTCCCCCACTGCAAGACCCCAAAACAGCCCACTCAGGGCTTGGGAACTCCCCAGCACAGCAAAGCCTTTAGGAATCACCGCTGCCTAGCCGCCAGCCCCAGGGGGAAGGGTCCTGCCCACAACACCAACCTCCATGAAAGAGACCCAAAATTCTACCTCTTGCAGGAATCTCCTCTGTCACAGTCCCACTAAATCGACGTCCAGACACCTCCTGCCCTGTAAGCACCCAAAACAGCCCAGTCCAGCAGGACTCCAACCCTACACAGCCACTTCTTGGTAGGAGATATTATGAGGTGTGCTCACTCAGATGCCATCTTGCCTGACCTCTCTGGCCTGGTCAGTACTTTTGGAAGCTGTGAGATGATAAAAGCAGCTAGCTTATGGCTTGAGACAGGACACTCTCTCTTCCTTTTCTTGGTCCTGAGACTGAGGTTTCACCCAATCCCTGTTAATTCCACGGGGGGCAGGGGGGTTGTTTTAACACAATCAGTTCTTTACTTTCATTAGGCAATCTAGACTGATCTATATTATTTGAACTTGGGTTTATAAACCACCTTTCTCAGATCATGGGAATTCCAATCCTCAGATGAGAGAGAGAGAAATGGTTTAAAAAATGATTCTGATCACTTGATTTCACAGCTCAGCAAAGTGAAGGAATTTGAAGGCCCCATCAGATCAAATATAAGAGCCTATAAGAAATCAGGAGAGTACGGAATAATTCAGTAGACTGGAGATAAGAAAAATGTCACCCCATTTTTCAAGAATGGGGAAAAGGGAAATTCCAGAAATAAACTAGCAAGGGTGACATAAATTTTGAGCCAAATTCTAGTATGGGAGGGCGGGGTAAGATGGTGGTTGAGTGAGTGCACCGGATAGTCTCTCCTGCAAAGGAGTGGCTGGGCAGCATTAGAAATTCTTCAGGACCAGGCTGTTTCGGGATTTTGCAGGGCAGGAGGTGTCTGGACATTGATTTCATAGGAAGGTAACAGAGAAAATTCGTGTAAAAGATAAAATTGAGGCTCTTACATGGAGTTAGGGGCTGCACGCTGGACGCTCCCCCCTGGGGCGGGCAAAAACGTGGCACTGGTACTGCGGTGGCGATTCCTGGAGGCTCTGTGGTACTGGGGAATTCATAAGCCCTGAGCGGGCTATTGGGGGACTAACAGGGCAGGAGGCCTTCACAGACCGATTTGGGGAGACAGATGGGAGTTTTATTGCGAGGCGGGGAATTTTTGATTGCAGATACGAATAATAGCACTTCTGGCTAAAGCCCCGCCCCCAAGGCTGGCTGCTGATCTGCAGCGGCCTTAAATCGCCCACAATAAAGAGATGTCACCAGGAGGCTGTTTCAGGGGCTGGCAGGGTGGGAGATGTCTGGAAGCCGATTAGGGGAATATTTTGCGAGTCATGGGAATTTCGGTTTCAGACACTGATATCAGCACTTCCGGCTGGTGCTCCGCCCCCTGGGCCTGACTACTGATCTGCAGCATCATTAAATTGGCTGCAGTGTAGAGGTGCCTGCAGGTGGCTGTTTCAGGGGCTTGCAGGGCGGGAGGTGTCCTGAAGTCAAATTGGTGATACAGCCACAGAAGAGACCCTAGAGAGAGGGGGAATTGCGGGTTTCGGACACATAGGTAAGAGTTTGCGGATGTGACCTCTCCCGTAGGGCTGGCACCCAGCTGCGGGGATCCCTGAAGGCTGGGTTGCACTGCAGTGCTCCCAGGCTCCCTGTTAACCAGATTTGAGGTTGCCAGGTCTGTGTCCCCTAAACCCTGTGGCCCACACCCAAGGAACTCACACCTCTTGAATCTGCAATATCACAGACTTTCCATCCCTGAATCCACCACGTCCTGAGGCCCATCTGAGGTCCTTGATTGTCCTAGCCCTCAACGTTTGAGGGTTTTTTTTAAATTTTAATATTAATTTTTAATTTTTAATTTTTTATTATCCTGGTTGCTAATATTGCATTATTTCGTACTCTTTTCTCCCATTGTATCCCCCAAGGTCTTTTTTTTTTTTTTCATTTATTTAGGGTTTTTTTTTTGTTACTGTTGTTGTTGTTCTATATCTTCTTTTCTTTTCCTTACTTGTTCCCCTCCCTTTTCTTTACCCACCTCCCCTTTTTCTTTCTTTCTTCCTTCTCTCTTTTTTTTTCTTTCTCTCTTTTCTCTTGTCCCTCATTTTCTTCTTATTTTATTTTATCTTAATTATACAACAGGTGCTGCAGGGAACACCTCACATTTGCTGGGTTTCCTCATCCTCTGTTGCCTCATTTCTGTGTGAATTGATTTTGGCTACCTACACTATCCCCTTTCCCCCACATCTTGATATCCTCCAACATCTACTGTCTCTCCTATATTCCTCCTCCTTAAAACTATTGCCTTTCTTCTCCTCTCTCACAAAAACACTACCTTTTTAATTCATACCATATTCCTCCCATCTTCAGTCAACTACCTCATTTTAGGTACTCTACCTACTGCTATAACACTACATAACTTACATGAATCTAATATCCATCCTCCCAGATCTCATATTGTTGCTCTGGTAACACTTATTACCAATACTACTTTACACATTTTCCTTTCTTACACAATTGCCTTTCCCTGGCCCTAATACTTTCCTTCAAAGTGAACACAGCCTGCAATAAGAAATTAGAATAAGAAGAACAAAGTGACAAAGAGAAGATATAACACTTATGCAAAAACAACAGCTAATTAATCCCCAAGACTAGACAAAGAAGCTAAGGAACTGATTAAACCCGTCAAGATAAAATGATGACCAGACAGCAACAAAAAACTACAAACCAAACCAGTAATCAGGAAAACATGGCTGAATCCAATGAACAAACTAAAAACCAGGAAGGGGAGCAGAACTTTGCACAAGTAATTAAAGATCTCAGAACATATACCACAGACAAATTTAATGAAGTAAAGGAAGAGGTTAACAATATGAAGACAGCACTTAGAGGGGAAATTGCAGACATATGAAAAAAGATACCAGATATGATGGGAATGAACACCACAGTTCAAGAAATCAAAAACACACTCGAAGCAAATAGCAGCAGATTAGAAGAGGTAGAACAGAGAATTAGCGATGTGGAAGACAGTACATCGGAAATCAAACAAATAATAGAATTGATCAATAAAAGGATAGAAAAAATCCAGCTAGGACTTAGGAACCTGAATGACACCCAAAATGCACAAACATACATATTATAGGCATCCCAGAAGGAGAAGAGAAGGGAAAGGGATCAGAAGGAGTGTTGCAGGAAATAATGGCTGAAAACTTCCCAAATTTACTGAGACATATGTACATATCTGAGAAGCACAATGTACCCCAAATATCATAAACCCCAACAGGCCCACCCCAAGACATATACTTGTCAAATTATCCAATGCTCAAGACAAAGAGAAAATTCTAAAAGCAGCAAGAGAAAAGAAAACCATCACATATAAGGGAAGCTCCATAAGATAAAGTGCTGATTTCTCATCTGAAACCATGGAGGCAAGAAGGCAGTGGTATGATATAGTCAAGGTACTAAAAGAAAAAAATTTCCAAGCAAGAATACTCTATCCAGCTAAGCTAGCATTCAAAAATGATGGAGAGTTCAAAATATTCACAGATAAACAGAAATTGAAAGAGTATGCCAACAAGAAACGTCCCCTTCAAGAAATTCTAAAGGGAATTCTGCAGGAAGAAAGGAATAAACAGGACAGGCAGAGTTGGAGGAGACTGTAAGAGCAACAAAAAAGACAAAAAGAAAAGGGAAAAAACAAACAAACAAAATATGACAAACACAAGTCCAATCAAAATATGGCTAACATAAATAATTCCTTGAAAGTAATAACACTGAATGTCAATGGATTAAACTCACCTATCAAAAGATTCAAAGGCCCAGATTTCACACAAAGATACGGTAATTAAACAGCACACTCTTAGAAAAACAGTGGGTCAAAGAGGAAATCTGAAAAGAAATCAATGACTACATTGAAACAACTGATAATGATAACACAACATACCAAAATTTATGGGATGCACCAAAAGCAGTAATGAGAGGGAAATTTATAGTCATAAATTCATACATCAAAAAAGAAGAAAGAGTAAAAATTGAATAACTAATTGCACATTTGAAGGAATTAGAGAAAAAACAACAAAGTAATCCCACAGGAAGAAGAAGGAAGGAAATAACAAAGATAAGAGCAGAACTAAATGAAATAGAATATAAGAAAGCACTTGAAAAGATAAACAAGACCAAGAGCTGTTTTTTTGAGAATATCAATAAAATTGACAAACCTTTAGTGAGACTAACAAAGAAAAAAAGAGAGAAGATGCAAATATACAAAATAAGAAAGGAGAAAGGAGATATCACCACTGACCCCACAGAAATAAAGACTATCATTAGAGGATACTTTGAAAAACTATATTCCAACAAAAACGACAATTCAGAGGAAATGGACAAATTCCTAGAAACACATAAGCAGCCTATGTTGACGAAAGAAGAAATTGAAGATCTCAACAAACCAATCACAAGTAAAGAGATAGAATCAGTCGTTAAAAATCTCCCAACTGAAAAGAGCCCAGGGCCAGATGGCTTCACAGGTGAATTCTACAAAACATTCCAGAAAGAACTAACACCAATCCTGCTGAAACTCTTCCAAAAAATCAAAACAGAAGGAACATAACCTAAGTCATTCTATGATGCCAACATTACCCTAATACCAAAGCCAAACAAAGACACCACAAGAAAGGAAAATTACAGATCAATTTCTCTAATGATCCTAGATGCAAAAATACTTAACAAAATACTTGCTAATTGTATTCAACAACACATTAAACAAATTATACACCACGACCACGTGGGATTCATTCCAGGTATGCAAGGATGGTTCAACATAAGAAAATCAATCAATGTAATACACCATATAAACAGATTGAAGGAAAAAAATCACATGATTATACCTATAGATGCAAAAAAAGCATTTGACAAAATACAGAAGACTTTCTTGATAAAAACACTCCAAAAGATCCGAATACAAGGAAATTTTTTGAACATGATAAAAAGTACATATGAAAAACCTACAGCCAACATCATTTACAATGGAGAAATCCTAAAATCCTTCCCTCTAAAGTCAGGAACAAGACAAGGATGCCCACTCTCTCCCCTTCTATTTAACACTGTCTTAGAAGTACTTCCTCGAGCACTGAGGCAAGAACCAGATATAAAAGGCATTCAAATTGGAAAGGAAGAAATCAAAATTTCATTATTTGCAGAAGACATGATCCTATACGTAGAAAACCCTGAGAAGTCTACAGCAAAGCTTCTAGAACTCATAAATGAGTTTAGTAAAGTCACAGGTTATAAGATCAATGCGCAAAAATAAGTAGCATTTCTGTACACTCATAATGAGCAAGCTCAGGAGGAAATCAAGAAACAAATACCATTCACAATAGTAAATTAAAAAATCAAATATTTTGGAATAAATTTAACTAAAGATGTAAAAAACGTATACACCGAGAACTATACAAGACTGTTCAAGGAAATCAAAGAAGACCTAAATAAATGGAAGAATATTCCCTGTTCATGGATAGAAAGTCTAAATATTATTAAGATGTCTATCCTACCCAAACTGATCTACACATTCAATGCAATCCCAATAAAAATCAACAGCTTCTTTAAGGAACTAGAAAAACTAACTATGAAATTTATTTGGAAAGGAAAGAGGCCCCGAATAGCCAAAGACATATTGAAAAAGAAAAACGAAGTTGGAGGAATCACACCACCGAACTTCAAAACGTATTACAAAGCTACAGTAGTGAAAACAGCATGGTATTGGCATAAGGAGTGACACACAGACCAATGGAATCGAATTGAAAGTTCTGATATAGAACCTCATATATATAGCCATATAATGTTTGATAAAGCCACCAAACCCTCTCAACTGGGAGAGAATGGCCTCTTTAACAAATGGTTCCTGGAGAACTGGATATCCATATGTAAAAGAATGAAAGAGGATTACCATCTCACACATTATACAAAAATCAACTCAAGATGGATCAAAGACCTAAATATAAGAGCCAAGACCATAAAGACCTTGGAAAGCAATGTAGGGAAACATCTACAAGACCTTGTAATAGGAAATGGCTTCATGAACATCACACCAAAAGCACGAGCAGCAAAAGAACAAATAGATAAATGGGACTTCCTCAAAATTAAAGCCTTTTGCAACTCAAAGGAGTTTGTCAAGAAAGTAAAAAGGGAGCCTACACAATGGGAAAAATATTTGGCAACCATATATCCGATAAGAGACTTATAACTTGCATATATAAAGTACTCCTATATCTTGAAAATAAAAAGATAAACAACACATTTAAAAATGGGAAAAAGATTTAAAGAGACACTTCTCCAAAGAAGAAATACAAATGGCTAAAAGCACATGAAAAAATTCTCCAAATCTCTAGCTATTAGGGAAATGCAAATCAAAACTACAATGAGATACCATCTTACTACCATAAGATTGGCGGCTATGAAAAGAACAGAAGAATACAAATGCTGGAGAGGATGTGAAGAAATGGGAACACTCATCCACTGCTGGTGGGAATGCAGAAGGATCCAACCATTCTGGAGGACAGTTTGGCGGTTTCTCAAAAAACTAACCATATGCCATATTTTCCATATGACCCAGCAATTCCACTGCTGGGTATATACCCAGCAGAACTGAAGGCAGGGACACAAACCGATATATGCACACCAATGTACATAGCAGCATTGTTCACTATCGCCAAAAGTTGGAATCGACCCAAATGCCCATCAACAGATGAATGGATAAATAAAATGTGGTATATACATACAATGGAACACTACTCAGCTTTAAGAAAGAATACACTACAAACACACATGATAACATGGATGAATCTTGAGAACCTCACGCTGAGTGAAGCAACCCAGGCATTGAAGGACAAATACTACATGACCTCAATGATATGAAATAAGCAAGCTGCCTCAGAGAGCTAGAGACTGAAAGATAGGCTTACAGGAAATCTGGGGGTAGAGGAAGGATGTAAGCTGACATCTACATGGGTGACATCTATGATAAGCTGGAGATAAGTATTTGTACAAGGAAGGGATAAAATGGGGGCATAGGGTTACCTTTGGGTGGGGCTTTGGGGGTTTGTGGGGGGCTAGGGATGGGTGGATGAGTAATATTGCCCAAGAAATTGGGGGGAGGGTGGGGCAACACACGAACATAGGAGATTGTCAGGTGTTGGTTGAGAGTATAATGCTGAGAAAACCTTTACAAAATATAATTAGGAAAGTTACCTGTTTAAGATACTCAAAGGGGATAATCTGACACAGCACAGACTCCTAGGGAATATCTGAATGCTCATTTTGCCAGAGTGGGTTATATCATTGGATAGAGACCCATATAATGAGAGTGAAGGTAGATCCACAACCTGGGGAGAACTAATGCCACCAAATAGAGGGAACTGTATCTCTCAAGAGAAATGGTGGCTCCCAGGGCATTAGGGCAGTTGAGCAAGTCAAGCCCTCAACACTGTTGCAAGTATCTCTGAACATGGCTCCTCAAGAAATGAAGATTGACTGTCACTGTGGGCCCCAAGGGGAGGGGGAAATAGATATTAAATAGATGGAACCAAAGTAAATGTGAGGACAAAAGAAGTGTTTCACAAGAGTACACAAGGATGGATATAAAACATGTAATATTACACCAAAAACATAGTGCAGCGGCTTACTCAGTCGGTGGCGGTGGGGTTGCTCTGCCCCACGTTGGGCGCCAACTGCGATGGTTTGCTCGGTCGGTAGAGGTGGGGTCTGGCTGCGGACGAGGGGTCGGTCCAGCTCTGGACGAGGGGTCAGTCCCGCTTGGGACGAGGGGTCGGTCCCACTTGGGACGAGGGGTCGGTCCGGCAGCAGACGAGGGATCGGTCTCACAAGGTGTTGCGCGGTTCGGCTGACGGGGTCGCCTGGCGAAGCCGGCGACGAAGGGGTCGCCCGGAGAAGCAGGCGACGAACTGGGGACAAGGGAGGCCAGGCCCTTGTCGGGGGCTCTCAGGACTGGAGGGCGCACGGCAGAAGAACTACTGCGGAGACAAGGTAAACACGCAAGTCCACTTTACTGAGGGAGAGGCAACAGTTTTATAGGGGCTGGGGAAGGCTGATTGGTCGAAGCCACACCCTGTTCTGATTGGTTGCCAGTGAAAGGTCAGTGGGCGGTACTGGACGGGGCAGGGGTGGTGGTTAGGGATTGGCTGTCGCTGTTGCTGGGGGAAGGGGCAGGGTTTAGGGATTGGTGGCTGCTGTTGCTGGGGTGGAGGGCAAACTTGAGTTTTCCGCCCACGCCTGGCTGTTGCTGCTGTTGAGGGGAGGGAAAAGGGCAGACTGGATTTTTCTGCCCACGCCTGGCTGTTGCTGCTGTCGGGGGAGGGGAAAAGGGCAGACTGGAATTTTCCGCCCTGCGCCTGCACAGGGAGAAAGAAGAAGAAGGGTGCCACCCCACAGGCATCATGTGGCGCCATCCGGGAGGAGGGGCGGCTGCGGAAGCATGGCTGCCAAGAAGGGGAGACCCGAGGGCACTCTGCGCCCATGCCGAGCTCCCTTCAGGGGTGGCGGTGAGTCCGACCAGCCACCCTATTATGGGGGCAGCGGCTTGGCCTGCCGCGGCTGCTCCCCCGCCAGGCCAGCAAACCACACTTCAGCCTGAGGGGTGACCGCAACATAGGGGATGACAGACTAATAATGTAAACCATAATGTAAAACATAGGATAACTAAAAAATTTAGAAAACTGTATAGCCTAAAGTATAAACCACAATGTAAACACAAATGTTACCTTGTTTGAAAGCTATTGTCTCAATATCTATACATCAGTTTCAGTAAATATGATACGAATAAGTTAAAAGATTATCACTGTGGAAGGGAAAAGGTTTTATAATGGATATGTGGGAGTACTGTATATTGTATATATGAATTACTGTGATCCAAGGCTCTTGTGAAGAGAAGCTCAATAATTAGGGAAAAAAGAAAAGAAAAAGATAGGATGTAGAATTTTTCCAAATCAATATGTATTCTATATCTAACCTTTAAAGTCATTGCTATATTCCATTTTACTAGTAAGGGAATCTGACATTATATTGAGCTTCATTTTTTCAGGAAGTTTTGGATCACAGAGTGGTTCAATAATGGCAGCGGAGGAATACAGGTATGGGATGTTATTGACAGGGGACATATGGTTGACAGGGAGTTATACAGGGCATGTGTCCAGGGTGCATGGAAATGTTTGGATATACTCATAGTGGAAACAATTAAAAACAACAGCTGGGGGGGTACTGGGTTCCTGGCCGGGGGCGGGCTCTGTCGTGGTCCCTAGGGGAGCAGCAGCAGTCCCCCAGGTGCAACGGCAAGGACCAGGAAGGAATGAGGGTCCAACACTGACCCCCTGATATTAATGACTATGCTTGTGAGCCTATACACCTGAAATAAGAACAAGGCCTAGAGCAGCACTGTGACTAAGAGTTCCCTCCTGACAGCCTCCGTGTTACTCAAATGTGGCCAGTCTCAAAGTCAAACTCAGCATGTAAATGCAATGCCTTCCCCCCAGCATGGGACATGACACCCGGGCATGAGCCTCCCAGGCACCAAGGGTTCACTACCAAGTACCAGCTGATGATGTAACTAGAAAATGACCTTGAATTAAAGGTTCAATGTGGACCAGCAGAATATCCCTGTCTACATATAATAACAGGAGTTAAAAATGCTGTTTTACCTAAAGTAAGGGGGAAATGGAAAGGACAAATGAGCTTATATGGCTATGAGTCTCTAAAAAAGAGGCTGGAGGTTGTCAGAGGGATTGCCCTTATGCACACCTGAGCAGAGTCTCAGAGACAGATAAAGTAGATACAACCCCAGGTATTGGTTCTTTTGAGGGCTAAAGAGACCCACAGGTTTTATGGTCATGGCAGATAGAGTTCACTGCCATGTCAGCTGGCCCTTCTTTGGAGTTGGTTTCTGTGTGATGGAGCTGGACTCAGATGAGATCTCTTTTCACAAGCCTTTCATGCTACTTTACTGGAATTGTAGTTGGTTCTGGGGTTTAAGATATATCTAGGGGATCTGAATCTCTGGACTGACAATATGATAGCCAGGCCCTGAGCCTCAGCAGACTTCAGCTCCTACACTCTGATTATTGGACTTACCCCACTCATCTAACATGGAGTTGAAGAATGTCAACCACCACACCTTGGAGCCTGGAGTGCCTACAACTGAAAACAGGAGGATTGCATCTAGTATCCATGTGGAATCTAAGGCCCCTCTTGACATAGATGTGGAATGGACACAACCAAGCCAAGGTCCACAGGAAGGAGGAATACGTAAGGATTAGAGTGGACTTAATGATATTCTATTCATGAACTATTGTGGGTAATAATTGAGAAAATGTGGCATTGGAGTGGAAAAAGTGGCCATGGTGGCCGCTGGGTGTGGGGAATGGGAGGAAGAGATGAGATGTGGAGGCATTTTCGGGACTTGGAGTTGTCCTGAGTGGTGCTGCAGGGACAATTGCCGGACATTGTATGTCCTCCCATGGCCCACTGGATGGAACGTGGGAGAGTGTGAGCTATGGTGGACCACAGGCCATGGGGTGCAGCGATTCCTAGAGATGTACTCACTGGATACAATGGATGTGTCATGATGATGGAGGAGAGTGTTACTGTGAGGGGAGTGGTGGGGTGGGGGCGAATGGGGACCTCATATTTTTTTAATGTAATATTTTTTAAAAAATGAATAAAAAAATAAAATTTTAAAAAAACAAAAAACAAATTCTAGTATGGAGTAATTTTTAAATCATTAGTGAAGAGGTTGAAATAAAAGTTATAATTGCTAGGAGATGGTGTACTGTCACCAAGAACTGATCTCATTTTGCTTTGGAAAGGTCACTAGGTTGGCAGCCCCTAGGAAGGCAAGAAACTAAATATTCTTTGTTTTAGCAAAAAATTGTCCATGTGTTCCCACAATTCTTTGTAAAAACAAAAAAGGAAAGTCATCTGGAGTGGAAAAAAGACAGATGGCAACTGGTGTCCTCAGTATGACCACAAGGGAGACTACTGCCCACCTATGTAGAAGTCTCCAAGTCACAGTCCCCATAGCATAAGTCCCCCAAGCCTAAGTCCCCAGAGGCTTAAGTCAGTGAAGGCAATGATAGAGTCTGCAAAGTAGATGTGCTATTTCATAAAGCCTAATGGAAATCAGACTTTTACCTACAGGCCAGTTAACATGTCAGTTCAGCATGGTATAGGGTCTACTTCATGGAAATCTAAATAATATAAAAATCCTACAAATTTTCTAGGTGCTTTTCTACAAAGCATCTAGAAATCCTGTATAATATACAATAAACATTTTCTTAAATGAATAGCTGAACTTGCAATAAAGTAAGGGAAATCCCAGGGGCCAAAAAACTAAAAGTAAGCTGGAAATTCAAGCTACCACCCTTTGGGGATATTTGCCAATCTCAGGAACAAAAGAGGCTCAGATTCTATGGCCATGGAGGAACTAGACACCAAACCTTGGGTGGGCCTATACAAGGTAGGGATTTGGAAATGAAACTCCTTTGAAATTCAGGACCCTTCAAGGCCTCAGTCAAAGGATTATCAAGGGAGGGAGGGAGAGAGAGAGAGAGATGATAGGGAAACTTGCATCTGAAACCTAAGCTCTAAGTGGAAAAAAAAATATCTCCTGTGGGAATCTCTAGCCAATACCCACCCTTTTAAGGTTTGGGGTTTGAATTTGGGCAATTTGGTAAGAAATTAACTAAGAATGGTTTTGGTTTGATAAGCCCCAGGTTCTTGGCAGAAACAAATGTTAATTTTCTCTGTAAAGACACATCCTTAACCCAAGGGGCATAAAATTTCCAAGATAAGGCTGAACCATGTATTATAAGAATTAAACTTTATTCAGCACTTTCCATGTTGTATCTACCTTAATTCTCACAACATTCTTTCAATTGTAGGTTTTCTTATCATTATAATTCTAATTCTGTAGGTGAGAGAATAAAGGCATGGAGAGAAAAAGCCCCCTGGCTGCCCCCATTCTCTTTAGGGCACAATTCTGTACTCCTGCTTAGAGTATGTTTGGTAATTTTCCATTTACTTGCCTGTCTCCTCCCCCAGACTGTGAGCAACTCCAAGTAAGGACCATGCCTGCATTCCTAGGGCCTAGTGTGCAGAGTGAGTAGATGAAGGTACAAATGCAGTTGCTCCCCACCCCCCAGGAAGATAGGGATCCTTGTTCATCACTCTAGGCCTCCCTTTCACAATATATAAAGAACTTCAGTGAGAAGACACAGGTAGAAGAAATTCAGGTTTAATTGGTCCCTGAGCCAGGACCAGGATCCAATTCATTTGTCATCGGTTAACCTTTATATCTGCCAGGAAAGTGAAGAAGTCTCATCACTGACACCCCGAGATCCTGGCCTGGCAAGACTGTCACCTTCTGGCCCACTGCAGTGCCCTCTGTGGACATGAGGCTGTGGGAGGGCCTTGATATGTGTTATGGGTTGTGGCCCCCAAAAAAGACATCTTCAAGTCCTAAACCCTGGCCCTGGGAATGTGACCTTACTTGGAAATAAGGTCTTTGAAGATGTTACTAGTTAAGATAAGGCCAAACTGGATTAGGGTAGGTCCTAATCCAAGATGACTGGTGTCTTTATAAGATGGAAAAAATTGGACACACAGACAGATGGAAGAATACCATATGATGACCAAAGCAGAAAGTTTTAGTAAGAGACAGGCATGGGGGAGGGAGGGGAGGAGCACACCATAGGATGATTGAGGCAGAAATTGAAGTCCAAGGATCACCAGCAAACACCAGAAGCTAGGAAGAGGCAAAAAAGGATTTCTCCTACAGATTGCTGACTTCTAGCCTCCAGAACTTTCAGAAAATAATTTCTGTTGTATTAAGCCACCCAGTTTATTTTGTTACGATAACTTGTTATATACTTTTTTATACTTAGTTATAGCAGCCCTAGGAAATTATGGTAATGATAATAATTACTTAATGTTTACTAAACATTTAACCACATGCCAGGCCCTATTCTAAGATTTATACATGAGTTAACTCACATAATCCTTGCCATCAACCTAGAAGTTAGGCATTCTCATTACTGTTGAAGCATAGAATAGAGCATTTATAAAGCTGCCAATTCAAAAGAAAGATAATGCATACAAATCCAGATCATACATGCGAAAGGGTATTCCAAGGGGAAAAAGTGTGCAGACAGGCCACCAAAATGTCTCTAAAGCTTCTAAGGGTGACTCAAGTGCTTCTGGCCCAGCCCCACACTCAGATGTCAGATACAGTCTAAGCCAGAGGCTTTCCCCTCCAGACATCTAAGAGCTTTCTCTCCTCTGGTCTTCACCATCTCAGAAATATCTGCTAGTCAGGTCATTTTTACTACTGGCCTCATCCTTCTGACTCTGGCCTTTCCTGAGGGCCAGGAGGACCAAGACCAGGAATCAGCTCCTATGCCATCAGGATGCGGTAGCTGCAAAGATCATGCCCAGGGCATGGTCTCCTTGTTGCTGGTGTCTCCCACTCTGTCTCCTGCCTGGTATGGTTTCAGAACCCATGTGGCAGGCCCTGAGTCAGGGACCAGGATCCAGAGATTGCTGAGGAAGGTGAGGCGGACCTCCTTGGTTGAATGATATGAACACATACACCTCTCCCTGTTGACTGTAGCCCCAGAGATGAGCCAGGCCCTCCACTCCCTGAGTTATTCCACTCTGAGGTCTGCTCTAGGTCACCCCAGGCTGCACCCTATGCTGGTGTGGTAGTTTGAGTCTTTTATAGACCCCAGAAAATTATGTTCTTAAATTGGTCCTTTCCTGTGGATGTAGTACACTTTGACTGGATTGGATTCAGTGAGGGCCTTTGATTGGATCACTTCAGTGGGAAGTTTTGGTCCTCTTGCTGGAGAACTGTATAAATGGGATTAAACACAGAGGAAAAGAGCTGCAGAGACAGAGAAAAAAACTCCTGGGAGCCAGAAGCCGCAATCAACAGAAGCTGAGAGAAAGCCACAGATGGTGCAGCCAGAAGCTTAAAGCAGTGAGGCCTCAGGAGAGGGGAGAGATGAGTAAATGCTGTCATGTGCCTGACTGCCCACAGCTGCAGCTTGGGGAGAAAGGGTCTACAGATGATGTCTTGAGTTGGACACTTTCATGGCCTCAGAACTGTAAGCTTCTAAGTTAATGAATCCCTACTATAAAAGCCAAACCATTTTGGGTATATTACCTTGGCAGCTTTTAGCAAACTGAAACAGCTGGCAACCAGAGGTTTATTCTTCCCACTTCCCCCCACTCCTCCAGCTCTGAGGCCTGAGAACAAGAAGGGGGGATGTCTTCTGCCAGAGGCAGCACAGCCCAAGTCAGAGAGAACTAGGGGAGACCACACACCAACACCAAGCTGGGTGAGCTTGGCTGGGGTACAGGTCAGTCTGCTAAGGTAGGAGCTTGGAGCCAAATCTGGAACAGGGATGAGGTCTGTCTGAACAGGTTTGGAGCAAGTCACATCCCTGGGACACCAACATGCATGGATCAGTCCATACGGGGTAGGGTCATGGAGGCTGAGCTAGGGTATTAGAAGGTCAAAGGCAAGGTGGCCTGATCTACTATTGTAGCATACTTCTTGTCTTGTTGGGA
Organism: Dasypus novemcinctus; assembly: GCF_030445035.2. Lineage (NCBI taxonomy): Eukaryota > Metazoa > Chordata > Mammalia > Cingulata > Dasypodidae > Dasypus > Dasypus novemcinctus. The sequence goes on from NC_080697.1 coordinate 32,246,114, forward strand.
AAAATTCATTTTCTCATAATTATCAATCCCATAAATCTCCTGAAACCATAGATTCTGAGCTGGAAGGGATCTGGAGACCATCCCTTTCAGGCTTCCATAGCCTGGCTAATATTAAGCCTGTAACTACTAGTTCAATTGTAAAATATTGATACCATTTCAATTGGTAAATAGTTGTTGGCCAGCTCCCAGCACCACATACACCTCCTTCCATAAACTTTCCATACCTGTGCAGCAGGAGGTCTCCCAGCAGCCTTTCTGATTGACTGGTGTCTGGGCCCTACCTGTGGTCAAATGTTTAAAATATTATTAATCTCGCTCAGATCTGCTGTTAACTAAACATTCTTTTTTGAGCACTGATTTCCCACTCTGCCCACTGCTGCTTTCCTTCATGGACATATTTTCTTGGCATTACCTTTGTCTTTGATCAGAAATGGTCAGAGGGAATTACTGTGCCTCAAATCTTAAAGGTTTTTTTTCTGGTGCCTTGGAATGACTGAACAGGAGGTAGACTCTGCTTCCCCAGCCTAATGGAGGATGTAAAGCTACAGACTGCCCCCTGCTGTCTGGCATGTTTTGCAATCAACTCCCACTTACCACTTCTACCCAACACTACTCCTATCTTCAAAAATATTATCCATGAAAAAAATTTCTCTTAAAATTAATTTGGCTGCCCATTAGCAGGAAGTTACAGTGAAGAAATGTAAAGGCCATGCCCCTGAATATTTTTTCCAATGCTTAATATTTTCCCAATTTCCAGGAATCCAAAATTGAGCTATAAACTATTGAGTTTATATTTTGGACAACCAAATTAAAATTGTTTATATGGGATGCTTTTCCTCCGCAAATAATTCTTTAAGAAACTAGAAATCAAGTCAAAAGACATTCTAGTCCACATCTCTTGCCTCCCAATTTCTGCTCCTATAATCCAGACACGATCAGATCCACTTCACATGGCTGTCATGATGATGTGGGCTATGGGTGGGAGGCTCTCCAACTCTTTGTAGATAACCTAAGCTGTCTGTGACTTGTGGGTGTGGGATGGTAAGAGGCTGCAGTCCTGCCCTTAGTGACCATGGCAACAACTCCAATCCCAAATCCCAAGAAATAGTTTAGCAATGCAAACTCTATAAACTTAAAACATTCAGGGAAAATGCAAACCAAATGTCCTAAAAGCTTATCTAGAATATATAAGGTCCATGCTAAAAGCTTACCTAGAATGTGGACGATATATGCTAATTCAAGCCTATTGAGCACTGAAACAAAGAACAATTTAACCCTTCTTCTCTGTATAAAAGGGACTCAAAATTCTTGTTCAGGGCTCGGGTTTGAAACAGAAAGCTCCCGAGTCCAGCTGGCCATCAAGAAATCATGTTTCCTTCTCAGAATCATTCCTGAGTCCTGGCCTTTCTATACACAAATAATTGAACCTCTCTCAACTTCTACAACAATGATACTTAGATGAGAAATGCAAATGAGCACACTTCTAAATCTTAAGTGTTATACAACTGCTATTTTTTTTGTCTTTATTTTTTTAATGTTACATTAAAAAAAGATGAGGTCCCCATATACCCCCACCCCCCTCACCCCACTCCTCCCCCCATAACAACATCCTCCTCCATCATCATGAGACATTCATTGCACTTGGTGAATACATCTCTGAGCACCGCTGCACCTCATGGTCAATGGTCCACACCATAGCCCACCCTCTCCCACATTCCACCCAGTGGGCCATGGGAGGACATACAATGTCTGGTAACTGTCCCTGCAGCACTACCCAGGACAAATCCAACCCCCAAAAATGCCCCCACATCACATCTCTTCTTCCCACTCCCTACCCTCAGCAGCCACCATGGCCACTTTCTCCACACCAATGCCACATTTTCTTCGATTACTAATCACAACAGTTCATGAATAGAATATCAGTAAGTCCACTCTAATCCATACTCTATTCCTCCATCCTGTGGACCTTAGAATGGTACAACTGCTATTTTTAACGTAATTAGGTACCAGAAAATTTTTAAATCATCTTCCAGAGACTTGAGAGATATTGAAAATATAGTGACTAATTGCTGAAAATTACCAAGGAAGCTCCTGGGGGTGAGGATGGGAGCAGCCAAGCTTTACTCACCCAAGTCTCGGTTGTGCAGTTTGCATAAAGTGCAGGTTTTAGGGGCTGCAAACTAATTAATGGATTCCACTGCCAGGGCCTTCACTCATTACTCTGGGCAAGTAACCTAGCCTCTTGCCCTTGGGGATTCTCGGAATTTGATAGGAACAGCTGAAAACTAGTGAACAGTGGTCCTAAACCCTTCCTTTGACTTTCAGCACCTTTTATCAAGATTTCAAGGTATATGCATGGGGGAGAGGGAGTGAAGGCAAGTGGAGGTTTGGGGAAGAAGGGAAGTGGGTAAAATATGCAGGCAAGCATTTCCCAAGCCTCGGGACCTTCATTACTGGGAGCCCTACCCTGTCCTCTCCCTCTGCTTCCTTTAGGAGCCCTCTCCACTGACCCGGCTTTTCAGCTCACGCAAGACTTTTGGCCTCGTTTTTGGGTTTTTGACTCCGCTCCTAAGTTCTCTGGGCGGGATCCCCTGCTCCAGACATTTTCTCCGCCAGCCAATTCGGAAAGAGGCAGAGTCTACAGGACTAAGTGGACTCCTCATACCAGTTCCGCCCACACCTCACCTGAGCGGCTGAGCATCTCACCGCTTAGAGACTCAGCCTACTTAAAATCCTAAACACTGCTGCGCCCTCTTGTGGTTAAGAAAAACTCTTTAAGAGGCAACTCCAGTAATCCCCAAAATGCATGATTCTGTCTTCTCCTGGAAAGTTTTAAATAAAGTTGGATTGCAAAATGTGGAGTGTTAAAGTGAAAAGACTTTTTGGAATCCAAGTAGCATGATTCCCAGGCAAGACAGGTCTGATGTTTAAAGGATGGGGACTTCCTCCCAGGTTGGAGCTTGTTCAAAGGGCCCAGAGTGAGATACCCCAGAACTGAATCTGGAAGCTTTTGGTGGAAACTTCACATGGGGAAAGAGAACGCGTTCAATCTGGTTTGGCAAGTGAAATCTTTCTTTCCACAACACTATCTTGAAAATTTGCAAACATACAGGAGAATTTGGAAGAATGGTACATGGAGCACCCACATGCCTATCACCTAGATTCCATTTTGCAAATGTTATCACCTACCTATCCATCTATCCATCTTTCTATCATCTATCAACCTGAAATCCTTTTTATATTAAGTTAAATTTAACTTTAAAAACCAACCCCCATGTACATTGTTGGTGGGAATGAAAAATGGTAATTCCACTGTGGAAATCAGTGTGGTAATTCTTCAGAAAGTGTACAGTGCATCTTTATCAAGAACATTTTATAGTCACTGAATGGCAGCATGTCTCATCCCAGCTCTTGGAGAAAGAACAGAGGAGATAGGAGATACAGAAGGTTCCAGCTCAGTAGGCTCTGGTTTTAGACTGATGCTGCCCCAGAACCTCACTCTAACGTAGCTCCTTCCTCATTCTGTGACAAGTGCCAAAGGCTTGAAGGGAGCAGCTCTTTCTGAACGGGCAACTCTCAACCCTGTTTCCTCCACTCCAGCCCTCTGCCCAGGCCCAGTTTGGGCTTATCACAATCTCTCACCTGACCCAGACAATGGTCCACAGCTGGTTCCTGAAAATTTTTTTAACTACGCATTCTTTGGGGCTTAAAACCCATCAATATCTCCTTATTGCTCACAGAATTCATTCCAAATTCCAGGGGCACAACTCAAAACCCCACTGTAACTGGCCCCTACTCACCCTCCAACTTCAATCCTCCTACTACCACCCACCCTACCCCATTCCATATGACTTTTCTGTATGAACTCGCATGCAGCTCCCCAAATATCCCCTCTTCTTGCATTTAAGCTTTTCAACTCCTTTACATTTGTGAAGACTCAACTCCTTGCAACCTCTTTCATGAGGACATGCCCAGGGCCTGGCACAGTGTAGGAGATCAGTGTGTTGGTTGGCTGAATTGGTCTCCTCTTCCCTGAATTCCTGGGTAATATTGTTTATACATCTGTTTAGCATGACTTTGTCTATACTTAGTTGTTCTTATGTCTATTTTCTCAGCTTTACAAAGAGCAGGTAGCACCATGTCCAGCGGAATCAGCACAGAGACAAGTTTAGTGAAAAGAACTGTGAATAATACAGTAATTGTACCAATCAAATCAGAGGTTCTCTAGTGGATGCACATGGAACAGCCAATCATGTGACATTGGGGTTCCAAAGAGAAAGCTTATTGCCAAGCACAAAGGTAAGGAGATTAGAAAGCTGTTGGCCATAAATCTATCCTCCTGCACTGCAGTGAGTTACAGTGTTTCATAGTATTCAAACAAAGGCAGGCAGCCTCAGGGTAATAACATGGTTAGAGATAGTTTAATTGCTGAACATGTACAGATTGATTACATGTTTAGTTTACATAGTTTAAAGTTTAGGCTATTGTGCATGTCAAGTGGGCCGACTCTGATTAGAACTGCTTTGGTTTAACAAGATAACTTAGGAATTGGTGAGGTAACAAAAACTGTAACAAAACCAAAAGTTGGTTCTTCAAGAAAATCAACAAAATTGACACTTAACTAGACTGACAAAAAACAAAAGCAGAAGATGAAAATAAATAAAAACCAAAATTAGAGGGGTACATTACTACAGACCCTACAAAAATAAACAGGATGATAAAGGATATTATGAACAACTGTCCACCACCAAACTAGAAAACATAATCAAAATGGACAAATTCCTAGAAACACATACACAAACTACACTAACCCTAAAGGAAATAGAAGACCTCAACAAAACATTCACACATAGGGAAATTGAAATGGTCATCAAAAACCTCCTCAAAATGAAAAGCCCAGTTTTACCAGTGAATTCTACAAATCACTCAAAGATTTAATACTTTTTCAAAATCTTCTAAAAAATTGGCAGGAAGAAATGCTACCAAACTCATTCTATGAAGTCAACATCACCCTAATATCAAAGTCAAATAAAATTACTATACTAATGAAGTCAGACTCCTCTAGGTTCTTGCCTATGCTACATTAAAGAATTTAAGAACATGACGGTTTAGTTAGGCCAGTAGTTTATTGAGAAAAATGGGAGAAGAGAATATAATTGGGAGAAAATAACAGACTATGTAGGTGTAGTTGTGGGCCACTCCAGGGAGAGAGAGAGAGATTTGGCTTGTGTGGTTACTTTTTAAGTTATTAATTATTCCTCCTCTTGCTAATGGAGAGTCCCATCTGTTAGTTGTTCTGGTTGATTACACCACCTGTCAGTTCCCAGATGGCTCACTGATAAGGCTTCTTAAGGATATCTGGGGCTTTCCCTTAACCCCGGGGGAAATCTCATTCTAAATGGAATTTTCATGGCCAGGTTCTTATGGGGTACTTCCAGCAGCTTTCTGGTGGGATCTTTCCCTCAGTGGCTTTCCAGATGTGGTTCCATCATCACGTGTTTTGCAGCCATGTTTTTCTGCCAGGTTTTAGACTAGTCTTCCCATCCCCTAAACTAGCCTGCCTCAACTCCTAACCCAGAGGGTTTACACCCTTATTCTTAAGGGGTGCTGAAGGATGATTGTCATTCTTCTGTAATTATTTCCTCCTGATTGGGGGTAATATATGCTACCTGACAAGGTGTAAAACCCTCTTGCTACTCTATTGTGCTTGGAGAAGATGAGTCCACCATGGGTGGAGTGGAGCTGAATGAAATCTCCCATTGCTAACAAGGTATTAATTCTGGAAGAAATAAACTTAATTAGAATTTTGAAGATACATGGTCCCACTAAAAGATACTAGACCATGAGGGTAGGAAAAGTCATATGCCTTTAAAGGCTACATCCTCCAAAGTTGGTGGGCTTCATCTTGCAGGTTTCAAATGTTTAGGACTATTTCAGAGTGATTTACATAGAGACAGTATTCTTCCTTAAGGAACAGACATGTTTCTCAATGTGTTAGTGTTAGCATGTTAAATGTCCTGTGATTTTGCAGCACCACAGTGGCAAGAAAGTCTGCTTGGTGTCTGCTTCTAAGGCATGGCAAGTTTCTTCTATGCTGTTAGTTAGCTCTAAGGAGAGATCTTTATATAACAGCAGGGTTTGGTATTAACTGCTAACCGAAATTCCCACACTGGTGGTTATGCCTAAGACAGTTAAGAGATACTGCCCTTTTAGTTGTCTTGCAGGGTGAAAATACAGGAAATGGAAATAGACAAGATTTCCTAAGGGGTATTTGGCTTGCCTTCCCCATAGCAATAGGTATTTGGGCTAGAGTTAGAGGGAACAGCTGGCTTTGACACAGACACTATTTGGCTTTGTTTTTTTTTTTTTTTAAATTATATTTTTTAAAGCTACAAAGATCACAAAAAATGTTACATTAAATAATATAAGAGGTTCCCATATACCCCACACCCCACCCTACCTACTCCTCCCACCTCAACAACCTCTTTCATCACTGTGGCATATTCATTGCATTTGGTGAATACATTTTGGAGCACTGCACCATGTGGATAATAGTTTACATTGTAGTTTACACTCTCCCCCAGTCCATTCAGTGTGTTATGGCAGGATATATAATGTCCAGCATCTGTCTCTGCAATATCATTTAGGACAACTCCAAGTCTCAAAAATGCCCCCATATCACATTTCTTCTTCCTTCTCCCTGCCCTCAGCAACTACCATGGCCATTTAGAATAGCTTTGTTTCTTGAAGAGGTATTTCAAGCCATCCGATGGCTGGCACCTATATATCCTGCCAGGTGCTTCTGGTGAGTTGGTACTTTCTTGGGCAGCTGGCTTCACTCAGGATAAGTGCACCCATCTGCCAATTTGACTGCTGTGGGAGTGATTAAATGGTGGTCTCTTCCATTTGGCTTTAACTGAGAATGAGCTCTGTTCTCCAGGTTTTGATCAGAACCTGGTCTCCAGATTTAACTTTAGATAAAGGTAATTCATGGTTAAGCCTAGGAAGGATTTTTTTTAAGCTTCTGGATGACTTGCTGAGTTTTTCCTAGGTTGATAAAACATTTTGTGAGTTCTTGGGTTTCCTGATCTGGGACCAGGTCCTAGGTGAGGAAAGTTGCCCATAAACCATCTCAAAAGGGCTAAGCTAAAGTGGGTCTTTTGGAGTTATACACAACCTCAGCAAAGCCACAGGTAAATTGGTGACCCAAGGTTATGTAGTTTCCTGGCATAGTTTGGCCAGAATTTGTTTCAGGATACTGTTAGCTCTTTCTACTTTCCCTGAGAATTGGGGTCTCCAGAAGCTATGAAAATATTTAATTCCAAGTTGTCAGATATTCCAAGTTGCTCAGCCAGAGAAGAATGTTCTGGTCTGGCAGAGAATTGAAAGAAAGCACACAGGGCAGCCAGTAGAGTGGTCATGATTTAATCATCATTGCCCTCTTTATTCCATTTGGTTCTGTATAGTGACCAAGGTACCTGCTTTTATACTTTCTTACACAAAAGTGGCTACCAGCCAATTGGTTATATAAGTACATATGTGAGGCTTACATAACAGTAATGAAAGTGCTGACTACTATATTTTATAAACATGCTGACTCATTCCCAACTGGATATGCATAGCCAGAAGCTCCTAGTCAGCCATTACCTGCACCTTTCAACAATTTATTTTCCTTCTATTCCCACATTCCACTCCTTAAATGGCCTGCGTATTAAGGGGTACTTTTTCTTTGCCACAGAGCAGCACCTTGTGCCCAGAGACCACAACAACAGTATAAGGAACAACAGCAAACTACCAGCAAGATCATTATTCCAGCTAACACAGTGCTCAATCACTGCCAAATGGCCGTTAATGAGGTCTGCCCATTGGTGTAAGAAGTCTCGGGAGAAAGCCTGGATAGCTTGTACTTCTCCATCCATTCCTTGCAAAGCCTAAACTACAGAATTATGATGGTCAGGGATATATACACAACAATCTACATGTATTAAAGCACAAGTCCCACCCTGTGCAGCCATTAACAGGTCTAAGGCCATTCAATTTTGTAGGACAACTTTCCTTATTTGGGTGGTTTTATCCAATATTAAAGTTAAAGGCTGGCAGGTTTGATTAAGGGCTTGTACAGTATGCTCAGCTAAGGTCTCAATATTTAATTCTACTTTGATGGCACCATCCCCTAGTAAGAAATGGGCTAAATGGTAAAACCATCAAGCAATTCTTTTCTGATGGTGCCATCGATGGTATACTGCATCCCAATTATGTAGTGTTTCTGGCAGAGACATTGTAATCCATCCCAGTATATATGGTCAGCCATATGTACCATCCAGTCCAATTAGCAGGTAGGTACGGCCAACCATGTCTTCCACATATCCAAAGATTCCCCCGTGGAAGCCAATCAGTAAGTTTAGTACCCACATATTTTTGTCCATTCCACCAATATCCAGGGACTGTAGACACCACAGTACGGTTACACAGAAATTTAGATATCCATCCCCCCACCCGCTAAGCATCCCCAAAGCTTTGTTCAATACATTGCAGTGCTTTATCCCTCAAGTCCACATGTTCTGTGGCTAACCAACCCCATCCATTCCAGATGCCATACCCAATGGGAGGGGGAGAACTGTCCATGTCTCAATGCAGTAGTTTTTCCACTTCTTGTCTTACTTCCTCCCACTCAGGGGTACTGCGGTTGGTAATCTGAAGTCATGTCCAATTACTTACAGTAACAGGATGTATCCACCATGGTAGCCCTCTATCTGCATCTGCAGGAAGCCTGGTGCATGCCCATCAATGAGAAACATTGTGGATGCATGCATAGATATGCACCCAAGAGACCAGCCTGTTAGCCAAAATCAGCCTGGCCAAAAAGTCAAAAAAGCTTTAGATACAATCGAAGATAAATCCCTGCCATCTGGCAGAATGTAGGCTATATAAGCATATTGTGATAGAAGAGTGGCAGCCAGAGGCTTCTGTCCCAGGTGAGTATGCCAGACCAGGTCACCATGAGATATGGTATCCCATAGCAGAAGCAATTCAACAGGCATCCAAGGTAATGGCCAGAAATGAAGCACATAAGTTCCCCATAAGATGGAGCCCTTTCCATCATCAGGAAGATACACACCTACAGGAAAGGGCAATTTAATGACCCAAGTTTGCACCTGTAAGCCCTGGGTCAATCTATCTCCCCAAAGCAAAAGACAAACAACCCAAGAGTGGGCCTCAGTATTTTCCAAGGCCATACCCATTCCTTTTTTAGCCCTGGTGTCAAGACTTGGGGTGCGGGGAGTCAAAGACCACCATCCCATATATGGCGCCTTTCTAGTGGGTCACTTCCTTCCATCTGAATATGTATTGGCAGGGCTTATCACTTTACCATTAATTCCAAAGATGAGTGTCCCATCCTCCTTGGCTGTTCAATCAAGAGGTGAACAGCAATATTCACTGGAAAACCCATCCTTTCATCATGGGGATTCCTGGGGCAAGAAACCATAATTTTTCCTTTAATAGACCATAATACTGCTCAATCATTCCAGCTGCCTGTGGTCTGTATGGAACATGCAATGTCCATGTTGTATCTAACATTTCTGCCCATTTCTTAACCTCAACACCAGTGAAAATACGTCCTCTAACACTGGCTACATCTAATGGTCCTCCATAGTGGGCTCTTAATAATTCTAGTGCCCAAATAGTGTCCTTCTGAGTAGCTGTTTTAGTAGAGTACACAAACAGCAGCCCTGTATTGCTATCAACAGCTGTAAAGGCATACCTATATCATGAAGAAGAAGGTACAGCCCTATATAATCAACCTGCCAGTGTTGAAAGGGTTGATCTCCTCTTTTAAATACTACCATCCATCTCTTGAGGCAATGTTAATGTGGGGCATTAGCAGTACATGTGGGACATGCAGTACTAACATCCACCACCTCTACTATAGAAATAGGTATACCATACCAGCAGGCAATTTGTAGAAGAGTATTGAGACCGTTTGTGCAGTTTATGCAGCCACATAGCTTTTTCCTGTCCTTGAGTATATACTGTACATACCTTAGTTAGGGTATCTACAGCATCACTATATTTGTAATACTGTGGCAGATACCCAGATACTTGGTACACAGTGACTTGAATGTGGGCACCACGCTTCCACAAGTCTTCCCTCAGTGGCAGCCCCATATTGGGGGACCACTCACAATCCAATTCTGGGTTACCTACTGTGGAAATCACAGGGTTATGTCCCTATAGACTGCTTAGCTAGCTGTACAGATACTCAAAGGTTCAGCTTCATGCATAATGACCATCCACACAGCCCATAACTCAGTCCATTGACTGCTTTGTCCTATACTAGTTTCAAACTAAATGTCTTCTGTGTTCAGCCTTATCCCTACGGCAGTCCATTGGACTGGGTTACCTTGGTTAGATCCATTCACATACCTCATTTGGTATGAGAGGTTAACCCTCTCTGTATGGGCTAGGTTGTTTAGGTACTGAGTTCTCAATAGATCCTGGCATCTCCTGAAATGTTATTGGGCCTAAAAGAGTCTGCAACTTCATGGCTAAGGGCTGGTACTCAAAGCTACCCATTGCTCCAAATAGGCTCCCCATTCTGCTAGAGTGGACATCTGAGCCACTCCAGTATGGGGGCCATTACCCATGACTACACCCAACCTGCTATGGCTAGTGAAGTACGAACTGCTATTTTTTGAGAGCAAGTGATTGGTTCACTAGCTTGCAAGGCAGCATACATGGCAGCCAATTGCCGCTCAATAGGTGAATATCTGAGTTCCACCCCTTTCCATAATTGTGACCAAAATCCTATTGGAGTTCTGCATTACCTGAGATTGCTAGAGTCCCCATCCAAATTCTGCATCATCGGAAGAAACATCCAACTGGAAAAGGACAGTTTTATGAAATATCTGCAAAGCTTGAGCCTGTGCCATTGCTTTCTTTACAGTCATGAATGCAGTTTCCTGATCATCTTCCCAGTCCCAGGGGGCCCCCTTTTTTTATTTTTTTAATTATTTTTATTATTATTGCATATAGGGGATGCAATATTTTTGCTAGTTGGGGTATAAACACCCTCCAATAGCCTAACACACCCAAAAAAGCCTGTAATTTGCTTTATAGTATTTGGCCTTGGATATTCCCAAACTTTATTGATAACTGGCTCTAGAATTACTTTGGTCTTACCCAACCAGACAACTCCCAAAAATCTGACAGACAATCCAAGTCCTGGACCTTTGCTTCATTGATTGCCCATCTCTAAGCATCCAACATGCAGTGCAAACAGTCCACAGCTTCTTCTAAATCTGTAAGAAAAGTAGAGGTTAACATAATATCATCAATGTAATGATACAAGGAAACCTTAGGTTTTCCTTGCCAGGTGGCTAGATCTTGCACCACCAATCCATGGCAGATGGTAGCGTTATGTACATATCCTGAGGCAGGACCACAAATGTCCATTGTCATCCTTCCCAAGTGAAAGCAATAGGTCCAGACATTCTGGAGCTAAATCAATAGAAAAGAATGCATTAGCCAAGTCCACTACATAGTGATATTGTCCCAAAGAGGCTGTCAAGTGGTCCATTGAATCTGCTATTGAAAGTACAGTGGCATGAAGTGGCGGGCTGACCTTGTTTAACTCTCCATAATCCATGGTCATCCTCCATGTCCCATCAGGTTTCCTGACAGGCCATACAGGAGAATTATAAGGACTGTGTGCTGTTCTTACAATGCCAGCCTTATCAGCTGTAAATAGTCTGTCCAATTTCTTCATGCCCCCCCTGTAGTCTATATTGATGTACTTTCACTATCTACCTAGGAGTGGGTAACTACTGGCAGATGATATGGGTGCCCATGAACCACAGGCTTAACTACTCTTACCCATAGCTGGAATGCCTCTTGAGCTGTCTGCAATGTTCACCCCTGCAATATATACTCTGGGATAGTGGAAATGTATAAAGTACATGCCCGGGGTGGGAGTCATCTGATTTCCAAAACCACAGTAGCTTGTTTTACCTGGGTTATTGGGCCTCTATATCCATTGATATAAGTTGTTGGACTGTTAAATTGGTCAGGATTTCCAAATAACAAAGTACATTCAGCTCCAGTGTCTACAAAGTCCAAAACGCATTGCACATTTCAAGGGGGTCGATAAATGGGCAACTCTACATATGGTCTCGAGTCTCCTGACTCCCCCAACCAGGCCTCTCAGCCAGCATGTCAGTCAAAAACATCTGACTCCTCTTCCACATTGGACCATAAAATGTCCTGTAACCATAAGGGGCAATAGTCTATTGCTTCTTGCCTTTCATTTTCATGTACCGTTGCTCGTGAGCCAGTTTCCTCCACTTAGCTAACAGTGCTTCAGTCAGAGTTGCTCATCAGTTTTTTTCTGGATCCACCCCTGTGGCTAGAAGGTCTACCTATATTTGCAAGCAGGACCTTCATTTCTTTTACCCTAGGTTTTCAGAACCACTGGCTTTACTCCTCATTTTATTGGATGTACCCCTCTCTCTCTTTCGGACTTCCATATTTCCTAATTGGGCCATGGTGGTCATCTCATGTATATTATGGTCTACATAGGGTGCTAAAATGGCAGCTAAAGTTTCAAAAGTTCCAGGAGGGGTGGTAGCTAATATCATGTCTTTCATGTGGGTAGTGAACAATTCATCATCTGGACTGCAATATTGCAGTTGAAAGATCATTTGTTGCATTCCCATTCCTCATATGATTTGCACTGAATCCACATAAGTGGCCCACTTACTAATGGTTTCGGGGACCTCACCTGCATTTTGCCACACTAAGCACACCAAATTCATTAGCCAATTAATAACAGAGTGATTACCTCGTGTTAACCAGCGGCTGGTCCGTATAGGCTGTCTCAAGGATGGGTGAGTGGTAATGGAGCTTAATTGTTGCATTTCCTCCCCATTCAGCCCCAGGCTGTCTGCCCAGTCATCTCAGAGATGCAAGAGCCAAGCCAAGAGTGTCTCACTAGGCTTCTGCCAGATCTGCTTTGCCAGATCCCTCAAGCCCTCTGGAGTGTTTGCTGTGTATGTGATTTGCTGATGTACTTGGGGAGGTCCTGCTGCTCTACCCACAGGTGTCATGGGCTGATCATGCTTCATCTACCACTTTATTATGGGGCAAGCATGTACTGATGGAAGGGTACTTACCTGAGACCACACTGACTCACTTCCCAGGCTGTCAGCTCCACTCAGTCCTTGCATAGTCACCTCTTCTTTCAGGGCAAGGATCCAAGACTCCAACTCTTCCTGGGTAGTCTGTAGCCTCCATGCCTGTGCCTGGGTTGCCAGGGTCTCCTTATGCTGTTCTCTTAACATAGTAAGGAAGAGCCATGGCACCTTACCTATTCCCACTGGGAGGTCAAAAACTCAGCTTCAGTCTCTTTCAGGGCTTTGGCTATAGACTTGGGAGTAGTATCAATATGCTGCCAGCTCTCTGGAGCAGACCATTGCTGCAAAATAGCTGCTATGGATACCACAATCTTGTGTGAGACCACATCCTGTCAGACTTCAGGTATTCCAGAGCAAAGGACTCACTCACTGCATCCTGCCAATTATGCCAAATGTCAAATACTCCAAGTTGTTCAGCCAGAGATGGATGTTCTGTTCCAGTAGAGAACTGAAAGAAGGCAAGTGTGGCAACTGGTAGAGTGCCCATGGTTTAATCATCATCACCCTCTTTATTCTGTTCAGTTCTGTATAGTGACTGAACTACCCACTTTTATACTTTTTCACACAAGTGGCTACCAGCCAATTTGTTATATAAGTACACATGTGAGGCTTACATAACAGTAATGAAAGTGCTGACTACTACATTATATGAAAGTGCTTACTACATTTTATAAACATGCTGATTCATTCCCAACTGGATATGCATAGCTGGAAGCTCCTAGTTGACCATTACATGGGCCGTTTAACAAATTATTTTCCTTCTATTTATACACAAGGGCAGCTAATAGACCTTGGGTTATTTTGCTAATAAAGGCTGGTCCATTATCACTTTGGAGGGGCTTAGGAAGTTCAGACCTGGGGACTAGTCCTTTTAGGAGAGCCTTAGTCACCTCATTTGCTGTTTCTCATCTAGTGGGAAATGCTTCCACCCATTCAGTAAAAGTATCTTCCAGTACTAAGATATACTTATACACTTTAATAAAATGTATTTATACACTTTAATATATATCCTTGGCAAGATGTACTAATATTCTTGGCAAGATGGCATGTGAGTAAAGTCTATCTGCCATTCCTCCCCAGGGTATGATCACAGAGGTGTTTTGTTAAGGAGGGTGTATTGTTAAGCCTCCCATTGTCTGGGTCATTAATTGCACATAAGTTGCACACACCAACTCCTGGTAACGTCCTTGATTGTTTTTATCAAGCCCTGAACCTCAAAAACCCATTTGGCTAAGCTGGTCAGGGCATCCCTCCCTAGATGAGTGGCTTGGTGAAGTCTGTGAAGGACCATCTACTGCACTGCTCCTGGCAGGTAGACTTGAGTGTCCTTAACAAGCCACCCATCAGCTTCCAGGGTGAATCCTAGGCTAGCTGCCCTGATTTGCTGACCCTCGATATATTCTGGAGCCTTAGGTAGTGGGACAGGTTCTGTAATAAGAGCTAAGAGGGCAACCTGGGTTTGCGCTGCACCTTTACCGGCTGTGTCTATTCGGGCATTTCTCCTAGCTATAGCAATGTCTGTCTTCTAGTGCCCTGGGCAATGCATAACTGCTATTTCTTGTGGTAACAGAACAGCCTCTAGTAAGCCCAGGATTTCCCACCTGTGCTTAATGGTGATCTACTGTTAGTAAGCAAGCCTCATTCTTGCCACACAGTAGAGTGAGCATGGAAGACAGGAAAGCATACTTAGAGTCTTTGTAAATGTTACCTCTGTGCCCAGCTGCTAGCTTTAAATTTGGGGAAAGGGCAATCAGCTCTGCTTTCTGAGCTGAGGTTGCAGGTGTAAGGGCTTGGGCATCTGTACTTTTAAATTCAGAGACTACTGCATTGTCTGCCTTTTTAATTCCTTCCCTAATAAAACTGCTTCCATCTGTGAACCACTCTAAGTCTGGATTTGCTAGAGGTTCATCTTTTAAATCTGGTCTTCTTGAGTAGTTTTGGTTAAAATTCTCAAGGCATGAGTGGAGAAGGAGCTTTGCAGGATCTGACCTTCAGCCCTCTGTCAGTAGCAAGGCTGCACCTCACAGGTCTCTAGTATTTGAGCCCGGTATTTTATCAACTGGCTACCTGTAAGCCATTGGGTGTCCTCTAGCCTCAAGCACATTTTTCACCTGGTATGGGTGAGAGGTTACCCCCAAG
The DNA here is from genome assembly GCF_030445035.2 of Dasypus novemcinctus. Lineage (NCBI taxonomy): Eukaryota > Metazoa > Chordata > Mammalia > Cingulata > Dasypodidae > Dasypus > Dasypus novemcinctus. The sequence continues at coordinate 32,261,443 of NC_080697.1, forward strand.
TTAATTTGGTAGCTTACTCAATTAAAAGTGCTGTTGCTTGATTGTGGGAAGATGGCACCAGATTAGGCAGACAAGACTCAACTCTTTCACACAAACAATGGAGAAAGAATCAAAAGACGTTTGAGGAACCTGCTTTGGGAGTCAGCAGACCAAAAGAGTGCTTCACAACTCCCAGGAGGATGAGGAATGGCAAGACAAAGAAGTGAAAACAATAAATGTGAGTTACCAAGCCTCTGTGGCAGCTGAGAGGGGCTCTCCTTCCCCACCTCCAAGATATTAAGCGGGAACAAACTACCTGGCTCATTGCAGCTGACTGAGAGGAGCTCTGATGTTTTTCTCCCTGTCAGCTTGTACAGAGAAAAGGGAGGGGGAGTTGGGAGGTATAGCAGTTTATTATTGATGAATTCCAAAAAGAAATATTGGATTATGTTTGTAAACTGTTTTTTTCCTCTGGATGTATTAGATTATATTGGATTTAGTTTTACCTGATTACTTTTACCTGATTAAATAATGATTAGGGCTTTGATTGGGCCATGTCAGTAGAATGTTGAGTCTTCACCCCCTTTGTAGGCAAGGCCTCACACAGAAATTACACCAGAGAGAGGGGAGGTGGGGGTTTTGAGCTAGAGAAGAACACAGAGTAATTGAGTTGACTCCTTAGACACAGCAGAAGCCCTGGGGAAAGAGACAGCATTTGGCCTGATAGTTTGCAGCTGACCTTGTGGAGAAAGCACAGCAGCTGAGCCCAGAGAGAACTGGAGCCCCAGGAAGAGAGGAATCCAAGAAACCTGAACTCTTGGCAGATGTCAGCAATAGAATTTGGTGAGGGAAGTAACTTGTGCTTCATGGCCTGGTAATTGTAAGCTTCTACCCCAAATAAATACCCTTTATAAAAGCCAACAGATTTCTGGTACTTTGCATCAGCACCCCTTTGGCTGACCAATACAGGGGGCTTTTCTCCAGTGAATTCAGCCAATGAAGCCCACTTTGAATCTTGCCTCTGGCCAGACCAAAACAAAGGAAAACAGAAAGCTACACATACACATAAAGGTGTGCCAATGAGCACCATCTGCTGGCTAGTATGGAAATTGCATGGACAAAAACTGCACTTGAGTCTCTCTGTTTTCTAACATCTGGGAGAAAATCTGCTCCCCATTAGTGAGTCCCTGCCATGATTTTGATAACTTAAGCAGTGTAATTTTAAGGCCTAGGATAAATTGAATGAATATCAAAGAGCTGTGAAAAAATAATAACAAGAGAGAAGAGAGAGAAATTGGCCATCAGAGTAAATTCACCATATTCAGATGCCTAGACATTAGCAAAAAAATTACAAAACATACAAAGAAACAGGAAGTAATGCCTCAGCCAAAGGAACAAACCAAATATGCTGAAGTGATACAGGATTTAAGATAGTTAATCAATGATAATCACACTGCTATCCTAAATCAATTTAAAGAATTGACAGAAAATGACTAAAGAGATATAGGATAGTAAGAAGACGCTGGTGAGCATAAGAAAAATTTGTGTCTGCAAAGAAAAGCAACAGACTTATGGGAATGAAAGACATGATGGATGAGATTAAAAACGTTAGAGGCACATAAGAGCAGATTTGAAATGCTGAAAGACAAAATTAGTGATTTCAAAGACAGAACATCTGAACTGGAAAAGAGAAGAGAAGAGAAAGAGAAGAGAATGTAAAAAATGGAACAGGGTCTCAGGGAATTGAATGACAAATTATGAAATGCACTATATATGCATTATCAGTGTCCCAGAAGAAAATGGTAAAGGGACAGAAAGAATATATGAAGTAATAATGACTGAAAACTTCCCAACACTTATAAAAAACATAAATGTCAATATCCAAGAAGGAAAATGAATAAAAGAGAATAAATCTGAATAGACCTATCCTGAGACACCTACTATTCAAAGTGGCAAATATCAGAGATAAAGAGAAGATTCTGAAAGCAGCATCCCTTTAGCATCCATACAAGAGATCCTTGATACCTCAATAAGATGAAGTGCCAACCTCTCATCAGAAACCTAAGAGGTGAGAAGAAAGTGTTATGATATATTTAAGAGAAAAATTGCCAGCCAAGAATTCTGTATCCAGCAAAGGTGTCCTTCAAAAATGAGGGAGACTCTGGTTGTTATCTCCTTAGTCTCTTTTTTAAATTGTGGAAGCATATTTACAACATGAACTTTCCCATCTCAACCATTCAAGCATATAATCCACTAGGATAATCACACTTCCAATGCTGTGTTACCCTCTCTCCAATCCATTAGCAGAATTTACCCATCACCCCTTACAGAAACCCAGTACTTCTTATGTATTAACTGTGGGCAAGCCACTGACACCTTGTTAGACGTAGGAAAACCTCTCTAACTATAAGGCCTTTGGGGTTCCACCCAAAAGATGGTGCTGAGGCATGTGGCAGACATGCCTGCACATGCCCGGGCATGTCCCTCAGAAATCTGCCTTCTCCCCAGCAACTAGAGCACATGAACCAATCAGCCTCGCTAAATTAGCATAGCCAGTAAGTTGCTTGCACATTACCTCATGGTCTATAAAAGCTACTACACTTCTTCAATAAATCAGACCTGCGCCACCAGCCTGCATCTCCAGAGTTACTGTGTGTTGTTTTGCTCTGTTCGTTCTTACCTCTTCAGGAGCGGAGTCGCTGGATGGCACCACAACATTAACTCCCTATCTTCCCTGACCTACCTCCACCCCTGGTAAATTGTACTCTATTTCAGTCTCTGAATTTGCATATTCTAGCTATTTCATGTTAGTATAATCATATGGTGTCTGTCCCTTTGTGTCTTACTTATTTCACTCAGCATGATGTCTTCAGGATTCATTCATGTTGTAGCATATATTAGAGTTTCATTCCTTTTTAGAGGTGAATATTACACTGTGTGTATTACTACATTTTGCTTGTTCAGTTGTCTATTAATGGACACTTGGGTTGCATCCATCTTTAAGCTGTTGTGAGTGACACAGTTATGAATGTTGTTGTGCAAATGCCTACCTGGGTCTCTGTTTTCAGTTCTTTTGTGTATATACCTAGAATTAGGATTGCTGGATCATATGGTGGTTCTAGCTTTCTGGGCAACTACCAGACTGTTTTCTGCAGTGGCCATGCCATTTTGTATTCCTACCAGCAGTGAGCAAGTATTTCTGTTTTTCCACATCTTTCCCAACATTTGTTATTTTCCATTTTCTAAACAGTTGCTATTCTGGCGGGTGTGGGGAGGTATCTCATGGCTTTGATTTGTACTTCCCTAATGGCTAGTGGTGTGGAGCATCTGTTCATGTGTTTTTTTGGGCATTTGAGTAGCTTCTTTGGAGAAATGTCTATTGAAGTTTTTTGCCCACTCTTGAATTGGGTTGCTTTTTGTTGTTGGGTGGTAGGATTTCTTTACTCTTTGTGGATATTAATATTTTATCATAGGACATTGGAATTTTTCTGCATGTTCTGCATGCAATGATGGGTACAGGCCATTGCAAATTTTATCAAAACCTATACAAGTGTATGGTGCAAAATGTAAAGCATTAACCATGGTTAGTAGCAAGTTTCAATATTTGTATATCAAGTATAACAAATGTACCATACACATGTAAAATGCTATTAATAGGGAAGAAGGGGATAGAGGGAAGGTGTTGGATATATGGGAATCCCTATATTTTCCATTTGACCTTTCTGTAACCTAAAGCTTATTTGAAGATAAAGCAAAAAAAAAAAAAAAAAAAAGTAAGGCACTGAGGTAACATACAGAAGAAATTGTCAATGTACATTAAAAAATAAAAATCTTATGGTGATGAAAGAAATATTGAAAAAAATTTTATTGTACTTTATTTTTTATTTTTACCTTTTTTATTCTTTTTTCTTATTTTTCTATTTTATTTGTTATTATTTCATTTTATTAATATTTTAATTTGTTCTTTAACATTGTTTTTGGAGACGTTTTGGAATACAAAAGGGTCAAAACTGTGATAGGGAAGAATCACTGGTGTGGAGTGTTGGTGATGGGGGATGTGTGGGAAGAGGTGCACCTGGGGCATTCCTCTATGGAACATGAATATGTTAAAGTGATCATAGGGCATTGTCTTGGTAGATGGAGGTCCACACAATAACCAAAGAATATTGAGCTCCAATACTGTGAAGTCCTGCTACATTCTCTAATAGAGTAGCAAGAATCCCTAGAGTGCATGGGCAGTGACTAGAGAAGGAGGACAGACCATTACACTGGGTCCTTGATATTGATGGTTGTACTTATGAACTTTTCTTGTGAAATTGAAACTTAGCCCTGTATTATATATTGCCTAAGAGATACCTCCTGAAAACCTTTTTGCTCAAATGTGGTCTTTAAGTCAAACTCAGCATATAAACTCACTACTTTCTTCCCATCATGGGACATGACTCCTGGGATGAGACTCCCTGGCACTGAGGGATTATTGCCAACTGCTGACTAGCAATGCATTTGGAAAAAGACTTTGACAAAAGGGGGAAATATTAAATAAAATGAGCGTTATGGCTAAGAGATTTCAAAGTGAATTGGGAGGTCATTCCAGAAGTTATGCTTATGCATATTTCAGAAGGCTCTCATTGACTGTCACAGTAAAAAGTGACTCAAACAGTGGGAACCCTGAGGGCTCTGGAGATATCTAGACACTATAGGCAGGGCAGACAATCTTAAGAATTTGGCACCCTGTCAGTGGGCCTTATTTTGGAATATATGCTCCCAATGTGACAGAGTTAGACTCATTTATAATTTACCTACACACCACTCTTCTGCCTCTTTTATTTGAGCCTATATTAGCACTATACTCATTAAATATATGTCCAAGAGACTTAAAGTTTTGGTTTGCTTATGTACCAGTTGAACCCTGAATCTCAGCAAAGTTACAACAGTCCATTGGCTTCATCTAGGACAACTAACAAAAAGTGGATGATAAACAACTCCCATCCCAAAAAATCAGAGTACCTACAGCTGCTAGGAAGACATTTCCATCTATCTTCCCCATGGAGGTAAGCCCCCTCCATCAGAAACAGAGTGAGCATCATCATCCCAAAATCCTCAAGATTGAGGAATGAACAAACTTAAGGCGGGAATGCAACTTTGGACTTAAGTACAGTTATTATTCTAGCAATGGAAGAACTTGTATCATTTATATAAAGGCAGTAGCCGCCAGAGGTTCTGAGGGGAGGGAGAGAGAAGAATAGGTGTAACATGGGGTACTTTGGGGACATTGTAATTGTCCTGCATAACATTGCAATGGCAAATACAGGCCACTATACATTTTGTAAAAAAAAACCTATAAAATTATGTGGTTCAAATGTATCCTATAATTTAAACTATAGTTCATGGTTAGTAGTGATGCTTCAATAAGTGTTCATCAATTGAAACAAATGTACCACACTAATGAATATTATTAATGGGGGATATGTGGGAGGGGAAAAGGGTAGGTTATATGGAAATTCCCCATGTTTTTTACAGCGTAAAAAGAATTTTTATTATGTTTAGCAAATTATGACTTTTTATTAATGGAATTCAATGTGTGATCATTCCACTATTTATTGGAAAAAATAGATTTTAAATGCAAAACTGTTATCAGGGATGAAGAAGGTCATTATATATTGACAAAAGTGGCAATTCACAGAGAAATAACTATACTAAATATTAATGCACCTAACCTCAGTGCTTCAGGATACAGGAGGCATACATGAGAAAAGCTGAAAGGAGAAATAGATGTTTCTGCCATAATAAATATTGGAGACTTCAATACACCACTGTCAATATTGGATAGAACATCTAAATAGAGAATATGTAAAGAAACAGAGAGCCTGAAGCACATGATAAATGAACTAGACCTAACAGACATCTCTAGATCATTGCACCCCAAAACAGCAGGATATGTATTTTTTTAAGTGTTCAGGGATCCAACTCCCACATAAACCATATGTTGGGTCAAAAGACAAGTCTCACCAAATTTGAAAGGATTGAAGTTATACAAAACACTTTCTCTGACCATAACAGAATGAAGCCAGAAATTAAAAAAAGGACAGAAAATAGAAAAATTCATAAATGGAGATTATACAACACAGTTTTAAATAATCAGCAAATATCTTGAAATGAATGAAAATGACAGCACAACAAATCAAAACCCATGGGACACCACAAAGGCAGACCTGAAAGGAAAATTTAGTCCTCAATGCTTACATTAAAAAAGAAAAAAGAGCTAAAATTGAAGACCTAACTGCACACCTGAAGGAACTAGAAAAAGAAGAGCAAACTAATCCCAAATCAAGCTGAAGGAAAGGAAAAAATATAAAGATCAGAGCAAAAGTAAATGAAATCAAGAACAAAAACAGAGTAGAGAACAAAAAAAAAGTAGAGAGTATCAACAAAACCAAAAGTTGGTTCTTTTAGAAGACCAACAAAATTGATAAACCCTTCACTAGACTGACAAAAAAAAAGAGAGAAGATGCACACAAATAAAATCAGAAATAACTGGAGGCACCTTACCACTGACCCCACAGAAATAAGAGAGGTCATAAGAGGATACTATGAACAATTGTAAGCCAAAAAACTAGAAAAGTTAGACAAGATTGACAAATTTCTAGAAACACACGAACCAGCTACACTGACCCTAGAAGAAATAGAAGACCTTAACAAACCAATCACAAGATTGAAACAGTCATCAAAAACCTCCCAAAGATGAAAAGCCTGGGACCAGATGGCTTCACAGATGAATTCTACCAATCATTCAAAGACAACCTAATAGCAGCCTTGCTCAAGATTTTCCAAAAAGTTGAACTGGAAAGAATGCTACTAAAATCATTCTCTGAAGCCAACATCACCCTAATACTGAAACCAGATAAAGATACTACAAAAAAGAAAATTATAGATCATTATCTCTAATGAATGCAGAGGCAAAAATTCTCAAGAAAAGCTTTGCAAACAGAATCCAAAGGCACATTAAAAGAATTATATGCCAAAATAAGTGGTTTTTATCCCAGGTATGCAAGGGTAGTTCAACACAAGAAAATTATTTAGTGTAATAAACTACATGGATAACCTGAAGAAGAAAAATCATATGATCATTTCCATTGATAAAGAAAAGACATTTGACAAAATACAGCACTATTTCTTGATAAAAAACACTCTAAAAGATAGGAATAAAAGGAGGCTTTCTTTTGTAAAGTGCATATATGAAAAACCTGCAGGTAACATTGTACCCAGTGGTGAAAGACAGAAAGCTTTCCCACTGATCTCTGGAAGAAGACAAAGATGCCCACTGTCACTATTATTATTCAATATTTTGCTAGAAGTTCTAGCTAGAGCCATTAGGATAGACAAAGAAATAAAGTGCACCCAAGTAGGAAAGGAAGAAGTAAAACTTTCATTATTCACTGATGACATGATCCTTTATCTAGAAAATCCTCAAAAATCCACAACAAAGGTACTAGAATTAATATACAAGTTTAGCAAAGTGGCAGGTATAAGATTAATATGCAAAAATCAATAGCATTTCTATATACTATTGATGTGCTATCTGAGGAGGAAATCAGAAAAAAAATTCCATTTTTAATAGCAACAAAAACAATATTTAGGAATAAACTTAGCCAAGGACATAAAGAATCTGTATCCAGAAAACTACAAAACATTGCTAGAAGAAACCAAAGAAGACTTAAATGGAAGGACAGTCCATGTTCCTGGACTGGAAGACTAAATTTCATTAAGATGTCAATCCTACCCAAACTGATGTACAGATTCAACATAATCTCAATAAAACTCCCAATAACCTATATTGCAGAAATTAAAAAGCCAATAATCAAATTTATTTGTAAGGGTAAGGGGCCCTGAATAGCCAGTAATCTTAAGTCTTGAACTAGCTAGTACATGCAGTTGGGCTTTTTACAGGAAGAATGGGTGCATTGCAAGGAGATTGGCAGGGCATTAGTAGACCATTCTCCAAGAACTTTTAACCATGGGCTGGAAGATTTCAACAGCTTCCTTCATGAAGAGACACTGCTTTTTATGAGGGTAGGCCTGGTTGATATTATAAGCAATGGAAACTGGGGAAACTTGAAGGGCCTCTCCAGGTATCCCAGTTTCCAAGATCATGGGATTTAGTTTACATTTGATTTCCTGGGGTATAGCTGTTAATGAGGTATCTAGTTCCTTATCTAGAACAATGGCTAAGCACAAATTTCCACCTTCTTTCCTTGAGCACTGGACTATGGGTACCTTAGAGGTTTTATTTATCAATACTAGTTAGATGCATGCCCCCCAGAATATGAAGTAAAATCCCATCCCAGTAAAGGGATGGGGCACTCAGGGACAATTAAAAATTGATGGCTTTTATACGATTAGGTCTCCTATTTGGCAGAGGAGAGGCTCAGTAAAGGATCAGATTTTAAATTTACCATCAACACCCACTACTGGACAGGTTTGGAGGGAAGGAAGTTTGGAGTGACAGGTCAGAATTGAATAGGTGACTCCTTTATTAATTTAATTACCTGCCTTGTCAAAGGTCCCCCAGGGCTCCTCCAGTTCAATGTTCCATGGAATTGTCCTAGGAGTCAGATTTTGCCTCCGGCCCCATCAGTACTCCCTGCAACTATTATAAGGTTCCATTGGTTATACTTTGCCTCCCCTTTGGGATTCGGTAAAATCCCAAGACCTATGGCCTATTGTCCTGCATTTGAGGCAGGGACCAGAGGCTCCCTACAGGGCTGCAGTGATCTAAAACAGTCTTTCTTCCAGTGGCCAAGCTCTCCACAGTTGAGAAGGATCTCAATGCTTTGGAGCCCCCCAAGCCAGGGCGATCCCAATGTTGCAGGCTGCTACCCATGGTGACTGCTACAAGGTGAGACTTTTCCCTTTCCTTACCTTCAACACTTTGATAGCTTTGCTGCATTGTTGAAAATGGAAAAAACTGCTTCTAAAAGAGAATTCATAAGCATAGTCATCAGTATCAAGGGCTCATCATTGGACCATCCTTCTTCACTAGTCTTTGCCCTTGCACTTTGGGGATTGTTGCTGTTCCATTGGGAAATGTGACAGAGCTCCCCTGGCTAAGAACTCAGCACTCCCTCAGTTGTCATTTGTAACTTAACTACTATAAAAATGCCCAATGAATATCCAAACATTTTTATATACCCTATATATATGCCCTGGAGAACTCCCTCCCACCCATGTGCCCCCCATCAATAACACCCCACACCAGCTTTCCTCCCCTGCCATAGTTGAAACCCTCTGTGGTCCAAAATTTCTTCAAAAATGAAGCCTAATATATTGCCAAATTCAATTAATAGGAAAATAAAATAGTAATGATAATCTTAAAGATTAGAAATAGAGTACACGGGAAGTGGACTTGGCCCAATAGATAGGGCATCCACCTACCATATGGGAGGTCCACGGTTCAAACCCTGGGTCTCCTTGACCCGTGTGGAGCTGGCCCATGCACAATGCTGATGTGCACAAGGAGTGCCGTGCCACGCAGGAGTGTCCCCCATGTAGGGAGCCCCACACACAAGGAGTGCGCCTGGTAAGGACAGCCACCCAGCATGAAAGAAAAGTGCAGCTGGCCCAAGAATGGTGCCTCACACACAGAGAGCTGACACAACAAGATGATGGAACTGGACTCAGATGGGATCTCTTTTCACAAGACTTTCATGCTACTTTACTGGAATTGTAGTTGGTGCTGGGGTTTAAGATATATCTAGGGGATTTGAATCTCTGGACTGACAATATGATAGCCAGGCCCTTATCCTCAACAGACTTCAACTCCTACACTCTGATTTATTGGACTTACCCCACTCAGCTAACATGGAGTTGAAGAATGTCAACCACCACAACATGGAGCCTAGAGTGCCTACAACTGAAAGCAGGAGGACTGCATCCAGTATCCATGTGGAATCTAAGCCCCCTCTTGACATAGATGTGCAATGGACACAACCAATCCAAGGTCCACAGAGAAAATGTGGCATTGGTGTGGGAAAAGTGGCCATGGTGGCTGCTGGGTGCAGGGAATGGGAGGAAGAGATGAGATGTGGAGGCGTTTTCGGGACTTGAAGTTGTCCTGGGTGGTGCTTCAGGGACAATTACTGGACATTGTGGATCCTCCCAGGGCCCACTGGATGGAACATGGGAGAGTATGGGCTATGATGTGGACCACTGACCATGAGGTGCAGTGATGCCCAGAGATGTACTTACCAAATGCAATGGATGTGTCATGATGATGGGAGAGAGTGTTGCTGTGGGGGGAAGTGATGGGGTGGGGGCGGTGGGGTTGAATGGGACCTCATATATTTTGAATGTAATATTTTTTAAAAATGAATAAAAATTTAAAAAAAAAAAGATGATGCTACAAAAAGAAACACAGATCCCTGGTGCCACTGATAAGGATAGAAGCAGTCACAGAAGAACACACAGTGAATGGACACAGAGAGCAGACAACTGGGGGGAGAGGGGAAGGGGAGAGAAATAAATTTTTTTAAATCTTTAAAAAAAGAGAAATAGAGTACATACTAATTTAGAAATGCTAAAATAAAGTAAAAATAAATTGGGGTTTTAAAAAATGAAAATTATCATAAAACTGTTTTTGACATCTTGCCTTTCATTACTGTAAAGGTGTTGCCCTGTGTACAGTGGCAAGGCAATTTCTTTCATTTCTTCCTCAGTGTCTATATCCTTCTTTTTTTCTAATTTTTTATTTTGTTTTCAAAAAAGTTTTGGATCACGTCTCTGAGCCTCAGCAGAGTTACAATTCCTACTCTCCAGTTCATTGGACTTACCCAGGTCAGCAAACAGGGAGGTGAAGACGGTCAACCCCCACAACAGGGAACCAAGAGTGCCTACAATTCCAAGCAGGAGAATCACATCCATCAACCATGTGGGATCTAAGGCCTCTCTTGATATAGAGGTGGAGTGGACATCATCATCCCAGGGTCCACAGGATGGAGGAATAAATTATGGATTAGAGTGGACTTACTGGTTTTCTACTATAGAACTATTGTGACTAGTAATGGAAGAAATTTTAGCATTGGTGTGGAGAAAGTGGCCACTGTAGTTGCTGAGGGCAGGGAGAGGGAAGAAGAGATGTGATGTGGGGGCATTTTCTGGACTTGGGCTTGTCCTACATGATATTGCAGGGACAGATGCTGGATGTTATATATCCTGCCATAACCACTGAATGAACTGGGGGAGAGTGTAAACTACAATGTGAGCTATAATGCATGTGGGGCAGCAATGCTCCAAGATGTATTCACCAAATGCAATGGATGTGCTGCAATTGTGAAGGAGGATGTTGACCTGGGGGGGGGGAGGGGTTGTGGGGTATGTGGGAACCTCTTATATTTTTTAATGTAACATTTGTTGTAATCTATGTGTCTTCAAAAAAAAATACAATAAAAATAAATGCTCATGTGAAAAAAAAAAGAGAATTCATTGGGGTTTGTGTTCCTAGTGCTAGCTTTTGGGGCTTTCTTCTAACATCTGAGACTTACCGAGTGATAAAATAGGCTTTTAGGGAAGTGGATTTGGCCCAATGGATAGGGTGTCTGCCTACCACATGGGAAGTCTGCAGTTCAAACCCCAGATCTCCTTGACTGTGTGGAGCTGGCCCATGTGCAGTGCTGATACACACAAGGAGTTAGGGTGGTGGGCTTGGCCCAGTGGTTAAGGTGTCCGTCTACCACATGGGAGGTCCATGGTTCAAACTCGGGCCTCCTTGACCCAAAGTGGAGCTAGCCCATGTGCAGTGCTGATGCGCGCAAGGAGTGCCCTGCCACGCAGGGGTGTCCCCCACATAGGGGAGCCCTGCATGCAAGGAGTGCGCCCATAAGGAGAGCCGCCCAGCATGAAAAAAAGCGCAGCCTGCCCAAGAATGGTGCTGCACACACAGACAGCTGACACAAGATGATGCAACAAGAATAAACACAGATTCCCAGTGCCGCTGATAGGGATAGAAGTGGTCACAGAAGAACACACAGCCAATGGATACAGAGAGCGGACAACTGGGGGCGGGGGAGGGGAGAGAAATAAATAAAAAATAATCTTTTAAAAAATAGGCTTTTAACATAATTTAACCTTCTAGTTAGTCTGGATTAAACTGGGTATAATTTGTTATAGCTGCCACTAGCCTCCGTTGGAACAGGGCAAGATTTTCTTTTTTTCTCTTTTTCTCTAGGTTATTTCTTGAAGCATATTATAGTTAACAGCCTTGATGACACAATTTCTCATTCCCTCTAATAAACATGCTGTCATATGGTTCCTTTTCCTTAGGTCTGCTTGTCCCCTTTGATGGTCCCAGTTAAGTCACTATTTGGGACAGCCACAAACCATATGCCCAATATCCTCCCCCTTTTCCCCAGTCCCCCATAATAGCATTTTATATGTGGATGTTACATTTGTTACAATTAATGCACAAATATTGAAAAATAGCTACTAACCATGGTTAATGGTTTACATAGTGGTTTACATTTTGGACCATACACTTTTAAAAGTTTTGATGAAATTTTACATGGCCTGTATCTGTCATTGCAAGATCATATAGAATACTTACATCACCTCCAAAATGCCCAATGTTCCATCTGTTCTATTCCCCCCTCACTCTCCCCTTGGGACCTATGGTAACCACCAGGCTTCACTCCTTGAAGAACAAGATTCATAGATACTTGCAACAACATTGAGGGCTTAACATAATGCTCTGTCTTCCCCTATTAGGAAACTATGCTCTCAAGAGATTCCTGACCCTCTATTTGAGAACATAGCATGACTCCCCAGGACGTGAGTCCAACACCTTCACACTCATTATGTGGGTCTCCACCCACTGATACAAACCATTATGACAAGATGAACACACACACTCCCTAGAAGCCTGCCCCAGGTGCGCCCTGTCCTGAATGCCACCCACATCCAATACCCTAAAACAGTAATCCTCCCCTGCTATGTGGCCAAAAGAACATTACCAACATCATAGTTTTAACCACATACCCTCCAGTCCCCAGTGTTCACCTGCTACCTACCCCAACTCTTTCCCCAGTTCCATGGACAGCACAACCCACCACTGTCATGCTCCTCAAGTAAACAGCTATACACATTCACCTTATCATAGATTTTTCCCATACAGGCTTTGGCTTACAACCTTCTTCACCTTTCTATCTCCTGTAAACATATCTTCCAGACTCTAGCTCTATGAGACTGCTCAGTTTACTTAATTCAAATCAATGAGGTCATGTAATATTTGTCATTCTGTTACTGGCTTTCTTCACTCAACATAAGGTTCTCAAGATTCATCTATGTTATCCTGTGTGTGGGTCTTTCATGAAGAGTTGTGCAGATGCTTTTTATTCAGCCAGCAGGACCTTGGTGGGCCCTGCATCCAGCTCGCACATGCACTCCTGGGACTGCAGGGGAACTGCAGGGTGGGGGTCCCTGCTCCTAGCAGCCTGGCTCACCATAAACCATCATGTCCCCTTGCTGGCCCTGAGGGTGGGCACTAACCACCTGCCAGTGGCTCCCACTCTTGTGCTCCCTCCCACTCTTGCACTCTCTCATCCTCTCACTTCTTCTGGGTATATAACTAGTAATGGTATTGCTGGGTCCCATGGCAAGTCTATAGTCAATTCCTTACAAACTGCCACACAGTGGCTGTACCATTCTACATTCCCACCAACAGTAAATAAGCATTCTTATCTCTCCACATCCTCTCCAACATTTACAGTTTAATGACTTTTTAATAGCAGGCAGTCTAGTAGGTGGGAATGATATCCCATTGCAGTTTGATTTACATTTCCCTAATCGTTAGTGATATTGACCATTTGTTCATGTGTTTTTCACCATTTGTATTTCTTCTTTGGACAACTGACTTTTCAAGTCTTCTGCCCCATTTTTTAATTGGGTAGTTTCTCTTTTTTATTGCTGAGTTGTATGATCTCTTAGTGTATTGTGGATATTAAACCATTAATGGATATGTGAGTGCCAAATATTTTCTCCCATTGAGTTGGCTTCTGTTGAAACAATATCTTTGATGCTAAGGGGAAGTCACAAAATCAGAAATGTTCAAAAGAAGACTCCATGAAACAATGGCTGCACAGTCAGTACATAGAAGAGCCAAGGAAGGCCAGACCTCAGACAATTCAGAAAGCAAGTTCTTGATAATTAGGAAGCTGACCCTGCCACTTATTCTTACCAAGAAATGGCAGAAGCCTAGGAATGGCTATCACCAGAAGGGTGTCTCTTACCCAAATTCCATTCCTGCCAAGTTTGTGGCTCTAGCCCCTTCTCAGAGAAAAAAGCTTCCCAAGATTCCCTGAGTTAAAGCCTACACCTCTCCCCTTTCCTCACAGAAAACTACACCTTTTCTGGAAGTTCACCAAACCAAGCACATCCAATCAGCTCCTGAGGAAGTGCCCTCTGCAGTAAGTTGCAGCTACCTTTACTCACCTCAGTGCTGCAATGACTGCAGGGCATTATGATGTCAAGACCTTTGATTTGCTCGTGGCAGAAATTCAACTCAAACTGGCTGAAAGCAAAAAGGACATTTATGGACTCAATGAGAGAAAAGTCTAGTTAGTTCTGTTTCAGGCAAGTCAGATCAGGGGCTTAAGTGGTGTTGACAGAACTAAGTCTCTTTCTCCCAGTCTCCTCTCAGTTCTGCTTGTCTCTGTGTCAGCCTTACACTTAGGTGGCTTCCTCCACATGGTGGCTTCTAGAATCTCTAAGATTATACCCTCTTGGCTTCAAACACAGAGGAAAGAAAAATATACCCTCTCAGCTTTTCAAAGAAAAGTCCCAGGAATGCACTCCATTGGGTGGAATTGTATCACATGCTAACCTGGAACTAAATACTGTGGCCAGGGCCAGAGCCTGGATGGACTAAGTCTGATTGCCTTGTTCACTGCAGAAGCCAGGAAGTGATGTCAGCCTTGAACCTCATGGATGAAGGGTGGAAGAATTCCTTGGATGATATGGATTGTAGCCAGGCCAGAGCACCAGCTCTTCAGAGACCACACAAATCACACTATCCCTGTGTAGCAGGTTGATTTGGTTATGATTCCAAAAATAGATATTGGGTTATGTTTTTAATCTGGTCTGTAACTGGGCATGATTGAGTTATGATTAGGGCATTGAGTCCCCACACTTTGGTGGGTGGGGACTCACAGATAAAAGACATGGCAAAGAACAGAGTTGGGGGCTTTTAATGTTGGAGTTTGGAGGTTGGAGTTTGATGGTGAACACTTAAACTGGATGGAGCCCTGGGAACTTAGCACACAGAGGAAAGAGAAGCCAGCCCCATGAAGGAAGGAACCTTGAAGCCAGAGTAAAGCAAGCCCCAGGAACATAGGAACCCAGGAAACCTGAACCCTCGCTGATGTCGGCAGCCATCTTGCTCCAAATAGACTTTGGTGAGGGAAGTAAATTATGCTTTATGGCTTGGTATCTGTAAGCTCCTACCCCAAATAAATACCCTTTAGAAAAATGAACAAATTTCTGATATTTTGCATCAGGACCCCTTTGGCTGACCAATACACCCTGACTCTACCACTGTGAAGATGGGGCATGCCTCAGAGATGGGCTCCATGTATCCTAAGGTCACAGAGTGATTCAATGACCAAGCTGATATTTTTGGTAGGATTACACTTGATTACATATAGCAGAATATCAAACAAAGGCATGAACAAGTAATAAATTTCTCTCCTGCTCAGATAAAAGAACTCTGGATGTAGGGAGTATGCCCTGACCCTGGACTTCCCATCGTGGCCTTTGGTGATCATCTGATCTTCTGCACCACAGCTTAAGGCTATCTCATGGTCCAAGGTGACTACTGGAGCTTAACCCTGGACTGGGCATCACATCTAAATGTCACAGAGCAGACTGGAGCAAAGAAGGAAGGGCAAAGGAGTCCTCACAGCTGTGTCACATGCCAAGCAACTGACTCCTTGCTCTGTCCATTCCCACTAGTCCTATGTGTGTGTGCAAACTTTCTTGTATTTGGGTGGTAATCAGCATATTTAATCAGAATAGACACAGGCCCTAGACAAGACAGAGGGTTGTCAAAATAATACTTGCCCCAGACAATGTGCAAAAGGCAAGGATGACTTTATTCTTTGCTATCCTGGCAGGGAAGAGAAAGAACAAACCTTGGTGATGCACAGGACAGTGTGCTCTGTGAGGGCTGGGGGTGGGTGAGCAGAAATCGCAGGAAGGCTGGATGGGGTGGTCATGCTGCAGTAAGGGATTTACTGAGCCTGCTGCCATGAGGACCCCTGGTGGGGAGGAATTTCCTTGGAGGTTATGTGGCCATCTGGAGTTCTGGAAGCCTGGATGAGAGGAAGAGGCAGGGAAGGAATTGCCCACTTAGGGGCCTCTTGGCACCAGGGAAGCCTAAACGCATGAGTGAGGGGTACAGTGAGGGGAAGTTCGGGTGCCGGTGTGAGATTTAGCAATGTTAGGGTCTGAGAGTACCTTCTTTCCTTTGTTTTCCTGCATTCTGGATGGTTTTTTTCTGCAGTCCTACAGCTACAAGATTAGTTTTGAGACAGTCAGGACAAGGGTGGGTGCAGGCAGGGGCACCCAAGGAGCTAGGTGGGAAGTTTGATCAAGAGAAAGAAAGCCAGTCCTGGTTGGGATCCTGAGGCCCTGGCCATGAAGCATGAACCCTTTAGTTGCCAGATCATGGGAGGTACTAGGGCCCCAAAGAAAGGGGCAAGGAGTCTAGAGTGGTGCTTGGGGCACTTGAGGTCACAGCAGTTTACTAACCAGTACAGTAGTGCTAGAGCAGTGTCACCACCTGCTGTTTTACAAGTTCCCACAAAGACATGTTCTTACCTGTGGCAAACTCATGGCATCAAGCAGCTTGCATAGAAGCTCATGGTGAGGAGAAGACTCTATCTGAGCTCTGCATGAAGTACATGAGGGCAGATGTCATTTCTAGGAGGCCAGCCATGGTGGGGAAGGGGTAGGGACAGATTTAGATAAGGGGAAAGGCCAAAGCCAGGGTCACAGCCACTCACCTGGCCACCCCACAATTCCTCTAGTCTCTGAAACTCCCAGAGGCTTTCTTAAGACCATGAGCAAATGTGCCAAGGTTTATCTATTTCACAAGTTGTCCAGACCTCACTCCAGGCAAACTATATTATGGACTTCACCTTTGTTTTATTGAGATGTAATTAAATGCCATAACTTAGCCTACCATTGTACTTGGGGGATTATTGCTCTTCCATTGGGGAATGTGATAAAGCCTGAATAAAGGGGGGAAATGGAAAGGACAAATGCATTTATATGGCTATGAGTCTCCAAAAAAGAGTTGGGAGGTAATCAGAGGAGTTGCATTTACACACGCCTCAGCAGGGTCCCAGAGACAGTCAAAGTAAATACAACCCTAGGTACTCATTCTCCTGAGGGCTACAGAGACCCACAGGTTGTATGGTCATGGCAGATGGCTCTGGAGTTCAGTGCCTTGTCAGTTGGCCCTCTTTGGAGTTTGTGTTCCTGAGTGTGATGGAGTTGGACTCAGATGTGACCTTCCTACACATGCCTCTTCTGTCACTTTTACTGGACCTGTGGTTGGTGCTGGGGTTGGTGTGTACTCAGGAGACCTGAATCTCTGGACTGCCCATGTGACACCCAGGTCCTGAGCCTCAGCAGACTCACAACTTCTACCCCCTGGTTTATTGGACTTACCCCAGCCAGTGAACAGGAGATGAAGATCAACCACCACACCAGGGAGCCAAGAGTGCCTACAGCTGTGAGTAGGAGAACTGCATCCACCATCTATGTGGAATCTAAGCCCCCTCTCAATATAGAGGTGAAGTGGACATAACCATCCCAAGGTCCACAGGCTGGAGGAACAGAGTATGGATTAGAGTGGATTTACTGATATTCTACTATGGAACTATTGTTGATTAGTAATGGAAGAGATGGTAGCAGTGATGTGGAGAAAGTGGACATGTAGCTGCTGAGGGTAGGGAGAGGGAAGAAGAGATATGATGTGGGGGCATTTTCAGGACTTGGAGTTGTCCTGGGTGGTACTGCAGGCACAGATGCTGAACATTGTATGTCCTGCCATGGTCCACTGGGTGGGCTGGGGGAGAGTGTAAACTACAATGTAAACTATTATCCATGTGGTGCAGCAGTGCTCCAAAATGTATTCATCAAATGCAATGAATGTCCCATGATGATGAAAGAGGTTGTTGATGTGAGAGGAGTGGGGTGAGAGGGGTTGGGGGTGTGGGGACTGCTTATGTTTTTTCATGTAACATTAAAAAAAAAATAAAGAGAGAGATAAAAGAATAACATAAGATGAAGATCCAGGATGAGGTTTCATATCAATAAATCGAGATAGAATTGTTTTTTTAAAAAAGTGCCATTGTTGGTGATTTTTAGTGTATTCAGAAGGTTGTAAAACTATAACCACTATATAGTCCCAGAAAATTTTCATCAATTCCAAATGAAATCCTGGACCCAATAGCAGTCACTTCCCACAACCACCCTCAACCCAGCCCCTAGCAACCACTAGTCTATCTTCTCTGTATGATTTGCCTAGTCCAGATCCTTCATACCAATGGAATCCTATGAGTGGCCTTTAGTGTCCAGCTTCTTTCACTTACTATAATGTTCTTCAGGTCCCTTCCATTCTAGCATTTCTCTACTTCATTATGTCTTATGGCTGAGAATATCCCATTGTATGGATAGACCATATTTTCTGTATCCCTTCATCATTTGATGGGCATTTGAGTTGTTTGTACTTTCTAGCTATTATGATACCAAACTTTTCTCAGATTTTCCCAGAAGGCCTTGCATTGCTCCTTTCATGTTTTTGACACCAGCCCTGTGGGATTTGGTGTATTCCTTGCTCTCCAGGATACAGTCATTGTCTGGTTCCTCTCACACATTTCCTGTACAAGACCTGAACTCACACATACCTCCCAGGTGTCCTCCTTTCTTTTCATGGAAAATAGGATTTAGAGGTCACAATCTGGATATGAGAGGTAGAGAATGCTGCAAGATTTTCTTTACTTATAGGCCTGTTCAATAAATAGAGCTGGAAACTGTTATTTACAGAGAAAATCATTTATTTCAGACATATATTTCATTATGAAAATGTAAGATTATCGTGTTTTACTTCCCTGAAACACCAGGCTGAAGTGGCCCCACAGCCCACATCTAGGGTAGACAGGAGGCTGGTGTAGGGCCATGGGGCTCTGTGCTATGCCAGGGGTTAAACCTTTAGCTGCCGAACATGGTGAATCCGGGGGAGGGGACATTGGTAGCTCAGGACTGGACCTGTCACCACCCAGACTGGAAACTACTTAGTAAATTAATTTGTGGTGAGGTGTATTTCTGCAAGATTGTGACCATCAGTCCTGGTGGCCCTTCTGGCCCTTTCTTTCAACCAGTCCCCTCAGGAACAGTCTATACCCCAATGACATAAGCAAAGCACAAATTTTGGGCCATGGATGCAGTTGCCCCATGGCACTGCAAGCTCTAAGGGATCAGAGCTAAACTCCTCTTGAGGACAATCAGTAGCAACACAACTGGAAGTGTGAACTGGAGATCCTCAAAATGCTGCACCTCAAACCACATGGGCAACACTTCACCTTGATCCACAGAAAAGAGTGGGGGGTGGGACTCTTGCTTACAAGCAATAGGTATTCTTACCTTGACATTCAAAGCTCATGTGTGATGCTGTGGACCCCAGGCAGAGTGCAGAGGCTACCAGGGACCCAACACGGAGGCCAGGGCCTGCCCAGGATTTTCTGGATTAGCAACTTGCACAAAAATGGCAGCACAGTGGGAAGCACTAATTCATAGGGAGGATTAGTGTTTATGAAATGAGGCTAGGCTGGAGAGTGAAAACCTCTATTTCAAAATCCCAGTCCTATCATAAGGAAATCAACTGTGGTATCAGGAATTAGGATCACGAAGCATGAAATCTAAGGTTAAGATTTGACTGTAGGGTCCTAGAGGGAACTGAGGATGCAAATTCTGCCTGCCCTTGGATCATATGCTAATAATCTTCCTTTGTCCTTTTCCTTTCCACATTGTAACTTTGTCCTAGGTTTTTCCCCACCTAGTGCTGATGTAAATCTAGTTTGCCCTTGAAAACTACATGCTCCTGTTTGGTGCTCAATCAAAACCTCAGCCAGAAGCAGAAAATGTTCCTTCTTCCTCCAAAGTGGTAGAAAGACAGTCACTGCCCTGTCTGGGGTCAGAAAATGATCCTAGAAAATGGAAGTACCTTCAACATCTAAATCCTGATAGTTCTCAGAGGTGGTTCCAGCTCCTTCCAGTGTATTGATCCTGAAACACACATGTACTCTGTGAAAGGGGATTTCTGTGTTTACTTCAGTAAACCAGGGAAGGGTGGCTGGTGATTTTCCCTTCTCCCTTCTAAAATAAACTGATGACTCTGCATGATTTCTTATTTAGATGAGCAATGTGAGAGCCTGCTCCACATTTCAATTAGCATAGTAAATGAAAGAAAACCAAACCTCTATGCCCAGGCTGTAGTAGAACCAGGACTTTAATAATAAAATATTCACATCTAATATTTACTCTTTACAACAGATAAATACTGCCTCTCCCCAATGAATATATATTATTTTTGCTATTTATTCATAAATTCAATTATGTTCAAAGTCACCCAAATCCTCCCTCTGATGAACCATGTTTCTGATAGTCTCATAAAGCCCAGAGGCAATGGCATGTGTTCTTTTAGAGGCATGAGATTTGAGATAACTGGGACCCACTGGGTCCCTCCTCACTCACTGGAGAAGAGTGGGCTCAGTGAAGAGGACCTCTCTGTCCACTTCTAAGGAGTGAGTGGACAGGGGTGGGAGTGAGCAGAGATGACCTCACTCCTAAAATGGCCTAGTATGGGGGAAGGCTGCACTGGGACCCCTAGAATGTCATGGATGCCATCCAAGTGCTTGAGGTGAGAGCCTCAGTGGTCCCCTAAATGAGTGACTCATCACAGGAGCCCAGGACAGCCTGTCTAAGGGCAGAGTCCTGATGGGCAGAGGAATGATTCAGTGGTTTAAATGTAGAAGTGGTTGTCCCAGGCTGGCTGTTGGGGAGGAAAGTGCCTGCCTGGCCTGGCTCACTGTGGTTGAGGTGAGCAAAACTACTTGGCCAGGCAGACCTGGGAAGGAGTACCTTGAGGCTGGCAGGCACCAGGGCCAGTTAGAATTTCCCCTTTTGAACTTGGGTCCCTTCTGCATGTTCCCCAGAAGGACTGAGATAGCTCTGTTCTTGACCTTGGCATCCATTTGGGTGTGTTTTGCTTCTTGAGAAGAAAATTATGATAGGAGAGGGATCCATAGTGTAATAAAAATTCCACTGTATGGGATCTGCTGCACTAGGGGACAGGGCAGAGGCATGATCAGCTATGTTCCAGGGGGCCCCAGGACACCCCAACCCTTTGTTTCCCTACTAAAGCAGGCCCCAGTGACCTGAATTCCCCTTTCTAATTCCTGGACTCAAAAAAAGCCCTGGGAATGACACCTGCTTGGAAGAAAGACTCTGTAGAGGTGCAGCTAACAGTGAAGGACCCTTGTTTAAAGCATGACTCTGACTCCTAACTGCCACCCTCTGAATGGATCTGCCAAGAGCCCATCTACTCCTGCATCTCATGTCCTGCTGCCTTCTCTGCTCAAGATCTTGCAGCTAGGGGGGTCACTGTCGTGGACACTGGGGGAGAAGCGGCAGTCCCCCAGGTGCAATGGCAAGAACCAGGAAGGAAGGAGGGCCCAACAATGGGCTCCTGATACTAATGGCTATGCTTTTGAGCCTATACACCTGCAATAAGAATAAGGCCTAGAGTAGCACTGTGCCTGGGAGTTTCCTCCTGACAGCCTTCATGTTACTCAAATGTGGCCACTCTCACAGCCAAACGCAGCATGTAGATGCAGTGCATTCCCCCCAGCGTGGGACATGACACCCGGGGATGAGCCTCCCTGGCACCGAGGGATCACTACCACATACCAGCTGAAGATGCAACTAGAAAAGGACCTTGAATTAAAGGTTCAACACGGATCAGCAGAATATCCCTGTCTACATATAATAACATGACTTCAAAATGCTGTTTGACCTAATGTAAGGGGGAAATGGAAAGGAGAAATGAGAATATAAGGCTATGAGTCTCTAAAAAAGAGTCTGGAGGTTGTCAGAAGGAATCCCCTTATGCACAACTGAGTCTGAGAGACAGATAAAGTAGATAGAACCCCAGGTATTGGTTCTTTTGAGGAATAAAGAGACCCACAGGTTCTATGGTCATGGCAGATGGGGTTCACTGCCATGGCAGATGGCCCTTCTTTGGAGCTGGTGTTTCTGCATGATGGAATTGGACTCAGAGGGGATCTCTTTTCACAAGACTTGCATGCTACTTTATTGGAATTGTAGTTGGTGCTGGGGTTTTAGATATATTTAGGGGATTTGAATCTCTGGACTGATAATATGACACCCAGGCCCAGAGCCTCAACAGACTTCAGCTCCTACACTTTGATTTATTGGACTTACCCCACTCAGCTAACATCGGGTTGAAGAAGGTCAACCACCACACCATGGAGCCTAGAGTGTCTACAACTGAAAACAGGAGGAGTGCATCCAGTATCCATGTGGAATCTAAGCCCCCACTTGACATAGATGTGCAATGGACACAACCACTCCAATGTCCACAGAGAAAACGTGGAATGGGTGTGGGAAGGGTAGCCATGGTGGCTGCTGGGTTTGGGGAATGGGAGGAAGAGATGAGATGTGGAGGCGTTTTCGGGACGAGGAGATGTCCTGGGTGGTGCTTCACGGACAATTACAGGACATTGTAGATCCCCCCAGGGCCCACTGGATGGAACGTGGGAGAGTGTGGGCTATGATGTGGACCACTGACTATGGGGTGCAGTGATGCTCAGAGATGTACTTACCAGGTGCAATGGATGTGTCACGATGATGGGAGAGAGTGTTGCTGTTGGGGGAGCAGGGGGTGGGGGCGGTGGGGTTGAATGGGATCTCATATTTTTTTTATGTAATTTTTAAAAATAAATAAATAATTTAAAAAAATGAAATGATAAAGAAAAGGAAAAAGTAAGAAATGCAAAAAAAATTTTTAAAAATTAAAAAAAAAAAAGATCTTGCAGCTAAAATTCACTTTCTAGAACACAGTGCATGTCCCCTGAATCCAGCACTATTCAGGACAAAACTACAGAGGGCCTGCAAAGACCACCTGGGCCAGGCCTCCTGTGCAGGTTACTGAAGATATTTACACTTTGACTCTATTTTCCTTCTGTCTTCCTGGCCTAGAACCAGCTAGAAAGGAACACTGGACTGGAGTTCCTGCTCCAGCCTCAGTGATGTGGCTACTCATCTCCTTTCTTTTTGTTTTTTTTTTTAATTTTTATTAACTAGTCTTTTATTTTAAAGATACATAGATCACAAAAAAATGTTACATTAAAAAATATAAGAGGTTCCCACATATCCATCACCCCTCCCATCCATCTTCCCACATCAACAACCTCTTTCATCATTGTGGCACATACATTGGATTTGGTGAACGTATTTTGGAGGACTGCTACACCTCATGAATAGTTTACCCTGTAGTTCACAGCCTCCCCCAGTAAATTCAGTGGATTATGGCAGAATATATAATGTCCAGCATCTGTCCCTGCAATATCATTTAGGACAACTCCAAGTCCCAAAAATGCCCCCATATCTCATCTCTTCTTCCCTCTCCCTGCCCTCAACAACTACTGTGACCACTTTCTCCAGATCAGTGCTACATCTCCTTTCTTAATCTCTCCAGTCCTCAGCCTTCCTGTTCTGTGGGACAGATCCTTCCGCCCTATTTCACAGCTCACAGCTCCAATTTCTCATTCAAAAGATGGAAGAGGATTTAGAACCCATTTCTAGGAATGATGGGAATCATTTTATTTTGCCTGGGGTAATGGTTGGGAAAGGGAGATCAGCTCACTATGAAGAAAACAATTAGCTTTATTGTGTGCAGGCATACTATGTGCACATTTGATGCTTAATTTCTCTCCCAGGGATGAGAAGCAGGCCCAAGAACTTGAGTAACTGATATAAGTGCTCAGAGCCAGGAAGCCTGGCTCTGGATCTGTGCTCTTTTCTAGATTATTTCATTTTCCCACTTTCTAGAATACTGATGTGTCTCCCTAGAGTCTCCAAAGGGGATCAAGGAGATTTTTTTGTGCATATTTGGTGCTTCTATCCACCAGTCATGGTGCATTTGAAGGTGCAGTCACCCTCACCCTCACCCTCTCCTGTCCAGATGACACCCTTCAAATTGAGCCCCTCTGGTCATCTTGCCCATGGACCAAGGTGAAAAGCCCTTTCTCTGGGTACCTCAATGGTGTTAGCTTTGAACTTGGTTTCCCAATGCCTGGGTCATGTCCAGGGAAGGGTACACAAGGGAGATAGAGCAGGTAGGGAGGAGATGCTGTGGGCACTGAGAGCTGCCCTGGGCTGCTTGTTTGAAGACAGGGTGCCTTTTCAGCCTGCTGTTGGATACACTGGGACCAGAGGGCATTGGATCTTCAGGTTGTGGACATGGCTCATACCTACCCCCTCCAACACTGCCCTCTCCAACTTGCCTCCTGATTACTTTGATCCTCTGATATGATTTGCACCAGCATGTTGTTTCCTGGCTTGTCTTTATGCAGGTTGTGTTCTTCCAGGGCATTGCAGATCACGGCTGGTACCCTGTCTTGGTTGGTCATCTGTGGTGGATCAAGGGACAGGCTCTCAGGGCCTGGGTCTTGGAGCCTGTTCCTTCACAGTGCAGCTGCCAAAGACCCTATGGACCACCTCTGTTCAGGGCTGGGTCTATAGGAGCCTCATTGTCTTCTCTTGCATCCATGGGGAGAACTCTGTGGAATGAGGAGTGTCTTTTCTAGTCATTCTTACCCCATCTCCTACAGGAACATACACCTCTGTCTTGAGGTTGTTTTCCAGTGTGGATCCAACCCCCTGCCCTGTAGGCTGAACCCTGTCCCCTGGGTTCTTGGCCTGAGCAACTGCGATGGGCTTCCAGGGCCCTAGGGATGAAGGATGACCATGTAGCAGGTTGTGGGGATTGAGCAGTGAAATCTAGTCCTCTTCCTGTCACCTCCTGCCTCCCAATCATGGGAGAGGGAGTTCCCCTGCCCCACCCCAGCCACTACAGGACAGCTCCAGGTAGCTGGAGCCCGCAGGACAGAATGCACAGCATCTAGTGTGAGCCTGGATGTCAGAGAGGAGGAGGGGCAGGATGATAAGCTATGGCACAGCAGGCCTGCCCTTGGCCCCATCTTCCCCTGTAAGAAACTCAAGCTCTATCCAGCAGCCACAGGGCCAGGTGTGACCCAGCTCCCCACACCTCTCTAATCTTACCTCTTTCCCTTGTCCCTGTTCCATTATCTCTGGTCTCCTACGTGCTCCTAGGGCTGGGCAAGAACATGCCCTCCTTGAGCCTGTCATACTATCCTCTTCCTCCCCTTCTCTGGGGCCACCTTAGTGAGCTATTCCCAGGCCATCCTTGCTCAGCATGCCAGCCTCATCCCCTACGTCCACCATCCTGAGCCCTGACTGCCATTGAACTCACACTCTTCCTGCCTCTGGAGGTGGCTGTCTGTCCTTTACCACCCACTAGAAAGTCTGCTTCAGGATGGCAGGGAGGTAACATGTCATTCCCTATGTGTCTACTGCCTCAACCCCTGAGGAGCTCCAGGGAATGGCCTCACATCTGGCTCACAACAATGCTTTTGTATTTGTTGCCATTGTCCTCATATAGACTCACACAGATGATGCAGCAGGGGCCCCTGTGTCTTTTATAGAGCAGCTGTGTGTCACAGCGCTTGTGGTTAGTCTGAGTGGCCCTGGGTTTAATGGAGGAGGAAGACGACATTCCTCTGGATGCAGATGTGACAATGGAGAAGTTCTGTGATGGGAGATACCAAGATAAGCAGAAGGCCAGAAGCCTCAGGCAACACAGGGCTGCTCTAGAAGCTCCAAGTAGTACTAGAAATTCTGTAGTAGTCAACAGTCCTCAACTCCTTTGTGGACAGGGAGGGAATCAACCAGGCACAGGAGAGGGAGGGGGAGGGGGAGAGCCAAAAGGGAGAGGAGGTGGGCATTCACTTTCATTTCCTGGCCATCTTGGGATTCTGGGACATGTCCAGGTGGATTTTTACCTTAGAACTTGAGGTGCTGGCCACGTGTATGGGACATGAGTCAGCTTCATTCCTGCTGATGAAGTCATGGCCACACTGGAGCTAGCCACTGGAGTGGGTGGTGCTGTTGCCACCAGACTCAGGGGCCTGGTGACTGGATGGATGGGTCAGTTTACCTCGGGGGCTTCCCCGTGAGGCAAACAAATCCCTACACAGCTTCCACTGCCCTCTGCTAAGAGCTATGTTCATCAATAGTAGCCACTGGGCTCCAGCTGCCTTAGAGATCATGCAGCATTATCCTATTTCACAGAAGAGGAAACAGGCCCAGAGATGGGTGACTCATCTCAGTCACAGAATTTGTCAGGAGTGGAGCTGGAATCCCAGGGCTACACATCAGACTCCTGAAGCCCATGCTTAGACTCAAGTTTCCCTGAGTCCAAAGCCAACCCACACTTGATCACCCTGGACAGGGAATTCACTTTTCACTCCAGTGTTTGAGGCCTTCTGGTAGGTATTTAGCCTTCAAGCTCTTGCTGGCCAACTGGGATGGGGGCTCTAGCTCCCAAGACAGGTAATAGCTACAGGACATAGTGACAGCTGTGAAGTGCCCAGAGCCATGCCTCATGTATCCCTCCCAGTGTCTGCACAGGAGTTGGCATTTGGATGCCCCAGATGTCTTCAAGCAACAGGTCCTATGCTAACTCAGGAGACACCAGGGGCATCCCACTCCTACCACAGCCTGATTCTGTCCTGGCCTCACCTGGCATTCTCACCAAGCTGCTCCACAGTCCAGAACCAGACCCCACATTGTTCACTGGGGACGAGGGTGCATTTCAGAAGCCTGCATGGAGCTGCTGGAGCTCAGTGACCACCTGGTATTCCTGGAGCCAGAGAGAAGGAAGAGGTGCTGCCAAGGCCTACATGGCCTTGCTGACTGGGATGGAGCCCAAGGGCTGATTTTGATTCTATGGGTCCCCCCACCCCTTCACTTACTTCCAGGCTCTACTAGTCCTCAGGGCTGACTTCACACAGCTCATCCTCCAAAAAGTTGTCCTTAATCCCATGTACAACCCCCCCCCAATCTCCTCCTCATTTTAAGAGGAAGCTGTGTGCAGCCAAGCGGTGTCATGCCCAGAAGGGTCTCTGTTTTTCATTCCTGACCCCATCCCAGCCCCACCCCAGCAGTGATGGTCACAGCTGCTCACCTTCCTCTTTTTGTCAAAATTGACCTTCCTCCCCTAGAAGACAGAAAGATTGCATTAATCATAGAGGCCCCCAGCCATTGCATGCCCATTGTCCCTCAGCCCCTATCACTCTGAACTACTGCAGGTTCAACATGCACAGGGCAGTCTTCTGGGTGCCAAGAGTGAGGACCGGGAGTGGATACAGAGGCCTTCCAATCCCAGCCTCTGATGACCATGGAGAGCTGGCCCCTTGGACAAGCCTCCCTTTACTTGTCTGTAAGAAGGCCATGGCACCCCAGCACTGAGGTCAGTTGTGAGGTTCCCAGGAGATATGCTGTGCCCACTAATGAGAGCTCAGGGCTCAGGGAGGGAACTTTTCTCCCAAGCCTCAGGGTCCCTTTATCAACCTGCCCTGGACCCCAGGCTCACTCACATCCAGGTACTCTCCTGCATGGCATAGTTCAACACCAAAAATTGAGTGAGGAATTTTCTCAGGCATGGGACCATGCCCTGGATGTCATTCTGTGGCACTGGGTGGGGTGGGGATGAGCACAGTTCTCAGGTGCTCCCAAGACCCCTCTCTAAAAACTCGTTCTCAGATTTCTAGGACCACCCAGCCATCCTCTTGGACAGTCTAGGACACTTAGCTATAACCCTTACATTCCCCTCACAGCCTCCAAGGACCCCAAATTCCTTTGCAGTCACCTCCCAGGACTGGCTTTGCTTCAGTCAGTTTACCCCTCTTCCACCCCATCCACCCTGAGTCAGCTCTTCAAGGTTCTTGCTCTTACTGGCTACAAGGAGTCCCACCAGGATTCCCACAGCTCACCACCCTAAGGTCAGGAGAGGGGACATTGAATGGAGGCTTTCCAGGCTCAGTAGCCAAGAGAGATGAGTTTGAGTAGGGATCCCATCCTGACTTGGAGGACACCCCACCCTCACCCTACCTGCCTCAGGCACTCACCCTCTCTTGCTGCTGCTGCTTCTGGACTATTTCAGGGTTCATCTCCATGTTGTCAAACTTAGAGATTGACTAATGCCAGGGTTGAGAATGAGGCCAGTGAGGTCCTCTACCCCTCACCCATTGTCCCTCAGGCCTTAGACACCTGAGTACTGTGGGCAGTTAGAAATCTGCTGCCACCCACTGGCCTGATGTCCCCTGCATGACCTTGTGCAAGCAGACTGGTCTCCTGAGCCTGTTTTTCATCTATGATATGAGGACAAAAATCTGACACCCTCACCATGAGCCCAGAGGACTCAGTTTTTGCATGCTAGCAGCGCAGAAGCTCTGGCCTTCGTGCTCTCCAACTCAGAATCACGGGACTGCTCAGCCATGTTCCTTTTCTTTCTTGAACCTTGCCACCTCACCATGAGGGTGGCACAACTGGATGGCCATGTCTCCATTCCACATGAGAACACAGAGGCCCAAGAGGGTGTCAACTTGTACCCATTCACTAAGGGCATCAGAGGACAGATTGCTACCTCCCAGATAGAGGTCTGGGCTGATGTCACCCCACCACCCACTATGAGTGTGTGGCTCTCCTAGCCTTGGAGTATGTGGGAGACTTCATGTCATCCCAGTGATGGAGCTTGAAGACATCTCTGGAGGTCTGGTTGAGCAGCTCCTGACTGTCCCAGCCCATTGGAGTGGAGACACCAATATCTGGGCAAAGCCATACCAAAGTCATCCGTCCCCAGGGGTCCACTCAGGATATTCTACCTGCAGACGAGTCCCTGCATCCACTCAGAAATGGTTCTCCAAAGTGCCATCTCTGACTGCCCAGGTAGAGTGGGGGCTTCCAGGAGGCCTGGGCATTGAAATTTTGCTTCCTTTTTTATGTGGAAGCTTCTACTTATGATCAGGAAGGACTCACCATTGTCTTCTGCCTCCCAAACATTTCTCATAGCTTTCCAGCACACATGTCATTCATAACAAGTCACAGTTATGAGACCCTGCCATGTAATGGAGATTTCTCACCTGGCCAGCTCATCATCTCTTCCTGGAATATTCCAGCCACCTCCACTGCATCCAAGAACCACAGACAACTGCCTACAACTGTACCCTCCACCTCCCCATGAACCAAGCATATCCCTCTTCAGCTTCACCCAGCATAAGCCAGACTGGATGTGTTCAAAGGAACTTTCAGTGAAAAACTAACGTCTCCACCTCCTGAGCCCTGACCCCCAGCCTCCTCCTTACCTTGATGAGCAGCTCACTGCCCTGTGAGTAGTTGTGCTCTTTGGAGTAAATCTCAGACAGAGTCAGAATGAGGTAGAATCTGTCCCTGGAAGAGGGCAAGAAGGAAGGAGAAAGGTGGGAGTGGGTGGGAGGGTGTAAAGGCTAATCCACTTTATTTTAGCCCCCTCAGACCCAGACTGCCTGGGTGGGCGGTGTTGGAACTGGGTAACTCTGAGCACTGCAGGACAGTGTGAACTTCGGGCTGACCTCTCATGTGGGTACAATGGGGACACCCACCCCCATTTCATGAGCAACTTCTTTTTACATGTGTAGATCTCAACTGGAAAGTGTGTGTTGCTGGGAAGCAAACACTTAACACCCTCTCATTTGGCTCAACTCTGTAAGGGACAGAGGAGGGAAGCAGTGCTGAGGCAGAACAGCTGACCTCAGGTGACATGGGGACCTAGAGCCCCACCCTGCCTGGCCCTGCCCAGGAGCCACTGCCTCCCAGCCTCCCTGAAGGGTGATGCTCAGACTCCATGGGGCCCCTGACCCAACCTGGTGTCCCCTAGAATGAGGTCTGCCCACCTGGAAACTTTCTCCTACATTATCATCAGACGGAGAATTGAGTAACTTTGGAGACCGTAAATGACGGTATAGAATGAGGAGTTGTTTGAGGATTTGGCACTCCTGGGGAGGAAGATATGCCATGAGGGGTGGTCTGAGTGCCCCCCTGCTCCACCTTCAGACCCCTCAGCTCATATCTTCCTCTGGATGAGACACACACTGAGGGAAACCCTGAGGCTCACTATTGATCCAGAAAGTGACCCCCAGACCCAACCTGAAGTAGGAGCTTCAGTAATTGAGTTAGGAAGTGAGGATAGTGTAGGCCAGGGAGGACCTGAGATCCTGGGAGATGATAAGAACAAAGAGGAGTTTCAGGACTCCAGAGAGGGCCCCTCAGCATTCCCTGGCCACCTCAATCCCGTGTTCCACCACCCTGGTCCTGTCTGAGGCCTTCATGCTCTGATTCACAAGGCAGGTGAAGATGACAGGGTTGTTCACATGGTTGAACGGGTTATGGTGTCATGGAGGGTGGGCGCCATTTGCTCCTTACACTTTTTGTTGCACTGGGACCAGATGGATCCCAGACAGTGATAGGGCATCACCTTCTTGAACAGATCCTGGGGAGGAGGGGATGTCAGGCAGTCCCACTCCACCCACCTCAGATCCTGGAGGCCCTCAGGACCCAGGCCTGGGTCAGTGGACTCAGCTAGAGCTCAGCAGGCTGAAAATAGGGTGTTCTCTATTCCCTGAGGGGATGTAATCCTCTAGAGATGCCACTCCACATCTAGCAGGGAAGAAAGAGTTCCATTTTCAAGTCCATCTCATAGCCCCCAGTCCCCGAGGTGCCTCAGGACTCCACAGTCACGGGTGGCCCCATCACTCCTCCTGATAACACCTCCTGGAACTCTGTGTGGTCAGGTGCACAGTCTCTGTGGGGACTAGAGGCTTTGGGTGCCTGCCTAAGGATCCAGTGCACATCAGGGTCTTAGTGTCGATGTAGTGGAGACTCCCAGCATAAAGTGGGACACCCGCGAAGCTGGCAGCACCTCAGTGAGCTCCCTTCAAACGCCACAAACAAGCCCCCTCAGGCTTTCTATTTCTTTGCTCTCACATCATCTTCCAAGTCAGTGCATGTGGCAGGGACAGTTACTATCCTATCTCCAGAAGGGCCAAGTATGGGCTTAGGGAGTAATAAACTTGCCCAGGTTGAAATGCTGGGATTGGAGCCATGGTTTGGGCCCAGGTCATAAGATTCTGGTTCAGGGGATAGTAAGGTGGACATCAGATGCTGGAAGGAAGAGCCACCCAGCCCCACCCTGCTGGGTTCAGCTACTCACCACATCCATCTGTGTCAACTGCTCTGCCACCAGCTCCAGAGGGAAGGCCAGGAGGTTAATCTTCTCAGCACTCAGCCCATTCTCAGAGGCCTCAGGCCAGAGCCAGGAGGGCTTTGGTGGTGTGGCCTGCTCTGGTGCTGAGTTGAGCTCTGGCAGTGTCTCTGCTGGTGGTGCCAGCCTTGCCTCCCACTTGAGATCTATTGCTGCTGATGGTGAGTTAACAGACTTTAGCTCCAGAGAAGGCACTGTAGCTAACTGTGTAGGTGGCACTGGAGGTAGTGGTGGGACTGCCTCCAGCTGAGGCACTGGTGACACACATGTTGATGTAGCTTCGTCCGGCCTGACCATGGGTGCAACATCTAGGGATGGAGCCTGCTCTGCCCCAAGAGTGGCATTGATGCTACCTCTATGGGTGCCAGTGGAGGTGATACCAAAGTTTCTTCAGGCTCTATAGCCTGTTCTTCTGATGGTGAAGCAGCAGGCTCTACCTCCAGAATGGGCAGTGCTGATACAAGCATTGTTGGCAATGTAGGTGGAGCTGGACTTGCCTCTGGCTCTGGAACTGGTGCACCTGATGGTGATATTGGTGGTTCCAGTTCTGGAACTTGTGCAACTGTGATGTAGCATCCTCCGGGTCCTGAGCAGGTGCTCTGGCTGATGAAGTAGGATGGTCAAGCTGCAGGGTGAGCATGGATCCAATACTGTGGGTGGCAGTTGTAGTGGTACTAGAGCCACCTTCAGCTCAGGAGCCAGTGTGACATCAGGTAATGCATCAGGCTCTATTTCCAGGCCAAGCACTGGTGCAGACACATTGGCTGACAGTCGAGGTGGAAATGGAGCTGATTCAGGCTCTGGAGCTGCTCCTGTACCAGCTGCACCTGGTAGAACTGGCCCTAGAATTGGTACTGGAGGCTTTTGCAGCTCTGGTGCTGACAGAGGAGCTGGAAAAGCCACACCATGAATGGCTCCAAGTGTCTTTCAAATACACAGAAGATCCCACTAGGAGGTGAAGATCCAGCCCCCAAAATTGTTCCCTGACTGCCATTTCTAAGGTGACTTGTCCAGGGCTCCTCTTTCTTCCCGGCCCAGAGGCAACCTCTGGTAGTCCCTGCCTATGTCTCCAATCCCATCCCCTGTCCTATAAGCTCATGTGTTCCCACCCCAGGGCCTCCTCACCTTTTGGCTCTGCCTCAATGGGCTCCAGGTGTCTCATCTGTGGAAGCAGAACAACGCTTGTAACTCCAGGGCAGAGCCAGAGAAATGCACGTGGGCATAGGCCACCAGCATCTTGAGGCAGGGCAAGTCTGGTGGTTGTAGGAAATCCTCAGAGTACTGTTCCATCCAGGTGCTCAGCAGGGAGGAGATGGTGCTGAGAGAAGGTGGGAGAAACAGAATCAGACACTGGCCTTTCCTTCCATGCTGCCCCAGGAACCCTCCCACTGGAACATCAAGTCAATAAGGACAGGAAGGATATTGCCTGGTCTCTCCATAGCCAGGCACTGGCACACAGTAGGATCTTCATCTATATGTGAGTGATGAGGGGACAGGGTCTGTCCTCCTCCCCAGGCCCTCATGGCTCCCACCCAGTAACTTCTGCCCACAGCAGCTGCCTCATCTTCTGCCATGTGTCATGTGTGTCTCTTCTTTCCTCTGACACTGCCCTTTCAAATGACAGGGATGCAGCTGCTCCGCCATCCATGCAGGCAGCTAGGACTGTCAGGGCAGCTTGAAACCAGCTGCTCACCACCTCCCATCGTGGGTCTGCACAAGGTGGTGTTTGGGGACCTTAGGGCTGCTATGCGACTGTGGTAAGGAAGGGTCCTCTGCAACCAGTGACCCAGGACTCTGCCCACAGCTTCCTTTGACTCCTTTCCAAGTACAAGGGGAAACCCTCAGGTCTCAGCCCCCCGGGGGCATCATTGGATGGGTGGGGCCCAGTGCTCTGCCCAGATCTTCCATACCACCCACCACCCAAACCCTGACAAGAGTCTCTGGGGAGAAGAACCCCTCCCCCTCCCTACAAAACACTCACTTCCTCATTTCAAGGCATCCACCACATGCCTAGCACTGCCACAGAGGCTACGTCCATATCTAAGGGAGATGTGGGCATGTCACAGCTAACTCACCGAGTGTACCCCCTGCTTAAGGTGATACTGTAACTGCCCATGTCCCCAACTCAAATGGAACAAGAAGGGCAGGGATTTTGGTTGGCTTTGTTCACTGCATGAAGCTACATGCCTAAGAAAGTGCTTATATCTAGTAGACACTTGATGTATACTTGGAGAAGAAGGAGGACTAAGCAGCACCTTCTCAAACATAGGGTGGGTCTGGACCTCTCTGGTGGCCTACAGTGATCCCTGCTCTGAGCACATCAATGTCAGACCCAAAAGGGAACTTAAACCTTAGAAATGAGGTCACCTCCTAAGGTCCCCATACATGGGTCCCTGCAGCAGTAAGAACTTGACAAGAGTCCCTCTGCCTGCATGTCTGTCTGTCCTCCTCACCTAGATAATCTTGTCAACTAGTCACAGTTCTACCAATACATCCCTTCCCACAGCTTCCTGCAAAGGCCTGTGTGTAGCATGGTCCCCAACTAGGAAGAGACCCAGCTGGGTTCAGACCTGGCTACCCACTCTTTACATTATGACTCCAGACTAGTCTCTGAGGCGTCCCCAGTCTCCTCCCCAATACTGTGGGAATCATTCTAACGTCTGC
The DNA here is from genome assembly GCF_030445035.2 of Dasypus novemcinctus. Taxonomy (NCBI): domain Eukaryota; kingdom Metazoa; phylum Chordata; class Mammalia; order Cingulata; family Dasypodidae; genus Dasypus; species Dasypus novemcinctus. The sequence continues at coordinate 32,295,599 of NC_080697.1, forward strand.
TTTTTGGGGACATGATCAAGTCAATGTGGGGCAAACACAGCAAAACCCCACAGTCTTATTTCACCCGTAGCTATAACACAACATAGACATGGAATAAACAGGAAGGCAATGGATGTAACATCAAATAAAACTCAAAACAGCACAAGCCAGGGCTGTGTGATTTCTGGAAACCCATTTTCACTCCTGAGTTGCTGTCTCAGTCTGTATCTTGATGAGGCACTGGGCTACAAATCCTTCCAGAGGCTTCACATTGTATTAAGGGTCAGATACAAGTGCCTCCTCTCAACCTCTGTGCTGGGCTAACTGTAACTTCTTCCCTGCCATCCCTGCTTCCAGGTGCAAGCAACCCTAGAAACTCCTCCTTGGAGTGAGCCCTGGCCTAGGGACTCATGCTAAACAAAATGGCTAAATGTTAGGATGCCCTCTGAGTTATAGAGTGCTTTTCTGTCTCCACTACTCTCTCTTGTGAGCAAACTCTCCTCTAGATCACCATTCCAATATGAGTCCTCCTGATCAACACAGCAGAGCTGGGAAGTAGCTCTTCCTCCAGCTGAGCCTCAGGTTAATCTCTGCCCACAGCAATCACCTTCCTGACCTCCAATCTGGCCAAGGTCCCTCTGCCTCCACCTCTTCCCTGCTATGCCTTCTCCCAGTTTCCCTCTTCCCTCTCATCATTCTGACCACAGCGTGTCACCTCAATGTGTCCCCCCTGGGCCTCCCCCCTGGTGGTGCCATAGCCCTCCTCCCAGCACCCTGCTTAGCTTCCTCTATACCACTTGCTCTTTTCTTACCCTTCTGTTTGCTCTCATACTTTTGTCCACTTCCCCTTCCAGGTGGAGAACTCCTGATTGGTGGCGGCCACAGGGATTCTTTTCCCTCCACATTCCAGAGACAAAGCTTCCTGCTGGGTGAGTGCTTGGGGCACAGTTGCTGAATGAATAACTGAGATAATCTCAGAAACCCTTTTCCAGCCTCTGCCCAGCTTAGATTGTGGAGATGGCTGCTAGGAGGTGCATGTTGTTTCTGAGGTGGGTGGATAAACAGAAAGGCCTCTGGATGATGCTTCCGTCTTCAGAGGTTGCAGCAGGCACAGTGGGCACAGCTGGTGATGTTGCCTGCGTGCCACCTGCTGGCCAGCATTAGCACTGACGCTAGGATCACAACAGAAGTGAACATACAGTTTGTCCTCAAAAGAGCAGCTCCCAGCAGGCAACTATTAGGCCACCTAAAATACTAAACAAAGATTTCATTTAAAGAATAAATGTTCATAAGAATTGTCATCAATATAAAAGGGCCATAAATGGACCATCCTCCCTCACTAGTCATTGAAACTTTACTACTCACGGGTTTCTTGGTGTTCCATTAGAGAATGTGCCAGTGCTCCCAAAGATGGGAATTTGATATTCCTTCAGTTACTGTGTGAATCTCCACCCACCATGTCAATACCCCATGAACTTTTGTCTTTATTTCATTTTTAATGTTACATTAAAAAAATATGAGATCCCATATAGCCCCCACCCCTCTCACCCCACTCCTCCCCCCATAACAACAACCTCCTCCATCATGAGACATTCATTGCATTTGGTGAATACATCTCTGAGCACCGCTGCCCCTCATGGTCAATGGTCCACACCATAGCCCACGCTTTCCCACTGTCCACCCAGTGGGCCATGGGAGGACATACAATGTCTGGTAACTGTCTCTGCAGCACCACCCAGGACAACTCCAACCCCCGAAAATGCCCCCACATCACATCTCTTCCTCCCACTCCCTACCCCTAGCAGCTACCATGGTCACTTTCTCCACACCAATGCCACATTTTCTTCAATTACTACTAATCACAATAGTTCTTGAATAGAATATCAGTAAGTGCACTCTAATCCATACTCTATTCCCCCATCCTGTGGACCTTGAAATGGTTGTGTCCACTCCAATCTGATATATCAAGAGGGGGCTTAGATTTCACATGGATGCTGGATGCAATTCTACTGCTTTCAGTTGTAGGCACTCTTGGCTCCCTGTGCGGTGGTTGACCTTCTTCACCTCCATGTTAGCTGAGTAGGGTAAGTCCAATAAACCAGAGTGTAGGAGTTGCAAGTCTGTTGAGGCTCAGGGCCTGGCTGTCACATGGTCAGTCCTGAGATTCAGGCCCCTAGGTATACAGTAAACCACAGCACCAACTACAGTTCTGGTAAAATTAACAGGAGAGGCTTGTGGACAAAGATCACATCTGAGTCCAGCTCCATCACACAGAAACACAAACTCCAAAGTAGGGCCAACTGACATGGCATTGAACTCCATCTGCCATGACCATAGAACCTGTGGGTCTCTGTAGCCCTCAGTAGAATACCTGGGGTTGTACCTACTTTATCTGTGTCTGGGACTCTGCTCAGGTGTGCATAAAGGCAACCCCTCTGATAACCTCCCAGCTCTTTTTGAGGACTCATAGCCATATAAAATCCTGTATCCTTTCCATTTCCCCCTTTTATTCAGGTCAAAAAGCATTTTTAACTCCTGGTATTATATGTAGACTAAGATATTCTGCTGGTCCAAGTTGACCCTTGCATTCAAGATCATTTTCTAGTTACATCATCAGCAGGTACTTGGTAGTAATCCCTCGGCACCAGGGAGGCTCATCCCTGGGAGTCATGTCCTATGCTGGGGGAAAGGCAACACATTTACATGCTGAATTTGGCTTAGCGAGTGGCCACATTTGAGCAACATGGAGGCTCTCAGGAGGTAACTCTTAGGCACCCTTCAGCTCTAGGCCTTGTTTTTATTTCAGTTACACAGGCTCACAAGCATAGTCATTAGTATCAAGGGCTCATTGTTGGACCTTCATTCTTTTTTGGTCTTTGCCATTGCACTTGGGGGATTGTTGCTGTTTCTTTAGGGACTGTGATAGAGCTCCCATGGCTAGGAACTCAGCACTCCTTCAGTTGTCTTTAATTGTAACCACTATGAAAATATCCAAACATTTTTATATACCCTGGATATATGCCCTATAGGACTCTGTGCCAACCATGTGTCCCCGTCAATAACATCCCACACCAGTGTTCCTCCCCTGCCATTGTTGAACCTCTCTGTGATCCAGAACTTCTTAAAAAATGGAGCCAAATATATTGCCAGGTTCCATTAATAGTAAAATGGAACATAATGATGAGTTTAAAGGTTAGATATGGAATGCATATTAATTTAGAAAAATTAAGGTAAAAATAAATTGGGGTATCAAAAAACTTAAAAATGCAAAAGCTTTGTTTTTATGTTTTGCCTTCTATTACTGCAATAAGTGTTGCCCTGTATGCAAATTGGCAAGGCAAATACTTCCGTCTTTTCCTCAGTGTCTATGTCCTTTCTTTTTCTTTTCTTTTTCCCTATTAAGCTTATCTTCACAAATGTTTCAGATCACAGTAATTCATATATACAATATACAGTACTCTCACATATCTAACATAAAACCCTTTTCCTTTCCATAGCAATAATCTTTTTACATATTCATACTGTATTTACTAAAACTGATGTACAGATATTGAGACAATAGCTTTCAAATAAGGTAACATTTGTGTTTACATTGTGATTTATATTTTATACTATACAATTTTCTAAATTTTTAGTTATCTTATGTTTTACATTACGATTTACATTTTAGCCTATTAGCTCCTATATATTTTTGGTGTAATTTAACATGTCTTATATCCATCCTTGCGAAATCTTGTGGAATACTTCTATTGCCCACACAGTTACATTGATTCCATCTATTCAATACCTCTCTCCCCCTCCCCTTAGGGCACACAGTAACAGTCAATCTTCATTGCTTGAAGGGCCATGTTCAGTGATACTTGCAACAGTACTTGCAACAGTGTTGAGGGCTTGACATGCTCAACTGCCCTAATGCATTGGGAGCCACCATTTCTCTCAAGAGATACAATTCCCTCTATTTGAGAACATCAGTCCTCCCCAGGATGTGGGTATACCTTCACTCTCCTTATATGGTTCTCTATCCAATGATATAACCCACAATGCAAAATGAGCACTCGCACACTCCCTAGGAGGCTGTCCTGTGTCGGATTATCCCCTTTAAGCATCTTAAACAGGTAACCTTATATTTTTGACAAAGTTTTCTCAGCATTATACTCTCAACCAAATACCTGACAATCTCCTATGTTCATATGTTCTCCCTCTCTCCTCCCAATTTCTTGGACAATATTACCCATCCTCCCATCCCTAGCATCCCTCAAGCCCACAAAACCCCACCCAAAGGTAACCCTATTCCCCCATCTCATCCCTTCCCTGTACAAATACTTACCTCCAGCTTATCATAGACTTCACCCATGAAAGTGTCAGCTCACAACCTTCCTCCCCTCCCCCATCATTTTAAGCCTACCTTCCAGTATCTAGTTCCAAGACAGCTTGGTTTGCTTGTTTTATATCAGAGAGGTCATATACTTTTTGTCCTTCAATGCCTGGGTTGCTTCACTCAATATAAGATCCTCAAGATTCATCTATGTTATCACATGTGTATGTACTGTATTCCTTCTTATAGTTGAGTAGTATTCCATTGTATGTATACACCATATTTTATTTATCCATTCATCTGTTGAGGGGCATTTGGGTTCATTCCAACTTTCGGCAATAGAGAACAATGCTGCTATGAACATTGGTGTGCATTTATCAGTTTCTGTCCTTGTTTTCAGTTCCTCTGGGTATATAAACAGCTGTGGAATTGCTGGGTCATACGGCAGATCTATAGCTAATTTTTTAAGAAATCACCAAACTGTCCTCCAGAATGGTTGGATCCTTCTACATTCCCACCAGCAGTGAAAGAGTGTTCCCATTCCTCCACATCCTCTCCAGCAATTGCAGTCTTCTCTTTTGATAGTGCCAGTCTTATGGGAGTCAGATGATATCTCATTATAGTTTTGATTTGCATTTCCCTAATAGCTAGTGATTTTGAGCATTTTTTCATGTGCTTTTTAGCCATTTGTATTTCTTCTTTGGAGAAGCATCTGCTTAGTTCTTTTGCCCATTTTTCTAATAGGTTGTCTTTTTATTTTCGAGATACAGAGATTCTTTATATATACAGGATATAAGTCTCCTATCAGATATATAGTTACCAAATATTTTTCTCCCATTGTTTAAGCTCTCTTTTCACATTCTTGACAAACTCCCTTGAGGTGCAAAATGCTTTAATTTTGAGGAAGTACCATTTATCTATTTGTTCTTTTGCTGCTCATGCTTTGGGTGTGAAGTTCATGAAGCTGTTTCCTATTACGAGGTCCTTTAGATGTTTCCCTACATTGCTTTCTAAGGTCTTTATAGTCTTGACTCTTATATTTAGGTCTTTTATCCATCTTGAGTTGATTTTTGTATAATGCGTGAGTTTTCAATCTTCTTTTATTCTTTTACATATGGACATCCAGTTTTCCAGGCACTATTTGTTGAAGAAGCCATTCTCTCTCAGTTGAGTGGATTTAGTGGTCTTGTCAAATATCAGATGACTGTATATATGAGGATCTATATCAGAACTCTCAATTCAGTTCCATTGGTCAGTGTGTCTATTCTTGTGCCAATACCATTCCATTTTCACTACTGTAGCCTTGTAGTATGTTTTGAAGTCAGGTAATGTGATTCCTCCAATTTCATTTTTCTTTTCCAATATGTCTTTGTCTATTCAGGGCCTCTTTCCCTTCCAAATAAATTTCATAGGTTTTGTAGTTAATTTTAAAATGCTGTGTTTTTATTGTAATTGCATTGAATCTATCAGTTTTGGTAGGATAAACATCTTAATAATATTTAGTCTTCCTCTCCATGAACAGGGAATATTCTTTCATTTATTCAAGCCTTCTTTGATTTCCTTGAACAGTGTTGTATAGTTTCCCGTGTATAAGTTTTTTACATCTTTACGTAAATTTATTCCTAGGTATTTGATTTTTTCATTTACTACTGTACATGGTATTTGTTTCTTGATTTCCTCCTCAGAGTGCTTATCATCAGTGTACAGAAATGCTACTGATTTTTGTGCATTGATCTTATAACCTGCGACTTTACTGAACTCATTTATAAGTTCTAGATGCTTTGTTGTAGATTTCTCAGGGCTTTCTATGTACAGGATCATGTCATCTGCAAATAGTGAAATTTTCACTTCTTCCTTCCCTATTTGGATCCTTTTTATATCTGGTTCTTGCCTCCATGTTCAAGCAAGTACTTCTAACAAAATGATAAATAGAAGGGGTGATAGTGGGCATCTTTGTCTCATTCCTAATCTTAGAAGAAAAGATTTTAGGATTTCACCATTGTAAATGATGTTAGCCGTGGGTTTTTCATATATACCCTTTGTCATATTCAGAAAGTTTCCTTCTATTCCTTTCTTTTGCAGTGTTTTTATCAAAAAGGGTGCTGTATTTTATCAAATGCTTTTTCTTCATGTATAACTATGATCATGTGTTTTTTTGCCTTCAATTTGTTTACATGTTAATTGATTTTATGTTGAACCATCCTTGCATACCAGGAATGAAACCCAGTTGCTCATGGCATATAATTCATTTAATGTGTTGTTGAATGCAATTAGCAAGTATTTTGTTGAGGATTTTCACATCTAGGATCATTAGAGAGATTGGTATGTACTTTTCCTTTCTTGTAGTGTCTTTGTTTGGCTTTGGTATTAGGGCAAAGTTGGCATCATAAAATGAGTTAGACAATGTTCCTTCTAGTTTGATTTTTTGGAAAAGTTTAAGCAAGACTGGTGTTTTTTCTTTCCAGAATGTTTGGTAGAATTAACCTGTGAAACCATCTGGCCCAGGGTTCTTCTTAGTTCAGAGATTTTTAATGACTGATTCTATCTCTTTACTTGTGATTGGATTGTTGAGATCAATATCTTCTTTCGTCAATGTAGGCTCCTTATGTTTTTCTAGCAATTTGTCCAATTCCTCTAAATTGTCTTTCTTGTTGGAATATAGTTTTTCAAAGTATCCTTTTATGATAGTCTTTATTTCAATGGGGTCAGTGGTGATATCCCCTTTCTCATTTCTTATTTTGTGTCTTTGCATCTTCTCTCTCTTTTCTTTTTGTTAGTCTAGCTAAGGTTTTGTCTATTTTATTGATCATCTCAAAGAGTCAGCTCTGTTTTGTTTACTTTTTCGAGGGCCTTCTTATTTTCTATTTCATTTAGTCCTGCTCTGATCTTTGTTCTTTCTTTCTTCTTTCTTTGGGGTTAATTTGCTGTTTTCTTTCTTTTTTTTTCTAACTCCTCCAATTGTGCAATTTCTTAATTTTAGCTCTTTCTTTTTGAGGTATGAATTTATAGCTATGAATTTTCCTCACAGTACAGCTTTTGCTAAATCCCATAAGTTTTGATATGTGTTATCATTTTCATTACTATCAAGGTAGTCACTGATTTCTGTTGAGATTTCTTCCTTGATCCATGTTTTTCTAAGAGTGTGCTGTTTAACCTCCATATTGGTGCTAAATCTGGGTCTCTGGCCCTTGCAGATTTCCAGCTTCATCCTGCTGTCATCAGAGAAATTGTTTTGTATGATTTCAATCTTTCTAAATTCACTGAGACTTTCTTTGTAGCCTACTGTGTTGTCTACCTTGGGGAATGATCCATGTGCACTTGAGAAGAATGTAGATCCTGCTGTATTTGGGTATTATAATGTTCTGTATAAGTCTATGATGTCCAGATCCTCTAACATATTATTCAAAGTCTTTGTTTCTTTATTCTCTTTTCAGATGTTCTGCCAATGGTGACAGTAGTGTGTTAAAGTCCCCTACTATAATTGTAGAGGCATCTATTCTTTCCCTTAGTTTCTTCAGGGTTTGCCTCACATATTTGGAGGCACCCTTGTTTGGGGCATAAATGTTTATGATTGTTCTTTCTTCTGGAAAGATTATCCCTTTCACTAATATGTAGTGTCCATCTTTGTCTCTCACAATAGGTCCGCATTTAAAGTCTATTATGTCTGATATTAATATAGCTACTCCTGCTCTTTTTTTGGTTACTGTTTTCCTGTAAGATTGTTTTCCAGCCATTCACTTTCAATCTCTTTGAATCCCTGGGGCCAATATGTGTTTCTTGTAGGCAGCATATAGATGGGTCATATTTCCTTATCCAATCTTCCAATCTGTGTCTCTTGACTGGTGAGTTTAATCCATTGACATTATTACTTTCAAGGAATTACATATATTAGCCATACTGTCTTTGAATTTGTCATATTTTTTTTTCCTGTCATTTCAGTTCTTACACTCTCCTCCAACTTTGTCTCTCCTGTTTTTTTCCTTCCTCCTGAAGAACTCCCTTTACCGTTTCTTGAAGGGCAGGTTTCTTGTTGGCATACTCAGTTTCTGTTTATCTGTGAATATTTTGAACTCTCAATCACTTTTGAATGCTAGCTTTGCTGGATAGAGTATTCTTGGTTGGAAATTCTTTCCTTTTAGTACCTTGACTGTGTCCTACCACTGCCTTCTTGCCTCCATGGTTTCAGATGAGAAATCAGCACTTAATCTTATGGAGCCTCCCTTGTATCTGATGGTTCTCTTTCTCTTGCTGCTTTTAGTATTTTCTCAGTGTGGTGCATTGGATAATTTAACAAGTGTATGTCTTGGGGTAGGCCTGTTGGGGTTTATGCTGTTTGGGATGCATCGTACTTCCTGGACATGTATATGCATTTCTCTCAGTAGGTTTTGGAAGTTTTCAGTCATTATTTCCTTCAACATCCCTCTGTTCCCTTTCCCTTCTTTTCCTCTTCTGGGATGCCTATAATGTGTATGCTTGTGCACTTTGCATTGTCACTCAGGTCCCTATCCCTGCTGGATTTTTTCTTTTTATTGATCAATTCTACTATCTGTTTGATTTCAGATGTACTGTCTTCCAAATCACTAATTCTATCCTCTACCTCTTCAAATCTGCTGTTATTTGCTGAGAGTGCATTTTTTATTTCTTGGAATGTGCTGGTCATCCCCATCATATCCGTTATCTTTTTGTGCATGATTACAATTTCTTCTGTATGCTCCCCAAGTGTTTTCTTAATATCCTTAATCTCTTCTTTCACTTCATTAAATTGGTCCATGATACATATTTTAAGAGCTTTAATTAGTTGTTTGGTGTTCCACTCCTTTTACTGGTTTTCAGTTTGTTCATTGGATTGGGTCATGTTTTCCAGATTACCAGTACTGTTTGCATATTTTTGTAGCTGTCTGGTTATCATTGTATCTTGAGGCTTTTATTCAGTTGATTAGTTTTTTCAGGTCAGGGTTCAATTAGTTGTTTTTGTGTGCATGTTGTCTTTCCTTTGTCACTTTGTTCTTCTCATTCTATTTCCTTGTTGTTGGCTAAGTTCCTTTAAAGGAAACTATTAGGGCCAGAGAAAGCAAATGGGGTACGAAAAAAAAAAAAAAAGTAGCACTGATGGTGAATATTAGCAGAAGAACCATGTGAGATCTTGGAGAATGGATACTGAACTCATGTAATCTGTGTTGGTTTATTATAGTAAAAAAGTGGAGTACCTATAATGAGATAGTAAATTGAATATGGGGAGGAATATAGTATGAATTAAAAGGCCAGTGTGGTCTGGAGCGAGGTAAAGAGAAAAGAAAGTACAATAATATAAAGAGTGAATAAAGATGGAAAACTGAATAGCAGTATTAGAGTTCAAAAGTCAGAAATATTGGGGGTTAAATGAAAAGAGGTGGAATGTAAGAGAAACAGTAAATGATGGAGGATAGAAAGGTGTAAAGGAAAGGAGATAGTGTTGGTAGTCAACATCAGTACACAAAGGAAGGAGGAAATTGAGGACGAGGAAGCACAGCAAATAAGAATTATTGCCTGCAGCACCTAATATAAAAAAGAGAAAAGGGGGGAAAAAAAGAGAGGAAGGAAAAACAGAAAAAAGGGCCATGGGGAGATAAAGAGGAAGGAAAAACAAGAAAACAAGCCAACAAGAAAGACCAAACAAGTCCTCAAGGAAGGAATCCTCTTCGCAATTGAATAAACTGCTTAGGAGTCTGACCTTCCCCTTTTCTCCCTTCCTCACTTCCCTCTCTCAGGGCAGTAGGAGGGCTGCTGTATATGGGGCCTCTGTAGGAGATTCAAATGGGTCCCTGGTGAACCAATTCACCTCAGAAAATATGGTCTCTTAATTTCTTGAGAGCACCCACCCCTTGCCAGGAACCCTAAAAATGCTCTTGGAAGCCTGCAAAGCACATCCTACTGTCCCTCTCCTACTGTCCCTCTCCCTGAGATGTGCTACTGGGGGGCTAATTTTCTAACTCCACCTTCTCACAGACCAAGTTTTCTATCCTAGGGCATTTAGGTAAATCAGGCTCTCTCAGCAGATTCTCCTCTCCTCTCTTCCTAGGCTCTCCCCAAGTCAGCTGGTATGCTCCACCAAACTCAGTAAAAGGGGAGGACAGAAAATTAAACCTGCACTCCTTGGGCCCCTCTGCACCTCCCACCGAAACCCTCCCATTCCTAGAGTTAGCCCAGCAGGCTAGGGCAGTCCCAGATTTCCATGAGTACTGGGTTTGGGAAACAGAGGCCCAGGAGAATATGGACTCAGGGTACGTGGGTTTGTGAGATGTGGGTTGCAGGGGCTCAGGGGACACAGGCTTAGGGCTCATGCATTTAGGGGAACACAGGGCTTGGGAACTCTGCCATGTGGCCAGGAGTTCTCAGAGAAAGCTGAAGCCCTTTACCCTAGGGAAAGTATTTACCTTCTCACAGATTCCAAGTTCAGTGTTAGAAACCTGCAGTTTTACCTTGAGGAAGCACTAATTTTGTCACGGTCTCTCCAGCTTGACAACCAGACACCTCCTGCTTTGTAGTTTCTCAAAAAACTCCAGCAGGATCATGTCCACTTACCAGTTCTGGGGTCCATGTGGGTCTTTCATGAAGAGCTGTGCAGATGCTTTTTAGTCAGCCAGCAGGATGTTGGTGGGCATCCAGCTTGCACATGCACTCCTGGGACTGCAGGGGAACTGCAGCCTGGCTCACCATAAACCACCATGCCCCCTCGCTGGCCCTGAGGACAGGCACTAACCACCTGCCAGTGGTTCCCACTCTTGCACTCCCTCCCACTCTTGCACTCCCTCATCCTCTCACTTCTTCTGGGTATATAACTAGTAATGGTATTGCTGGGTCCCATGGCAAGTCTATAGTCAATTCCTTACAAACTGCCACACAGTGGCTGTACCATTCTACATTCCCACCAACAGTAAATAAGCATTCTTATCTCTCCACATCCTCTCCAACATTTACAGTTTAATGACTTTTTAATAGCAGGCAATCTAGTAGGTGGGAATGATATCCCATTGCAGTTTGATTTACATTTTCCTAATCATTAGTGATACTGAACATTTGTTCATGTGTTTTTCATCATTTGTATTTCCTTTTTGGACAAGAGACTTTTCAAGTCTTCTGCCCATTTTTTAATTGGGTATTTTTTTATTGCTGAGTTGTATGATCTCTCTGTATAACCATTAATGGATATGTGAGTGCCAAATATTTTCTCCCATTGATTCGGCTTTTTCACTCTTTTGACTGTCTTTTGTATTACAAAAATTTGAGGAGGTCCCATTTATCATTTTTTTCTTTTGCTGCTTGTGCTTTCGGTGTAAGGTTTAAGAAATTACCACCTACCATAAGCTCTTGCAGATGCTTTCCTATATTTTCTTCTAGTTTTATGGTTTTCAATTTTATATTTAGGTCATTCATCCATTTTGAGTTAATTTTTGTATAATGTGAGATAGGGGTCTTCTTTCTTTCCTCTGGATACAGATTTCCAGTTATTCCACCATATTTACTGAATGATTGTTTGGGCTAGTGGTGAGGACTTGGCCACCTTGTCAAAAATCACTTGACTATATTTGTGAGGGTCTGAGTTCTCAATTTGATTTCATTTGTTCCAATGTCTGTTTCTATGACAGTGACATGTTACTTCTACCACTATAGCGAAGTAATATGCTTCAAAGTCTGGAAATGAGTATCCTCCCACTTTGTTTTTCTTTAAGATCTTTTTGACTATTTTGGGCCCCTTACCCTTCCAATTAAATTTGATAAATGGTTTTTTGACTTCCGCAAAAAAGGTTGTTGGGATTTTTATTGGGATTGTGTTGAATCGTAAATCATTTTGGGTAGAATAGACATCCTAGTCTTCCAGTCCATGAATATAGAATGTCCTTTCATTTATTTAGGCCTTCTTCAGTTTCTTTTAGCAAATTTTGTAGTTTTCTGAATACTTGTTTTCACATTCCTATTTGAGTTTCCAGAACATATTAAGGTCTGCTTACACTCATGTCTGAATTGAGGCCTTCAGCACCTCACTCAGTTCCAGCTGCTCTTTCAGCTTTAATTTGTAACTTTGGATTCTTCTGTTCTTGAGTGTTAAGACACCCTATAGCCTTTCCTCTACTTCTTTTTACTCACATACTGATATCATGGGTCTTGTTAGACATTTTCATAGATTTTATTTGTAGGTTCTGGGTATTATCTTGCTAGTTCTGCCTGCTTCTTTGGAAGCATTCAGGGAGGGTAAAAACTTATGCTGTAACACCTGCTATCCTCGCAATTATTTGTTTGTTCTTATCTTCCCTTCATCCACAATTCACAAATACTGACTAGTCACAACAAGCTCTCTCCCATTCCTTGGTGAGGAAGGTCCTTGTTCCCCCTTCTCTCCAACTTACCAACTCCTGCTTATGTTTCATGGCCTCACTAATTGTCATCACTTCCAGGAAGTCTTCCCAGATACATATCCCAGGTAAAGTCAGCAGCTCCCTCTTTGGTGTTCCCACAGCAGGGGAATATGCCTTGGCTATAGCACATATTATACCACTTAGTGTCCTGCCTGTACCTCGATTGGACTATAAGCACCTCAGAGCAAGAACCATGTTCATTCTTTCTGTGTCCTTGGTGCCTGGCCCAAGACCCAGGTCACAAGTAGACACTTGGTAAAGTTCATCTTGAATGATGAAATTTTACTATATCCTGATAGGTCTTAGAGCTAGTTACTGGCATAGTATTATTTCCTTGTTTTTCAGTGGTTTATAGGGTACAAGAAGCTTTTGCACATATTACTGTCACCTCTTCTTTGTGTTGTTATGGTCCATTTCCTGAGAACTTTTCTCTTAGCAATTTTTATTTATATGGTTTGTCTACACCCATCAGACTAAGCTAACCAAGTGTAGGAACCAAATCCAATCATGCTTATATTCCAGTACTCAGTCTTGTTCTAGGCTTTGGGTGGTACTCAGAGTACCTGCATTCAAAGACATCAAAGTTCTGAGCAATGATGACATGATCTTGTCTGTCACACAGCCCATATATGGGTTTGGCCAAGATAAGGGTTTGAATCCAGGTCAATCTGGCCAGAAAAACCATGCTTTGCATAAGCGCCTCATGCAGGTATCCTTGAGCCCAAACTGGTAAGCAAGTCCAAAGCATCTGTGTGGATTATGGGGAAGAACTGTATAGGCAGGGGTGGCTCTCAGATGGGTTAGGGCTTGGTGGCCTCAGAGTGGAGACCAGTAGAGTGGGACATGTGGTCAGATGAGCATGCTAGAGAGAACATCTGAATCAGATCACATAGGCAAAGGAGAGGGCCATTGCTTTCTCAGGAGTGAACAAGGAGACAGTGTCTTAGGGCATCAGCATCCCAGCCAGAGCTGGACGGAGCTCAGTGGACATATTGTGTACACTCCCAATGAAGCATCCTCCCTTTGCACCAGCCAGGGGTGAGGCTGTCTGCCTTAGTGTCCTCCTTTGTAAGGTGGGGTTCTATGGTGGCCTGTGCCTCCTCTAAGGAGTGGGCATGCTGGTCCAAGGGCCAAGAGCTGGTTTTGTGTGGAACTCAGTAGGGAGACTTTGGTACCCACAGAGGACTGAGGGGGGGGGGGGATGTGGGGTCCAAGGGTCTCCACTGTCCACCTAGCTCACCAAGACTCTCTTCTACTTGTTGTTGCTATTCTTGTCCAGGTTGATGAGGTGATATAACACCTCTCACTGGTTGTAGACTATCAAGAAGGAGTTGTGATGCAAAACACTGAGAAAGAGCACATATGGGGATTTCAGGGGACATCATAATGGATGTCCAGAATGAGGAGGAGATGCTGCTGGAGGCCAGGAGGAGGTGTGGCTAGAGGTTGAGCTGACACCTGAAATCTCTGAAAATTACAGGGAGGTCAAATCACTGGACTGTAAGGACAGTGAAATAAGCAGAAGCTGTGGACCAGTGTCTAGATCTGAGGGTCTTCTAAAACTTTATTATGGAGCTGGGACTTCTTGGCCCTTTTAGTGGGTGGAGAAAGTGAATGCTGGACCAGGAAGGGAAACATCGATTGAGGAAGAAAAGTCCAGGAGAAGGGGTAGACAGTCACCTTCTTTCCCTGGCCTCAGGGCATGCTGGGACAAGTCTCATGTTCATTTCCTCCACATTAGAGCTAAGGAGGAAGCCAAGTGCATACTGACCTGGTTGGCTGTGTCTCTGATGCTGAGAGAGGGGCGGCACATATGTTGGGCACTGAAGTAGGAGCTGTTCCTGGTACTGAGCTTGCTTTGGTGGCCTGGTGGCTGGATAGAGGGACCATCCTATCTTGAGGGTCTCTCCCAGGGACATGGTCACCAACCTCCCCTGCAACCACTGCACCCTGTGCTTTGGGGAATCTGCTGAGTGCTGCCAATGAGCACAATCCAATTTGTTCCAGCTGTCTGAGAGATCATTTGGCATCACCCCAATACACAGAGATGGAAACCAGGGTTGAGATTCATGAAGCAACTGACTCTAATCACAGGGCTGGACAGGTGCAGTGTTGTAATAGGTACAAGCAGACTGGAGCAGCTGGATCTTAGCAATCACCAGGTATTTCTTAGTGGTTGTGCATTGGCTTCCTGCATATGAGGTCCCAGGTTCAATCCCTAGATCCAGTACCTCAAAAAAAAAAAAAAAGTAACTTTTATAAGTACCAATTATATTGAAAGCTACCAGCTTGAGACGGTCAACAGTTACCATATTTTGGTCACAGACCTTGATTTATACATTTAAAGAAGGCATTAAACCATCATCTACTCCTTTAAGCAAAATTAACATTTTTCCTCTCTGCCCTCTTTACCATTCTGCTCATGTCTTCACTAAAAGCATATCATAATATATGGAATTATCTGTCTGAATCGCCCACCTCCATCTTATTACCTGAGTGTTACAAAAAGGCAGGGATTTCTGGAAGAACAGATATACAATCAATATTTCATGAACTGATTCACTCACCCCACTGGCAGTTCTGATGGATTTTCCCTTTAACTTGAGGACCAAGACCCTTTGTTACTGAGGTGAGACTGTATTATAATAGCCACCAGGTAGGTCTGTGGTAAAAGGCCCTATCTGGCAGCTGTCCTGGTTTTCACCCTGACAATAAAACAGCTAGCATTATTAAGGTCACAATATTTCCAAGACAAGCTACCAAAAGGATGGCTATAAATAACTTTATTAATTCCTGCCATTTTCCCATACCTTCACCAGCAGACAAGAGTGGCTCTAATGATCTGTGTATCTCAAGGAAAGAGAAAAACAAAATTCATGAATAAATGACTTCCTTTACTCTGGAGTACTAGAAAGACTATTAGAGGACTACAGGTAAGGGATCCAGGACAATGACCCAATGTAGGCCTATTTAAAATATTGCTCCAGATCCAAAGAACTATTCTGACCCTACTATTTTTCTCAACCTCAGCTCTAATGACATTTGGGACGAGATAATTATTTGTTGTGAGGGAGCTATCCAGGACATTGTCAGATGTTTAGCATCATCCTTGGCCTCTACCCAACTAGCAAAAATGTTCCCAGATGTTGCCAAATGTTTCCTCAAGGGAATGAAATCACTGCTGGTTTAAAATCACTATCTTGAAAATCAAGGGAGGTTGGGAAGCAGATGTGGCTCAACTGATAAGAGCGTCCGCCTACAGTATGGACAGTCCATACCCATACCCATGGCCCCCTGACCCATATGGTAAGCTCGCCCACACACAGTGCTGCCACGCTCAAGGAGGGCCGTGCCACGAAGGGGTGCCCCCACATAGGGAAGTCCCATGTGCAAGGAATGCGCACTGCAAGAAGAGATGCCCTGCGTGAAAAAAAAAAAGTGCAGCCCGCCAAGGAGTGGCACCGCACACACAGAGAGCTAATGCAGCAAGATGACACAACAAAAAAGAGAAGCAGTTTCCCAATGCCGCATAACAATGCAAGCAGATGCAGAACACACAGCAAATGGACACAGAGAGCAGACAATGGGGGGAGACAGGGAAATAAAATAAACCATAAAAAAAAAAATCAAGGGAGGTTATGCAGAGCCAATTAGGAAATAAAACATATTAAAATATTTTTTCTAATATGGAATATTATATTAAGAACAGACCATAAAACATATAAATACACTCTAAGAAAACATTTTAAAGCAACCATTCACATAACCACAACTGAAATTAAGAAATAGATGGATGTCAATGGTATAGCACAGAAAATAAAGGCATAACCACAAGAGACAGACAACTTAATTTCAAATCCAGCTCCACCAATTACCAATTATTTACTGCCAGAGAAGTAATCTAACTTCTCTATACCTCGGATTACTCATTGCCAAGTGAGGATGACATCAATACCAACCTCATACAATTTCTGAGAGGATTAGCTGAGTAAGTACATTTAGTGCACTAAGAACAGTGCCTGAAATAGTGTAAGCATCCAATAAATGTCAGAAGGTATTAGGATTATTATGAGGCTATTCTGCCATAAAGAAAAGAATGAAAAAGTCAGGGGAGAAAGCTAAAATTCTCAAATACAAAATAAAACATGAGACAGAAAACACGTAGTCTTCATAAAACAGATCTACTCCCTAAGACTGTCCCCCCCTTTAAGAGATCCACTTTATTTAAATCAATATCTCTGCCCTGTTCATGGGCCTCAATCAGTTGTTTAATAACATCTCCTTATAGTCACCACCAGCAGCTGAACAGGGCTGACATCTCCTGAAAATACTCAACAATGTAAAAGTCCTATTATTCAGTAAGCATTTTTTAATCTTATTTGAGGTTTTCCCTGACAAAATCATTCCTACTATGCCAAATGAGTAGCTCAAGTTCACAAGACACTAACCCTCTTATTTATACTTTTGATCTTATCTTCTGTATATGTAATTACAAAACTGATTTTATCTATATATGGGAAAAGTTCACTTTAGCAGCACATACACTAAGCTAGAATGACAGATACAGAAAAGAGTAGAGACAAACAGAAGAATAAAGAACCTACAACATGATCACAATATCAGGGCTTAAAGAAAACACCCAGCTCACTGCTTTGCTGTTAAGATGGAATGAATTGAGGAGGCAAGGCAAAGGAAAAAACAGAAGAATATTACAGGGGGAAAAAAGGAAAAGTTAGACCTTTACTCCTGCCTTAACCTTTTCCCATCATAGCAGCCACCCCTAGGAAATATATTAATTTGTGAATGTGTGTTTTTATTTCAAATACAGGACATGTGATAAACTGGATACAGACAAGAAATAAAATTCACTCAGCTTGTTCTCAAAGATATTTATGAAATATACTGGCATACCTAAGTTCCCTATATCTATTCCACCCAGTCAATTGAAATTTTTGAGGGTAGGAAATGCATAAGAACTGAAATAATAATGAAAACTAGTGTTAATGATGTCATTTTTCACCTATATTTTTCAAAGTACTTTTATATTTAACCTTCCACATTAAGCTGAGAAACATGTAAGATATTGAGAGCCCTTTAGATAGGAAAAGGACACTTAAGCTAAATCTATTCAAATAGATTTCCCACACCTGTGGGAAACATGTCTTGCAGGAAGAGACATGCTGTTTCCATGGCTACGCTTTTAACATAGGAATGCAGCAATTAAGCCTTTTCTGTCAACAGGACAAAGCTGTCTGGGGCAGGGAGAAATATGAGCAAACACTTTGCAGTCTGAAAGGAATATTAAATCTTTGTACTCTGAGATAAGTTCTTTAATTTATAAGTTCTGTTAATGTGTAGTTACCCTGCTTGTTATCACAATAGCTTGAGTATATATAATGCCACTTGTAGAAAATAAAGTTGTCTGGGGAGTCTCTACTCGCAGACCTCCTGATCCCAGCTCTCTCTCTTTCCTTCTTTGTTTCATTCTCTCTTTCTCTTTGTTTCATTCCCAATACCCTTTGGGCCCAAATCTCCAACACACACCTATCTAATAAAAGAACCAGGACTAGTTCCATACTCTAATTTGTAGCCACTAGTATTTGCATAATACTTTAGAATTCACAAAGACCATTTAGATGCATTACCTGATGCTCAAAATACAGTTAGGTAGAGGGAACAGGGATATTTGCCCACCCCATGAGGGTGCTACCAAGGGGTTGAGTCGGAACTCAAGTCCGGGTATTTGCAGAAGTATTGCAATGCAGAACCTAAGGGAGGTTTATGCATCTGTCCACTCTCACTATGTTCTCCTAGCAACTAGTGCTTCTCTTCTCATCCAAAAGGCAAGAGCAGAAACTGACATGTTCTTACATGACCCACATCCCCACAATGACTGGTTCTGTTGTAGCAATTGAGAGAGGTTGAGTTATTTGCATATAGAAAGCCAGGATTCAGGAATGATTTTGAGAAGGAAAAATGATTTTTATTGATGGCCAGCCAGACTCAGGAGCTTTCTGTTTCAAATCTGAGTCCTGAACAAGAATTTTGAGTTCCTTTTATACAGAGAGGAAAGGTCAAATTGTTCTTTGTTTCAGTGCTCAAATAGACTTCAATTAGTATATATCGTCCACATCCTAGGTAAGCTTTTAGCATGGACCTTATACATTCTAGATAAGGTTTTAGCATATTTGGTTTGCATTTTCCCTGAATAAAGTTTATAGAGTTTGCATTGCTAAACTGTTTCCTGGGACTGGAGTCATTGCCATGGTCACCAAGGGCAGGACTGCAGCCTCTTACCATCCCACACCCACAAGTCACAGACAGCTTAGGTTATCTACAAAGAGATGAAGGGTCTCCCACCCATAACCCACATCATTTTCCCCCCTTATGCCGAAGTTTAACTTGCTAAGCTTTGGCATAATTATTGTTGGTGCTATGAGGTGGGTGGCTGTTTGTTGTTTTGATTGCTTACTTTACTTATCAATTTTCAGTGTAGCATCAGGATTCTGTTTTTAGAAGTTTAGAAATTTTCATTCTCGACAGCAGAATCCTGGGGCAGGGCCTGCAGTCATCCTGGGGCCTCTGGTGCTCACATGGATTTTCAGTCATGCTCCAGATCCATCTATTAATTCTGTTTTACCCTTAAAGAGTTTACACCTGAATCTTAAAGGGGTGCTGACGGGATATGATCTCTTTTTTGTAACTGCTTCCTTCTGGCCATGGGCTGTAGTCATTACTTTACAAGGTGTAAAACTTTTATTTAATTTTAACTGGAGGAAGATGGATCTGGCATTCTGTACGAAGTTGGATGAAGTTTTTATATGGTTAATAAGATGTTCACTCTGAAAGAAACAAACAATTAAAATTTTGGAATACCTGTTTTTAAAAGAGGACATTGGATTACAGAGGTAGGCAAGGTTAAGTGCTTATAAAGATGGCACCCCTTTTTAAAAGCTGGTGGGAACAGTATATATATATATATATTTCTCTAAGTTATTTTCAGAGAGAAATTGCAATAGATACTTAGCTTTGTTTTGAAGACACATTTCAGGCTGTTTAATAATTGGCACTCGTGTTCTGTTAGATACTCCTGGTGAACTGGCACCTTTTGGACAGTTGGTTTCATTCAGGATTAGTGCACTAAGATGAAAATTTTCTTAGTTTTTAGCTGTGGGAGTGGATTAGAACTACAGAATAAAGTTTTTTTTTTACATTTCGGCTTTAATTGTACAATCTCTGGTAATTTTGACTGTTTAATAGGTGACCCATTATTAGCAAGCCAGCCTCATTTTTGCTATACAGTAGAGTACAGTAGAATAGTAAGTTGGCTGAGCCTGACTAAGACCCTTGCCTTATCTTATCGACATGTTTATTAACTATTTGGAAGTTAACATGTCTAATATACTTTTGTATCTGATCCAGAATAGAAAAGATAATGCTATAATTATTAGGCATATATTTAGGATAAAAGGATAAAAGAACAGCACTTTAATATTAATTAATGTATTACTTAATGCATAAGGATTCTGAATTGCAATTAAGAGTTTTAAATTTCCGGACTGTAATACTTTACATGTTATCTCTCCATGGGAGCAGACTATGATGCCAATTGTGTTCAAGTTTTACTTACAGTATCCTGGTATCATGGCTCCACTTAGCATGTTCTTCACAGTGAGCAAGTCACAGCATCATTGATCCTAGAGAGAGTTTCCAGTATTCTATTAGCCTGGTGCATAGTGCTCTCTGGCACTATGGAACAGTGCCAGTCTGGAGGCGATATCCACGGTACAGTTGGCTGTACCGAGTCATCACTGGCTGCTGCAGGAGCTTGAAACTGCAACATAGTTTCCATCGACTTCAGTAGCAGAATCAGAGGCTGACAGAGCAAATATTTCTATTTGAGGGGTCAGTGACCAGCCTAGCCAATAACTCACATGGAGAGGCAACCTATAATGTATTCAAGGCCTGGTTTGAATGCACAAAAGAGTTCGACAATGTTAAAGTTTATTCTTTGTTTTTATATATATTTTAAACAATTTAATGCAACACATTATATATATCAAATGACTGTTTACTTATACAATTTTACCATTTAGGTAATAGTAGATATTTTACTTTAGTAATAGAGGGAAAAACTTTTTCATTGTTAAAATGAAAACAGAAGATTTCCAACAGAATCAAGATAACTTTTTATTACCATTTATTTAAATATGCACCTTGCGGTGGCCTTCAGACAGGTTTTATTACCACGAAGTTATTCTTTGCGACCAATACCAATCCAAGTTTTTAGTTAACAATGACTTCTAGAACTAGAACTATTTAAACGTTTTCCGTTTAGAAGATGTTTTACAAACTTTTTATAATTGACTACAACCACATTGACTAGTTACTTTACATTTAAATAAAGTTATTAAATTATAATTACTAACCAAAGAAATTTACTTTATTTAAGAGAGCATATCTACAATTTTTCGTTTTTAGCTTAATTCCATTAACATGAACTTACAATTTTTATTACTCCAAAGATTTTTTACTTATGTTCATTTATTTAATGGGTATTTTATAAACTAAGGGAGATTACACTTAAGCTAAATAAAATTGAAACCATTATAGTTTATGCAAGGAATGTTCTTTTTTCTTTTTACAGGAAGCTAAAACTTTTTTCTTTAAGTTATGAAAATGAATAATTTTAAAAGCACATTGACTACCAGATTTCAAAACACATTAAACAATTACTTAATTTGTTTAATCATAATCCAGGAAAGATCTCTCTATATAGTTTTCATGAACTTTACTTACTGAAATTTGTCAACAGAACCACTAACTAGCCTTATAAGGATGTTAAAAGATTTAAACTGGGAAATTACAGGGCAAACTGATTTTTAATTCCCCAGCCTAGTAGATAGGTTTAATCTACCACACCTAGTCCTGCCCTCAAAGCCCTTGCAAAGAGGAGGCCTTTTCCCAATAGTTCCTATAATCAGATTTTTATATGACTTTTCTATCCTGCTTAGTCTAATTTGGTCTCCAAGAATATTTATTCACATATATAAACGCATATTTAATTTTTAACAATTTGAATAGAGCTTTTTAAGAATTTTCATTTGTTAATTTGATATTATCATCCTGATGTATGAAGACATACACTGAACAAATGGGCAGACACAAATAGACACAGAAACACAACTCATTGATGTTACTTATAATTTGCATTAGTTTATACACTGTTTAGCTTAATTTGGGGTCCAGAAATATATATTACTTATATAACTGCATATTTAACCTCAACAATTTGTGCAAATAGGCAGACATGAATAGTTTGACACAAAAACATAACTTTAGTTACTTAAAACTTCCTTTTTTTTTTTTACAAAATAAGTGTGACTGCAAAACATTTCAAAGACTCCTGAAACTTCTTAATTTGCACTATGACTGTGCAGTTTTGCACAAGAATTTTGTTTCTTTACTAATGGCTTGTAACCAAAATGTTCTCAATGCTTTAGCACCATTTTCTTTTGTTTCAGAACTTTCTATTTTACCTTGAATTTAGCAGAATTTTGGATAAGCAACAAGATTAATTCTATGTATATTTACTGAGGCTATTCGAAGCCTCAGGGAGACAGACTGGTTTCTCTCATGAATTGCTACTCTTAGGAACACTGACAGTTAAGGCAGGAGACTACCCCTTCCCCGCTTTTTTTTCCCAATCTTTGGAGATAATAAAACTCCAGTGGTTATTTAAACCCAAGGGCTAAGAATTCCACCAGGCAGCAATTTAGTTTACACTTGGATTCATGAGAAAAAGCAGGATTACTAATACCAGTAGGACAAGAGACAGGGATGTCCCCAAGTCCGCCTTTCCCTGGACTATAGGGGCAGAAGCTGCTATGAAATAACCATAGGCAAAGGCAAGGGGTGAGGCTAGGCTTGAAGTAACCATAAACGAAGGTAAGGTTAGTTTAGAATTTACACTTACAATAATAGTTTCAGGCTAAATTCACCCAGTTACTTCAGTTATTACCTTTCTGCTGTTTTATAATATAAATGCATCTATACATGATCTTAACTCTTAGTTACAGTTTTTATTAATTTTTTTAACCTTAAGGTGAATCAGATACCTTTATTAATTAAGCTACAAGAATTTTATTAGTAACAATTCTGTGAAGTCCTGCCTTTTCTTAGTAATGGAACAAATTCTCATCTGCAAGTTATGCATTTAATTCACCAGCAAGAGAGTAGTGGAATTTAAAGATTCATTTTAAACTACGTTTTTACCTTTTTACCATGAATTCTTAGAAGCCAGCAACTGACAAAAGCCAAACATAGATTTCAAAGTGGCATTTCATTCCTTTCTTTTTCTTTTTCCTCTGTAGTCTCACAACCCTGAAGTTCCCAGCCAGACCACTGAAAAGGCTATCAAGTGATTAGAGGTCTAGTGTTTCAAGCGATAGCCTCCTTTCTTCAGACAAGTTTACAGTTCTAAAACATTTCAAAGTACTTCTATAATCTTACAGAGAGAAAGATTCAGAAAAGTAAAGAACCTGGGCAGAATGCAAATGTATTTTGGCCTTGACACCCTAGGGAGGGACCTTTACTGCATTTATTTTGATTCTGCTTTTCATCCCCTTCACCTTCCCCCTTCCAGGCAGTCGGGTGCACAACAATCAAATAGGAATGCAGCTTATGAATAGAAGGTGTGGATTCACTGGAAAGGGGCAAGCCACTCCCCCCTTTCCAGCTTTCTGCCAAAATGTGCAGACAGAACCTACTCAAATTTGGCACCCCTCCCGGGGACCCAGCCACCCTGACTTGTTTTGTTGGGACAGCCCCAACAAACCCAGGTGCATGGTGTGCGGACAGAGATGGCCTCCAAGCCCCAGCAAAGGGGTGGACCAGAGACGAGGCAGCAGAGCACACTCAAACATCCAGACTCCGCAAACATCCAGACTCCGCAAACGTCCAGACTCCAAACATCCAGGCTCCGAAGTTTTGCCCCATAATCAATTCACCCCCTTGCCAATGGCAAGGGAGGGTTCCAGCTCAATTAAATTCCACCACTTTACATAACCACACAACTCTAACACCAGCATTGAGCTGACACAGACAGAAGCACAAAGGTCACTAATCTGACCCACAAGTTCTATATATGTTTTTTTCAGCATGGCTGCCCCCACAGCCATCACAAATCTTAGAACACTTAACAGTTCAAAGGATGGGCACCTATCCAAGTGAGGCCAATCTGAACCAATCTCATGGGGAAAATCATCAGCCCTCTCGCTAATGAAAGAAGTTGTGGGATATCAGTTTGGGACCTTCCAGCAAGCAAGCATCCTGCCAGTAGAAGAAGCTAGTCTGCAAAGATAAGGAAGTCATCAGAGACAGGTAGAGATGTAAAAGCCCTGGCAGTTATGGAACCCTTTCATTTACTTCAACTCATTTCAAACTTCACTTTAAGGTTACTGTCATTAGGTCGATTTACACATTAGAAAAATGAGGCTAAGGAAAGTTAAGAAATCATTGTAAATATCATAGCCAAGATGCAAATCCAGTTCTTTTCTCTACAAATTCCATGCTTTTTCAGCTGTACCACACACTGCTTCTAATTTAATGAGGAAAAGTAAACACATTGAACACTTTGAGAGAAAAAAAAATCATCTGTAAACAAAGCCAAATGCTTTCCAAACCAAATAATTCAGCATTTCAGAATTCCATGAAGGTGCCTAAGGGCCATGTAATGGAAACAACGCCAAATTTGATGTACAGCAGGGGGAGGGAAGAAGAGGAATAAAGGGAAGGGAGAGCTCTCTTTCCCCATTTCAACCAAAACAGCTCTGCTTTCATCTGTTTATATACTGAGATCCTCTGTAAGAATTTATTTGGAGAAGAAAAGGGGGTTTCAGATAAGATGTGAAAACCACTAGTATAGCCCTTGAGTGAATCAAGAATTAACTGGAGGAATAAATTAGAAAAGTCTTCATGGAGGAATTGTTTAAACAAAGGGCAGGATTAGGGAGAGCAATCCAGAAGGAACAAAGTCATATATAAGTATTACCTATTTTTGTGTGAAGAGCACTTCGTAATCAGAATACAGGCTTTCTGACAGGATTTGATAAAAAACAGATACAGGGCCTGGCACACAACAAAAGGCTTATAATTGTCTATTGAAATGAATAGACATGGTGGCTAGGCAAAGGCATTTAAACAGAATGCAATAGACAGTGGAGAATCATATATTAGGTTTAGGAATAAAAAGATCAAAGGAGTGTTTTAAGAAAATGAGTTTTTATACATAGGAAGAACGATTCTGAAAGTGAAAAGAAAACAATCTGGGATGCTAAGTACAAGGTTCTTGAAAAGCAATATGATAAAAAAATAAAAAACACACAAGATAAAAAGTAAAAAAATTTTGATATTAGTCTGTAATACCTGGCTCTCAACCCCTACTGCTGTGAGATAATGGGAAGATCAACAAGTTCAGAGAGCTTCCACTTCCTAATCTGCAAAACTGGGATAAATACATATATACTTCAAAAGACCACTGTAAGAATCAACTGAAATAATGGACATAAAGTCAAAGTACTATTCAAGTATTAGGTATTGATGAATGTGGATTAGAATGGTGATGCCCAGAATGAGAAATAAACAATTTCAAGAGGGGATTTCTAAATAAGAACTAACAGGGCTTGATGACAGTTGACACCAGAACAGTAAAGCTGTATGGCCTGACAGAGAAAGAGCAAGTTAGAAGATGACAAATAATTTGGGGCCTGTAGCATTTGATGGGACAAGATAACCAACTGCGGGTAACTTGGAAACTTAGACCTGTTGTTTGGAAAGGACGTGGCAGTTGATACCCAAGAGGCAATGGAGTTGCCTCTACTTAACACAGTAGTTAAGGACTCAGATTTATTTATTATCTTTATTTCTTATTTTTGTAATCATAGAGACTACAAAACCAATCAGCTCCACACCACACTTCTTACATAAAATTTGGCTCTAGGCAAGTTATTTATCTCCCTGAACCTGAGCTTCATCTGTAAAATAGAGGTGATGTTAACTTCTAAATTGTTATAAAAGCTCAACAAAGGGTAGCTCTTGTTATAATAACCGGCATCATTATTGAACCAATTGCTCAAATGAGTGTACTGAGATAAGGCTACAACCACTGAGAAAATACTTGAAATGCGACTCCATCCTGTTGAAAACCAAAGGATGGAATTGCTCCGTTCTAACTCAGGAGATACAATACAGAATGGGAATTACTGCACAACTATTTCACGGAATCCAAGGGTTCCAAAAGGGTTTCGCTTGGATTAAAAAAAAAAAAACTTAAACCTTTTTTTAAAAATCTTTTTTTAAAAACCCACCTCAAATGTACAGAATAAATCTTAAAAATCCGAGATTGCCTTAAATCGATCAGGCACATAAACTCATTTGAGGGCACACCTTAATAAGAAAACTACCATCTACGCAAAAGACACCGAGTAGCTGCCAAAGTGAAGGATGTAAGAGTTAGACACCGAGGCTAAGTTTAAAAAGCACGACAAATAAAACGAGAAGGCACAGTACTAGACTAACCCCCAGGTGGCAGGGGACTGAATCATGCAGCGGATTCCCGCGGCAAAAGTTGGACTCCGCATCCGACCCCAAGCGTTCGCCCCTTTCCGACCACCCCCACGTTCTCCTCTCCACTGTCAGGTACCCTCCTACCGCACCTTTCCGTCTCTGCCTCATTCCTGCGCGGTGGAAGGAGACAGCCGACAGAGACAAACAGCAGCTACCAACACAGACCTCCGGGAATGTTAACAGCCGCAAAGACACTCAGTC
This sequence comes from Dasypus novemcinctus, assembly GCF_030445035.2. NCBI lineage: Eukaryota > Metazoa > Chordata > Mammalia > Cingulata > Dasypodidae > Dasypus > Dasypus novemcinctus. The sequence goes on from NC_080697.1 coordinate 32,322,113, forward strand.
TGTCGTAAAATGACGGCTACTAGAGCGTAAAGCTTTATCCTGAAGACTTGCGCAAAGCTGTCGTCCTCCCGCCTCTGGGGCGAATTTAGTCTGTTGAGTGAGGACAGAGGTTGGGTTCCTTTTGAGCCGGCTTGGATTGAAAGAGCCATAAGCTAAGTAATAGCTTCTGAGCGAAATGGCATTTTGGGATTTAAAAGGTTTGATTAGACAATACTGCGAAGGGACAAAGCTTATGCATAGAAGCTGCTCCAGGAAACCTAGAGCGTGTCTGCGGATGGTCAGAAAATAAGGGTTTAGGGGCCCAGATGCTTCACTTCAGGGGAGGCTGAGGGGAACTTGAATAGGGAGACGTCAAGAAGATGAATTCCATAGGGTGGTGGAAACTAAATTCAGAGGCTGGGAGAGACCCAGCAAGAATCCAGTAGCAATCTGAGGTGCAAGGATTGTAGCCATTTGATCACACAGAGAAGTATCAGGAAAACTAGGGTGTCTCTCCAGGAAAAAAACACACACGCACAAAACTTTGCAGTTTGGGGCAGGACTTGGGATAACTTTTTCCTGAACCCATTCATGATCTATCTCCTTTGTTCGTAGACCAGAAATTAAGATCCTCTCTCATTCATAAATATGGGAAGAGCTTTTATTGGTTTGCTTTTTTTCTATCCAAGAAAAAGATATGCGTTTAAAAGACACATGCGTATGTAAAGACTGTCTCCAGTTACTTTCTACTAGAATTGAGGCAACTTGAAGTCATTGACCCACCACATTGAAACTGCCCTAGTCAAACTTTGTAACTTCCCTTCTTGCCAAAATCAATGGTATTTATCTGTCCTTTTCTCACTTTAGTACCAACTGACATGTCATCTTCCTTGGAAAGCCTTTCTTCCATCTTGCATAATAGACGCTCCATTTTCTTGGTTTTTCTTCTACTCTTTCTCAGAGTCTTATGTGGACTCCTCCTCTGCCACACCCTCAAAAATATTGACAGAAGTCACTGCTCAGCCTTGTCTCTCTCAAGGTTATCCCAGAGTACCACAGCTTGAAATGCCATCCATATGCTTCCAATTTTGTAGCCCAGCCCTGAAATCTCTCGTTTTTGACATCTTGTTAGATTGAGTGTCTAACAGGAATCCCCAACTTAATATGTCCAAAGCAAAACTCTTTACTCCACATTTGCTCTTTCCCAGTTCTTTATCTAAAAGCACCATCGCTCACCTCACAATCAGCAGATCCTTCTGACACTTATCTCCAAATTATATCCTCAGTCCAACTACTTTCCACCCTTCCCTTTACTATCACTTCAGTCCAAGTTACCAGCATCTTGCACTTACATTTTGCAATGAACCAGTGGTCTTCACACTGTTTTTAGTTAAGTGCCTCTTTAAAGAACTTTCTAAAAGTATTTACCTTCTTTCTAATCTTTGAGTTGACATATAAACTTTTTATTATACATTTAAATTGTTGCAAAGGATGCAATTTCCAACATATTGTAAATATTGCTGTTCTTAAAAGGATACCCACTACTATCTATTTTATAAGTATATGAAGAGGAGGAGATGGAGCTCAGTGGTTGACTTCCTGCTTCCTATGTGCAAGGTCCCAGGTTCAATTCCCTGTTACCTCCAAAACAAAGAAAAAAAAGAAACTTTTTTACATCAGAAAATTTACGTTATTCCTTTACCCACTTGTAAGCATATTTCCATTCCACTTTTTTTTTCCTCAGAATGTTATCCTTATGTAATGCATCTTAAGCTTGAAAGACTTATTAATCACACTATCATTTCCCAGCATGAAAATGTTTGTAAATCGAACATTTTTTTAAGTTTTTCCTATCACCACGAGTGCATTTTGAGTTGTGATTATAATTAGTAGTATACAATTGATTGAAAACAACTTAATAAATTACCAATTCTTCTACTCTTTCTCAGAGTCATTGAATTTAAAAATAAATTTTTAGGAATATATCTTAATGAGATAAATGAATTTGATTTTGTAAAAAGGTATATCTGTGGATAAATATACTTAATGCTAGAAGAGAGAGCGTTAAGCCTTTGTTTTATAGATGGCATTGCAGAGAAACATGTCCACATAAACAAGTAGATGACAATGGAAGGATTTTATTAGAGTGGAGTTACTTCTTTGAACTTCTGAATTTTGTGCCAAAAATGTGCATAGTCATCTTTCATGAAAATTAATTTTCATGACTTTTCCATCTGGCAAATCTATGAAGCCATCCTAAGATTTTGATGAAACCAAACAACTTACAAAAAGATTATTCACTTTCTTAAAACACAAACACCAATATTTCCACTTGTCCATCGTTTAGCACACTGTAGATTTTTATACCCAAAGCAATGCACCATAGAAATGAGCTAAAGATATGTTCTTCTCTTGTAAAGTGGAAGAAGGACCACTGAGTGAATGAAGATAGGAAAAGAGCATGTACATCTTCATTACAGGCAAATGATTGACCTGAGGAGAGTGCATGAGGAGGTTTATTTCCTCAAAAAAATCTAGGTCTGGTTACCTCTTAGAAAGACTTTGCATATTGCTCAAAGATACATGTACACCCTGCAATAAGTGACTGATGTCCTTGCTTCCATTCTTGTTCCCTTTTAGTCCATTCAACTGTCACAGTTATTTTATAAAACAAAAATCAGGTCTTGTCACTTCCCAGCTTAAAACCCTTCAATTGCTTCTGTTTACTTTTTAAATAAAGTCCAAACTCTTTACAAAGCCCAATATGATCTAGCCTCTGCTTCTTTCTACTATTCTTCCTTTACTCCTAACTCTAGAAACCCTTGCTTTCTATCTGCCAAGCTTCTTCTCACCCCAGGCCCTTTGTACTTTCTCTTTCTTCTATATGGGGTATTCTTCCTCCAGTATCTTCATATGGCTGATTCCTTCTTGTTATTCATGTTTCCGTTCAAATGACACCTGCCTAGCCTATCTGAAGAACCGCCCCTTTCCCATCTCCTTACCCTATTTTAGTTATACCATTTATCATTATTTCAATTTATTTTTTGTTTATTTACTTATTCACTTGTTGTCACTTCTCTCCATTGTATAAAGATCCACAAGAACAGTAATACTTTGTGTTTTTCACCTACATATTCTAATACAGTGTTAGAACACAATATGTATTTCAAATATATATTTGTTGAAAAATGAATGAATAGACTATCTGCATATTTCCTACATTGAATAAATGAATTCATAATTTTGTCAACAAGATTTATTGATTATCTGTTATTTTCCAGTCACTGTTGTAAGTGCTTGAAATACATCAATTAAAAAAACAAATAAATATGACTCCTATATTAGTCAGCAAAAGGGTGTGTGGATGTGAAATACTAGAAATATGTTTGCTTTTAAAAGTGTTTATTTGGGGTAGATGCCTACAGTTATCAGGCCATAAAGCATAAGTTACTTCCTTCACCAAAGTCTGTTGCCACATGTTGGAGCAAGATGGGTGCCAACATCTGCCAAGGGTTCAAGCTTCCCGGGTCCCTCTCTTCCCAGGGCTTGTTTCTCTCTGCCTTTGTGTTATACTCTAAGTAATATGTGGAGCCACTAGAGAATATTGAGTAGAGGAATGATATGATAAGGATTATAATTTAAAAGTACCTCTATTTTTGTGTGTTGCGAATAGACTGTAGAGTGAAAGGGTAAAGCAGCAAGATGAGTTAGGTGACAATTATAACCAATCCAGTGATTCCCAAATTTGATGCACATTAGAACCACATGGAGAGGTTTGAAAAAACCCAGTGCCCAGGTCACACTCCACAATAATTAAATCAGAATATCAAGAGGTGAGAGCCAGACTTTAGTTTTCAAAGATCCTCAGGTGATTCCAGTGTATAGCAAAGTTTGGGAACCTTTAAACAAAGTCAGAGTGATGGTGACTCAAATCAGGATAGTAGCAGAGGAGATATTAAGTATCCAGATTCTGAAGATATTTCGAAGATTTCAACAGGATTTCCTGACAGATCAGATGTGGGGTATGAGGGAAAGAATGTGCAAAGGGTGGCCAAAGCATTTGGCCTGAGGAGCTGGAAACATGTATTTGCCCTTAGGTGAAACGGAGAAGACTGTGGGTACAACGGGGTTTGCAGAGCTGTCTCAGAAGGTCAGTTGTAGACATGATGTGTTTGGGCTGTTTAGTGAGCAGTGAGACATGAAAGAGGCCAGGGCTTGAGATATAAATTTGAGAGTTAGTGGCAAGTAAGTGACCCTTAAAGGTATGATACAGGACAAGTGTGAATAGGAAAGGGAAGAGACCAAAGACTAGGCCTCAGGGTATTCTATTATTAGCAGGTTGGAAAGAGGAGGAGGAACTAACAGAGGAAACCAGCAGTCACCTCTAGGGAGGTGGGAAGAAAACCAGGAGAACGTGATTTCATGGAAACTGAGTGAAGAAAGGATGTCAGTGAGGAGGGAATGAGCAACTGATCAAATGTTGCTGATGGACCAAGCAAGATGAGGGATGAAACTTGTCTAGGATCATCGGTGACTTTCACAAGAGAAGTTTTGTTGAAATGGTAAGTGTGAAGCCTCGACTAGACTAGGTTTATGATAGATTGAGAGGAGGGGAATTGGAGACACTGAGCCTACACAACTCTTTGGGAATTTTGTCAAAAAGAAGTACAGAGGAATGGGGAAGGTGGGGACAAGAAGAGTCTTTTTATTTTTGTTTTAAATTTTAATTTTTAAACTATATATATATGTTAGTTTTCCACAACAAATACTCTTTGTCTTGTGTATTAGTCAGGCTTCTCTAGGTAAATAGAATTGATAGGATATATATGGATATATATGGATATATGTGGAGAGAGAGATTTTTTATAAGAATTATGTCACATGCTGTGGGGATTAACAAGTCCAAATTCCATAAGGTAGGTCATGAGTCTCACTGAAAGTGAAGATGAATTCCTCAGGAGAAGCAGGCTGACTGAAATAGAGAGAGAAATTCTTATTTCTGACAGCTGAAATCTTCAGTTCTGGCTTTAAGACCTCCATCTGTTTGGATGAGGAGCTGTTCCTCTTTACTGAAAGCAATTGCAGATGCAGTTAGCTGTAGATAGTCAGCCATAGACGCATTCAACTGATTAATGCTTTAAATCTGTCTACGAAGTATACTCACAGTAACAAGCATGCCAGGGCTTGCTTGATCAAACAACTGGACTTTGTAACATAGCTGTATTGAAACATGACATTAACCATCACATCTTGTAATAAGGAAAATCTTTCACAGAGTATTAATAAGGAAACCAGACATCAATCCTCTATTTTCCTCACCTGTGAAATGGGGCTAGAATTAGAACTTTCCTCACTAGGCTTGTTAATCACTTAATGTTCTGAGACAAGCATCATTGAACACCCTCTAGATACCAGATATAAAGGACTTGGAGACATGTGGCCTGCCCTTGGAGTTGACAGATGTTTCCAAATGCAATTAAAATTCAAAATGTCATGTGCAATGGTAGAAAATGGTCAAGTTTCTGGATTAGGTGGAGAAAGTACCATAACACTTCCTGGGGGACATGTCTCCATGAAATGAAGATGGGATGGAGCTGGCCACAATGGGAGCCACAGATTTTTGAGTCCTGGAACAGAATAGAAAGACATGGAAGGATGAGAAAATATAGCCTTTAGGGACCAGCAAATCATTGGGGCTAGGCACAGAATCTGTGGAGCCACCTAACCTGAGGGAGAAGCCAAAGGGCTGACACCTAGTTCAGAAGGGTCTTGTCCACCTAAGCAAACAGCTAGGACTCTGAAGTTCCCTGCTCTGGGTGCACATTAGAATCCCCATGGAATCACTGACAAATACAGTGGCCAGGCCTTCTCAGGTTCATTGAAATCAGAATCCCTGGGATGGGGGCCAGGTTAGACAGTAGGGACATTTTATGTGTTTAAAGTTTCTGAAGGACAAGGCCTAGAGCTGCAGGGTGCCTAAGAGTTACCTCCTGAGAGCCTCCGTGTTGCTCAAATGTGGCCAGTCTCGAAGCCAAATTCAGCATGTAAATGTGTTGCCTTCCCCCCAGTGTGGGACATGACTCCCGGGGTTGAGCCTCCCTGGTGCTGAGGGATTACTACCAAGTACCAGCTGATGATGTAACTAGAAAATGACCTTGAATAAAAGGGTCAACTCGGACAGCAGAATATCTCAGTCTACATATAATACCAGGTCTTAAAAATGCTTTTTGACCTGAATAAAAGGGGGAAATGGAAAGGACACATAAGTTTATATGGCTATGAGTCTCCAAAAAGAGCCAGGAGGTTATCAGAGGGGTTGCCTTTATGCACACCTCAGCAGAGTCCCAGAGACAGATAAAAGTAGATGCAACCCTAGGTATTGGTTCTTCTGAGGGCTACAGAGACCCACAGGTTCTATGGTTATGGCAGATGGAGTTCAGTGCCATGTCAGTTGGCCCTACTTTGGAGTTTGTGTTTCTGTGTGATGGAGCTGGACTCAGATAGGATCTTTGTCCACAAGCCTCTCTGGTTTCTTTTATCGGAACTGTAGTTGGTACTGGGGTTTAATGTATACCCAGGGAACCTGAATCTCTGAACTGACCATGTGATAGCCAGGCCCTGGGTCTCAACAAACTTCAGCTCCTACACTCTGGTTTATTGGACTTACCCCACTCAGCTAATATGGAGGTGAAGAAGGCCAACCACCACACCAGGGAGCCAAGAGTGCCTACAACTGAAAGCAGGAGAATTGTATCCAGCATCCATGTGGAATCTAAGTCCCCTCTTGATATAGATGTGGAATGGACATGGCCATTCTAGGGTCCACAGGATGGAGGAATAGAGTATGGATTAGAGTGGACTTACTGATATTCTATTTATGAACTGTTGTGATTAGTAATTGAAGAAAATGTGGCATTGGTGTGGAGAAAGTGGCCATGGTGGCTGCTGAGGGTAGGGAGTGGGAAGAAGAGATGTGATGTGGGGGCATTTTCGGGGGTTGGATTTGTCCTGGGTAGTGCTGCAGGGACAGTTACCAGACATTGTATGTCCTCCCATGGCCCATTGGGTGGACTGTGGGAGAATGTGTGCTATGGTGTGGACCATTGACCATAAGGTGCAGTGGTGCTCAGAGATGTATTCATCAAATGCAATGAATGTCTCATGATGATGGAGAAGGTTGTTGTTATGGGGGGAGGAGTGGGGTGAGGGGAATGGGGGGTAAATGGGGATCTCATATTTTTTTTAATGTAACATTAAAGAAATAAAGAGAAAAAAAGAAAAAAAAAAAAGAAAGTTTCTGAAGGGATTCTAGAAAACCACCTGTGTATGGGCAATGCTGAATTATCTGGGACTTTCAACAGTGGACTGATCATAAGAGATTTGAGTTGCAGAATGAAAACTAGAAATATTTAAGTTTGACAAGAAGTGTAAGAGTGGCTTCACTGTCTTACATTCCCACCAGCAGTATATGACAGAGTTTAGTTCCCCAGCATCCTCACCAAGATTTGGTGTTGTCACTACTTTTTTTTTTTAACAAATCAATTTTATTTAAATACATATTAATAAAGCATGAATCCATCCAGAGTATACAATCAATGGTATTAGGTATAATCACATACTTGTGCATTCATCACTTCAATCATTATTAGAGCATTTTTATTATTCCAATAATACTAAAATACAAAAAATAGACAAGCAAAAACTCATCACCTCACAATCTCCCTAGCTTCCCCTGCGTACATAGCTGCTATTCTGTTTCTATCTCTCTAGTTTATTTGTATTTATATTTTGTTACAGTCTAATATATGCAATGAATATTACCCATATTCGTATTTCACATGAGGTTTCACTAATGTCATATAGTCCCATGTTACATTATTTATCTTTTATTCTAGCAATATGAGATCTTAGCCTTTGCCTTTCAACCACTGTCCTACCCATATAATAGCTCTGCTAGTTACAAACACTATGATGTACTTCGACCTTTTTATTCATTTCCAAATATTTACTAGCAACCTTGTCACCAATTCTGCACAGTTTAACCCTCAGCTTTCCATTCTCTACCCCATTCTATTTTCTGGCGACCTATAGTCTAATTATTAACTCCATGAGTTTAAACAGTATATTTAGTTCATAATAGTACATATAGTATTTGTCCTTCTGTGTCAAGCTTGCCTCACTTAAGAATATATTTAACAGGTCAAGCAAAGAAACAGCCAGTAGAAGGAGAGCTAAGCATGTGTGACATAAATATAAGTACGTGTGATTTTGCCCCGGCAGATAAGTAGAAGATCCAATATCAGTGATAGTGTTTGCCTTGATTTTCTTTACTTTGAACTTTGTATTGGTATTTGTATGGTTTTCTTATGAATGAGGTCCATAATGCCAAAAGTTCAAAGCAATCTTTAAGGCCACAGTCTATTCATCTTCAGTTCTTCCCACATTTTGATCCCTTTGCTTTTTTGGACTAAAAATATGTCTAGAGTTTCTAAAGGTTGTCCTGATAATGACTGCCTGCCTTCAAAGGTAGCACACTACCTGAAAATGAAGGCACAAAGAATAATAGCCTTCCCCTAGGGTTAACGTGGTTGCTCGGGTTGCCAGACAGAGCAGATTGGAGTAAATGTCTGACGTTTTACTGTTGCTGTTTGTAACACAGCTATAAAATTAAAGTTCCAGAGGGAGTTATTTAAAACTACATGACACTCATTTCTACATCAAGCAACCCAATGTTGTTTTATTTTGGTGAATTTTAGTTTTGGTAAATTTCAAGATTTTTAAAATCAAGAATCAGTTTATATATATCATCTCCTATCATCCATCAATCCAGTCATGTCTTTTATTTCAGTGCCTGGGAAACAGCCTTTGGTGTCCCTTAGTGCTGGAACATTTTTGCTAACTCCCCATTCCTTAAATGTGGGTTTCACATCATGACTTTCTTCCAAAGAGTACAGTTTGGAAAGGGTAGGGGGTGGTAACTTTACAGTGATGAAACCTGGCAACCACCACCTCAACAGGTAAGTCAGGTTTATCTCAATCGCCTTCACCCTCAAGGAGAGGAGGCTACAGAATAGATGCTACAATATATTTATAAGGAAACATGACTTTATCTGACTGTTTGTAGAAATAGGGTGGAGAAGGATGTAAGATCCCCAAATCATGTACAATTTAAGTTTATGTAAAAAGGTAAATTAGCACAAGTCAATATCCGAGGGAGGAGATTGCCATAAAAAGCCCGTGATGGCAAGGCAGTTTCGCTTCTGCTTGTGTGAATGTGGCTTTGCGGCTGTGGCTGTGAAAGGCTATATACCTCAGTTGCTTCCAAACAAATGCACAAGGGCAAGAGAGCTGCTGGCATCTCCTTTGTGGCTTCTAGAAGCTGAGGTAGGAAAGTGGGTTTTTGTGCTCGGTGACATCTGGTAAGTTATTTCTCTTATTTAGTCTATACTGTAACTTGTTGATTTTTTTAGAAATGGACCTTAGTTTTTAAAACAGTTTTAGATTTACATAAAAGTCGAGAAGATAGTACAGAGTTTCTACACCCAGTTTCCCTTATTATTAACATCCTACCTTAGTATGGTACATCTGCTACAATTAATGAACCAATATTGGTACTTATTATTAAGTAAAGTCCCTGGGTTACTCAGATTGCCTTTGTTTTTGCCTAATGTCTTTTTTTCTGATTCAAGATCCTATCTAAGATGCCATATTACATAGAGTTGTCATATCTCCTAATTTCCTCTAGATTATGACAGTTTCTCAGGTTTCCCTTGTTTCTAATGTCCTTGACAGTTTTGAGAAATACTTGTCAGGGATTTTGTAGGATGAAGATGGCTGTATTGGAGTTTTTCTCATGATTAAACAGGAGTTATGGGTTTGGAGGATGAAGATTACTGAGTTAAAATGCCATTTTCATCATATATCAACAGCACATACTAACACCATTATTTGTAACTGTTGATGTTGTTGGCCTTGGTCACTGGGTTGAGGTAGTGTTTGGCAAGTTTCTCCCTGTAAGGTTACTATTCACCCCTCCTGTCCAAACTGTACTCTGGAAGGAAGTTACTATGTAAAACCCATATTTAAGGGGTGGGAGTGACAGCCCCCCTCCTTTGAGATGGAGTAGCTACATGAATTACTGGAATTCTTCTACATAGGAGATTTGTCTCTTTTCCTCTGGCTGATAGTATTAAAGAACTGATTACTTGAGGGAAAGCAAATGTTACATTCCTGTTTGTCAAAATGAATTTTGAGGCTATTTAAAGAAAAATGGACTAAAAATCTGGAGAATCAGGTTTTAGCTTGCATTTTACTTATCAGTATGATCTTAGGCAGTTACTAATCATTTCTCCCAAAAGAAAGCATTTATTTCAGGCATTGCTCTGTGAGGTATCCATTCCCACTAATGAGGAACATGTCATCTCATGCCTCATTAACTTTGGCAAACTTCAAGGAGCAATACAAGAAGATTAAAATCATTTTGTTAGAACTTGATGAAGTGCTTTATGAAAATATCTGTAATTTATACTTACCTACTCACCTGAGGGAGGAAAATGGAGAGAATCAAGTCACGTTATTGCCTATTCTACTCGGTCTACCTGTGGCCAGACTTCTGAAGTTGAACATGTTAGCTGACATATTAGTGCCATAAACATACCTCTTTTACTTGGCAGCATTGAATACCCCTGTTTTACCTTTTGCTTCTGAGCTAAGGTGGTTCAGTTGCTCTTTTGGGACATACCTTCATTGAAAGAACACTGAAATGTCCAATAAGGTCATTGGAAAATGTTGTCAACTCCCAAGTTACTAAAATCTAAATCTTAAACTTAAAGAAAAAGGAAGGAAATCCTGAATGCCATGAACATTTCCTCGTGTTATTTAAATCTCCTCTTTGTCCCTATTTCATTCTTCAGCCTACCCTTTGTGGTACTGGGGTGAGACTTTACTAAACACTCTTTAAGAAGGATTACATACAATCTTCTAGTTGACTCTTCAGAAGAGTCAAGAATGGAATCAATACATCAGTTAAGGGGACATCTTTTTTCTCCCAAACTAAATAGAGCTCATCTAAGTGAATACTAGTTTTAACTTTTAGTTTAGTTGTCTTCACCAAATATTCTAAAAATAAATAATATTTGTACAGATGGTTAAGAGATTATTGACCCTTACTTTTTAAAAATCATATTATGCATGCATTGTCATATTTAATCCTCAAAATGAACTCCAGGTATTGGTATTTTTATCATTTTCATTTTGTATGTGGAAAAACAGAGGCAAAGAGAGAGTAGATAATGTTACATTGAAGTACTGGAGCAGGACCTAAAATCCAGGCATTCTGACTCCAAATCCTAACTGATCTACTACACCATTCACAATCTGGACTGTAAGTCCATGGAGATAGACACCTTGCCAATTTGTTCCCTGCTATATCCCCAATATTCAGAAGCCTAGCAAATAATAGATACTCAACAAATATTTGTTGAATGAATGAATATAATCCCTAACTTTATTAAATTATCCTATCAACCAAGATATATTTAAGAGGTAAACTTCATTCATTCAACAAATATTTATTATGTGTTTAGTATGTGCCAAATGCTTTCCACATTTATTAAGAGTAGGTGATACTCTGATTTACTGGACTTACCCCACTCAGCTAACATGGAGTTGAAGAAGGTCAACCACCACAGCATGGAGCCTAGAGTGCCTACAACTGAAAGCAGGAGGATTGCATCCAGTATCCATGTGGAATCTAAGCCCCCTCTTGACATATATGTGCAATGGACACAACCAATCCAATGTCCACAGAGAAAATGTGGCATTGGTGTGGGAAGGGTGGCCATGGTGGCTGCTGGGTGCAGGGAATGGGAGGAAGAGATGAGATGAGATGTGGGGGCATTTTCAGGACTTGGAGTTGTCCTGGGTGGTGCTTCATGGACAATTACGGGACAATTGTAGATCCCCCCAGGGCCCACTGGATGGAACGTGGGAGAGTGTGGGCTATGATGTGGACCATTAACTACGAGGTGCAGCGATGCCCTGAGATGTACTTACCAAATGCAATGGATGTGTCATGATGATGGGAGAGAGTATTGCTGTGGGGGGACTGGGGGGTGGGGGCGGTGGGGTTGAATGGGACTTCATATTTTTTGAATGTAATATTATTTAAAAAATGAATTAAAAAATTTAAAAAAAATTAAAAAGTAGGTGATAAACCAATGCTAATGGGTAAAATACCCTTTAAAGAACTTTGCAAATTCAAACACATTTTTTTTTTTTTTGCTATTAGTTGCTCTGTTGGGCAGGAAATTAAAGGAAAATGAGAATACTGTTGGAAAGGATTAATGATGTGGACCAAGATAGGGTAAAATGAGCTTCTCTATGAAGGAGAAGTGGTAGGGTAAGAGAACAGAGCACTGGGAATTCTTCATAAACCCATTCAATTCTGCATCAGATGCAGAACAAATGTGGTGAAAGTGTACAATCATAATTCTGTCCTTCTTAAAATTTTGGTTTGTTTTGCTTCTGAGGGCTTGAGTTTACAGGCAGTACCCTCACTTTCAAGTCCCTAAGTATGTTGCTTCTCTCTTCCTACCAATAGCCTTCACTCTTATGAAATGCCTTTCTCATACATTTCAGAGAGCACCTCATGTGGGGGCACTGCTCCTCACCTTCTTGCACTCCCAAGCTCCACAGGGCTTGGTTAAATAGTTCATAGCAGAGGCTGCTTGGTGTAACAAGAAAGCTCTGAACTTGGAATCTAGAAACCTGAGCTTGGGTCCTGGTAATTAGTATATTATGTGTGGTCTTTGACAAGTTCTTTCCTCTCCCTGCTTCAGTGCCCCTATCACTAGTATTCTTTATTTAATTCCATTGCATACAGTTGTTCTAGCATAGGACTAACTATTGCATTTGTGTCACCCCTGTTATTTTACTTTGTGAAGAAAGACTATAAGCACAAATACAAACAGAAGAAAGTGAGAAAGCAAGAGTAACTGACCAAAGTAACTCTTTTTTTAAAAAACAGGAAACCAGTTCTGTTCAACCTTCCCATATCTAGCTAAAAATGCAGTCTTATTTAAAAGATGCTATTTTTAGACTCGGTGCACATGAATGTTAATAAGTACTGATAGCAAAAGTTAAGTGCTAACCACACAGTTGAAAGAGAGCAGGTGAAATAAACCACACATGCAAACCTTGCCTGTCTCGGCAGTATATTTTGAGTGTTTTCAATTGCTTCTCCACAGAAACCAAATTTTTGCAATTTAACAACCATTACTGCCTCCCTTTGGGGGAAACTAGATAAAAAAAAATTGAGAAAGGTCTACTTTCACAGGGGTCTTTTATCCTTAACAAAATGAATTTGAAATTACAGTAATCTCAGTAGTGCTGCTTTTGATTACACAGGAGCCCTAGTCATTGATATAGTCTTGGTTTCAATGACAAGTAACATTTCAAAATAAGAATTTCAATCCTTATAGCATGCAACTGAATCAAAGGACATTAACACTTAAAGAACTGGCTCAATCTTTCATTTACAGATGAGAAAACAGAGGCCTAGAGTGATAAATGACTTCCTTAAATCCTATAGCTAGTTGGTGGCAGACCCAATATTGGAACCTACATCACCTTATTTCCAGCCTAAGTACTTCCTAGCACATCTTTAGTTAAATTCAGTGACTGTTGACTGGCTGTCTAAACCATATCGTCAAATTGTTCACTTACATATTGGTTTATCGGTTTTCCTTTTTTAGTGCTTAGCCTTTATTTTTTCTACCTTCTTGGTCTTTTTGTAAATGATTTCTTTCCATCTTTTAGATCTTATGTCAATCAAATGGTTCCGTTTTGCCAGTCCTTGGACACTGTCAGAAGGAAATTGAAGCCAAATTCACCACAACCACATCTCAAATAATTTCCAGTTGCTCCAAATTTCAGTTAGTGGTTATTTGTTTATTAGTGCAAGAGATGTTGCTACAGTGGGAGACTCATGGTTTGGTGTTTCCACCAGATGCTGCCAAACCCAATCCATCCAATCCTGGGTATTTATATGCTCACAGCCTTGGCTAGCCATGGCATACTATTGATTCAGTAAATGAAATCTGTGATCCAGAGAGAAGTAAAACCACTACTGACATTCTGGAGTTTGGTGAACATGTCCACTTGTACTCTCAGCACTTTGATTTTATAGACGTTGATCTACTTTCCTCTCAAGATTGAAGGGCCTGAATCTCAGTATTTCTATGGTGATAACTCTTATCAACCTGGTATATTAGTTCTTTAGCCTTCATCCACCTCCACCATTTCTTCCCAAGATCTGACTACCAGAACGCAGGTTGTCCTGGAGATCTGTAGTGAATTTGCCCATGGTAGGAGCACACAGTTTGTTTTGTACCCAGTGCACCCTCGGATGATATGATGCAAACAATACCTCTCTTTCCTAGGTAGAATTCCTACTTCTGCATTTAAAGGCACTACTGAATACTTTCGCTTAAAGCTCCACTATCTTTTTCTCCTTAACAACCTGGGTTTTGATGTGGTTTGGCATTTACATCTTAGCATATTCAACCAAGAAATCCATATGAAATTTAATAACCTCAAAGAGCACTTCTTCCATGAGCTTACTGGTGAACATTTCAAGTCCGAACATTGAACCCTGAAATTTGAAGAAGGCTTCAAGATCATCTTGTCCAATGTCATTATTGTGGTCATTCATGTCTGGGTTCAGACATCTCTACTGGCAGAAAACTCATTACTTTATAAGGGAACTCATTCTGTTTTGGACAACTCTGACTGTTAGAGAATGTTAAGCCTAAATGTGCTTTTTTGTATCTTCTACCTAGTGGATCTAGTTGGTCATGTATTTGGATACCACTATGAAGTCTTCCCATATTCTGTCTATGCCTGTGACTTTCCTTCATCAAGCTAAACATTCCCAATTCCTAAGGAGCAGTTATCACTATTAATGCTGCTCCATATGCATACTTGTCTATATTTGTTCCTACAATTTCCTTTACTCTTTGAGTCAGGACACATACCAGGTCAAAACCAGTATGTTTTTTAAACATTCTCTGAGTTGGAAATTCATAAAAACTTCCCATTCATCATTCTTTCATTCAGCAAACATTTCTTGTCACTTAGTGCATTCATCTTGTTACCAGAAATGCAAAAATGAAAACATGCAACCCCCTGACTCCAAGTACCTCATAGTCCAGTAAAGAGGAAGATGTATAAACATAGGAAGCAGTGTAAGAGAGCTGTGTGTGGTGCAGCAGTGACACAGAAGGAAAATTATCAGGGTTGAACTTGGGCATAGTTACACAGAAGAAATGGTTCAAATCGGATCTTGAAGAAAAAGGAGAAATTCACAAGAAAGGGGGAAGGGCATCCCCCACAACAGGCATAGCCTGATTTAAAAATGTGGAAGTGCAATAGGCTACCCCACCTTAGAGAAGTGGTAGTAGTTTCAGATGACCAAATAGTGGGCTGCAAGAGAAGGAATGGTGAGCTAAGTTACTCTACCTAAGGCTCAGGACCTTGCACTCACTAGGCATTGACACCACCTTCAACCAACACCTAGCAATTACAGAAGCCATTTATTTATTTGATGTCCATAAGTAAAACAAAGAGTAAGAGGCCCTTTCAACTGATGGGTCATCATTTTAATTTGGAGCTCAAATGTAAATGAGGTACGGTCTCCCTAGCTAACGGTCTCCGGGTCTAGTTGGGGTTGCTAGATCAAGGGAGAGTTTGCATATTTCAGAAGTCTGATAACTCTGCTTTTGATATGCACAGCTGAGTGATCTAAGTGGAATCAGCAGGTGTGGATAGTAAGCACTTCTGGCACTCCCCCCTTGTGATCCCCAAATTCTCCTCTATGGTTGGAGACAAAGAAGTTCCAGGATAACATATTCCCTCCAGGTGTGTACGATGCCTTCTGTTCTGAGCCTCTATGGGTACAGTTTTCCCTCAGGACCCAAGGTGTTTCTGCCAGGGGACTGCAGGTGGGCTGGACTTGAGATGGCTGCTCACTGATGTGCCTCACCTTCTCTCTCCACCCTGTGGGTGCCTCAGGCTGCAGTGTTGCTTCCAGCCCTCAGTAGAAATGTCCTCCCGGCTGAAGTAGGGGAGTAAGAAAGGTATAAGGTATAGAGAACTTAATTTTTGGATCTCTCCTTTCCCACTCTGTGCTCCCAAAGTAACTCAAGGAACCCTGTAGAATCTAATGTTCCATTCATCTCTCGGATTTTGCTGAGGCTTGCTGGGATGAAATATTCCTGGCAAAGGGGCTCAAGGCTTACTGGTCTGGGGCATTGATGTCACCCAAAGCAGCAAAGCTATGTAAGTTCACTTTTACAGCTCTGGTCACCAGAGGTTTATTCTTATTTCAGAGTGAGTTACCTTAAAGATCTCAACAGTGGAAGTTTAAACTTCTATAGGTACAAGTATTATTGTTAAACTATGGTCAAGAATTGATCTTTGTCATATTTAAATAAAGAGTGTGCTAGGCATTATTAAGGATTCAGAGATAAATTAGAATAGTCATTATCCTTTTGGAGCTTGCAGTCTAGGTGGAAAACAAAGCATAAGCAGATTTACATATTCTTTCTGGTTTTTACTTTTCATATTTACATTTTCTGCTGCTTCACCTTATACTTTGTATGTACTTCAGGCTGGTTCTACTAAGTGGACAAAAGCAACAATTCCTGTAACAGGAAATGGCAGAAACTGAGGAGTTTGTGAGTCAAGAGTCACACCCAGGTAATGCCCTGCTATATCCCCTGATGGAGTAATTAGGAAACCAATGACAATTATTTAATCAAGAGCAAGTGGTCCAAGACTATTTAACCACAGTCCTTGTTCACTGTCCTTTATCCAGAATCTGCTTTCTCATGACAAGTTTTAATAGTGAATTTACACTAATTATCATTTTCTTTATTTTTATTTTATTTATTTATTTTTAAGATTTATTTTATTTCTCTCCCCTCCTCTCCCCGCCTTGTCTGCTCTCTGTGTCCATTCACTGTGTGCTCTTCTGTGTCCACTTGCATTCTTGGTGGCACCAGGAATCTGTGTCTCTTTTTGTTGTGTCATCTTGCTGTGTCAGCTCTCTGTGTGTGCAGCACCACGCCAGGATGGGCTGTGCTTTTTTCGTGCGGGGTGGCTCTCCTTAAGGGGCGCACTCCTTGCGCATGGGGCTCCCCCACACAGGGGGTGCCCCTGCATGGCACAGCATTCCTTATGCTCATCAGCACTGCACATGGCCCAACTCACCACAAGGGCTAGGAGGCCCTGGAACTCCCATATGGTAGGCAGACACTCTCTCAGTTGAGCCACATCCGTTTCCCCTTTATTTTTAAAGCTTTAGATTACATAAATGCTATATCAAAAATATAAGGGGAGGGAAGCAGACTTGGCCCAATGGATGGGATGTCCACCTACCACATGGGAGGTCCATGGTTCAAACCCTGGGCCTCCTTGACCCGTGTGGAGTTGGCCCATGCATGGTGCTGATGCGCTCAAGGAGTGCCATACCACACATGGATGTCCCCCACGTAAGGGAGCCCCACACGCAAGGAGTGCGCCCCGTAAGGAGAGCTGCCCAACGCAAAAGAGGGTACAGCCTGCCCAAGAGTGGTGCCGCATGCACGGAGTGCTGACACAGCAAAATGACACAGCAAGGTGAAACACAGATTCCCGGTGCCACTGATGGGGATAGAGGTGGTCACAGAAGAATGCACAGCGGATGGACACAGGGAGCTGACAACTGCGGGGGGGGAGGGGTGGGTGTTAAAATAAATAAATAAATAAAATAAATCTTTAAAAAATATATAAATATATATATAAGGAGTTCCCATATACTCCACCCCCTCCTCTTCCCACACTTTCCCCCATTAGCAACATCTTTCATTAGTGTAGTACATTTGTTATAATTGATGTACACATAATGAAGCATTGTTACCAAGCATGTCTATAGTTTACATTATGGTTTACACTTTGTACTGCACAATTTTAGAGGTTTTGACAACATGTATAACAGCTTGTATCCATCATTGCAATGTGATACAGGGCAATTCCAGTGTCCCCAAATGCCCCATGTTCCACTTAATCTTTCCTGTCCCTCCCCTCAGAACCTCTGGTGATCATTGACTTTATATCAATGATACAAGTTTTTCCATTTTAGAATAATAATAATTCTACTTTAGTACATATTGCATTCCTCCCTTATATTTGATCATTCCTCAATCTTGAGGACTTGGGGATCTGATGATGCCGCTCTACTTCCGATTGACAGGGGCTTAGATACCATGGGGCATGCCAATTACTTTAATAATAACCAAAATAACCCATTCATAATATAGTTGAGTCTCCTACCAGCAATGACATTTGTAGGGCTTTTTTTTCCTTTCTTTAAGAAGGTTCCAGGTAATTCCCTTGTTCTCTGTGAGGTGACCTCTCTTAGACTGGGAAGGGCAAGGTTCCTGGAATCATTTCAGGTGACTTTCCTTAGAATGGTAGGCATAGGCACATTGGAGTGACCCTTAAAGCAGGGGTTCTTAACCAAGGATCCAAGATTTTAGGGGGTCCATGAGCTTGAATTGAAAAAAATCAACTTCTTATCTTTATTTTCTCTGACCTCTAACTGAAATCTAGCATCTCCTTCGCTTATGAATATATACAATAAATAAGTTATGGTAGTATTCATTTCCTCTGACTGGCAAAGGGGTCCATGGAACAAAAAAGGTTAAGAATCCCTGCCTTGAAGGGTGAGTAAGGATGACCCTCTTCCCTCAGAAGGCTGGTCTAGGGCCCAGGGAGCCAACAAGGGAAACTTTCCTAGAAGATGGCAGGAAAGTAACCACTAGGTGCAGAAAACGCAGGTGCAGTCAGACTGTTTTGGTTTTTTTAAAAAAGATTTATTTATTTATCCGCCTCCTCCCCCCCCCCCATTGTCTGCTCTGTGTCCATTCACTGTACATTCTTCTATGTCTGCTTGCTTTCTCTTTAGACAGCACTGGGAACCAATCCTAGGACCTTCTGGAGTGGAAGAGAGGTGCTCAATCTCTTGCACCTCCTCAGCTCCCTGGTCTGCTGTTTCTCTTATTGTCTCTCTTCCATGTCTCTTGTTGTTGTGTCATCTTGCTATGCCAGCTCTCCACTTGGGCCAGCACTCCTGCATGGACCAGCACTCCCCTTGGGCCAGCTCTCCACATGGGCCAGCTCTCTGCTCAGGCTAACTTGCCTTCACCAGGAGGCCTCAGAAATCGAACCCTGGACCTCCCATATGGTAGATGGAAACCCAATCACTTGACCCACATCTACTTAAAATAAACCCCTTTTTTTTTTTTTTTTGAGAATTTTGAGAATAGAAAAGGGAAAGTTTCCTGGCTCTCTCAGAGGAAAGGGAAGCAGGGCTCCTGGACAGTGAGGTGGTGACATCTGAAGCATAGCTGGGTCCATGAACTGAAAGAGGTACAAAGGAGCACCCTTTGTTGAGCTTAGCCCTGAAGTGTGGGAATCTTCTCCTTGGAAGAAACATGCAGGTTCTGGCAAGGATCTGGGTCAACAGTGAGCCCCCATTGCAAGTCAGGTTCTGTGAGATCAGTTTTCAAAAGCTACACTTGTGGCGGCAAGAAACAAGCAGCAAGCACCTCAGTTGCTCATTTCTAGGATGATTTAGAATAAAATGCTGGCAAAGGCAAAGGGAAGCTTGAGAAATTATAAGGAATAACACAAGATATGGTCCAGTTTTAACAAGTTACAATTCAACATAAAAATACTGTCCTTATGATATAAATCCAAACTGGAATACTTTCTCCTTTCTGGATGTTTTTTGTTGTTGTTGTATTTAGAAATTGAAGAAAAATTTTAATGTTTTTCCTGTTTTGTCTGACTTCTAAGACTTTGCTTTAGTTGAGAAAATCAACTTCCAACTGATTATCAGATTGCCAGTTCTTATGAACTTGAAACTAAGGGTCATGGTAGTCGGGACTTGTCCCTTGTTTTATACTTGTGGCTAAGATACTGTGCAAACATTGCTTGCACAAAGGAGTTCATAAGTTACAAAGAAGAGATCAAGGTCCTGCATCCTTTTACTTTCTTGCCATGGAGAGGTCATGTAAAAATTAGGAATTCTGAAGACCTTTGGGAACTCAGACTAAAGTGTTCTTCAGTCTGTGACTAGCCCAGGCGCTTTAGTAGCAGGTTCTTTTTCTTCTCAGCTCCTTCCTCTCCAGTTGCTACCACTGAGCAAACAACCACTCGGTATTTACTTTTTCTTTTCTTTTCTTTTCTTTCTTTTTTTTTTTTTTTGAGGTACCAAGGTCTGGGATTGAACCCAGGACCTTGTGTATGGGAATTCACTGGTCTACCACTGAGCTACATCAGCTCCCTTGAGTTGTTTGGTTTGTTTGTTTGTTTGTTCATGAATATCCTTATACTTGAGACTGTCCATGTCAGCCATTCTAACTTAAGGATTGAGCTTAACTCTAAGAATTCATCCTGGCAGAGTTCAAGAGCTGCAAAAGTAAATACCAGAGGGAAGCAGCTGTGGCTCAATCAGTTGGGCTCCCATCTACCATATGGGAGGCCCTGGGTTCGCGTCCTGGGGCCTCCTTGTGAAGGCAGCCTCACCTGCACACTGCGGAGTGCCGCCCAGCCCGCAGGCACTGTGGAGAGCCAACTCAGCAAGATAACACAACAAAAAAAGGGAGACAAGCAAAATCACAGAAGAGTGTGCAGCAAATGGACACAGAAAGCAGACAGCCAGCAAGCTGCAAGGGGGGAGGGGAAAATAAATAAATACAGACACAGAAGAATGCACAGTGAATGGACACAGAGAGTAGACAGTATACAAAAAGCCACCGGGGGGGGCGGATAAGAAAAAAAAAAGTAAATATCAGAGAACAATGTGGCTCAAGCAGTTGAGCACTTGCCTCCCACATGGTAGGTCCTGGGTTGGGTTCCTGGTGCCTCCTGTAAAAACAAAAACAAAGAGCAAGCAAAACAAACTCAAGGAAGCTGATGTGGCTCAGTGGCTGAGTGCTAGCTTCCCACATATGAGGTCCTGGGTTCAATCTCCAGTCCCTGGTACCTAAAAGAAAAAAAGTAAATGCCATGGGTGAAGATGTAGCTTAAGTGGTTGAACACCTGCTTTCCAAATCCAAGGTCCCAGATTCAATCCCCGTACCTCCTAACAACAAAACAAATAACAAACAAATGAAAAAAAACAAAAACACAAGGGGTCTTTTTGAGCATGAGGTGACAAAGATCCAGGCTCTGGAATACACCACAGCTCTGCACAAGAATACTCCATGGGCCAGTGGTGCTCTGTCGTGGTCCCTAGGTGAGCAGCGACAGTCTCCCAGGTACAGTGGTGGGGACCGGGAGGGAGTGAGGGTTCAACAGTGAGCCCCTGATACTAATGACTATGCTTGTGAGCTGATAAACCCAAAATAATAACAAGGCCTAGAGCAACTTTGTGCCTGGGAATTTCCTTCTGTCAGCCTTCATGTTACTCAAATGTGGCCAGTCTCGAAGCCAAACTCAGCATGTAAATGCAATGCCTTCCCCCCAGCGTGGGACATGACACCCGGGGATGAGCCTCCCTGGCAACGAGGGACCACTATCAACTACCAACTGATGATGCAACTGGAAAATGACCTTATACGGAAGGTTCAATGCGGATCAGCAGAATATCCATGTCTACATAAAATACCATGACTTTAAAATGCTGTTTGACCTAAAGTAAGGGGGAAATGGAAAGGAGAAATGAGTTTATATGGCTACGAGTTTCTAAAAAAGAGTCTGGAGGCTGGCAGAAGGTTTGCCCTCATGCACAACTGAGCAGAGTCAGAGAGACAGATAAAGCAGATACAACCCCCAGATATTGGTTCCTTTGAGGGCTAAGGAGACCCATGGGAGTTATGGTCATGGCCGATGGGGTTGACTACCGGGGCAGATGGCCCCTCTTTGGAAATGGTGTTTATGTGTGATGAATCTGGACTCAGATGGGATCTCCCTTCATAAGACTTTCATGCTAATGTGCTGGAGGTGCAGTTAATGTTGGGGTTTAAGATATATTTAGGGGATTTGAATCTCTGGACTGACAATGTGATAGCCAGATCCTGAGCCTCAACAGACTCCAGCACCTACAATCTGATTTATTGGACTTACCACACTCAGCTAAGATGGAGGTGAAGAAGGACAACCACCACACCATGGAGCCTAGAGTGATTACAACTGAAAATGGGAGGATTGCATCCAGCATCCAGGTGGAATCTGAGCCTCCTCTTGACATAAAGGTGCAATGGACACAACCAATCCAGTGTCCACATAGAAGAGGTGGCATTGGATTGGGAAAAGTGGACATAATGGACAAAGGGTATGGGGAAAGGCAGGAAGAGATGAGAGGTGGAGGCGTCTTCAGGACATGGAGCTGCCCTGGATGGTGCTTCAGAGGTAATCACCGGACATTGTAAATCCTCACAGGGCCTACATGATGGAATAGAGGAGAGTATGGGCCATGATGTGAACCAATGTATATGAGGTGCAGAGGTGCCCAAAGATGTACTTACCAAATCCAATGGATGTGTCATGATGATGGGAACGAGTGTTGTTGGGGGGGGGAGAGGGGGGGTGGGGGGGTGGGGTTGAATGGGACCTCACATATATATTTTTAATGTAATATTACAAAGTCAATAAAAAATAAAAAAATTAAAAAAATAAAAAAAAATAAAATAAAATAAAAAAAAAAAAAAAAAAAAAAGAATACTCCATGGGGCTGGTTCTGGCTCCAGGATGAGGAGAGGTTGTACTGGAAGACACAAGGCTGAACAGAGAGGGAAGGTTCCCTGAGCTGCCGGGGAGACCTATGTCTGGAGGCCAGTGCTGGAGGCTGGACCTTCTGTCCTGGTCCCCAAGCTCCTTTTCTACAGTTCTTCAGGGAAGATGGCCTCCCAATGCCACATGCAGTTGCAGGGCCTCATGACCTAATATGACCTTAGAGAGTTATGACTCTTTAGGATCAACTCTTCTACTTCACCTCACAGCTATTTCTGGAGGTGCAAGCCAGCTCCAGGAACTCTGGGTTAGGAACTTTCACCACGAGGACCCATCTATAACCCCCTTCTAACCAGGGAAACATAGCTGAGGGATGTTTTTAAAATCCATCCAAATCTTGACTTTTAATTATACCCTTTCCTCAGGATTATGGGCCTTCCAGCTTTCACTTGCTTAACCAAGGGAAATCGCTTAAGTGAATGAATCTCTGTAGAAGGACAAGGATCTGCTTCTTGGTGGTTTTTGTTCTTACCTGTGTCAGGAAGCAGCTGCTAATGTCTCTTGGTGAAGAAGGGGAAAATGTCTTTAAATTTAGTCTCTGAGGGCATCCATCTGGGAGAAAACCCTCCAACACTCTTGTATTACTTATATATTTTTATCAGCGTTCTCATTTTACAAATGAAGTAACTGAAGTGTAAGGAGATAAAGGGATTTGCCCTGGTCATATGACCTGTTCATTCCTCTGAATTCTGCTCCTGTTAAGTTTATTTCCTAGTCTGAAAGTCCTCACAGAGGCTTCCCTTGAATTGAAATATGCCTTTCTTCATACCACACTTCATCCTGCTCTGAGCTTCATTCTGCACAATTTGATTTCCTAAAATTCCACATTTGGTGAAGAATGTCCAGCCACTTTGACTTGTGTGGACATCCAAACAAGAGCCTTTCATCTGGGGAGATATATTAGACTCTGCACTTTGGAATTAGATACAAAAAGTCCTGTGTCTCTGGGAAGTACGAATCCAATTGTAATGACCCAACAGTGCTTCTTTCTGAAATGAGCTGAGATGGAGCTCCTGAAACTTTTGGGCTTTGATATTGGTAGAAATTAAGGCAAACAACCATGACCCAAAACCTACATACTTTTTAGTAACTTCTCTTTATTTTTAATAGACAATGATTTATTTAAAGAACCAATGAAAAAAAGAAGGCGATCAGATCGAGACCTGCGTTTCCGAGCATTTCCCTCAGTGGAGCAAAGTGCTCTTAAGGAATGTGAGTGTCATGGAACTGCTGTATAGTTTGTTTGTTTTTTCCAAAAGTGTTAAGATGTTCAGAGGAAGAAAAGGTTAAATTCTGAAGTGGGATGAAACATCTTCAACTGACCCTGTTCCAGACAAAGAAGTCACTGGGGTAGAACAGAGAGTGTGAAAATTATCAGTTTTATGCTTTAGTAGGTGCTTGTATTTTGTACCTGCATTTTTTTCTTTTAATGATCACAGAAGAGAAGAATCTTGAGGGTTAAAACCCCATGGTAAGGTATATGATAACTTCTGTTTCAAGGAGATTCAGGGCTGACTGGCTCTCTGGGAGGCTCTCAGAATCAATGACTGCTATCTCTGATGAGTTATTATCTCTAGTGTTGATAATTTGCTATCCTTGTTTATTTGGCTTGTTAGTTCACTTTTTTCCTTTCCCTGTGATGTTCAGCAGGCTCCTGCTGTGGAGACCTTGTACTTGATCCCTGCCATGTACATTCCAAATAATACATCTATATTGATTCCAGATGAAAAATTGGAGTCACGGACCAGAAGGGTTTTGAGCAACACTTATCAGAAACTTATTCAGTGTGTCTTCCTGGATGACAACATTCCCAGTGGAGTCAAGTATCTTGTGTGAGTCTGAATTCAACCACCATCACATCTCTGCCTCAGTGACTTTCCTTACTTGATTGTGGGTCCTTGTGCCTTTCCCAATAATGAGAGGGAACTTTCTAGTAGAGACTGGGCTGGAGGCTGATCATTTCTATACTTACGGGCCATCACTATTATTGCTGATAATTGCTGCTCATTGGGCTCTCACTGTTGCCAGGTAATCTGCTAAACACTTTACATATATCAAATTTCATCAAATCCTCCCAATACCCCTATAAAGTAGGAATTATTATTATCCTCCCCATTTTACTGAAATTTGGGCTCAGAGAGATTAAGACACTGATCAAAGTCACTCTGTTGGTAATGGAAGGGCCAGGTTTCCAGCCTAGGCTGAGTGATTCCAGGGCCTTGTGTCATCAACTATTACTGCTGAGCTGACTTGAAGGACTTGAGTGTAAGAGGCTACCACAATTTCTCCTGCTCAATTGAACTCCTGTTTTGCTCCTAATACTTTACAACTACATACATTTTATTTCTAGGGGCGAGAAAATATAATTTCCGTAGAACACATTTAGGAATACTTCACATTATAGAGCTTTATAGAATTTGTGTAGAATTATCATTGCCAAGAATTTTTAGAAAATCTCATTTGATCCACAGAACAAGCATTGATTAATATTCCCCTTTGACCAAGGAGAGAGCAGAGACTCAGAAAGATGTAGTGACTTGCCCAGGATAAGAACTTATTTCTTTTATATTCTATTACAAAGCTCTTCCCACTATACTTTGATGATAATGATAATGTGCAGTTTTAAATTGATCTAGAAACAGATTTCTTGCCTTGATTGAAAAGCCATCACTGGATCCAATCTATATTGGATTACTTGGAAGCACTGGGGCTGGGAAGAGTTCACTGATCAATGCCATCATCCAGCAAGCAATGTTTCTACCTGTGTCTGGAGAAAATATATGTACTTCTTGTGTTGTACAAGTGAGCTCAGGCTGCTGTGATCAGTATGAGGCCAAAATCCACCTTCTCTCTGACCAGGTAAGTATTTTTAATCTTTCCCTCCCTCCCTTCCTCCTTCCCTCCCTTCTTCCCTTCCTCCCTTTTCACTCTACCTTCCTCTCTTCCTTCCTACCTTTTCTTTGTTTCCTTTTCATTCTCTGCAGGGATTAGCATTATATTCCTTGTAAATATAGCTCATGCCTTTGTCGAATAAAAATAACATATTGTAAAATGAAAAGGTTCAAAAGGATGAAACCCAGGTCCTGTCATAGCTAATTGAGGGATTTGTGGGAAAATATTTCCCACTTTGGGTGTCTGGTTTCCTCATCTACAAAAGAAGGGAGTTGGATTAGCTGCTCTCTGAAATGCAGCCCTACTGCCCTCCATGGACACTGGACCTTCAAGCCACATATAAGGAAAAAGATTTGTGGAAATGATAGTGACACAGGACTGCTTCCCAGGCAAGGAGGCTGGAACAAACCAAAGGATCCTCTTGAAACA
The DNA here is from genome assembly GCF_030445035.2 of Dasypus novemcinctus. Taxonomy (NCBI): domain Eukaryota; kingdom Metazoa; phylum Chordata; class Mammalia; order Cingulata; family Dasypodidae; genus Dasypus; species Dasypus novemcinctus. Next base: position 32,348,252 of record NC_080697.1, read on the forward strand.
TTGGCCTTCTCCCTTTGTCATTCTTTTGTGTATCTATGTCATGAGGGACTTGGCCCTACTCTACCTTCACAGGAATGGAAGGAGGAACTGAAGAACTTGACTGAACTCCTTCATGGGATGGAGGATTTGGGCAGAGAAGAGGAGTATGCATGGAACAGGGATGATGCGGTGGAGGAAGCCATCTGGAAGCTACAAATGTTTTATGGAAAGGGAGCAGAAAATAAGAACTGGGAGGAGTTACTAAGGGCAAAACCCAAAGGAAAGATTCCCACCTCACGAATCATCAGCCTCAAGGCAGAAGAGGTATCTTCAAGAAATTTTTTTCTTTATTTTATAATATGTCTCAAGTATAATAATTGAATCCATTTAGGGAACTTGCTCAAGTATTTTTTATCAGAATTAAGTTTATATCCAAACCAGAAGTGTTGGTGACCCAATTTGTCTTTCATTATTTACAGCTGTCTTTTGGGAACTTTTAGTGTCTGATAGAGGGGATTTTGTGCATAGAAAAAAATATTAGAGTTGAGGGTTCCTTAGGGATGCTTTTATTTGAAATTATAAAAATATAAGTGGCATAATGGCTTAAGCAAATAGGGGGGTATTATTTATCTCACATTAGAAGTCTGGAGGCATTCAAATACTTGAGGTCATTCAGTGGCTCAACAGTACAAGCTCAGCATCTCTATGGTTCCCTTGGCTGTTCATCATCCGTGTCACCTCATGGTCATAAGATTGCTATCCAAGTGCCAGATGTCGTAGCAGGAAGAAGTGGGTAAAATGTGGCTCCGATCACTTCTCCCTTTCATTGGAAATACATCTAACAAATTTCTGTGTACAGTTCATCCTTCTTAAATGATCACATAGCCAGCCCTAGCTGAAAGGGAGTATAGAAAAGCAGCAAACAGATTTATTCAAAATTGTCTTGAACTTCATCTTTAAAATATTTTTCTATTTAAAATCTGACAAGTTTTGTATAAAATAAAAGCAATTACTTATACTTGTTCCAAAATCTAATGTTCTATTATCGCTTAAATTTAACATTGCAAAACTTTCTTAAATACTTTAAAGTTTCTTACATAATTAATCAAATTTCCTTAGACATTTTAAATTACATTTCAAACTTAATATATCTGGTTCTCTCAAAATATTTTAAAGTTCTGACTGATGCACTTAGAAATCAAATGAGTGAACATTTTTAAAGCACTTAGCCACCTCTTGTATATCTAATAAATCTAATAATGTAATCATTTCTTATATTTAAATAAATATTACTATTAAAAATGATAACATTCTTAATATCTAAATATAAACTAAACATATTCAAAGACACACAATGATTACAAAACTAGTTACTTCATCTGAATACATACAATTTATACAAATATATCAGTGTAATTCATTTCTTCATCATCTCTGTATTTAGAAATATTCCTTCCCAGATTTACCCATTGAAGCAAGGAGAACAGAATTACCAACTCAGAGAGTGACACTCCAGATTCAGAGCTTTGGATCAGAGGTTCTAGAATAGGACATGGAAATCTGAGTGTGCCTTCCAGAATGTTTTGCCCTGAGCCACAGTTTAGGGGGCTAAGCCCTCTTATTATAGAAAGGAAATTTTCAAGCCCATGCCTTTTCTGCAAATGGACCTTATTGTATCTGCTTTATGTTTTAATTAAACTACCTTAGAGAGCTTTTATCACCTTCCTTTTCACAATTTGTCACTTGATTAGAATTGATGAAATCTGTTACTCCCTACTCAGATTGCAACAAGTCCCATGATTATGTAATGAGTAATCTAAACTCTCTTAAGTGTTTGCTTTCTTATTTATTTCAGGACAATTGTATAGATATTTATTGACAATGACCACTATACATTCCAAATCTTCTGTGTGAACTCACCCAGTTGAGATTCAATCTGTTACTTCACCAATTCCTATCCCACCCACCATCATTAAACTCCTGGAAAAGACTACATGTCAAGATATTTTTTTTTGTACTTGGAAGATAAATTTTTTAAAAAACTTTTTCAGATTACTTTTCAGTTTGGAAAATATGGTCACCATATCACTACTGACTTTCTACAGTCTAGACATCACTAGCATTCTGGTAATTAATAAGTTCATATCAGCCATGTGGGATGAATCCTCTGTCTACAAAATTTAGAAAACAGATTAAATTTCATTAATTGGTTTTAGAACTGAAATAGAATTTATAGGAAAAAAACAATTATCTTGTGATAAAATAACTTCCCTCCATTCTCATTTTTGCTGACTTTTGTTTCCTCCTCTGTAAGTTAAGAAGCTTCAACTTCTTGATCTCCAGGGCCTTTTCTGGATCTCAAAGTCTGGGCCCTTGAAGACTGGCTCAGAAGGCTACTGATACACACTGCCTTGCGCTGACTCTTACCATTTATTCCATCTATCTTGATGAACCCAAATCATGGCCAATACTAGGGTAAGTGAGCTATGAGAATGTCTGGTGTGTGTGACTTTGTCCATCTTCCCCAGGCAGGAGAGCTGTCTGTCAAGCTTGACCCCTACATCCAGACTCAGAGGAGAGATTGCAATGGAGAATCAGCTAAGACACACATCTGGCCCTTGATCAAACTTGTGGAAGTGACTCTTCCCAAATCAGCGCTAATTCCAGAAGGGGTGGTGCTAGTGGACATTCCAGGCACAGGAGACTTCAACAGCAAAAGGGATGAGATGTGGAAAAAGGTGATTCTCTTTCATATGGCTTCATTCCCTCTTGTCTCAACTCCTCCACCCTTTCTGAAGCAACAAAGAATGTTTTGCCTTCATTTTAAGAGTTTTTATGAGATCATTGGAATTAAACTCTTCTATTTTCTGTGGCTGAAACTTCAAGGCAGATGTAAGCTATGGGAGACCAGAGAAATTGGGGAGGGAGGCAGTATGTGCAGGCATGGTTGCTGGAACAAATATGTCTGATGTATGCAAAGGATTAGCAATAGAGTAGCCTAAGAGTAAGCAGAGTACAAGAGGGAAGACTAGTCCAGGGAGGCCAAGCATTAGGTACCAGCAAAGCAGCTGGCAGCTAAGCACCAATGATCCAGGAGGTTACTGCCATGTTTGGTTGTTAGCAATAGACACCTATTTAAGCAATCTCTATTTAAAAGGGTTTTATCAAAAGAGTACTTTTTCAAATCTCATGAGACACAGCCAGGCAACTGACCTGGATCAAAGCAGCTCTTCTGTCTCTCAGTTTTCTTCATGGTCTTTCATGATTTGCTTCCCTTTGTGCATTTCTCTGCAGTGTCCTGCTTCTTTCATTTGACCAACTTTCTCCGCTTAGCCACTGGGATCCATATGTTGGAAAATGACCTCATCCTGTCTTGAAATGACCTTGCAGTTTCATGTGCCTACCATTTCTAACTATAGTTTCTATGTCTTTTAATTCAAATTTCTAAAAAGGACACACTCATTGTTTACTGCCCAGCTAACAGTTAGTTCTCTCTGGATTAGGTGTCCATCCTTAGTGCCATCAGCTGTGACTGAAGGTGGCCATTTGCATGAAGGTCCACTCCCTTCAGCTGAAGTATTGGGTGCAGGTTCAGTTCCCAGCAAGTGGAATATGAACTGATCAGACACCCTAGATGTGTCTACCAATAGTGATTTAAGCATTAGCATAGTTTGATCTGAACCTAGTGATTAGAGATTGAAGTACTTGCAAGGATTTGTCTTTGTCCATTTATTTTTCGTTCATCAAACACATAATTTATAAGACACTGTACTGAGTGCTGAGGATGCAAGCATTATAGCTAATAATAACAGCTGACATTTACTGTGTGCTAGGTAATGTTCTAAGTAAAGTAAATTGCAGATTATAGCACTTAATGAATAGTGAAGTTGGAATTTTAACCCAGGTAAGCTGGTTTGAGAGCCTAGGCTCTTAACCCCTACCATATCCTACATAGTGAATAAAACTACTGAAAAATGATGGAAAAGATGCAGAGCACAGCCTGTTATGTTAAGGAGCATATATACATATGTTTGCAAATGCACAGCAAAAGTAAGATCCTGCCTTCTTACACACCCAACTGTTAATATCAGTTTGGTTGTTAGCGAGGGGATAAACACACCACAGTTTTTGTTTACTACCACTTGTTAGTACACACACACACACACCTCTATATTGTTTATATATTTTGCACAAACAGGTATTTCTTTTACAACTAAAAAGTTGAAAGCAAAATAAAACAAAATGAATGAGAAATAGCCCCAAAAGGGACTCAGAGTCTAATAGGAGAGAAAAATGCAGATGACTAAATAAATGGAGAAAGTCATGTGAGAGAAGTTCAGTGTGGTGAGCATTCAAAAATAGAAATTACCTCCAACAAGAGATCTCATTCTTTCAACAAATACCAATTGAGCATCTGCTCAATTGTGTGCCAGGTTCTGGATAGATGAAGATGATGTTCTTGCCCTTGAGAGTCTTATAGTCCAGAAGGAAACCAGACATACAATTCACAAATCATATTACCTAAAAGTGGGACCACAAAGTGATTAATTCCACTTGGGGTGGGTGGGGCATAAAAAAGGGGACATTTAAGCTCAGCTTCCACCAGGCAAACAATGGTGTTGGGAGTGGAATCACCAAGCACCATTCAAGGAAAAAGAATAGCATAAGCAAAGACCCGTAGGGATGAGAAAGCTGGTATGATGGGGAAAGATGAGTCTTCCTGGGTGGTGAGAGTGAAGAGGGCATGGGGTGTGTACAAAAGGGAAGTGACAGAAGACAAGCCTGGGAAAGTTTGCAGGGAGAGGGTTTTAACATTATGCCTCTTTGATTTGTGGGAGAAGCCTGAAGGACAAGTAGAACTGGGTCATAAAGAAAGGGAAAGAAAAGCAGAAGGATCACAGGAGCACAAAATCAGACCTGGAAAGGAACTGGGAGGGAGATCCACTATCAGTGAGCCATGATCAGCACAGCAGTTGCCAAAGGATTCAATTCAGAATGATTGATTTAGGCTTTAAAGTCTTCAGATTTGTCCTAAATGATGGCTGTGGGCTGGAAGAGCCTTATGACTAGGTCTCCATCAAGATATAGAGCTGGATGTCAGCATGCAGATAATCTAGTCTCTACCCTCATTTTATAGATGGGAAACAAAGACCCTGAGAGGGGAAGTAACTTGTTCAAGACCACACAGCTAGTGCTTGACAGATTTTGAAACAGAGCAGGTCTCCATCTACTTATCTCATCCCCCTAAAATGTCCCCCTATACACTCTCTTTAAGCAGAAGGCAGACTCTTTATCCTTCCCCTTAGTCATTCTGCTTAGACCTGGTCTTGTGAGCCTTTTTTTCTGCAGGGTCCCTGCTCTTGGGAGTGGAATCCCTGAGCTCCACTAGCTGCAAGGAGGCCAAGTGAGAGACAGCCTAGGGGGCAGCCAGACTTTCTCCCTGGAAGGAGCTGTGATCACAGTCAGTTCATATATGCTGGCAACTTTTCAAAGGCTCCTCAAGACAGAGGAGCCAGCAGAACTGGCTCAGAACAAGAGCTCTGAGGAGGTCGGACTGAAGCAAAGGGATGGTTCCAAGCAACTCTTCTTGGACTCCAATCCTCCTCATTCTTGTGGTTCTGTGATATCCTCCCCATGAGAAGTTGCTAAAGACTCCATTCTTTCCAGGGAGAACAAAACTCAGTGATCCCCCCACCTGCTGCTCTAGTTGCCAGCTTTGCCTTCCCTAAGCTAAAACTAGCATTACCTCAGATACCCCTGTTCTGCTTCTGAGAAGTAGTGTGACCATGGGCAAGTCACTTAATCTCTCTGAGGCCACTTTTTTTTCAGGAGGGATGGAGGTGGTGAGGGGATGGAGAGTGCTGAGCCACCTACTCATTAGTGCAGTCCTTCTTGTTTTATAGATATGTGTCTTCTGTGATCCAACCATACAACATCCTGGCTGTTAAGAGTTGTGTGTAGGGCCTAAAATTTAACCACAGCAACCTTTATGGCTGTAGTCTATTTCTCATGTTAATAAACATTTTTAAAGCTCCTGTAGTTTACCAAGATCATGGAGAATATAAAGATGAATGAGGCCCTGCCCTCAAGGAGCTCCCAGTAGGCATCTTTATGAGGTTCCACAACCCACAATTCACTGGCCACTGTTGACACTAATTTAGGAAGTGAGAGAAGAGCAGTTGTTTTTATCCTCCTACCTAAATGTGAATCTATCCACATATGTGGGAGGTTCAGGATTCATGGTTGTGTGGCCTTAAGCTAGTCTCTTTGCCTCTCTGGGCCTTTTTCTTCTCTATAAAGCAAAGGGGTATCTAACTCTAGGATTGACGACTTTTAAACAATGATTCATGTCAAAAAGTTCATGGATAGGGGATGGGGGCACTGAGCATGTAAAGGCTCCAAATATCCCACCACCATTTCAACCAGAGCAGTTCCATTTTTAAAAATCAAGTATATAAATTAGAATTCTTCCCAAAGATTTCATTCGAAAAGGACACTGCTGCTAAAAACAAGCTTGAAACTCACTGCTCTATATCAAAGGTTCTCAACCTTCATATTTTGGGCCAGATAACTATTTCCTATAGAGGGTCTGTCCTGTGCATTTTAGGGTGTTCAACAACATCTCTGGAATTTACCCAGTATCACCCCCCAAGATGTAACAACCAAAATGTCACTAGACATTGCCAAATGTCCTCCAGGGTTACAAAATTGCTACTAGTAAATAATCAGTGATAGTAAGCAAAATAATAATTTAATTGCCAAGTCACAAACTTGTCACATCTTTATGCACAAAGTCCTGTTCTAAGGTATCACAAATAAACTCTATCATGGAATTGAACCAGTTTTTCATTTACATGGAGAGATAAGACAAGTGAAGCACTAACAGGAATGTCACAAGGTAGCACACGATATCTGGTTGCATAAAAGTTGCATATTTAATAAAGCAATATTTATGTCAGTAATAAGTTGTAATTCCTTGTTCATTGAACTTTGCAACTAGAATCATAGTTTAAAGTTCCCCATTACCTCATGGTGGCAGTGTGCTAAAAATGCAGTGGCAGCCAAACATCTTCAAAATGATGCCATGAAGTGACAGCTTTGGGGTAAGATACACTATCAAAACTTTTTCTGGAAAAACAATAATTTTACCTAGAGGAAAACTGAGCTAGAGAATAGTGAAATGACTGCTAAGGTAGCACAACAAGACAGTGATGGATTGAGGACAGGAAGTCTGATTTCTTGAATTCGGTCCATCACCAATACCCCAAACGCCTGTGGATCCTCCAGCATGTGCCAAACGCTGTGCTATAGGTGATGTAGCTTCCAAGATAAAAGGCACAGCCCCTTCCTATCAGGGGCCTCGCAAGCTGGTGGGGCAGTGAACTGTCCTTATATAGTAACCCTGTCTGAGAGTTTTGTGGTCAGATAAGTACAGTTGCAATTGGATGCAGAGGAGCAACACCCAGCCCATCCTCAGCATGGTCCTTAGCCGAGTCTAGAAGGGTGATTACAGGTTAAGGACAGGTTGGGGCAAGTTTGAAGCTTCTGGGAGATAAAAGACACTTCTGAAAAAAATGCAAGTATCTCCATATGACTGGAGCATATAGAGTGGGGAGGGGGAAAGAGAGGGGCAGAGCCTAGAGGACATAAATGACACATTAGGGAATAATGTCCTCTAGGTCTAAGATGTCATTCATGTTCTTAAATATATTGTGGTCCTATTTTACAGACCATTGATAAATGCTCAGTGATCTGGCTGATCAGTGACATAGAAAGAGTATCTGCAGGGACAATCCAAGAAGACCTTCTGAATGAGAGCATCAAAGCCTGCCAACGGGGCTTTTGCAGGGACATTGCCTTGGTGGTCACCAAGACTGACAAACTCCATTTGCCAGAATACTTAAGGTAATGTGCTGGGTTTGCAGGGATGTGAGCCCCAGCCTGGGGCTTTCCTCCATGGGTCCCAACTATAGGACTGACAGAGCTTTGATTTCCTGAGGCAGTGGGCATCATGTACTTTAGGGCAGGGACTGTGTAGGTAAAGAAGAAATCCGGCTGAGCTCCTGAGACATCAGCATCACCGGGTCTGCTGTCGGGTAGTCTGAACCATTGTGGCTCTGCCTTCATGGTGGCTGCCCGAGGCCCAACAGGCTGCGCCTACACAGTTCCAGGAGTGCTGACCACACATAGGAGGTGCAGAAGGTGCCTCCTGGAAATGGTTCCATGAATGCTGGTTCCATGCATTCACAAAGAGAGCAAACATCCTCTGTGAGAAACAGGCCTTTTCCCCTGATGTCTTGCTGTCATAGTGTAGGCTAGAATTTCAGTGCTGCTGCTGCTGCTTCCTCTCCCCCTCTTCTTCACCCCTCCCCTCCACACCCCCCTTTCCTTTCCACTCTTTCACTTCTTTTGGCACTTCTCTCCCTTCCACCACCACAGAACTCACCATTTCAAAGCCAACACTAATAGTAAATGCAGTTCAATCTAATTTAATAAACATTAAATACTTGACCACTGTGATATGGGCTGTGGATTTAGAAGGGCAGATTGCCTAGTTGCTCGGCTCATGGTCTAAAAGAGGGTTAACGATTATACATAGGGACAAGCCAAGTGCTATGGGAATCCAGGGAGAGAAAGCTGCATTTTCAATAGGACAGGAGGTAGTATAACAGAAGATTTCAGAGAAGACAAGTCTTTGAGAAAAAAGCACATTTTGTCAAATGGACACAGGAGGTACATTAGAAGACAGAGCATTTGAGCCAAAGAAACAACTTATGGAAAGGCAGAGAGGCAAGATGGTATGTGCTGCTTCAGGGAAAGTTGAAAACCTGTCATGATGTGTATTAAAAATTAAATATAGTAGCAATGCCTCAATATTTGTACAATTGTAGCAAATGTAACATCCACATGTAAAATGTTATCAAAAGGGGAGAGTGGAAAAGGGGAAGGACCTTGGTTATATGAGAATCTCCTATATTTTCTGTACAACTTTCCTGTAACCTAAAGCTTCTTTGAAGATAAATTGAAAATATAAAAGAAAATAAAAAGTATATTCTTTAAAAAAATGAAAAAATTATTAAATTTTTCTCATTTCCTTTCAGAGAAAGAAAAGAGGAAAATGTAAGTATGGGCCACTTATTTATTTATTTATTTTAAGATTTATTTTTTATTCATTTATCCACCCCGCCCCCTTGCTGCTTGCTTGCTATCTGCTGCTTGCTTGCTGTCTGCTCTCTGTGTCCATTCCCTGCGCATTCTTCTGTATCTGCTTATCTCCCTTTGTTGTGTCATCTTGCTGCACCAGCTCTTCGTGGGTGGAGGCCATCAGCTCTCCACCGGCATGGGCCAGTCGGCCTTCACAAGGAGGCCCTCGGAAGTGAACCCAGGGCCTCCTATATGGAAGACAGGAGCACAATGGATTGAACCACATCCACTTCCCTGGACCATTATTTTTTATTGATTAATATGACATAATTTCACAATTAAGATTACATAATTCTAACACATGCATATTTGAATGCCTGGGCTAAATGAAGATTGGCTGGGGAAAAAATGTGCCTCTTATTACTTTGTCATTATTGATAACCCTGGATTCTTTGTCTTCCTTTTATTGCCTTTCACAGCCTATTCAAAGTCAGAGAGAGGCTATTTTAGAAAGAATTGAAACTGTAAAACTACAAAGGAATGGAATACTCAAGGACAAACTGAAGGTGAGTCAATAGATTTCCTATGTATTTTTCAGCTTCTCATTCACTCAGATTTTGAGAAGCAAATGCATATTTGGGCCTGTGTAATAGAAAGAGCCCAGCTTTGGAGTAGACCATTTGGATCTAACTCAGTCCTACTGCTTCATAACTTTGTGACGTTCGGCAAGTGACAATTCCTCCTTGAGTCTCCGTGTTCTCACCTATAAAATGGGGGAAATCATCTATCTCTGTCTTCTGAAAAGTACACCTTCAATGGAGGGAAGCATGGGGTACTGGGAGAACAGAGGAAGACCGGGGGAGATTGAAAACCTCTCAGCCTCTTCAGCAGAAATTTAAAGACTCTGAGTCCTTAGTAAAGTGAGGCAGAGGAAAGGGCATGTGAGGCAGAGGGAAGAGCCTTGGTTGACATGGCCTGCTATGTTTGGTGAACTTTGTGCAAGCAGGTTTGAATGGCGTAGCAAAGTGTATATGAAGGGGCCTGTTGGGGGAGATAAGGCCCCTGCTGTGTCTTCCCAACTTGTGATCATTCAGTGGGCCTCTTGGTGTTTGCTTAAATTATTTTATTATTCTGTCACTAAAATAGGTATAAATGTAAACCCTCTTATAATAGTCTTACACAGCCATAAAACTGAAATCACTTTAAAAATAAAATAGAAAAAATACCAGAAATTGGTTGGTTTTTATAAAGGGTATTTATTTGAGGTAGGAGCTTACAGATACCAGGCCATAAAGCATAAGTTACTTCCCTCACCAAAGTCTACTTGGAGTAAGATGGCTGCCGACATCTACAAGGGCGAGGGCTTCCTGAGTGCCTATGTTCCTGGGGCTTGCTTTTCTCTGGGTTCAAGTTTCCTTTCTTTCTGGGGCTGACTTCTCTTTCCTCTGTGAGCTTACTTCCCAGGGCTCCAGCTTAAGTCTTCAGCATCAAACTTCAACATCAAAACTCCAACATCAGAAAACCCTCAATTTTGTTCTTTGCCATTCCTTTTATCTGTGAGTCCCCACCCACCAAGGGGCAGGGACTCGATGCCCTAATTATAACTCAATCATGCCCAGGTACAGATCAGATTACAAACATAATCTAATATTTCTTTTAGGAATCCAACTTTAATATTAAACTGCTACATTCAGTAATGCTGTTTTTTCCTCTTGAATTGTTCTTATTGGCATTAAAGAAATATGCATTTTATGGGTACCTAATTGTATTATTTCTGGGGCCAGAAACATAAAATACATGAATGCACAATTCACAGCTATATCTAATGCTAATAAATGTGGCAAACTGGTCTATAGGAGAGGGTCTGGACAACAGTGACTATGGTTCTGACTGCCATGGGGCAAGTTCTTGTGAGATCTGCCTGCCGGCACCTCTGATGACCAGGAGATGCTTTAAATCTCGAACCACTTTGTTTCCATTTGGATTATTGTGCAACTTTCACTTGCGCCACATGCCTTAATTTGGAGATTTCATTTTAATCATAGAAAATATGAAGTGGAATTTGATTAAAAGGTAGTCATCCATATAGATGTCTATGCTTATTTTTTCATTGCAATAAAAAATTTATAATAAATATCATAAAAAGACTGCCTGTCCCTGAGACTACATTTATAGTACTCAAGGTGAAAAGACCATGCATTTTAGAAAGACTGCTTTTTCAGTGATATGGAGAGTAGATGGTGGGAAGAAGGATGAGTGAAGACTGGATATAGCGAGTCCAATTAGGAGGATTTTTCTGTAAGGTGAAAAGCAATAAGAACCTAAATTAGGAACAGCAATAGAAGAGACAATGAATTCAAGAGCTATTGGGGAGGGCAAATCCACAGGTCTGGATGACTAACATTGTATGTGGGAAGTAAAAGAGAGAACGAACTTGAGATACTTGAGATTACTCTTAGATTTCTGGCTTGGAACAACTCAGGGAATGGTGGTAGTATTCAAAAAAGCAGATGTAAGGAGGGTTAGCAGTGTCTTTAGAACTTAAAGATGAATATTAATGAATTGAATGTATTAAGTTTGGGTGTTTGAGGGATGTCCAGTAGATGTTTATGGGTATGGAACACAATAAAAAGACGACCACAACAAAAAAAGACAAGTAAAGATTGGGAAGCCAGATATAGTATATTTAAGGAGACAAGTGTAAGACTAATCTTGGAACTTTGCAGTGTTTCTCACCAGGGACATTACTTACATTTGGAGGGTGGGACGCAGTGTAAGACTATCCTAAGTATTGCAAGGCAAATCATGCCATACCACCACCACCACCCTCTTCCAAATGCTGGCAATGTTCCCCAGTCATTGTGACAACCAAGAATGTCCCCACACTGATGAGCCTCCCTGGCACTGAGAGGTTATTACCAAGCACCAACTAGCAATACATCTGGAAAAAGACCTAGACCAAAAGGGAGAAATGGTGAATACAAGTGAGTTTTTATGGCCAAGAGGTTTCAAAGTGAGTCCAGAGGTCACTCCAGTGGTTTCACTTATGCAAGTCTCAGCAGGATCTCGTTGACTGCCACAGTAAACAGTGCCTCAAATAGAGGGGCTCCTGAGGGCTCTAGAGACATACAGAAACTATAAGCTGGGCAGACAGCTCAGGAATTCTGTACCCTGTCAGTGGGCCTTACTTTGGAGTTTATGCTCCCCAGTGTAGCAGAGGTAGACCCACTTATTGGTTCTCTACACATGGCTCTTCTGCCCCTTTTATTTGAACCTATAATTAGCACTGTAATGATAAATATATGTCCCACAGACTTAAACCTTTGGTCTGTCCATGTGCCAGTTGAGCCCTGAATATCAGCAGAATTGCAATGCTCCAGTTTATTGGACTTACCCAGGACAACTAACAAGGAGATGATGATCGATAATGCCCATCCCGAGGAACAGAGAGTGCCTGCAACTGCAAGCAAATTAGTTCCATTCATCTGCCCCATGGGCTTTAAGCCCCCTCTCAATTAGAAGCACCATCTCAGTCCTTAAGATTGAAGAATGAACAATAGACTAAAGTAGACTTATTATTATTAACTATAGACTTATTATTATTCTAGCAATGGAAATACGCTTGTCATTGATATAAAGACAGTGGCCACCTGAGGTTCTGAGGGATGGGCAAGGGAAGAGCAGGTATAATATGGGGGCATTCTAGGGACATTGGCTTGGTTTTGTGTGACTGCAGTGACAGATTCAGGCCCTTGTATATTTTGTCTTAACTTACAAAATTTGTGGGACAGAGTGTAAACTTTAATGTAAACTGTCATCCATGGTTAATAGCAATGCTTCAATATGGGTTCATCACTTGTAACAAATGTACCACACTCATGAAGGAAGTTGTTACTGTGGGAAACTGTGGGAAGAGGAATGAGTGGGGCATAAGGGAATCCCCTATATTTTTTATGTAACAGTTATGTAATCCAAAGCTTCTTTAAAAATAAAATTGAAAATTAAAAAAAATAAGAATGCTCCCATACCAAATGGCCCTGGTTAAGAATTTTGATTTAATACACCAGGTAAGAGTACCTTTGGCTGCAGGTAATAAAACAATAACAGTGACTGGCATGCATGGGGGTTACTGTGGCTAACATAATAAGAGTCCAGGAATGATCAGTCCGGGGTTGCTACAATGGCTCAATGATAGAGTCAGGCTCTTTATATTTTTCTGCTCTACCATCCTTAGTAGATTGGTTTTTGTCTTCATGCATCTCATCCTAGCATACCAAATGGCTGCTGCATCCTGGGTCTCATGTCCACTTTCCAGGCAGAAAGAAGGGGCAGGGGATGAATAAGTGTGCTAGTTAAGTCTGTTCCTTTTTTATCAGATAAACAAAGCTTAACCGACACATTGGCCAGAACTGAATCCTAGCTGGAGGTGGCATTAGAGAAGGGAAGGTGGATGGGCTTGGGTCATCCAGTCAGGAGCCTCTGCCCTAGGTAATAACACCGTTTCAAAGGAAAATAAAGGACGAAGAGTATAGAGAAAATGGGATGGAGAACATGGAGGGTACCAGGTGACGATGAGTAGTGTCAGAAAAGCTGAAGGAGAAGAGAGTTCTAAGAAGAAGGGGTGGCAATACTTTCAAAGCTGCGGAGAGGTCCTATGAGATAATGACTAAAAACTGTTTATTGGTCACCATTTAGAAGGTTTCTAATGAATAGAGTGAAGGCTACTTCAGTGTAAGGACCAGTTTGCAGCTGGATCATAGTGGGTTATGGAGTATGTAGGCTGAGGAGCTGAGAGATGTTGTCAGCTCGTCTTTCAAGGAGCTGTCTGTGTAAGGAAGTGGAGATAGAGGGTGTCACACACAAAAATTATTCCACACGTATTTCCTTCCTGCCTAGTAGAAGCAGCACTCCCTCCAAATGCTAGATAGAAGTCAAAAATGTGCTTTATTAGGTGCACTGTTCTTTAAATTCCTTGTCCAACCCTTTTGAGGAAATTATATTAGCAAAAAAGAGAAGGAAAATGATTTGACATAACATGTTATTGTTAATAGAAAACCATCCCATACCCCCACAGCGGACCCTTGGAAGTTCTTGAGTTTCTAGGAAAAAATTTCTATTAGCTTTGAGATTTTTGGAGACACTGAAGAAAATCCTAAGACAGCATTTATTAACCTGGTTGCTGAGAAGCACTGCTGAGGCTGATGCTAATAACTGGTAATATACTTCAATAAATTTTAAAAAATAACTGGGCAGGGGCACACCATGGCATCTGCCCTGTCTTGGGCAATGATGCTGCACACTGGTTGATTGTGGACTCTGAGAAGATCCTATAAACACAGAGGGTGTTTGCTGCATATCACGCAGAAGAGCCTGTGGGATGGTGTCCACAGAGGAGGAGTTTGGCCGATACTATCCTAGTGCAACAATTCAAGATAGAGAAAGTGCCCTGGTAGAGATGATGAATCTTTACCTTTATCTGAGAGTTTCAGATCTGATTGTCATATGTGGCTCCTCTTGTAGATACTCCCAGAATATGAACAATTATGGTCATTTTCTGGTTAATTTAGGTTATAATACTATGAAAATGAGCTTGGGCAAAAACTGGAAGTTCTGTCTGATTGAAGTGTTTTACTTAAAATAATCAGGAGCCTTTGAGCTCAATGTATTAATCTTGCCATTATTTACAAATGTAATAATTTGGGTGTCAAAACTTTTGCCGTTTCTTTGTTCAGTGCTCAGTTAGCATCTAGAGTCAACAGACTAAATTCTCCTGAAAATGACATCATTTTGAAAACAAGTTAATTTAATTTCTGTAAATACTTAAACTATCATCATGAACTTTGACATTTCAAACACCTTTAAAGGAGATGTGAGGTGCACAGATTATAAAAACGTTTTGCAAAGTAATTCTTAAACTCAATATAAAACATTTATAATATAGGTTTGAGTCATTTCATTATCATCTTTATTCTTATTTTCATATCTTCCCAGGTTGTAAGATCCCCTACCCTATCTGGGAAGCAGAAGAACCATATTTTTTTTTAAATTCTAAAACACCATCAATTTTTCTTTTTTTAAGGTAGTACCAGAGATTGAATGAAGGACCTTGTACATGGGAAGCAGCTCAACCCCTGAGCTATCTCTGTTCTCCAATGAGAGTTGACTTTTCATTTGTTTGTTTGTTTGTTTTTAGGAGGTACTGGGAATTGAAGCCAGGACCTCATATACGAGAAACAGGCGCTCAACTACTTGAGCTGCATCCACCCCCAACACCATCAATTTTAAGGTGTACCATTAGAATATACGTTTCTAGGGAAGAAAAAATGCTGCCAATTAAACTATGACATAATGTTTTCTTTTTATGTAGAGTTTTTTATACTTATTAAAAGATCTGTATTATACTTATTTA
Organism: Dasypus novemcinctus; assembly: GCF_030445035.2. NCBI lineage: Eukaryota > Metazoa > Chordata > Mammalia > Cingulata > Dasypodidae > Dasypus > Dasypus novemcinctus. The sequence goes on from NC_080697.1 coordinate 32,363,784, forward strand.
GACATGGATTTTAAAAGTCATATATCACTCTTGTCTGTCAAAAAATAATGAAAATATAAGTGAAATACATTGATTAGAGAATTCCTAAAACTATTTTTCCGTTCATAGTCTGACTCTTCTAAATCATAATTTGACTCAAAGTCACCAATATCTATATTTCTCCTCCAGTATTATCCTCTCTGCCACCAAGAGCCCTGGCCATGCAGCATTTCTTATTAGAGTGCCCCATGGTTGTCTCTGGGGTTTTCCAAGTCACTGACATGCAATATGAAAATTTTGACTTCAGCACTTTGTTTGGCATATGATGGGCAATCACTTTGCACGTGTCTGTAATAAAACATAACCCAACTTCGTTTGCATATAGATGTCTCCCTTTCTTAAGTCCCATGAAGCACCTGCATGTTGCTTTGTAAGAAATTCTGAAATTATTGTCTTTCCACCACCAATAAGCATTTTTTCCCACTAATATCAGATATATGTCCCACAGCACTGTTTCCAGCCCTTTCAATGTAAATGATAACTTTTCTTTTCAATGCTGAATCAAAATATAATCTTTTCTGGAGACATTTTAAATGGAAACTAAATAGAGCAGTACCAACAGTGCCTGCAACTCACTTGAAGGGAAGACAGGATGAACACTGGGACCACGTTCTCCCATGGGCAGACCACAGCACCCACTTCACTGCTGCCACCTGACTGACAGCAATCAGAGGGTGCATCTCAGTTTCAGAAATATTAAAATGTGGAAAAAGGTACACTGTAGAATTGATAAGGTATGGTAGGATGTCACCTGAAATTTCATGACTGACAATTGGGAATTCTAGGCTATGGATTTGGGTTGTATGTTTGAGATTCAGAACTGAGAGGCAGAAACTTAGGTCCAACCAAGCAGAGGTGACTCGAGTCAGTGTTTAGCAACAGGATGCTCCGGGTCCACATTGTGCTTCACTTGAGCCACCCTGAAGTTTTGCCCTGACCCAGTTTTCACTATAATCTCTTACACAATTTTCACCTTAACCTATTTTACAAAGTTTTACTGCCTGGCTTGACCAAATGGGATTTGCATTCATATCCAGAGTGTAACAGTCTTCTACAAACTCTTTTAGGATTTGCACAAATGTCATTCTCTGTCTGGGTTTTGATGTTCTCAGGCATGTTGCTTGAACCGGTCTATATATGGCATTTTGCTTTTCCTTTAACATACCTCCTATTATTTACCTGTTCCGAGGATCATAATGAATTCAGGGCTTTTTACTGAATTACTGTGTTGTTTTTTATGTCAAGTTGTCACATCTAGGCCAGTGGGAGCTCCTTAAGTTGGCTCTTTAGCATTACCCAGACATTTTTAAAACCATTCTTGCCATCCAGAAATACTGAGATATTCAGGCCCATCTTCCTTTTCCTTGCCTCATGATATGGACCTATTACTCTCCAAAATAATGTGGATTCCTCCTAACAGAGAATAATATTAAAAATAAAAGTTGGAGGGCTAGGAGTACACATCAAATAATTTCATACAAGTGAGTATAGTTGACAGGTGATATCACTGCTAAATTATTCTAATGACACATATAGAAAAGATAATTTTTTAAAAAGGAGTCTGATTTATATTACTAATTTCAATCCAATTCCAAAATTGTGTATTTTTCATTTTGCTTCTCTCTTGTATCCCTTTGATTTTGAGGTTCCAGGTGTTCTCCTCTCTCATCTACTTCTAACAAATGTTATATATTGTGCTAGAGGTTCTCACATAAATTATGTGTTTGAACTATAACAGTAACTAAACTTTCTAAAATATAATTTGAGAAGTATCTTCTTACATCCTATACTCCATCTTTAACTATCTACTTCTTTTACCTCCATACTTTAGTCACTCCACTGACATGATAAATCATTCCATTTTTAATAATGACATATGAAAGTGTTAACTAATGCCCATTAATTTTTTAAAAAGAGATACAAAATTTATACCAAGATTTAAACTAATACAAATACATAGGTGCAGCGTGGCATGCTTTCTTAACTTTGAAAGGGTTTTAAATTCTTTCTAAATGTAATTCCACATTAATTCCATCTTTTCAGTAGAAAACAGTTTTTCATTTTTTCCCTAAGCCTTTTCTCAGAATCAAAACTTTTATCAGAAATAAAAAACATTAAACTCAGCAGGTCCTTTATACAATTTCAGCCCTGAGTCCAGTGTGTGGGGCATCTGACAACCTGAATAGGCCTCTCTATTCTAGCCTTTATGTGTTTTCAGCTTGCTGGATTCCCACCTCTCCTAGGGCTCTCAGAATCTCTACTCACTCAACTCTTTGGCATGTTTGCTTCAGAAAGATTGACAGCTCTTTACTGTTTTCCTTTTTTATGATTAATGTTTATTAAAATATTTTACATTCATTTCATGTTATATCTTTTTTAGTCTTTTTATTTTTTTAAAGATACTTAGATTGCATAAATGTTACATAAAAATATAGGGGATTCCATATGCTCCACTCCCTATCCCTCCCACACTTTCCCATATTAACTACATCCTTCATTTGTGTGGTACATTTGTTACAATTGGTGAACACATTTTGGAGCATTGCCACTAAGTGTGGATTATAGTTTACATCGTAGTTTACATTCTCCCCCACTCAATTTTGTAAGTTATGACTACATAAACACTGGCCTGTATCTGTCATTGCAGTATCATTAAGGATGATTCCCAAGCCCCAAAGATTCCCCCAGAGTACACTTATTTTTCACTCTTCTTCACCCCAGAATCTCCAGTGGCCACTGCTGCCACATCAATGATAAAAGTTCTTCCATTGGAAGAGTCACAATAAGTGTATGGTAGAAAAACAGTGTCTACTCTAGTACATCATTCATTCCCCAATCCTGAGGATTCTGGGATGATGATGCCCACTCCACCACCAGTTGAGAGGGTGCTTAGATCCCATGGGCAGATAGATGGGATTATCTTGCTTGAAGTGGCAGACTCTCTCTGTTTCTTGGGATGGTAATTGTCAGTCATCTCCTCCTTGTTAGTTGTTTTGGGTGAGTCCAGTGAACTGGAAGGTAGATGTTGCAAGTCTGTTAAGATTTAGGGCCCGGCTGGCACATAGACAGTCCAAAAATTTAAGTCTCTTGGACATACACCTATCAACTCTAGTACTAAATATAGGTTCAGATAGAAGAGGCAGAAGTGCCATGTGTAGGGAAGCCACAACTGAGTCCAGTTCTGTCACCACTGAGGAGCATAAATTCCAAAGTAGGATCTGCTGACAGGGTGCCAAACTCCTGAGCTATCTGCCCTGTCTATAATGTTTGGAGGTCTCTAGAGCTCTCAGGAGCACTGCTATTTGAAGAAATACTTAATTTGACAGTCAATGAGATCCTGCTGAGATGTACATAAATGTAACCTCTGGTATGACTCCCCAACAAACTTTGAAATCTCTTAGTCATATAAACTCATTTCTTATTACCCTTTCCCCCCTTTGGTCAACATCTTTTTTCCAGTTGTGTTGTTGTTAGTGCTTGGTAGTAATTCTTCAGTGCCAGAGAGGCTTATACTTGGGAGTCACATCCCACATTGGGGGAAAGTAATGCATTTATATGCTGAATTGGCTTAGAGAGAGGTCACATTTGAACAACAAGGAGGTTTTCAGGAGGTTACTCTTACACACCCTATAATACTAGGTTAAGTTTCATTTCAAAAGTAAAGAGTCATAAATACAGTCATCAATATCAAAGATCCATTAGTGGTCCATCCTCCTTAACTAGTCACTGCCCCTGTACTTGGGGGATTCTTGCTGTCCCTTTAGAGAATGTGGCAGAGCTCCCCAGGATGGGAATTTGATATTCTTTTAGTTATTGTATTAATCTCTGCCTCTCATGACAATGCCCCATGACCACATGAATACATTCATAGGCCTGATGTATGTGCCCCAGGTGAATCTCCTCCCATGCATCCCCTATCACTGATACCCCACACCAAAGATCCTCCCCTGCCACAGTTGTAACCCTTCTGTGATCCAAAACTTCTACAAAAAATGAAGACAACAAAATAACCAAATTCAATTAATGAGAAAATGAAATAATGATAGTTTAAAAAATAACAGACAAAATATAAAAAATTTTTTAAAAATTTTGGAATAATAAAAAGTAATTTAAAAATCTAAAAGTAAAAATGTTTTGACATTATGTCTGTCATCACTGTAAGACCTCTTGTTTTGTATGTATGATGACTTCTTTTCTTGTTTATTCCCCAGTGCCTTGTTTTTTTCATTTTGTTTTCAAAGAAGTTTTAATTTACAGAAAAGTCATATATATTTACAGAAAAGTCAGAATATAGGGGATTCCCATATACCCACCATCCTCCCCTTTCCCCCTTTCACCTATTAATAACATTTTACATGTGGATAGTACATTTGTTACAATTGATGTATGAATATTAAGACATTGCTACTAACCATGGTCAATGATTACTTTATGTATTACATTTTAGACCAAACTTTGTAATAAATTTTGATGAAATTTAACATGGCCTGTATCCATCATTACAAGAGCATATAGAACAATTCCATTGCCCCAAAAATGCCCCATGTTCCATCTATTCTATTTCTCCCTCCCCCTCCTCTCAGGACCCATGGCAACCACCAAGCTTCATTCCTTGAAGAACAAAATTCATAATTACTTGCAAAACATTGAGGGCTTGACATTCTGGCCTGTCCTCCCTATTAGGCCTATGCTCTCGAGAGACTCCTATCCCTCTATTTGAGAACATAGAAGGACTCCCCAAGATGGGAGTCCAACACCTTCCCACTCATTATGTGGATTTCCAGCCACTGATGCAACATACTGTGACAAGATTAACACACACTCTGTAGAAGCCTGCCCCAGGTGCACCCTGTCTCACATGTCCCCCACATCCAACACCCTAAACCAGTAACCCTCCCCTGCTGTATTTGCCAAAAGAACATTCCCAATATTGATGTTTCAACCGCATAACTGCAAATCCCCAGAGTTCACCTTCTCCCTCACCCAACTCTTCCTCCAGTTCCATAGACAGTTCAACTCACTCTCTCCACCCTACACCCCTCACAGACAAGCCCTGACCAACCCAATAGCATCACTGCATGACTGCCATGCCCATCCACTGCACAACTGTACCTTCCCATCTTATCATAGATTTTTCCCATTTGAGCATTGGATCACAACCTTCTTCTCCCTTTCTCTCTCCTGTATCTCCCATACTCTAGCTTTGTGAATCTGCTCAATTTGCTTGATTCATTTCAGTGAGGTCATGTAATATTTGCCCTTCAGTGCCTGGTTTGCTTCACTCAACATAAGGTCTACAAGATTCATCTATGATATCCCATGTATTAATACTACATTCCTTCTTTCCCTCTAAGACGTGGAACAAGACAAGAATGTCCATTGTCAACACTCTTATTTAACATTGTATTAGAAATACTTGCTTGAGCACTTAAAGCAAGAACAAGATATAAAAGGCATCCACATTGGAAAGGAAGAAGTAAAAATTTCACAATTTCCAGATGACATGATTCTATCCCTCAAAAGCCCTGAAAAATCTACAACAAAACTTCTAGAGCTTATAAATGAGTCCAGTAAAGTGGCAGGTTATAAGATTTATGTGTAAAAATCAATAACACTTCTGGACACCAGTATGAGCAATCTGAGGAGGAAATCAAGAAAAAAATCCCATTTACAATAGCAACTACAAGAATCAAATACCTAGAAATAAATTTAAAGATATAAATGACTAGTACACAGAAAACTACAAAACATTGTAAAAAGAAATCAAAGAAGGCCTAAATAAATGGAAGAATATTCCCTCTTCATGGATAGGAAGACTAAACATCATTAAGATGTCTATCCTACTGTAGCAGTTTGATATTATTTATGAATTCCAAAAATAGATACTGGATTATGTTTGCAAACTGGTCTATTCCTCTAGACATATGAGATTGGATTGGATTCAGAAATTTCATTTTACTTGATTAACTAATGGCTTTGATTGGGCCATGACAGTAGAATGTTGGTCCCCACCCCCTTGGTGGGCAGGGACTCACAGAGAAAATGACATGGTAGAGAAGAAAGTTAGAGTTCTTTATGTTGGAGCCTTGGGAAGTAAACACACAGAGAAGCAGATACATGAGGAAAGAGAGAAAGCTCCATTTGTGAAGGAAGTGACCCTAGGAAGAGAGATGTGCCATTCATCTAATAGTTTACAGCTGGCCTTATGCAGAGAACAGTGCAGATGAGTCTGAAAAGAAACAAACCCTGGGAGAGACATAAGATTTATTCCAGGTTCAGTTGAGACTGGAAGAAGCTGGGACCATGGAGCATTTAGAGGAATAGGAAGCCTGAAACCTTGCAGATGTTGGCAGCCATCTTGCTCCAACATGTGGCAACAGACTTTGGTGAGGGAAGTAACTTACACTATATGGCCTGGTAACTGTAAGCTTCTACCCCAAATAAATACCCTTTATAAAAGCCAACAGATTTCTTGTGTTTTGCATCAGCACTCTATGACTGACAAAGACACCTACCCAAACTGATTTACAGATTTAATGCAATCCCAACAAAAATTACCACAGTATTTTTTTACTGACTTGGAAAAGCTAACTGTGAAATTTATTTGAAAGTGCAAGGGGTGCCAAATAGTCAAAGACATATTGAAAAACATAAATGAACTTGGAGGAATTACACTACCTGAATTTAAAACATACTACAAAGCTACAGTTGTCAAAACTGCATGGTATTGGCACAAGGATAGACATACTGACCAATGGGACTGAATTGAGAATTCTGATATAGATCCTCATTTGTACAGTCAACTGATATTCAACAAGGACACCAAGCCCACCTAACTGGGAGGGAATGGCTTCTTCAATAAATAGTGCTTGGAGAACTGGATATCCATATCAAAAAGATTGAGAGAGGAATCTAATTAAGGACCACATCTTCTACTTTATCCCCCTCACAGACAAAGTACACAATGGGCGCTCAATAAATACTTCTGAAAGCCTGAGCTGGGTAAGTGAGGAACCTCATACCAAATACAAAGCCTGACTTGTTGCCCTTATGCACACCTGAGCAGAGTCCCAGAGACAGATAAAGTAGATACAACCCCAGGTATTGGTTCTTCTGAGGGCTACAGAGACCCACAGGTTCTATGGTCATGGCAGATGGAGTTCAGTGCCATGTCAGTTGGCCCTACTTTGGAGTTTGTGGTTCTGTGTGATGGAGCTGGACTCAGATGGGATCTTTGTCCACAAGTCTCTCCTCTTACTTTTACCACAACTGTAGTTAGTGCCGGGGTTTAACGTATATCCAGGGGACCTGAATCTCTGGACTGACCATGTGATAGCCAGGCCCTGAGCCTCAACAGACTTGCAACTCCTACACTCTGGTTTATTGGACTTACCCCACTCAGTTAACATGGAGGTGAAGAAGGTCAACCACCACACCAGGGAGCCGAGAGTGCCTACAACTGAAAGCAGGAGAATTGCATCCAGCATCCATGTGGAATCTAAGCCCCCTCTTGATATAGATGTGGAGTGGGCACAACCATTCTAAGGTCCACAGGATGTAGGGATAGAGTTTGCATTAGAGTGGACTTACTGATATTCTATTCATGAACTATTGTGATTAGTAATCGAAGAAAATGTGGCATTGGTGTGGAGAAAGTGGCCATGGTGGCTGCTGGGGGTAGGGAGTGAGAGGAAGAGATGTGATGTGGGGGTGTTTTGGGGACTTGGAATTGTCCTGGGTGGTGTTGCAGGGACAGTTACCAGACATTGTATGTCCTCCCATGGTCCACTGGGTGGACTGTGGGAGAGTGTGGGCTATGATGGGGAGGTGCAGCAATGTTCAGAGATGTATTCACAAAATGCAATAAATGTCTCATGATGATGGAGGAGGCTGTTGTTATGGGGGGAGGAGTGGGTGAAGGGGGTGGGGGGTATATGGGGACCTCATATTTTTTTAATGTTACATTTAATGTTACATTAATGTGACAAAAAAAAAATTAACTCAAGATGGATCAAAGATCTAAACATAAGAGCCAAGACCATAAAGATCTTGGAAGATAATATAGGGAAGCATCTACAAGATCTTGTATTAGGAAAGGGTTTTATGATCTTCACTCTTTTCTACCCTTCCGAAATATGTGTGTGCACACATGCATGTATGAATAGATACGCATGGTCAGTATTATTTTTCTTTTTTCTGTTAAGAAGAATGAAATATTACGAAACAATATTTATGTATAATTCTAATTGACTCCTGTGTGATGTTTTTCTAATCATAAAAGATTTTCTCACATGATTCTTTTCTTTTTTTTTAAAGATTTATTGATTTATTTATTTCTCCTCTCCCCCCCCCCCCCCCCCCACCGCCCCGAGTTTTCTGTTCTCTGTGTCTATTTGCTGCGTCTTGTTTCTTTGTCTGCTTCTGTTGTCAGCGGCATGGGAATCCGTGTCTCTTTTTGTTGCGTCATCTTGTTGTGTCAGCTCTCCATGTGGGTGGTGCCATTCTTAGGCAGGCTGCACTTTCTTTCGCGCTGGGCAGCTCTCCTCACAGGGCGCACTCCTTGCGCGTGGGGCTCCCCTACACGGCAGACACCCCTGCATGGCATGGCACTCCTTGAGCGCATCAGCACTGTGCGTGGGACAGCTCCACACGGATCAAGGAGGCCCGGGCTTTGAACCGCGGACCTCCCATGTGGTAGACCGACACACTAACCACTGGGCCAAGTCCATTTCCCCTCACATGATTCTTAATTGCTTGACATTCAAAATCATCATTTGCTTAGACATGACTCTGCATTAAAATGCATAGAATTACTCATTAACAGTTGTACTTTTATAGGCCTTTGCCCAACACTGTGTCATGCTGGTAAATGTTTAACGAAGCACAGTCTGTTAAAAAAAATGATAAGAAAAAATGAAAACCAAAACCATATTTGTATCATTTGCCCTTTGTGTAAATTACTCCACCTAATGCCAATGTCAAGCTACCAAAGTGGCATTACTGAAATTGGGAAGAGATGTGCACAGCCACTCTCAGGAGCCAGTACAAGGTAGCTCCAGCACATTACTGCCTTTGCTGAAGATGCACTTATTTTTCTGAAAAGGATCATGGTGCTTTGTCACCCCTGAATATTTAAATACACATTGGAACTATTTTCTATATACATTTTCTCCTAGAATTGATATTTTTAGCTCCAGAGAGAATATTTTCTACACAGGGCTTTCCTCACCTTTTTGACCTTGTTAGTAGGACAGATGGAACCATTTGACATGCAAAATGTTACCAATTCCTTACAGGGTTCTTGCAGAACTGAAAGTGAACGAGCTGAAATTTGCTGGAGGCTATTGTGAAGCCTGTTCATTGTTTCCTTTGCCATGGTTGAGTTATTCTGTTCCCTGAATGTGTCTCTCTTCTTTCTCAGAGAAAACTGCCAGCTGACTCCAAGATTCTGGAAGCTGTGGATCTGGTGTACACAGTCAGCACTCAGGAGTACTGGCAGCAGGCTCTCCTCACTGAGGAGGAAACTGGTAATTTATATTTTTCATCTCAATTGCTAAAAGTTTTGAGATTAAGCTTGCAGCTCCAGATTTCTCTTTCTAGAATGTTTTGTGGCACACTTCCACGTTGTCACAGTTTCTATACCTATTAACAAAGAAAAAATTTTTCTTTCCATATTATTTGTGGTACCTGAAACCACAATTCCTCTGTCCTCCAAATCTTACTTTGAGTTAGTTAAGGTCAAGTCAGGCTTTGTATTGATATGAGATTCCTCACTCACCCAGCTTAGGCTTTCAGAAGTATTTACTGAGTGCCTATTGTGTGCTTTGTCTGTAAGGGGGATAAAGTAGAAGATGTGGTCCTTTTCTTCATAAAACTAGGTGAGGCACTTAAACCTAACCCATGTGCAAAATTTAAAGAAAAAACATGGCTAGTTAAATGGTGCTGCGTCTGAGTACAACAGAGTTTCAAAAAACCTAGAGATCTGTGTGGACTGAAGGACTGAGTGAGCAGGCAGGTGGGCAGGACCTGTGTTTCTCTCTATATACATTTCACTAGATGTGTACATTGTGAGAGGAGGTTAAGGAACAGAAGATGTTAAATGTCCCAGAAATGGGGGACCTGTTTGAGCAAGTGTGTAAAAGGAAAAATTAGCATGGCATATTGCTAAAGTTTCCCCCTTACAAGGTTTGCAAGGATTAACAGGTCATAAGGTTGTGTCTCCATTCCAATATACTGAGCCATCTGCCTATATGTGGAGTACAGTGAATTCCCCCCCACCCAAGAATGAGCCATATCGCAGTAGAAATGGAGCACTTAAGTATCCTCATCCCTTCTGGGTGGGCCATCAAACGCTCCTGCTTTCCAAGAATACCCTACCTCCTAGCCTGCTATCCCCAAGCCATATATGAGAAGAATTCACTTTTGCAGTCCCTTTTTGACCCAAGACTGTACTCTGGACTCTAACACCCTCCCCATGAACTAACATTTCCCCATCTATTGAGGTACTGTATAAATTCACATCTGCACCTTCCACGAGCAGGCTGTAGTCTCTCTTCAGACCCCCTCCATGCTGGTAGGGGGACTGAAGACTATTTTTCAGACCTCCTCTGTTGGGAGAGCTTCCCAATAAATTTCCTGCCTATAATCCTCAGTCTCTGTGTCCCAGTGAGCACCATTTTTCTCCGATACATACACAAGGAATAATATAGCAAAATTGCCATTTATAGGATTAGTGGGGGAAGAAATAGAATGGCATATTATTTACCAACTAACAAAGGAGTAAGACTAGGATAAATTTATAATCTAGAGGCCTATTTGTCAGAGCTTCTTGTTCTTTTTTTTTTTTTTTACAGTAGGCATGAGTTATTTTGATGTTAAGTGTTATTCAATGCAGATAGAAAGCTGTAGGATAATCAAATAGCTGAGACTCTGGATATGTATGCATCTTTGTCAGACTGCTATGATAAATACCAGTCATCTCACAGTTTCAGAGTCCAGAAATCCCCAGTCAAGGCCTCAGCAAGGCTTGAGTTCTGGTGCTGGCTGCCAGCAGTCCCTAGGGTTCCTTGGCAAGTACCTCTGCTTCCCAGTCATATATTACATGACAAGCAACTCTCCTTTCTGGCTTCTGAGACTTCTCTTTATATGGCTTCCAACAATCTGGATTAAGGCCCACATTGGGTTAGTTCACCATACCTTAAGTAAACATGGCGTTTCAAAAGGTCACGTCTATGGTGGAGTCACACCCACAGGGATGCAGATTAAGATTAACAACATGGATTTGTTGGGGTTCATAATCCAGTCTACCACAGTAGGTATCAGTCCGAAGGTAAGTGCCACGTTTTTCAGTCACCTGCATATTTCTATGTGCTTGCCTTTTATAGTTAGAAAAAGTTAATATTCAGTGCTACTGGTGTGCCATTTATTGTTGTTGATCCAAGGCATGGAACAGATGTCCTTCAGAAAGGCTGGTTGAGTTGGCACCCAGCTCACATAGGACATTAACTGTAGTTAATTCAAACTGTTAACCTGTTTTGGTTTTTGTAAATTCTATTTATTCCATATTCTGGCCATTTTAAATTGTTTGTATTATCTGTGAATTCCAGAAATCCCCAAGTTAAGAGAATATATCAGGAAAAGGCTCTTGGACAAGAAGAGACGGGTGGTGACCGAGTACGTCACTGAAGCCTTTGGCCTGTTGCTCCTCACAGACAGTTTCAACACCGTGGAAAATTTGCCAGTATGGTCGATACCTGTGTTATGTATTCTCTCCCTCCTAGTCTGGGCAGAACACTCCCTTTTAGCAAGTTAGCAATCTGACTTATGATACTTTTTCTTTTCCTATGAAAAGAAGATACTAAGCTGAGATGGTCTAAAGAAGACAACTAAGACAATTAGAGGGTAAAAAAATGGTAGCATATAAGTAAAAGAGAAAGGAACAATATTTTACATGGTAAAAATATTTTACAAGACGAGAGGAAACTGTAAGACTAGCCTGTGGCTATTTTCCATCTCTCCTGAGCCTTGAACAAGATGGAATATGTTTAAATGATGGCAGGAGTGATTTCATCCCTTCCAATGGAATACATGTATTTCTTGGTTATCTCTGAGAGGCTTGTTTATACACAATCTAAAAGAGTTTTACCTGTCTGTGGATTTACTTGGTGCCCTGGTGCTGTCATTTACTCAGGCTCAGAGCGATGTATAAAATAACAAGAGGAAGGAAATGAGGAGGGAATTTCAGCAAAGAGTTTAGGTATTTATCTTTACTGTATAGAACCCAGACCATCTGAATGACCAGTCAAAAATACTCTTCTCATAGTAATGGGAAAATTTATTGTTTGATGGGAAAAATTTCCCCCCATATTTTGAGGGACAAGCTGCTAAAGAACCTCTTAGAGTCTTGGGAGAGTTTGGGAGAAAACCTATTGCTGTCACCAATCATCAATCATACCACTTCCTTGCTTTTCCCTATCAGATTTGAACGGTCAGGGTGGCTGATTTCTCATTAGGCTGGAACAGGGAAGGGGCAGAGAAAGTAAACCAGTAGGGATCTATGAGAATTCCCAGGACTGATCCTCAGAACATGGGAAAATGAACCTGGGATGACCCTGAGGGTAGCAAGGAGAGGAATATAATCAACCCTGACTTCAAAGTGAAGCAATGCCAAGTAGTTTAAGCAAATGTCCACATTTTTAAAATTCCACAAATGACTTAAAAAGAAAAATGAACGGTTTTCATCATATTCCTTGTAACTTATTTTGGCCTGTTTTGTGGAGGACTAAGAAACACTCCCGAAACATGAGATTTTCTGATTAGACTTTCGTCTTCTGAAATGCTGGGGAAGGGTTTGGTCTTTTAACTTCCTGAAAAAGTTCTTCAGGATGAGATTTGCCTCTGCCCAGCAAAAGGTTACTTTTGGATGCATCTGATGTGATGCTGTGTGTGACTGGTTTATTTTTATAAACACAAGGATAAAGTATTCTGCAGTCAAACCCAGAAGTGCCTGCCTACATACCAACTTGGAGGTGCAGCCCCTGGCCAGGGCTCAGTCTCGTCCTTTCAACCATTCCCCAGGCAGAGAATGTACAGAGGAGGAAGGAAGGCTCTGATAGCACTTCTATGATAGCCATCTGAAGAGGGTTGCCAACAACTTCCCTCCAATTCCTTGGCCTCAGATTTTGTTCTTGGTCTTTGTTCTTTGGTGGAAAGTTGGATGACAAGAGTTTTGTCAGTTACTTGGAATTCTGAATAATCAAACCTAAAAATATGTGTGACTGATTATTTTTAAAAAGATTGTGACTCAAATAAAAATTTAGAGTTTTGGTAGTCCATGATTTTAAATGAAGAGAGAGATAGTAATTAATTTTAAGAATCAGTGGGAAGATGATTATGACACATTGATGAATGAGTCCTGCATGATTCATACCAGATGCCAGCCCTTCTCTACCTTATCACTTTTGTTCGTTCAACAGGATTTTATTGAGAGTGAGACAATTTGAGGATCTTGCCCCTGTATTTCCTACTCATGACTTCTTTCTTATTTCATTTTTTTCTGCATTATTCTTTTTTTATTGTCTTTTCTTTAAAAATACATAGATCACAAAAAAATGTTACATTAAAAAAAATAGGAGGTTCCCATATACCCCACACACCCCCACACTCCTCCCACATCAATAATCTCTTTCATCATTGTCGCACTTTCGCTACATTTGGTGAATACATTTTGGAGCACTGCTGCACTGCATGGATTATAGTTTACATCTCCCCCAGTACATTCAGTGGGTTGTGGGAGGATATATAATATCCAGCATCTGTCCCTGCAATATCATTTAGGACAACTGCAAGTCCTGAAAATGCCCCCACATCACATCTCTTCTTCCCTCTCCGTGCCCTCAGCAACTACTGTGGCCATTGTCTCCACATCAATGATACAATTTCTTCCACTGCTAGAGTCACAATAGTTCTATAGTAGAATACCAGTAAGTCAGTAACACAACAGATTCAAAAGAATCTGAAGGGTACTCTGGGGAAAAAAGCATGGTTTATGTAATACTAAATGTTGAAAAGTAGAAAATTCCCAGGGTACTTCTTAAACTAAATAGTCCCCATAACTCTAAAACTCATAAATTTCACTCAACATAAGGTATTCATTTTATGTAACATTTATGTAATCTAAGTATCTAAAAAAAATAAAAAATAAATTTTTTAAAAACTTAAAAAGCAGACTTTTAGAGCTTCAGGTTGTTTTCAGGATCTTTTAGCCTAATTCACTTATTCGAAGATAATGCAATTGCGGTCTTGAGATGTTAGGTCATCTGTATAAGGTTACATATCTATTTTGGTACTCTTTCTGTCATAAAATTTGGAATGGAATTTAAATCCAACATTATCCAGCAGTGTCTCTATGCCACTCATTCGCTCAACAGATGTTTATCAATTGCACTCTTTGTTCCATGCCTTGGAATAAGAAGCATGAATAACACAGTCTGTCCCTTCAGTAAGTTCATAGTCCAGTCAAGGAGATATATGTAATCAAGTAGACATAACAGTGTGACACATGTTGTAATACAGAAATGTACAAAATATTATGGGTGCTCTGGAAAGAGAGCCCCAACTCTGCCTGGGGGAGTCAGAGAAATCATCACATGGGAAATGTCATAAAGAATGAGAAGTTAGGAACAGCATGTGCAAAGACATGGGGTCATAAAAGGGAAAGCATGTTTGGAGAATGGTCACAAGTTCAAGGGCAGCCACCTGGAGGCTGTGTCAGGCCAGTGGAGAGACAGTGGTTCTGGAGAAGTTGATGGTGCCCTGACTATGCAGGGCCTTATGTGGCCAGCAAAGGAGTGTGGTCCCTCCAGGGGATCAACACCAGGAGTTCCCAGTTTGGAACTGGAGTTCAAGACTGCCCCTGGTGGTTGCTCCCCTGTATTATTTGAACATGTTTCTCTCTCTGACTAGACTCTGTTCACCTACAGCAGGACTGTGTCTTTATTTTTGTTAAATAAACGAAGTTTTCTACTTGAAGCATGGTCCAGGACCCAGAAGTTTGGTATCATGTTAGGGCTTGTCAGAAATGTAGAATCATCTAGTTGATTCCTATGAACATAAAGTTTGAGAAACTTTATCCTAAGAAACTGCTTTGCACAAAGTTGAAGCTCTTTAAACATTTGTTGAATCAGATGTCATTGGAAATATCTGTTTGAATGGAGATTGGATTTTTCATTTGGATAATTACTTCTCCAAATAGCCTGATAAATTATACACCTAAAATAACTTTCAGGAATAACATATTTGTTCTAGTTCCCAATCCTGCAAAGCCTAAGGAGGTCTGTGCAATTAGGGGTGCCAGAATTGGGCAATAAGGTGGTCAGCTCTGGGTGATTATCTCAAGCTAAATCTTATATTGGTGACAAATTCAAAGCAAAGTTTGGGGAGGAGTTGCTTTTAGGGAGAGGCTGACCTGATGCTCCTTATGGTCCTTACCTCTAGAATGAATACTTGTATATGAGTAGCCTGCGGAGGTTTGTGGAAGACAAGATCCAGCTGCTGGAGAAGGCCATTGACCAGTGCTTTGCCTACATAGAGCAGCCTCTGCAGGAAGGGGTCAGAAATGCAAGGACTTCCTACCGATGGATCCTTAGAGGATGCTTGGTGGTAAGCGACCTTTTTCAGGAAAAACCCACAATATGCAATAAGACATGCCTGGTTCCCAAGCTCTTTTAGGACTCTCCTATTGCTTCTGAAAGAATAATAGGTAAAAGAGAATAGAAGTGAGGACTGCACATAGAAAAGCATATATAAGGAATTGTTCAACTGTACATTACAGGTGCCAAGGAAAGAGTATGTGGTTCAGCAGAAACAGAGTTGGAATTTAGAATCTGAGGGTCTACCTTTGAGTCTCAACTGTACCAAGCATCAGCCATGTAGCACTGAGCAGGGCCTTAAGCCCATTTAAACCTATCGAGTGTCTTTTGTAAATGAGGGTGTTAAAACTTCCTCTTTCTATCTTGTAGGTTGATATAAGGATCAATCAAATTGCATCATATGAAATCAGCTTGTAATTACTCACTTGAAATACGTTTTTTAAATTAGTTGTATGGTGTTTATGAGGAATGAAAATGTAAGCTCAAGGTAGAATTTACCTAAGACTAAGGAGTAAAAAAAATTGAAAAGGTCTGTAAAGACTAAGGGGAGATGAACAACACTGATAAACATGGGAAGGGCATTACAGAGGACTGTAGCCCTGGAAGCAGTACATAGATAGTTATGCTGTAATTATTCTTAGACTTGGAAAGCTGGAAGTTTAGTAATAAAAAAATATGTGAAAAGGTTTTATGCAATGGAGTTCTTCAAATTCACTTGCTCAGGAGCATGCCAGCCTCCCTGTGTACTAAAGCCAAGCAGCTCTGTGGAGAGGCCCACTTGCAGAGTGGCTGAGGACTCCCACCAATGGCCAGCATCAACTTGCCAGCTAGGTGGTGAGCCACCTCGGAAGCAGATCCTCCAGCCCCATTTAGATGACCCAAACTCCAGCTGACAGCTGACTGAACCTCATGGGAAACTCTGGGCCAGAACCAGCTAGTCAAGTCACACCCTCCTTCTGGCCCCACAGAGACTGTGAGGGATTATAAATGCTTACTGTTTGTTGTTTTATGCCAAGAAGCTGGGATGATTTGTTTTGTAGTAATAGATAACTAAGTGGCTCTGGAGAGATTTGTTTCTGGACAATTATAGAAGAGCCCATATCATAAAATGTTAATCAGTGAGAGAGGGCTGCTGATAAAGTAAAGGCACGAAGTGGAGACCATTCCTATGAGACAATTTGCTTTGGAAAGGAAGAATCAGTATCAGCCATGTTCAGGCTTTCACATGGACTTTGTCTGATCAATTGTCCCTTCTTGTATCAGCCTTTTAATGACAATTTTTTCTGTGACTAAAAATACATTCAAGTTATTCCTACCTCACAAACAATTTTCCTTTGTGGTCAGAAATTTGGGCAAACATTTATGTGCTTACATCATATCATTACTTATAGGAGAATAACTTAAATGTCAAATATTAAAAGAATGGTAAAATAGTTATATGTCCATAGGATATATTATGTGGTTATTAAAGTGATTTTTAAGTATTTATACTGAAGGGGGGAAATGCTCATGTTGTAATATAAAGTGAAAAGAGCACAAATTATGCTCCCAGTTGTATCATGCTATGCTGTTACTCAGTTAAAACATATTCCCTTGAAACACTGATTGTTGTTTCCAAATTGTCCAGTGAAATTCTGGTCAATTCAAAGGTATTTTTAGTCTCTTTACTAAGAATCATCATCTGTGTAAAATTTTTTAATGTCTCTTAAAGCTCCTCTACATTTATAATATTTTTCCTCTGATTTACTAATTTATTTCCTTGGGGGAGAAAATCTTACAAAGATAAAAAAAATAAAGTAGCATTTCATTACTATTTAACAAAATGTATACAAAATTTGTACTATCCTTGGAAAATCCAAGACATGTACTTATAATGGAGTCATAGCAAATTTTCATTCATTCATTCACTAAATGCTTCTTTAACAAATATGTGTTGAACACTATTGGTTGCCATTGCCAGATGTTGAGGACATAAAGATGGATGAGGCATTGTCCCTTATCTTGACAAACTTTTGATCCGGAATGGGAGCCTGATATAAAATTGTATGAAAAGGACTGTGAAAAAAGTGAGTGCAGGGTGCCTTGGAAGCTCAGGGCAGAGGCATCTAGCCACCTTGGAGGAGTGATTGGTATCCTGTCTAGCTTAATAACATGTTTGAAAACCGTGTTGTCTCTACTCTTTCAGGGGATTCTTCTTAACAGCTTTTGGCTAAAAGGAATACAATTCTGATCCTGTAACTTCTACGTAATGCCTATGAACCATACTAACTTATTGTCCAATTTTCTAGAAAAGTAAAGGAAACCAAGGTTTTCACCAGACTCTGAAAGCTGTCTGCCTGAGGAATGGGATCTATGCCTCTAGGACTCTTGCAAGAATAGATCTGAATGAAGCCATCACTCAGCCTATTTATGACCAAATTGATCCTGTTTTTGGAGGCATTTTTAGGTAAGGGATCCTTCATATTCCTTTATGAACGAATATCTGAAGAACATTGGGCCAGAGTCTTATCTTGAAGAATTTGTACTTTGGATCTGGAAGTGTAAAAAGTAGCTTGCCATTTGAGAAGGAAATTTGTGTTTGGAAAAACACAAAAGCCTTCTTAGGCTGGTTTATTTAAAGATTTCTCATGCTGAATTAAAGTAGAGATTGAGATGTTGCTTTCAGACTAATATTATGATTCCCATTATTTTTCAAATATCTCAAACATGTAGCAGTGGATAAACTTTCTTATGGATCTCAGCCCAGGAAAGGGTAATTTGGTTGGAGGGAGTGGAGTTAAGCTAACACATGACAGTCAGGACTTTCACTGAATGTGAAAAGGAAAAGTGGCTCAGCAGTGACTCTGTATGTTTTTGACACACTGAATGCTCACAGAGGTGGCATGAGTTAGGGAGGGTGTAACTTTTTGGTGCCCCCCTTTCCCTCCCCCCGGCTTCCAGTTCCTTTTTCCATCAACAGAAGCAGAATCTCTCAATTTCTAAATGTAGTGGGCTGTCCCCAATCTCCCTTCTCTGTCACCTCTGGAGTTTATATGGTCAATCCCCCACTGCTTCTTGATCCATTTTCCTACCTTTACTTGTACCTTACTCAACAACCACATTTTCCACCCCTGCTTTTCTGACAATTTCTTTTTTTTTTTTTAGCTAATTTTTATTGTCTTTTTTTCCCTAAAAGATACATAGATCACATAAAATGTTACATTAAAGAATATAAGAGGTTCTCAAATACTCCACTCCTCACCTCCCCCACTCCTACCACATCAACAACCTCTTTCATCAGTGTGGCACATTCATTGCATTTGGTGAATATATTTTGGAGCACTGCTATACCACATGGATTATAGTTTACATTGTAGTTCACACTCTCCCCAAGTCCATTCAGTGGGTTATGCCAAGGTATATACTGTCCTGCATCTGTCCCTACAATATCATTCAGGACAACTCCAAGTCCCCAAAACGCCCCCATATCACACCTCTTCTTCCCTCTCCCTGCCCTCCGCAACTCCCATGGCCACTGTCTCCACATCAATGATGTATTTTCTTCCAATGCTAGAGCCACAATAGTTCTATAGTAGAATACCAGTGAGTCCACTCTAATCCATATTTTATTCCTCCATCTTGTGGACCCTGGGATGGCAATGTCCACTCCACCTGTAAATCAAGAAGGGGCTTAGATCCCATATGGCTGATGGATGTGATTCTCCTGCTTGCAGGCGTAGGCACTCTCAATTCCTTGGTGTGGTGGTTGATCATCCTCACCTCCCTGTTAGCTGACCAGGGTGTGTCCAATGAACTGGAGAGTAGGTGTTGCAACTCTGCTGAGGCTCAGGGCCCAGCTGGCACATGGACAGTCCAGACATTCAAGTCTCCTGAGCATATACCAACCCCAGTGCCAACCACAGAGAGGTCACATCTGAGTCCAGCTCCATCACACTCAGGAGCACAAATTCCCAAGTAGGGCCCACTGGCAAGGCACTGAACTCCAGAGCTTCTGCCATGACTGTAGAACCTGTGTGTTTCTGTAGCCTTCAGGTGCACCAGTACCTGGGGTTGTATCTACTTTGGCTGTCTCTGGGATCCTGCTGAGATGTGCGTAAGCATGACCCCTCTGATGACCTCCCGACTCATTTTGAAGTTTCTTAGCCATATAAACTCATGTGTCTCTACCATTTCCCCCTTTTATTCAAGGTCTGACAGTTTCTTAATGTGCATTTTGGATCACACCATTCTATCTATGCTGACCCAACCCCTGTTTAGAAGTCTGTAGGATAAATTCCAAATGCCTTACAGTGTTGTTTAAGACATTTCTGCCTTGCTCCAATCAGCCTTTTCCAGTCTTTCCCTGCCCTGTAGCCTAGTTCCTGCCCTCTGCTTTAGGCAGCCTGCTGGGAAGGAGTTACTGTGATGTGCAAGGCTTTGTGCTCAGCACTTTGCATTCATTGTATCATTGAATCCTCCCAATAACCCCATAAAGTGGCTTCTGTCTTTTTATATAGGAAAATATGAAATTTGGAGGAATTACACATCTTTTCCAATGTCTCCTGGCTCATAAGTAGCTAGAATTTAAAGCCTGTGCTCTCTCCTCTGCAACATGCTGCTTCTTACTGCTGGGATGGTCTGAAACTTTGTTCACTATATTGTCCCCACGGTGAATAACTCTTCCTTCTTTTCACTTCCCTAAATCTTACCCATCTTTTAAAGTGTAAGTCAAGTTCCACCCTTTCAAGTAGAAACAACTGGGCAGTGGAAAGATTATGAATTTTGAAGCTAGATAATTTCTGCTCTGCCATTTATTAGCTATGTGTGCTTGGACAGATCAGTAATCCTTTCCGAACCTCAGTTTTCAAATATGTAATGGGGATTATCACATCAACTTCATAGTTTTTTTTTCCTAAGTCAAGGACTTAGGACAGTCACAGTGCTTGGCACATTATTAGCATTTGATAACTGTTAGATCCCAACCCCCTTCCATTTGCTTAGAAATGTATTCAAGGCCACCAGCTAGTTTCTATTTGTTTAACCCTCACAGTAGCCACTATTGTCTCTTAACATTTTGCTCTGTTTTCTTCTGTAGGGCTGGGAACCCTTCTGGTTCAGGTCTGATGCCTCACATAGATGCTTTTAAGTACTTGCTGCAGGAGAAAATGATGGAAATTGGTATAAGAAATGGCTGGAAATGTGATGGTGGGAAAAAAAGTTTCTTAATCCAGGAGGTAAGGTGCTTAGAAAATGAAGAAGGTAGCAAGTTTGAGTAGTGGCTTTCTCTCCAGTAGGCTTTGGGAGTTTGTCTCTTTATCTTCTGTTTATTTCCCAGGGGTTTCTGGGTCCTGGAAGTACTTGTAGGAGGAGCTATGAGATACAAGCCATAATGGGGTAGGGAAGAGGGACAGACTGCTACAGAGGTGTGGACACCCAGAGCAAGTTTTTTTCCACTGGAAAGAAACTGATAGTAAATGCTATGCTGGTAAAGTAGACTCATTTCACAGGGGGAATCTTCAAAGAATCCTTAGTTTTACAAAAATTTGAATCAAGTTTAACATTTTCATTAATGTCTCCATCATTTTTGCCAGGGATAGGAAATATCATTCAAAGTAGGGAAACTGAAAGAAGTTAAAGTATCCACGTTTTAGTTTTAAGTCCTTAACATTCTTGTCCATGGCTTACTTTCTTCCAGGCACAACCTGACTTACATGGCAGCACTAGAGAAATAGCTTGAGCCTCCCACACAAAAGGGCATGTTCCTGGATCATCCCATTCAAGGTTGCCCTGCACATGCTTGAGTTCAACTCAGCAAATATTTACCAAGTGGTCCATCACTGCCAGGTGCTGTAGGAAGTACATTTAGTTTATAAGAGGCTTACGACAAAGTTCTGGTCCATGAAAAGCTTGCATCCCAATAGTGCAGACAGTCTGGAGACAACCAACCATGACATAAGGCAGGGGAATTGCTGCCACATGGGAACACCCACCTACTTCCTTTGAAGGAAGTGGGGCAAATGGCTTTTTTTAACCTGGCTTCCCAGGTAAGCGCCATCCTGGGAGGCCTGGAGGTATACATCCTCAGAAGGAAGAGAAAGATTTACCAGTCTCTCACCACCTCTGTTCAGAATGACCTGAAGTCCTGCTATGAAGGTGCGATCCCAAGAGAGCAGCATCGCTGCTTTCTTTGGGGGCTTTCTGTCAACCCTGTCAGCTTCCCTACTGCTGCTCCCCCCTCAAAGCTTTGTCCTCCTTCCTCAAAGTCCTAATCGTTGCAAGGGCCTGAGGAAAGGTCGTTAATGAGCCCCTTTAATCTTTCCCTATCTAGATACCTTGCTTCTCCTCTCCATGCTGAATCTCAGCTAATTAGACTCCAAAATCCATGATCTCATTATCATTCTTATTTTAAGTATATGCAAATTCACTTTCCAGACCCTTTTTGTTTCAGTGGCCCCATTGTAGGGAAGAGGGGAAGGGACTGGATTTTGAAAATTTCTGCTTGATTCAAGCATTAAATTTTCTGAATGATAGTCCAGAAAATTGAAAGTACTATTTACTTCATATATATGTATATGTATATAGGTACATATATGTACAGGTATACACATATATTTTTTTCCCTGATGTGAAGATATCTAAGTAAGTCCCTGCTATGATGTGACTGTGGCTATTGTTTTTGCCAGAGGCAGCTCAGATCACTGGCAAAAAAGCCTGCGAGAGAACGAAAGATGCCATCAGAAGAGAGGTGGACCGGCAGGTGGCTGAGGGCATGTTTGAAAGGGCTCAAGAGAGGATGCAGCTCCAATTTCAGCTGCTGAAGGTAACCTGCATCTAAAACAGGGAGTGCACTGTGGGGTGGAAGAAGCAGGGACAAAACCTGAAAGAAATAGTCATTATGTGGGTCCATATAGAGCCAGATGGCTTCTCCTAAGTGGGCCCCACATGCCCAGGATGCAGGGAAGGAGGCCTGCCAGCGCTCAGCATTCTTGCTTCACTTCCATGGGTGCTGGAGTCGGGCTCTCACTTGGGGCTGTGGCTTCACAAACCCAGTCTCTCCATGTCCCCTGTGCCCTTCCTCTCTGATAAGTCATCCATGTAACAATTCTGATGACACCTGGTCCTGTGTCTAGGACTTGAACCCTTTTCATCAACAGGCTCATCTCAGCCCCCAGCAGCTCTGTGACATAGGTAATATTATTGTTCTCATTTCATGGATAAGAAAACTAAGGCATAGAGAGGTATATCCCCAGGTCCTGCAGCTAATGATTGAGCTGGGATTTGGGACCAGGTAACCTGGCTTCAGGGTTCCAACAATAAATAAAATCTCAAGACTGATTTGTTTTAAGGAGAGAAATCCCTCATCTACACAAAATTTTAGTCATTAAAAAAATGTCTAAATCAGTTATGGTGCCTAGATTTAGGATTCATTTTGTCTGCCTCAGGAGACAGTTCCTAACTGCTTCCTCTGAACTAAATATCTCTGTCAGGTGTGTTTGGACTATCTTGCTTTAGCTCAGGATTTTTGGGCTTGCCCTCCCATCCCCCAAGGAATGTAAATATAAATTCTTTGTCAGAGTCTAAGCAACTCTTGGCCTTCTCCTTGACCATGTGAGTCTCCAAATTTTTCTGCCTCAGTCCAGGCTGAGCTGACCCCCCCTCACAGTCACCTAAGGCTCCTTACTTGCTGCTATTTTAGAATACCCCTGAACCAGCCTTCCAGGAACATCCCAAACCTGCTTCTGCCCAATCCCCTCCCTTACTCCCACCACTGCAGCTCTGGAAGACACTTTTTTCCTCAATACAAAGGATGTAATTTCCCTTGGAGGAGGCCAAGAGGTATCTCATTTACCAGTAGCAGATTAGTTTTAGTCACTTAACATAATCCCATAATTTACAAGTACATGCAAAAAGCAGGCTGAATTCTACAATAGTCAGTCCCATGGTAGTACATGGAAATTGGATATAAGGTGCCCAAAGAAACAATTGACCAGTTGCAGTCTATCTTAAACCACAGAGATGTAGGAAGTTAAAACTGGGCAAGACCATAGAGAATTCCTAGTCCCATTCCCTGACCTTACAGACAAGGAAACTGAGGCCCAGGGGGGTTAAGATACTAGCTCAAGGCTAAAAGCTAGATCTGAGACAAGAGCTTTGGGCCCCTGATTTGGTGTGTTGAGGAAAAATCATAAGATTTGGAATCAGGAAGTCTAGATTTAAAACTTGGCTCTGCCAGGCCAGGAGTCAGGTGTTTTTTAGAGAAGCAAGAAATGGTTAGATGAAGAAAAAATGGTTTCAGTTGATAAAAGTACTGAGGTTAGCAAGAAGATATTTCTCAAGCAATTGGAAAGAAGAACCCAGTGCATGAAGTATGGTGTATTGCACAAAGCAAACACTCAATAATTAACACTTAACCAATTACTAGATGCATGACTGGTTAATGGCCAGCTCTTTTCCTATTTTTCCATCTCTGTTGTTCCTGTTCTCTCCTCCCTGTCCCGATGCATCCTTATTAGGTCCTAATTCGGTCAATCAGTACCTGAGATACAATCCCCCATGAATAGATGGGAGGGGAGATGCTGAGACACATTAGACCACACAGAAATGCTGCCCTGATGACTCCTGGGCTAAATGGGAACTGACCCTTGGAGTATATTTAGGATTTGGTAATCTGCACTCTGTATCCCCTCCTGCTGGAGGTTTGGGTGGGGTCCCTTTTGTAGGAATCACTTTCCCTTTGGCCCTGGTGTTCTAACAGAATGGACATCCTTTGTCATGTAGAATGGAATCATTGAGAAGGTCAAGGGCAGTATTTCCACCATGCTGGCCCTTGCTTCATCCCAGCGAGATGGTCTCTACAAGGAACTTACAGGTAAATACATAAAACCTTTGCATATAAGATGATCATGCAGACACACCTAGCTATGTAGCTCCTTACTGAAGTTTTTTAAAATTAGATTAGGAAGAATTTCCTGACAAGAAATGGACATGATGGTGACCACACAAATGCACCACCCTTTCCTGAGCACCAACTGAGACTAAACATTATACTCAGGGCTTTCTACACATCTCCTTGAATTCCCACATTCAGCTCTCACATTCAGTACCTCACAGAGGTCGATGCCATGGCACCATTTTGCAGAGGTAGAAACAGAGACTCAGAGAGGGTGTAGCCAGGAAGTAGCAGATTCAAATCTATCCTCTTTCCACAGCTCTGCTTTGCTCTCTCCATAAAGGCTTTCCTTTAAGTTGACGCTTTCTCAGGAAAAACCTTATCTTTCTCATGGTGGTTTCTACTGGAAAGTTGTCCCTTGATCCTCAGGAGCCTGGGAATGCAACACCAGCTCCATGTGGGCTGATGCCCTGCCCTCCGCCAGGCTCCCTGCTAGTCTGGCACACAGAAGGCTACAAGTGGGTCATCCTCTGGGTGCACCCAGCAGAAACACAGCTGACCAGTCCACCCAGCAGACTCCTCTGGCTCAGAGGCCTTGGACTTGGCTTAATGTCTGTTAGTTAGTGGGAGGATTCAAGGCACATTACTGGTGAGAGTGTAAACTGGTGGAAGAGCAACTGGGCAGTTTCTAGAAAAAAATAAATAAATAAAGCTGTGCATATTCTTCAGCTAGCAGTCCTACTCCCAGGAGTTTATCCTGTCCATGTCCTCATAGATGGTAGAGTGGCATATGTACAAGGTTAATTAAATTAGGTACATCTAATTGAAGGCTAAATTAAACAGTTAAAATGAATAAGGCAGCTTTATATGCAGTGATATGTATCAACCTCCAAAATATATTGTCAAGAGAAAAAAATCAAAGTAAAAATATGCATGCAATCTCCTAGCATTTGAAATACATATCCGTATGTTTGCATATGCATGAAAATCTCTGTGGATACCCAAGAAACTGGAAGCTGTTGTCTCCAGACCAGGGTATCTGGGAACAGGGAGGAGCAGCAGACTTCCTTTGTATTCTATTTTTATGCCTTTGACATTCTGAGCCATGTCCCCAGGTACCTGATAGGGAAAAAATAAATAGATCTGATTCCAGTTCTAAGTAAACCAGGGTGGAAGTGGTCAGAACTGTTTACAAAGTAAGAGCCACAGTTGCTGGTCTATGTATGTGCCCTGCACTTACCTGTCTCTCTGGAAATCCTCATTGTCCCATCTCTGAATGGTTGGGTGGTGCCTCACTCATTCTTAATGGTCTCCAGGGAAAGCGATACAACACCACCACACTATAATTTATTGATCTCTTGATCTTTTGTTTATGTCTTCACAGCAATCTAAACTTTTAAGATGATGGTCATCCAGTTGTGTCCTCTTTAAAGGACTTACTCACCAAAAGATCTTCTAATTATACAGATCTCACATATAGAAAATATTCCCCTCAATTTGACATAAATTGCTCCTGTCATAATTTAACGTTATTTTCTCCCCCCCCCCCCCCCCCACCACTGTCAATAAGAAACGTATTCTCTGTAGAGGGTGCTGTGACAGGTGCCAAGGACAAAAATGGTCTATAAAAAACAGTCCCTGCTCTCAAGGGGCTTATCACCTGGTTGGTGAGACAATATGTGTAGGAATGTAAATAACAATATTGGGTAATAAGCACTCACCCAACAAGGAATTGTCTTCCCCTCCTGGGTCTCAGACAGTGTTCTAGAAAATGAGGGCCCGGCAGTACAAAAATGCCCACCTTCACATTGCTTACAGCTCAGCGGGGATAAACAAAATACTGTAATAAGTAAAATATCTGGCAGGCCCAATGGTGGTAAAGGTTATGGAGAAAAATAAAGCAGGGAAAGGAGAGGGACTGCTGGGAGTAGGTGACAAGGTTGTCAGGGGTGGTCTCACTTTTCAGCAAAAACCTGAGGGAGGTAGGCCAGTTCAGACAAGAGTGGTTATTCAGGGCAGGGCTTTAGGGAAGCCTCCTGTACTTGGGGTCTGAGAATAGAGCCCAGAAGAATTTTAAGAGGCTGAGAGGAGGGAGGCCTTCTAGATGGGGAGCAGGACAACTAGACTCGGGGTTCTCACTCCCCTCCTGCTCTCCAGGCCCATCGCAGGCCAGGCTCTGAGCCAGGTCAAGTCATGGGCCGTGGCACGTAGAGCCAAGGGGGGTCAGAAAGATGTTCAGGAGCAGATTTGGGTCCAAGAGCAGGCAGACAGCCCCAAGGTCAGCCTGAAGTGTTCCTGCAGAGAGGCTGTAATTAGGCTGTAGATCCTGGATGAAAACAAGGGATTCCCAAATAGACCAAGTTTATGAAGAACCGAGCCTGAGAGGAGGAGAGAGATACCTGGGGAGGGCTTGGGGGAGGGTTATTGTGTCATGTGCTGGGTCTCTCCTTCCACACAGTTCTTATGAGGCCTTAGTAAAGGTGCACAGTGATTTCCCAGTTGTTGTTTTTTTAAGTGGATAGGTCTGTGTTTCTTTCAAGGTTGACCCCCCAGCTGAAATGTGTCTTAAAGCAATAACAGCAATGCCTGGTTGGATTCTGGTTATTTATCAGACAAGGGGATTGGACTATCCACTATCTAAGCAGCATCCCAGATCTCACATTCTGGGGCAGGAGAACCAGTACATACCTGGATTTTGGGGGATTTGTTTTTCTGGGGACCTTTCTGAAATGCATGCTGTCTGCTCTTCTGCAGATGTCAAGAGTGAATACAAGGAGATGGAAAAGCTGCACAGAAGCCTGAGGGAAGTTGCTGAGAATGCAATGCTAAGGAGGGGCATGCAGGATTTCCTGCTGAGACTGTCACCCAGCAAAGCTGCCCCTCCTCAAAATCAACTTTAGTTCTTGGGGATTAGCCCCGAGGGTGTGAAAAATAAGCCCAGAGCCAAAGAATGAGAATTACCTCTGGTTTGTTTGTTTTTTTGAAAACTAATAAAGAACTTAATCTCAACTATTTGGGCTTTATATGTGATACATAATAAATTGCTATTTATGGCATAAGATGATTTTATTCTGTAGCTAAGAAGAATCACCTTGAATCCCTAATTGGAACCCTAAAGCTTTAGGGACCCAATTCTTAATGCTGAGTAAGAAACAGTGTGCCATGGAAAGAACATGGCTTTGGGAGCCAGACAGACATGAGAACTGGCTTTACCATTTTTCAGGTATGTTATCCCAGTCCAGTGATTGTGATCTCAAGACCTGTACTCTAAAACTTGTTGAAGTTGCTAAAGTGTTTCTACTTATGTGGGTTAAATCCTATTGATATTTACTATCTTCCAAAGTAAAACTTGAAAATCTAAAAACAATTACATACTAATTCACTTAAAGGCAATAATATAGACCCATTATGTGTTAATATCCATAACATATTTCAGTAAAACTATTTCCAGAAAAAATTTAGTGAGAAAAGAGATATTGTTTTTTGTTTTTGCAAACTTCCTTGTTTTCTGGCTTACTAGAAGGCAGCTGGAGCCTCATATATGCTTCTGTATCCAACCTATTGTAATATGTCTTTTTGGTTTGTAGATACATAGAAAATCCAGTCTCACACAGCTATGTAGATGGAATATGGAGTAGTATTTAGATAGATTTTTCTACTATTTTTCTGGATATTCTTCTTTGATACTACAAATAAATGATAGCTTCTTAAAGGTTAGTTGCAGTGTGAAATATGAAACTATGTCAATGAGCTATTTTCATATTCTCTTAATTTTTTTATTTTTTTTAATTTACTTTGTAATAATATTACATTAAAAATATATATATGAGGTCCCATTCAACCCCACCCCCCCACCCCACCTCTCCCCCCCCCAGCAACACTCGTTCCCATCATCATGACACATCCATTGCATTTGGTAAGTACATCTTTGGGCACCTCTGCACCTCATGGTCAATGGTCCACATCATGGCCCATACTCTCCCCCACTCCATCCAGTGGGCCCTGTGAGGATTTACAATGTCCGGTGATTGCCCCTGAAGCACCATCCAGGGCAGCTCCATGTCCCAAAGACGCCTCCACCTCTCATCTCTTCCTGCCTTTCCCCATACCCATCAGCCACCATGTCCACTTTTCCCAATCCAATGCCACCTCTTCTATGTGGATATTGGATTGGTTGTGTCCATTACACCTCTATGTCAAGAGGAGGCTCAGATTCCACATGGATGCTGGATGCAATCCTCCCACTTTCAGTTGTAATCACTCTAGGCTCCATGGTGTGGTGGTTGTCCTTCTTCAACTCCATCTTAGCTGAGTGTGGTAAGTCCAATAAATCAGATTGTAGGTGCTGGAGTCTGTTGAGGCTCAGGACCTGGCTATCACATTGTCAGTCCAGAGATTCAAATCCCCTAAATATATCTTAAACCCCAACACTAACTGCACCTCCAGCACATTAGCATGAAAGTCTTATGAAGAGAGATCCCATCTGAGTCCAGATTCATCACACATAAACACCATTTTCAAAGAGGGGCCATCTGACCTGGTAGTTAACCCCATCGGTCATGACCATAACTCCCATGGGTCTCTTTAGCCCTCAAAGGAACCAATATCTGGGGGTTGTATCTGCTTATCTGTCTCTCAGACTCTGCTCAGTTGTGCATAAGGGCAATCCTTCTGCCAGCCTCCAGACTCTTTTTTAGAGACTTGTAGCCATATAAACTCATTTCTCCTTTCCATTTCCCCCTTACATTAGGTCAAACAGCATTTTAAAGTCATGTTATTTTATGTAGACAGGGATATTCTGCTGATCCGCATTGAACCTTCCGTATAAGGTCATTTTCCAGTTGCATCATCAGTTGGTAGTTGATAGTGGTCCCTCGGTGCCAGGGAAGCTCATCCCCGGGTGTCATGTCCCACGCTGGGGGGAAGACATTGCATTTACATGCTGAGTTTGGCTTCGAGACTGGCCACATTTGAGTAACATGAAGGCTGACAGGAGGAAATTCCCAGGCACAATGCTGCTCTAGGCCTTGTTCTTATTTTAGGCTTATCAGCTCACAAGCATAGTCATTAGCGTCAGGGGCTCACTGTTGAACCCTCACTCCCTCCCGGTCCCCGCCGCTGCACCTGGGAGACTGTCGCTGCTCCCCTAGGGACCACAACAGATATTCTCTTACTTTAAAATCCTTTTATCTTTGACTAAATCTTTTACCAGTGCATGATTTCATGGCATCAGTCCTTGGTCATTTGGAAAATATTTGTTGACTGACATAAGCAGACCTTCCAAATATTGTCACCTTTCATTATACAATATCAAATAGTCATATTCGTTAATAATACCACTAATCTCATCAGAAAAGTCTTGAATTTTTGGGAAGCTCTAAAGCTCACAGTGGAGTAAACAAATTTTACAAAATTCTAATTTTGGTTTATAAGCTCATCTTATCATTGGCAAGAAATACTGTCGGTTGTTTTCTTTGATATCATAATTTCAGTCACACTTTTTTGTGTGTGAGGACGGACTGGGAATTGGACCTCGTATGTGGGAAGCCAACACTCAACCACCAAACCCCATTAGCTCCCCTGAGTTGTTATTTCATTTGTTTGCTTGGTTTTTTTTTTCTTTTTAGGAGGTATCCGGAACCAAACCCAGGACCTCCCATGGGGGAAGCAGGCATTTATTCATTTTGAGAAATTTCCAACATCTAACCAAGTTCAATTAACCATAACTTGTTTGTCAGTTTTTATTTCAAGTCAGGTAAAAATGATTTCCATGAAAAAGTGTTGAATTCAACTCACAAGTCAATTACACAAGTGCTTTGCCTTGAGGCATCATAAGTGCTTTAAATGTACCTTTTTGTCACACAGAGTAATAAAATGGCATGTATTTAAGGGTCAATAATTAATAGAATTAATAACTTTATGTTTGATGTCATTGCCTTGATTCATGCTAAGGTACAAGTGGTTTCACCCATCTTTGCTTTTATACTATTAGTGCAAATGTCAATATGGTAAAAAAAAAAAAAAAAGATAAATAATAATTTAATATTCTTATAAAAATAATTTTGGCCTAGCAGATGCCCTAAAGGAACTTCAGAGACCAAACATTGAGAACTGCTGTTTTAGGCAAGTCATTTAAACAGATTATTTACCTGAAAAGTGGTGATAATAGTACTACCTACCCTGATTCTAGTAAGGTTGTCAGGAAGTTCAAGTAATGTTTTAAAGTACTAAATAAAATAGTAATTATTATTTCTGTGCAGGACAGAAATAACAGGTTTAATGGCTTGTTTGTTGGGAGATGTGTTCTAATCCCAGTTAGGCCCAGAATTAATATGACCTTTAAAAATTCCTTGATGTCGTTAAGATTTTATTTCCTCATATTCAAAATGAAGGAGATGAACTGGATTATTTCAAAAGTTTTGACTGCTTTAAAATACTAGGATTATAAATACTTCCCTCCTCCTTGTTTTAATATCTTTACCTAAATAAGATCAAAATGGATTCAGCCATGAAGGTAGGTCTAGGTGTTCTATTCCTTTACATTTTAAACTTAGAAACAAATACATTTCTATTGCAGTTGGCATGGTTTCACTTTTCCTATTTCAAGTGGGGGATGTTGAGGACTTCCATGTCTAGCCATAATAGAGTAACAGGGTCCAGGTTTACCTTTCTGCCTTAAACAACTATAAATGGACACAATTTATGACCAGGTGTTTTCCTACATTGGATAATAGTGCAGGAAGGTGGTATCTGAAAGAAGGGAGACAAACAAATCAAACCCTAGAGATATTTTCTAGGCCACATCACAGGGAGGCGCCACCTAAACAGAGCCTGGTGCTCTCCCTGACTTGAGCAGAGTTCAGAATTTTGGGGAGCCAAGGTGGTTAGAATTCACAGGATAGAGTGCCATAGAGGAGAGAGCTGTACAGAGAGAAAGTTCCAGAGATATGAAGTGGTCCACCTCAAGCCTTTGGTAAGTACATGCATGAGAGGAAACCACCATGGATGGGGAAAAACCACCCAAACAGAAGGCAGAACAGTCAACACAGCTCATGTGGAGCCAGGAGCAGCCTGAGTGAAAAGGCCTCTTTACACACACACAGCATCAAGGACAGAGCCTCAGTAGCGGAGCCAAAATAGCTCTAGGTATAAGGCCATTGTGGACCCAACAAACAAGGTTTAAAATGTGTGATGTTAGTAACATAAAGGCCTGAAGGGAAAAATGGAAGTATATACAATATAAGGGTAATGTAAGGTTTTATACTATTTTTAAATTGAGTTAGTACTACTTGAAGGTAGACTATATTACTTGAAGGTAGACTGTGATAAGTTAAAGATGGATATTATTAGCCATAGAGCTATCACTAAATAATCAAAAGATGTATCTAATAACTCATTAAAGGAAAGAAATAGAATATTGGAAAAATATTAAATTCACCAAAAAGTCATCAAAAGAGGAGAAAAGTAAAGAACAGAAAGTACAAATAGAAAACAGCCAGGTGGTCTAAATTCTAAAGGCACCAACTAAAAGGCAGAGATTATCAGATTAAAAAAAATATCAAGCCCCAATTATATGTTATCTATAAGAAATCCATTTCATTTTTTAATATACTTTTTTTATTTTTTAAAGAAACTTAGATTACATAAATGTTACACAAAAAAATATAGGGGATTCCCATATGCCCCGCTCCCTAGCCCTCCCACATCTTCCCACATCAACAAATCTCTTCTATTAGTATGGTACAGTTCTCACAGTTGATGAATACATCTTAGAGCATCACCACTAACCATGTATTATAGTTTACGTTGTAGTTTACACTCTCTCTGACATATTTTTGCAAGTTATTATGTGTTATACAATGGCCTGTATTTGTCATTGCAATGTCCTTCAGGATTTCCCAAGTCTTGAAAATGCCCCCAATTTATACCTATTTTTTTCCTTCTCCCTCTCCTCAGAATCGCAAGTGGCCACTGCTTCTACATCCATGATAAAAGGTCTTCCATTGCTAGGATCACAACGAGTCTACAGTAGAACAACTGTAAGTTTACTCTAGTCCATCAACCATTCCCTAATCCTGAGGAGCCTGTGATGGTGATGCTCACTCCACTATAATTGAGAGGGGGCTTAGATCCTATGAGGCACATGGATGGGACTTTCTTGCTTGCAGTTGCAGACTCTCTCTGTTCCTTGAGATGGTCAGTGTCAATCACCATCTCCTTGTTAGTTGTCCTGGGTGAGTTCAATAAAGTGGAGAGTAGGTTGAGATTCAGGGCCCAACTGGCACATGTACAGCCCAAAGATTTAAGTCTCTAGGACATATACCTCTCAACTCTAGTACTAACGATTGGTTCAAATAGAGGGACAGAAGAACCATGTGTAAGGAAAACACAACTGAGTCCAACTCTATCACATTGGGAAGCAAAAATCCTAAAGAGGGCCCCCTGGCAGGGTGCCAAACTTCTGAGCTGTCTGCCTGCATATAGTGTCTGGATATCTCCAGAGCCCTCAGAAGCCCTACTATTTGAGGTTATATTTACTTTGGCAATCAATGAATTCCTGTTGAGATGTGCATAAGCGTAACCTCTGAAGTAACCTCCAAACTCACTTTGAAGTCTCTTAGTCAAGTAAACTCATTTGTCTTTACATTTTTCCCCTTTTAGTCAAGGTCTTTTTCCAGTTGCATTGGTAGTTGGTGCTTGGTAGTAATCTCTTGGTGCCAAGAGGTCTTATCCCTGAGAGTCATGCCCCACAGTGGGGGGAAGGTAATCTATTTATATACCAAGTTTGGCTTAGAGAAAGGCCACGTTTGAGCAACAAGGAGACTCTCAGGAGGTAACACTTAAGCAACCTATAATACTATGCTAAATTTCAATTTCAAAAGTACAGTCATCACAATCAAGGGCCCAACAATGGTTCATCCTCCTTCATGGGCCACTGCCCCATTTATCTATTTTTTCTTTCATTGCTCATGCTTTGAGTGCATATTCCTAATACAATATCCTGTAGATCTTTCTCTACATTATCTTCTAGGAGCTTTATGTTTTTGGCTCTTATATTTAGATCTTGAGTTAGTTTTTGTATAAAGTGTGAGGTAATTTTCCTCTCTCATTCTTTTGGATATGGATATCCAAATCTACAAACTCCATTTGTTGAAGAGGCCATTCTCCCCCAGTTGAATGGGCTTGGTGGTCTTGTTGAATATCAGGTGACTGTATCTGTGGTGATTCATATCAGAACTCTCAATTCAGATCCATTAGTCAGTATGTCAATCCTGTGCAAGTACCATGCAGTTTTGACCACTGTAGCCTTGTAGTATGTTTTAAAGTCAAGTAGTATGATTTCTCCAATTTCACTTTTCTTTTCAATATGTCTTTGACTATTTTGGGCCCCTTGTCCTTCCAAATAAATTTCATAGTTAGTTTTTCCAATTCAGTAAAAAATGCTGTGGTAATTTAATTGGGGTTGCACTAAATCTGTAAATCAGTTTGGGTAGAATAGACATCTTAATGATGTTTAGTTTTCCTATCCATGAACAGGGAATATTCTTCCATTTACTTAGGTCTTCTTTGATTTCCTTTAACAGTGTTGTGTAGTTTTCTGCATATGAGTCATTTACATCTTTAGTTAAATTTATTCCTAGGTATTTGATTCTTTTAGTTGCTATTTTAAATGGGATTTTTTTCTTGTTTTCCTCCTCAGATTGCTCATTATTGGTGTGCAGAAATGCTACTGATTTTTGCACATTGATCTTATTTTGTAATTAATTAATTTATTTTTAATGTTACATTAAAATAATATGAGGTCCCCATATACCCTCCACCCCCCTCACCCCACTCCTCCCATAACCACAACCTCCTCCATCATCATGGGACAGTCATTGCGCTTGGTGAATACATCTCTGAGCACTGCTGCCTCACATGGTCAATAGTCCACATTACAGTTTACACTCTCCCCCAGTCCACCCAGTGGGCCATGGGAGGACAATGTTCAGTAACTGTCCCTGCAGTACAACCTAGGACACCTCCAAGTCCTGAAAATGCCCCCACATATCTTATAATCTGTGACTTTACTGAGCTCATTTATAAGCTTTAGAAGCATTGTTGTAGCTTTGTAAGGACTTTCTATGTATAGGATCGTGTCATCTGCAAATAGTGAAATTTTGACTTCTTCCTTTCCAGTTTGGATGATTTTATATCTTTTTCTTGCCTAAGAGCACATGCAAGTATTTCTAACACAAGGTTAAATAACAGCAAAGACAATGGGCCTCCTTGTCTTGCTTCTGATCTTAGAAGGAAAGCTTTCAGGATATCACCATTGAATAAGATGTTAGCTGTGTGTCTACCATATATACCCTTTACCATGTTAAGGAAGTTTCCTTCTGTTCCTATCTTTTGCAGTGTTTTTATCAGGAAAGGGTGCTCTATTTTCTTGAATGCTTTTTCTGCATCTATGGAAATGATCATGAGATTTTTTTTCTTTCTGTTTATGTGGTGTATTACATTGATTGGTTTTCTTAAGTTGCTCCATCCTTGTATACCAAGGATGAAACCCATGTGTTCATGGTGTATAATTCATTTGATGTGTTGTTAAATATGATTAGCAAGTATTTTGTTAAGGATTTTAGCATCTAGGTTCATTAGAGAGATTGTTCGATAGTTTTTCTTTCTTGTGATTTCTTTGTTTAGCTTTGGTATTGGGGTGATGTAGGCATCATAGAATGAGTTAGGCAATGTTCCCTCCACCTCTATTTTTTTTTTTGAAAAGTTTAAGAAGGATTGGTGTTAGTTCTTTCCAGAATGTTAGGTAGAATTCACCTGTTAAGCCATCTGGGCCCTTCTTTAGTTGGGAGGTTTTGATGACTAATTCTATCTCATTACTTGTGACTGGTCTGTTGTGTTCATCGATTTCTTCTTTTGTCAATGTAGGCTGCTTGTGTGTTTCTAGGAATTTGTCCATTTCCTCTAAATTATCCATCTTGTTGGCATACAATTTTTCAAAGTATCCACTTATCATAGTTTTTATTTCTGTGGGGTCAGTGGTGATATCCCTTTCCTCATTTCTTATTTTGTGTAATTGCCCCTTCTCTCTTTTTTTCTTTGTTAGTGTAGCTAAGGGACTGTCAATTTTATTAATCTTCTCAAAGAACCAGCGTTTGGTTTTATTTTTTTCTAGTGCTTTCTTATTTTCAATTTCATTTAGCTCTGCTCTAATCATTGTTATTTCCTTTGGGGTTAGTTTGCTGTTCTTTTTCTAATTCCTCCAGGTGTGCATTTTGGTCTTTGATTTTAGCTCTTTCTTCTTTTTTAATATAGGCATTTATGGTTATGAATTTCCCTCTCAGTACAACTTTTGCTCCATCCCATAGGCTTTGATATGCTGTGTTGTCATTTTCATTCATTTCAAGGTAGTTATATATTTCTTTTGCAATTTCCTCCTTGGCCCACTGAGGTCTAAAACTGTGTTGTTTAATTGCCATGTTTTTGTGCCTAACTGGATTCTCTGCTCCTTCCTGATTTCTGGCTTCATTCCATTGTGGTCACAGAAATTACTTTACATAATTTCCACTTTTCTGAATTCATTGAGAGTTGTTCTTTGGCATAGTTTGTGGTCTATCCCAGAGAATGATCCATGTACACTTGGGAAGAATGTATATCCTTCTGTATTTTGGTGTAATGTTCTGTATATGTCTATTAGGTCCAGATCCTCTAATGTGTTATTCAAAGTCTTCATTTTTTTATTGATTCTCTGTAAAGATGTTCTATCTAAAGGTGATAATGGTGTATTAATATATTGTATTAATATATTATAATTGTAGAGGCATCACTATCATTGTAGAGGCATCAATTTCTCCACTTAGTTTTTCCAGTATAAGCCTCATGTATTTTGAGGTGCCCTGGTTAGGTGCATAAATGATTATGATTGTTCTTTCTTCTTGATAGATTACTCCTTTTGTCAATATATAGTGTCCCTATTTGGGGGGGGGGGGGGAGTTCTGCATTTAAAGTCTATTTTGTCTGATATTAGTATAGCTGCTCCCACCTTTTCTTTGTTTGTTTGTTTGCATATAAAATTGTTTTCCAACCATTCACTTTCAGCTTCCTTGCATTCCTGGGTCTAAGGTGGGTTTCTTGTAGACAGTGTATGGATGGGTCATAATTCCTTATCCATTCTGCCAATCTGTGTCTCTTGACTGGTGAGTTTAACCCAATAGCATTCAATGTTATTACTGTCTAGGAATTCTTACATTGCCATATTTTCTTTAGGTTTATGCATGCCATATGTTGTTTTTATTTCTTCTTTCTATTGATGTACTCTCTTAATTTCTGTTTATCTATGAATATTTTGAACTCTCCCTCATTTCTGAATGCCAACTCTGCTGGATAGAGAATTCTTGGCTGGAAGTTTTTTTCTTTTAGTACCTTGACTATGCCATACCACTGGCTTCTTGCCTCCTTGTTTCAGATGAGAATTCAACTTTTAATTTTGTCAAGGTCCCCTTGTATGTGATAGATTTCTTTTCTCTTGCTATATTCAGTATTTTATCTTTGTCTTTAGCATTGGACAATTTGACAAGTATATGTCTTATAGTATGCCTATTAGGGTTTACACTGTTGGAGGTGTGTTGTGCTTCCTGGACATGTATGTCCATTACCTTCAATAGGGTTGGGCAGTTTTCATCCATTATTTCCTCCAACACACCTTCTGTCCCCTTTCCCTTCTCTTTTTCCCCTGGGATGCCTATAATGCATATGTTTTTGCATTTCGTGTTGTCATTCATATCCTTAAGTTCAGAATAGAGAGAAATAGAGAGAATAAATAAAAGGTTGGTAGGGTGAGAAGATAGGAAAAGAAAAGAGGAAAAAAAAACAATAAAAAAGAAAGAAAAAACAGAGGGAAAAGGAAAGAGAAATTAAAACAAGAAAAATTGAAGACCAAACAAGAGGAGAAAACAGGAGATAGAAAAAATAAGGAAAGAAAAGAAATAGTGTAGGTAGAAAAAATTGGTAAAAAGAAAGAAAAAAAGGGAAACAAATGGGAAACAACAAACAAGAAAAAAGTCAGCAGCAGCAAATTTTAAAAAGGAGAAAAAAAAGAAAACAAAAACAAGAAAAGGAAAAACAGCCTTTTCTCTTAGCTTCTCAGACTGCTAGTGTTCATCAATCAGTCACCCTGCAGCCTGCCATCTGCAGGTTTTGAACTGGGTTTTAGCAATAAATAAGTAAATAAATAAATAAGGAAAATAAGAAAGGAATCTTTCATTTAAAAATATAAGAGATCCAAAAAAGCTACTACAGAAAGAATGTCTACATGATCCCTGTCAAAATAGGAGCTGGATGGCTGATAAACCAATGGATCACTCCTCTAAGAAGAGCCAGGAATCAAATAAGGGACCTTATATATGCAAGGTGGGAATTCCTCCACTGAGCTAAACTGTCTCCTTAAGTTAGTTAGACTTTCAGAAAATCATCTGTCCCCTTTCCTTCCAGCAGGTTAGATTCCTAACAGTTTCCCAGAGTCCTGCTGATTAGGTGCCTCTCTGTCCCTGCCCCCTCTCTAGTCTAATTCCTCTCTTTATCAGGGTGGCTGGGCATGACAGCCTACCTGGGATCCCTCTCCTCTCACCCTGTCAAGTTGGGGTCCCTTCTGAGTTTTAAAGGGGGCTCACCTGGGCAAACTCACCACAAAGTAACCACTCTGCCCCTTCCGAGACCCTTGTTCCTCCCAGGAAATGCCCCCTCACACTTTGATCTGAGCAGCACCAATCCAGAGGCTCCACCTAGGCTGTTTGCCCTGAGGATGGGGTATATTTGCAGCTTCCAGCCAGAGGGATGAGCAATTCATGTTTTTTCTTTGGCTTCTTTCTCTTTCCAAAACCCTCGTAGATGAGTCAGGGCACCTTCCCCTTCTACATATCCAAAGCAGCTACTTCAGATAAGGTCTCTGTCCTCTCTCTGCTCCTTTGTTGTGAGAGAGTCAGACTACCTACCAACCTCGGCGCCACTTTCCCAGAACTCAGAAACCCACTTTTTTTTTTTTTAATTTTTAAATATTTATTTTTAATTTTTAATATATATATATTTTTAAGATACTTATATTACACAAAATGTTATACAAAAAATGATAAGGGATTCCCATATGCCTCACTCCCCATGCCTCCCACCCTTCCCCACATTAACAACTTCTTTCATTAGTGTGGTACATTCATTGCAATTGATGAACACATTTGGAGCATTGCCCCTAAACATGGACTATAGTTTACACTCTCTCTCACTCAATTCTGTAGGTCATGGCAGGATATATAATTACCTGTATCAGTCATTGCATTGTCATTCAGGACAATTCCAAGTCCCCAAAATGCCCCATATTATACCTCTTTTCCCTTTCCCTGATTTCAGCACCTCCAGTGGCCACTGTCTCCACATCAATGATACAACTTTTTCCATTACTAGAATACCAATAAGTCTATAGTAGAATAACAGTAAGTCCCCTCTAGTCCATATTTTATTCCCCAGTACTGAGGATTCTGGGATGGTGATGCTCACTCCACCTCTAATTGGGAAGGGGCCATGATCCCAAAAGGCTGATGAATGGGACTCTCTTGCTTCAGGTGTAGACTCTCTTGGTTCCTTGGTGTGGTGGTTGTCACCCTCACCTCCTTGTTAGTTGTCCTGGGTGAGCCAATGAACTGGAGAGTAGGTGTTGCAATTCCACTGAGGCTCAGGGTCCAACTGGCACCTGGACAGCCCAAAGATTCAAATCTCTTAGACATACACCTACCAACTCCAGCACCAACTATAGGTTCAAATAGAAGGGAGAGAAGAGGCACATGACAAGTAGTTACATCTGAGTCCACCTCTGTCATACTCAGAACCACAAACACTGAAGTAGGGCCCACTGGTGAGGCACCAAACTCCAGAGTTATCTGCCATGACCATAGGACCTGGGTGTCTCCAGAGTCCTCAGGAGCCCCACTATTTGGGGTAATATCTACTTTGGCAGTCTTTGAAATCCTGCTGAGACATGCATAAACCTTACCTCTGGGATGACCTCCTGACTCATTTTGAAGTATCTTAGCCATATAAACACATTTGGCTTTATCTTTTCCCCCTTTTATTCAAGGTCTTTTTCTAGTTGCATTGCTCATTGGTAGACACCCACTTTATTTATTTATTTATTTTTTAAGATTTATTTTTATTTATTTCTCCCCCACCCCCACCCTGGTTGTCTGTTCTCTGTGTCTATTTGCTGCATCTTTGTTTGCTTCTGTTGTTGTCAGCAGCATGGGAATCTGTGTTTCTTTTTGTTGTGTCATCTTGTTGTGTCAACTCTCCGTGTGTGCGGCGCCATTCCTGGGCAGGCTGAACTTTCTTTCGCGCTGGGCAGCTCTCCTTATGGGGTGCACTCCTTGCCCGTGGGGCTCCCCTACACAGGGGGCACCCCTGCGTGGCAGGGCACTCCTTGCGTGCATCAGCACTGCACATGGGCCAGCTGCACACCGGTCAGGGAGGCCCGGGGTTTGAACCGCGGACCTCCCATGTGGTAGATGGACGCCCTAACCACTGGGCCAAGTCTGCTTCCCATTTTTTTTTTTTTCAAAATGACCAAGCCTTTTTTATTTTTTTTAAGATTTATTTATTATTTATTTCTCTCCCCTTCCCCCCCACCCCGGCCGTCTGTTCTCTGTGTCTGTTTGCTGTGTTGTCTTTGTCTGCTTGTGTTGTTGTCAGCAGTACCAAGAATCTGTGTTTCTTTTTGTTTGGTCATCTTGTTGTGTCAGCTCTCCTTGTGTGTGGCGCCATTCCTGGACAGGCTGCACTTTCTTTCACTCTGGGCAGCTCTCCTTACGGGGCGCACTCCTTGCGGGTGGGGCTCCCCTAGGCGGGGGACACCCCTGCGTGGCAGGGCACTCCTTGCGCGCATCAGCACTGCACATGGGCCAGCTGCACACGAGTCAGGGAGGCCTGGGGTTTGAACCACAGACCTCCCATGTGGTAGACGGACGCCCTAACCACTGGGCCAAGTTCGCCGCCAACACCCACTTTAAATAAGATATGTCTAGAGTAAAAGAATAGAAATATATATACTTTCAAATATTAATCTAAAGAGAGTTAGAGTAGTTATATTAATATCAGATAAAATAAATTTCAGAGCAAGGAATATTACCAGGAGTAAAGAAACTCATTTCAAAGTGGCCATGGTGGCTGCTGGGTGCCGGGAATGGGAGGAAGAGAAGAGATGTGGAGGCATTCTCAGGACTTGGAGTTGTCCTGGGTGGTGCTGCAGGGACAATTGCCGGATATTGTGTGTCCTCCCATGGCCCACTGGATGGAACGTGGGAAAGTGTGGGCTATGGTGTGGAACACGGGACATGGGGTGCAGCGATGCCCGGAGATGTACTCACCAGACGCAATGGATGTGACATGATGATGGGGGAGAGTGTTACTGTGGGGGAAGTGGTGAGGTGGGGGTGGTGGGGGCGAATGGGGACCTCATATTTTTTTTAATGTAATATCTTTTTTAAAAAATGAATAAATTGAGTAGAATTTGGGGAAAAAAAAAGAACTAATTGATGTTCACTAAGTTTCCATGCTCTCCCTTCTGTTCCCAGCCTGCCTTGCTGTTGGGCTGGGGCCATGTCACTGGTCCCAGCAGTAGGAACGGGAGGAGAAGCCGCGTTCTCTTGTGAGTTAAGAGTAGATGTGCGTGTGGAGCTGGCCCACGCACAGTGCTGATGCACGCAAGGAGTGCCGTGCCATGCAGGGGTGTACCCGTGCAGGGGAGCTCCACACACGAGTGCACCCTGTAAGGAGAGCGGCCCAGCGAGAAAGAAAGTGCAGCCTGCTCAGGAATGGCACTGCACACACGGAGAGCTGACACAAGATGACGCTGTTGCTCAGAGATGTATTCACCAAATCCAATGAATGTCTCATGATGATGGAGGAGGTTGTTGTTATGGGGGGAGGAGTGGGGGGAGGGGGGTGGGGGGTATATGGGGACCTCATATTTTTTAATGTAATATTAAAAAAATAAATAAAGATAAAAAATGACTTTTGGTTAATCTTCGTTTCTTTTCCACTTATTCCCATTCCAATTGAGTTATCCAAAATAGAAGGAATTTGTGTTGATTTATTTTCTTCTTTCTAAATATTATGTCATAATATGCTTTTCCAACCATGAAAGTTAATTTAGGGACAGAAAGAAAATTGATAATGATCCATGAAATCTAGGCTATGCTCTATATATCCTCTGTGATAAAGACCACTTTAAATCTCTACTTAAAATCTTGCTGCAATCCAGGCATTGAAGGACAAATACTACATGACCTCAATGATATGAAATAAGAAAACCGAGCTACCTCAAAGAGCTAGAGACTGGATGATAGACTTAAAGGAAAATGGGGGTTAGAGGAAGGATGTAAGCTGACATCCAGCTATCTATGATAAGCTGGAGGTAAGTATTTGTACAAGGAAGGGATAAAATGGGGGCATAGGGTTACCTTTGGGTGGGGCTTTGTGGGCTTGAGGGGGGCTATATGGATGGGAGGATGGGTAATATTGCCCAAGAAATTGGGGGGAGGGTGGGGCAACACATGAACATAGGAGATTTTCAGGTATTTGGTTGAGAGTATAATGCTGAGAAAATTTTTTCAAAAATACGATGAGGAAGGTTACCTGTTTAAGATGCTTAAAGGGGATAATCCAATGCAGGACAGGCTCCTAGGGAGTATGTGAATGCTCATTTTGCCATAGTGGGTTATATCATTAGATAGAGACCCGTACATTGAGATCAAAGGTATACCCACATCCTGGGGAGGACTGATGCCCTCACATAGAGGGATTTCTATCTCTCAAGAGAAATGGTGGCTCCCAGTGCATTAGGGCAGTTGAACAGGTCAAGCCCTCAGCACTGTTGCAAGTATCTCTGAACATGGCCCTTCAAGCAATGAAGATTGACTGTTACTGTGGGCCCTAAGGGGAGGTGGAAACAGGTATTGAATAGATGGAATCAATGTAACTGTGTGGGCAATAGAAGTGTTCCACAAGATTATGCACGGATGGATATAAGACATGTTATATTGCACCAAAAATATATAGGGCCTGATAGGCTAAAATGTAAATCACAATGTAAAACATAAGATAACTAAAAACTTAGAAAATTGTATAGTCTGAAATATAAACCACAATGTTTTTTTTAGTTAATATTTTTTATTTTTTAATTCATTTTTTAAAAATATAACCTTCAAAAAATATGAGGTCCCCATTCACCCCCACTGCCCCCACCCCACCACTCCCCCCACAGCAACACTCTCCCCCGTGATAATGACACATCCATTGCATTGGTGAGTACATCTCTGGGCATCGTTGCACCTCATGGTCAATGGTCCACATCATAGCCCATACTCTCCCACGTTCCATCAAGTGGGCCATGGGAGGATCGACAATGTCCAGCAATTGCCCCTGCAGCACCACCCAGGACAACACCAAGTCCCGAAAATACCTCCACATCTCATCTCTTCCTCCCATTCCCCGCACCCAGCAGCCACCACGGTCACTTTTTCGACACCAATGCCACATTTTCTCGATTACTAACCACAATAGTTCATGAATAGAATATCAGTAAGTCCACTCTAATCCTTACTGTACTCCTCCTTCCTGTGGAACTTGGATTGGTTGTGTCCACTCCACATCTATGTCAAGAGGGGGCTTAGATTCCACATGGATACTAAATGCAATCCTCCTGCTTTCAGTTGTAGGCACTCTAGGCTCCATCGTGTGGTGGCTGATATTCTTCAACTCCATGTTAGCTGAGTGGGGTAAGTCCAATAAACCAGAGTGTAGGAGCTGAAGTCTGTTGATGCTCAGGGCCTGATATCATATTGTCAATCCAGAGATTCAAATCCCCTAGATATATCCCAACTACATTTCCAGTAAAGTAACAAGAAAGGCTTGTGGAAAGAAATCACATCTGAGTCCAGCTCCATCACACAGAAACACCCACTCCAAAGAAGGGCCAACTGACATGACAGTGAACTCCATCTGCCGTGACCGTAAAACATGTGGGTCTCTTTAGCCCTCAAAAGAACCAATACATAGGGTTGTATCTACTTTATCTGTCTCTGAGACTGCTCAGGTGTGCATAAGGGCAATCCCTCTGACAACCTCCAGCCTCTTTTTTAGAGACTCATAGCCATATAAACTCATTTGTCCTTTCCATTTCCCCCTTACTTTAGGTCAAACAGCATTTTTAACTCCTGTTATTATATGTAGACAGGGATATTCTGCTGATCCGTGTTGAACCTTTAACTCAAGGTCATTTTCAAGTTACGTCATCAGCTGGTACTTGGTAGTGATCCCTTGGTGCCAGGGAGGCTTATCCCTGGGTGTCATGTCCCACGCTGGGGAGAAAGCAGTGCATTTACATGCTGAGTTTGGCTTTGAGACTGGCCACATTTGAGTAACACGGAGGCTGTCAGGAGGGAACTCTCAGGCACAGTGCTGCTCTAGGCCTTGTTCTTATTTCAGGTGTATAGGCTCACAAGCATAGTCATTAGTATCAGGGGCTCATTGTTGGACCCTCATTCCTTCCTGGTCCTTGCTGTTGCACCCGGGGGACTGCTGCTGCTCCCCTAAGGACCATGGCAGAGCCCCCCCAGCCAGGAACCCAGCACCCCCCCAGCTGTTGTTTTCAATTGTTTCCACTATGAGTATATCCAAACATTTCTATGCACCCTGGACATATGCCCTGTCAATCATATGTCCCCTGTCAATAACATCCCATACCAGTATTCCTCCGCTGCCATTGTTGAACCACTCTGTGATCCAAAACTTCCTGAAAAGTGAAGCCCAATATAATGCCAGGTTCCCTTAATAGTAAAATGGAATATAGCAATGAGTTTAAAGGTTAGATATAGAATACATATTGATTTGGAAAAATTCTACATCCTAACTTTTTCTTTTCTTTTTTCCTAATTATTAAGCTGCTCTTCACAAGAGCTATAGATCCCAGTAATTCATATATACAATATACAGTACTCCCACATATCCTATATATAACCTTTTCCCTTCCACAGCGATAAT
The DNA here is from genome assembly GCF_030445035.2 of Dasypus novemcinctus. Classification (NCBI taxonomy): domain Eukaryota; kingdom Metazoa; phylum Chordata; class Mammalia; order Cingulata; family Dasypodidae; genus Dasypus; species Dasypus novemcinctus. Next base: position 32,408,421 of record NC_080697.1, read on the forward strand.
CTTTTAACATATTCATACCATATTTACCGAAACTGATGTACAGATATTGAGACAATAGCTTTCAAACAAGGGAACATTTGTGTTTACATTGTGGTTTATATTTTAGGCTATACAATTTTCTAAATTTTTAGTTATCCTATGTTTTACATTATGGTTTACATTATTAGTCTGTTGGCCCCTATATGTTTTTGGTGTAATATTACATGTTTTATATCCATCCTTGTGTACTCTTGTAAACACTTCTATTGCCCTCACAGTTATGTTGGTTCCATCTATTCAATATCTATTTCCCCCTCCCCTTGGGGCCCACAGTGACACTCAATCTTCATTTCTTGAGGAGCCATGTTCGGAGATACTTGCAACAGAGTTGAGGGCTTGACAGGCTCAACTGCTCTAATGCCCTGGGAGCCACCATTTCTCTTGAGAGATACAGTTCCCTTTATTTGATGGCATTAGTCCTCCCCAGGATGTGGGTATACCTTCACTCTCACTATATGGGTCTTTATCCAATGATATAACCCACTCTGGCAAAATGAGCAGCCACATATTCCCTAGGAGTCTGTCCTACATCAGATTATCCCCTTTAAGTATCTTAAACAGGTAACTTTCCTAATTACATTTTGAAAAGGTTTTCTCAGCATTATACTCTCAACCAACACCTGACAATCTCCTATGTTCATATGTTGCCCCACCCTCCCCCCAATTTCTTGGGCAATATTACCCATCCACCTAACCCTAGCCCCCCTCAAGCCCACAAAGCCATACCCAAAGGTAATCCTATGGCCCCATTTTATCCCTTCCTTGTATATACACTTACCTCCAGCTTATCATAGATTTCACCCATGTAGATGTCAGTTTACATCCTTCCTCTATCCCCCAATTTCCTGTAAGCCTATCTTCCAGTCACAAGCTCTCTGAGGCAGCTTGGTTTACTTATTTCATATCATTGAGGTCATGTAGTATTTGTCCTTCAATGCCTGGGTTGCTTCACTCAACATAAGGTTCTCAAGATTCATCCATGTTATCACGTGTGTTTGTAGTGTGTTCTTAAAGTTGAGTAGTATTCCATTGTATGTATATACCACATTTTATTGATCCACTCATCTGTCGATGGGCATTTGGGTTGATTCCAACTTTTGGTGATAGTGAACAATGCTGCTATGAACATTGATGTGCATATATCAGCTTGTGTCCTTGTTTTCAGTTCTGCTGGCTATATACCCAGCAGTGGAACTGCTGGGTCATATGGCAAATCTATGGTTGGATTTTTGTTGTTTTTTTTTCTTCAAATTCTACTCAATTTATTCATTTTTTTAAAAATATTACATTCAAAAAATATGAGGTCCCCATTCACCCCCACCGCCCCCACCCCACCACTCCCCTCACAGTAACACTCTCCCCCATCATCATGACACATCCATTGCATCTGGTGAGTACCTCTCTGGGCATCGCTGTACCCCATGGCCTGTGGTCCACACCATAGCCCACACTCTCCCACGTTCCATCAAGTGGGCCATGGGAGGATATACAATGTCCGGCAATTGTCCCTGCAGCACCACCCAGGACAACACCAAGTCCTGAAAATACCTCCACATCTCATCTCTTCCTCCCATTCCCCGCACCCAGCAGCCACCATGGCCACTTTTTCCACACCAATGCCATATTTTCTCGATTATTAACCACAATGGTTCATGAATAGAATATCAGTAAGTCCACTCTAATCCTTACTGTATTCCTCCTTCCTGTGGGCCTTGGCTTTGTTGTGTCCATTCCACATCTGTGTCAAGAGGGGGCTTAGATTCCACAGGGATAGTGAATGCAATCCTCCTGCTTTCAGTTGTAGGCACTCTAGGCTCCATCGTATGGTGGTTGACATTCTTCAACTCCATGTTAGATGAGTGGGGTAAGTCCAATAAATCAGAGTGTAGGAGCTGAAGTCTGTTGATGCTCAGGGCCTGGCTATCATATTGTCAATCCAGAGATTCAAATCCCCTAGATATATCTTAAACCCCAGCACCAACTACATTTCCAGTAAAGTAGCATGAAAGACTTGTGAAAAGAGATCACATCTGAATCCAGCTCCATCATGCAGAAACACCACCTCCAAAGAAGGGCCAACTGACATGGCACTGAACTCCATCTGCCATGACCATAGAACCTGTGGGTCTCTTTCACCCTCAAAAGAACCAATACCTGGGGTTGAATCTACTTTATCTGTCTCTGAGACTCTGCTCAGGTGTGCATAAGGGTAATTCTTCTGACAACCTCCAGCCTCTTTTTTAGAGACTCATAGCCATATGAACTCATTTGTCCTTTCCATTTCCCCCTTACTTTAGGTCAAACAGCATTTTTAACTCCTGTTATTATATGTAGACAGGGATATTCTGCTGGTCCACATTGAACCTTTAATTCAAGGTCATTTTCTAGTTACGTCATCAGCTGGTACTTGGTAGTGATCCCTTGGTGCCAGGGAGGCTCATCCCCGGGTGTCATGTTCCACGCTGGGGGAAAGGCATTGCATTTACATGCTGAGTTTGGCTTTGAGACTGGCCACACCGAGGCTGTCAGGAGGGAACTCTCAGGCACAGTGCTGCTCTAAGCCTTGTTCTTTTTTCAGGTGTATAGGCTCACAAGCATAGTCATTAGTATCAGGGGCTCACTGTTGGACCCTCATTCCCTCCTAGTCCTTGCCGTTGCACCTGCGGGACTGCTGCCGCTCCTCTAGGGACCACGACAGAGCCCCACCTGGCCAGAAACCCAGTACCCCCCCAGCTGTTGTTTTTAATTGTTTTTTGGTTAGTTTTTTGAGAAACCGCCAAACTTTCCTCCAGAATGGTTGGATCCTTCTGCATTCCCACCAGCAGTGAATGAATGTTCCCCTTTCTTCACATCCTCTCCAGCATTTGTATTCTTCTGTTTTATTCATAGCTGCCAATCTTATGGGAGTAAGATGGTATCTCATTGTAGTTTTGATTTGCATTTCCCTGATAGCTAGAGATTTGGAGATTTTTTCATGTGCTTTTTAGCCATTTGTATTTCTTCTTTGGAGAAGTGTCTGTTTAAATCTTTTACCCATTTTTTAAATGGGTTGTTTATCTTTTTATTTTCAAGATATAGGAGTTCTTTATATATGCAAGTTATAAGTCTCTTATCGGATATATGGTTGCCAAATATTTTCTCCCATTGTGTAGGGTCTCTTTTCACTTTCTTGACAAACTCCTTTGAGGTGCATGAGGCTTTAATTTTGAGGAAGTCCCATTTATCTATTTGTTCTTTTGCTGCTCATGCTTTTGGTGTGATGTTCATGAAGCCATTTCCTATTACAAGGTCTTGTAGATGTTTCCCTACGCTGCTTTCCAAAGTCTTTATGGTCTTGGCTCTTATATTTAGGTCTTTGAGTTGATCTTTGTGTAAGGTGTGAGATGGTAATCCTCTTTCATTCTTCTACATATGGCTATCCAGTTCTCCAGGCACCATTTGTTGAATAGGCCATTCTCTCCAAGTTGAGAGGGTTTGGTGACTTTATCAAATATTTTATGGCTATATATATGAGGTTCTATATCAGAACTTTCAATTCGATTCCATTGGTCTGTGTGTTTCTCCTTATGCCAATACCATGCTGTTTTCACTACCATAGCTTTGTAGTATGTTTTGAAGTCAGGTAGTGTGATTCTTCCAATTTCATTTTTCTTTTTCAATATGTCTTTGGCTATTCGGGGCCTCTTTCCTTTCCAAACAAATTTCATAGTTAGTTTTTCTAGTTCCTTAAAGAAGGCTGTGTTGATTTTTATTGGGATTGCATTGAATGTGTAGATCAGTTTTCATAGGATAGACATCTTAATAATATTTAGTCTTCCTATCCATGAACAGGGAATATTCTTCCATTTATTTAGGTCTTCTTTGATTTCCTTGAACAGTTGTGTGTAGTTCTCGGTGTATAAGTTTTTTACATCTTTAGTTAAATTTATTCCTAAATATTTGATTTTTTTATTTACTACTGTAAATGGTATTTGTTTCTTAATTTCCTCCTGATCTTGCTCATTATTGGTGTACAGAAATGCTACCGATTTTTGTGCATTGGTCTTATAACCTGCGACTTTACTAAACTCATTTATGAGTTCTAGAAGCATTGTTGTAGCCCCCTCAGGGTTTTCTATGTATAGGATCATGTCATCTGCAAATAATGAAATTTTGACTTCTTCCTTTCCAATTTGAATGCCTTTTATATCTGGTTCTTGCGTCAGTGCTTGAGGAAGTACTTCTAAGAAAATGTTAAATAGAAGGGGAGAGAGTGGGCATCCTTGTCTTGTTCCTGAATTTAGAGGGAAGGATTTTAGGATTTCTCCATTGTAAATGATGTTGGCTGTGGGTTTTTCATATATACTCTTTATCGTGTTCAAAAAATTTCCTTGTATTCCGATCTTTTGGAGTGTTTTTATCAAGGAAGGGTGCTGTATTTTGTCAAATGCTTTTTCTGCATCTATAGATATAATCATGTGATTTTTTTCCTTCAATCTGTTTATATGGTGTATTACATTGATTGATTTTCTTATGTTGAACCATCCTTGCATACCTGGAATGAATCCCACTTGGTCGTGGTGTGTAATTCATTTAATGTGTTGTTGAATATGATTAGCAAGTATTTTGTTAAGTATTTTTGCGTCTAGGTTCATTAGAGAAATTGGTCTGTAATTTTCCTTTCTTGTGGTGTCTTTGTTTGGCTTTGGTACTAGGGTAATGTTGGCATCATAGAAGGAGTTAGGCAATGTTCCTTCTGTTTTGATTTTTTGGAAGAGTTTCAGCAGGATTGGTGTTAGTTCTTTCAAGAATGTTTTGTAGAATTCACCTATGAAGCCATCTGGCCCTGGGCTCTTCTTAGTTGGGAGTTTTTAATGACTGATTCTATCTCTTTACTTGTGATTGGTTTGTTCAGGTCATCAGCTTCTTCTTTCATCAGTATAGGCTGCTTATGTGTTTCTAGGATTTTTTCCATTTCCTCTGAATTGTCATTTTTGTTGGAATATAGTTTTTCAAAGTATCCTCTGATGATAGTCTTTATTTCTGTAGGGCCAGTGGTGATATCTCCTTTCTAATTTCTTATTTTGTGTATTTGCATCTTCTCTCTTTTTTTCTTTGTTATTCACACTAAGGGTTTGTCAATTTTATTGATCTTCTCAAAAAACCAGCTCTTGGTCTTCTTTATCTTTTCAAGTGCTTTCTTATTTTCTATTTCATTTAGTTCTGCTCTTATCTTTGTTATTTCGTTCTTTCTTCTTCCTGTGGGATTACTTTGTTGGGTTTTTTTTACTAATTCCTCCAAATGTGCAGTTAATTCTTCAATTTTTGCTCTTTCTTCTTTTTTGATGTAAGAATTTATGGCTATAAATTTCCCTCTCAGTACTGCTTTTGCTGAATCCCATAAGTTTTGGTATGTTGTGTTATCATTATCATTTGTTTCAAGGTACTTATTGATTTCTTTTGAGATTTCCTCTTTGACCCACTGTTTTTCTAAGAGTGTGCTGTTTAATTTCCATATCTTGGTGTGAAACCTGGGCCTCTGGCCCTTGCAGATTTCCAGCTTCACTCCACTGTGGTCAGAGATATTATTTTGAATGGTTTCGATCCTTCTGAATTCATTAAGCCTTTCTTTGTGTCCTAGCATATGGTCTATCTTGGAGAATGATCCATGTGCACTTGAGAAAAATGTATATACTGCTGTGTTTTGGTGTAATGATCTGTACATGTCTATTAGATCCAGCTCCTCTAATATACTGTTCAAATATTTTGTTTCTTAATGATTCTCTTTTGAGATGTTCTGTCCAGAGTTGATAGTGGTGTATTAAAATCTCCCACTATAATTGTAGATGCATCTATTCTTTCACTTAGTTTTTCCAGTATGTTTGCCTCACGTATTTAGAGGCGCCCTTGTTAGGAGCATAAATATTTATGATTGTTTGTTTTTCTTGAGAGATTGTCCCTTTCACTAATATGTAGTATCCTTCTTGTCTCTCAGAATTGTTTCGCATTTAGAGTCTATTTTGTCTGATATTAATATAGCTACTCCTGCCTTTTTTTGGTTATTGTTTGCTTGTAAGATTGTTTTCCAACCATTCACTTTCAGCCTCCTTGAAGCTCTGGGTCTAACATGTGTCTCTTGTAGACAGCATATAGATGGGTCATATTTCCTTATCCAATGTCCCAGTCTGAATCTTTTGATAGGTGAGTTTAATCCGTTGACATTCAGTGTTATTACTTTCAAGGAATTATTTATGTTAGCCATATTTTGATTGAACTTGTGTTTGTCATATTTTCTTTGTTTTTTTTCTTCTCTTTTTGTCTTTTTTGTTGTTCTTACACTCTCCTTCAACTCTGCCTGTCCTGTTTTTTCCTTTCTTCCTGCAGAACTCCCTTTAGTATTTCTTGAAGGGGAGGTTTCTTGTTGGCATACTCTTTCAATTTCTGTTTATCTGTGAATATTTTGAACTCTCCATCATTTTTGAATGCTAGTTTAGCTGGGCAGAGTATTCTTGGTTGGAATTTTTTTTCTTTTTTTACCTTAACTATATCATACCACTGCCTTCTTGCCTCCATGATTTCAGATGAGAAATCAGCACTTACTCTTTTGGACCCTCCCTTGTATATGATGGTTTTCTTTTCTCTTGCTGCTTTTAGAATTTTCTCTTTGTCTTGAACATTGGATAATTTGACAAGTATATGTCTTGGGGTGGGCCTGTTGGGGGTTATGATGTTTGGGGTGCATTGTGATTCTTGGATATGTACATCTGTCTCTCTCAGTAGATTTGGGAAGTTTACAGTAATTATTTCCTGCAACACCCCTTCTGACTCCTTTCCCTTCTCTACTGCTTCTGGGATGCCTATAATACATATGTTTGTGCATTTTGCATTGTCATTCAGGTCCCTAAGTCCTAGCTGGATTTTTTCTATCTTTTTATCGATCAATTCTAGTACCTGTTTGATTTCCGATGTACTGTCTTCCACATTGCTAATTCTCTCCTCTGCCTCTTTTAATCTGCTGCTGTTTGCTGTCAGTGAATTTTTGATTTCTTGAACTGTGTTGTTCATTCCCATCATATCTGTTCTCTTTTTGCGTATGTCTGCAATTTCCTCTCCAACTGTTTTCTTCATATTGTTAAAACTCTTCCTTTACTTCATTAAGTTTGTCTCTGATATATGTTCTGAGATCTTTAATTACTTGTCTGAAGTTCTGCTCCCCTTCCTGGTTTTTAGTTTGTTCATTGAATTCAGCCATGTTTTCCTGATTACTGGTTTGGTTTGTAGTTTTTTGTTGCTGTCTGGTCATCATTTTGTCTTGACAGGTTTAATCAGTTCTTTATCTTCTTTGTCTAGTCTTGGGGATTAATTAGCTGTTGTTCTTGTGTAAGTATTATATCTTCTTTTTGTCACTTTGTTCTTCTTATTCTAATTTCTTGTAGCTGGCTAAGTTCACTTTGAAGGAAAATATTAGGGCCAGGGAAAGACAGTTGTGTAAAAAAGGAAAATGTGTAAAGTAGTATTGGTAATAAATGTTAAGAGCAACAATATGAGATCTGAGAGGATGGATATTAGACTCATGTAAGTTGTGTAGAGTTATAGCAGTAAGTAGAGTACCTATAATGAGGTAGTCATCTGAATATGGGAGGAATATAGTATGAATTAAAAAGCCAGTGTTTTCATGAGAGTAGGAAAGAGAAAAGAAAGACAATAGTATCAAGAGTGGATAAAAGACAGAAAACAAAACAAAGGTATTAGAAATTAAAAGTTAGACAATTTGGGGACCAAAGAAAGGGAGGTGGTATATAGGAGAGACAGTAGATGATGGAGGATATCAAGATGTGGAGGGAAAGGGATAGTGTAGGTGGCCAAAATCAATTCACACAGAAACAAGGCAATGGAGGATGAGGAAACCCAGCAAGTGTGAGTTGTTCCCTGCAGCACCTATTGTATAATTAAGATAAAATAAAATAAGAAGAAAAAGAGGGAAAAGAAAAAAAAGAGAAGAAAAAAGGGGGGGTGGGCAAAGAAAAGGGAGGGAAACAAGCAAGAAAAAGGAAAGAAGAAAGAGAAAGGGGGAAAAAAACCCTAAATAAATGAAAAAAGACCTTAGGGGATACAATGGGAGAAAAGACTAGGAGATAATGCAATATATTAGCAACCAGGACAATAAAAAAGAAAAGAAAAGAAAAGAAAAAAAGAAAAAACAAAACAAAACAAAAACTGCAAACGTCAAGGGCTAGGTCAATCAAGGACCTCAAATGGACCTCAGGGCATGGTGGATTCAGGGATGGGAAGTCTGTGATATTGCAGACTCAAGATGTGTGAGTCTCTGGGGTGTGGGCCACCAGGGTTTAGGGGACACAGACCTGGCAACCTCACATCTGGGTAACAGGGAGCCTGGGAGCACTGCAGTGCAACACAGCCTTCAGGTACCCCCCCAGCTGGGTGCCAGCCCTATGGGGGGGGTCACATCCACAAACTCTGACCCCTGTGTCAGAAACCCAAAATTCCCCATCTCACAAGAGTCTCTTCTGTTGCTGTGTCACCAATTCAACTTCAGGACACCTCCCGCCCTGCAAGCCCCCGAAACAGCCTGCTGGAGGCGCCTCTTTATTGTGACCAATTTAAGGACTGCTGCAGATTGGCAGCCAGGCCTAGGGGGCAGGGCTCTAGCCAGAAGCACTGATCTCTGTGTCAGAAACCCAAAATTTCATGCCTCGCAAAAGACTCCGCCATCTCTGTTTCACCTAATCGGCTTCCAGCCACCTCCCAACCTGCAAGCCCCCAAAACAGTCTGCTGGGGGCACCTCTTTATTGCAACCAATTTAAGGACCATTGCAGATCAGCAGCCAGGCCTAGGGGGCAGGGCTGTAGCTGGAAGCGCTGAACTTCATGTCAGAAATCCAAAATTCCAAGCCTCACAAAAGACTCCTCCGTCTGTTTCACCTAATCGTCTTCCAGACACCTCCCTCCCTGCAAGCCCCTGAAACAGCCTCCTGGTGATACCTCTTTATTGTGACCAATTTAAGGACCACTGCAGATCAGCAGCCAGGCCAAGGGGGTGGGCTCTAGCCAGAAGCACTGATATCCATGTCAGAAACCCAAAATTCCACACCTTGCAAAAACTCTGTCTCTGTCTCACCAAATCAGTTTCCAAAGACCTCCTGCCCTGCAAGCCCCTGAATAGCCTACTCAGGGCTTATGAATTCCCCAGCACTGCAGAGCCTCCAGGAATCACCACTGCCACGCTGCCCGCACCAGGGGGGAACATACTGCTTGCAGCCCCTATCTCCGTGTAAGAGAGCCTCAATTATACCTTTTACATGAATCTTCTCTGTCACCATCCCACCAAATTAATGTCCAGACACCTCCTGCCCTGCAAAATCCCGAAACAGCCTGGTCCTGAAGAATTTCCAACACTGCCCAGCTGCTTCTTTGCAGGAGAGACTATAAGGTGCACTCACTCAGACACCATCTTGCCCCACCTCCCCTAAACCACAATGTAAACCCAAATGTTACCTTGTTTGAAAGCTATTGTCTCAATATCTGTACATCAGTTTCAGTAAATATAGTATGAATACATAGAAAAATGATTGCTGTGGAAGGGAAAAGGGTTTTATGTTGGATATGTGGGAGTACTGTATATTGTATATATGAATTACTGTGATCTAAAACTTTTGTGAAGATAAACTTAATAATTAGGAAAAAAGAAAAAAATAGGATGTACACACTGAGGAAAAGACAGAAGTAGTTGCCTTGCCAATTTGCATACAGGGCAACACTTATTGCAGTGATGGAAGGCAAAACATCAAAAACAAAACTTTTGCATTTTTTAATTCTTTGATACCCCAATTTATTTTTACCTTAATTTTTCTAAATTAATATGTATTCTATATCTAACATTTTAACTCATCACTATATGTTGGAAACTGAGGCATGGTGGTCTCACAAAGGGAGACGTGCAGTTTCCATGGCTACACTTTTAACATAGAAATGCAGCAATTAAGCCTTTCAAGTCAACAAGATAGAGCTGTCCCAGCAGGGAGAAATATGAGCAAACACACTTTGTAGTTTGAAAGGAATACTAAATCTTTGTACTTTGAGATAAGTTCTTTAATTTATGAGTCTTGTTAATGTGTAGTTACACTGCTTGTTATCTCAATAGTTGGAGTATATATAATGCCACATGTAGAAAATAAAGTTGTCTGAGGAGTGACTGTTCGCAGACCCCCTGATCCCAGCTCTCTCTTTCTTTCTCTCTTTGTTTCACTCCCTCCTTTTCTCTTTCTTTCATTCGTGATACTTTTGGGTCCAAATCTCCAACATTTGGCACCCAACGTGGGGCCCAAAGAAGTTACTAAATCTTCCAAATCAGTATCGGGAACTGTGAAAAAGACCTCATCAAGGGTTGTGTGTGACGTCCAAAGCAGAGTGACTCCAGTCTTCAAGATTAAGTAATAACCTTTCCACGAAATCATCAGGGTAATGAGTAATCAAATGGGACATGTGTTAAAAACTTTGTTGAAAGCTAGAGGGGCACCTGTAAAAAGTTGTGAGTTAACAGAATTATTTGCTTTAATACAAAAGTGTTGTGGTTGGTTTCAGCCTCAGGGGTGTAATGTTTTCAATTTAAAACAGTGGAAACATGTAATGAAAGTTTTATGAAGAGCATATCAAAAAAGAGAATTCATTCCATTATCAGTATGGGCCTTATGCCACCAGATAGTGGTAGCCTTAGATCCTTTACAGTCTGAAGAAGGAGAGAAAGATGAAATTACTATATTTTCTAAGCCCATAAGTAAATTTGAAATGAAAGAAAGTAAATTGGAACAAGAGCAGGAGCTTGAGGCGAATGGGGAACTGTCAGGTTTTTTCCCTCATCCTGATATTAACCCTTTCATCAACAAAAGCTCAGTGCAGTGTCCTAATGAAATACCTTCTGTGTATCCAGTACAACCCTCTGCACCTACTGAATTGCCTTCTGTTACTAAGCTTAAGTTAGAAATGTTTTCAGATGTTGCCGATGCTTTGCTTTATGTTAAACAATTATTATCTGCTTTCCCCGTAACATTATATGTGATACCACCAGATACAAATAATCTGCAAGGGGGTGTTGAGTTTCATCCTGAGCCAATACCTTTTAAACTAGTGAAAGATTTAAAATGGGCAAAAATACTAAATAAAGTCCTTGTTAGTGAAATCAGGCTTGTAAGAAAACTCTCTGTTAAAGTGTTAACTAAGATAAGGAAACTATTCTGGCAGCAACTCTGCAAACCCCCTGCTCTCTACATGACAATGTAGCTGTGGGCTAATGGAGGTTAATAGAGTTAAGCCACTGAAAAAAGAGAAAAACATGGCAACATTGGTGTTCTGCTTTGTTTTCATGCTAATTCTGATTGGGCCTATTTAACCAAGATAATAAAATTAGTACAAAATTTTTATCAAGATTTAAAAAGGAATTTTCTGTTGTAAATCAATAGTTTATTCCTGAACTTCAAGTCTCAGAATAGTCTTACAGAGTAATAATACAAAAATGTGTGTTAACGGTCTGTCTAAACTGCTAAATAAGAGCTTAACTACATTTATGTTGCTCAAGTTATCTTAACTGATTGCTGATAACAAATAAAAACATTTCCAAGTACAAGCTTGTATGTTACAGGCAACATGGATTCCAGAAGAAATCTTAAAAAGTGAAATCTAAGATGTGATATAATGGAGAACTTAAAAACAGCTATACCAAGAAAGTAAGAATTATGAGTTAATTGTAAACTGTATGTTTCTGTTAATGTGTTGTAATTGTTTTGTGTCTGTTCAATGTCAGTGTATATTATGATACCTCCAGATGGCAATATAAATTAATAAGTAAAATTTTTTTAAAGAGCTCTACTCAAATGGCCAAAAATTAAATAAGTGCTTATATTAATACATAAGTTTAAATGTTAATAAGATCGCTACAATGATAAAAATTGTAAGTCTTGATTAACAAAATTACTATGTCTTTTCATAAAAAGTTGTTCTTGCCTAGATTGAAGTGAATAGTTTATTTTTCTTCACAGGATAAAATGAAGGATGTAAAACTTAAATGAATATTAAAGGAGGTTAAAAGTTTGTGGAAATGCTGACTGAAATTTAATAAGTTTTTTCTAAAAAGTGTGTTTTGTCCTAAAGTAGGATGGCTAATTTTCATAAACTCTTGGAACTTAAATGCATGTAGCAAGTTGTAGAAGGTATTGTGGTAACTGTAAGTAAGGAAATGTGTTCTGTGAAGGTAAAATTTGTCTTAAAATAATATAATTATAGTCTATATGGTTATAAATAATTATAAGAAATTTAATGAAGCATTGTTTAAATTAAGTGTTTAAATGGCTAATTCAAAAAAGGCATTATTAAACAAACCTGAATTAATAATAATAATTATAATAAAAGGTAATTTTATAGCAGGAAAACTTGGCAGCAGCCAGCCTCCCCTGACAACTTGCTTCTAGGAGACTGTTTCTGGTATTGCATGCTACAGAGTGAAGAAAATTTCATTATGTTAACAAGTTTTACTGTTAATGATAATTATACATTGTAAAAAGTTTGCCTGGTACCTTACATATGTGGAATGTATGGAATGTGTTTTTATTATTAAGGAAATAGGAGATGATTTTGTCCTAAGATAAAATGATTGACTATTGGAAAAGAGTACAGTGTGAAATAAAACCTGAATGAATACTGAAAGTGTAAAAGATTCATGGAAAAGAAATTTAAAGTTAAATAAAATTGATGAGTCTATCTATAAAATTTTTTTAAAGTTTAGTATCAAGTAGTATACTGATGTAAAGTTAGAAATTTTGTTCCTTCTCAGTCTCTTAAGTCATTAGTCTGTTTTGATAAAAGTTTTTATACTGAATAATCAGTATACAAAGAAAGTCTGTTTTATCAAAATAGCTGCTTGTGCTTTAACCTCATCATTTCCTCGGTGTTCCAAGAAGGAAAAGTCTTATCTCTTTTAAAAGAACATAACATTCAAACCTGCTTTCTCAAAATCAAATCCTGAAAAGTAGCCTTTTATTCCAAACTAATTACAAGAGATTTGTTCTTTTACCTTGAAAGAAAAATTAAAGTAATAGTTAAGTTCATTTAATATGTTATAAGTTGAATAGAAGGTGTTTGAAAGTGTTATAAAATTGACAGGTTTTTTTTTCTTTAACCCTCTGTTAATTAAAGTTGTATGAGTAAAAGGTTCCTATGAATGCTTAAGAGTGTATAAAGTTACCAATATTTCAGCATAATATTAAACAGAAGTACAATGTGGTTAATTATGGTTTTAATTATTATAAAAGGGTATGTGTCACAGAAACAACCTATTATCATAGATTAAAATAACAATACTGTAGTATGCAGCAGTCCAAATACTGCTAGTTTGTTGCAAGAAGTTAATATCCAGCTGTGTTGCTATCACTTTGTTTTAAACCTTGCTAAGACTTTCTTTAGTGTCTTCTTAGACAAATCAAGCCAGTTGGATTCCTCTATCTGTGGAAAACCCAACAATGGACTTTTGCAGTGCTTTTCAGGGCTATGTGCATAGCCCAACCATCTCTCCTGGCATGGTGATAATAATCTGGCTGCGTAGGAAAAAATCTGTAGCTGAAAACCTACTGATAACGTTAACCAGTAATCCTTTTTTTCAGAATTAAAAGAAACATCAGAGACAATAGTACCTTAAAAGCCTAAACTAGGCAAACAATTGGAACAAGCTGCAAAGTCCCTGCTGCTCTATTAAATTTTTAAATGTTGTTTGGTTGGGTAAGATAAAACTATACTTTCTGCTGTAATTAATAAAGTACAATGTTTTCTCATGTTAACAGAATTTGTAATATTGTTAAAATACTAAAAATCTTTCATCCCTCATTTAGCTCAAATATTAAAACCATTGTATGTATTAATTGAGAAAAGTCCTTCACAGAAGTAGGAAAACCTCCAGCAAGCTGCTTTAAATAATAACAAAAGGAAAGTAAACTGTGGACATTAACTTAGCCTATGAATTGGATTGGCAAGCACCAATATTGGCTTTGGGTGGTTTATGGCAAAGGCAAACCTAAACAAGTACCCCTTGGGTCTTAATCACAATTCTGGCCAAAAATTCAATATAAAAAGCAATTGTGTGCAATGTAGGAGGTCCTGCTAAAAGTAAAAGATTTAACCCAATAGTGCCTGGTCACTCTGAAAACTGCCATCCCTATCCAGGGGTGGATTGCAAATATTAAAAGCAAGACAGAAATGATGGACTGTTGTAAATCACCCTCAGATCTATGAAAAAACATCTGGAATACCTGCTAGTAGTAACAGGTGACTGTCTGTCATGTCCCTACCCACTAACATCCCTTTTAGGACTGTTGATGCAGATGCCTTTGTGAAGATCCAGGGCCCTACCACTGAAACCTGAGAAAAGGCAAAGTGGCTCCACTGAAAAGGCAAACATCAAAGTGTGTTGCAGGATGGAGAAACAATAGTGATGGCCAGAAGAAGAAAAGGCATCTGGATACCTGTGAAAATGATGCGGATTTGGCAGTTGTCTCCTGAAAGTCAATTATTGCTATATATGGTACAAGAATTCTTGAAATGGACTAGATGCTTTATTGGACTGCTTATTATAAGCTTTTTGGGACTGATTGAAATCATTAAAGCTGCTGCTACTGCTGTGGTAGCTTTAAATAATCAAGTTAATGATTTAGAATCAGCTGTTTTGCATATTGGAGATCAATTGTATAATTTAAACTTAAGGGGATCGAAATGTAATTAGAATGAAAGCAACTTTTGTATTACTCTTCTTGCCTATAATTCATCTGATATAGAATGGAGAAAAATTAAGAATCATTTGCTAGGCCATAAAAGTAATATCTCTCTGAAATAATTGAATTACAAAGGAAAATATTGGAAATGTCTCAAAATCAAACTCGTGTAGCCAATGATAAGGATATTTTTTCAGACATGATTTCATGTATTACAAAGTTTAATCCAGTTAATTGGTGGAAATCACAGCATTTCCTGTCAGCTTTAGGAATAGGTCTAATCATATTTGTTCTGTTACTCATGATTTTCACCTGTGCCAGACAGTGCTTTCGAAGAAAACTGCAAAGCGTAACAGCCATGGGACATGCGAATAATCTGGTGCTAGCAAAAGCACTTCAATAACTTCCCCAAGTTGAAGAGCTTGGCTGATAGTCAATGACGGGTAAGACTCTCAAAAGGAGGGCAACCTAAGAGAGGCACGGTCACCTCAACTAAAACAAAAAGGGGGAAATGTTGGAAACTGAGGCATGGTAGTCTCACAAAGGGAGACGTGCAGTTTCCATGGCTATGCTTTTAACATAGGAATGCAGCAATTAAGCCTTTCAAGTCAACAGGATAGAGCTGTCCAGGCAGGGAGAAATATGAGCAAACACACTTTGTAGTTTGAAAGGGATACTAAATGTTTGTACGTTGAGATAAGTTCTTTAATTTACAAGTCTTGTTAATGTGTAGTTACACTGCTTGTAATCTCAATAGTTGGAGTATATATAATGCCACATGTAGAAAATAAAGTTGTCTGAGGAGTGACTACTCACAGACCCCCTGATCCCAGCTCTCTCTTTCTTTTTCTCTTTCTTCCACTCTCTCCTTTTCTCTTTCTTTCATTCCTGATACCCTTCGGGTCCAAATCTCCAACACTATATTCCATTTTACTATTAATGGAACCTGGCAATATATTGGGCTTCACTTTTGAAGAAGTTTTGGATCACAGAGAGGTTCAACAATTGCAGGGGAGGAACACTGGTGTGGGATGTTATTGACAGGGGACACATGGTTGGCAGGGAGTTCTCCAGGGCATATATTCAGGGTACATAAAAATGTTTGGATATTTTCATAGTGGTTACAATTAAAAACAACAACTGAGGGAGTGCTGAGTTCCTAGCCAGGGGAGCTCTATCACAATACCTAAAGGAACAGCAACAACCTCCCAACTGCAATGGCAAAGACCAAAAAAGAAGGAAGGTCCAACAAAGAGCCCTTGATACTAATGACTATGCTTGTGAGCCTGTGCACCTGAAATAAGAACAAGGCCTAGAGCAGCAGGGTGCCTAAGAGTTACCTCCTGAGAGCCTCCATGTTGCTCAAATGTGGCCAGTCTCGAAACCAAACTCAGCATGTAAATGTGTTGCCTTCTCCCCGGCGTGGGACATGACTCCCGGGGATAAGCCTCCCTGGCACTGAGGGATTACTACCAAGTACCAGCTGATGATGTAACTAGAAAATGACCTTAAATAAAAGGGTCAACTCAGACCAGCAGAATATCTCAATCTACATATAATACCAGGAGATAAAAATGCTTTTTGATGTGAATAAAAAGGGGAAATGGAAAGAACAAATGAGTTTATATGGCTATGAGTCTCCAAAAAGAGCTGGGAGGTTATCAGAGGGGTTGCCCTTATGCACACTTGAGAAGAGTCCCAGAGACAGATAAAGTAGATACAACCCCAGGTATTGGTTCTTCTGAGGGCTACAGAGACCCACAGGTTCTATGGTCATGGCAGATGTCAATGGGCCCTACTTTGGAGTTTGTGTTTCTGTGTGATGGAGCTGGACTCAAATGTGATCTTTGTTCACAAGCCTCTCCTGTTTCTTTTTCCAGATCTGTAGTTGGCACTGGGGCTTAGTGTATACCCAGGGGACCTGAATCTCTGGACTGACCATGTGATAGCCAGGCCCTGAGCCTCAACAGACTTGCAACTCCTACACTCTGGTTTATTGGACTTACCCCACTCAGCTAACATGGAGGTGAAGAAGTTTGACCACCACACCAGGGAGCCAAGAGTGCCTACAACTGAAAGTGGGAGAATTGCATCCAGCACCCATGTGGAATCTAAGCCCCCTCTTGATATAGATGTGGAGTGGACACAACCGTTCTAAGGTCCACAGGATGGAGGAATAGAGTATAGATTAGAGTGGACTGACTGATATTCTATTCATGAACTATTGTGATTAGTAATGGAAGAAAATGTGGCATTGGTGTGGAGAAAATGGCCATGGTGGCTGCTGGGTGTGGGGAATGGGAGGAAGAGGAGATGTGGAGGCATTTCCTGGTGGTTGGAGTTGTCCTGGTGGTGCTGCAGAGACAGTTACAGGACATTGTATGTCTTCCCATGGCCTACTGGGTGGACTGTGGGAGAGTGTGGACTATGATGTGGACCGTTGACCATGAGGTGCAGCATTGCTCTGAGATGTATTCACCAAGTGCAATGAATGTCTAATGATGATGGAGGAGGTTGTTATTATGGGGGGAGGAGTGGGGTCAGTGGGGTCAGGAACATATGGGGACCTCATATTTTTTTAATGTAACATTAAAAAAATAAAGACAAAAAATAAAAAAAGAAATAAAATTTTAAAAATTATTCTAGTAGGAAAAAAAAAAATCTTGCTGAATATTCTATATAAAAGTTTTTTCATTCTCCTCCCTGGAAGAAATGTGGTTTTTACTGCTGGAAAGGGGACAAGTTATGTGACCATGATCACTTTTTTTCATCATTGTGGAGGAAAAAACAGAGTTTGCCTTGAGCCAAGGCTATAGGCAAAAAGCTGATGACTGCCAACTGGGAGGCAGAGTGTAAGGCAGATGATTGCTTTTATTAGAGAAATTTATACCTATAGTAGAAGAAAGATGTTTTTAAGTTAAGGGTAGATTTGTTGAAACTCTATAACTACTTGAGACTTAGAATTAAACATTCTTACTTGAGCCCATGAGATTGAGTGGAACCAAAATTAAATAGCAGTAATTGATAATGCCTGAGGATTAAATTTAAGTGTGTGCATTTCCTTACATCTTACTGAGACCATTCACTTTTCATTGTTTTGAAAATGGCATCTAAAAATACTATTTGGGTATGTTTTAAGGCTTAGTTTTCAATCTTGGTTGCACTTAAAATTACCTGAATTGCTTTTTAAACTGCCCATGCCCAAGCAGACCACACTTCAATCAATTTATTCATAATCCCTGAGAGAAGGACTCAGGCATCAAGTGTTTTTAAAAAATCACTTCCCTCTGGGTCCTGTGGTTTGGAGACCCTAAAATACAGCATCCTAACACATGGAATAGTTATCTTGTGATCAGCAGTATATGCTGATTAAATTTTTAGCAATCTATTGAGAATAATGAAATTGTAGGCACCTCCATCAGTAAAAATAACCTTTCAGGCCTCAAAAGAAGAGATATCTGTGTGTATTGGAGAGGAACAGGGATAAAACAGATAGAATGGAAAAGTCAGAGAAAGGAGGATGATAATAAAAGAGAAACCCATGGCTGGTATATTTCCTAAAAGTTCCCTTAACCCAGCACTGAAGTTTCTGTGGTTAAAAATCTAGCCTTACAATCACAAAGATCAACTTTAGAGCACTTTCCAGACGGCAATGAGGTCAGACCTGGTGAAGCTTTCTCTGAGATTAGACCGGAAAGTGGAAGCAGAGGGAAAAGGAGACCCCTTTTAATCTGCCCTATTGATAAGAAGGGAAAGAGTCACAGCTGCCACCCTGCCCTGCACATGCCCCCCACACTGCCAGTGCCTGCCTGAAAAGGTCTTCTTGCTTTCCTTTCCCCTTCCAGTTACCAAATTACCAGCATTATCCTTAGCCAACAAGTCTATTTTAAATCTCTTGGTTCAAACAACTGTTGTGGTTTCTGGCTCCTGGGTGATTTCTGGCTAAGAGGGCAACTGGGATGGAGAGGTACAGGAAGGAGAAGGGGCACTGGAAGGGGTCCCCAGTCATCAAGGTGTGGATGGAAAAAGGCTTCTGCTTGACCCATGTGTGTGGGTGAGGGTTTCCACCCTCTTGGTGACAGGTGTCCTCTTGGAGCCAGGGGTATGAGTGTGTCCCCCACTAGGAGAACTATAGCTTTGTGTCTGAGCAGGGTCTGCCCTCTTTGGAGACACTGGGAGGAGAAGGGAGGAATTGAAGAATCTCAGGTCGAGATCACTAGAGGTGATCCCAACAGCACAAAGCCATGGCTGGCCTCTCTAAATATGTGGCTTTAGAGGGACTGTGAAGACACCCACAACTCTGGGTATGCAAGACCTGACTGCCTAAACCAGGGACAGAAGCATCTTTGACTGATATGAACCATTGCCTTTTTTTAAATCTGAGGAACATAGAACATAAGATAGTCACAAAATAGAATAATAACTTGTGTAACGCAAACATGACAGTTGAATTATGAGCATGCACATAATAGAGTACACACATTTAACTGCTATTATGTTTTAAAATGCTTCTCTTCTAGGCATAGAAGTTCAGAAATATTGCTGGTGGGCTAACAAGCAACAGACAAAATCAGACCTTACACTGTAGTTTCTCCAACTGCAAGAGATCTAATTTTGCCTGAAAAAAAGAGCATATTCACTCCCTGTTGTCAAATATGCTAATAAAGACCTCAACCATAAGAAAATTAGATACAAAGCAGATTCATTTCCAGTGGGGAGAAAACTATTTACATCTTTGCCCACAAACTCCTCTTCTTTCTCAAAGTCTCTCAAGTCATTAGTCTCTTTTAATAAAAGTTTCCTGAATAATCAATATACAAAGAAAGTCTGTAAAGCTTCTTGTGCTTTAACCTCATCATTTCCTCAGTGTTTGAAGAAGAAAGGGTCTTATTTCTTTTAAAGGAATATAATGTTCTAAAATCAAATCCTGAAAAGCAGCTTTTTATTTCAAACTAATTGCAAGAGATTTATTCTTTTACCTTGAAAGAAAAATTAAAGTAATAGTTGAGTTCATTTAATATAAGTTGAATGGAAGGTGTTTAAAAGTGTTATAAAATTAACAGGTTTTTTTTCTTTAATGCTCTCTTAGTTAAAGTTGTGTGAGTAAGGTGTAGCTCAGTGATTATGTGCCAGCTTGGCTTCCCACATGCAAAGTCCAGGGTTCAATTCCCGGCCCCTGGTAACTCAAAAAAAAAAAAAAATCATTTGGGAAACGGACTTGGCCCAGTGGTTAGGGCGTCCATCTACCACATGGGAGGTCCGCGGTTCAAACCCCAGGCCTCCTTGACCCATGTGGAGCTGGCCCATGTGCACTGCTGATGTGCGCAAGGAGTGCCCTGCCACGGAGGGGTGTCCCCACGTGTAAGGGAGCCCCACACGCAAGGAGTGCACCCCGTAAGGAGAGCCACCCAGCATGAAAGAAAGTGCAGCCTGCCCAGGAATGGCACCGCCTACACTTCCCGTGCCGCTGACGACAACAGAAGCAGACAAAGAAACAAGACACGGCAAATGGACACAGAGAACAGACAACCAGGGGAGGAGGGGGATTAAATAAATAAATAAATAAATCTTAAAAAAAAAAAGTTGTATGAGTAAAATGTTCAAATGAATACTTAAGAGTGTATAAATTTACCAATATTTCAGCATAATATTAAACAGAAGTACAATGTGGTTAATTATGGTTTTAATTATTATAAAAAAAAGTATGTGTCACAGAAACAACCTCTTATCATAGACTAAAATAACAACACTGTAGTATGCAGCAGTCCAAATATTGCTAGTTTGTTGCAAAAAGTTAATGTCCAGCTGTGTCAGTATCACTTTGTTTTAAAACTTGCTAAGACTTTCTTTAGTGTCTTCTTAGACAGGTCAAGCCAGCCTGCATTCCTCTATCTGTGGAAAACCCAACAATGGACTTTTGCAGTGCTTTTTGGGGCTATGTGCATAGCCCAACCATCTCTCCTGGCATGGTGATAATAATCTAGTTGTGTAGAAAAAAATCTGTAGCTAAAACCCTACTGATGATGTTGCTAACCAGTAATCCTTTTTTCAAAATTAAAAGAAATACCAGAAACAACAGTATCTTATTTTAAGAGCCTGAACTAAGCAAACAATTGGGACAAGTTGCAAAGTCCCTGCTGCTTTATCAAATTCTTAAATGTTGTTTGGTTAGGTAAGATAAAACTATACTTTCTGCCATAATTGATAAAGTACAATGTTTTCTCATGTTAATAAAATTTGTAATATTGTTAAAATACTAAAAATCTTTCATCCCTCATTTAGCTCAAATATTAAAACCATTGTATGTATTAATTGGGAAAAGTCCTTCATGGAAGTAGGAAAACCTCCAGCAAGCTGCTTTAAATAATAATAAAAGGAAAGTAAACTGTGGACATTAACTTAGCCTATGAATTGGATGTGGCAACACCAATATTGGCTTTGGGTGGAGTTTGTGGCAAAGGCAAATCTAAACAAGTACCCCTTGGGTCTTAATCACAATTCTGGAAGGAGGCCAAAAATGCAATATAAAAAGCAATTGTGTGCAGCATAGGAGGTCCTGCTAAAAGTAAAAGATTTAACCCAATAGTGTCTGGTCACTCTGAAAACTGCCATCCCTATCCAGGGGTGGATTACAAATACTAAAAGCAAGACAGAAATGATGGACTCTTGTAAATCATCCTGAAATCTATGGAAAAAAAATCCAGGATACCTGCTAGTAGTAACAGGTGACTGTCTGTCATGTCCCTACCCACCCCACTAGCATCCCTTTTAGGACTGTTGACACAGATGCCTTTATAAAGATCCAGGGCCCTACCACTTAAATCTGAGAAAAGGCAAAGTGGATCCACTGAAAAGACAAACATCATGAGTACCAAACCTTGTGGTGCCTAGACCAGCAGTTCTGGCTGCCTGTTACTTCCCAACAGCTCATAGACATCCCCCATAACTTCCTGTGAGCATGGATTCAAGCAGTCCCTGGGCACCCACTCTTGGCCAAGTTCTGTGTTGCTCAGTAATTTGGTTGCAAGAAGCAGGTGCTCAGGCAAACTATTTTCCATAGCGCTGGGGTAAGAATAGAGCAGATGACAGTGGGACAAGGGGACTGGTACCTGGCTGCTTTCTCTTTCTCTGATTCCCATGGACACCAGCTCAGCTCTTCTCAGGCCCCACCTTCTCCTCCCTGCCTCGCTGTGCCTTTTCTCTCTGTTGACTGACTTTCTCAGCTTACTCCTGGGTTCTGCTCCCTCATCGCTTCAGCTTGCAGGCCATGTTCATTAGCCACATCTTTCCTTTAGGAGCTTAAAAACATTACATTTCAATGTTTTTATAGTGGAAGTGATCATTGTTTCTTCCCACAACTCTTGAAAAGTCTCGGGCCATTAGGAGCATTCTACCTCCAACGCACATGCAGATGCTCTTTCTTCCACCTGCTTATGAAAAGCTCCTCTCCTAAGTTACCTTCTCTTCCCTTCTTGGGGACACAGGGCCCTTCTCCTGGGGCTCTTTTGTGAACAACCACCCATCACCCCCAGGAGGCCTTGGGGGCTCCTAAACATGAGCAGGAAAAGCTTGATGGGCTTTGGCCAGCAGAGGGAGCCCTAGTGCCACACGGACTTGCTTTTTCCCTGTAGGCCAAGGGGTTGCCTTGGTGGGGCTCCTCGTTCCAATTAGCTCCCTGATGCCCCACCTGATATTTTTTGGCAACTGTGACTTCCTGATGTGGCCATTAGGTATTTTCATTCTTCCTGACCTCACAATGACCTGAAATGGCTTTGATTTTTCAAACATGGGATAGAAGATTGCATAGTAAAGAAGGAAATCATCTGCATTAAATTTGGATTCATTTAATCACACTTGCATGGGAGCTACACTTGCCTATTGCTACAGTGGTAAAAGGAAAATGGAGCTCAGATCTTAGAAGCCCACATTCCCAAGGCAGCTCCTCTCCTCTCTGCTGAGACTCTGATGTGTCTCTTTCACTCCCTGGGACTTACATTTCTTCACATGTAATATGGGAGAGAAAATATAGACTTTGGTATTTGTTAGGAATAATTGGGCTCTGTGAAAATGGCTTTTAAAAAAAGCAATGTGTCAAAGTGAAGGGCTATCCAAATATCTTTCACAGAGTTCATAAGGTCAAATGAAAGAAAAGGTTTATAGAATCTTGAAAATTAAGATAACAATAGTGCAATGTTTTCTTGAGAGGACTGAGATTTCTTTAAAATGAGCTCTTTGCAAGGCTGACTCCTTTCTCTGTCCATTCTCACTGGTCCTGTGTGAGAGTGTGTGCAAACTATCTTGTATTGGGGTGGTAATCAGCATATTTAATCCTAGCCTATCAGAAGAGACAAAGACCCTAGACACACTGGGTGTTGTCAAAACAAAACTTGCCCCAGACAATGCGCAATAGGCAAGGATGAGTTAATCATTGCCATCCTAATTGGGGAGAGACAGAACAAACTCTGCTGAAGCACAGGCTGGCCTGCTCTATGAGGCTGGGGGTGGGTGAGCAGAAATCCCAGGAACACTGGATGGAGGGGTCACACCTGGGGTGAGGGATTTACTGAGGCTGCTGCCATGAGGACCCCTGCCGGGAGGAAGTTCCTCAGCAGTGATATGGCCTCCTGGGGATCTGGCGGCTGGATGAGAGGAAGATGCAGGGAAGGAATTGCCTGGTCAGGGGCCTCTCTGCACCAGAGGAGCCTAAAGGCCTGAGTGAGGGGGAGCAGGGAGGGGAAGATCGGGTGCCAGTTTGAGATTTAGAAATATTAGGGTCTGAGAGTACCTTCTTTCCTTTGTTTTCCTGCATTCTGGGTGGCTTTTCTCTGTAGTCCCACAGCTACAAGATTAGTTTTGAGGTTGTCAGGACAAGGGTGGGTGCAGGCAGGGGCACTGTAGGAACTAGGTGGGCAGTTTGGTCAAGAGAAAGAAAACCAGTCCTGGTCAGGGTCCTGTGGCCCCTGCCATGAAGTGTGAACCCTTTAGGTGCCAGATCCCAGGTAGGTCCTGGGGCCCCCAAAAAAGGGGCAGAGAGTCTAGGATGGTGCTTGGGGGACTCAAGGCCATTGCAGTTTACCAACCAGGACAGTAGTGTCTCCACCTGCTGTTTTACAAGTTCCCACAAAGACTTTTTCTTCCCTGTGGCAGACTCATGGCATCAAACAGCTTGCACAGAAGCTCAAGGTAAAGAGAAGACACTGAGCTGCACACAAAATACACAAGGGAGGATGCCATTCCCAGGAGGCCAGCCAGGGTGAGGAGGGGAGTAGGACAGATGTAGTCAAGAGGAAAGGCCAGAGCCAGGGTCACAGCCACTCAGCTGGCCACCCCCCAATTCCCCTAGCATCTGGAAGCCCCCAAGGCTTTCTTGAGACCATCAGTGAATATGCATATGTTTGTCTATTTCACAAGCTGTCCAGGCCCCACTCAAGGCAAACAATATTATGGACTTTCAATATGGACTTTACCTTTGTTTTATTGAGATATAATTATAACTTTAGCCTTTTAAAGTGCCACTGTCAGTGTATTTAGTATATTCAGAAGGTTGTAAAACCATAATGACTATCCAATCCCAGAAGTTTTTCATCAGTTCTAAATGAAATCCTGGACCCAATAGCAGTCACTTCCCCCCAACCACCCTTAACTCCCCAAGCAATCACTAATCTATGTTCTCTTATGGATTTGCATAGTGTGGATCCTTCATACCAATGGAATCCTCTAGGTGGCCTCTAGTGTCCAGCCTCTTTCACTTACCATAACGTTCTTCAAGTCCCTCCCATTCTAGCATATACCTCTACTTCCTTATGTCTTATGGCTGAGAATATCCTATTGTATGGACAAACCATATTTTCTATAAACCTTCCTCATTTAATGGGCATTGGAATTGTTTGTTTCTGGCTATTATCATACCAAACTTATCCCAGACTTGGCCATAAGGCTCTGCAGTTGGCTCCTTGCATGTTTTGACACCACTCCTGTGGGGTCTGGTACATTCCTTGCTCTCCAGGATGCAATGATCGTTAGGTTTCTCTCACATATTTCCTGTGCAAGACCTGGCCTCACACATACCTTCCAGGTGGCCTCTTTTCTTTTCATGGAAAATAGCATTTAGAGACCACAACCTGGACATGAGAGGAGGATTTTGCTACCAGATTTTCTTTACTTACAGACCTGTTCAATAAATAGAGCTAGAAATTCTATATTATTTACAGTGAAAATGGATTAGTTCGAACATACATCTGGGATATATATCAGGGAAGTGCCTGCCTGGCCTGGCCCACTGAGGTTGGGGTGAACAAAACTACTTGCCCAGGCAGACTTGGGAAGGGGGACTCTGAGCTGGCAGGCAACAGGGCTATTTAGAATTTCCCCTTTCAGAACTTGGGTCCCTTCTTCATACTCCCCAGAAACGCTGAGATAGCTCTGTTCTTGCCCTTGGCATCCATGGGTGTGTTCTGCCTCATGAGAAGAAAATGATGATGGGCCAAGGGATCCATAGTGTAGTAAACATTTGCACTGTGCAGGATCTGCAGCACTGAGGGGTGGGACAAAGGGGTGGTCAGCTGTGTTCTGGAGGACCCCAGGACACTCCAACCCTTTATGTCCCTACTAGAGCAGGCCCCAGTCATTCTCCATTCCAACTCCAGGACCCAAAAGGAGCCCTGGGAATGACATCTGCCTGAAGGAAAGACTCTGCAGAGGTGCAGCTAACAATGAAGGACCCTTGTTTAAAGAGTGACTCTGACTCCTAACTGCCACCCTCAGAATGGAGCTGACAGGTCATCTGCTCCTGCCACCATGCCCTGCCACCTTCACTGCTCAGAATCTTAGGGCCAAAATTGGCTTTCTAGAACCCAGTGTACATACCCAAATCCAGCACTACCCAGGACAAGACTACTGAGGCCCAACAAAGACCACCTGAGTCAGGCCTCCTGAGCAGGTTCCTAAAGTATTTATACTTTGACCCTAATTTCCTTCTGTTTTCTTGGCCTAGAACCAAGCAAGAAAGAAGCACGGGGTTGGAGTTCCTGCTCTGGCCTCAGTGATGTAGCTACTTTCCTTTCTTAACATCTCCAGTCCTCAGTCTTCCTGTTCTCTAGGACAGGTCCTTCTGCCCTATTTCACACCTCACAGCTCCAATTTCTCATTTGAAAGATGGGAGAGGATTCAGAACCCACTTCTAGGAATGGTGGGAGTCATTTTAATTTGCCTAGCCTAGTGGCTGGGAGAGGGGGATCAGCACACTGAGAAGAATACAGTTACCCTAATTGTGCACAGACATACTATGTGTGCATTTGATGGTTAATTTTCTCTCCCCAATGGGGATAAGAAGCAGGCCCAGGAGCATGAGTAACTGATCTAAGGACTGTGCTGTTCTGGATTCTTTCACTTTTGCACTTTCTGGAACACTGATGTATCTCCCAAGAGCCTGCAAAGGGGATCAAGGACATTCTGTCTAGTTTTTGCTACAATAAAGGCATGGCCTGGAGCATATTTGGTACTTGTGCCCACCAGTCATGCTGCTTTCTGTGGGAAACAAAGGCATGTTGTTTCCATGGTAGCAAGTTACTTTCTGACCGCTGGGTCATGCTGTCCCTGGAGATGTATGTGCAGGTGGCTAATCTCTCTGTGAAACACAACATTCCAGCAGTACCCAGACTTGATATCTCAAGTAACCTGGGCAACAAGATTTATGAGTATACTTGTTTCAATAACTTAATAGAACATCTTAGGCTTTAGTTACTCTCTTATCCACTGTGCACTGTGTTTTCATTAATGAAGTTATGGGGATAGTTAGCTAGAATAGTTGCTGGTTCTCACGGTTGCTTGGGGTATATAAAGAAACCCCTGATATTAATAAACTTGTCTGATGAGCTTGAGGCTTCAATGCTCGCAGATCCCCTGAACCCAGTCTTTCTTTATCTTTCATTCCCGATACCCTTGGGTCCATCTTCTCCCACAAGTGGTGCCTAAAACGTGGGGCCCGAGGCAATAACTAGCAGAGATTCTTCCACGACAGTATCGGGAATGAGGAAACAGAAAAGCCTTCTTTAAGGTAAGAGCGTCAGTAGTAGTAACCCGGGTTTGGCATTGCCGTGTATAAATATATTTTAATATTGTTTCCGCTAGCATCAGGGTATGGGTAATCAGCCAGGACGCTGGGAAGAATATTCACAAGTTTTAAAAATGCTTTTACATATGGTTGGTGTCACAATAAAAACAGCAGATTTACTTGAGTTTTTTGCCTTAGTTCAGAAACATTGTTACTGGTTTCAGCCTCAGGGGCATAATGTTTTAAATTTGAAACAGTGGAAATGTGTAATGAAAGCTTTAGGAAGAGTATATCAAAGAGGGGAGTCCATTCCTTTATCTGTGTGGGCTTTGTGCCAGCAAATTGCTGCCGCCTTAGATCCTTTACAGTCTGAAGAAGGAGAGAAAGATGAAATTACTATATTTTCCAAGCCCATAAGTAAATTTAAAATGAAAGAAAGTAAATTGGAACAAAAACAGGAGGTTGAGGCGAATGGGGAACCATCATGTTTTTTCCCCTCATCCTGATATTAACCCTTTCATCAATAAAAACTCAGTGAAGTGTCTTAATGAAATATCTTCTGTGTAGCCAGTACAACTCTCTGCACCTACTGAATTGCCTTCTGTTACTAAGCCTAAATTAGAAATGTTTTCAGATGTTACCGATGCTTTGCCTTATGTTAAACAATTACTATCTGCTTTCCCAGTAACATTACATGCGTATGATACCACCAGATTCAAAGAATTTGCAAGGGGGTGTCAAGTTTCATCCTGAGCCAAAAACTTTTAAACTATTGAAAGATTTAAAATGGGCAAAGATACTAAATAAAGTCCTTGTTAGTGAAATCAGGCTTGTAAGAAAACTCTCTGTTAAAGTGTTAACTAAGATAAGGAAACTGTTCTGGCAGCAACTCTGCAAACCCCCTGCTGTCTACATGATAATGTAGCTGCGGGCTATTGGGGGTTAACAGAGTTAAGCCACTGAAAAAAGAGAAAAACATGGCAACATTGGTGTTCTGTTTTATTTCCATGCTAATTCTAATTGTGCTTATTTAACCAAGATATTAAAATTAGTACAAAAATTTTTATCAAGGTTTAAAAAGGAATTTTGTTTTAAATCAATAGTTTACTCCTGAACTTCAAGTCTCAGTATAGTCTTACAGAATAATAATCCAAAAATGTGTGTTAATGGTCTAAACTGCTAAATTAGAGCTTAACTACATTTATGTTGCTCAAGTTATCTTAACTGATTGCTGATAACTAATAAAAATGTTTCCAAGTACAAGCTTGCATGTTACAGGCAACATGGATTCCAGAAGAAATCTTAATAAGAACTTAAAAACAGCTATACCAAAAAAGTAAGAATTATGAGTTAATTGCAAACTGTATGTTTCTGTTAATGTGTTGTAATTGTTTTGTGTTTGTGTGTTCATTCAATGTCAGTGTATATTTTGATACCTCTGGATGGTAATATAAATTAATAAAAATTTATAAAAGAGCTCTATTCAAATGGCCAAAAATTAAATAAGAGCTTATATTAATACATAAGTCTAAATGTTAATAAGATCTCTACAATGATAAAAATTGTGAGTCTTGATTAACAAAATTACTGTCTTTTTATAAAAAGTTGTTCTTGCCTAGATTGAAATGAATAACTTATTTTTCTTCACAGGATAATATGAAGGATGTAAAACTTAAATGAATATTAAAAAGGTTAAAAGTTTGTGAGAATGCTAACTGAAATTTAATACATTTTTGCAAAAAGGTGTGTTTTGTCCTAAAGTAGGATGGCTAATTTTCATAAACTCTTGGAACTTAAATGCATGTGGCAAGTTGTAGAAAGTATTGTGGTAACTTTAAGTAAAGAAATGTGTTCTGTAAAAGTAAAATTTGTCTTAAAATAATATAATTATAATCTATATGGTTATAAATAATTATAAAAAGTCTTATGAAGCATTGTTTAAATTAAAGTGTTTAAATGTCTAATTCCAAAAAGTCATTATTAAACAAACCTGAATTAATAATAATAATAAAAGGTAATTTTATAATGGGAAAATTCATCAGCAGCCAGCCTCCCCTGACAACTTGCTTCTAAGGGACTGTTTCTAATATTGCATGCTACTAAGTCTTTAAAGTGAAGAAAAGTTTATTATTTTAACAAGCTTCTTTAGTGTTGATGGTATTATATGTTGTAAGAAGTTTGCCTGGTAACTTAGTATGTAAGATATATAGAATGTGCTTTTATTATTAAAGAAACAGGAAATGATTTTGTCCTAAGATAAAATAATTGGTTATTAAGAAAGAACAAAATATGGAACAAAACCTAGGTGAATACTGAAAGTGTAGAAGGTTCGTGGAAAAGAAATTTTTATGATTAAAGTTAAATAAAATTTAATGGATCTATCTATAAAATTTTAAAAGGTTTAGTATCAAGTAGTATACTAAGGCAAACTTAAAATTTTGTTCTTTCTCAAAACCTCTCAAGTCATTAATCTGTTTTGGTAAAAGCTTTTATCCTGAATAATCTATATATAAAGAAAGTCTGTTTTATCAAAATTAATTCTTGTGCTTTAACCTCATAATTTCCTCGGTGTTCCAAGAAGGAAAAGTTTTATCTCTATTAAAAGAACATAACATTCAAACCTGTTTTCTCAAAATTAAACCCTGAAAAGTAGCCTTTTATTCCAAACTAATTATAAGAGATTTGTTCTTTTACCTTGAAAGAAAAATTAAAGTAATAATTAAGTTCATTTAATATGTTATAAGTTGGATAAAAGGTGTTTTAAAGGTTATAAAATTAACAAGTTTTTTCTTTCCTTTAACCCTCTGTTAAAGTTGTATGAGTAAAAGGTTTCTATAAATGCTTAAAAGTGTATAAAGTTACCAATATTTCAGCATAATATTAAAAAGAAAAGTACAATGTGGTTAATTATGGTTTTAATAATTATAAAAAAGTGTGTGTCACAGAAACAACCTCTTATCATAGATTAAAGTAACAACACTGTAGTATGCAGCTATCCCAGACACTGCTAGTTTATTTCAAGAAGTTAATGTCCAGCTGTGTTGCTATCACTTCGTTTTAAAACTTGCTAAAACTTTCTTTAGTGTCTTCTTAAACAAATCAAGCCAGCTGCATTCCTCTATCTGTAAAAAACCCAACAGTAAACTTTTGCAGTGCTTTTCAGGGCTATGTGCATAACCCAACCATCTTGTACAGTATTTACTGATAGTAATAGTAATAAAAAAGTAGCATATGTTACTTCTCAAAAAGAACAGGTTTGACAAACTCCTTATTGATCTGCTCAACGCACAGAGCTTTCAGCCATCATTAAGGTTTTACAAACATTTCAAGAGCCCTTAAATATTGTCTCTGATTCTGAATATGTGTGTTTAACTGTAGCTCATATTGAAACAGCTCATATTTTTATTACTAATGAATTATCTCAACTTTTTGCCCGCCTTCAAGCTCTCATTCAGCAAAGAAGTCAGCCCATATGTATATTACTCATAGTCGATCTCGTTCTTCCCTTCCTGGTCCTCTAGCTACACAAAATGCAAGGGCTGATTTATTAGTAGGATGTTTGCAGGATGCAGTAAATATCATATATTAACTCATATTAATATCAAGGGACTTAAACATAAATTTCCTCAATTAACAAAACATCAAGCTCAAGAAATTATTTGTACCTGTCCCACCTGTGGACCCTTAACTACAGTGCCTTTTCAGGCTGGGTCTAATCCCAGAGGCCTGGCTCCTAATCAGCTGTGGCAGATGGATGTTATTCACATACCATCATTTGGTAAACTACAATATGTCCATGTTTGCATTAATACTTACTCTCATTTTTTGTGGGCTACTGCACAAAGTGGTGAATGTTTTCATCATGTTCGCTCACAACTCTAGTCTGCTTTTGCTGTAATGGGATGCCCTCTGAAAATTAAAACTGATAATGGACCTTCTTACATTAGTAAATCCTTTGAATCTTTCTGTTTAAAATATGGTACTGAACATGTTACCAGCATTCCTTATAATCCTACAGGTCAAGCCATAGTTGAACACAGCCATCATACTCTAAAAACTATGCTTTTAAAACAAAAAGGGGGAGATGATGGTATTATAACACCAAAAGATCAATTGGCAAAGGCTTTATTTACTTTAAATTTTCTTTTTTTTTAATAAAGATTTATTTATTTATTTAATTCCCCCCCTCCCCCGGTTGTCTGTTCTGTGTCTATTTGCTGCATCTTGTTTCTTTGTCCACTTCTGTTGTCGTCAACGGCACAGGAAGTGTGGGTGGCACCATTCCTGGGCAGGCTGCACTTTTTTCGTGCTGGGCGGCTCTCCTTACGGGGCACACTCCTTGCGCGTGGGGCTCCCCTATGCGGGGGACACCCCTGCGTGGCGCAGCACTCCTTGCACGCATCAGCACTGCGCATGGGCCAGCTCCACACGGGTCAAGGAGGCCCGGGGTTTGAACCGCGGACCTCCCATGTGGTAGACGGACACCCTAACCACTGGGCCAAGTCCGTTTCCCTAAATTTTCTTAATGTTTATAATTCATTGACACCTACGGTATGTCACTTTGGAAAATGTCAGACATCTACAGTGGACGCAGGAAATGAAGATCAATATTCTGGAAAGATATTTTAAGCAATGGATGGAAAAAAGGCAGGATTAAAGTAAGGGGGCGAGGCTATGCTCTTATCATTTCAGAAAATGGAGAACAAATTTGGCTACCTGCAAAGAGGATTAAACCCTGGAATGAAGAGATGGGGTCTCCTGCAACTTCTGATGGTGGTGATCATAAGTAATGAAGAAGCTGCCAGTAATTACACTTATTGGGCCTATATACCTAACCCCCCATTACTTAAAGTGTTAACCTGGAAAGATCCATTCTTTCATATATATCTGAATAAAATCCATATATTTCCTGGACCAATTGATGATTGATTGCCAATTAAACCCTATGAGGAAGGACAAAGAATCTATAATCTGGTATTACTATTTGATTATCGACCTTTATGCATTGGTAACCATCCTTCCTGTATGTATGTTAAAAATCGGGCCATAAGTATCTTCAAAAATAATAATACTCAGTTTATTGTGATTTTATGTCCCTCTTACGATTTAATCATGACTAAAAATCCTACTTATGATTGTCCACAAAAAGAAAGTAGGGATAAAGAAGGATGGCAAGAGTGCCATATGGGAAGAGGATCTGTCGCTTTTAATGATTCCTATGGAATAGTGTGGAAGAGTGCCCCAATGGGGAGTCCCTCTCCATATAATGACAGATTTATTTGGTATGGTCTAAATAGTAAAGGACAGCAAATTAGTAATATGCAATATCCATTTCATGAATTCTTAAATCATGATGAAAAAATAATCTTTACTAAAAATAATAGTGATTTGAAATATATAGGAAAATGGATACCTACTCCATGGTGTGATGTTACATCTATACATATTCAAAAGAACTTATGGAAAGTTTTCCTAGAAATAGCTCCTACTATAGAATGGATTGGGAATAATAGTAAGTATGGTCAATATCTGCATTTAAATCAAATTCATCATCTTCAGGCGTGTGTAAAAGATGCTTATGTGTTTGTGGTTGGAAAATTAACTATAACTGAGAATGCTCTATTTTATAAAAGTGGGGCCTTGCATACTTATTTGTCTGAGAACATTTTACAGAATGGAGACTTCATCACAATGGCTCAAAGGCAGCGGGGAGTGTGGATTCCAGTGCGACTGAACCGAATTTGGCAATCATCACCTGAGAGTCAACTGCTGTTCCATATGGCTCGAGAAATCCTGGAGCGCTTCAAGCAGTTTGTGGGACTGATAATAGCTGGCATCTTAGGACTGATTGGTGTCATTGCAGCTGCCACTATAGCTATCATGGCCTTGCATGAGACGGTGCAGACCCAACAATATGTGCATGAATGGCATAAGAATGCTAGTGACTTATGGCATAGTCAAGAATATATTGATGGAGAATTAAACAGTAGAGTTAATAATTTAGAATCAGCTGTTTTGCATATTGGAGATCAATTGTATAATTTAAACTTAAGGGGATTGAAATGTGATTGGAATGAAAGTAACTTTTGTATTACTCCACTTGCTTATAATAATTCTATATTTGATTAGGAAAAGATTAAAAATCATTTAATAGGTCATAAAGGTAATATGTCATTAGAAATAGAAGAATTACAGAAAAAGATATTAGAAATGTCTCATAATCAGATTTATGTAGCTGAAGATAAGGATATCTTTAATGATTTAATTTCTCATATTAATAAGATTAATCCAGTAGATTGATGGAAGTCTCAGCATTTTTTATCAGCATTAGGAATAGGACTTTGTGTATTAATCTTGTTGCTTATTGTGGTTGCTTGTCTGGGACGAGAAATATGCCAAAGACTGCACCATGTTGACGCGATGGGACAAGCTAATAATTTGGTACTTACTAAAACCCTGATATAATTTCCCATGGTCAGAGCGCTTGACTGGTAGTCAGTGACGGGTAAGACTCTCAGAGGAGGGCAACCTAAGACAGGCACAGTCACCCTGACTAAAACAAAAAGGGGGAAATGTGGGAAACATAGGCATGTTGTTTCCATGGTAGCAAGTTACTTTCTGACCACTGGGTCATGCTGTCCCTGGAGATGTACGTGCAGGTGGCTAATCTCTCTGTGAAACACAACATTCCAGCAGTACCCAGACTTGATATCTCAAGTAACCTGGGCAACAAGATTTATGAGTATACTTGTTTCAATAACTTAATAGAACATCTTAGGCTTTAGTTACTCTCTTATCCACTGTGCACTGTGTTTTCATTAATGAAGTTATGGGGATAGTTAGCTAGAATAGTTGCTGGTTCTCACGGTTGCTTGGGGTATATAAAGAAACCCCTGATATTAATAAACTTGTCTGATGAGCTTGAGGCTTCAATGCTCGCAGATCCCCTGAACCCAGTCTTTCTTTATCTTTCATTCCTAATACCCTTGGGTCCATCTTCTCCCACAGCTTTTGGAGGTGCAGTATCACAGGATGCCCTTCAAGTTGAGCCCCTCTGCTTGGCCATCTTGCTCATGGACCAAGATGTAAAGCCTTTTCTCTGGGTACCTCAATGGTGTTAGCTTTGAACTTGGTTTCCCAATATCTGGGTCATGCCCAGGGGAGGGTACACAAGGGAGATAGAGCATATAGGGAAAAGATGGTGTGGGCCCTGAGGGCTACCCTGAGCAGCTTGTTTTTGGACAGGGTGCCTTCTTATGCTGGAACCAGAAGGCCTTGGATCTTCAGGCTGTGGACATGGCTCATGCCTACCCCCTCCAACACTGCCCACTTCAACTCTCCTCCTGACTTACTTCAATCCTCTGATATGATTTGTACCAGCTTGTAGTCTCCTGGCTTGTCTTTATGTAGGTTGTGTTCTTCCAGGACCTTGCAGATCACAGCTGGAGCCCTATCTTGCTTGGCCACCTGTAGTGGATGAAGAAACAGGTTCTCAGGGCCAAGGTCCTAGAGCCTGTCCCCCCATGGTGCAGCTGTCAGAGACCCTATGGGCCTCCTCTGTTCAGGGTCTCATGGGGTCACAGGGTCTTCCCTTGCACCCACAGGAAGACCATGGAATGAGGGGGTCTTTTCCAATCACTCCTTATCCCATCTCCTATAAGAACCTACACCTCTGTCTTGAAGTTGTTTTCCAGTGTGGGTCAAACCCCTGCCCTGTAGGCTGAACCCTGTCCCCTGGGTTCTTGGTCTGAGCAACTGTGATGGGTTCCCAGGGCCTGGGGGACAGAGGGTGACCACTCAACAGAGTGTGGGGACAGTGGAGTGAAATCTGGGTCTCTCCCTGTCACCTCCTTCCTCCCAATCATGGGAGAGGGTGTTCCCCTGCCCTGTCCCTGCCCTCCAGGACACCTCCAGGCAGCATTGTACCCCCAGAAGAAAGCACACATCTAGTCCAAGCCTGGATGTCAGAGAGGAGGAGGAGATGACAAGTTATGGGCCACCAGGACTGCCCTGGGCTCCAGAATCAGCTGTGGTCAGCAAGGTCTAGACCGCAGTTGCCTTGACCATCAGGGCCAACCTGGAGGCAGACTCAGGACAAGGGTCAAACAAGTGACATCTTAGTAAAACCATCCCTGCTCCTTGCCACAAGAGAAGTACAGCCAGGGTGGGTGTGTAACATGGCAGCTTGGCCAGCTTCTGTGAGGGCCGCAGGGGACAGCAGCATTCCTGACTCACCAGGATGCTCTTGTACTTGTTGTCCTCATAGAGACTGACACAAACAATGTAGCAGGAGCCCCCATGCCATTTATAGAGCAGGCATGTGTCACTGTACTTGTGGTTGGTCTGCATGGCCCTGGGTTTGATGGAGGAAGAGGAAGAGGACATTCCTCTGGATGCTGATGTGACAATGGAGGAGTTCTATGATGGGGGATACCAAGATAAGCAGAAGGTCTGGAGACTTGGGGCACCACTGGACTACTCTAGAAGCTCCAAAGAGTTCTATAAGTTCTGCAGCAGTCAGCAATCCTCAACCCCTTTGTGGATGGGGAGGGGGCCAACAGGCACAGGGGAGGGAGAGTGATGTGAGGTCCAAAAGGGAGAAGAGGTGGGTATTCACTTTCATTTCAAGAATATATTGATGGAGAATTAAACAGTAGAGTTAATAATTTAGAATCAGCTGTTTTGCATATTGGAGATCAATTGTATAATTTAAACTTAAGGGGATTGAAATGTGATTGGAATGAAAGTAACTTTTGTATTACTCCACTTGCTTATAATAATTCTATATTTGATTAGGAAAAGATTAAAAATCATTTAATAGGTCATAAAGGTAATATGTCATTAGAAATAGAAGAATTACAGAAAAAGATATTAGAAATGTCTCATAATCAGATTTATGTAGCTGAAGATAAGGATATCTTTAATGATTTAATTTCTCATATTAATAAGATTAATCCAGTAGATTGATGGAAGTCTCAGCATTTTTTATCAGCATTAGGAATAGGACTTTGTGTATTAATCTTGTTGCTTATTGTGGTTGCTTGTCTGGGACGAGAAATATGCCAAAGACTGCACCATGTTGACGCGATGGGACAAGCTAATAATTTGGTACTTACTAAAACCCTGATATAATTTCCCATGGTCAGAGCGCTTGACTGGTAGTCAGTGACGGGTAAGACTCTCAGAGGAGGGCAACCTAAGACAGGCACAGTCACCCTGACTAAAACAAAAAGGGGGAAATGTGGGAAACATAGGCATGTTGTTTCCATGGTAGCAAGTTACTTTCTGACCACTGGGTCATGCTGTCCCTGGAGATGTACGTGCAGGTGGCTAATCTCTCTGTGAAACACAACATTCCAGCAGTACCCAGACTTGATATCTCAAGTAACCTGGGCAACAAGATTTATGAGTATACTTGTTTCAATAACTTAATAGAACATCTTAGGCTTTAGTTACTCTCTTATCCACTGTGCACTGTGTTTTCATTAATGAAGTTATGGGGATAGTTAGCTAGAATAGTTGCTGGTTCTCACGGTTGCTTGGGGTATATAAAGAAACCCCTGATATTAATAAACTTGTCTGATGAGCTTGAGGCTTCAATGCTCGCAGATCCCCTGAACCCAGTCTTTCTTTATCTTTCATTCCTAATACCCTTGGGTCCATCTTCTCCCACAGCTTTTGGAGGTGCAGTATCACAGGATGCCCTTCAAGTTGAGCCCCTCTGCTTGGCCATCTTGCTCATGGACCAAGATGTAAAGCCTTTTCTCTGGGTACCTCAATGGTGTTAGCTTTGAACTTGGTTTCCCAATGTCTGGGTCATGCCCAGGGGAGGGTACACAAGGGAGATAGAGCATATAGGGAAAAGATGGTGTGGGCCCTGAGGGCTACCCTGAGCAGCTTGTTTTTGGACAGGGTGCCTTCTTATGCTGGAACCAGAAGGCCTTGGATCTTCAGGCTGTGGACATGGCTCATGCCTACCCCCTCCAACACTGCCCACTTCAACTCTCCTCCTGACTTACTTCAATCCTCTGATATGATTTGTACCAGCTTGTAGTCTCCTGGCTTGTCTTTATGTAGGTTGTGTTCTTCCAGGACCTTGCAGATCACAGCTGGAGCCCTATCTTGCTTGGCCACCTGTAGTGGATGAAGAAACAGGTTCTCAGGGCCAAGGTCCTAGAGCCTGTCCCCCCATGGTGCAGCTGTCAGAGACCCTATGGGCCTCCTCTGTTCAGGGTC
Organism: Dasypus novemcinctus; assembly: GCF_030445035.2. Classification (NCBI taxonomy): domain Eukaryota; kingdom Metazoa; phylum Chordata; class Mammalia; order Cingulata; family Dasypodidae; genus Dasypus; species Dasypus novemcinctus. Next base: position 32,445,498 of record NC_080697.1, read on the forward strand.
TCATGGGGTCACAGGGTCTTCCCTTGCACCCACAGGAAGACCATGGAATGAGGGGGTCTTTTCCAATCACTCCTTATCCCATCTCCTATAAGAACCTACACCTCTGTCTTGAAGTTGTTTTCCAGTGTGGGTCAAACCCCTGCCCTGTAGGCTGAACCCTGTCCCCTGGGTTCTTGGTCTGAGCAACTGTGATGGGTTCCCAGGGCCTGGGGGACAGAGGGTGACCACTCAACAGAGTGTGGGGACAGTGGAGTGAAATCTGGGTCTCTCCCTGTCACCTCCTTCCTCCCAATCATGGGAGAGGGTGTTCCCCTGCCCTGTCCCTGCCCTCCAGGACACCTCCAGGCAGCATTGTACCCCCAGAAGAAAGCACACATCTAGTCCAAGCCTGGATGTCAGAGAGGAGGAGGAGATGACAAGTTATGGGCCACCAGGACTGCCCTGGGCTCCAGAATCAGCTGTGGTCAGCAAGGTCTAGACCGCAGTTGCCTTGACCATCAGGGCCAACCTGGAGGCAGACTCAGGACAAGGGTCAAACAAGTGACATCTTAGTAAAACCATCCCTGCTCCTTGCCACAAGAGAAGTACAGCCAGGGTGGGTGTGTAACATGGCAGCTTGGCCAGCTTCTGTGAGGGCCGCAGGGGACAGCAGCATTCCTGACTCACCAGGATGCTCTTGTACTTGTTGTCCTCATAGAGACTGACACAAACAATGTAGCAGGAGCCCCCATGCCATTTATAGAGCAGGCATGTGTCACTGTACTTGTGGTTGGTCTGCATGGCCCTGGGTTTGATGGAGGAAGAGGAAGAGGACATTCCTCTGGATGCTGATGTGACAATGGAGGAGTTCTATGATGGGGGATACCAAGATAAGCAGAAGGTCTGGAGACTTGGGGCACCACTGGACTACTCTAGAAGCTCCAAAGAGTTCTATAAGTTCTGCAGCAGTCAGCAATCCTCAACCCCTTTGTGGATGGGGAGGGGGCCAACAGGCACAGGGGAGGGAGAGTGATGTGAGGTCCAAAAGGGAGAAGAGGTGGGTATTCACTTTCATTTCCAGGCCATCTTGGGACTCTGAGATATGGTCCAGGTGGATTTTTACCTTAGAGCTTGAGGCACCAGCCACATGTAAGGGACATGAGTCAGCTGCAGCCCTTCTGCTGATTTGATGGCCAAACATGAACTGGACACTGGAGTGGGTGGTGCTGCTACCACTGGACTCAGGGGTCTGGCAGCTGGATGGGGGTTCAGCTTAACTTGGGGGCTTCCCCCAGGATGCAAACAAATCCCTGCACAGCTAACCACTGCACCCTGCTAAAGTGCTGTGTTCATTAATAGTAGCCAGTGGGCTCTGACTGCCTCAGAGATCAGGTAGCATCACCCCATTTTACAGAAGAGGAAACAGGCCCAGAGGTGGGACAACTCAACCAAGTCACAGGGTTGGTTGTGGGCAGAGCAGGGATCCTAGGGCTAAACTGTCAGGTTCACCAAGCCCATGTTTAGCCTGAAGGTTCCCTGAGTCCAAAGCCAACACCCACGTGCTTGCCCAGGACAGGGAACTCACTTTTAGCTCCAATGCTTGAGGCCTTCTGGTATGTTTGGCCTTAGAGCTCTTACTGGCCAACTGGGATGGGGGCTCTAGTTCCTGAGACAGGTGTTAGCTTTGGGACAGAGTGGTAGCTGTGTGGTTCCCAGAGCCACACCTCATGTATCCCTCCCAGTGTCTGCACAGGAGTTGCATTTGGGTGACCAAAATATCCTCAGGGAACAGGTCCTATGCTGACCCAGGAGCCACCAGGACCATTCCACTCCTACTATGTCCTGTTTCTATCCTGGCTTCACCTGTCCTTCTTGCTGAGCTGCTCCATGGCCCCAAACCAGGCCCCAAATTGTTCACTGGGTGCAAGGGCATTGTAGCCACAGCCAACATGGAACTGCTGTAGCTCAGTGACCATCTGGTATTTCTGGGGCCAGAGGGAAGGAAAAGGCACTGCCAAGGCCTGGGTGGGCTTGCTGGGTGGGATGGGAGCCAGGGACTGGTTTTGCTCCTGTTGGTCCCCCCACTCCTTCACTGCCTTCTAGGCTCTGCCTGCCCCCAGGGCTGTCTTCATACAGCTCATCCTCCTAGAAGTTGTCCTTCATCCTACAAAGAACCCTCACCCAATCTCCCCTCAATTTAAGAGGAAACTGCATGCAGCTCAGGGATGTCCTGCCCAGGAGGGTCTCTGATTTTCATTCCCACCCCCACCATAGACCCACTTCTACAGTGATGACCACAGCTGCCCGCCTTCTTTTTTTTGTCAAAATTGACCTTCCTCCCCTAGAAGGCAGAGAGTTTGCATTCATCATAAGGGGGCCCCAGCCATTGTCAAGCCCATCACTCCTCAGCCCCTGTCATGCTGCACTACTGTGGGTTCAACATGCACAGGGCAGTCCAGACCAGGGATGGACCCAGGCAGACTTCTGGGTGCCAGGAGTGGGGATCCTTCCATCCTTTGAAGACAATGGGGACCCTTGGACCAGCCTCTGTTTACTCACCTGTAAGAAGGCCATGGCACTGAAGCTCCCAGGGTGGCTGTGAGGCTCCCAGGAGACATGCTATGCCCACTGCTGAGAGCCCAGGGCTCAGGGAGGGGCCTCTTTTCCCAAGCCTCAGGGTCCATTTCCCATCCTGCCCTGGCCCCCAGACTCACATCCAGATATTCTGGCATGGCAAAGTCCAACAGCAAAAACTGAATGAAGAAGGCTCTCAGACATGGGACCATGTCCTGGATGTCATCCTGTGACATTGGGTAGGTTGGGGATGAGCACAGGATCTCAGGTACCCCCAAGACCCCACTCTGAAAACTCCTCAGCCTCAGACTCCTGGAACCACCCAGCCTTCCTCTAAGACAGTCTAGGACACTTAGCTGTAACCCCCTATGCTAATCTCACAGCCCCCAAGGACCCCAAACTCCCTTAGTCACCTCCCAGCATTGGCTTTGCTTCAGTCACCAAGTGTATCCCTGGCCCAACCCACCCACCATTAGTCAGGCTCTTGCTTTGACTGTGTGCAAGGAGTATTCCCACAGCTCACTGCACTAAAGTCAGGAGAGGAGAGAGGACATTGAAGGGAGGCTTTCCAGGCTCAGTGACTAGGAGAGATAGGCTTAAGGAGAGCCTCCATCCTGACTTGGAAGCCACCCCACCCACACCTTCACAGCCTCAAGCATACTCACCCTCTCTTGCTGCTGCTGCTTCTGGACTATTTTGGATTTTGACTCCAGGATGGCAAACTTAGAGATCAAATTCTGCCAAAGTTGAGGACAAGGTCAGTGAGGCTCTCCACCTCTCACCCATTGTCCCTTGGGTCTTGGGCATAAGTGGCAGTGGAACTCTGCTGCCACCACATGCCTGATATCCCCTGCATGAACTTATGCAAGTGGACTGTTCTCATAAGTCTTTTGTTCATCTGTTCTGTGAGGACAAAGATCTGACCCCCCCACCCCAACCAGGACCCCAGAGGACTATGTTTTGCTCACTAGCAGTGCAGATGCTCTGGCTTTGGTGCTCTTCCCCTCAAAGACACGGGAACAGTCAACCATGTTCCTTTCCTTCCTTGAACCTTGCTACCTCGCTGTGACAGTGGCACCACTGGATGGGCTTGCCTCCATTCCACATGAGGACACAGAGGCCCAAGAGAGTGTCTTCTTGTACCCAGTCACTCAGGGAGTTGGAGGACAGGCTGCTCTCACACACATGGAGGTCTGAGCTGATGACACTCTACCACCCATCACCAATAACTGGTGAATGGTTCTTCAGTCTCTGAATATGTGTGTGTGTGTGTGGGTGTCCTCATGTCATCCCAGCCATGGAGCATGAGGATGGGGTGTCTCTGGAGGCCTATGTAAGCAGCTCATGCCTGCCCAGCCAACTGGAGTGGAGACCCCAAAGTCTATCCAAGACATTCCAAAGACATCCCTCCCCAGGGGTCCACTCAGGATATTCTGCCTGCAGATGAGTCCCTGCATCCACTCAGAAACAAGTCCCCAAGGTGCCAGCTCTGATTATCCCGGTAAGGTGGGGGCTGCCAGGAGTACTGGGCAATGAAATTTTGCTTCCTTTTTTATGTGGAAGCTTCTAGTTATGGTCAGGAAGGAGAGGCCATGGTTTCCTGTCTCCCAAATATTTCTCATAGCTCTCTGGCACACATGACATTCATAATGAGGCACAGTTATGAGACCCTCCCACGTGGATGGAGACTTCTCATCCTGCCAGTTCATCATCTCCTCCTGCAATGTCCCAGCTACCTCCACTGCATCTGAGAACCACAGCCTACTCTCTACAACTGCTCCCTTCATCTGTCCAAGAAACAAACATATCCCTCTTCATCTTTGTACAGAACAGACCAGGCTGGATGTTTTCAAAGAAACTGTCAGTGAAAAACTAACAACCCAACCCCCTGAGCTCTGACCCCCAGCCTACTCTTTACCTTGATGGGCAGCTCACTGCTGTGTGAGTAGTTGGGCTCTTTTGAGTAAATCTCAGATGAGTCAGAAAGAGGCAGAAGTTGTCCTTGGAGAAGGGCAAGAAGGAAGGAGAAAGGTGGGAGCTGGTGGGAGAGTGGAAGTAATAATCCACTTTATTTTAGCCATCTCAGACCCAGAGTGCCTGGGAGGGTGGTGCTGAAACTGGGTAGCTCTGAGCACTGCAGGACAGCATGGATTTGAGAGCTGAGCTCTCATGTGGGTACAATGAGAACCCCCATCCCCATTTCATGACCAGACCATTTTCACACATGCAGATTTCACATGGACAGTGTGTTGCTGAGAAACAAACACTTAGCATGAGTCCATTTAGCTCAACTCTATAAGGGACAGAGGAGGGTAGTAGTGTTGAGGCAGAACAGCTGACCTCAGGTGACATGGAGACCTAGAGCCCCACCCTGCCTGGCCCTGTCAAGGAGCTGCTGCCAACCAGGCTCCTTGAAGGGTGATGACCCATCCCAGCCCAACCTGGTATCCCCTAGAGGGAGGCCTGCCCACCTGGAAACTTCCTCCCACATTTTCATCAGCCAGAGAATTGAGTAACTGTGGAGACCATAGATGATGGCACAGAATGAGGAGTTTTTCTTGAGGATTTGCGCTCCTGGGGAGGAAGTAAGATATACCATGAGAGGTGGTCTGAGTAGCCCCCTGCTCCAGCATCAGCCCCCTTAGCTGATATCTCCCCTCTAGGATGAGACAGACACTGTGGGACACTGAGACTCATCATGGACACAGAGTGACATTCACACCCAACCTGAAGTAGTAGCCTGTTTGGGAAGGAGGATAGTGTAGGACTGTACTACAGTCCAGGGAAAGCCTGTAGTCCCAAGAGCTAATAAGAACAAAGAGGTTTCTGGACTCCAGAGAGGGCCCCTCACCATACCATGGCCACCTCGATCCAGTGCTCCACCACCATGGCCCTGTGTGGTGCCTTCATGCTCTGGTTTCTGAGGCAGGTGGAAATGATGCAGTTAAACACAAGATGGAACTGGGTGATGGTGGCATGGGCAGTGGGTGCCATTTGCTCCTTACACTTTTTGTTGCATTGGGACTAGATGGAGCCAAGACAGTGATGGCACCATCTTCTTGAACAGATCCTGGGGAGGAGGGGATATCAGCCAGCCCCACCCACCCAGCTCAGATCCCAGAGGCCCTCAGGACCCAGGTGGTCTTAGCTGGAACTCAGCTGGCTGAGGACAGGGTGTGCTCTCTGTTCCCTGTGGGGGCCTCACAGTCTAGAGACCCCAGGCCCACACCTAGTGGGGAAGAGAGAGCTCCATTTTCAAGTCCATCTCACAGCCCCCAGCCCCCGAGGTGCCTCAGGCCTCCACAGGCACAGGTGGCACCATCACCCCTCTTTATAATGCCTCCTGGGATGGCATATGGTCAGGTGCACAGTCCATGTGGGGACCAGAGGCTTTGAGTGCCTGCCTAAGGATCCAGTGCACATCAAGGACTTATTAATGTTGATGTGGTGGAGACCCCCAGCACAGACTGGGACACCCATGGAGCTGGCTGCACCTCAGTGAACTCCCTTCAATCCCCCATGGACAAGCCCCCTCAGGCCATTTCTTTGCTTTAAATCATCTTCCCAGTCAGTGCATGTAGCAGGTACAGTTACTGTCCTATATCTACTCTCCAGAGGGGTCAAGTGTGGGCTTGGGGAGTAGTAAGCTTGCCCAGGGTGAAATGCTAGGAGTGGAGCCAGGGTTTGGGCCCAGATCATAAGATTCTGATTCAGGGGATGGTAAGATCTGGGGCAGATCCTGGGAGGAAGAGCCACCCAGCTCCACACTGCCGAGCCCAGCTGCTCACCACATCCATCTGTGTCAACTGCTCAGCCACCATATCTGGAGGGAAAGCCAGGTTAGCCTTCTCCTCACTCAGCCCATTCTCTGAGTCATCAGGCCAGGGGCAGGAAGGCTCTGGTGGTGTGGCCTGTCCTATTGCTGAGTTGAGCTCTGGTGGTGGCTCTGCTTGTGGTGCCAGGCTTGCCTCCCACTTGAGAGACATTGCTGCTGATGCTGAGTTAAGAGGCTTTAGCTCCAGAGTTGGCACTGTAGCTCTGTGTAGGTGGCACTGGAGGTAGTAATGGGACTGCCTCCAGCTCAGGAACTGGTGATACAGATGTTGATGTGGTTGCTTCCAGCCTGGCTGCAGATGCAATATCTGGGGTTGGAGCTGGCTCTACCTCCAGAGTGGGCATTGGTGGTACCTCCATAGGTGTCACAGGCCCTAGCTCTGGAGGTGACAGTTGTGGTGGTGCTAGAGCTACCTTCAGCTGAGGAGCTGGAGCTACATCAAATAATGCTTCAGGCTCCATTTCCAGTCCAAGCACTGGCAAAAACTTGGGAGCTGACAGCAGAGTTGGAGATGGAGCTGATTCAGGCTCTAGAACTGCCCCTGTGTCTGCCTCAGATGGTAGAACCAGAGGTTGCACTGGAGGCATTTGCAGCTCTGGGGCTGACAAAGGAGCTTGAGAAGAGGAAGATTCCACACCATGAAGGGCTCCAAGAGTCTTTAAGTTCCCACTACCTCTAGGGGAAGATCCAGCCCCCAAAACTGTTTCCAGACCACAGTCTCCAGGTGACTTGCCTGGGGCTTCTCTTTGTTCCTGGCCCAGGGGCAACCTCTAGTAGTCCCTGCCTATGTGTCCAGTCCTGGACCCCACCCCACAAACTCACATGTTCCCACCCCGAGGCATCCTCACTCTTTGGCTCTGCCTCAGTGGGCTCTAGGTAGTTCATCTATGAAAGCAGAGCTATGGCTCCACGTTCCAGGGCAGAGCAGGGCTGATGCCCCTGGGCATAGACCACCAGCAGCTTGAGGCAGGGTGAGTCTGGTGGTTGTAAGAAATCCTCAGCACACTGGTCCATCCAGGTGCCCAGCAGGGAGGAGACGGTACTGAGGGCAAGAGCAGGCAGCAGAGTCAGACACGGGCCTTTCCTTCCACGCTGCCCCAGAGACCCTCCCACTGGAACATCAAGTCCATAAGGACAGGAAGGGTTTTGACTCATCTGTCCCTAGCTGGGCACTGGCACACAGTAGGAGTTTCATTAGTATGTGAGTGTTAAGTGGACAAGGTTTGTCGTCCTCCCTCAGGTACTCATGGCTCCCACCCAGTAACTTCCACCCCACGCAGCTGCCTCATCTACTGCCATGTGTCTTTTCTTCTCACTCACACTGCCCTCCCAAACAATGGGTGCAGCTGCCCCACCATCCCTGCAGGCAGACAGGACTGAGGCCAGGGCAGACATGGAGCCAACTGTTCACCACCTCCCATCATGGATCTGCACAAGGTGGTGTTTGTGTAGCCTTAGGGCTGTGATGGGGTTGTGGTGGAGAAGGGTCCTCTGCAGCCAGTGCCCCAGGACCCCACCCTCAGGTTCCTTTGACTCCTTTCCAAGTGGAGGGAGAAGCCCTCTGGACTCAGCCCTCCAAGGGGGTCATAAGATGGGTGGGGTCCAGTGTTCTGCCCAGCCCTTCCCTGCCACCCACCACCTAAATACCACACTGGTCTCTGGTGAGGAAAGCCCCTCCCCACCCCCAAGTGCAATTTCTCATTTCAAGGCATCTTCCATGCCTGGCACTGCCACAGGGGCTACATCCATATTTAGGGGAGATGTGGGTGTGTCACATTTAACTCACTGAGTGTACCCCTTACTTAAGGTGATGCCTGTTGCTGCCTGCAGTCCCAACTCAAATGGAACCCAGAAGGGCTCCATTTGGTCAGCTTTGTTCACTGCATGAAGTTGCCTAAGGAAGTTTCAGACATAGGGTGGGCCTGGACTCATTTGGCAGCCTACACCAATCCCTGCTCTCACCACACCAAAGTGGGAGGCCTCAAAAGGGAACTTCAACCTCTGTAGAAATGAGAAAACTGGGCTCAGTAAGGGGGTGAGGTCAAAAACCTTTTCACTAGGAAGAGGAAAGTCCTGATGAGGAACAACCCTGCCCCTCCAACTCCCCAGCCCAGGGAGCCAGGCTCAGGGAAGCGCTTTTCATGGATCCTCCCACTTAGTGCTTACAATTAGCCTTGGAGGTGGGTCCTCTGACTGCCAACTTCCCAAGGAGGAAATTGATGCCAGTGGGTGAAGTGACATTTCTGAGGCACATGCAAGTTGATGGCAGAGCAGTCAAGTCACCAGGGGCAGGGCAGGCACTCACCTTCAGAGCAACAGGTGCAGGACCTTTTTGGTTGTGGTGAACACCTGGTATGGGCCAAGGAAGGTGTTGACATACATGAGGTCACCCTTCTGGAAGGCAGGCACAAGGTGCTCTGCCAGATTCCCCCAAGGTGCTGCCTTGACCATCCGCACCATGTGGTGCTCCTCCCTCGAGTGGGTGCAGACATTCATCCTCTAGGATGGGAAGAGGAAGCACATGTGCTCAGGGGCAGAGCTGGGGACCACCAGGTTAGGCAGGGGCTCTGGGCAGACCTGCTCCACCCAAGCCCTCAGCACCTTGAGGCCCAGAGGGATGTGCACGCTGCTACCAGAGAAAGGTCCTTGGCCTCCTTATTGATTTGGAGGTGAGGAAATAATTAAAAGATAAGACCCCAGACCTGGCAAATGACAGAGGCCTGGAGTGTCCCTGGGTGGAGAAACCCCACTGCAGGGCCAAAGATCTGAACTGATGCCTCAGGGATGGGCAGACCCCCCTGGTCAGTAAGACTTCCTCCACTGCTCATGGGTCCAAAGCCACAATATGATGTCATCTGCCACCCTGAACCCAGATGAGGAAAATTAAGGAAAATGCGAAGAGACAGTTCTATCAGGCTGCAGGGATGCTGCCACCCACACAGACAGCCGGTGGTAACAGAACTGCTCCAGCCTTAGGGAGGTTCTCTGACCCCTTGCTGGTGAAAGGGATGCCTGTGTATTCTCTATGCAGCCAGCCCTTTCCTAGGAGCCTCTATTGGGGGTGGGGGGATCAGTGATTGGGGCCCATGAGAATTGCTCAGGGCAGCAGAGCTGAACTGGGCCACAGGAAAGGGATATTCCACGTCCTACAGCATTGAAGGACAAATCACTGTTCTAAACTGCCTCCTTTCTGGAATAATTGGCAGCCGAGTCAGGCCTCAGCTCCTGATCTGGGAAGGTCAAGGGGATGGTTATGGGAGATGGCAAGAACCCTCCTAAGGAGAGGAGCTGTGTGGCGTGGGGCAGGTGTGGAAGGACAGTCATGAAGACTGCTGCCCGGGGACATGGGGCCGGGGAGTGGAAACAGAAGTACAGCAGCAAAATGCACAAAGATCTGATGTGAGCCCACCCTGCAGGGAAATCCCTGCTAAAGCCTCTCTCCGATGTTCTTAAACATTTGAGGTGACCTTCCCCCTGGTCTATGAATGGCAATGGAGTGGGAGATTGGGAAGACACAGGTTCCTTGGGAAGTGGGATATTGAGGCACTCAGGTGAGATATCCCTGGGACAGAGAGTGAGAATGGCCAGGGTGGGTACAGGTCCTGGGGTGTCCCCTCCCCCTGCTGTTTCATACCTGCATTGAGTCCTCTCCCACCTGGAACCAGCACTGGCCCTGGCTGGGGCCACAACTGACCTGCACCTTCTGCACAGACAGTGTAGATCAGCCTCTCCTCCAGCTGCTCACCTACCACCTGCATGGGGCTCTGCAAATACAGTGCCCAGAAGGTGGGACAGGAGAGTTAGTGAGTGGCCTGTCCTATTCCACAGTGGAAGCTGTAATTCTTTTGGTCCAGGACCCAGATCAGGTCCAGATGGGGGCTGGCCATTCCTGCAGCCTGATTGGAGAGGAGATGACAGCTTCAGAGCTCAGGATTAACACTCATCCACATGGGAGCCACCCCCAAGACACACCTTCCCACCCTTCCAGCCATGGCCTGGGAGAGGTCAGGGAAAGATCTACTGGGTTCCCATCCCTGATAGCCTGCTCATTCCCAGGGTGGGCCCAGCTGATGCCTCCCCCACACTGGGAGGTGGATGGGACATAAAGCTGCCAAGGCAGGAGCTCAGTAGAGACAGATGCTCTACTGGCTGGCCCTGGGCCACCACATGTTACCTTTGGGACTTCCTGGCTGATGGCCTGTGACTTTGTGGCTGAGGCTTGAGCCAATGTTGAAAGCCGTGGAAAGGGCACTCATTCATGGTTTGGTTGAGGCCAGAGCCTCAGGATCAGTGAACACAGCAGGAAAACATGCTGCTCTCTTGAGCATCTCCTGCCAAGTGAGCTGGGAAGGGGCTTCCTCTGGAATCTGGGTGCCTGGTTACCAGGGTTTCAAGTTCTGTTGGGATCTGTCACCAAGGAAGTGAGGTCACCTCCTTAGGTTCCCTTACCTGGACCTCCTCAGCAGTAAGAACTCCACAAAAGTCCCTCTATCCAGATGTCCGTCTATCCTCACCTAGATCATCTTGTTAAATGGACATAGTTCTGCCCACACATCCCTCCCCACAGTTTCTTGGAAGACCTGTGTGCAGCTCAGGCCCAGCTAGGAGGAGACCCAGCTGGGTTCAGACCTGCTCCCCATCTTTTCAGTTTTGTGACACCAGACTAGTCACTGAGGCCTCCCCATTCTCCTGACCAATACTGGGGAAATCATTGTAGCATCTGCTTCCTAGGGACAGCATCAAGTCAATGTGGGGCAAACATTGCAAACCCCATAGTCTTGTGTTACTCAGATCTAATACATAGACACAGACATGAAATAAACAGGAAGGGGATGGATGTAACGTTGAATATAACTCAAACAGCACTGGGTAGGGCTGTGTGATCTTTGTAAACTCACTTTCACTCCTGAATTGCTGTCTCAGTCTATCATGATGAGGTTGAAATGAGATGAAATGAGATTAAATTCAGACATTGTTTCTGGGTCAGAAATCCTCCCATTGGGCGGTGGACTTGGCCCAGTGGTTAGGGCGTCTGTCTACCACATGGGAGGTCCGTGGTTCAAACCCTGGGCCTCCTTGACCCATGTGGAGCTGGCCCATGCACAGTGCTGATGCGCGCAAGGAGTGCACCCTGTAAGGAAAGCCACCCAGTGTGAAAGAAAGTGCAGCCTGCCCAAGAATGGCGCCACACACACAGAGAGCAGACACAACAAGACGATGCAACAAAACAAGAAACACAGATTCCCGTGCCACTGACAACAACGGAAGCGGACAAAGAAGATGCAGCAAATAGACACAGAGAACAGACAACCGGGGTGGTGGGGGGAAGGGGAGAGAAATAAATAAATAAATCTTAAAAAAAAAAAAAAAAGAAATCCTCCCATTGTATTTAGTATGAGGCAAGTACCTCCTCTCAACCTCTGTGCTGAGCTGCTTGGGCCCGGCTTCCTACCATCCCTGTTTCCAGGTTCAAGCGCCCTGTAAGCCCTCCTTAGAGTGAGCCCCGGCATAGGGACTTGCTGTTAAACAAGTTGGCTAAATGTGAGGAGGTCTCCCTAAGACTTACACAAAATGCTTTCCTGTCTCCACCACACTCTTTTCTTTGAGTGAATGCTCCATCTCTCTGTCTGTCTCCCATCCCAATATGAATACTGCTGATCAACCCAGCAGAGCTGGGAAGCACTTACCTCCCCAGGTGAGCCTCAGGTGAGGCTTTGGCCTCAGCAGCTGCCTTCCTGACCTCCTCTCTGGCCAAGGTCCTGTGCTGCCACCTCTTCCCCTGCTTGCCTTCTCCCAGGCACCCTCTTCCCACTTGCGTGCAGGGCTAGCTCCTCTCATTCTGGTCACAGTGTTTAAGTGTCACCTCGATGTGTCTCCCTGAGCCCTCCCACCTGATAGTACCATACCCCTCCCCCCAGCACTCTGCTTAGCTTCCTTTATATCACTTGCTCTGTCCTTGTATTTGTGTTTGCCCTCATGCCTTTGTCCTCTTCTACTTCCAGATGGAGACTCCTGATGGGTGGGGCCACAGGGATTCTTTCCCCTCCACACCCAGGACTGAGCACAAAGCTTGGTGCAGGGTGAGTGCTTGGGGCAGAGTTGCTGAATGAATAATTGAGATGATCTCAGAGGCCCTTTACCAGCCTCTGCTCAGCTCAGATTGTGGAGATGGCTGCTAATGATAGGAGGCACAAGTTGTGTCTGAGGTGGATGGATAACCAGAAAGGCCTCTGGATGATGCTTCCCAGTCTCCAGAGGCTGCAGCAGTCACAGTGGGCACAGCTGGAGATGTGGCTCCCAGTCCCCTGCTGGCCAGCATCAGCGCTGCAGCTCCTAGGAGGCTATCCATGGGAGTGAGCACACAGTTTGTTTGAATGTCCTCAAGACAGCAGCTCTCCTAGGCCCTTGAAAGAGCAGTGGGTCATGGAAGGAGGGCCCGGGTGAATGGACAGCTCCCTGAGCCTGTGGATCCCTAGTAGGTCACCCACTGTAAACACCATAATAGAGAGAGGAGACTGAGACCTCTCTTCCAGAGCCACTTTCTCTCTAGGGAAGGGTTCATCCCACTTCCAGAAGCCCAGAGCCCCTCTGACCCCAGTCCTGTCAGTTCAAGGTTGTCCAGGGGATGGCATCAGTCTTACAGACTCCTGGATCCATGAGGATCCCCTTGCCCATCAGCTTGGCCTCTCCCCCTGTCCCCATGTATGAGTCTGTTCTCAGGGGTGAGAAGAGAGTGTGGCACTGCCCAGTAGCAGAGCTGCCTCCAATGTCTTCTTCAGTTCCCCCTGCTCACCCCCCTGGTGTCCTCTCCTCCTCAGACCCCAACCCATGGTTCATTCCTGTGATGTCACATGTGTGCTGGGCCATGCAGGAATGCCAAAAGGAAAATTGTCTTATAAGGGAAAAGTCTGAGCAGTGAACCCAGATCTGAAGGGGCCCTCATTCTAAAAGCAAACCAGGGAACAGGATGGCACCCTGGCCTTAGGAGTCACCCTAAAATATCCTTGGTGCTCCACATACCTCTGAGGCCGTGGGCCATTCCTGCATGCCTTTGGGCCTGGTTTCCACTGGAAACCTGACTGGTTAGATGTGAGAGAGTGTGCCTACAGAGGACATGGAGACAGGTGCCCTCAAGGGGCTGACCTGGAGGTGGACACAGCCTTGTGAGTCAGAGCAGGGAAGAAAACAGGTGAGCCTTACAGCCTCTTCTTCTCTTTGCTTCCACTTGTCCTACCTGAGAGGACCCAGGGCACCTGAACTCCACCCCTCTAGCAGTGGCATGTGAGAGGGGTGGGGGAGGGCAGGGTAGAGTAAGGCCAGAGCCCCAGGGGTGAGAGTTGGAGGCACTCACTCCCAGGCCCTCCTTACCTTTGCCCCTCATTGGTGTTGTGTAGGCAGCCCCAGCATCAAGTCCTCCAACCCTAGAAGGAAAAGCCCAGCCTCCGACGTAAGCTCACATGCACCTGCTCTCACCTGTTCCTCTTCCTGAGCAGGGCCTTGTCTCTGGCATGCTCACTGGGCCAGGGGACTTCCCAAGTGAATCTCTTTAGGAGCCTTCAGCTCCCCTTTTTTAACCCCCAGCACACACTGAGGATGGAGTCACTGGTTTCCTTTTGCATTCAAGAGACCTGAGGGTCTGGGATCTTGACACAGGCTGTGACTGCTCCAGCTGTGGGTATCAACCTCAGACACTGACTCCAAAGTCCGTGCTTTACGGAAGAGCCTGAGGAGGTGGGTGGGTTACAGGGACAGCCATGCAGGCAGGGGGTCTGTGGTAGGCATGGCCTTGACCAGGTTAAGGCTGAAGGAGGCTCCCATGAAACTGGAACACAGGGTGGGGAAGCACACTGGGGAGGACTTCTTGGCCACAGTACCCAGTATGGCAAGAGCTGGTGGGAGCAGAGGGGGCACAACCACTCCCCCCACCCAGGCCTGGGTCACTGAGCACCTGCCATGGATGAGGAGGCCTGCCTCAGTGTCCTGCTTTGGACACTGTGGGTCCTATGGTGACCTCCCTGGTTAGACTGTGCTGGCTGCAAGTTTCAGTGCTAAGAGTCAAGCTCAGAAAGGTCAGTGCCCAGAGATGATTTTTGACCTTTATGTTATTTAATCCTCATCAGGGATGCAAAGGCATGTAGTGACAAGCCTGCTGATGTACAGCTCAGGGGTGGTTCTGGGAATGCCTTCCAAATCTCTTTTCTTTCCACTGCCTCACAGTCATGCAGTCACTCAACAAACCTTTATGGAGTGACTTCTGGGTGTCCAGCACCATGGGACAGGGTGTCAGTTCCTGTCTGTGCCCTGTTTGTGCTGACAGTTGGGGAAGGGTAGATTTGGGCACAAAAATATATAAATGCTAACACAGAGACAAGAGGAAAGTATGATGGGAACATGGAAAGTCTCCCACTCCAAAGGGAACACATCGAGGAAGACTTCCTGGAATAGTTGACAGCATAGTGACTCACTGGGAATTGTGCAGGTGGTGGGATGGGCATGGGGTGATGAGCAGCCTGACTGGTGGGCAACAAGAGCACAGGTGTGCTGGGCCAGGCCCCTTAGGCTATGTGTTTTAGTTTGCCAAAGGGATGCTGATGCAAAGAACCATAAAAGGGTTGGTATTTGTTAGGGGTCTTATTTTGGGTAAAAGCTTACAAGACCTTGAACAGTCCAACCTGAGGCACCATAACAAGTGCTTTCTTACCAAAGTCAGCTACTATAAGGGGAAGTAAGAAGGCCACCCATCTCTGCTGACATCTCTGCCTTTCTGCAGCTGTAGGCAAACCTGGCACATGGTTTATCTCTTACTGGGCATCCTCACTCAGTCTCACCATGGTAGAATCAAGTATGACAGCATAATTTTCCTGTGTCCTTCTGTGTATCTTTCTCTGTGTTTCCATTTTTTGTATGAGACCAATCAAGGGGGCAGGGAATAAACCTGAGTCAGGCCTCACTGACATAATCCAGTGAAAAGCCCTGAAGCAATCTTATCAAGTAATCTAATCAAAGGGCCCTCAACTGAATTTAATACAATCCAAGGGTGTGATAATACCACAGGAGAAGATTAGTTTAAAAACATAATCTTTCTCTTTAGGGGAGACATAAATTAATTTCAAATTGCCACTCAGTGGTTGATTTGGACTGTAATGTGAGGGAAGGGAAGCCTTGACCATTAAGGTTGGACCTGAAGATTAGGATGCAGTGGCCCATGGCAAGTGGGGCTGCAGGCATCTGTCCATGTAATTCATTAAGGTGGTACCTCCCAAAGGTTAAAGCTTCAGTGCCCACAAATTTTTGATCTCTTCTGACAACTGTACTTACAGAAACTTCAGGCCTGATGCTCTTGGGGCAGGCCTGAGATGTCCCACCTGTGATTCTGCCCCAAGAGCACTTGTTGTCTTAAATTCCACAACTTTATTGGTTCACATGTTTGGAGACTAGAAATCCCAAATCAAGGTATTGGCAGCACTTGGGTTCTCCCAGAGTCTGTAATATTCATATAACCTGGGTGTGGGAGCAGGCCCCCTCTTCTTCTCAGTCCAGGTGTAGGGTGAATAACCAGAGAAGTGAGGATGAGGAGAGGAGAATACAGTCTTTAGGACATCGAATACAACCTGTCCATGACTGCCAGTATGAAAAGTGGCACTGATGAAGACCCTGTTAATATAATGGTGGAGGACGGTAAAAACAACATTTGAGCCTTAACTCCATTTCAGCTGTGGTGGTCAGGAGCTTCCCCAGGTCCCAGGTGAGCTGAACTGCTCAATGGAGCACAGCCATGGGAGGAACAAGAGCCATGGCCTCTGTAACTATGGTGAGTAAACTCAGGCCTAAATCTTCAAGGGTTCACTCTCACCAGGCCTCTCTCTCTCTCTCCTCCTCACACATTTTCTCTAACAAACTTTCCACAGGGCCCATGTCCAGGGCACCCACACTCTGCCTTTGTGAACACTGCCCCTTTCCACTTCTCAGTGGAGAACTTCAGAGCTCAGCCTTTGGCCAGAAAGTGACGGAGACCATCCTCTGCCTAGGTTTGCCATCTCGGAAGTGGGGAGGAACAGATCCTAATTTCACAACTTCAGCCTCTCCACCAGCACAAATTGTGATCTTGCAAGTTATCTTTGAGCAAGTAGGTCTCTCCAGAGCAAGAGTTAATTCCACCTGGGAGACAATCTAAGGCAGTTGATTGATCTCCTTAGAGAAATTTAAACCTATAGTAAAAGAAAGACATTTTTAAAGTTCTGGGTAGAATTGTTGAAATTCTGTAACTACTTGTGTCTTAGAATTCAGAGGGTCTTAAACATTCCTACTCAAGCCCATAAGATTGGGTGGAAACAAAAAATTTTTTTGCTTTAATTATAATTTTTAAAATAATTTTTGTCTTTATTTGATTTTTTAATGTTACATTCAAAATATATGAGGTCCCCATATACCCCAGCCTTCGCACCCCACTCCTCCCCCCATAACAACAACCTCCTCCATCATCATGAGACATTCATTGCATTTGGTGAATACATCACTGAGCACCGCTGCCCCTCATGGTCAATGGTCCACACCATAGCCCACACTCTACCACAGTCCACCCAGTGGGCCATGGGAGGACATACAATGTCCGGTAACTGTCCCTGCAACACCACCCAGGACAACTCCAACCCCAGAAAATGCCCCCACATCACATCTCTTCCTCCCACTCCCTGCCCCCAGCAGTTGCCATGGCCACTTTCTCCAGAACAATGCCACATTTTCTTCGATTACCAATCACAATAGTTCATTAATAGAATATCAGAAGTCCACTCTAATCCATACTCTATTCCTTCATCCTGTGGACCTCAGAATGGTTGTGTCCACTCCACATCTATATCAAGAGGGGGCTTAGAATTGCTGGATGCAATTCTCCTGCTTTCAGTTGTAGGCACTCTTGGCTCCCTGGTGTGGTGGTTGACCTTCTTCACCTCCATGTTAGCTGAGTGGGGTAAGTTCCATAAACCAGAAAGTAGGAGCTGCAAGTCTGTTGAGGCTCAGGGCCTGGCTATCACATGATCAGTCCAGAGATTCAGGTCCCCTAGGTATACATTAAACCCCAGCACCAACTACAGTTCTGGTAAAAGTAACAGGAGAGGCTTGTGAACAAAGATCACGTCTGAGTCCAGCTCCATCACACAGAAACACAAACTCCAAATTAGGGCCAACTGACATGGCACTGAACTCCTTCTGCCATGACCATAGAACCTTTGGGTCTCTGTAGCCCTCAGAAGAACCAATACCTGGGGTTGTATCTACTTTATCTGTCTCTGGGACTCTGCTCAGGTGTGCATAAGGGCAACCCTTCTGATAACCTCCCAGATCTTTTTGGAGACTCACTAAGGGCATCAGAGGGCAGGCTGCACCCCATCTGTTGGAGGTCTGAGCTGATATAATCCCACCACCCACTGCTACTAATTGGTGAATGGTTCTCCAGGTCTCTGAGTGTGGGGGAGGCCTTGTGCCATCCCAGACATGGAGCTTCAGGATGGGGTGTCTCTGGAGGCCTAGTTGAGCATCTCCTGCCTACACCAGCCCACTCGACTGGAGACCCCAAAGCCTGCCCAAACCATTCCAAAGACACCCCTCCCCAGGGGTCCACACAGGATATTGTGCCTGCTGATGAGTCCCTGCATCCTCTCAGGAATATGTCTCCAAGGTGCTAGGTCTGACTGTCCCACTGGGAGTGGGGGGGTCTGACAGGAGTACCAGGCACTGAAGTTTTGCTTCCTCTTTTATGTGGAAGCTTCTAGTTATGATTACGAAGTACCTGCCATGGTTTCTTGTCTCCAAAATATTTCCCATAGCACTCTGGCTATGAGACCCTCCCACTTGGATGGAGACCTCTCATCTTGCCATTTCATCATCTCCTCCTGGAACATCCCAGCCACCTCCACTGCATCTGAGAACCACAACCTACTGTCCTACAACTGCCCCCTCCACCTGCCCATGAAACAAACATATCCCTCTTCATCTTTGTCCAGAATAGGCCAAACTGGATGATTTCAAAGAAACTTTTAGTGAAAAACTAACAACCCCACCTCCTGAGCCCTGTCCCCTAGCCTCCTCTTTATCTTGATGGGCAGCTCACTACCCTGTGAGTAGTTGTACTTTTTTGAGTAAATCTCAGACAGAGTCAGAAGGAGGTAGGCAGAGGCTGTCCCTGGGGGAGGGCAAGAAGGAAGGAGAAAGGTGGGAGTGGGTGGGAGGTTGTAAGGGTTAATCCACTTTATTTTAGCCACCTTGGACCCAGACTGCCTGGGTGGGTGATGCTGAAACTGAGTAGTTCTAAACACTGCAGACAGCATGGACTTGGGGCTGAGCTTTCATGTGGGCACAAGGTGGATCCCCATCCCCTTTTCATAAGTACATGGTTTTTATACATGTAGATTTCAATTGGACAGAGTGGCTTGCTGAGAAGCAAACATTTAACATGCTCCCCTTTGGCTCAACTCTGTAAGGGACAGAGGAGGGAAGCAGTGCTGAGGTAGAACTGCTGACCTCCAGTGACATAGAGATCTAGAGGCCCACCCTGCCTGGCTCTGCCCAGGAGCCACTGCTTCCCTGGCTCCCTGAAGGGTGATGACCAGTCCCCTTGGGGTCCCTGGCCTAACCTGGTGTCCCCTAGAGAAAGGTCTACCCACCTGGAAACTTCCTCCCACATCTTCAACAGATGGAGAATCGAGTAACTTTGGAGACTATAGATGATGGCATTGAATGAGAAGTTGTTCTTCAGGATTCGGCACTCCTGAGGAGAGAGAAGGATATGCCTTGAGGGGTGGTCTGAGTGCCCACCTGCTCCAGCTTCTGCCCCCCTCAGCTGACATATCCCTCTTGGATAAGACAGATACTGAGGGAGACCACATTTGCCATGGACACACAGAGTGACTCCCACACCCAACCTGAAGTAGGAGCTTCAGGAAGTGAGTTACATAGTGAGGATAGTGTAGGGCTGTGCTACAGGCCAGGGAAAACCCAAGGTCCTGAGAGATGGTAAGAACAAAGAGGGGTTTCAGGACTCCAGAAAGTGTCCCTCAGTGTGCCCTGGCCACCTCGACCCAGTGCTCCACCACGCTGGCCCTGTCTGGGCCCCGAGACTCTGGTTCCCGAGGCAGGTGGAGATGACACAGTAGATCACACATTGGTACTGGGTGATGGTGGCATGGAAGGTGGGTGCCATTTGCTCCTTACACTTTTTGTTACCTGGACCACATGGAGACCAGGCAATGATAGGGCACCGCCTTCTTGAACAGATCCTGGGGAAGAGGGGATGTCAGCCAGCCCCACTCACCCAGCTCAGATCCCAGAGCCCTCAGGACCCAGGCCAGCATCCAGTGGTCTCAGCTAGAGCTCGGCAGGCTGAGGACAGCAAGCACTCTAGAGACCCCAGCCCCAAGACTAGTGTGGAAGAAAGAGCTCCAATTTGAAGTCCATCTCTCAGCCCCCAGCCCCTGAGTTGTCTCAGGTTTCCATAGACCCAGGTGTCACCATCACCCCCTCCCCCATATGTCTCTTGGAACTGTATGTGGTCAGGTGCACGATCCCTGTAGGGACCAGAGACTTTCTGTGCCTGACTTAGGATCCAATGCACATCTGGGTCTTAGTGTTGATGTACTGGGGACCCCACCCCCATCCCCCGTACAATGTGGGACGCCTGTGGAGCTGGCTAAACCTCAGTGAGGTCCCTTCTATCCCCCACATCCAAGCCCCTCAGGCTTTCTGTTTCTCTGCTCTCACATCAGATTCCCCATCACTCCATGAGGTAGGTACAGTTACTGTCCTATATCTACTCTCCAGAGGGCAAAGTGCAGGCTTTGGGAGTAATCAACTTGCCCAGGTTGAAATGCTGGGAGTGGAACCAGGGTTTGGGCCCAGATCATAACATTCTGATTCAGGGGATGGTGAGGTTGGCAGCAGATCCTGGGAGGAAGATCCACCCAGCCCTGCCTGCCAAGCCTGGCTGCTCACCACGTCCATCCATGTCAACTGCTCTGCTGCCAGCCCCAGAGGGAAAGCCAACAGGATAGCCTTCTTCTCACTCAGCCCATTCTCCAAGGCCTTGGGCCAGGGCCAGGAAGGCTCTGGTGATGTGGCCTGCCCTGGTGCTGATTTAAGCTCTGGTGGTAGATCTGCTAGTTGTGCCAGACTTGAGTTCCCCTTGAGAGCCAATGCTGCTGAAGGTGAGTTATCAGGCTCAAGAATGGGCCCTGGTGCAAACTGTGTAGATTGCACTGAAGGGAGTGAGGGGACTGCCTCTAGCGCAGGAACTGGTGATACAGATGGTGGTGTGGCTTCTTCCAGCCTGGCTGTGGGTGCGACATCTGGGGATGTATCTGGCTCTACCTCCAGAATGGGCATCGGTGGTACTTCTATAGGTGTCGCAGGCCCTAGCTCTGGAGGTGACAGTTGTGGTGGTGCTAGAGCCACCTTCAGCCCAGGAGCTTGTGCTACATCACATAATGCTTCAGGCTCTATTTCCAGACCAAGCACTGGCACAAACTTGGGAGCTGGCAGCAGAGGTGGAGATGGAGCTGATTCAGGTTCTGGAACTGCTCCTGTGTCTGCCTCAGATGGTGGAACCAGCTAGAGGTTGCACTGGAGGCATTTGCAGCTCTGGGGCTAACAAAGGAGCTGGAGAAGAGAAAAATTCTACACCACGAAGGGTTTCAAGTGTCTTTAAGTTCCTACTACCTCTAGGGGAATATCCAGCCCCAAAACTGTTTCCAGACCACAGTCTCCAGGTGACTTGCCTGGGGCTTCTCTTTGTTCCTGGCCCAGGGGCAACCTCTAGTAGTTTCTGTCTATGTGTCTAGTCCTGGTCCCCACCCCACAAGCTCATGAGCTCCCATTCTGAGGCCTCCTCACCCTTTGGCTCTGCCTCAGTGCACTCCAGGTGGCTCATCTGTGAGAGCAGAGCTACGGCTCGGTGCTCCAGGGCAGAGCTGGGCAGATGCACCTGGACATAGGCCACCAGTGGCTTGAGGCAGGGCAAGTCTGGTGGTTGTAGGAAATCCCAAATGACAGGGGTGGCAGCTGCCCTGCCATCCCTGCAGGTAGACAGGACTGAAGTCCAGGACAGATTTTGAACGGGCTGCTCACCACTTCTGGTTGTGGAGTTACGTGAGGTGGTATTTGGGGGCCTTGGGGTGTAATGGGGCTGTGGTGGGGAAGGGTCCTCTGCAGCAAGTGCCCTGGGACCCCACCCACAGCTTCCTTTGACTCTTTCTCAAGTCATCTCTCCAGGGGATCATAGAAAATGTGGGGCCCAGAGTACAACCCAGTCCTTCCCTGTCACCTACCCCCCAACTCCCCACACTGATCTCTGGTGAGGAGAGCCCCACCCCCTCCCCCTCCCCCCAAGTGCACTCACTTTTTCATTCAGGTGATCTGCCATGCCTGGCACTGCCACGGAAGCTAAGTCCATTTTTAGGGGAGACGTGGGTGTGTCACAGCTAACTCACTGAGGGTACCCCCTGCTTAAGGGGATGAATTTTTCTAACCGTGGCCCCAACTCAAATGGAATGAGATGGACAGGGACTTTGGTCAACTTTGTTCACAGCAAGAAGCTGCCAAGGAAGTGTCTGTACCTAGTAGACACTTGATGTATGCCTGGTGAAAAGTGAGCCCTAAGTGGCACCTTCTCAGATATAAGGTGGGCCTGAACCCCTTTTTGCATCCTACACTGGTCCCTGCTCTGACCACACCAAGATCAGAGGCCATAACAGGGACCTCAAACCTCCTTAGAAAAGAGAAAACTGAGTTCAGTAAGGGGGTGAGGCCAAGAGCCTCTTCACTGGGAGGAGAAAAATCCTGATGAAGAACACCCTGCCCCTCCAGCTGTCCTGCCCAGGGACCCAGGCTCAGGGAAGCACTTTCCATGGATCCTCCCACTTACTCCTTACAATCAACCTTGGAGGTGGGTCCCCTGACTGATCCCTTTCCCAAGAAGGAAACTGAGGCCAGTGGGAGAAATGACATTTCTTTTTTTTTTTTTTTTTTTTTTGCAGCTTTTTGATGTTGGAGGTTTTTTTTTTTTTTTAATTTTATTTTTTATTGACTTTGTAATAATATTACATTAAAAATATATATGTGAGGTCCCATTCAACCCCACCCCCCCACCCCCCCTCTCCCCCCCCCCCAACAACACTCGTTCCCATCATCATGACACATCCATTGGATTTGGTAAGTACATCTTTGGGCACCTCTGCACCTCATATACATTGGTTCACATCATGGCCCATACTCTCCTCTATTCCATCAAGTGGGCCCTGTGAGGATTTACAATGTCCGGTGATTACCTCTGAAGCACCATCCAGGGCAGCTCCATGTCCCGAAGACGCCTCCACCTCTCATCTCTTCCTGCCTTTCCCCATACCCTTTGTCCATTATGTCCACTTTTCCCAATCCAATGCCACCTCTTCTATGTGGACATTGGATTGGTTGTGTCCATTGCACCTCTATGTCAAGAGGAGGCTCAGATTCCACCTGGATGCTGGATGCAATCCTCCCATTTTCAGTTGTAATCACTCTAGGCTCCATGGTGTGGTGGTTGTCCTTCTTCAACTCCATCTTAGCTGAGTGTGGTAAGTCCAATAAATCAGATTGTAGGTGCTGGAGTCTGTTGAGGCTCAGGATCTGGCTATCACATTGTCAGTCCAGAGATTCAAATCCCCTAAATATATCTTAAACCCCAACATTAACTGCACCTCCAGCACATTAGCATGAAAGTCTTATGAAGGGAGATCCCATCTGAGTCCAGATTCATCACACATAAACACCATTTCCAAAGAGGAGCCATCTGCCCTGGTAGTTAACCCCATCGGCCATGACCATAACTCCCATGGGTCTCTTTAGCCCTCAAAGGAACCAATATCTGGGGGTTGTATCTGCTTTATCTGTCTCTCTGACTCTGCTCAGTTGTGCATGAGGGCAAACCTTCTGCCAGCCTCCAGACTCTTTTTTAGAAACTCGTAGCCATATAAAGTCATTTCTCCTTTCCATTTCCCCCTTACTTTAGGTCAAACAGCATTTTAAAGTCATGGTATTTTATGTAGACATGGATATTCTGCTGATCCGCTTTGAACCTTCCGTATAAGGTCATTTTCCAGTTGCATCATCAGTTGGTAGTTGATAGTGGTCCCTCGTTGCCAGGGAGGCTCATCCCCGGGTGTCATGTCCCGCGCTGGGGGGAAGGCATTGCCTTTACATGCTGAGTTTGGCTTCGAGACTGGCCACATTTGAGTAACATGAAGGCTGACAGAAGGAAATTCCCAGGCACAAAGTTGCTCTAGGCCTTGTTCTTATTTTGGGTTTATCAGCTCACAAGCATAGTCATTAGCATCTGGGGCTCACTGTTGAACCCTCACTCCCTCCCGGTCCCCACCACTGTACCTGGGAGACTGTCGCTGCTCCCCTAGGGACCACGACAGAGCACCACTGGCCAGGAACCCAGTACCCCCCCTACTGTGGTTTTTAATTGTTGCCACTATGAGTATATCGAGAAATGACATTTCTGAGACACAAGCAAGGTAGTGGCAAAGCAGTCAAGTCACCAGGGATGGGGTGGGCACTCACCTTCAGAACAACAGGAGCAGAACCTGCTTGGCAGTGGTGAACACGCAGTATGTGCTGAGGTAGATGAAGACATACACGAGATCGCCCTCCTGGAAGGCTGGCACCAGGTGCTTTGCCAGGTCCTCCCAAGGGCCTGCCTTGACCGTCCACACCTTGTGGTGCTTCTCCCTCATGTGAGCTCAGACATTCATCCTCTAGGGTGGAAAGAAGAGTCATATGTGCTCAGGGGCAGAGCTGGGGACCCCAGATGGGGCAGGGGCTCTGGTCAGACCTGCTGCACCCAAGCTCTCAGCACCCTGAGGCCCAGGGAACATGCATGCCTCTACTAGAGAAAGGTCCCTGGCCTTCTAATTGATGCAGAAGTGAGGAAATAATTGAAATATGAGACCCCAGACCTGGCAAAGGGCAGATGCCTGGAGTGCCCCTGGGGGGAGCAACACCCATGCAGGATCAAGGATCTGAACTGACACCCCAGGAACCAGCAGACCCACCTGGTCAGTAAATGACTTCCTCCACTGCTCATGGGGCCAAAGCCACAACATGATGCCAATTGCCACCCTGAACCCAGATCAGGAAAATGAAGTAAAATGCAAAGAGACAGTTCCATGCAGGCTGCAGGGACGCTGCCACCCACACAGCCAGCCAGTGGTAATAGAACTGTTCCAGCTTTAGGGAGGTTCTCTGGCCCTTGCTGGTGAAAGGGATGTCTGCATGTCCTCTGCCCAGCCAGCCCTTTCCTGGGAGCCTCTACCAGGGAGGGAGAGTCAGGGCTTGGGGCCCATGGGAGGTACTCAGGGCAGCAGTGCTGAAAGGGCCACAGGAAAGGAACATTCCAGGTCCCACAGCACTGAAGGCTGAATCACTGCTCCAAGCCTCCATCGTTCTGGAATATTGAGCACCTGAGTCAGGCCTCAGCTCCTGATCTGGGAAGGTCAAGGAGATAGTAATGAGAAATGGCAAGAACCCTCCTAAGGAGAGGAGCAGTGTGGCTTGGGGCAGGTGTGGAAGGACAGTCATGAAGACTGCTGCCTGGGGACATGGGACCAAGGAGTGGAAACAGAAGTACAGCAGCAAAATCCACACAGATCTCATGTGAGCCCACCCTGAAGGGACACCCCTGCTAAAGCCTCCTCTCTGATAGTCTCAAACATTTGAGGTGACCTTCCCCCTGGTCCATGGAAAGGCAGTGTGGTGGGGGGTTGTGGGTACCCAGGTTCCTTGGAAAGTAGGATATTGAGTTACTCAGGCAAGAAACCCCTGGGAGAGACAGTGGGGGAGAGGCCAGAGTGGGTACAGGCCCTGGATTGTCCCTCCTCCCTGAGCTGTTTAGTACCCCATCACCCCTGCTCCCACCTGGAACAAATGCTGGCCCTGACCGGGGCCTTGTGGACCTGCACCTTCTATACATAGATGGTGTAGATGAGCTCCTCCTCCAGCTGCTCACCCACCACCTGCATGGAGCTCTGCAAACACAGTGCCTGGAGCTAGGACAAGAGGGTCAGAGAGTGGCCTGCCCTAATCCACAGGGGAACCTGCACTTTGTTAGTGCTGGGACACACATCAAGCCCAGAGGGTGTATATCTTCCCCTCCAGCCCCACTGGAGAGGTGATGACAGCTTGGGGGCTCAGGATTAAAACTGGTAAACTTGGATGCCACCCCAAGGTGCTCCTTCCCACCCTTCCATCTATGGCACAGCAGGTGACAGGGAAGGGCCTACTGGGCTCCCATCCCCATTAGTGTGTTTCTGTCCAGGATGGGCCCCTACTCATGCCTCCCCCACACCGGGAGGTGAGTAGGACATAGGGCTACCAAGGCAGATCAGTAGTGACAGGTGCTCAATGGGCTGGATTTGGGCCACTGCTTGTTACCTTTGGTGACCTCCTGTCCAATGACCTGGGGCTTCATGGCTGAGGCCTGAACCAATGTCAAAAACATTCCGGGTTTGTTCAAGGATGGAGTCTCAGGATCAGCAAACACAGTAGAAAATATGCTGCTTTCTAGAGTGTCTCCTGCCAAGTGAGATGGGAAGGGGCTGCCTCTGGAATCTGGGTGCCTGGTTACCAGGGTTCCAAGTTCTGTTGGGTCTGTCACAAAGGAAGTGAGGTCACCTCCTTAGGTTCCTTTACCTGGGCCTCCTCAGCAGTAAGAACTCCACAAAAGTCCCTCTGCCTGACTGGCTGTCTATCCCCCTCACCTAGATCATCCTGTTAACTGGTCACAGTTCTGCCCACATGTCCCTCCTCACAGACTCCTGGAAAGCCTGTGTGCAGCTCAGGCCCCAGCTAGGAGGAGACCCAGCTGGGTTCAGACCAGGCTCCCTGCTCTTTTCAGTTTTGTGACACGAGACTAGTCTCTGAGGCCTCCCTAGTCTCCTTCCCATTACAGTGGGAATCATTCTAGCATCTGCTTCCTGGGAGTTAGCCCCACACTGACTCCATCATGTGGAATCAATGGGGGGCTAATACTACAAACCTCATAGTCTTATTTCACCCATAGCTAAAACACAACATAGACATGGAACAAACAGGAAGGTGATGGATGTAACATTGAATACAACTCCAAACAGCATAGTTCAGGCCTGAGTGATCTCTGGAAATGCACTGCACTCCTGGGCTGCTGTCTCAGTCTGTATCATGATGAGGTTGAAATGAGATGAAAGTAAGACATTGTTGCTGGGCCACAAATCCTTCCAGAGGCTTCCCATTGTATTCAGGGTCAGAGGCAAGTGCCTCCTCTCCACCTCTGTGCTGGGCTGCCTGTGCCCTGCTTCCTGCTCCCCTGCTTCCTGGTAAAAGCAGCCTTGGAAATTCTCCCTTGGAGTGAGTCCTGGCCTAGGGACTCACTGCTATACAAAATGAATAAATGTCAGGATGTTCCCCTGAGACCTAGACAAAGGGCTTTTCTGCCTCCACCACTCTCCCTGGTGAGTGAACTCTCCCTCTCTGGGTCACCATCCCAATGTGAATTCTGCTGATCAACACAGCAGAGATGGGAAGCATCTGTTCCCCCAGATGGGCCTCAGGTGAGCCTCTGCCCACAGCAGCCACCTTCCTGACCTCCTCTCTGGCCAAGGTCCCTCTGCCTCCACCTCTTCCCCTGCCATGCCTTCTCCCAGCTACCTTCTTCCCATACATATGCAGAGCTAGCTTACATCATCATTCTGGTCATAATGTGTCACTTCAATGTGTCCCCCTGGGCCCACCCCACTGGTGGTGCCATAGCTCTCCTCCCAGCACCCTGCTTAGCTTCCTCTATATGACTTGCCCTTTTCTTGCACTTGTGTTTGCCCTCATGCTTTTGTCCACCTCCCATTCCAGAAGAAGAGATCCTGATGGGTGGGGCCACAGGGATTCTTTTCCCTCCACACCCAGATTGGAGCACAAAGCTTGGTGCAGGGTGAGTGCTTGGGGCACAGTTGCTGAATGAATAACTGAGATGATCTTGGAGGCCCTTTACCAGCCTCTGAGCAGCTCAGATTGAGGAGATAGCTGTTAACAATAGGAGGTGCCTGTTGTGTTTGAGGTGGGTGGATAACCAGAAAGTTCCTTAGATTATGCTTCCCAGTCTCCAGAGACTGCAGCAGACAGAGTGGGCCCAGCTGGAGATGTGGCTGCCTACCCCCCGCTGTCCAGCATCCACACTGTAGCTCCTAGGAGGATATCCACAGAAGCGAGCACACAATTGTTTCCTAGGCCCCTGGAAGAGCAGTGGTCATTGAAGGAGGACCAGGGTGAATGGACTGCTCCCTGTGTCTGTGGATCCCTTGTGGTCACCCTCTGTAAACACCCCAATAAACAGAGGAGAAGACTTAGGCCTGCCTCCTGGAGGGGTCTATCCCACTTCCAGAAGCCCAGAGCCCTTCTGACCCCAGGCCTGCCAGTTCAAGGTTGTCCTGGGGATGGCACCAGTCTTGCAGGCCCATGGATCCATGGGGATCCCCTTGCCCATTAGCTTGGCATCTCTCCCCATCCCAATGTATGAGTCCATGGGCAGGGGGTGAGAAGAGTGGGAGGCACTGCCCAACAGCAGAGCTGCCTCCAACATCTTCCTCAGTTTCCCCTGCTTACCCACCTTTGGTCCTCTCCTCCTCTGACTCCAAACCCATGGTTCACTCCTGTGATGTCACATGTGTGCTGGGCCATGCAGGGATGTCAAAAGGAAAATTGTCTCATAAGAGAAAAGTCTGAGCAGTGGAGCCAGCCTTCAAGGGGCCCCCATTCTGAAAGAAAACCAGGGTGCCAATTGCACCCTGGCCTAGAAGGGAGTCACCCTAAGGTATCCTTGGTGCTCTGCATACCTCTGAGGCCCTGGGCCATTCCTGCATGCCTCTTGGCCTCAATTTCCTCATGGAACCTGACTGGTTGGATGTGGAAGTGCATGAGCATGTGATCATGCAGGACATGGAGACAGGTATCCTCAAGAGGCAGACCTGGAGGTGGGCACAGCCTTGTGTGTCTGAGCAGGAAGAAAGCAGGTGAGCCTTGCAACTGCTTCTCCTTTTCTCTTCAACTTGACCTCTGAGAAGACCCAGGGCACATGAACTCCACCCAGTCTCTATCAGACCCCAGGGGGATGTGAGAGGGGCAGGAAGGAGCCCAGGGTGGAGGATTGCAGACCACCAAGGCTGAGAGTTGGGGGCACTCACTGCAGCTAAGGAACCCTCCATGGCCTTCCTTGCCTTTGCCCCACATTGGTGGGTGAGCAGGCAGCACCAGCATCAAGTTTTCCAGCTCTAGGAGAGCAAGCCCAACCTCCAATATGGGCTCATGTGCACTGGTCTCTCCCATTCCTCTACCTGAGAGGGCTTTGTCCCTGGCATCCTCACTGTGCCAGGCATCCCCCCAAGTGAAGCTCTTTAGGAGCCTTCAGCTCCTCTCTTTCACCCGCATCACAACACATGCTCCTAAGGATGGAGTCACTGGCCTCCTTCTGCATTCAAGAGACCTGAGGGTCTAGGATCCTGACACAGGGCTGTGACCTGCTCCTGCTATAGATTTCAACCTCAGACACTCTGACCCTATAGTCCATGCTTTACAGAAGAGCCCAAGGACATGGATGGGTTTACAGGGACAGCTGTGCAGGCAGGGAGTCAGAGGTGACCATGGCCTTGGCCAGGTTAAGACTGAAGGAACCTCCCATGAAGCTGGAATGCAGGGTAGGGGAGCACTCTGGGTGGGACTTCTTGGCCACAGCACCCAGAATGGCAAGAGCTGGTGGGAGCTCCCTACCCTCACCCAGGCCTGGGTCAACCAGCACCTGCCATGGATGAAGAAGCCTGCCTCAGAGCCCTGTCTTGAACACTGTGGGTCCTATGATGACCTCTTGGGCTTGACAATGCTAGCTTCAAGTCTCAATGCTCAGAGTTAAGTGGCTGCTCAGGAAGGTCAGTGCCCAGAGAGGGCTTCTGGCCTTTATGTTATTTAATCCTCATCAGGAGCTCAACAGCATGTATCTCCCAGCCTGAAGGTCCACAGCTCAGAGGTGGTTCTGGGAATGCCTTCTAAATCTGTTTTCTTCCCACTGCCTCACAGTCATGCAGTTGCTCAACAAACCCTTAATAAGTGCCTTCTGGGTGTCCAGCACCATGGGAAAGGTGTCAGGCACTGTCCATGCTCTGTTTGTGTTGACACCTGGGGAGGGATAGATTTGGGCATAACAACATGGTAAATGCTAACACAGAGACAAGAGGAAGGTATTATGGGAACATGGAAAGTCACCCAATCCAGAGCAGACACACTGAGGAAGGCTTCCTGGAAGAGGTGATTAAACAATGACTTCCTGGGAATTGTGCGAGTGGTGGGGTGGGCATGGTGGGATGAGCAGCCTGACTGGTGGGCAGTGTGAGTCCAGGTGTGCTGGGCCAGGCCCCTTGACCATGCATTTTTCTTTGCCAAAGTGTAGCTGATGCAAAGAACCAGAAATGGGTTGGCATTTTTTAGGGGACTTATTTGAGGTAAAAGCCTACAAGACCATGAACAGTCCAACTTGAGGCACCGTAACAAGTGCTTTGTCACCAAAGTCAGCTGCTATGAAGGGAAGTAAGAAGGCCACCCATCTCTGCTGACATCTCTGCCTTTCTGCAGCTGCAGGCAAACCTGGCACAGGGCTTATGTCTTACTGGGCCTCCTCACTCAGTCTCAGCATTGCAGGATCAAATATGACACCATACTTTTCCTGTGTCTTTCTATGTATCTCTCTCAGTGTTTCCATTTATATCAGACCCAGCAAGGGGGCAGAGAATCAGCCTGAGTCAGGCCTCACTGACATAGTCCAGCTGAAAGGCCTGAAGCAATTTATCAAGTAATCTAATCAAAGGACCTTCAACTCCATTTAATGCAATCAAAGAGTACCACACTCACAGGAATAGATTAATTTAAAAATACAATCTTTCTCCTTTTGGGATTTATAAAACTATTTCAAACTGCCATACCATTGGTGATGTTGAACTGTAACATGAGGGAAGGGAGTCTTTGACCATTAAGGTTGGACCTGAAGATTAAGATGCAGTGGCCCATGGCAAGTGGGGCTGCAGGCATCTGTACATGTCATTCATTAAGGTGGTACCTTCTAAAAATTAAAGCTTCAGTGCCCACAAAACTTATATCTCTTCTGATACCTGTCTTTACAGAACATTCAGACACATTCTTGGGGCAGGCCTGAGGTGTCGCAATTGGGATTCTGCCTCAAGAGCACTTGTTGGTTAAAATTACAGAACTTTATTGACTCAAAGTTTTGGAGACTAGAGGTCCAAAACCAAGGCATTGGCTGTGCTTTTCTCCCAGAGTCTGGAATATTCTGCTGTGGCTTGTAGATATATTTCTATATCACATGAAAATCTCCATCTAACACACACACACACACACTCTCTCTCTCTCTCTCTCTCTCTGTCTATCTGGTTTCTCCTGGTGTCTGGCTTCTGGCTCTATGTACAAGTTCCTTTGTCTATAAGGACTTCAGACATATGGATTAAGGCCCACCCTGATTCAAGTTGAACTCATCTAAATAGGATTTTTAAAGATCCTACTCACAAATGAGTCCACACTTTAACTAATATTACGACCTTCAAAATGTTCTATTAGTAAATGGGATTACCATAGGAATGCTGATTCTTTTCTGGAGTAAATGATTCAATCCCCAACAGACACTTGGGCCAGGAAAATGCAGTCATACAAAATGGCATGTACTCTCTTTGGATGACCATGAAGCCTGCCCGAGTCTTTTTGGGTAAACGGATTTCAAACCTTACTATTCTGAATTTTGGCCCTGTGTTAAAGCCACAGATTCCCAGGTTCCACCCCATACTTCTCAAAGTGGCTTCTCAAAGTTTTGAGCCCTGACACCTGTCATTTTACACAGGCTCCCCAGGCCACCTGAGAGCATGTTCTAGGGGACCTGAGAACCAATTAGAAAACCATCCATGAGGACATACAAGACCTTGTATCCATTTGGCCCCAGCTCTCTTCTCCAGCCCTGCCAAGGCAGATGGTGGAAAAGGGCAGCTGATGTGTGATTATGGGGAAGATGAGGAGAAGGATGAAGAGGAAGGAGAGGTTCTCAAGTCATTGGTCAGCAGTGAGAAAGGAATGGATATGTAAATTCCAGATTATGTGTGACAGGTTCCCGGGCACAAACCTGGGTCTAGAGCCCCCTCCCCTTCCATTAGCAAGGGGGTAGAATAATTAGCAATTTAAAAGCAAACTGCAAGGCCTGAGCTCACTCTCTCACCTTACTCTTGCCTGCGGACCTGTCCTCCCCTCTTTATGCCAGTTTCGCCATTTTTCCTCTGCCTTGTGGCCATGCAAGTAACCCTGGGGATTTATAATCTATAGTGGGGAATTGTAGCTTATAAATTAGCCCTCTTCATCCCCTTTCATCCTCTTCCTCACTACCTGGGGCCCTGCTCTGTTATTTTCTGTTATTTCCTCTTATTTCTCTTCCCTCCCTACCTGAATAAATTACCTACCTCAGCGGCGTGCTTTTGAAATTCATTTCTGCAGCACAGCCAAGAACGTAGATAGAATCCAGTAAGAGCATGAATCAGAACTTGATTTTTTTTCTTTCTTTTTTTTTTTTTTTGCCAAGTAACATTCTATTGTATGGATGATGTGGGCTATGGGTGAGAGGCTCTTTGTCTCTTCAGAGATAACCTTAACCTAAACCGTCTGTCCTGACATGTGGGTGTAGAAAGGTAAGAAGCTGCAGTCCTGCTCTTAGTGATCATGGCAACGACTCCAGTCCCAGGAGGCAATTTAGCAATGCAAACTCTATATATATACCAGTCGGTCCAGGGAAACTCTGATGGTGGTGATGCTGAAACTTAAGGGAACTTGGAGTTGGCCTCAAATGGGAAATATAATATAGCCTGTGTATAAATTCAAAATCATCTAATTCTGTATCAAAGTGTGCCTAGTCTCTAGAAATCCAGTTAAGTGATAGGGGCTTTGAATGTTCAGAAAGGATGTAAGACTGAATGTGTATTCAAGGTAGTGTCCAGATGGAATGTGGGCAAGATGCTAATTCAAGCTCACCTGAGGTGTGGGGGATATGTTAATTCAAAACCTACCTGGTACTCAGGCGAAGACTTAACTAACAAAGAAAGTAGTTTTCTTTGATAAAAGCACCACTTGACTCCCCAACTTGTATAAAAGGAACTTGAAAATCTCGTTCAGGGCTTGGGTGTGAAACAGAAAGCTCCTGGGTCTGGCCGGCTGTCAATAAACCATTTTTCCTTCTCAAAATCATTCCTGAGTCCTGGCCTTTCTATACACAAATAATTGAACCTCTCTCAAATTCTACAACATGGACACACCACAGCTTGTTTATTCATTCCTCACTTGAAAAACATTTGGGTTGTTTCCACATTTCAGCTACTATGAATAATTGCTGCTATAAACATTTATGTACAATTTTTTGCAGAGACATATGTTTTCATTTTTCTTGGGCATGAGTGGGAATGCTGGTTCATGTGGTAATTCTATGTTCAATCAGTGGAGGAACTGCCAGACTTTCCCAAGCAGCTGCTCCATTTTACAATCCTACCAGCAGTGTTTGCAGGTTCCAAAGTCTCCACCCCCTTGTTAGTACTTATCTAACTTTTTAATTCTAATCATGCTAGTGGGTATGAAGTGGTTTCTCATTATGGCTTTGATTTGTATTTCCTTGATGACTATTGATGTTGAGCATGTTTTCATGAGCTTAATGATCATTTTCCTTTTTCCTGTGGAGTTTATTCCAGTCTTTTGGCATTTTTTTAAACTTTTTATTTTGAAGTAATGTCAAACTTGCAGGAAAGTGCAAACATAATACAAAAATAATACAAAGAACCCCCTAACCAGTTACCCATATTTACTAACATTTAACATTTTAACACATTTGCAATATCATTCTATCTATCTACCTACCTACCTACCTCTTCTCTAAATATTTGACAGTAGGCTGCATACATCATGCTCCTTTACCACTTAATACTTCATGTATATTTCCCAAGAACAAGGATACTCACTTAGGCAACCTCATTAAGTACAATTATGAAGTTTAAGAAATTTAAATATTGATATGAAGCATGCAGTCTATTCCAATTTTTAAAACTGTCCTAATAATATCCTTTTGGCATTTTCTCCTCTTTTCCCATTTTTTAATTGGGTTATTTGTCTTTTTATTATTGAATTGTAAGAGTTCTCTATATTCTAGACACAAGTCTCTTATCAAATATATGATATGCAAAAATTGTCTCCCATTCCATGGATTGTCTTTTTACTTTCTTGATAATATCCTTTCAAACACAAAAGATTTCAGCTTTAAGTCCAATATATCTACTTTTTCTTTTGTAGTTCCCTGGAGAGCTTTAAGTGGGGGGGGGGGGGAGCATAAGCTAATTTAATTTGTTTTAAAGAATTGCTTGTTTTGTGGAGGAAGAATTTTAAGATAGTCAAAGTAGTGAGACCAGTTAAAAACCTAACTCAAACTTGCTTAAACAATAAAGAGAATTTGAGAGCTCTACTAACTGAAAAGTCTAGATGTGGTATCATCCTCAGACACTAATCAGAGCTTGGTTTCATTGAACCGCAGCCATTTAAATTCAGCCCCACTCTGGGTTCTGCAAACACCAGGGTAATGATAAAGGCAGTCCTGTCCTTCTTAAGCTAACATTAGAATCATCTGGTTGTTTAGCTGATAAATAAAAGTGCCCATTTTGTTTTGAAGAGAATATGAAGCCAAAACTGTAACTGATACAAGATGGTAATGTCAGACAAAAAAAAATTTTTTTTTATGCCAAGTTAAAGAAAGCAGACACAAAGTGTTAGCAGAGAGCTCTGGGCCCTGGTGAGGATTTTTGAGGTCCAGGGCTCTCCCATGACCTGAAATGGGATTCTCATTCCAAATGGGGTTCTCATGGCCAGGGTCTCAAGTATCCCTCAGGAGGTTTCAGGGCAGGGTCTCCTAGCCACGTGGACTGCCGGCCATGTTGTTTGTCAGTCATGTTGTCTCTGGGGCCTCAGCCACCATCCCCCTTTCACTATATTAAACTGCCTCAAATATACTATTCTATTATTCCATTTATATAAAATATAAATATAAAATCAATTTATAAAGAGGAAATTATATAAGTGGTTATGTAGAGCTGGGGAAGTATAGAGGAATTGAGAAGTGACTTCTAAGGATTTTTTTTTTTTTTTTTTTGAGTAATGAAATTGTCCTAAAATTTTTTGTGGTGATGAATGCACAACATTGTGATTATACTGAAAGCCAATGATTATACATTTCGGATGGACATATGGTATATGACTATATCTCAATAAAACTGCTTTTTAAAAAACTATAATTGAGAATAAAGAATTAACAAATAATTATGATTACAAAGTCATTATATAGATGACTTTATATTATATAAAATATCAAAAGGTCAATACCTGATTTCTGAAACTGACTAGATTTAGCTTAATCCTGCTATTATAATGCTCATACTAAACAGATCCCACTCTTGCTTATGGTTACCCTAGACTTAGCCTCTCCCTAAGTAAGTATATACTTAATTTTGTGATGTTAATTCTAGACTGAACTTACTTTTGCTTATGGTTATTTCAGAACTAGGCTCACTCTTGCATATACTTGTCATTGTGCTAGTAACCACTCCACCCTCCTGTTTAATATACATATGGGAAACCTTGTAACTGACCTCTACTCTGTACTTTACTATCTCATAATGTTGATCTGTGATAATGATTGTCAACTTTGTAACTCTCACTGGTTTGGTCCCCACACCAACATGTTCAGCCCCTTAATGTTTATTAATGAAGGAACCTCTGTCCAGCTCTGCCCCCACTATTCATTAGCACCCCAATGGTATAAAATATTAGAACTTCTGCAAATGGAGGCTGATTTGACCTTGTACATCTCAAGTTACCCATTGGAGAATCAAGCCTCTTTTCCTTCCTATCCTAGTTTGGTGTGTTTGTCTATTCTGCCAACCTGAGCAACTGAACTCAGCAGAGGACCACTCTGGACACTCTTCATGATTTTGCTACAATTTTCTCAGCTCTTTCCCTCTACCTTACATCAACTTCATCCTCACTTGGATTTCCATCATGTTGCAGGGTGGCTTCCAGGAACAAATAGGGCCATAGGCTTCCTCAAGAGAAACTGCTGCCCTTCCCCAAGCCATTGAACACTCTACTTGGTCCAAATTAGGTCACATTCTTACCCCTAACACAATCACCTTGGCCTGGGAATGTCATTGCTGACTGGCTTAGCTGTGGGTGGTGGTAACAAGAAGGGAGAAAGTTCCACTGATTTAAGTAAGGTAATAAGAATCCATCCCAGAGCTGAAAGTGGCATGGTGTTTTTTGTTTTTTGTTTTGGCCAACAGGAAGTTTATTGACATGTGCTCTAGGCTACACACCTATGAGGGGGTGAGAAATAAAAGATTGGGCAGGCAGAGAAATTGAATCATGCATTTGCTTCAAGGGTCTCTTTTTTTTTTTTTTTAATATTTTAAGTACTTTTATTCACAGTATTTTTTTTCTTTTGTCTTTATTTTTTTAATGTTAATTCAAAAAATATGAGGTCCCCATATACCCCCTACTCCTCTCACCCCACTCCTCCCCATAACAACAACCTCCTCCATCATCATTAGACATTCACTGCATTTGGTGAATACATCTCTGAGCACTGCTGTACCTCATGGTCAGTGGTCCACATCATAGCTCACACTCTCCCACAGTCTACACAGTGGGCCATGGGAGGACATACAATGTCTGGTAACTGTCCCTGCAGCACCACCCAGGACAACTCCAAGTCCCGAAAACACCCCCACATCACATCTCTTCCTCCCACTCCCTACCCCCAGCAGCCACCATGGCCACTTTCTCCACACCAATGCCACATTTTCTTCAATTACTAATCACAATAGTTCATGAATAGAATATCAGTAAGTCCACTCTAATCCATACTCTATTCCTCCATCCTGTGGACCTTGGAATGGTTGTGTCCACTCCACATCTATATCAAGAGGGGGTTGCAAGTCTGTTGAGGCTCAGGGCCTGGCTATCACATGGTCAGTCTAGAGATTCAGGTCCCCTGGGTATATATTAAACCCCAGCACCAACTACAGTTCTGGTAAAAGTAACAGAAGAGGCTTGCAGACAAAGATCCCATCTGAGTCCAGCTCCATCACATAGAAACACAAACTCCAAAGTAGGACCAACTGACATGGCACTGAACTCCTTCTGCCATGACCATAGAACCTGTGGGTCTCTGTAGCCCTCAGAAGAACCAATACCTGGGGTTGTATCTACTTTATCTGTCTCTGGGACTCTGCTCAGGTGTGCATAAAGGCAACCCCTCTGATAACCTCCTGGCTCTTTTTGGAGACACATAGCCATATAAACTCATTTGTCCTTTCCATTTCCCCCTTTTATTCAGGTCAAAAAGCATTTTTAACTCCTGGTATTATATGTAGACTGAGATATTCTGTTGGTCCGAGTTGACCCTTTTATTCAAGGTCATTTTCTAGTTACATCATCAATTGGTACTTGGTAGTAATCCCTCAGTGCCAGGGAGGCTCATCCCTGGGAGTCATGTCCCATGCTGGGGGAAAGCAACATATTTACATGCTGAGTTTGGCTTCGAGACTGGCCACATTTGAGCAACACGGAGGCTCAAGGGTCTCTTTTGATCCCCGGGTATCTTGAGGCTGGTATGACCTTCAGAACTATCCCAAATTTGGGCAAAGAGACCACTGGTCTAGTCCTTTGTATCCCCACATTAAGCAATCATTGAATGAAGGTTGACACCAGGGAGGGGATATAACCTTGGGTAAGGCAGCTCTTTTCAGCCAAGAGAGGCTCTCAGTAAGAGACAAGAGCAGCAAACCTTCCCAGCAACTGGAGGAATGGGTGTTTCCATCCTGGAAGGTGAGACAAGAGGCAACCACAGCACGCACTGCTCTAAGAAGCTACGGTGAATTCTAGAGAAGCAATGAAACTAGGGTGGGAGTGATTGTGGGGAGATTTTTTAAAAGGCTGACAGATTTGGAACATGTTTTAGAGTGAGAGTTACCAGAATTTACAGAGGAATATTGGGAGCTGGTGATGGAAAGAGAATAATCATAATGATTTTTGGCTGGAGCAACTGGGCAGATGGTGGTACCATTTAAGCAGATGGAAAAGAGTTTGGCACACAGTAGGTACTGAGTAAAATTTGTTACCTTCTTCCTAAGCTTCTGCCATTTATTCCTAAGATCAAGTACAGCCATTACAATGTTTTTGCTGTCTGTGTTGTCTTCTTTTCTCATTTTCTATCCTCTAAGATTCACCAGAATTCAATCCTAGAGACCTCTGATGGGGAGAGAGTTTCCCTGTCAACAGCACCAACTCTGTTCATGGTTTCTGCTGTGCTTCACCTTGATTCTTCCCCCATCTCTCTTTTGATGCATCATCATCTTGCCACATGACTCACTTGTGTGGGGCACTTGCTCACCACTCAGGCACTAACTCACCAGGTAGGCACTCATGTGGACATGCTTTCTCTTCTTATTTTTCACTAGGAGGCACTGGGGATCGAACCCAGGTCCTCCCTTATGGTAGGCAGAAGCTCTATCACTTGAGCCACATCTGCTTCCCAATATTGGTGCTTAAAGAGAGTTCTCTAGTCCAACCCAGAAAAATAGCTAGGATGGCTGGAACTCAAAACTCTTGCCTAGGAGATCCTTGGAATTAGATGAAGGAGGTTAGCAGCCATAACTCTATCAGATGGGTCACATCAATATCACCACCAGCTGTTAAGTGTGAGGCAAGTGGTTTATTGCTAATAATAAAGTACTCATGTCTGAAAATAGATTACTTTTTAAATGAACTAGAAAGTAATTGATTATCCTTTTAGTAACATCACTGACACTTAAAATACACGTGCTGCTTGAGTGTGAGAGAAAGGTAGGGTGCTACCTAGCAGCCTTGAGTTGCTATGGGCATGCATTTGCACATGTAAGTTTTATTTCTCATCTATGTCAACAAAGAATTGTGAGTGTGAAGGACTAGAATAGTCAGACAAGTCTTGGAGGAGGCAGGAAGTTACATGGGGATAGAGCATGCATATGGGAATCAAGAAATTTGGGTCCTCATCTTTTATCTCCCATTAACTAAGTCAAATGAGCACATTTCTGTGCCAAGAACAAATCCAGTTAAATGTCCTTAGGTAGATCACTTGAAATCTTTGGGCTTGTTCCCCACTTACACACACACACTCCCACCATAAAATAGAAGGTTGGATTCAGAATCTTCTGAGGCCTTCTTCTATTCTAGCATAATCTGATTTTAAGAAAGAAATGCTTGCCCTATGTGATCTTGGGAAGTGAAATGAATGGGGCAAGAGGAAGTCTTCACAGATAAAAATGAAAGTAAGAATGTATGACATAATTATAATCACAAAGAAACATCAGACAAGCTGAAAGGTGGAATGGTGTATTTAAAACATGTGGAAGAGGGGCTGTGTTCTTCCAAAACGTCAATACCATAAGAGGCAAAGAAAGGTTGTGAAGCATCCAGATTAAATGAGGTTAAAGAGATTTGACAATTAAATCGAACACCTGACTCTAGACTGAGTCCTGTACTAAAGGTTGAGAAATACTAAAACAAGGACATGAATGGATTGGCTAACAAAATTGGAGTGCGAATGGTAAATTAGATAAAGTATTATATCAATGTTAAATTCCTCACGTTGATATATTTACTGTATTTAGGTAAGAGAATAACAAGACACAAACAGACACACAGACACACAACCCACAAAGAGAGAGATCAAATGATAAAGCACAGACATTGATTTTTAAAGCCCAGCAACTGTGTTTCTATTGCTAACAAGGTTATGGAAAATCTGATGTGGAAGAAACAACAACAATAAAAAGAAAACTCAAGCAAAGGTGTCACAAGAAAGAAAGGAAAAGAGTCACTTACAGATTTGTCTGAAACTCCGCCAATCTGGGGATGGCAGAAGATGTGGTTTGTGGTGTTCTGCCATGAAAGTATTATTTTCTTATACTCTGTATTAGTCAGCCAAAGGAGTACTGATGCAAAATACCAGAAATTGGTTGGTTTTTATAAAGGGTATTTATTTGGGGTAGGTGCTTACAGATACCAGGCCATAAGCATAAGATGGCTGCTGATGTCTGCCAGGGTTCAGGCTTCCTGAGTTCTTCTGGCTTAGCGCCTGTTTTCTCCATAGCTGTAGACTATGAGGCTTTCTAGACTTTGCCTCTCTCCACAAGTCACCTATGAACTATCAGGTGAACTGCTCTGTCTCTCTCCTTGGGGTTTCTGTCCTGTCTAAGGAGCCATCTCTATTCCTCTGTGTTCTTCTCCTGGTTCAGGTCCTCTCTTTCTGGAACTTGCTGCTCTTTCCTCTGCATGCTTACTTCTCATGGCTCTAGCTTTAGACTTCAGCATCAAATTCCAACATCAAAACTCCAATATTAGAAACCCTCAACTCTTTCCTTTGCCATACCTTTTATCTGTGAGTCCCCACCCACCAAAGGGACTCAATGCCCTAAAGATATGGCCCAATCAAAAGTCCTAATCATAACTTATTCTTGCCCAGGTACAGACCAGATTACAAACATAATCCAATATTTATTTTTTTAATTCATAACCATACCAAACTGCTACATACTCTGTAATAACCAAAGGAATAGGAAAAACTATTTTCCTGCTAATGACTCTCCATTGGGAATATATATTCATCACAAAAAGATTGTCAGGATTCAGGCTGTGGGGACCACTTTAAAGAGCTCCTAGGAGAGAGCCATGTATTACAGTGACTGACAGTTTTTCTATTTTCTTTTCCACTGATATTTAGTTACCTCAATTTTCCTCATTTTACCATATCCCAAGTCTCAGGAGGTCAGGTGCTTACATAATAGCTCAGCAGTTATCTTAATATCTTCTTCCTTGACTTATGAGAGGGATAGCATCATAATAATGAAATAACCACAGCACAATCTTTTGAGGAAGCTTTACTGAGCACTGTCTACACAATATGGAGATACAGAGGTAAACAAGACCAGTTTTTCTCCCAATGAGGTCACAATCTATGGCAGGAAATCCCTAAGCAAGGAAGCAGACCCTACATTGGACGTTGGAGTCAGAGAAGCTATTAGAATCAGTGGTAGATTACATATATTTTGTGCCAAATGTCCCTTCCCCAATGTCTTTTGCTATGGGAGAGTGACATATTCCAACCAAGTGAATCATGTCTTCTTTGGTACAATAAACTCATAGAACTGAGATGTGTCACTTCCAAGCAGAAGATATAGAGCCTATGCACGACAGTGTCATGGGCTCCTTTCCCCTCTGCCATGAAAACAGTCACATTCCTGATAGAGCCTGCTCCATTATCTGGGTCCCAGGTGAAGACAACATACAGAATGGGCATGGCCATCCACGATTGACACAGAACATGAGTAGAAACTAAGCCTTTATTGATTTAGGCCACAGAGGTTTTAGAGTTGTTTTTGCCACAGCAAAACCCAGTCTATCTTGATTGTTATAGAATCTAAGGTATACGGTTCTGTGACCTTGGGTAACTTTTTTTATCTCTCTGAATCTCAGTTTTCTTATATATAAAAAAGACATGACAGTAACTAGTAAACTAACCTCACACCTGGAGAAACTAGAAACAGAAGACTAAACTGAATTCAAAGTGAGCAGAAGGCAGGAAATAATAAAGACTAGAGTGAATATACATGAAATAGAGAATAGGGAAACAATAGAGAGAATCAACAAATCAAAAGTTGGTTCTTTATAAAGATCGTTAAATCAACAAAATTTTAGCTAACTTACAAAGAAAAGAGAGAGGGGCCTGAACCAGGGGAAAATGGTGAAGAAGGGGATGGGAGCAGGAGGGGGAGGGAGAGGGAGAGGGGAGCCTACTGGCAGAAGGGCAGTGTAGTCACCAGACCCGGAGAGGACACATTAGAAAACCTAACCCACTAACTAATATTTACATTCAGGGAAGGGGGGTCATGACAAAGCTCAGAGTGGGGGCCTTTGGGCATACGTTCTACCCTGCCCAGCTGGCCAGCCAGGAAGGATCAACAGTTAGTGTGGCCCCAGCTTCAGGATGCCATGGCAACCTGGGTCCTTCTGAGGCCTCCCATGAAGAAAAGAACACACATCCCTCTCCACTATTGCTTGATTCCCCAGGCAGGATGAATCCACAGGGAACTGAACTTAATTTTTATCATGTTGCTTCCCTACCTCTACATATTTTTGAAATAAAAGAAGTAATCTTATTCTCACTCTCTCTCTCTATATATATATGTTTCCATATACAGCAATGAACAATCTGAAAAGGAAATCAAGAAAACAATTCCATTAAAAAAAAAACAACTAAAAGAATAAACTAGTAATAAATTTAACCAAGGATGTAAAGAATCTGTTGTGGGAGTTTAAAATTATTTTATGAATCCCAAAAAGAGAAAAATTATGTTTGTGACCTAATCCATTCCAGTGGGTGTGAGTCCTTTTCTTTCAATTGGACTATATCAGTGAGGCATGACTCAGGTTGAGTCTCCACCCTCTTGCTGGGTATGTTATAAACACAGACAGAGACACTGGAAAAGGAAGCTGCCATATTTGATCTAACCTGTGAGAGAAAGGACTCCAGTTTCACCCACAACTGAGCTGCAAGGAGAGAAGCCTCCGAGAGACTGAAAGAGTTGAGGCCCAGGGAGAGATGAGCCATATGCCTAATAACTTGCAGCTGAAGCAGAGCTGCCAAGACTGAGAGAGAAAGCATGGAAAGAGACAAGCCCTAGGCCACAACTGAGCTCTGGGAGATGGTAAATTCTGGAGGAGATGGTAGAGACCTTGCAGAGATCGACAGACATCTTGCTTCAACATGTGGCAACTGACTTTGGTGAGAAAGCAGCTCTGCTGATGTTTTAATTTGGGCATTTCATGGCCTCAGAATTTTACCCCACATATATCCCCATTATAAAAGCCAACACATTTTGGCATTTTGCATTGGCAGCACTGGAGCACACTGAAAAACTTGTATATATATGTAAAACAACAAAATATTGCTGAAAGAAATTAAAGAAGACCTAAATAAATGGAAAGGTCTCCCATGTACATGGTCCAGAAGACTTAATATTGTTAAGCTATTAATACTATCCAAAGATTTTTATAGATTTAACATAGTTCCAGTGAAAATCCCAATAGCCATCTTTGCAGAAATGGAAAAACCAATTTTCAAATTCACAAGGAAGGGGAAGAGGCTCTAAGAAGCCAAAAATATCTTGAAAAAGAAGAGCAGAGTTGAAAGTATCATACTTCTTAATTTTAAAACTTATTATTAATTTCAAAACTTATTATAAAACTAAGCTATGAAAATATGTGGTCCAGGGAAGCAGATTTGGCTCAACAGATAGAGCATCCACCTACCACATGTTGGTTCAAACCCAGGGCCTCCTGACCCATGTGATGAGCTGATCCATGCACAGTGCTGATGCGTGCAAGGAGTGCCATGCCACTCAGGGGTGCCCCTGCATACAGGAGCCCCACACGCAAGGCGTAAGGAGAGCCACCCAGCGCAAAAAGTGCAGCCTGCCTAGGAGTGGTGCTGCACACACAGAGAGCTGACACAGCAAGATGACACAACAAAAAGATTTCCAGTGCCACTGACAAGAATATAAGCGACACAGAAGAACACATAACGAATGGACACACAGAGCAGACAACTGGGGGGGGGGAGGGGAGAGAAATAAATAAATAATAAAAAATCTTTTAAAAAAATAAAAAATATGTGGTCCAGGGGCAAAGGCAGATAGATAGACCAATGGAACAAAACTGAGGTTTCAGAAATAAACCCATACATTTAGGGTCAATTGACTGTTGACTAGGGTGCAACGTCTACACAATGGAAAAGAACATTCTTTTCAACAGGCAGAACTTGGGAAACTGGATAGCTACATCCAAAGAATGAAAGTGTACCTCTATCTCAGTGCATATACAAAAATTAACTCAAAATGGATAAACAACCTAAATATAAGAACTAAAACTATAGAAGATCTCTTAAAAGAAGACAGAAACCTTGTGTTCAGCAATGCATTCTTCACACCAACTTCATGAGAAAAAGAAATAGATAAATTGGACTTTCTCAAAATTTAAAACTTTGTGCATCAAAGGACATTACCAAGAAAGTAAAAGCAACCTACAGAATGGAAGAAGATATTTTGAAACCATATATCAGATAAAGACTTAATATCTAGGATATAGTACTCCTACAACTCATTGACAAAAAGACAACTCAAATAAAAAGTGGGCCAAGAACTTAAATAGAAAGTTCTCCAAAGAAGATATACAGGGAAACAAATGTGGCTCAACCAATTGGGCTCCCATCTACCATATAGGAAGTCCAGGGTTTGATGCCCAGGGTCTCCTGGTGAAGGCAAGTTGGCCAACATGGCCAGCTGGCCCATGCAGAGTGCCAGCCCATGTGGGAATGCCCCCCTACACAGGAGTGCCACCCTGCATGGGAAAGCACCCCTGTGCAGGAGTACCGCCAATGTGGAGAGCTGGTGCAGCAAGATGACACAACAAGAGAGACAGAGAAGAAAAAATAAGAAGACATAGCAGAACAGGGAGTTGAGGTGGCACAAGAAAGCAATCACCTCTCTCCCACTCTGGAAGGTCCCAGGATCGGTTCCTGGAGCCACCTAATGAGAATACAAACAGACACAAAAGAACACAGAGCAAATGGACACAGATAGCAGACAACGGGGGGAACAAGGGTGAGACATAAATTTAATATCTCAAAATATATATACATATATATAAAATGGCCAATAAGCAAGTGAAAAGATGCTCAACATCATTAGCCTCTGAGGAAATGCAAATCAAAACCAAGAGACAC
This sequence comes from Dasypus novemcinctus, assembly GCF_030445035.2. Classification (NCBI taxonomy): domain Eukaryota; kingdom Metazoa; phylum Chordata; class Mammalia; order Cingulata; family Dasypodidae; genus Dasypus; species Dasypus novemcinctus. The sequence continues at coordinate 32,489,885 of NC_080697.1, forward strand.
CACTTCACACTCACATGAATGCTTATAATTTTAAAAATAGAAAAAGACAAGAATTTGCAAATATGCAGAGAAATAGGAGCTCTTATACATTGTTGGTGTGAATGTAAAATGGTGCAGCTGTGTGGAAAACAGTTTAGCAATTCCTCAGAAAGTTAAATATGGAATTACCATAAAACCTGGCAGGAATTCAAACAGATATCTGTATACCAATGTTTATATCATTATTCACAGTAGCCAAAATGTAGCAGCATCCCAAGGGTCCATCAACAGAAAAATGCGTAAACAAAATTGTAATGTATCCATACAATAGAATATTATTCAGCCATAAAAAGGATGAAGTTGATACATGTCACAATGTGGATTAACCATGAAGAGACCATGATGAGAGAAATCAACCAAACACAAGGGGACAAATATTTTATGATTTCACTTATATGAAAGAAGTTCAATATGCAAATTCATAGAGACAGAAAATATATTATAGATTACCTGGAGCAGGGGTGGGGTGTTTAGGGTTAATAGGTACAGAATTTCTGTTTGGAGCTGAAAGTTTTGGTAATGGATGATGGTGATGGCAGCACAACATTGTGACTGTAATTAATAACACCAAATTGTATACCTGAAAATAAAGTGTAAAGTTTTATGTTATATATATGTACCACAATTTTTTTTTAATGTTTTTAAAGGCAAGATAATCCCTACCTCACAGGGTTGTTCATTCCTTCCCTCAGCACTTATCCACTGAGTGTCAAATGTGTGAGTGCTGTGTGGCCACTGGGGTCCAGCAGGAGCAGCACAGCCATGGTTCCTGCCCTCCCGGGTCTAACAAATAAAAATAAAAAAGAAATGAACACATAAATAATTGCAATTTGTGATTATTGCTATAGTAGGCAGAAGAACAGGCTCCAAAGATGTCCATTCCTACTCCCTGGAGCCTATGAGCATGTTACAGTATATGGCAAAGGGAAAATGAGGTTGCAGATGGAATTAAGACTGCTAATCAATTGACCTTAACTAGGGAGATTATCCTGCTTTATCAAGAGACCTAATGTCATCAGAAGGCTCCTTAAAGTGATAGAGGGCGGTAGAAGAGTAGGTTAGAGTAACAAAGAGCTTGGCCCACCATTGCCAGCTTTGAAGACAGAGGAAGGGGATCATAAGTCAAGTGATGTGGGGGCCTCTGGTAGGAATGCAGTCCTACTGACATATGGATTTTAGCCCAGCAAGACACATTCCCAATTTCTCACCTCCAGAATAGTAAGATCATATATTGGTTTCTCTTTTTTTTGAAGGCACCAAGATTGAACCCATGACCTTATACATGCAAAGCAGGCACTCAATCATTGCCTGCTCCACACATTTGTGTCTTAAGCACTGTATTTGTGGTAATTTGTTACAGCCACCACAATTGTTCAGAAGGAAAAAAGCGAGGGGCTTCAACAAAAAATAATGGGGGGAAGCAGCTGTGGCTCAATCAGTTGGGCTCCTGTCTACCACATGGGAGACCCTGGGTTTGTGTCCCAGGGCCTCCTTGTGAAGGCAGGCTCACCCGCATACTGTGGAGAGCCACCCAGTCAGCAAGCGCCCCTGAGCACCTCCCAGCCTGCAGATGCTGCGGAGCACCACCCAGCCCGCAGCCGTGGAGAGCTGACTCAGCAAGGTGATGCAACAAAAAAGGGTGACAAGCAAAAACACAGAAAAGCATGCAGTGAATGGACACAGAGAGCAGACTGCAAGCAAACTGCAAGGGGGGAGGGAAAATAAAATAAAGACAGACACAGAAGAACGCACAGCGAATAGACACAGAGAGCAGAGAGCATGCAAAAAGCCACAAGGGGGGGTGGAATAAAAAAAATAATGGGGACCAGGGGAGGAGGGACAACATTAGCAAGTCCAGGAAGGCCTCTGAAAGTTGACAATTTAAATGGAGACATTGAAAATGAAAGGATGGGTATATTAGTTTTTGTGGAGATTGAATGACTTAAAAGTCCACAGGATTAGAGTAGACTTACTGGTATTCTACTATAGAACTATTGTGACTAGTAATAGAAGAAATTGTAGCATTGATCTGGAGAAAGTGGTCACAGTAGTTGCTGAGGGCAGGGAGAGGGAAGAAGAGATGTGACGTGGTGGCATTTTCAGGACTTGGAGTTCTCCTAAATGATATTGCAGTGATAGATGCGGGATATTATATATCCTGCCATAACCCATTGAATGTACTGGGGGAGAGTGTAAACTACAATGTAAACCATAATCCATGCGGTGCAGCAGTGCTCCAAAATGTATTCACCAAATGCAACTGAATGCGCCACAATGATGAAAGAGGTTGTTGATGTGGGAGGAGTGGGGGGTAGGGGTGGGGGTGGGGTATGTGGGAACCTCTTGCATTTTTTAATGTAACTTTTTTGTGATCTATATATCTTCAAAAAAATATAATTAAGAAAATAAATGCTTTTAAAAAAAAGGTAATGAAGTTAGCATCCTGCTTGGCTCATTGGAAGCACTCAGTGAATAGTAACTATGATTACAAGATATGTATTCTGCTTTAAGAAAAAAAAAATACAGCACCTGAGAAGAAAGAAAAACAGCCATATACTTTCACCTCTTCACGTATTTGTTCCTACAACGTCCTTGGTCAAGAATACCTTTCTCCTTTTCCCTGCTTGTTAAAATCCGGTTCTGGTGTGAGGGGAGGCAAGGTCAAATGGTTTCCTCAGGCATTGAGACTGACTTCAGGGGTTTTTATTCTAGTCCAGCCCCACCTGTCCTCCTCTCCTCTAGAGATAAAAGGGGGCACAATAGGAAGCTGGGATGAGGGAAGACAGCAGCGATCACAATAACCCACCTTGATGGCCAGAAATTATGAGAAAATAGAAGGCAAAGAAATCTGGTTTATTCCTCAGACCCACCACTACCACCACCACCACCACCACCATTTAATAAGTTCTGGGAAGCAGATGATGTGTCTCAAGCAGTTGGATGCCTGCCTCTCACATGAGAAGTCCAGGTTCATTTCCTAGTGCCTCCTAATGAAGATGAACAGAAACCACAATGAGCAGATGCTCAAATGAGAAGACACCATAAGCAGCAAGATTTCACAACCAACAGATGCCACAACTAGCAGATGCTGCAACCAGAAGACACTTGGCAACCACCACAATAAGCAGGCACTGCAATCAACAGATGATGAAACCAGTGGACAACACAACAAGCAGAAGGTGCAAAAAGGCTGAAGCAGTTGGGTACTTGCCTAACACACGGAAGATCCTGGTTTTCGTTCCCAGTGCCTCCCAAAGAAAATGAGCAGAAAGATGAGGGAGGCATCCTTGGGGACAGGGGCAGGGGGGACGGGATAAAATTAAAATAAATTTTAAAATTAGAAAAGAAAAAAGTTCTGGGAGAAAAACATATAAAGTTACAGTATATTATTTAGTACTGTTATTATTACTACCATATGAAGTAAGGCAGGAATATGAGTACTAATTCTGTTCATTTTCCTGAAAAAAAAAAATCAAAGTCTCAGGACCATCCTTTTCTCCGCCTTAAATCATCTATCCTTTCCTCCTTAAATTATCTGATTTCTTTTTGGGTTGTTGATCAAGGCCTTTGAGAGCAGAACTGGAAGAGCAGTCTGTTGGACTTCAGAAAACATTACTCTTGTCCCTTCTAACTTTTCTGGGAACAATGGTCTGGAGAAGGTTGCTTTCATCAGTCCAGCCTCTGAGCCAAGGTCATGGTGACTTTCTGAAATTACCTCAAATCCCAGTCACGTTATTTTTTGAGTACCCCAAGGTCCATACTAATTAGGGGCCCAAAGTCCTCCAATGGGATTTTCATCATGCAAAGTGTGTTAATCATCTGTTCACAAAAGCCACAGTGTCATTAGAAGAAAAAGGGATCACTGCTCTCTCTGCAGTTGGAAATGGCTGGAAAAGCTGGTCTCTGGCTACTGTAGAGGCCACTCAGGGCTCACCAGGCACCAGGCGCCTTTATACATTGGTGCCTTTGATCATGAGCCTTCCCTGGTCTAGAACATCTCCCTTCTGCTTCTGTCATCCAGGAACTCCTCCTCAAAGTCAGACTCCCTCATGCACAATAAGTTGCTTCCTTACTCTGCAGTCTCGACGAACTTTCTATACAGACCTTTATTGGAGTTGTTTTTTCTTTCTTTCTTCCTTTTCTTTTTTTTTTTTACCTGCCTCTACCTCACAGGGCAGGAATATCTTTTTTTTTTTAAGATTTTTTAAAAATTATTTCTCTCCCCTTCCCCACTCCCCCAGTTGTCTGCTCTGTGTCCATTTGCTGTGTGTTCTTCTGTGTCTACTTGTATTCTTGTCAGTGGCACCTTGTCATCTTGTTGCGTCAGTTCTCCCTGTGTGCAGCGCCACCCCGGGCAGGCTGCACTTTTTTCTGTGCTGGGTGGCTCTCCTTACCTGGTGCACTCCTTGCGCGTGGGGCTCCCCTATGTGGGGAACACCCCCGTGTGGCACCACACTGCTTGCACATATCAGCACTGTGCATGGCCAGTTCATCACACAGGTCAGGAGGCCCTGGGTTTGAACCCTGGATCTCCCATGTGGTAGGCAGATGTTCTATCCATTGAGCCAAATTTGCCTCCCGGGAATATCTTTTAATAATCTTTGTATCCTCAAGATCTAGCACAGTGCCTTTCGATAAATAAAATAGCAATTTTCAGTAAATACTCTTCATATAAATGGATGAATGAATAAGCCAGTGAATGAGTGAACTCACTCATTCCTTTGTTTGCATCTATAGCCAAATATTACAAACCTTCCTAATGCTTGTTTCAGAAGTGCCAGACCATTCTAGATTATTGCAAAGTATACTAATAAACCTACACTTTAATGGCTGAAATACTGTTTTTTTATACTTCCATTATGCTTCCCACAGCCTTTGATATGTAGCTATTGAAGGGTTGAACCAATATACCTTTTTTTTTTACTGAGGTACCAGGGCCAGGGTGTGAACCCAGGACTCACATATGGGAAGCCATGCCCAACAACAAGCCAAGTGGCTCCCTTGAGTTGGTTTCTCCATTTGTTTAGTTGTTGTTCATCCTTTTTGCTCTTAGGAGACATTGGGGACTGAAACAGGTTCTCCCATGTGGGAAGCAGGCACTCAATGACCTGAGCCACATCGGCTCTGTAATCAATTCTTTTGTCATAATTTAACCTAAGTCTTTTGTCCTGAGTAATGTTTCTTACAAGACTGCATGCTTGGAAGTGCAAGTCTTTTTTATTAAACAGTCTGTGCTGTGAGGTTGTTGTCAGAGCTGGGACTGGAAATAGCACAAACAGCCCATTACACACTAGGCAACACCTCACAAACAGCCTGCGGCCTCAATAAGAAGGTTGTCGGGGCCTTTAAGTATGGCAGTACGGCAACCTACAGATATCAAGTGGAAGCCACATAAATGCCCATCAATGGGAGATGCATAAATTTTGGAATATTTATACAATGACACAATAGGCAGCAATCTTATGGATGAATCCACCAACATAACTGTAAGTGAAAGAAGCCGACAGAGAAGAGTACAGACCAGTTGATTCTCCTTTTATAAATTTCCAAAATAAGCAAAACTAATCTATAATAATAATTCAGGATATTACCTTTTGAAAGAGACACAAAGCGTTCTTAAAAGGTATTGGTTACATGGTGTATTAGTCAGCCAAAGGGGTGCTGATGCAAAATACCAGATATTGATAGGTTTTTATAAAGGGTATTTATTTGGGGTAGGAGCTTTAGAGATACCAGGCCATAAAGCATAAGTTACTTCCCTCACCAAAGTCTATTTGGAGCAAGATGGCTGCTGACATCTGTGAAGGTTCAGGCTTCCTGGGTTCCTATGTTCCTGGGGCTGGTTTCTCATTCCTCTGTGAGCTTACATCCTGGGGCTCCAGCTTAAGTCTTCAGCATCAAACTCCAACATCAAAATTCCAACATTAGAGAACATCAACTCTGTTCTTTGCCATACCTTTTATCTACACCCTTTTAGGCCACACCCTAATCATAGCTCAATCATACCCAGGTACAGATCAGATTACAAACATAATCCAGTATCTATTTCTGGAATTCATAACCATATCAAACTGTTATACATGGTATTGTTACTTCATGAAAATGTCAAGGTGCTATTATTCTTTTGTAATATTTGTGCTTTTTTTTGTATTTGTTATATGTCAATAAAAATATTTACTTAGAACAGAACACACATACACACAAATTCCTTAGACTCTGAATCTTCCAGAAGCAGGAGGCAGGCTAGAAAGGCTGGACAGTCCCTTAGGAAAATAGATTTCTGAATTCCCACTTCAGGTATGTACAGGAGAATAATGCACCAAGAGGAGCCTCTTAGAGGGTGAAACAGGGAACACAGAGAACCACACACAAGGGACTCCCTCCTGACAGCAGAATCAGAACCTAATCAAGGAACCACCCCTACCCCAACATCCACCAAGATTTCAGAATTGCTATGGAAAAGAGACTGCTGGGTATCTCCTAATATTCTCCTCTCTGAAAGGGAGTGTTTATTACGATTCTTCTGCCCTATTTCACCTTTGTATACAAGGAGTTTGGGGTGGTGGTGGGAATGATAGTTGGCTCGTTTAAAATACATAAACTGCTGCATTATGAGGATTAGACCCTGATCTGATAGAGAGGTCAACAGATCACCCAGAACCCAAGACTTTGAGTTTGCTATGGTGACTGCCTGGGACAGTAGGTTAAGGCCCCGTGGGAAGGACTTAAGTGTGTTCCACATATGAAGGAATAGTAACACGGATATTTGGAGACCAAGGGGTGGGCTATATCAGAGATTGCCTTGATCCTATCCAATCCTATTTCTTCTTGCTGGACACAGAGGTAGACTATATTTCTCAGCTCCCACCCACACCCCTTGCAGTTAGGTTAAGGCCACATGATTGGTTTCTGGACAAAAGAATATGGATGGAAGTGAGTTTTGGGACTTCCAAGCCTGACCATAAAATTACCAAAGCAGTCCTTCTTGTTCTCAATCTGCTCTTCAGAATCCAAACTCAGTGGATCACTGCAGGACTCTCAGGAAGGTCAAGAACTGTGCTGTCCAATAGAGTAGCCAGTAGCTACGGATGGCTATTGACCAATTGACGTGTGGCCAGTTTAAATTGAGATTGGCTGTAAGTGTACCATACACACCTAAGTCCAGATTTTACAACAGCATCAATGAACCCAAAGGGATTTTATAGAATCAAAAACAAGGGATCCACAAAGCCAGCCTACATAAGATGTGAGAGTTTCCCCAGGCCACACAAGCATTACCCCTGGCATGTGCTGTCAAGCCTCACCACTCAGTATCTTGCCTCACACTTAGTCTCCAGCTATACAGGATTTATATGGTGGTTTCACCCCATTCTACCTTCATCTCTCCCTTTGTTGCCTGGGGATGGGAGACCTAGAATGAACTTCTCCCCTTTATTTGCTTGAGAAATTTTTAAAATTCAGGAGTAGAGCCATTTCCTAGGAAGACCTATAATCCATCACCACTCCTGGACCTCACTGTGCCCCACAAATGTTTTAGCCAGAGCTGCTTGATGCATTAAGGATTTACTAATAGCAAAGCAAAATCCCAAGTCCTCTCTCCAAACATAGGAAGAAAAATGAAAGTGGAAAGACACACTGGTCTTAACCCGTGTGCTTAAAATATTTTACATTTGCCAATTTTACAGAATATAGGACTGTTTGATAGCAATGCAAGGGCCCCTCCCAGGGTGACAAAAGGAACCCTATAAATGAGGAGCCCGAAAGTTTTAAGCTTAAGCGACACGAGATTCTAAGAGAATGGGGTCCTATCTGTAAGAGACTTTGCAGACTGAAGGTGCCCTGGACAGAGGAACTCCTAAAGTAATTCTACAAAATAAATACTCGTTGAATTGTGTTGCACAGCGTATGTGCTTAGCAAGTGGTTTTTTGAATGAATAACTCTCTGGGGATGAAGAAATTAACATGCATTCAATAAGGTCTTGGAGACTTTGAGGGCCCAAAGAAAGGTAATGTCCCCTAAGAGATTTGGGAGGCAGGGGCCAGGGGACGGGGGCGGGGAGAAGCCAGGGATGAGCAAGGGCTGAAAAGAGGCACATGGGATGCAAAAGAATAAAAGAGAGGAAGAGGAACTGAAAGACAGGAAACCAGTTACTGGACTCCAACGGGGGCGTGTGTGGGGTAAACAGAGCCAGTACCAAAAGCCCTGGACAGACTGAGGGAGTGTGGAGAGGGTACAGGGAAGGAGAGGCGGGCTGCCCGCCCGAGACTAGTCCCTTCTTCCGCCGGCCCCAACGACCCGCCCTCACCGCCACGAGATAAAAAAATCAAACGATTAACCCGTACCGATCATCTCTCACTGGTTGAGCAGGCGAGCGACGCCTCCCTGGACCAATGGGCTGCGCCCAAGGGCCGAGGTAGGTGACCCGGCGCGGCGCGCAGTGGAGCCGAGGCGGCGGCGGACTGGGTTTGTGGTGCAACCAGTGCGCTTGGCTTTGCTCGTCTGCTGCTCGGTAGGCGCGGGGCGGGCTGGGCCTGAAAGGCCCCGACTCCCGCACGGCTGGAGGTGGGGGTGGGGTACCGCGAGGAGCCCCCGGGGCGGCCACGGGATTCGCTTCGGGGGCCAGTCCCGGGGCGGTCGCCTTGCGGGGCAGTGCAGCCCGCGAGGGAGGGACCTCGACCTGGAGTCGGGTGAGCTGGGTGGGGGCGCCCCTGACCCCGGGCCCCGCGCCTGGCGTCCCAGGAGGCGGAGACTACGGGGTGGGCGCCAGGGGGCGGAGGCCTTGGTGCTCCTGGCCCAGGCGGCGCGGGGGGCGCCCTGGCCCCTTTCGCGAGCAGCTCCCGAGGGGGCCCCGGGAGAGAGGTCTCCGCGGAGGCTGAGCCGATCCAGCCCGAGCAGGTCCCGTGCTCTGTGGGTGGGGAGCGTAGGGAGGGCTGGGGGACGCTGGAGCGCGAGACCCCTTGGCCTGCGCCCGGAGGGTTCCGCTCTGTCTTTCAGCGGGGTCTGGGCACCCTGAAGGCAGGAGGATCTTTTCTTCTTTGAGAAAAGCAGAAATATCAGAATCTGGTCCTGAAGTAAAGATGGGTAGTTCCCCTTAGAAAGGGGCGCGGAGCCTTCCAAAAGTTGGTCTCGTAGATGCAGGGGCACATTACCTGTGATTGAACTTTCAAAAATAAAATTAAGCCCAAACTTGTGTGAATTGTCTCAGTGATTTGTCTTAGGGATAACAGTGAGCGAAGGTGGAAGGAAGGTCTGTCCTTCTCAGAGCTTGCCGGGTCCACCTGCAAGACATAGTGGCTCACCCCACTCCAGACTGCCTGGGTTTGCAGTCTAAGGCGCCCTCCACCCTCATTTACACCCGGTGCCAGTGTCTTTTCATCAGTAAAATGGGTTGGTAATAGTCCTCTATAGGGTTGCAATGAGTTAACACCTGTATAGAACTGTGTCAGATAGTGAACAGAATGTAACTGCTACTATTGCTGTGTAGAGAGTAGATAAGGGGGAAAGAATTTAGACTGTTCAGTTTCCCCTGAGTGATTTCAAACTAGGTTCTTAAAAGAAGTTGCTTTTTTTTTTAATGTAATGTTTTGTGATATATGTATCTTTTAAAAAATAATAAAGTGGGGAAAAAAAGTTGCTGATTCTATAAACGACCTCCTTATTTTAATGTGTAGTCAGCCTACAAAGGAACCCTCTTGGTTTCTAGATGAATGCTTTGGGACCAGATACTCACGCTAGTAAGTTTGGGATGGAAATATTATGGATGTGGATTTATAACATCTTTAAATACTATGGAGAAGTGCTAATGGGTAAATTCTAGACACTCATGTTTCAGTTTCCCATTGGTGCTCTTTATCAGTGATTTGGAATGGTGAGGTGCATTTTAGAAATAGAACATTATTGGTCAGCTTTGAACTACTTTGTCATCTTAAATGAGCCAAATGGGTTTTTGTTTGCTTTCTTGAAACATTGGGGGAGAAAGGTTACTTACTGTATTTATGCTGTTAGACTTTATCCATCTGTTTGTTCTTTCTGAGTAGTATGCTTAAAATTCATTCTCACTGTACCAGATCATGTTACCTTTTAAGGAATTTAGATCTCAAACCCTTATCATCAAGATAGTTTCATGGAGGGGACGTTCTTGAAGTATGAAAGGTTAAAAGACATGTTAAGAAAAGTTTATCAAAATTACTAGAAAAAATAGCCTCGAATTCATGTTCATAGTCATAACCATCTTTCTATGGAAAGCAAGCACATTCCTAAGGTAATTTTTTTTTTTGCCTTTAATGGCTCTATCCTGAATGTAACTATGAAGAAATCTTTTTTAAAGATTTATCTATTTATTGCCCCCCCCCCGCGGCCCCCCCCCCCCCCCCAGCCCGTCTGCTTTCTGCATCCATTTGCCTTGCATTTTCCTGTGCCTGCTTATCTCCTCTTTAGGCAGTACTGGGAAGTGATCCTAGAACACTCTGGAGAGGTGCTCAATCTCTTGTCTCACCTCCCTGGTTTCCTGCATCTCTTATTGTCTCTCTATGTCTCTCTTTGTTGCATCATCTTCCTGCGCCATCTCTCCACTGGGGCCAGCATGCTGGGTGGGCCAGCTTGCTGTGCGGGCCAGCTTTCTTTGACCAGGAGCCTCTGGGAATCGAACCCTGGGCCCCCCATATTGTAGATGGTAGCCCAATCACTTGAGCCTCACCCACTACCTGAAAGTGCATTCTTTTATTACTGTCCCTGACTAAGGAGAAGGGAGATACCCTAATTTTTCTGCCATCATGTAATGACCCTCTATGAGATTATACTGCTGCATTCTCCAGTCTGTTGGAAAGTCAGATTGTATAATACTGTTTTAGTTCTCTCTAATTGTAACTTTGGGCAAGTTACTCTTTCTGAGCTTCCATTTCCTTGTCTGTAAAATGGACATGATAGTACCGACCAGGCAGGGTTCTTAAATGAGCTAATATATGTAAAATATTTAGAACAATACCTGGTACCTGGGAAATGTCATATAAGTGTTAGCTACTACTATTATTGTTTTCTCTTGCTAAAAAAAAAAAGTAAAGATGACACTTTCTGGAGGGTAGTTGGACACATACAAAGAGCAAAATGTTAAGCATGCCTCCTAAGATTTCCCTTAAGGAAATAATCATACTCATTTGAGGAGGGGGATGTGCAAGAACTTAAAAATTGGGCTGTTAATAATAATGAAAAATTGTAAACAATCAAAATATCTGTCAGTCATAGATTAGCAACATGATTCAGCCATTTAAAATAGTTATGTAGGGAAGTGGATTTGACTCAACAGATAGAGTGTCTGCCTATGACATGGGAGGTCCAGAGTTCAAACCAGGGCCTCCGGACCCATGTGATGAGCTGGCCCACATGCAGTGCTGATGAATGCAAAGAGTGCTGTGCAACACAGGGGTGTCCCCCCACATAGGGGAGCTCCACACACAAGGGATGTGCCCTGTAAGGCAAGCCACCCTGCATGAAAAAAATGCAGCCTGCCCAGGAGTGCTGCTGCACACATGAAGAGCTGGTGCAGCAAGATGACGCAACAAAAAGAGACACAGGTTCCCAGTTTGGCTGACAAGAATACAAGTGGACACAGAAGAACACACAGCAAATGGACACAGAGAGCAGACAACTGTGGAGGGGGAGAAGGGGAGAGGTAAATAGAAAATCTTTTAAAAAAATAAATAAAATGGTTATATAGGGACTAATACGCAATCTGTAAATACTTAATATGGAAAGTGTAACTATTATTGAACAAAGTTTACAGACGGGTATGTATAAGAGCCTGTTGCAGTAAATATAATAAAAGCATTTCAACATTTATTAATATTTTTTAAATTACAGTTTTTTTTTTCCTACCAAGTCTTTGAAATTTGTGCCTTTTACACTTAAAGCACACTTCAGGTTAGGATAGCCACATGTTCATGGTGGCTGCCATCCTGGACAGCACAGTGAAGGGACAGCCCCATCTGGTTGATCTTACCTCCATCTATACTTTTCCTTTGCTATCTTTCTCTTGAAGAGGATGTTATCCTTTCAAATGCTACTCCTTCACTGACATTGGGTTCCCTCCCCTCTTCTAATCAGTATTCTTACTTTTGTACCCACCCTGTTGTTTTTGTTGTCTGTGTCCATTCCCTATGTGATCTTCTGTATCTATTTCTCTTTTTGTCTTCTCTTCTCCTCTTTCTCCTCTAGGATTCACCGGGACTTGATCCTGAGGACCTCTCATGTGGAGAGAGGTTCCCTGTCATTTGTGCCATCTCAGTTTCTGGTCTCTGCTGCACTTCACCTTGACTCTCCACTTCATCTCTCTTTATTACTGCGTCTCTCTGTCTCTCTTTCTTACTGTGTGACTCACTTATGCAGGCACTGGCTAACCACACAGGCATTTGACTTGCCACATGGGCACTTGGCTTGCCACACGGGCACACAGCTTGCCATGCAGGCACTCAGCTTGCCATGCAGGCACTCCTGCGGACACTTGGCTCACCATATGGGCACCTGCTTGGCCACTCGACTAACCACAAGGGCACTTGGATCACCATATGGGCACCCATGAAGTCACTTAACTCACTGCACACTCAGCACAAAGGCACTCATCTTGCCACGTGGGCACTGGCTCATGTGCAAGCATGCTTTCTCTTCTTCCCTTTCACCAGGAGGTCCCATATGGTATGTACCTTAGCCCTTCCCACTCCAGGTATTTCTTCCCTTCAGCTCTGGTCACTCCCATCTTTGAAAAAAATCTTCCCTCTGCCCCTACATTTGCTTGCCCTCGTCTGTTCTCTTTGATGAAACTTGTTTAAGGGTTATCTTGTACTGTTCTCTCCACTCTCTTCTGTCCCCTCCACACTGGCTGCTGCTTATTTTCACTGCTTCACCACAGCTCCCAAGGGCTACTTTGTCATTAAATCCAATAGACAGTTTTCAGTCTCTCCTGCTTTACTCCCCACCCCATAACATGTTACTGTTACCCATTCCCTCTTACCTTTAGTTTATTTGTGATACCACTCTCCTAAGTTTTCTGTTTTAATTCCCCAAATCCACTCTCCATGTTGCAGCCAGAGTAGTCTTTCTAGAGAGCAAAGCTGATCATACCACGTACATGATAACCTTTTAGTAATTTCACATCACTCTTTGTAAAGTCTACAGTTTTATTTCACATATTCCTAGAATATTAACCATATCTGTAATTCAAATGCAATCTTCACTCAAATAGCCTAATTGTTTTTCCATGCCTGGGGCATACTGAACCATTTTATTTCAAGCACTGAAAAAACAAGATGGTTTAACCAGAAAAGTGTGGAGTCAAAAAGTTTGTCTGCCAATTACTTGTGTGACTACAGAGAGACCACTTGATCCCTTCCTGCCTTTGCTTTGATAGAGTACATCTGATTCTACCCAAAAGCTAATGGGAAAATGTTTCTGGTAAAATCAAGAGCAAGCCAAGGATGTCCATTATGTTTTGGAGGTATTAGACTATGCAATTAGAAAAGAGAAAGAAGTTAATGTAAATATAAATTGAAAAGAAGGAGGTGGAATTTTCATATGACCAATTCAAAAAAACTTAAATATTCTTAAAATATTAATTCAGAATTTGGTTTCCTATTATAAACTGCGGTAAACCATGCTATTAATAATGGAGCAAACTGCACTTTCCCCTTGTAACATTGTTCACTTGAAAATTCTAAGTCCATTTAACAATGTTGTGAGTGCCTGATAATGTGCCATAGATAGCGTTAGTAGGAATAAAAATATTCATTAAAATACAACTGCTGCCCTTGAAAGAGTCACAGTCTAGAGGGGGTAACATAAAATTATTTTTCCCTTCAAAAAAAGTGCTAATATTGCAACTGAATAAGACCAGGAATAAATACTGTGAAATAGCCAAGATGGCACAGCTGGATGTAACCTCTCCATTTTTCAGCATCCCCATCCATCACATGGCAATAATACCTACCTCATGGGGTGTAGTCGATGTAAGTACATGTAGAATACTTAAGAATGGTGATTCAATCTTTGTGCAGCTCTGGAAATGAGAGTGGGCTCAGCACTGCACCAGTGGGAGTGAAACTCCAGGTACTTCAAAAGCAGCAGGGAGAGTAGGGCCCAGGGGGAGGAGGGAGTGGACCCAGGCCATCCTCCTCTGTGAAGGGCCTTGGTCAGTTGAAGACGACTGCACAGTTACCAAGGATTTGCTGTCAAAACATTATCCCTGCTGTTAATGACGATTTTTGTCCTTACTGCAGGTCTGGTGAGCTGTACCTTTCCATCAGTTAATGGTCTATATTCCTCTAGCAATGCTGTAATTGGATTGACTCCGTCAAATTTCAACTGAGAAGTTATTCAGAGTGATAGTTTGACTTGTAGAATTCTATGCTCCATGGTAAGTATTTTTAAATAGTTGTAGATTATTTATGGTACTTTATGAAATTAAGGAAAATACTATATTTAGCAAGCTAATTTTATTCATTTGTCTAGTTTATCTATGTTACTACGTGGGTAAAAGAAGTAGAGCTAAGTGGGTAACTCCACAACATATTCCATCTGTAATGTTAAAGACCCAGGAGCCTGAATCAGTTTAAAAAAAAAACCCAGAATGGTAAACAGTAAATAAATGTAATTGCAAGAGAAGGGAAAAACCTCTTTTAAGAAGATGTTGAGATGAGTAGGATGGGGATAAAAGGGAAACTAATTTTATGAAGACAGAATCTTGGCCAAAGGAAATGAGCCACTACTTAATTCCATTCTCTTTTTTCAAGAGGATTGTCTCCTGAAGTATGTAATTTGGAAATACCTGATTTAATTTTAAATTTTTCTCTTGACTTAGAAGAATAATTCATTGCTGGGAAGAAAAAAAAATAACATGTTTGTTGGGTAGAAAGAATAACCATTGAGGGAAGTGGCTGTGGCTCAATCAGATGAGCTCCTGTCTACCATGTGGGAGGCCCTTGGTTCACGTTCCGGGACCTCCTTGTGAAAGCAGGGTTGTCCTCATGCTGTGGAGTGCTGCCCAGACCACAGACGCCACAGAGACCCACCCGCCCGCAAATGCTGCAGAGAGCCGACTCAGCAAGGTGATGCAACAAAAAGATGGGAAATAAGCGAGAACACAGAAGAACCGGCAGTGAATGGACACAGAGAGCAGACAGTAAGCAAGCCGCAAGGGGGGAGGGGAAATAAAATAAATACAGACACAGAAGAACTTACAGTGAATGGACACAGAGCAGACAGCCCGGAAAAAAAAAAAAGGCGCAAAGGGGGATAAAAAAAAGGAATAACCACTGAAATTAATACTGCATAATTTTATATCTATAGACAAAATACTACATTGCCATAATTGTTTAATGCAAAAAGACAAAGAACAACCAACCAATAGCAAGTAGAAGAGTAAGTCAATAGAAGTGAGGCAGAATGTGCATGAGATCACTGATACAAACTTGTAAGTCTCAGGTTCCCTGAGAGGAGAGTTTACCAGCCACTTATAGATGCCTAAACATGGAACTATTCATGATGATCTGAAATCCAAAATAGTCCTTTTAAATGTGAACAATGTCTTGTAGGCTGAAGTAGGCTAAACTAGTGAGATAAAATGTTCTTTTAATAAAATTCTTGTCACATGTATGGGTGCATTTTAGGGTATGCCAAATGCAAGTTCTTTTATTGTTTTACTTTTTTTCTTTGGCAGATGATGAAACTGATTTTTGGAAAACTCCTCATGGTATATTTTCCTTAATGTTCAGTGTAGCAGAAGTTTCAGAAGCCAAATAATAGAGATTAATGACTCACAGGGAAAAAAAAATGTAATTTTGAAAGTTTATGATGTCAGGGAAGCAACTGTGGCTCAATCAGTTGGGCTCCCATCTGCCATATGGGAGGCCCTGGGTTCACATCCCGGGGCCTCCTTGTGAAGTCAGGCTTACCTGCATGCCATGGAGAACCACCAGCCCACAGGCACTGCAGAGTGCTGCCAGGTCCACAAGCACTGCAGAGAGCTGACTCAACAAGGTGACACAACAAAAAGGGAGACAATAAAAAAACACAGAAGAGCACACAGTGAAGGACACATAGAGCACACAACAAGCAAGCCACAAGGAGGGGAATAGATAAATAAAGACACAGAAGAATGCATAGCAAATAGACACAGCAGACAGCAAGCAAACCTTCGGGGGGGGGAATAAAAATGTTTATGATGTCACAGTGTGAAAACTGTTCATCTTGATACCTTTATTTTTTAAAGGCTTCTGTTTGATTTCTGTTTGTTAAATCTAAATGATTTAGATTTATGGCCATTTCTGTTTGTAATTGTACAAGAGTACTTGTGCAAACTGTAAACTTCTTTTTTGTGTCTTGGTCTTCTTTGGCAGCCTGGTGAAGGCTTTGAATCCCTTCTTGGAATAAAGGTTTTATGTGTATAAAGTAAGACATATAAGATGACAAAGGAGACTTAGAATATTGAAATACAGATATCAAAAATATTAAAGTAAATCTTCACATGGTAATACAGTACTTCTATTCTTAGGACAGTAAATACCAGGATCCAACAGTGGGTCTAACAACTACTATAACTTTGAAATATTCATGAGTATGAACAGGGTTTAAAGGTGCCTGCAACTATTATGGTAGTGATATGAAAATAGCTCTGATTTTCATTTGTGACAAATTAAGTACTAATCAACCTACAGTATGATTACATTCATAAATGAAGGTACTCCTGTATTTCAATTATGAAGTAATGAAAATAGTTAATTCTTATCCACCCAAGTTCATGAATCCCCTAAATTTTTATCCACCAATGCCTTGGGGACTGGGGGGTGGGGAAGTTATGGTATCACATATTTTTCCACTTGTTAGGCTTACTACCTTAGATGTATATGTGCATTTTAAACTCCAAAAGCAGTTTGTGGTAGCCAAAGATTATTAAAAGCAGCACAGGAGAAGGAGATCTAGTCTGTAAATATAGGTGTTTGATCTGAAATGAAAAGGATGGATTCACTCAGGGAATATCCAACCTCAGTGGGCTTTAAGAACCACTTGTGGAAGTGATTAAAATGTAGGTTCCTTGGACCCCTTCTCTAGAACTCTGATTTTGTTTACTTCAAGAATCTATTTTCTCCAGCCTTACCACTTGGACCACACATTGAGGCACGCTGGGCCAGATAAACTTTGCGGGGCCTGTAGATACAGTTATAAATTATAAAATTCACTTGAACTCTGTAAATATGGTGTAACTGAGCACTAATTTGGCAGCTTGAAAGTCAAAAGAGGAATTTCTTCTAGCTTGTACGCGGTACAAGTCTCCAACCTATTGCATCTCAAATAATAAATGGGTGAAGATGGTTTTTGAATTGGGGAAAGGCTTTAACTGTTGCCTTATTTGTGTTTTCATCTCCCAAAAGGTGTGACCACTGCCAAAGATTAACACCAGCATGGAAAATGTATCAACCACCTTAAAAGTAATTTTCTAAGATGTCCAAATTCACCTTTTGTTTTAAGTACTTATATAAATGGGTTTAATAAACAACAGGAAGCTAATTTGCTTCCTTTGGTCAGATCCAAAATCATACGGAACAGGGGAATAATACACATTTTGATTTTTATGTTGTCTATTGTGAATTATGTTTTTCAGTGTATGACATAATTACTCTTTGCTTTACTAATTCTTACATCATTCCATTTTAAGATTTTTTTTTGTTATTTACCAAGCTAGACTTAGGTCTATCTTTTATATCTTGTCTCCAAGTCTACATGAAACAGGTGATAGGTTTTATGAGATCTGCTGTAGTTGGATGAGAAGCAGATAATTCTTTCTTATTTCCACAGGATGTTGTAAAAGTTGGTACAGTTGATGCAGATAAACATCAGTCCCTAGAAGGTCAGTATGGTGTTCAGGGATTTCCTACCATCAAGATTTTGGGATCCAACAGAAATAGACCAGAAGATTATCAAGGTAAGGACTGTCCTCACCTACTTCATTCCCCTGGTTGGAATTTTAATTCGAGTAGCTAAGTAAAAAATAGGAGAAGAGTGTAACTCATTAGCTGTGGTACCTGCAAGCTTCCCAACCTCTTTGTGCCTAAATTTCCTCATTTCAACTGTCTATTGATATTATAGAATATTCTGCCCTTGAATATCTATGCCTTGTAAAGCTGCTAGTCTCCTAAACTATTGATAATAAACTGGTACTGTAAATTCTTCCTGTTGTGTAGGTAAAGAAATTATGAATATATTCTGAGTCGCTTGAGATAACTTAAAATAGAAATCTGACTCCAGATTCTCAAGACTAAATGTTATTTCAGTCACGCTGTTCTTTTATAAAATAGTCCTCTGATTTAATTTAAGGGATCTCAAACAGGACATTGTATTTAAGATAAAAGATTATGTTGCACATAACCTATAAGTGGCTGAAAAGAGTGTAACATCTTTGTTTTGCTGTGAGAAGTACAAGTTTGGGGGTTTGAAAATCTGCATCACACCTGAACAGAGAGTTATTGTATTATCTGTATTTGGTGTCTTACATTGTGTTTAGCCAATAGAAGGAAAAGAAGCATTCTCTTTCTGAACAGAAAAGAGAAACCCAAAGAAGTGCAAAATCTATGAACTTTGAAGACAGCCCTGCCTATGTTTAACTGCTAAGCTTCACCACATTGTTTTTGTTAATAAAAAGTATCTAACCACTTTGAATCTTTTCTTCATATCCCCATTTTACACATAAGAAATAGGTACAGAGAGAAATAGTACATTAGACATGTATATTATCTGCCAAAGAGGTGCCAATGCAAAGTAGCAGAAATCCCTTGGCTTTCGTGTAGTGTATTTATTTGGGGTAAGAGCTTATAGTCCCAAGACTGTGGAAACTCCACTTCAATACCATAAGAGGTGCTGCCTCACCAAAGTCAGCTGCCACAGTGTTGAAGCAAAATGGCAGGTGATCTCTGCAAGGGTTCAGCCTTCCCCTCTGGGCTTCCTATAGCAGACTATCTTCCCAAGGTCAACTGTAATCCATCAGGCAGATGTCCTTCTTTCTGTCACATGGCAGGATCAAAATGACACAGTTCTGGCCTCTGCGTGTCTTCTAAGTGTGTTTTCTTTTATATCACACCCACCAAGGGTGACCTAGGCTGTCCTCATCCAGGCTGACCCAGACAATGCAGCAGTTGTCCCCGGGCTATTTATAGAACAGCACTGAGTTGCGGCCCTTTTGACAGATCAGGGTGGCCCTGCACTTGATGGAGGAGGAGGAAGAGGACATTCCTTCAGATGGGGATGTGACAATGTTGGGGTTATATTACAGTGCAGTGGTCGACAGCCCCAACTGTGGGGAACAGCAAGATCAGAACAAGGACTAGAGCCTCAGGGCACCCCCAGGGCTCCCCTGGAAGCTCTAGGAGGCTCTAGAAGTTCTGTAGGAGTCAACAATTCTCACCACCTTTGTGGACACAGGGAGGGCCAAGCAGGCACAGGACAGAGAAGGTGGAGGTAAGGTCTGAAAGGGAGAAGAGGTGGGCAGTCACCGTCATTTGCTGGCTATCTTGGGACTCTAGGACATGGTCCAGGCTGATTTCTGGACCAAGTGTGAGGTGCCAGCCACGTGTATGGGAGGTGAGTCATTTGTATCCCTGCTGTTGAAGTCATGGCCACACTGGAGCTGGACACTGGAGTGGGAGGTACTGCCACTAGATGCAGCGGCCTGGTGGCTGGATCGATGGGTTGGCTTACTCTGGGGGCTTCTCCAGGGTACAAACAAGCCCCTGCACAGCTACCACCACATTCTGATAAGTGCTTAGTTCATCAGTAGTAGCCAGTGAGCTCTGACTTCCTTAGAGATCAAGCAGCATCACCCCATTTCACAGAAGAGGAAGCAGGTGCAGAGTTGGAGCAGCTCACCCCTGTCACTTGGCTGGTCAGGAGTGGAGCTGAGATCCCAGAGCTAAACTGTCAGGCTTCCCAAGCCCATGCTTAGCCGGAAGGTTCCCTGAGTGCAAAGCCACCCCACCCTTCCCAGCCTTGGAGAGTCAACTCACTTTTTGCTCCAATGCTTGATGCCTTCCGGGAGGTGTTTGGCCTTCAAGCTCTTACTGGTCAACTGGGGTGGGGGCTCTAACTTCTGAGACAGGTGGTAGCTACAGGACAGAGTGGTAGCTGTGAGGCTCTGGTAGACACACTTTATACATCCCTTCCAGTATCTGCACAGGAGTTGGCATTTGCTTGCTCCACATGTCTTCAGACAAGAGGTCCTATGCTGACCCAGGATCCAGCAGGGCATTCCACCCCTACTGTGGCCTGATTCTGTCCTAGCCTCACCTGTCCTCAATGAGCTGTTCCATGGCCCCAAAACAAACCCCAAATTGTTCATTGGGCACAAGGGCATCATAGCAGCAGTCCACCTGTAGCTGCTGGAGCTCAGTGACCATTTGGTATTCCTGGAGCCAGAGGGAAGGACGAAGAGGCACTGTGAAGGACTGGGTGGGCTTGCTGGCTGGAATGGGGACCAGGGGCTGGTTTTGCTCCTGTTGGTCTCCCCACCCCTTCCCTTCTTTCCAGGCTCTACCTGCCCTCACGGCTGATTTCACACAGCTCATCTTACAAGAAGTTGTCTTTCATCCCATGTACAAACCCCACCAACTCTCACCCTCAATTTAAGAGGAAGCTGTGTGCAGCCTGGGGGTGTCCTGCTCAGGAGGGTCTCTGTTTTTCATCCCCAACCCCAGCCCCA
This sequence comes from Dasypus novemcinctus, assembly GCF_030445035.2. NCBI lineage: Eukaryota > Metazoa > Chordata > Mammalia > Cingulata > Dasypodidae > Dasypus > Dasypus novemcinctus. Next base: position 32,510,656 of record NC_080697.1, read on the forward strand.
CCCCCTCATAATGGCCACAGCTACTCAGCTTCCTCTTTGTCAAAATTGACCTTCCTACCCTGGAAGGCAGAGAGATTATGTTCATCATAAAGGGGCCCCCAGCCATTGCCATGCCCATTACCCCTCAGCCCCTGTCACCTGCACCATGGTGGGTTCAGCATGCACAGAGATGGACCTAGGCAGGCTTCTGGGTGCCAGGATGACTACCAGGAGTTGACACAGAGAGACCTTTCAGTCCCAGCCTCTGACAGTCATGGAGACCTGGCCCCTTGGACCAGCCTCCATTATTCTGTAAGAAGACCATGGCTCCACAGCACCCAGGGTGGCTGTGAGGCTCCCAGCAGACATGCTGTTCCCACTTGTGAGAGCTCAGGGTCAGGGAGGGGCCTCTCCTCCCAAGTCTCAGGGTCCCTTTCCCACCCTGCCCTGGCCCCCAGACTCACTTCCAGATACTCCAGCATAGCATAGTCCAACACCAAAAGCTGAGGAATGTCCTCAGGCATGGATCGCCTTGTGGCATTGGGAGGAGTGGGGATGAGCACAGACTCTCAAGTGCCCCCAAGTCCCCACTCTGAAAACTCCTCAGTCTAAGACTCCTGGGACCACCCAGCCTTTCTCTGGGATAGTCTAGTGAAGCAGGCTAGTAAGGTAAGTGTAGCAGTTTGATATTACTCATGAATTCCAAAAAGAAATAATTGGATTATGTTTGTAATCTGATCTGTACCTGGGCATGACTGAATTATGATTAGAGCTTTGAGTCCCCACCCCATGGTGTGTGGGAACTCACAGATAAAAGACACTGTTAAGAACAGAATTAAGGGTTTCTGATGTTGGAGTTTGATGCTGAAGACTTAAGATGGAGCCCTGGGAAGTAAGCTCATGGAGGAAAGAGAAGCAAACCCCAGGAATAAAGGAACATTGAATCCAGAGAAAAGCAAGTCCCAGTAATGTAGGAACCCAGGAAACCTGAACCCTTGCAGATGTTGGCAGTCATCTTGCTCCAACACTTGGAAATAGACTTTGGAGAGGGAAGTAACTTATGCTTTATGGCCTGGTATCTGTAAGCTCCTACCCCAAATAAATACCCTTTATGAAAACCAACCAATTTCTGGTGTTTTGCATTAGCACCCCTTTGGCTGACTAATACAATAGGGAATCAATAGACAGATCTGGAACCTGGCAGAGGGCCCATGTGGACGTCAGTAATCCCCCATGATGGCTGCTAGAAGACCTTCCCCAATATTCTGCCATTCAGAACAAAGACTTCTTCTGAAAACCTGGAGAAACCCCAGATATTCCCCAAGGACTTTATCATTGGGCTCTCATGGGGGGGTTGATAGGTGCAGAAATCAATCAAAAGAGCAAATAGCTATAACTCCTATGCCATTAGCAAAGAGGTGGAGTAATTAATGGTTCAAAATCTGGGCATAAGTCCTGAATGCTCTCTCTTGCCTCTGGACCCTGATCTGGCTGCCTTCTCCCCCACTTGGATCACTACACAAGTAAACCTGGGGATTTATAATCTATAATAGGAAATTGTAGTCTGTAAATCAGCCTGCTTTATCACTTTTCAACCCCTTCCTCTCTACCTGGGACCCCAGATCTGTTATTTTGTCCGCATTTCTTGTCCCTCCCCACAGGAATAAATTAATGGCCTAACTCACCCATAATGCTCTTGAAATTCATTTCTGCAGCATAGTCAAGAACCATGACAAAATCCAGTGACATATTTGGTGAGCCAACCAGGAGTTTATTGGTGAGTGAAACTATGGCCTTCAGCCTGTTTAATGCCTTCCTTTGGTTCTCCATTTTAAATGGGTTCATCTACAAGCCCCCAAAGGATGTAATCCCAGGAGGGAAGAGACTTGGGCATGGGAATTCTCCATGTCTGCGCTGCATGCCCAGGCTTGTGAGATCTGATCCCAGCCAGGGTGGCTGGGTCATAGGGCAGTGGCTCAAATCATGGTCCTACCAAGACAGAGGCTCTGAGGCAAAACACCAGGCACTGCGAAGCTTCTTTTCCAAGCTCTTTTAGTAGTGGGAGGCTTATCCTGTGGGCCTGCCTGCTGTTGCCTTCTCCAACCCTCTCCCATCAGAGGCAGCATAGCAGTGGCAGAAAGCCCCAGGGGCTTGCCTCTCCCAGCAGGTCCACACCTTTGCAATTGGCTTTCCTATCTGACCACGCACAGCTACCTGGGGGATAAAATGGAAAGGTAGCAGGCAAAGCCAAGATGGATACCATGGGAGTTCCCTTCCCCAGGGGGGGTCACAGGCAAGGAGACTCCTGATCTAACCTTTACCCATGTTTTACCTTCCTACTTCTTTCTCCTCAATCTCTTTATAGGTTTGTGTTAGAATGCTTTGGAATGTCTTTAAAACTGAGAAAATGGAAAGTGCCTTTGTCTAGCAAGGAAGCTATTGCCTCAGGGCCCCAAAGCCTGTTAACTGGAGCAATAGATCATTAATCACTTAATGGCCTTTTTTTTCTACTTTTTTTTTTTTTAATGCTATAAAAAGTCCCAAATCAGACAGACAGACAGTAGAGTAATAACACAGAAGGGACCAGTTTGGAGTGCAATGTGTTTTTCAACACAGTGAGTGACACCTGGCAAACTGGATAAGTTAACGGAGTTTAAGATTTACCAGTTCATGTCAACATTCATAGCCTTTTCACCCAGATGAGAGCTATATCAGATAGTGTTTACCTATAATGTATTTACATTAATAGAAGCAAGAGACCTTGGGAAGATTCAGATTTAAAAGAGCTGAAAACAGAAACTAACTGTCCATGGGCAGTATAGCTGTGACTTGGAGAAACTCCAGTTCCTCCAAAGTTTGCAAACTTTACTGAAAGGTCAGCTGTTAACCCACCAAGTAGTTGTGGCATTAGCAGGAGCTTTGCTAGCAATCTTGCAGGCTTTCAGAAGCTCCAGAAGAAGAATGTGAAGCTCTCTACCATTCCCCAAAGAAGGAAATCCTAAATGTGCCAACTGTAGGTGTCAGAAGATGACTGGCAATCATAACAGAAAAGTCATCTGCAAGGCTCTTTGGCTTAAATGTCTGTAACATGGAGAGGTTGGGGTAGGGAGGGGGACAATGTGGAAGGGAGGGAGTGGTGGGAAAGCAGTTAAAAGCACTGCTGTCACAGAGAGGAACATTCACTGGCAGAGTGCCCTTTCCACCCATTTCTGTCACACATTGCGTTTCTGGGCAATATCATGGCAAGAAAGAGCTGCATCTGGGCACAAGCATTAAAGCAAGTCCCCATCAACAAAACTTTCAATCACGTTCTCTAGAACTGGAGGAGAGTCCTGGTGCACAGCAACTTGGCTCAATCTAGAACACCAAGACTTGCATCTCTCAGGAAATTGACACAGGTTTTAAAAGGCAATGCATTTGCTTTGGGAGGTGGCATTCAGACCATAATTCTGGGGGCTGAGGCTAGGCTCACACCCCCTGAATTTAGCAGCAGCAGCATCCATTTAATCTCCTAGAAATTGCTATTAGGCAATACTTTCAGGTTAGTTTGCTTCACTGACACCTGCAAGTTAGAGAGGCCATCTGCAAGGCCACTTGGTGTATGTGCTCTTGTCACTACAGAGAGTGTGTGCATGCACACACAAGCCTCAATTTAAATTGTGCCAGAAAAGGAATAAAGTTAATGTAAAAAGGACAACTGTGTTATTAGGTAATGCAGATGAATACCAGAGTGACCCCTTGGTTTTCAGTAGTTTTGTTAGTGCCCAGGATTCAATAGCTAACATCACTTTCTGTTTCCTTCTGCCTGGAGCTCTTCTAGCTGTCTGGCTTTCCAGCACTCCAGAGCCAGGTGACCACTGGCATGGATCCCAGGGACCTACTCAAGGACCATAGAGATAATCTGCACCAGGAATTCTGACCAATAGCCACTGAAGCTGCAGAGGATGATAAAAGTAAGGAGGCTTTCTTTCAGTCTTTTTGCAGGATTGTATGAGGCACAAAGCAGATGTTCTCCATGTCTGTGGTGGTGGTGAAGTGGTGGAAGAACAGCTTACTACAGTTTCATCTTTTTCTGTCAAAACACTGACTAAGTAGTGCTGTATGTCCTCCAGCCTGTGGGGATCACCCTTGAATTCTGGGAAGTGCTTCTTGATGCTGACCTTTACCTTCTCTACCAGGAGGTCAATCTTGTTGAGGAACAGGATTATGGAAATTTGAAGAAGAGCTTGTTGTTAACAATGGTCTCAAAGATGTTCATGGATTCCACCAGCAGGTTGATGCACCTGCCCCCATGAGGACCTGCTTGTATTCACTAGAGGAGGCCATGAACAGGATCAACATGATTCCATCAAAACACTGGAACCACTTCTGGCGCTGAGACCACTGGCCACCCACGTCCACCATCTTAAAGGGGATTTTTTTTATTCACGAAGTCATGTTCCACCATTCCTTTGGTGGCTTTCCTAGCCAGCAGGATGTCTTGCTTACTAGGAAAATAATTCCGCTGGGCAATCCAGTCCACGTTATCCAGGAAGGACTTCACTGATTCACCCAGCTGAAACTCACTCCTCTGGCTGAAGGGTTCCCTGATGCCAGAATCCCTCCAGAGAGCACTCAGAGCAGGTATGTAGAGCTGGAAGGTGGCAGGCTCCACCGGTAGCCCTTCTTTGTTCTCACAGGCCATTAAGAATATCCCATGCTTTTCATTTTCTGAATACTGCCAAAGAATACCAAGCTTGTCTCGTGCATCAGCAAGAACTTTTGAGCCCTTGAGAATGTTGTTGAAGATGGTTTCCTTCTGGTCAAACTGGCAGTTGTGGATGATGTGCATCTGCTTGAGGAAGGTGGACTAGCCCCTCACATGACCAGCAGTAGGATCTCGATGAGGTGCCATGCAGCGTGCAGCTCCCACACCAGCAGCACATTGATATCACAGCTGCGCCTCGTGCTCGCGTCCTGCACTGCTGCCCTGCTGCCGCCCCTGGCCTTGCACTTGTAGGCCTCACTCACCATAGCCAGCAGCAGGCAGTGGCTGAGCATCCCCACCACCAGACATGGTCCTACCTCCATCCCCCTCAGGCTGTGCCCCACCCAGGCCCGACTGCCATGGCGTGCCTGGGTGTGCTGGCTGTCATGTGGGCCCTGGCGGCCATCCCCGACAGCACACAGCCCACAGTAAGGGGCCCGATGGCCCTGAGCTGCAACCCTATGTTTGTGCCCCAAGGCTGCTGTGCTGCTTGCACCACTGCCCACACTGGCCCCAGCCACTGCTGGGGCCCACAGCTGAGGTGTGGGAGGGACATGGTGGGGTGGGCTTAATGGCTGGTTTAAGTGGGAAACTCCTAGATGGTAAAGTCATAAAACTAAAATGGCTTTAAGAACCTCTGTAAGAACAGGAAGAAACTTTTTGTCCCTTCTCCAAGGAATGAACAATATTTGGCTTGGAGCTTCAGGTTGAAAGCTGTCTGACCCTGAGATCGATCCAGCCTGTCTCCCAAGTCCAGAACGGCCCCAAGAATGCCCAGCAGCAGGGGCTCTGTGATTCCTGGAGTGATGGGAGTCAGAGAGTAACCAAACGTTTCCTAAGATTTAACTCGGAAACTTCTGTTTGGGTAATCATTCAGTCAGTCTCAGACCCTGAAATGTCAGAGGTGCCAAGAACCAGAGCAGTAAACTCTGAAAGGTCCCCATTCCTTGGGCCCTTCTGTTCAGGGGGCAGTCAAATATCCCTGGAGACAGACATCTCAGGTCCTTTGATTTGGGATAACTGCTCAGAACATCTCCCACCAACTTGGCTTGGGTGCATTGATCTAATAGGAAGCATCAGATATCTCCCAGGACCCAGGTCACCCACAGGGATGCCTGTAGGCCAGGAATGCTCTGAAAATTGAAATTCTAGGGCCCTGGGACAGAGCATCAGCTCCAAATTATGTAGAGTGGTGAACATTTTAGTCAGACTAGGACTCTGGGATGCCAGATCGATTGACTAAAAAGTACTTCTTCATTCTAACTAGAATAATTGGCATAGTCCCTAGCCCACCAGTAAACTCGCCATAGCAGTATCTTCTCAAGATCAAGAAATTCTGCCTACTGCTGACCTGTGTAACCACAGTATAGCCATAAGCAGCCTGTGTGTAGGACCCTGAATTCCAATTAAAACAGTGTAAGAAAAAATAGATCTGAGGCCGAGAAACCTCATGTTGTGACTTATTAAAGAAATGAGGAAATCAACCTCAAACTCCTCAGCTTAAATTCAGTTGTGCCTATAAAGTGTGTAAACAGAGATCAAGATCCGTACTGGTTACTAAACCTCTCCTGGGAGATAAGAAACCTCATTGCCATCAGTTAAGATCAAAGAGTTCCTAGAAATGCTAAAGGTATAAAATTCTCTCTTCTGTGTTAATCTGTACTTAACTTTGTGTTCAACTTTGAAATCTGTGTTTAACTTTGTCCGCTTGTCTGTGCATAGAAAATCAGATTTGGGGTTCACCTGTTAGAAATGAATAACGGGGAATGGTAACCTAAAGATAAATCTTTAAATGTCAGTACTGCCTTGTGAGCGGATTTAATGTATAATCACAAGTGGAATTTATTTAATTGCTAGAAAAGCAGAGAAACTTCACGAAGTTGTGACTGAAAAAATTCTTGTGGCTTAGTTAATAAAGGTACCCAATTTGCCTTAAGGTAAAAACTTACTGGAAACTGTAACGGAATTAAGTTCATTTATAAATGCCTTTATAGGATAATAACTGATGCTTTCCTTGTCCTTCATGCTCACTCTGCTGTTTGGCAAGAATGAAGCTTGGTTACTAACAGATGTGTCGCCTATTAAGCACAGGCAAGAAATCCTAGACTTATTGGAAGCTGTACTGTACCTCAAGAAATAACAGTTATGCATTGTCCAGGGCATTAGAAAAGAGACACTGCTATAGGAAAGGGAAATTCTCAAGCTGGTACAACTGTTAAAGCAGCAGCACAAACCCACATCCCCCTCTTAGCCCTTGTTCTAGAACCTTTCCTCACCCAGGACCTGCAAACCAGGTTCTGATCAAAATTTGGCAAGAAAAAAAAAAAGGTTCATTCTAAATTAGAGCCAAAATGTAAGGAACTTTGCTCTGTAATACTAATCATTCCCACAACTATTAAAGTTAAAGGAACTTCCAGCTTGGTGCACTAATCATGAGTGAAGCCAGCTACCCAAGAAAGTACTAGCTCACCAGAAGCACCTGACAGAGCACATGAATGCCAGTCATTAGGTGGCCTGAAATACCTCTTGAAGAGAAAAGGCTAAGTAGTGTCTATATCGAAGTCAGCTATTCCCTCTAACTCTGGCCCAAATACCTATTGCTAGGGGGAGGGAAAACCAGACATCCCTTTAAGAAACCTTATCTGTTTTCATCTCCTTTAACTTAACTGAAAAGGGCAATGCCTCTTCTCATTCCTTTCCTACAATAGAAACTGGAATTGGCAATTTGTACCTAACCCCATTGTCTATTGTATAATTTCTCTCTAGAATTAACCAACAGCATAAAATAACTCAAGGAAGAACACTGCTTCCCACCAACTTTGGGAAAATGCAGGCTTTGTAGGCACCTAGTCTTTCCTACTTCTGTGGTCCAGTATCCTGTTAGTGGGACCATGTATTTTCAAAATTCTAATCCAGTTTATTTCTTCCAGAATCAACATCTTGTTAGCTATATGGGAACTTCATCCAGATTCACCTAGGGTGCCAGATCCATCTTCCTCTGACCCAGATAGAGCAGCCAGAGAGTTTTATACCTTGTCAGGTAGGGCCTACTGCCCCTAACCAGCAGGAAGTAGCTACAGAAGAATGATCATCTCCCTTTAGCACCCCTTTAAGAATAAAGGTGTAAACTCTCTGAGGGGGGAATGAAGCAGGCTAAGATAGGGAATCAATAGATGGATCTGGAACCTGGCAGAGGACACTTAGCTGTAACCCCCTATGTTCCCCTTGCAGCCTTCAAGGATGCCAAATGCCCTTGCAGTTACCTCCTAGCACTGGCTTTTCTTCAGTCACCAAGTGAACCACTACCCCACCTCAGTCAGCTCTTCAAGGTTCTTGCTCTGGCTTCAAAGGGTCCCCCCAGGATTCCCACAACTCACCAGCCTAAGGATCAGGAGAAGGGACATTGAAGGGAGGCTTTCCAGGCTCAGGGACCCAGGAGAGATGGATTTGAGGAGGGCCCCATCCTGACTTGGAAGCCAACCCCCCAACCCTCCCCACCACAGGCACACTCATCCTCTCTCGCTGCTGCTCCTGCTGCTTCTGGATATTTGGAGGCTTGACTCCAGGGTGGCAAACTTAGAGATAGACTTCTCCCAGGGTTGAGAATGAGGTCAATGAGGTCCTCCATCCCTCACCCATTGTCTCTATGGCCTTGGACACCTGGGCATAGTAGGCAGGTGGAAATCTGCCACCTCATGCCTAATGTCCCCTGCATGACCATGTGCAAGTGGACTGGTCTGAGCTTGTATATTCTGAGCTGTGAGAAAAATGATCTGACCTCCCCGTCAGGAGTCAGTTTTGTACACTAGTAGCACAGATGCTGTGGCCTTCATGCTGTCACCCTCAGAGTCAGGACCACTCAGCCACATTCCTTTCCTCCCTTGAATCTTGCCACCTCACTGTGAGAGTGGCACCACTGGATGGGCATGCCTCCATTCCACAAGAAGACACAGAAGCCAAAGAGGGTGTCAACTTGTACCCATTTGCTCAGGGCCTCAGAGGGCAGGCTATTCCCTGCTGGATAGAGGTCTGAGCTGATGAGAGAAATGACCTCACATGTCATTCCATCTATGGAGCTTCAGGGTGGGGTGTCTCTGGAGGCCTAGTTGAGCAGCTTCTTCCCCAGCCCACTGCACTGGAGACCCCAATGTCTGCCCAAAGCCATTCCGAAGACATCCTTCCCGAGGGGTCCACACAGGAAATTCTGCCTGCAGTCGAGTCCCTGCATCCACTTGAGAATGGGTCTCTGAGGTACCAGGTCTGAATGTCCAGATAAGATGGGTGCTGCCAGAATTAATGGGCACTGAAGTTTTCCTTCCTCTTTTTTGTGGGAGCTTCTAGTTATGGTGAGGAAGGAGCTGCCATGGTTTACTGTCTCCCAAATATTTCTCATAACTCTCAGGCACACGTCATTCGTAATGAGGTACAGTTAAGAGACCTTCCTATGTGGATGGAGACCTCTCATCCTGCCAGTTCATCATGTCCCTTGAACATCCCAGCCACCTCCACTGCATCTGAGAACCACAGCCTACTGCCCTACAACTGCCCTCGCCACCTGACCATGAACCAAACATCCCTCTTCATCTTCATCCAGAATATACCGGGCTGGATGTTTTCAGAGAAACTATCAGTGAAAAACTAATAATGCCACCTGAGCCCTCACCCCCAGCCTCCTCTATTTTGATGAGCAGCTCACTGCCCTGTGAGTAGGTGTGCTCTTTTGAGTAAATCTCAGACACTGTTAGAAGAAGAAACTGTCCTTGGGGGAGGGCAAGAAGGAAGGAGAAAGGTGGTAATAGGTGGGAGAGTGTAAGGGCTAATCCACTTTATTTTAGCCACCTGGGACCTGAACTGCCTGGGTGAGTGGTGTTGAAACTGGGTAGCGCTGAACACTGCAGGACAGTGTGGACTTGGGAGCTGAGCTCTCCTGTGGGCACAAGAGACCCCCACCCCCATTTCATGAGCAGTGGGTTTTTACACATGTAGATTCCAGTTGGACAGCATGAGTTGCTAAGAAGCAAACACTTAACCAGCTCTGATTTGGCTCAACTCTGTAAGGGACAGAGGAGGGAAGCAGTTCTGAGGTAGAACAGCTGACAGGTGGCATAGAGACCTAAAGCCCCACCCTGCCTGGCCCTGCCCAGGCACCGCTGCCTCCCTGGCTCCCTGAAGGGTGATGCTAATTCCCTGTGGGGTCCCTGGCCAAACCTGGTGTCCCCTACGGGGAGGCCTGCCCACCTAGAAACTTAGTCCCATGTCTTCATCAGAGAATCGAGTAACTTTGGAGACTAGATGATGGTGTAGAATGAGTTGTTCTTCAGGATATCTGAGGAGGGAGATATGTCATGAAAGGTGGTCTAAGTGCCACCCTGCTCCAGCTTCAGCCCCCTCCGCTGATAACTCCTCCTTGGATGAGACAGACACTAAGGGAGACCCTGAGGCTCACCATGGACACAGAGTGACTCCCACCCTAACCTGAAGTAGGAACTTCAGGAAATGAGTTAGGAAGTGAGGATAGTGTAGGGCTGTACTACAGGCCAGGGAGGACCTGAGGTCCTGAGAGATGGTAAGAGCAAAGAGGAGTTTCAAGCCTCCAGAGAAGGCCCCCTGAATATACCCTGGCCACCTCGAACCAGTGCTCCACCATCCTGGCTCTGAGGACTTCATGCTCTGGTTCCTGAAGCAGGTGGAGATGATGCAGTTGATCATGTGATTCAACTGGGTGATGGTGGCATGGACAGTGGGTGCCATTTGCTTCTTACACTTTTGTTGCTCTGGGACCAGAACGAGCCCAGACCATGATAGGGCACCACTTTCTTGTACAGATCCTGGGGAGGGGGATTTGTCCGTTGTCCCCATCCTGCACAGCTCAGATCCCAGAGGCCCTCAGCACCCAGGCCAGGGTCCAGTGGTCTCAGTTGGAGCTCAGGAGGCTGAGGGCAGGGTGTGATCTCTGTTCCCTGAGGGGACCTAGCATTCTAGAAAGCTCAGCCCCAAGGCTAGCAGGAAAGAGAGAGCTCCATTTTCAAGTCCATCTCACAGCCCTCAGTCCCCGAAGTGCCTCAAACTTCCACAGGCCCAGGTGGCACCATCACCCCTCCTGATAATCTTGGCACTGTGAGGTCAAGTGCACAGTCCCTGTGGGGACCAGAGGCTTAGACTTAAGGAATCAGTGCACATCAGGGTCTTAATGTTGATGCGGTGGAGACTCCCAGCACAGAATAGGACACTCATGGAGCTGGCTGCACCTCAGAAAGCAGTCTTCAATCCCCCATTGCCAACCCCTTCAAGCTTTCTATTTCTTTGCTCCCACATCATCTTCCCCATCAGTGTGTGTGGCAGGGATGGTTACTGTCCTATATCTACTCACCAGAGGGGTAAAGTATAGACTGGGGGAGTAATAAACTGGGTGAAATGTTGGCAGTGGAGCCAGGGCTTGGGTCCAGATCTTAGATTCTGATTCAGAGGGTGGTGTGGTGTACAGCAGATCCTGGGAGGAAGAGCCCCCTAGCTCTACCACCTTCCCAAGCCCAACTGCTCACCGTATCCATCCGTGTCAACTGCTCTGCCACCAGCTTCAAAGGGAAAGCCAGGAGGTTAGCCTTCTCAGCCTTTTCTCCAAGGTCTCAGGTCAGGGGCAGGAAGGCTCTGGTGATGTGGCCTGCCCTGGTGCTGAACTGAGCTCTGGTGGTGGCTCTTCTGGTGATGCCAGACTTGCCTCCCACTCAAGAACCATTGCTGATGATGATGCATTAAGCTTTAGCTCCAGAGTGGACACTAGCTAACTGTGTAGGTGGCACTGGAGGTAGTGGTAGGACTGACTCCAGCTAAGGCACTGGTGACACACATATTGATGTGGCTTCCTCTGGCTTGGCCATGGGTGTGACATCTAGCAATGGAGCTGGCTCTACCTCCATAGGTGACAGTGGAGGTGACACCAAATCTTCAAGCTCTTTAGCCTATTCTGATGGTGAAGCAGCAAGCCTACCTCCAGAATGGACAGTGCTGATACATGCATAGTTGGCAAGGTAGGTGGAGCTGGACTTGCTTCTGGCACTGGAACGGATGCATCTGGTGGTAATATGGGTCATTCCAGTTCTGAAACTTGTCAAACTGACTGTAATGTAGCTACCTCCCGGTCCTGAGCAGGTACCCCGGTTATGAAGTAGGATGGTCAAGCTGCAGGGCAAGCATGGGCCTTAACTCTGTGGATGGCAGTTGTGGTGGTACTAGAGCCACCTTCAGCTCAGGGGCCAGTGCGATATCAGGTACTGTAACAGGCTCTATTTCCAGACCAAGCACTGGTGCAAAGTCAGTGGCTGGCAATAGAGGTGGAGATGGAGCTGATTCAGGCTCTGGAACTGCCCCTGTGTCTGCCACACTTGAGGGAACCGGCCCTAGAGGTTGCACTGGAGGCATTTGCAGCTGACAGAAAAGCTGGAGAAGAGGAAAGTTCCACATCATGAAGGGCTCTGAGTGTCTTTCAAATATACAGAAGATGCCACTACCTCGAGGGGAAGACCCATCCCCAAAAAGGGTTCCCAGACTGCCATCTCCAAGGTGATTTAATTTGGGTCTCCTCTTTCTTCCTAGCCCAGGGGCAACCTCTGATAGTCCCTATGTGTCCAGTCCCAGCCCCTGCCCCACAAGTTCACATGTTCCCACCCCAGGGCTGCCTCACCCCTTGACTCTGCCTCAGTGGGCTCCCAGTGGCTTATCTGTGAAAGCAGAACTATGGCTTGTTGCTCCAGGGCACAGCCGGGCAGATGCACCTGGGCATAGGCCATCAGCAGCTTGAGGCAGGGCAAGTCTGGTGATTGTAGGAAATCCTCAGGGTACTGATCCATCCAGGTGCCCAGTAGGGAGGAGACAGTGCTGAGGGCAGGAGGGGACAGCCATCAGACTGCCTCAATGCTTCCTTCCATGCTGCCCCAGGGGCCCTCCCACTGGAACATTAAGTCCATAAGGACAGGAAGGGTTTTGACCAGTCTCTCCATAGCCAGGCACTGGCACACAAAAGCTTCATCAATATATGGGTGATGAGGGGACAAGGTCTGTCTTCCCCTGGGCCCTCATGGCCCCCACCCAGTAACTTCTGCCCTGAGCAGCTGCCTCATCTTCTGCTATGTGTCATGTGTGTCTCTTCTTCCCTCTGACACTGCCCTTGCAAATAACTGGGGTGCAGCTGCCCTGCCATCCCTGCAGGCAGACAGGATTAGGTCCAGGGCAGACTTGGAGCCAACTGTTTACACCCTCCTGTTGTGGCTCTGTGTGAGGTGATGTTTGGGAACCTTGGGGCTGTGGTGGGGAAGGGTCCTCTGCAGCCAGTGCCCCAGAACCTGACTCACAGCTTCCTTTGGCTCTTCTCCAAATACAGGGGGAAGCCCTCTGGACTCAGCCCTCCAGGGGGTTGTAGGATGGTTTGGCACCCAGTGTTCTGCCCAGCCCTTCCATGCCACTTACCACCCAGCCCCCACACTGGTCTCTGGGGAGAAGAGCCCATCCCACCACACACAAAGCACTCACTTTCTCATTTCAAGGCATCCACCATTCCTGTCACTGCCATGGAGGCTACGTCCATATCTAGGCTAGCGTGGGCATGTCTCAGCTAACTCATTGTGTGTGATGTAACTCGTGTGCTTAAGGTGATGCACGTTAACTGCCTGTGACCCCAACTCAGATGGAATGAGAAGGGCAGGGACTTTAGTTGGATTTGTTCACTGCATGAAGCTACATGCCTAAGGAGTGTTTGTACCTAGTAGACACTTGATGTATATTGATGAAGAAGGAACCTTAAGTGGCACCTTCTCAGACATACGGTGGGCCTCGACTTCTCTGGCAGCCTACAGTGATCCCTGCTGTGACCACATCAAGATCAGAGACCTGAAAGGGACCTCAAACCTCCTTAGAAATTAGAAAACTGGAGTCAGTAAGGAGGTGAGGTTGACAGCCTCTTCACTGGGAAGAGGGAAATCCTGATGAGGAACAACCCTGCCCCTCCAGTCACCCTGCCAGGGAGCCAGGCTCGGGAAGCACTTTCCACGGATCCTCCCTCTTAGTCCTTACAATCAACCTTGGAGGTGGGTCCCCTGACTGCTCCCCTTTCCAATAGGAAACTGGGCCAGTGGGTGGAAATGACTTTTCTGAGATGCAAGCAAATTGGTGGCACAGCAGTCAAGTCACCAGGGATGGGGTGGGTGCTCACCTTCAGAACAGGCACAGGACCTGCTCGGTGGTGGTGAACACCCGGTATGTGCCAAGGAATGTGTTGATGTACATGAGGTCGCCCTCCTGGAAGGCAGACACTGAGTGCTTGGCAGGTTCTCCCAAGGGCCTGCCTTGACTGCCCGCACCATGCAGTGCTCCTCTCTTGAGTGTGCCCAGATTTTCATCCTCTAGGGTGGGAAGAGGTGACACATGTGCTCGGGGACAGAGCTAGGGACCCCCAGGTGGGGGTGGGGCTGTGGGCAGACCTGCTGCACCCAAGCCCTCAGGGTCTTGAGGCCCAGGGGTTCGTGCAGAGAAAGGTCCTCAGACTTCTAGTTGAACTTCTAGTTGAGGTGAGGAAATAATTGAAAGATGAGACCGCAGACCCAGCAAAGGGCAGAGGCCTGGAGTGTCCCTGGGGGGGAAACACCCTACAGGGCCGAGGATCTGAACAGACACCTCAGGGACCAGCAGACCCACCTGGTCAGTAAATGACTTCCTCCACTGCTCATGTGGCCAAAGTCACATTTGCCACCCTGAACCCAGATCAGGAAAATGAAGGAAAATGCAAAGAAACACTTCTAGGCAGGCTGCAGGACATTGCCACTCACACAGACAACCGGTGGTAATGGAACAGCTCCAGCCTTAGGGAGGTTCTCTCGCCCTCGCTGGTGAAAGGGATGTCTACCTGTCCTCAGCCCAGCCAGCCTTTTCCTGGGAGCCTCTACTGGGGGTGGGAGGATCAGTGATTGTGGCCCAGGGAAGGGGCTCAGGGCAGCCATGCTGACAGGACCACTGGAAAGGAACATTCCAGGTCCAGCGACATTGAAGGCTGAATTGCGGCTCTAAGCCTCCTCCCTTCTGGAATATTAGGCAGTCCAGTCAGGACTCAACTCCTGATCTGGGAAGGTTGATGGGATGGTTATGGGAGACAGCAAGACCCCTCCTAAAGAGAGAAGCTGTATGTCTTGGAGCAAGTGTGGAAGGACAGTCATGAAGACTGCTGCCTGGGGACATGGGGCCGGAAGTGGAAACAGAAGCACAGCAGCAAAATCCACACCGATCTGATGTTAGTCCACCCTGAGGGGAAACCCCTGCAAAAGCCTCCTCTCTGATGTTCTTAAACAATGAGGCGACTTTCCCCCTGGTCTATGAATGGCATTGTGGTGGGGATTGTGAGGACCCAGTTTCCTCGGGAAGCAAGATATTGAGCCACACAGGTGAGAAAGGCCTGGAAGAATGGGGAGTAGTCAGTGTAGGTACAGGCCCTGGGGTGCTCCTCCCCCCAGCTGCTTCATACCCCCATCACCCCGGCACTGACTCAGAACCAGCGCTGGTCCTGGTCAGGGCTTCAACAGACCTGCACCTTCTGCACATAGATGGTGTAGATAAGTCCCTCCTCCAGCTGCTCACCCACTACCTGCATGGAGTTCAACAAACATGGTGCCCAGAAGCTGGGCCATGAACCATCAGCAAGTGGCCTGCCCTAATACACAGGGGAACCTATACTTTGTTAAGGCTGGGACCCAGATCAGACCCAGAGGGTGTCTGTCTTCCCCTCCAACCCCACTGAAGAGATGACAGCTTGGGAGCTCAGGATTGACACTGGTACACATGGATGCCACCCCTAAACACATCTTCCTGCCCTTCCTGCCATGGCCTAGCAGGTGACAGGGAAGGACCTTCTGGGTTCCCATCCCTGATTGCTTGCTCCTTCCCAGGGTGGGCCTCCTGCTCATGCTTCTCCCACACTGGGAGGTAGATGAGATGTGGGACTGCTGAGGCAGGAGCTCAGTAGTGGCAGGTACTCAGTTGGCTGACCCTGGGCAACCCTGTGTTACCTTTGGGGACCTCCTTGCCAATGGCCTGCAGCTTCATGGCTGAGGATTTAGCCAATGTCAAAAGCCATGGAAAGGGCACTCCTTTCTGGATTGATTGAGGGTGGAGCCTTGGGATCAGTGAATACAGCAGGAAAACATGCTCTTTTGAGAGTCCCCTCCAAGTCAGCTGGGAAGGGGCTACCATTGGAATTTGGGTGCTTGGTTACCAGGGATCCAAGTTCTGTTAGGTCTATCACCAAGGAAGTGAGGTCACCTTAGGTTCCCTTACCTGGGCCCCTTCTGCAGTAAAAACTCCATGGGGAAGCAGATGTGGCTTAACTGATAGAACATCCACATTCCATATGGGAGGGTCCAGGGTTCGATACCCAGGGCCTCCTGACTCATGTGATGAACTGGCCAACACATAGAGCTGCTGCAAGCAAGGAGTGCTGTGCCATGCAGGTGTGCCCTCAGGTAGGGGTGCCCCATGCACAAGGATGTGCCCCGCATGAAAAAAGCACAGCCCACCCAGGAGTGGCACCGCACACATGGAGAGCTGATGCAGCAAGATGACACAACAAAAGAGACGTGGTTTCCTAGTACCATCAAGGGTGCAAGTGGACACAGAAGAACACACAGTGAGTGGACACAGAGCAGACAACAGGGAGGAGGAAAAGGAGAGAAATACATAAAATAAATCTTAAAAAAAAAAAAAGGAAAATGCTTTAAAAAAACAACCATGAATGTCCCTCTGCATGGCTGTCTGTCCCCCTGACCTAGATCATCTGGACACAGTTCTGCCAACAAGTCCCTGCCCACAACTTCCTGGGGAGACCTGTGTGCAGCTTGGGCCCTAGGCACAGCTGGGTTCAGACCTGGCTCCCCCTTCTTTTCAGTTTTGTGACACCAGAGTAGTCACTGAGGCCTCCCCAGTCTCCTCCCCAATAGAGTGGGAATCATTCTAGCATCTGCTTCCTGAGGACATGATGGAGTCAATGTGGGGTGAACACTGCAAATCCTGTAGTCTTGTTTCACCCATAGCTAAAACACAACATAGACATAGAACAAACAGAAAGGTGATGGCTGTAACATCAAATACAACCCCAAACAGCACAGGCCAGGGCTGTGTGGTCTCTGGAAATCCACTTTCACTCCTGGATTTCTGTCTCAGTCTGTATCATGATGAGGTTGAAATGAGATGAATGTCAGACATTGTTGCTGGGCCACAGATTCTTTCAGAGGCTTCCCATTGTATTCAGGGTCAGAGGCAAGTGCCTCCTCTCCACCTCTGTGCTGGGCTATCAATGCTCTGCTTCCTGCCATCCTGGCTTCCAGGTTCAAGCAGCTCCAGAAACTCCCCCTTGGAGTGAGTCCTGGCCTAGGAACTCACTGCTAAGCAAAATGATTTAATGTTAGGATGCCCACGCTGAAACTTAACACAAAGTGCTTTTCTGTCTCCACCACTCTCCCTGGTGAGTGAACTCTTCCTCTCTGGATCACCATCCCAATGTGAATCCTACTGATCAACACAGCAGAGCTGGGAAGCAGCTGCTCTCCCAGCTGAGCCTCAGGTGAGCCTCTGCCCATAGCAGCCACCTTCCTGACCTCCTCTCTGGCCAAGGTCCCTCTGCCTCCACCTCTTCCCCTGCTGTGCCTTCTCCCATGCACCCTCTTCCCACACATGTGCAGCACTGGCTCCTCTCATCATTCTGGTCACAGTGTGTTACCTCAGTGTTTCTCCCTGGACCCTCCCACCTGGTGGTCCCATAGCCCTCCCCCAGCACCCTGCTTAATTTCCTCTGTACCACTTGCTCTTTTCTTGCACTTGTTTGTCCTCATGCTTTTTCCACCTCCCCTTCCAGATGGAGTGCTTCTAATGGGTGGGGCCACAGGATCCCTTTCCCTTCAGACCCAGGATTGAGCACAAAGCTTGTTGCAGCATGAGTGCTTGGGGCACAGTAGCTGAATGAATAACTGAGATGATCTCAGAGGCCATTTATCAGCCTCTGCCCAGCTCAGGTTGAGGAGATGGCTGCTAATGATAGGAGGTGCATGTTGTGTCTGAGGTGGGTAGATGGCTAGAAAGTCTTCTAGATGATGCTTCCCAGTTTCTAGAGGCTGCAGCAGGCACAGTGGGCACAGCTGGAAATGTGGCTGCCAGTCCCCTGCTGGCCAGCATCAGCGCTGCAGCTCCTAGGAGGCTATCCACAGAAGTGAGCAGAGTTTGCATGAATGTCCTCAAGGCAGCAGCTGGAAGAGCAATAGGTCATTGAATAAGGACCAGGGAGAATGGACAGCTTCCTGAGTCTGTGGATCCCATGTGCATCACCCACTGTAAACACCACAATATACAGAGAATGGACTGAGGCCTCCCTCCTAGAGCCACTTCCTCTCTAGGGAAGGGTTCATCCCAGTTCCAGAAGCCTAGAGTCCCTCTGACCCCAAGCCTGCCAGTTCAAGTTTGCCCTAGGGATGGCACCAGTATTGCAGACCCCTCTATCCATGGGGATCCCATTGCTCATCAGCTTGGCATCTATCCCTACCCCCATGTGTGAGTCTGTGGGCAAGTGGTGAGAAGAGTGAGAGGCACTGCCCAGCAGCAGAGCTGCCTCCAACACTTTCCTCTGTTTCCCCTGCTCACTCCCCTTGTGTCCTCTCCTCCTCTGACTCCAAACCCATGGTCCACTCCTGTGATGTCACGTGTGTGCTGGACCATGCAGGGATACCAAATGAAAATTGTCTCATAAGGTAAAAGTCTGAGCAGTGGAGCCAGCCTTCAAGGGGTCCCCATTCTGAAAGAAAACCAGGGTACCAATTGCACCCTGGCCTAGAAGGGAGTCACCCTAAGGTACCCTTGGTGCTTTGCATACCTCTGAGGCCCTGGGCCATTCCTGCATGCCTCTTGGCCTTAACTTCCGCATGGGACCTGACTGGTTGGATGTGGAAGTTCATGAGCATGTGATCATGCAGGACATGGAGACAGGTACCCTCAAGAGGCAGACCTGCAGGTGGGCACAGCCTTGTGTGTCTGAGCAGGAAGAAAGTAGGTGGGCCTTGCAACTGCTTCTCCTATTTCCTTCCACCTGTCCTCACTGAGAGGACCCAGGGCATCTGAACTCCACCCAGTCTCTAGCAGACACCAGGGGGATGTGAGAGGGGCAGGAGGGAGCCCAGGGTGGAGGATGGCAGGCCACCAGGGCTGAGAGTTGGGGGCACTCACTGAAGCTTAGGACCCCTCCCAGGCCCTTTCTTCCTTTGACCCTTGGTGGGTGAGCAGGCAGCACCAGCATCAAGTCCTCCGGCTCATGTGGAACAAGCCCAGCCTCCAACATGGGCTCATGTTCACTACTCTTGCCCATTCCTCTACCAGAGCAGAGCCTTGTCCCTGGCAAGCTCACTGGGCCAGGGGTCCTCCCAAGTGAAGCTTTTTAGGAGCCTTCAGCTCCCCTTCTTTAACCCCCAAAACAACACATGCTCCTGAGGTTGGAGTCACTGGCTTCTTTCTCCATTCAAGAAATCTAAGGTTCAGGGCACTGACACAGGGCTTGACCTGTTCCCATTGTGTGTTTCAACCGCAGACACTCTGACCCCATAGTCTGTGCTTTACAGAAGAGCCCTAGGAGGTGGATGGCTACAGGGACAGTCATGGAGGCAGGGGTTCACAGGTGGGCATGGCTTTGGCCAGGTTAAGCCTGAAGGAGGCTCCCATGAAGCTGGAATACAGGGTGGGGGAGCACACTGGGGAGGATTTCTTGGCCACAGCACCCAGAATGGTGAGAGCTGGCAAGAGCTGAGGGGGCACAACCACTCCCCCCACCCAGGCCTGGCTGACTGAGCACCTGCTGTGGATGGGAGGCCTGCCTCAGTGTCCTGCTTTGAACACTATGGGTCCTATGATGACATCCCTGGTTTGACCATGCTGGCTGCAAGACTCCGTGCTAAGAGGCAAGTGGCTGCTCAGGAAGGTCAATGTGCAGAGAGGGCTACTGTCCTTTCTGTTATTTAATCCTCATCAGGAGTCCAATGGCATGCACCTCCCAGCCTGAAGGTCTACAGCTGAGAGGTGGTTCTGGGAATGCCTTCTAAATCTGTTTTCTTTCTACTGCCTCACAGTCATACAGTTTCTCAACAATCCTTTATGAATTGTCTCCTGGGTGCCCAGCACCATGGGACAGGGTGTCAGGCCCTGTCCATGCTCTGTTTGTGTTGACAACTGGGGAGTTGTAGTGTTGGACATAACAACATAGTAAATGCTAATGTAGAGACAAGAGGAAGGTATGATAGGAAAAAGGAAAGTCACCCAATTGAGAGGGAACACATCAAAGCAGGGTTCCTGGAGGAGTTAACAGTACAGTGACTGGGAATAGTGCAGGTTGTAGGGTGGGCATGATGAGGAGCAGCCTGACTGGTGGGCAGTGTGAGCACAGGTGTGCTGGGCCAGGCCCCTTAGACCACGTGTTTTTCTTTGCCAAAAGGTAGACAATGCAAAGTATCAGAAATGGGCTTGCATTTGTTAAAGGACTTATTTATGGTAAAAGCTTTCAAGACCATGTGTGGGGAAAATAGTTTAAATTGCATTTGAACTTTGTATGACCTGTTCCCTATTATTGTAATTGTTGCACCTTTCCCTACTGTAGATGTTACAGTTGTTCCCTATTATTGTAGATTTTACAGTTCTGATAGGGAAGAGCTGCTTAGTAGTTTCCAATAAATATGAGGTTGAAACTAGGGTCAAGGCTCTCAACTTCAGAAGCTGTGAGTTCCCTCGTCCCATCTTTGTTTCCTCTCTCATGTCTTTCTCTCTGTCCTTTATTTCTTAAGTTCTGCTTTGCCTTCCCTTCAAGCCAAACTATGGCTGAGCTGGTCTCAGCAACTGGCACCCAAACAGCGACCCAAAGGGAAGAAGGATCCCCTCGAGCAAAACTAGCGAGGTTGTAATGGTTCAGAGCCCCGAGTGGTTTAGAAAGCCTTCAAAGTCCTCGGTAACTAAGGACACCCTTGGGTATTTTCACAGGGTTACAATGGGAAACGGAGACAGTTCACCGATATGTCTGTCTCTTGAAACAACCCCTCAAAGCAGGAGCAGCCAAGGCCACTGAGCCTTGTATTTTAGAACTCTTACAGATTATAGAAAAATACTGTTCACGGTTCCCAACTTTGGGTAGCTTAGAATTAACTGATTGGGAATGAGTTGGTAAGGAAATAAAATTTTTATAATTACATGCTCAAGGGGCTTCCATCCCGTTTACTATCTGGCCTATGTGAATTATTATTAAGTTTATCCTAGAACCTTTGCAAAGGATGAAAAAGACGATGAAGGCAAGGTCCATGATGACCCTTCCCCTCTAAAAATTTCTAAAGGTTTTTTATTATAAACTGTCTTTGCCTATGGCCCCTCAATTAATTAATTTTGAGGAAGCTGCTAT
The DNA here is from genome assembly GCF_030445035.2 of Dasypus novemcinctus. Lineage (NCBI taxonomy): Eukaryota > Metazoa > Chordata > Mammalia > Cingulata > Dasypodidae > Dasypus > Dasypus novemcinctus. The sequence goes on from NC_080697.1 coordinate 32,531,835, forward strand.
ACCTTCTCTTCCTCCACCTCTTACATCAGTGCCTGGAAATACCCAGCCTAAATTATCCTCTTTACAAAAGGGCATCTTGCAAGCTAGAATGGAGGGAAATCATGTCAGGCTGCTTGTGCAAAGAAAGGTTAACTCACAAATACAACATCCCGCACAGGCAAAAGTTCTGAATAAAGTCCTTGTTAGTGAAATCATATTGTAAGAAAACTCTCTGTTAAAGTGTTAACTAAGACAATAAAAAAAATTCTGGCAGCAACTGTGCAAACCCCTGCTGCCTACATGATAATGTGGCTGTGGGCTAATGGGGGCTGATAGAATTAAGCTGCTGGTAGAGGAGGAAAACATGGTGTTCTGTTTTGTTTTCATGCTAATTCTGATTGGGCCTATTTAGCCAAATTAATAAAATTAGTATAAAATTTTTATAAAGCTGTTAAAAGGAATTTTTGGTTTTGAATCATAGCTTACTCCTGAACTTCGAGTCTCAGTATAGTCTTAAAGAGTAGTAATACCAAAAATGTGTGTTAATTGTATGTCTAAACTGCTAAATAAGAGCTTAACTGCATTTATGCTGCTCAAGTTACCCTAACTGGTTGCTAATTACTAATAAAAGTATTTCCAAGGACAAGCTTGCATGTTACAGGCAACACAGAGTCCAGAAGAAATCTTAAAAGTGGTAAAACCTAAGAAATGATGGAAAGCTTAAAAACAGCTATACAAAAAAAGTAAGAATTAGTCAAATTGTAAACTTTGTTTCTGTTGGTGTGTTGGCAATTGTTTTGTGTTTGTCTATTTGTTCAATGTCAGTGTGTATTTTGATACTTCTGGATGATAACATAAATTGATAAATACAATTTCTAAAAGAGCTCTATTCAAATGGCCAAAAAATAGATAAGCACTTATATTAATACATAAGTTTAAATGTTAATGAGATCCCCTCTACAATAACAAAAAACTGTAAGTCTCTTCATAAAGTATAGCTCTTGCCTAAATTTTTTGTGGGAGTGCTGACTGAAACTTAATAAGTTTGTTCAGAAAAGTGTGTTTTGATTTTCACAAAATCAGAATGAACATATGCAGGATGGGACTTGAATGCATGTGGCAAGTTGTAGAAGGTATTGTGATAACTTTAAGTAGGGGAATGTATGCTGTGAAGGTGAAATTTGTCATAAGATAATTATAGTCTATGGTTATAAACAATTGTAAGAAGTTTGTGGAAGCATCGTTTGAATTAAAGTATCTAAATGACTAATTCCAATAAGTCATTATTAAACAAAACCTGCATTGATAATAATAAAAAGTAATTTTATAACAGGAAAACATGTTGACAACTAGCCTCCCAGCCACCTTGGCTCTAAAAAACTCTTCTAGTATTGCATGCTACTACATATTTGAAATAAAAGTTATATTTGCGTATAACCAAACTGAATCATTATTTTACAAAGTTTGTTCAGTGTTAATGGTAACTGTATGTTGAAAAGGGCCTACTGCAGTTATGGATTATGTATAAAATGCTTGAATACTAATCAGAACTTTAATAATGCAGCATATTGTGTACCTAAATGATTTGATGAACTATGATATATAAATGAACCTTGTCGAATGTATATGTAAATCTCTTGTAAGTTTGAATCCTGGGACTGAATCTATTGAGAAAAAATTTAATGAGTATTGTTCAAACCCAAAAGTGAAAATATCATGCAGGAAGCTTTGTCAATCAGTGAACCAATGTCTAATGGGTCAGCATTTTTCATATTTCAGGAATAATGATGAGAACTAGAACAGTGGGCACATTGGACAAGTTTTAAATAAGAACATATAGGGTACATTCTGGGGAGTATTGTGGTCCTTCCTGGGAAGGCTGGCCACTTTCTCAGGAATTGACACACTACTTGCAAGTTGACATCATTAGTATCAAGTACATTGATTATGAGCTCAATAAAAGGGACGGTCTCTGGTCAGGTCAGTTGAAGTCCCATCCTGGGAGAGGGTGCTGTGCACTTGTTATGTTTAATTAAGACTCTGTTGGGAAGCGGACTTGGCCCAATGGATAGGGCATGGGAGGTCCATGGTTCAAACCCCGGGCCTCCTTGACCCATGTGGAGCTGGCCCATGCACAGTGCTGATGTGCACAAGGAGTGCCATGCCACGCAGAGGTGTCCCCCACATAGGGGAGCCCCATGTGCAAGGAGTGCACCCCATAAGGAGAGCCACCCAGTGCAAAAGAAATTGCAGTCTGCCCAAGAATGGCACCACACACATGGAAGAGCTGATACAACAAAAAGATGCAACAAAAAGAAACAGACTCCTGGTGCCACTGATAAGGATGGAAGCTGTCACAGAAGAACACACAGCAAATGGACACAGAGCAGACAACTGGGGGGTGGGGGGGAGAGAAATAAATAAATCTTTTTTTAAAAGACTCTGTTATTGGCTGCTGGTTTGGGGCTTCCCAGCCATAAGCTAGATGTGGCAAAGCATTAATAAAACATTTTATCTAGCAGAACATTTATTGGAACATATCATTTTTGTGTGACCCCCCTATGTATAAAAACAAAAAGGCAGATATGTGGGAAAATAGTTTAAATTGCATTTAAACTTTGTATGACCTGTTCCCTATTTTTTTAAATGTTGCGCCTGTTCCCTATTGTAGATCTTGCAGTGGTTCCCTATTATTATAGATGTTGCAGTTCTGATAGGGAACAGCTGATTGGTAATTTCCAATAAATGCAAGGTGAAAACTAAGGTCGAGGCTCTCAGCTTCAGAAGCTGTGAGTCCCCTGGTCCCATCTTTATTTCCTCTCTTGTGTCTTTCTCTCCATCCTTTATTTCTTAAGTTCTGCATTGCCTTCCCTTCAAGCCAAACTATGGCTGAGCTGGTCTTAGCAACCATGAACAGTCCAACTTGAGGCACCAAACAGGTGCTTTCTCACCAAAGTCAGCTGCCATGAGGGGAAGCAAGAAGGCCACCCATCTCTGCTGACATCTCTGTCTTTCTGCAGCTGTAGGCAAACCTGGCACAGGGCTTGTGTCTTACTGGGCCTCCTCACTCACTCTTGCCATGGCAGGATCAAATATGACAGCATGGTTTTCCTAACTCTTTCTGTGTATCTCTCTCTGTGTTTCCATTTATATCAGACCCAGCAAGGGGACTAAGAATCAATCTCCATCACACCTCACCTAAATATTCCATTTGAAAGACCTGAAGCAATCTTATAAGTAATCTAACCAAAGGACCCTCAACTGAATTTAATGCAATCAAATGGTATCACACCCACAAGAGTAGATAAGTTTAAAAATACAATCTTTCTCTTTTTGGGATTCATAAAATAATTTCAAATGGCCATACTGTGGGTGATGTTGGAAGGTAACATGAGGGGAGGAAGGCCTTGACCATTAAAGTTGGACCTGAAGATCAAGATGCAGTGACCCATGACAAGTGGGGCTGCAGACAGCTATACATTAAGGTGGTACTTCCCAAATGTTAAAGCTTCAGTGTCCACAAAACTTTGATCTCTTCTAACACCTGTCTTTACAGAACCTTCAGACCTGATATTCTTGAGGCAGGTTTGAGGTGTCCCAGCTGGTTTTCTTCAAGAGACTGTAATATTCTGCTGTGGTTTGTAGATGTATTTCTATATCACATGAAAATCTCTCTCTCTATCTATCTATCTCTCTCTCTCTCTCTATCTCTCTAATCTATCTATCTATCTCTCTATCTGGTTTCTCCTGGTTTCTGGCTCTATGTACAAGTTCCTTTGTCTACAAGGACTTTCAGCCATATGGATTAAGGTCCACCCTGATTCAAGTTAAACTCACCTGAATAGGATTTTTAAAGATCCTACTCACAAATGAGTCCACACCTTAACTAATATTAGGTCCTTCAAAATGCCCTATTAGTAAATGGGATCACACCATAGGAATGCTGATACTTTTGTGGAGTACATGAGTTAATCCCCAACAGACAGTTGCACCAGGAAAATGCAGTCATACAAAATGGCATGCACTCTCATCAGGTGACCATGAAGCCTGCCTAAGTCTTCTGGGGTAAATGGATATCAAACCTGTCTACTTTGAATTTTGGCTCTGTGTTAAAAACCAGATTCCCAGGGACCACCGTGTACTTCTCAAAGCAGCTTCTAGAGGGCTCGAATCTTGACACCTGTCATTTTTAACATAGCCCCCAGGTCATCTGGGGGTATGTTCCAAGAGATCAGGGAACTGATCAGGAAACCCTCTTTTAGGACATACAAGGCCTTGTGTGTCCTTCTAGCCCTAGCTCTCTTTTCTATCCCTGTCATGGCAGATGGTGGGAAAGGGCAGCTGATGTGTGATTATGGGGAGGAGGAGGAAGAGGAGGATGAAGAGAAAGAAGCTCTCAAGTCATTGTACATGAGAGATAAAGGAATGGATATGGAGATTCTGGATTATGTATGACAGGTCCATGGGCTCAAGGCTGGGATCTCCCTGACCCGATGAGTCTCCTGCCCAGATCTAATGAAGACTTCAGGGCAAGCCATGCACACTACCCCTAGTGTCAGCAGTAATCCCAGTGGCCCTGGGAGAGCCTTCTCTGTATAGCTGGGATCCCAGTCATGGGTGCAGCTGAGTCAGGCATTGGCTATGAAATGGTGCTTGATGTTGCCCTCCAGCCCTGGGTGGATGGGGACATTCCTTGAAAGAAGGATGCCCTGCATTAGGCTATTCACAAACCAGACCACTGTTCTGCAGGCAGAGCCTATGTAGCATTTTTATATTATTATGAATTCCAAAAATAGATATCAGATTATTTTTATAATCTGATCTGTATCTGGGCATGATTGAGTTATGATTAGGGCATTGAGTCCCCACCCCTTGTTAGGTGAGGACTCACACATAAAGGCATGGCAAAGAACAGAGTTGAGGGTTTCTGATGTTTGAGTTTTGATGTTGGAGTTTGATGCTGAAGACTTAAGCTGGAGCTCTGGGAAGTAAGCTCACAGAGGAAAGAGAAGCCAGCCCCAGGAAGAAAGGAAACTTGAACCCAGAGAGAAGCAAGACTCTTGAAGGGAGGAATCCAGGAAGCCTGAACCCTCAGAGCCATCAGCAGCCATCTTTCTCCAACATGTGAAAATAGACTTTGGTGAGGGAAGTAACTTATGCTTTATGACCTGTATCTGTAGGCTCCTACCCCAAATAATTACCCTTTATAGAAACCAGCCAATTTCTGGTATTTTGCATCAGCACCTGTTTGGCTGACTAATACAGCCACTTCCCATCAACACTCTCCGGCAGAGAGCAGGAAAGTTATAGTTGAAGTTGTTGTGGGTAGGGAAGGGGCTGGCCTTGATTTGAGTCCCTGCCTCATGTGGCAGGGACAGTATGAGTAGACTGGTCCATGGTCATAGATGTTTAAAGGCTGACTTGGTTTGAATACCATCTATTTGGGGTTGCTTTGGTAAAGACCAATACTCAGCTGGAATTATCCTCCTTTAGTCAATTTTCCCAAAGGACCTTGATGTCTCAGTAGGGGTGTTTGTGCCAGAAGAGAGTTTTCTGTTGCATTGGGACACAGGGCTCTTGTGGTCCTGTCATTTGAATGTCCATTCACTAATTCAGTGCTCATAATTGGAAATACTTTGACAAATATGGGTGATATTGCATATATAAGAATGTTTTTACAAAAAGCACAAATAAGCTAGACAGATGGAAACAGAATAGTAGCTATGCCTGGCAGGGGAAGAATAGAGGGATTAATAAGTGATGAGTGTTTGGTTTGTCTGGTTTTTTTTTGTTATTCTTATTGGAATAATTAAAATACTGTAATAATGGTTGAAGTGATCACTGCACAACTATGTCATCATACCAAACACTACTGATTGAATTCTTTGGGATTTATGCTTTTTAATATGCATCTATAAAATTGATCTGTTAAAAAAACATATAATCCTTCTTTTTTTGAAATTCAGAAAATAATCTCAAACTACCATAAATCATAATAACCTTTTGGAGGACTCTGTTCTCAATCATAATTTCGGTGACTACAGCAATGTTCCCATTAATGCCAGAATGTTCATCAGCTCAATGGCAGCTAAAAGTTGAGGGGCTGTATATTCACAATGCCAGCACAGACTTACACTCAAGAGGGGACTTGGTCCCTTCTCCCCAGGCAGCATGGTCAGTGGCCATTATTCTTGGCCGCCTAACTAGCTGTTTGCAGAGTATCACAGAGGTGGGCTAGGTCTTGGAGACCAACTAGTCAAGTAGTTTTCACAACACAAGACTTAGGCTACACTGGGAAATGGCCCCCTGGGGTTGGGCAATGTGGTGGTCCTAGCCCAGGGTCAAAAGGAAGGCTGCATGGATGCACAACAGTGCCCTGCTCCCAGTAAGCTTTGTGGGATCACAGAGTCAATCAAACCTGTTCAGCTTAAAATCTAATTCTCACTCCACTGCTAAGTAAATTCACCTGTGACTCCATGTGTTCAGGGTGAAACTAAATCATGTTGACTATATGTAAAGGAATCCCAGGGAGGAAGAAATTAGTACTAGGGGATTGTTTCAGCAGGAGCTTGAAGGAAAATGCAGTTTCTCCTAAGGAGACACTAGTAAAGGGAATTGGGAAGAACCACCCCATGGTTAAAGACAGTGAGAAGCACAGTGGCCTGTAGAGAAAGGAGGGGTTGGGGCTGGAAAGGCTAAGTGGGTGAGGAATGGGATCATCTCCTGAAGAGCTTCTCTGGTAGGTTACATGCCTGGAGGAGACACACCAGTGTACACATTTGCCTCTTGATAAACCAGCAGACTGATATTATATAGAAGGCATTGGGTAGTGGATGTTGCTTCTAGTCTATTCTGCACTGGTAGACTCTGGGACAAAATCATGTCCTGTCATGACTTTCTTGGGACCTGTGCTGCCAAAGCCAGGGACCTGTTAGATTAGCTCAGCAATAAGAGGTTATGATTTGCATATTTAATTATACTAATTTCTCTCTTTAGCTGAATTTAGATATCTTTTACAAAATAGTTTTGCCTCCATGGGGTGTATTTGGAGTTTGGAATATTTTTCAGGGTGAATTAATGGCTACTCCTTCCAGAAAAGAATCTGGAATCATTTGCCTTTTCTTGGAATGTATTCCCTATACCTTACCAATGAGGAAATTGTATGCAACTTTCCAGAAAAGGGACTTATTGTCAATGAATTAGAGGTAGAGAGAGACTAGAGACATGGCAAAGAGCAAGGAGACTGTTGCTGTGGTCCAAGTAAGAAATAATGAAGACAATGTCAGTTGGGATAGAGAAGAGGGGATAACCAGTTTGTGGCTGGTAAGTTTGTCTGGTACTGATTAGACTAATTCTTCATTTTGTCCCATTGGATTCTTTAGCATCAGACCTTTACCCTCTGAAACTGTGCAAGGTGATTTTAACAGACCATGTTAAACAGACCATGATTTTAACAGATCATATTCTAGTCCTAGACTGGACTGGTACAAGTCCACCCAAGACACAGGGTCAGTCCCAAACAAGTCATAGGGATGCAGGGATAAAACTTTTTCACAGTCTCTCTTAAGGATTCAGCTGTAGACTAGGGCCTAGAAGGAAGGCAGGTATGGCCTTGATGTCTCCATTTTTGACTGTTGGGAAGAGAGAGGACAATGTACTAAAATTTTCACCAGGAGTAGCATTCTGGAAGAGGAGTATCATGCATTTAAACTCTTTTTCATGCTTTTTCATACCTAGCAGAAAGTGTAAAATATGAGCAGTGGGTCAGCCTGTTGCACAAATGTAACAGTTGCTTTTGTTCAGACTCTGGACAGTATATTTGATCCATTCTATTTAGGCTTTTGCGTTCCCATATTCTGTCTCTATTTCTATGGTTTGCCTTAAATCTTAAGTATCCTGACTGCTTTGGGATCATCCTGAATTGGGGATCTGGCTTTTGGTAGGATCTCTTGTGAAATTTCTGAAGGGTTAGCTGAAGACGGCATTGTTGATGTCATATCTACAGGGGGAGGAAGGACTCGGATTTGGAATCTTTCCAGAGGATTTTTACCTGTAACATTTGCTCCCATTCCATATACTCTGCTGACTACTTGGTCTCTGGTGCTGCTCCCAGTTTCTAATTTGTCTGCCTTCTTGCTAGTTACTACTACTGGATTGCACTGAAGACTTTTGCAGTCAGGTGGTGTATTACCTTTATAAAAGGTTATCTTACCCTTTAATGGTCTTGAACTTGTTGAGACCCATTCCACATTCACAGTCCATCCCTTATACTGGGTAGTTTACCATACATCATCTCAGCAGGGTCAAGCAGGGGCTTGACTGTAACCATTCCACACTGGGTCTGGGTATAGGTATTTATTTTTCCTAGGGGACGTTCAGATTTTTAGCAGAGCTATAGGTAAACATTTAACCCATGGTAATTTGTTTCTAAGGCCAACTTAGAGATTTTTTTTTTAAGGTTTGGTTCATTCTTTCCACTTTCCCTGAGGATGGTGGGTGCCAGGGTGTATGGAAGTTCCATGTGACACCTAGACCCTGTATAATATTTTGCAACACTTTGGATGTAAAGTGACTACTATTGTTTGAATCTATATTTTCTACTAACCCATATTGGAGAATGATTTAAGGATAATTTTTGAAGTCCCTGGTGCTGTAGCTGAAGCTTCTACTCACCCTGTCAGGTGTTCCACAATAACCAGAACATACTTTAGTCAACCTACAGGGGGTATTACAATATAATCAACCTGAATGCTCTGGGATGGTCTGAGGCCAGGCTTCCTCCCCCCTGGCACTTGCTTTCTTAAAATTTTCTTATTAACTCTCTGACAGATTATGCACCAGTCACTTATTTGTTTGGCTGTAGTATAAAGGCCTACACACCCAAAATATGTGCTTGAGGACCAGGTCACACGTGGCAATGACTCCCTTGATGCAAAACCACTAGTACTTCCTCATTATTTGTTTATTCAACATCTGCTGGCTGTCTGAGAGGAGCCACTTCCTTGGCTCTCTAAGGTCACCCCCAATTGTTCTAGTTCTTTTACTTCCTTTTCAGAGAATCGAAAGATTCCAATTTCTTTGGGGATGGAGGGTATCAGAACCATTAGTTTCAGAGGGGAACAGAGGGAAGCCTCTTTGGCCTTTTTATCAGCCAATCTGTTGCCTTTTGCTTTAAAAGTGTGACAGTTTTGAGGCCCATTTATATGTACCTCAGATATTTCTCTTGGTAAGAGCAGACTGGCTAACACTTTTGTTATAAGTTCCACATGGACTAATTCCTTCCCTCTGCTGTTGATCAATCCCTTTTCTTCCCAAACTTTTTCAAAGATGTGGACCATGCCAAAGGCATATTTAGAATTTGTGTAGACTGTACCATCTTTTTCCTCTGACAATTTAAGGGCTTGATTTAATGCATACAGCTCACAAGTTTGAGCTGACCAATCATTGGGTACTTGGCCAGTTTTTTCGCCTCACAAGTTAGTCCATCAACAACAGCATAGCCATTGTGCCTTTTTTCTTCCAGGACCCTAGAAGACTCATCTATAAACATTTTTTTCCCCTGAATGTAAAGGAAGGTCCCCTAAGTTGGGCTAGACTCAGGTTTGGTATTCAATGAAGTCTAAACAGTCATGTTCAGGAGTTTTTACCTGGTTGGACCCTTTCCAAAGTAAAGAGGCTGTGTTCAGACTATGATCAATTGTCAGTATTAAATCATCTTTTTCCATTAGAATTGCCTCATATTTCAGAATTCAGGAATTTGTTAACTACCTTTCTGCTTTTTGATACAAAATAGTCCTGACCTGATGAGGGGTGCTAACAACTAAGGCCCCTCCAAAGGTCAGTTTCTTGCTTTATTCTACTAAGAAAGCAGTTGCTGCCATGGCCTGAACACACTCTGGCCATCCCCTGGAGACAGGGTCCAGGATTTTTGAAAGGAAGGCCACAGGCTTCCTTAGGCCTACCCAGATCTGGGTTAGGACTCCTAAGGCTGTCCCCTTATCTACTGTAACAAAGAGATGGAAAGGTTTTTTGAGGTAGAGAAGGGCTAGAACAGGGGCTTGCACCAATGCCTGTTTGAGCCCCTCTAAGGCCTTTACTTCCCCCTCCTCCCACTCTAATTTGTTAGGCTCCTCCTCCAACAGTATTTGGTATAACCCTTTAGTTTGGTATGCATAAGAATCTATCCATAATCTACAATATCCCACCTATCCCAAAAATCTTCTTAGTTCTCTTATTGTCCAGGGGAAAGGTAATTCAATAATGACCTGAATTCTTTTTGGATTTATCTTCCTCCTTCCCTCACTAATGAGATGACCCAGGCATTTGACTTCATTTTCTACAAATTGTAGCTTATTTTTTACACTCTTAGTCCTTGATCTCCCAGGAAATTTGATAAGCTCTTTGTAGCTTGAACCACTACCTACCTTTTATCACTTGATATTAGCATATCATCTACATATTGTAAAAGGAAAATTTCAGATGGAACTGCAAATTTCTCCAATACTTTTTCCAGTTCCTGCCCAAAGAGTTTGGGGGATTCAGTGAAGCCTTGGGGTAAAACTGTCCACCTATACTGCTGTTTTTTTTTGTTTTTTTTTCCTGTAAAGGGATCCTCCCACTCAAAGGCAAACAAGTTTCTACTCTCTGGATTAAGGGGACAGGCCCAAAAGGCATCCTTTAGACCTATTACACTAAACCATTTATGATGGTAGGGGATCTTACAAAGGAGAGTGTATGGGTTTGGGACTACTGGGTGTTGAACCTGAATGATTTGATTAATGGCCCTTAGATCCTATACCATTTTTCAACTACCATCCAAGTTTTGAGTGAGCAAGATAGGAGAATTGAAGGGGGACATGCAGAGCTCTAAGAGTCCATCCCAAAGGAGGCCTTTGATGATGGATTGAAGTCCCTGTCTCACCTTAAGGGGAATGGGATACTGTTTTTGACAAATAATTTTCCCTTCCTTTTTAAATTTGATTATAATAGAGGATACCTGCAAACCCTCTCTATTCCCTTTTTTTACCCACACTTCCTCTTTGATATCTTTTTCATTCTCTTCAGTGAGCACAGCTAAGACTACATTTATCTGCCCCTCCCTTACTTCCAAATCCAGACCCATGAATACTGTTAAGTCCCTTCCTAACAAAATACTCCTAGCTTCCACTGATGTATAACAAAGAGCATACAATTGGATTGTTTTCCCAACAAATATTAGTGGGAGAAAGAATGGGGACCTCAAATCCTTCTTCCTTTACTCCTGAGACTGTAAGGGAACTGCCAAGAGTTTGGTTCCTTTGGGAAGATTAGCCACAGAGGATCAGGCTGCCCCAGTGTCCACTAAAAATGTAACTTCTTCCTGTTATGGGCTCACCCTTAGCTTTATTAAAGACTCCCAGTGGGATTTAGAAGTGAGGAGTCTCAGACACCCCCATTCCTCAAAATTTATGAGGGGGATTATCTGACTCTTTTTTAAAATTTGGGCCTTTCCTTTTGAAATGACCAGGCCTCCCACAGTGATAGCACCCTGCAGAGCTTTGCATTCTCCTTGCCCCCTTATCTAAATAAGCCCATTTTGCATTTTTATCTTCCTCTGTCTGTTACCTCCCTGACTCATCTCCAGTCTTCTCTTAACCGTTTGGTCAACTGTGTTTATCATAACCTTTGCTTTCTGTTTCTGCTTCTCCTCCTCTCTCCTTACACTTTCTGGGACTCTCTAAATAACTTTTCCAATGGCTTATCCATCCATCCTTCTATTTTCTGAATCTTCTTCTGACTATAAGGCCAAGACCCCTTCACATAGCTGATTTTAACATTCCCTGAGCCACAGGATCATCAGGGTCCATCCCTGAATATTTTTTTTTTTTACTTTTTCCCTCAGTTGTTGCTGGTAAGCAGAGGAAGTTTCATCCTTCTCCTGGGCTACTTCAAAGGCCTTATTTAAGTTTTGAGATTTGGGTATGGCCAGTTTGATCCCATGTATAATGAGGTCTCTAAGAGTTTTCATTTGTGCTCTGTCCTCCAGGTCATTATGATGTGGGCTACGGGTGGGAGGCTCTTTGTCTCTTCAGAGATAACCTTAACCTAAACTGTCTGTCCTGACTTGTGGGTGTGGAACAGTAAGAGGCTGCAGTCCTGCCCTTGGTGACCATGGCAACAACTCCAGTCCCAGGAGGCCATTTGGCAATGCAAACTCTATATACATACCAGTCAGTTCAGGGAAACTCTGATGGTGGTGATGCCGAAACTTAAGGGAACTTGGACTTGGCCTCAAATGGGAAATATAATATAGCCTGTGCATAAATTCAAAATCATCTAATTCTGTATCCAAGTGTGCCTAATCTCTAGAAATCCAGTTAAGTGATATGGGCTTTGAATGTTCAGAAAGGATGTAAGACTGAATGTGCATTCAAGGTTGCATCCAGACAAATGCGGCAAGATGCTAATTCAAGCTCACCTGAGGTGTGGGCGATATGTTAATTCAAAACCTACCTGGTACTCAGGCAAAGACTTAACTAACAAAGAAAGTAGTTTTCTTTGATAAAAACACCATTTGACTCCCCACCCTGTATAAAAAGAACTTGAAAATCTCGTTTGGGGCTCGGGTTTGCAACAGAAAGCTCCTGAGTCTGGCTGGCCATCAATAAACCATTTTTCCTTCTCAAAATCATTCCTGAGTCTTGGCCTTTCTATATGCAAATAATTGAACCTCTCTCAAATTATACAATTATTATCTCAATTAGGGTCTGTGTTTGGGAACTTATGTTTTGCTGCCATTACCCCCTGTCCAGGTGGATGCTGCCTTTCCCACTCCTTCATAGCTGCCCTCCACACCATTCCTCTTTCTTCTCCCATAAAGAAGATATTCAGTATGGACATAAGTTCAGGCCAGGTATATAAACTGTTGTTTTTTCAGCATGGCTGCCTCTACAACCATCACAAACCTTAGAGAGAATGCTTAATATTAACATCTTGTATAAAGAAAATTCATTCACAATTCAGCACCATAACAAAAGAGTCCAGCTAGACCTTTTCAACTGTTTAACTTTATACCCAGACCAAGCTTTACTAGAAAAGCCTATCCATTTTCCTGTAACCAAGTTTTTAAAATCCAGACCAATTTCCAGAATGTTAGGACTTGAACCTATAACATCCCTTCCTATTATAATCAAGTCCCCACTCTTTCAGTGGATATAAGGCCAGTACCAGATTCTAACATGCAGTTAGACAAACCCAAAACACCAGGCTTTTACCCAGTTTTTCTCCTTTTCCAACACCTAGAGAGAACAGCTTCCCCCCAATTTTCTGGGGCTACTAGGGTTCTCTCGGGAGGTGATCAGCCTCCCTTCCTAGCAATTAAAGCTAGGGTTCTCCAGGCTGTGCTCACCCGGAGAATCTTACCTTCTTCCATGTTCAGAGTTCTTTTTCGTTCCCAGAATCTTTCTCTTCAGACCTTCCATTGCCCTCAATTTTTGTCGGGAAGATTCTGGTGGAGCCCACATCTTTTCTGGATTAAATTTAATCTAGGGGTGCTCAGATTTGGGGTTCACCTGAGTCCACCCAGCTTCCTCAGAGATTTGGAAGGGGCAGCAAAATGCTTCCATCTCTGGTCTTCATTTGCAATCCTGGGAGAGCCCCCAAAAATGTTGTAGAATTTGGGAGAGGTTCAATTATTTGCATATAGAAAGGCCAAGACTCAGGAATGATTTTGAGAAGGAAAAATGGTTTATTGATGGCCAGCCAGACTCAGGAGCTTTCTGTTGCAAACCCGAGCCCCAAACGAGATTTTCAAGTTCTTTTTATACAGGGTGGGGAGTCAAATGGTGTTTTTATCAAAGAAAACTACTTTCTTTGTTAGTTAAGTCTTTGCCTGAGTACCAGGTAGGTTTTGAATTAACATATCGCCCACACCTCAGGTGAGCTTGAATTAGCATCTTGCCGCATTTGTCTGGATGCAACCTTGAATGCACATTCAGTCTTACATCCTTTCTGAACATTCAAAGCCCATATCACTTAACTGGATTTCTAGAGATTAGGCACACTTGGATACAGAATTAGATGATTTTGAATTTATGCACAGGCTATATTATATTTCCCATTTGAGGCCAAGTCCAAGTTCCCTTAAGTTTCAGCATCACCACCATCAGAGTTTCCCTGAACTGACTGGTATGTATATAGAGTTTGCATTGCCAAATGGCCTCCTGGGACTGGAGTTGTTGCCATGGTCACCAAGGGCAGGACTGCAGCCTCTTACTGTTCCACACCCACAAGTCAGGACAGACAACTTAGGTTATCTATGAAGGAATGAACAACCTCCCACCCATAGCCCACATCAAAACTAGGACCTAGGAACTTATCTACTTGTTCAGCCATCCCCACTGGATCTTCTATTAGTGATTTCATCTCCTTTTTGAAGTTCTTTACTTCAGTACTTGTCAGTGGGGCATTTACATAGCCAATCTCCCCTGGCCTCATTGGTACTTCTCAGTGGATACAAAGGCTTAGAGGAGTTTTGCTCTTTCACCCTCTTCTCCTCAGATGCTCTGGGGAATGGAAAATTTTGTGTATCTTTCTTACGCTGTTCCAATTCTTTCCTCAGCTGTTGGTGAGTTGTAACCAGTGGGGCTGTTGGCCCTGCTTGATTCTCTGGTTCCCCAGGGTTTAGAATGGGTTCTATGGGCCCTCCAAGTCCAATGGCCCTTCTCCCAAGAGGGGAGGGGGAACATAAGGAAGAGGGAGATTCAACAGGGTCTTCTTGGGTTTAGTTTCTGCAGCTTTGGCTTCTGCAGCCTTAGTTTCTGCAAGCTTAGTCTTGGGGTCTAGATTTTTAGCTTTCATAGGATAGAGAGTGACCACCTTTCCCTTTAACCAGAACACAGCATAGTCAGACTCTTCTTTGGAGAAGGGTTTTTTCCTATTAACATTAGGTACAAGGTTGACACAAAGCCAATCCTCATCTGCCTCGTATTTTGGCCAGAAAATATTTTTCTTGGCTCAGATACAATAGCAGTATTTAATTATTTTCTTCTTGTCTTTTCCCCTGGTCTGATCACTATTAGTCCAATGCCTTAACATCCTCCCTAATGAACTATCTGGAAGAATATCTCTGGCTCAAGCTGTGGCAGAGATGAGAATCAATAAGAGGTTCTCTGGAAAATGTTTTAATTGTGGAAAAATTGGTCACATGAGAAAAGATTGTCAGAAAAGATCTAAGCAAACCCTTAAACTCATGCTACAAAAACAGAAAGGAGGAAACACGGAGACACTGCAGGTGCAGTTACACAAAGCATTATTCACTGTTAATTTTCTTAACTGTGGAACAACTCTGGAAGGGACAGCAGCTGAAAGGCATTTCCAAACTAATTCTAAAGCTCAAACCCAAACTCTGTCAGATTTGGTGGAATGATCCACTGACCAATGAATGGTTGACAGGGAAGCTGTTAACTTGGGGAAGAGGGTTTGCTTGTATTTCCCCAGGAGATGGATAACATCCTGTGTGGGTGCCAGCTTGCTGAATAAAACCATATCAAGAATGTCAAGAGATGACAAAAGTTCCTGTGGAACCTAGAACCTCCAGTCATGCAGATGGAGAGACTGACACTGAAAACTGCACAGCTGGGTCCCATTCTGAAGATTAGAGCAGCTTCACCTTCCACCTGGAGGTGAGTTAAAAATCTAAAGTCAAGAAGCCAAAAAGCTGAAGAAGAGCTCAGTTACATCTTATATCAGGATTGAGTCTTCACCTGATATGTATGCTTTGCTATTATTCTTACAAAAAGTGTTTAATCAAGCAAAAAGATTTATAGGCTACAGTGGCTTTACATTAAGTTATTAATCAAAAGAAAGAAAAGCAAGAAAAGAAAAGAGAAAGAAAAAAGAAAAGGAAAGGAAGAAAGAAAGGAAAGAAGGAAGAGACAGGAAGAAAGAAAGACTGGAAGGAAGAAAGAGAAAGGAAGAAAAAAAAGAAAGGAAGAAAGAACTGCTTTTGTGTATGTTCAATGTCAGTATGTGTTGTAATTGTTTTGATGTGGGCTATGGGTGGGAGGCTATTCATCTCTTGGTAGATAACCTAAGCTGTCTGTGCCCTCACTTGTGGGTGTGGGACAGTGAGAGGCTGCAGTCCCGCCCTTGTTGACCATGGCAACGACTCCAGTCCCTGGAAACAGCTTAGCAATGCAAACTCTATAAACTTCAAATATTCAGAGAAAATGCAAACCAAATGCGCTAAAAGCTTATCTAGAACGTATAAAGTCCATGCTAAAAGCTTACCTAGGATGTGGAAGATATATGCTAATTCAAACTTATTGAGAACTGAAACAAGAGAACTATTTGGTCCTTCCTCTCTGTATAAAAGGAACTCAAAATTCTTGTTCGGGGCTCAGGTTTGAAACAGGAAACTCCTGAGTCCGGCCGGCCATCAAGAAATCATTTTTCCTTCTCAAAATCATTCCTGAGTCCTGGCCTTTCTATATGCAAATAATTGAACCTCTCTCGACTTCTACAACAGTTTCAGTGTATGTCATAATTGTTTTTGTGATAGTTCATTGTCAGTGTATATTTTGATACCTCCAGATGGTGATATAATTTGATAAATCAAAAGTTCTGAAAGAACTCTATTCAAATGACCAAAAATTAAATAAGTGCTTATATTATTACCTAAGTGTAATGTCAATGGGCTCTCCATAATAATAAAAACTGCAAGTCTTGATGAATAGAATTACTATGCCTCTTCATTTAAAAAATTGTTCTTAAATTGAAACGAATAATTTATTTTTTTTTGATAGGATAAAATGAAAGATGTAAAAGTGAAGGAAACATTGAAATAGGTAAAAGGTTTATGGGAATGCTAGCTGAAATTTAATAAGGTGTATTTTGTCTTAAAATAAAATCAGAAAATGGAGATATGTGGGACAGAACTAGTATGCATATAGCAAGTTGTAAAGGTATTGTTATATCATTCAGTGAGTTAATGTATTTTGTATATATATGAATTACTGTGATCTAAAACTCTTGTGAAGATAAGCTTAATAATTAGAAAAAAGAAAAGAAAAAGGATGTAGACACTGAGGAAAAGACAAAAGTAGTTGCCTTGCCAATTTGCATATAGGGCAACACTTATTGCAGTGATGGAAGGCAAAACATCAAAAACAAAGCTTTTGCATTTTTAAATTTTTTGATACCCCAATTTATTTTTACCTTAATTTTTCCAAACTAATATGTATTCTATATCTAACCTTTAAACTCATTGTTGTATTCCATTTTACTATTAATGGAACCTGGCAATATATTGGGCTTCACTTTTCAGGAAGTTTTGGATCACAAAGATGTTCAACAATGGCAGGGAAGGAATACTGGTGTGGGATGTTATTGACAGGGGACACATGGTTGGCAGGGAGATCTCCAGGGCATATATCGAGGGTACATAAAAATGTTTGGATATTTTCATAGTGGATACAATTAAAAACAACAACTGAGGGAGTGCCAAGTTCCTAGCCAGGGGAGCTCTATCACAGTCCCTAAAGGAACAGCAACAATCCCCCAAGTACAACAGCAAAGACCAAAAAAGAATGAAGGTCCAACAATGAGCCCTTGACACTAATGACTATGCTTGTGAGCCTGTGCACCTGAAATAAGAATAAGGCATAGAGCTGCAGGGTGCCTAAGATTTACCTCTTGAGAGCCTCCATGTTGCTCAAATGTGGCCAGTCTCAAAGCCAAACTCAGCATGTAAATGTGTTGCCTTCCCCCAGCATGGGACATGACTCCTGGGGATGAGCCTCCCTGGTACCAAGGGATTACTACCAAGTACCAGCTGATGATGTAACTAGAAAATGACCTTGAATAAAAGGGTCAAGTTGGACCAGCAGAATGTCTCAGTCTACAAAAAATACCAGGAGTTAAAAATGCTTTTTGACCTAAGTCAAGGGGGAAATGGAAAGGACAAATGAGTTTATATGGCTATGAGTCTCCAAAAAGAGCTGGGAGGTTATCAGAGGGGTTGCCCTTATGCACACCTCAGCAGAGTCCCAGAGACAGATAAAGTAGATACAACCCCAGGTATTGGTTCTTCTGAGGGCTACAGAGACCCACAGGTTCTATGGACATGGCAGATGGAGTTCAGTGCCATGTCAGTTGGCCCTTCTTTGGAGTTTGTGTTTCTGTGTGATGGAGCTGGACTCAGATGGGATCTTTTTTCACAAGCCTCTCCTGTTACTTTTACCAGAACTGTAGTTGGTGCTGGGGTTTAATATATACCAAGGGGACCTGAATCTCTGGATGGGCCATATGATAGTCAGGCCCTGAACCTCAACAGACTTCAGCTCCTACACTCTAGGTTATTGGACTTACCCCACTCAGCTAACATGGAGTTAAAGAAGGTCAACCAACACACCATAGAGCCAAGAGTGCCTATAACTGAAAGCAGGAGGATTGCATCCAACATCCATGTGGAAACTAAGCCCCCTCTTGATATAGATAGGGAGTGGACACAACCATTCCAAGGCCCACAGGATGGAGGAATAGAATATGGATTAGAGTGGACTTATTGATATTCTATTCATGAACTATGGTGATTAGTAATCGAAGAGAATGTGACATTGGTGTGGAGAAAGTGGCCATGGTGGCTGCTAAGGGTGGGGAATGGGAGGAAGAGATGAGATATGGAGGTGTTTTCGGGACTTGGAGTTGTCCTGGGTGATGCTGCAGGGACAGTTACTGGACATTGTGTGTCCTCCCAAGGCCCACTGGGTAGAACGTGGGAGAGTGTGGGCTATGATGTGGACCATTGACCATGACATGCAGCGGTGCTCAGAGATGTATTCACCAAATGCAATGAATGTCTCATGATGATGGAGGAGATTGTTGTTATGGGGGAGGAGTGGGGGGATGGGGTGGGGGTATATGGGGACCTCATATTTTTTTATGTAATAGTAAAAAATAAAGACAAAAAAATGTGTTTTGTAAAAGTAAAATGACCCTGAATGAATACAAAAATTACAAAAACTGTGTGAAAAGGTCAACAATGAATTTTTGCAGTTCTTCCTCAAAGCTTTCTGCCCTGGCATGATGGCAATGAATCTGGCTGCATAGAAGAAACCTGTGGCAGTGACCCTACTGGTAATATTTGGTAATAAGTAATTTTTCTTTGTTTCAAAGTTAAAAGAAACATCAGAGACAATGGTATCTTGAGGGTCTGGAATAGGCAAAAAATTGGGACAAGGTGTAAGGTCCCTGCAACTCTATTAAATTCTTTTTTTTTTTTTTTTTTTTTTTTAGTTTTGTAATATATTTTTCATTGCAGGCTTACAAATTCTATTAAATTCTTAAATGTTGTTTGGGTAAGACAAAACTATGCTCTCTGCTGTAATTGATAAAGTACAATGTTTTCTCATGTTAATGGAGTTTGTAATATTGTTGAAATACTAAAAATCTTTCATCCCTCACTTGGATGTGTTAATTGGGAAAGATCCTTCATGGGAATAGAAGGACCTCCAGCAGACTGCTTTAAAAAATTCAAAACTGAGGGAGAAGGTAGACATTGACTTAGCCTTTGAATTGGATGTGCCAACACTAATATTGACTTTGGGTGGGGTTTCTGGCAAAGGCAACATTCTACTTGAGTACCCCTTGGGTTTTAGTCACAACTGTGGGAAGGAGCCAAAAGTACAATATAAAAAAGCAATTGTGTACAGCATAGGAAGCCTTGCTGAAAGTAAAAGGCTTAACCCAATAATGTCTGGTTACTCTGAAGACGGCCATCCCTATCCAGGGGTGGATTGTAAATACTAAAAGCAAGACAAAAACAATGGACTGTTATGAATCATCCTCAATGGGGGAGAGATCTGTGGAAGAACATCTGGTATGCCTTCCAGCAGTGATAGGTAACTGTCTGTCATATCCCTGCCCTCTCCTCTAACATCCCTCTCAGGATTGTTGAGGTAGATGCCTTCATGAAGATCCAGAGTCATGTAATTGAGACCTGAGAAGAAGCAGAGTGGCTCCACCAGAAATGTGAACATCATGAGTACCAGATTTTGTGGTGCCTAGCCCAGCAGTTCTGGCTACCTGTTATTCACCAACAGCTTGTGGGCATCACCCATGAGTGTTACTTCAATGACTGACATCAGCCCCCTCCTGCTCTTGGAAGGGGCAAGATATGCTTTCACTGCTGTGAACACTGCATCAGGACTCTTGTAACAGGCCAGCTATTGTTTTCTGCCTGGAAAATGAGTCCTCACAATGATGGACTTACTTTAAATTCAACACTGAGTTGTGGCCCCAGGTCCAGCGACAATGCAAAGAACAGTACCAACAAAGGCATTGAAATTATACAATGGACTTCCAGCTGCCTCACAGCCCAAGATGGGGGAGTAACAATAATTTGTCATTGCCTATGCCTCAAATATAGAAATTGGGGGAAATGAGGTCATTTTTTATCACGTACTGTCCTATATAGCTTTGCTGGTTGGAAATCTTAAGCCCATGAAAAATGAAAATCTATTCATTAAATGTGCTAGTTGGAAGTCTTCTTGTTTGCTGTTGTATAATCTGCAGTTATGGATTATGTATAGAATGCTTGACTACTAATCAGAACCTTAATAATGCAACATATAGTGTACTTAAGTGATTTGATGAACTGTGATAAATAAATGTACCTTGTTGAATTATATGTAAATCTCTTGTAAGTTTGAACAATCCTGGGACCAAATGTATTGGGAAAAAATTTAATAAGTATTGTTCGAACCTAAAAAGGAAAATATCATGCAGGAAGCTTTGTTAATCAGTGAATTGTCATTTGCGTAGACTTAGCAAAAACAAAAAGGGGGAAATGTGGGAAAATAGTTTAAATTGTGTTTGAATTTCATATGACCTGTTCCCTATTGTAGATGTTTCATCTGTTCCCTATTGTAGATGTTGCAGTTGTTCCCTATTATTGTAGATGATGTAGCAGTTCTGATAGCAAATGACTCCAGTAAACACGAGGTGGAAACTAGGGTCGAGGCTCTCAGTTCCAGAAGCTGTGTGTTCCCTGGCCCCATCTTTATTTCCTCTCATGTCTCTCTCTCTGTCTTTATTTCTTAAATTCTGTGTCACCTTCCCTTTGAGCCAACCTATTGCTGAGCTGGTTCTCAGCATTGGTTTCCAGGCATAGGCCTTAATCTAGCAGTTTCCGCTTCCTGACCCTTGAGACTGTCACTCTTGAAATCCAGACAAGAGAGGGAACCCCAACTAGTCCATGTAAAGAGGCCACAGGAAAATCCATGTGTATGCATTCTGGCCAAGAGCCAGCATCAGCTTCCAGGCCTGTGAGTGAGCAAGCCTTCAGAGGATTCCACATGCCTGCCATTGAGCCCCAGCTGATGCCCTGTGGAGAACATCTCTGTCCTTAGTTTTCCTTTCAGTAAAATGTGTATAACAATAGCTAACTTCCAGGATTGCTGTGAGAATTAAATGAAACAAAATATGTGGTATAGCTTACCTGAAAGATGACCAGGGGCAAACCTGAAAAGGCAGCACAGTTAGGTTTATTAGCTTGCTGAAACAGGGGAGAGAACTTCAAAGGAACTGTGGAATAACTCTCACCAAAAAATGATAGTAATATGGCCTTGTTGGAAACTGAGGCACAGTGGCCTCACAAGGAGATATGTGCTGTCTCCATGGCATGCTTGCAACCTAAGGAATGTGGTAATTAAGAGTTCCTGGCAAATGGGATGAAGCTGTTAAAGGCTGAAAGAAAAGATGAGCACATACCTTTTGTAGTGAATAGAACATTTAGACTTTGTACCTTGAGATAAGATTTTTTTAAATTCCTTAGACTATGGGTAATGCTGATAGTTAATACTTGTTCCTGCTTGGTGACAGGTAAGCTATGTGTTCCTGCTTATTGGCACATAGGCTACATATTCCTGCTTGTTCTCACGTACACTGGGATATATAGAAAGCCCCTTGTAAACAATAAAGTTGTCTGAGGAGTCATTACTCGTAGACCCGCTGATCCCAGCTCTCTCGTTCTTTCTTTTTGTTTCCTTCTCCCTTTTTCTTTCATTCCCAATACTCTTCAGGTCCAAATCTCTGTCATGGCCTGTGCATAAATTCAAACTTATTCTATATCCAAGTATGCCTAGTTCCCAGAAAGCCAACTGAGAGTTATAAGCTCTATAGGCTTTGGATATTCAGGGAGGATGCAAACTAGATGTGTTAATTCAAGCTTACCTGGAATGTGGTGGATATGTGTTAATGCAAGACCTATCTGGTACTCAGATAAAATACTTGAAACTCTGAGGAACTAGCAAAAAAAGGTTCTTTTGCATGTGAGCACCATTAGACACAACACTCCTATATCTTCTGTATAAAAAGGACCCAAAAATCCTCTTTGGGGCTCAGTTTTTTATTAGGATAAGAGTCCACTGAGCCTGGCTGGCTGTTAATAAATATGCCTTCTCAGCCCCTCATGCCCTGGCCTTCAATACCACATACACTCAACTTCTCTCTGCTACAACAATAGAAACAGAGTTATTATAGGATTTGGGAGAAAGACATTTAGATAAAATTTAAATGAACAAGTGTTTTAATAGGTTCAAAACAAAACAGGTCTGTGTATAAAGGCATTTGCATCAGGCCTGGGCTGCAAATCGAACTCTGGCTTCTCTTTCCTTGAAAACTACAAAGTTATCATCAATGAGGAATGTGGTGTCTCTTCTACATCCTAGCAGTCTCTTCAATAGTCCTAAAACAGAAGAGATACTCTCAATATTGGTGCTTAAAGAGAGTTCTCTAGTCCAACACAGAAAGATATCTAAGGTGGCTGGAACTCAAAAGTGGTGCCTAGGAAATTCTTGGAATTAAATGAAGGTTAGCACCTATAACTCTATCAGATGTGTCACAACAATGTTACCATCAACTCTTAAGTGTAAGGCAAGTGATTTCTTGCTAATAATGTACCCATGTCTGAAAATAATTTACTTTTTACAGAAAATAGAAAGTAATTAAGATTATCTTTTTAGTAACATCACTGACACTTAAATTACATGTGCCGCTTGAGTGGGAGAAAGGTAGAGTGCTACCTAGCAATCTTGAGTTGCTATGGGCATACATTTGCACATTTAAATTTTATCACCTATGTCAGCAAAGAAATGTGATTGTGAAGGATTGGAATAGTCAAAGAAATCTAGGAGGTGGCAGGGAGTTACATGGAGATAGAGCATGAATATAGGAATCAAGAAATTTGGGTCCTAATCTTTTTTTTTTTTAATTGACTTTGTAATAATATTACATTAAAAATATATATGTGAGGTCCCATTCAACCCCACCCCCCACCCTCCCTCTCCCCCCCCCCCAATAACACTCATTCCCATCATCATGACACATCCATTGGATTTGGTATGTACATCTTTGGGCACCTCTGCACCTCATAGACAATGGTTCACATCATGGCCCATACTCTCCTCCATTCCATCCAGTGGGCCCTGTGAGGATTTACAATGTCCGGTGATTACCTCTGAAGCACCATCCAGGGCAGCTCCATGTCCCAAAGACGCCTCCACCTCTCATCTCTTCCTGCCTTTCCCCATACCCATCATCCACCATGTCCACTTTTCCCAATCCAATGCCACCTCTTCTATGTGGACATTGGATTGGTTGTGTCCATTGCACCTCTACGTCAAGAGGAGGCTCAGATTCCACATGGATGCTGGATGCAATCCTCCCATTTTCAGTTGTAATCACTCTAGGCTCCATGGTGTGGTGGTTGTCCTTCTTCAACTCCATCTTAGCTGAGTGTGGTAAGTCCAATAGATCAGATTGTAGGTGCTGGAGTCTGTTGAGGCTCAGGACCTGGCTATCACATTGTCAGTCCAGAGATTCAAATCCCCTAAATATATCTTAAACCCCAACATTAACTGCACCTCCAGCACATTAGCATGAAAGTCTTATGAAGGGAGATCCCATTTGAGTCCAGATTCATCACACATAAACACCATTTCCAAAGAGGGGCCATCTGCCCTGGTAGTTAACCCCATCGGCCATGACCATAACTCCCATGGGTCTCTTTAGCCCTCAAAGGAACCAATATCTGGGGGTTGTATCTGCTTTATCTGTCTCTCTGACTCTGCTCAGTTGTGCATGAGGGCAATCCTTCTGCCAGCCTCCAGACTCTTTTAGAAACTCGTAGCCATATAAACTCATTTCTCCTTTCCATTTCCCCCTTACTTTAGGTCAAACAGCATTTTAAAGTCATGTTATTTTATGTAGACAGGGATATTCTGCTGATCCGCATTGAACCTTCCGTATAAGGTCATTTTCCAGTTGCATCATCAGTTGGTAGTTGATAGTGGTCCCTCGGTGCCAGGGAGGCTCATCCCCGGGTGTCATGTCCCACGCTGGGGGGAAGGCATTGCATTTACATGTTGAGTTTGGCTTCGAGACTGGCCACATTTGAGTAACATGAAGGCTGACAGGAGGAAATTCCCAGGCACAATGTTGCTCTAGGCCTTGTTCTTATTTTAGGCTTATCAGCTCACAAGCATAGTCATTAGCATCAGGGGCTCACTGTTGAACCCTCACTCCCTCCCGGTCCCCGCCGCTGTACCTGGGAGACTGTCGCTGCTCCCCTAGGGACCACGACAGAGCACCACTGGCCAGGAACCCAGTACCCCCCCTGCTGTGGTTTTTAATTGTTGCCACTATGAGTATATCCAAACATTACCATGCACCCTGGACATATGTTCTGTACAGCTCCCTGTCAGCCATATATCACCTGTCATTGGTATCCCATACCAGTATCCCTCCATTGCCATTGTTGAAACACTCTGTGATCCAGAACTCCCCGAAATTTGAAGCCCAATATAATGTCATGGTCCCTTACTAGGGAATGGCATATAGCGATAGGTTTAAAGGATAGATAAAGATCTTGGATAAAGTTAGATAAAGAGCTTAGATAAAGAATGTTGACTTGAAAAAATTCTACATCCTATCTTTTTCTTTTTCTTTTTTTTTTTTCCCCCCCTAATTATTCAGCTTTTCTTCACAGGAGTCCTAGATTGGGTCCTAATCTTTTAGTGCACATTAACTAAGTCAAATGAGCACATTTCTATGCCAAGAACAAACCCAGTAAGTGTCCTCAGGCAGATCACTTGAAATCCTTGGGCTTGTTCCCCACTTTCACACACACACTCCCACCATACAATAGAAGATTGGATTCAGCTTCTTCTGAGGATTTCTTCAGTCCTAGCATAATCTGATTTTAAGAAAGAGATGCTTGCCCTGTGTCATCTTGGGAAGTGAAATGAATGGGACAAGAGAAAGTCTTCACATATAAAAATGAAAGTAAGAATGTATGACATGATTATAATCACAAGAAAACATCAGAAAAGCTGAAAGGTGGTATGCTGTATTTAAAAAGTGTGGAAAAGGGGTTGTATTCTTCCAAAATGTCAATACCATATGAGGCAAAGAAAGGCTGTGGAAGTTTTAATAAGTTGGGGAAGGAAAGGCTTATGAAAATATAGAATCAAGCCTGAGGAACTAGTCAAGAGATACGATAAAGAAAATTTATATTGCAGGAGGTTTGTGGTGAATACCAATGACCTCCACTTTCTCTGGACAGTGCCGTTGTCTTTTGGTCGACAAGGGTTGTCCCCTGCAGAAAAGCTTCTGCAACGTGACCACTATCCCACTGGGCTGACTGGATGGAATTTGGCATAAATTTAACCAATCATAATTAATTTCCCAGGAATTTGGCTTATAAATTTGCATTCATTCTCGCTGGCCCTTTCCATGAGAAAAGTGTAGAAACTTAAGAGCCATGCTATGGTCATCTTCCACCAAGTGGACTAAATAGAAAAGTGATATAGATGCACTGAGAGATACAGGGAGGGGCAATGGTGAGCTAGCCTCTAGATTCCTGATTACTTTTCACTTCCCAGTTTCAGTCTTTCCTGAAAACTGTGTCCCAGCTCTAGGGTTCCTATTGTTAAAATATAGTCCCCTTATTCTACTTAAGATAGCATGAATCAGAATTTGCTAACAACCAAATAGTAATAATGAGGACTGTGGTCACTGCATCATCACATATAATAGCAAAATTAAACTGGAAATAAAATGTCAAACAATAGATGGGTGGCTAAACAAATTATTTTACATTCATAAGAAAGACTTATAGGCAATCAAAAATAATGTTACTGAAGTATGTTTAATGAGAAGCACTCACTATTATGTTATGTGAAAAAACAAAATACAATTTATGAAACGTTATTATAATTAAAATTATATATATGCACACACAGGAAAGAAGACTAGAAGGATGTGTGCTCAAATGTAGGCAATAGTTTTTTCTGGGGAATGGGTGAAGTTCAGTGGTAGAGCACCTGGTAGAGCACCAGGTCCATGTAAATGGACCTGGGTTCAATCTCTGGTATGTCCTTAAAAAAAAAGTTATTTCTAGGAGATGAGTTTATGGATGATGTTTATTTTCTTTCTATACATTTCTCCCATGACAATAATGACTTTCAGAACCAGGGGAGTGGAACAGATTTTATTGGATTGTAACGATAGTGGATAAAATTGTCTATGTGTCAAGCATTGTTCTAAGGGTCAGGGACAGAATGGTAAGGACAATGAGACACTCACCTCCAGCACAAAACTTAAGGGGGCACCAAAATCCTTGATAATCATGATTAATAATACTTTAATGAAATACTTTCTAAATATAGAAATTAATAATAAAAATCCATAATAAAATATCAAAAATTTAAATGAAGATAGGCTCAGTATTACTGATAGGATTCCTTTTGCCTCAGGTTCTAATATGGCTTAGCAGGTCACATGCTAAGAATTTTATGAACATTAATTCCTTGAAGATTTTCAACAACTATGGAGATAGGGTACTATTATTACTCTGTCTATTTTTTTAAGAGTTATTATTTATTTATTTATACCCTCCCCATTGATTGTGTTTACTGTTTGCTCTCTGTGTTCATTTGTTGTGTGCTCTTTGTATCTGCACATCTTCTCTTTAGGAGACACCTGGAACCAAACTCAGGTCTTACCATGTGGGATAGAGGCACCAAATCACCAGAACCACCTCTGGTCCCTATGTTGATGCATATCTCACTGTCTTTCCTCTTTGGGTATCTTTGTTGCACTGCCCTGTCATGCCAGCTCGCTGTCTTGCTCATTGTATTAGTCAGTATATTAGTCAAGGTTCTCTAGACAAACAGAACCAACAGGTGATATCTGTCAATAGTATGTGATTTTATAAGCATCTCTCAAGTGACCATGGTGATGCACAAGTCCAGGTTATGTTGACGGGGTACAAAACAGGGGCTCTGATGAAACTCCGTTGAAGGTCTTGATGAATTTGCAGAAGACATTGGATGCCCAAAGATGAGCTGGGAAATTCTCTATTAATGCTGGAATCACTTCCCTTTTTAGGACATTCAACTGATTGGATAAAGCATCTCTCATTGCTAACAGCAATCTCCCTGATTGATGTAAATGTAATCTCTCTATGCAGTAAAGTCACTAGTGACTAAAGTCCATAAATGTTCTTGTATTACAATTAGCCCAGTGCTTGCTTGACTAAACAACTGGGCACAATTACCTGGCTGAGTGGACACATTAGCCTAACCACCAGTCTGCCAACGGGTTCTGATGCAAAATACCAGAAATCAGTTGGCTTTGATTAAAGTGTATTTATTTGGGGGAGACACTTACAGTTCCCAGGCCATAAAGTGTAGGTTACTTCCCTCACCAAAATCTGATGCCATGTTGTGGAGCAAGATGGCTGCTGATGGCTGCAAGGGTCCAGCCTTCTTCTTTTAAGGCTCCTTTGTCCCAGCTTCTTCCAATATCAGCAGTAGGTTTTGATAGTCTCATCTCTGTCCCCAGACTCATTCATCTATGTCTCAGCTTCTCTGCTCAAGCCACAAAGTCAGCCATAGACTCTCAGCTCTCTCTCTTCCTTATGACTCTGCTATGTCTATGGAGCCATCTCTATTTTTCTGTGTTCTTCTCCTGCATGTTTACTTCCCAGGGCTCCAGCTCAAAACTTCATTTAACTCTTCTGCCTGTCATTTTCTTGTCTGCCTTACTGTCATGAACCAATCAAAACCTTAATCATAATTTAATCAAGTAAGAGTGAAACTTCTGAATCTAATACAATCTGTCTACCCAGAAGAACAGACTAATTTACAAACATAGTCAAATATCTATGTTTGGATTTAGTAAATAATACCAAACTGCTGCACTCATCTTCTCCAGGATGCACTGGCAACTAAACCTAGGATCTCCGATGTGGGAGGCAGGAACTCAATCAATTGAGCCACATCTGCTTCCCATTACTATGTCCTTCTGACAGATATGGAAACTAAGGCTCAGAGAGGTTAGTTGCCCAAGGTCACACAACCTAAGTGACAGAGTCAAGATTTGAACTCAGATAGTCCAGAACCTTAGTTATTTTCTTAGTGCCTCAGGTTATAACTTGGTATTTCCAAATGGACAGGATGACATTTCTCCTAGCTTCTGGTTCCTGAAGGTAGGTTCTTATTTCCCACAAAGGCCTGATTATCAGCTCTGAAGTCCAGGGCCCAGTAAGAATGAAGACAGTAGAGCCAGTGAACTCCCTACATCTCTAGAGCCCAAATGGATGGAAACCAAGGGCACATAAAAGGAAAAGGTTCCTGGGGCCTCCATATGTGTCTCCAGGGGACAGCTGACTCATCCACCACAGATGCACCAGCAACCCCCTTTCAGGGGATCCCTCCTGCTGCAGGAGCTGCAGCTTGGCCTTGCTGACTCAGCAAAAAAAGGAGGGGACTCACCAGGGAGGACCAGTTATATCAAGAGCCCTGAAGTCACAGGGCCTAAGCCGTAAGCCACATGCTAGGTCTCAGCTTTTCCTGCGACAGGAATTCTTGGCTCTGATACCCCAGACAGCTATCACTTACTAAATTACATGAGGTCTTTTCCCTCTGGGCCTACAAACTCATTCTTTTCCTTTCCTTATATTTCAACTTATTCTAAGTCTTTAAAGTTTCCAACTTAAGTTATCAAAATAGGGCCTGGGGCCCACTAATGGGGTGCAGATCAGATCCAAGGGGCCTGGGACATGAGAGACTTGAAAAGCCTTTTTTTATCCTGTACTTCCCTGGATGACCAGCAGATGGGGCTCATTGGTAACTCTTTCCATGGACATGTCTCTTTCATCTTCCACTTCCTGGTGATTCTTGCCTGGCAAGAGCTGAGATCCAAAGTAGCTCTGTTGGCAAACTCACTAAAGGAAACCACTCCCCACACTTTTCCCACACCCTCCCTTTTCCCAGGGAAAACATCTGTTCCCCTCTCAGTTGACTGCAGTAAGCCACAGTATTTATCCAGCAACCTCTACTTGAGGGTAGGGGAATTTATATTCCAGGATGTTTGTGGTGGATACCAATGACCTCCACTTTCTCTGGACAGTGTCCTTGTCTTTTGGCCTATGGCCACAGGAGTGAATAACTTACCATTACTCACAGTCACCAGCCCCAGGATTTTCACAGCCATTAAGAGGCCAAAGAAGAAAACAGTCAATTATTCTGCAGTATGCTTAATAATCTGATAAAAAGAAACCCTCTATACAAAGAGAGCCCAGAAAAAATAACTTCTGAGCTGAGTTTGGAAGAATATATAGAACTAGCCAAGCACAGATGAGTAGCAGGATGGTCCCTGGGGAGCCAAGAGTTTATCAAAGGTATGGAGGTGGGGAAAAGGGTGACTAGTTCTGGGAACTGTGAGAAGACTAGAGAGGCAGAGAGGAAGCAGGGACCCTAGGATGAAACCAGAAAAGAGAAGTATGGAGGTTGTACTGGGGAGCCCCAAGAGATAAAGGCAGCTCTGCATGAGGCCTATGCTTGGGTCCCGAAGGCAGATAAGACTGGGGACTCCCCTGATTGGCTGTGTGAAGTTAGGCAAGTTATTGGACCTCTTGAAGCCTCAGTCTCTTCATTTCTAAGCAGGGAGACTACTGTACCATCACAGATGTTGCCAAGTCTTAATGAGACAATTCACATAAAACACCTTGCACAGCATTTAACCCAGCTTGCAGGCTCCCAGGATGTTAGCCATTGTAATGAAGAGCTGTAAGCCAGGGAGTGGATGTGTGGAAAGGTGTGTATTATAGGAAGCTCTTTGTTTGTGGTAGGTAGGAGGGATGGAGGGGAGCAAGACTGGATGCAAGGAGTCCAGTTTGGAAGTTGTTCTTTGTAACAGGCAAGAGAAGATGAGATGTCACTTAAGGCAGAGTGGCTGGAATGGGGAGAGGAGGTGGATTATAGAGACATTTAAGAGACAGCATAAGGAAGCAGACTTGGCCCAGTGGTTAGGGCATCTGTCTACCACATGGGAGGTCCACGGTTCAAACCCCGGGCCTTCTTGGCCCATGTGGAGCTGGCCCATGCACAGTGCTGATGAGCACAAGGAGTGCCATGCCACACAGGGGTCTCCCCCACGTAGGGGAGCCCCATGTGCAAGGAGTGCACCCCATAAGGAGAGCCACCCAGTGCAAAAGAAAGTGCAACCTGCTAAGAATGGTGCCGCCCACATGGAGAGCTGACACAACATGATGCAACAAAAAGAGACACAGATTCCCGTGCCACTGACAACAACAGAAGTGGCCAAAGAAGAAGACGCAGCAAATAGACATAGAGAACAGACAACTGGGGTGGCAGGGGGAGGGGAGAGAAATAAATAAATAAATCTTTAAAAAAAAAGAGAGAGACAGCACAGCTGGTCAGCCTTGGTGATTGGGTTGGTGGTTGGAACAGGGAAGAGGGTGCACCTTGTTGGTTGTTGTCACTCGACCCTCCTCCCACCCCAGGGCCAGGGGATGAATTTTTGAGGGGGTCCTTTTCTGAGTGCAAGTTCAAAAGGAGGGAGGGGGTGGGACAAGCACCTCAGTCCTGAGAAAGAGAAGGGGCAGGGACATGGTTCCTTTGTCATGGAAAGAAGAAGCCCCAGAGAGAAGTAGAGGAAGCAAGGGGGTATCAAGCATTGCTATGAAAGTGTTGGCCCAGGACCAGCAGCTTCACCATCTCCCTGCAGAATCTCAGGCACCAAACCAGATCTGCAGAGTCAGAATCTGCATTTCACAAGCTTCCCAGGTGATTTGAGTATGTATTTAAGTTTAAAATGCACTGGCATAGAGGACTGTTTGCATTTCCTAGGCTGCTCCAAGCAAATAACATGAAATGGTTTGGCTTAAATGAAGATAATTTATGAGCTTACGGTTTTGAGGATGTGAAAATTTCTGAATCAAGGCATCATCAAGGGGGTGCTTTTTTCCTGAAGACTGTCTGCTGGCAATCCTTGACTCCTCTGTCACACAGCAAGGGACAGGGTGATATCTGCTGGTCCCTCCCTTCTCTTCTGGGTTTTGTAGATTCCAGCTTCTTGCTTCAGTGGTTCTTTCTGTATTCATTTGGTTCATAAAGGACTCCAGTAAGTGAATTAAGACCCATCCTAGGAAAGCAACTTTGACTCAACTGAAAGAGTGTCCACCTACCACATGGGAGGGCAGGGTTCAAACCCAGGGCCTCTTGATCCATGTGGTGAGCTGGCCCACATACAATGTTGATGTGTGCAAGGATTTCCATGCCAAGCAAGGGTGTCCCCTGCATAGGGGAGCCCCATGCACAAGGAGTGTGCCTTGTAAGGAGAGCTGTTCCATGTGAAAAATGTGCAGCCTGCCAGAAGTGGCCCTGCTCACATGGAGAGCTGATGCAGCAAGATGATGCAACAAAAAGAGACACAGATTCCCAGTGCCACTGACAAGGATACAAGTGGACATAGACGAACACACAGCAAATGGACATAGAAACCAGACGACTGGGGAGGAAGGGGAGAGAAATAAATTAAAAATCTTAAAAAAAAAAGACCCATCCTAAATGAGGTAGGACACAGTTTAACTAAAGTAGCCATATAAACAGGTCCTACAAAGTGGATTAACTTGAAGAACACATTTTTCTGGGGTACACACAGCTTCAAACCACCACAAGGACAGTCTCACCATATTCCTCACCCAGAATGGACTTAGGACAATCTCTACCCAGAACATTGGACACTTACCAGGGCTTCTTGCCTCAGCACAGACATTCATTTTTAAAGTCCAGCAACTGTGTTTCTATTGCTAAGAAGATTATGGAAAATCTGATGTGGGAAAAGAAAACACAAGCAAAGGTGTCCCAAGAAAGAAAGAAAAAGGAAGAAAGAGTCACTTACAGATATGTCTGGACCTTAGTCAGTTTGGGGCTGGGGAGAGTGGTGGTTTGGGGTGTTCTGCCATGAATGTATTATTTTCTTAAACTCCCTAATTACAAAAGGAATAGGAAAAACTATTTTCCTGCTAATGACCCTAGTTGTCAATATGCATTAATCGCAAAAAGATTGTCAGGGTTCAGGTTGTGGTGACCTTTTAAAGAGGTCCCAGGAGAGGGTCATGTATTACTGTGCCTGACAGTTTTTCTATTTTGTTTTCCACTGATATTTAGTTACCTCAATTTTCCTTGTTTTACCATATCCCAAGCCTCAGGGGGTCAGGTGTTTGCATAATAGCTCAGCAGTTATCTTAATTTTTTCTTTCTTGACTTGTGGGAGGGATAGTATCATAATAATAAAATAACCACAGCACAGGGAAGTGGTTGTGGCTCAATCAGTTGGGCTCCTGCCTACCATATGGGAGGTCCTGGGGTCTCCTTGTGAAGGCAGGCTTGACTAAGCCTTTATTGTTTTAGGTGACTGAGATTTCAGAGTTGTTAGTTACCACAGCAAAACCCAGTCTATCTTGATTGTTGTAGAATTTAAGGTATATGGTTCTGTGACCTTTCTTATATAAAAAGGACATGATAATACCTAGTAAACTAACCTCACACCTGGAGAAAGTAGAAACAGAAGACTAAACTGACCTCAAAGTGAGCAGAAGGCAGGAAATAATAAAAACTAGAGTGGATATACATGAAATAGAGAATAGAGAAACAATGGAGAGAATCAAGATATCAAAGCAGTTTCTTTATAAAGATCATTAAATCAACAAAACTTTAGCTAACTTACAAAGAAAAGAGAGAGAGGGCACATATAACTAAAAACAGAAATGAAAAATGAGATATTACTACTCTTCTTATGGAAATAAAAGGTATTATAAGAGGATACTATGAAAAACTGGATACCAAAAATTAGATAACTTAGATGAAATGGACAGATTCCTAGAAGCAAACAAACCACCTGCTCTGACTCAACAAGGAATAGAAGATCTCAACAGATGAATAAGAAGTAAAGAGGTTGAATCAGTAATCAAAAACATCCAACAGGAGCAGATGTAGCTCAAGTGGTTAAATGCCATCATCCCATGTACAAAATCCTGGGTTAGATTCCCCGTACCTCCTAAAATATAAACAAACAAAAAATGGGATTACCTCAAAATTAAAGCCTTTTGCACCTCAAAGGAGTTTGTCAAGAAAGTGAAAAGACTACCTAACCAATAGGAGAAAATATTTGGTAACCATACATCTGATAGGTAACTAACAACGTTCATATATAAAGAACTCCTATATCTCGAAAATAAAAAGACAAACAACCCATTTAAAAAATGGGAAAAATATTTAAACAAACACTCCTCCAAAGAAGAAATACAAGTGGCTAAAAAGCACATGAAAAAATGCCCAAAATCACTAGCTGTTAGGGAAATGCAAATCAAAACTACAATGAGATACCATCTTATTCCTGTGAGACTGGCAGGTATCAAAAAACAGAAGACTACAAGTGTTGGAGAGAATGTGGAGGAATGGGAATGGGAACTCTCATCCACTGCTGGTGGGAATGTAGAAGGATCCAGCCATTCTGGAAGACAGTTCAGCAGTTTCTCAAAATACTAGCTATAGATTTGCCATATGACCCAGCAATTCCATTGCTGGGTACATACCCAGTAGAACTGAAAACTGGAACACAAACCGATATATGCACACCAGTGTTCATAGCAGCACTATTCACTATTGCCAAAAGTTGGAATCAACTCGAATGCCCATCAACAGATGAATGGAAAAATAAAATGTGGTATATACATACAATGGAATACTACTCGGCTTTAAGAAGGAATACAGTACAAACACATGTGATAACATGGCTGAATCTTGAGGACTATGTTGAGTAAAGCATTGAAGGGCAAATACTATATGACCTCTCTGATATGAAATAAGTAAACCAAGTTGTTTCAGTGAGCTAGGGACTGGATGATAGGCTTAAGTTGGGGGGAGAGGAAGGTTGCGAGCTCACACCTACATGGATGAAATCTATGATAAGTTGGAGATAAGTATTTGTATAGGGAAAGGATAAAATAGGGACATAGGGATACCTTTTGATGGGACTTTGTGGGCTTGAGGGGGGATAGGGATGGGAGGATGGGTCATATGGCCCAAGAAATTGGGGGAGGGCTGGGGAACATTTGAACATAGGAGATTGTCTGGTATGTGGTTGAAACTATAATGTTGAGAAAACTCTTCAGAAAATATAATAAGGAAGGTTACCTGTTTAAGATGCTTAAGGGGGCCATCTGACACAGGGCAGGCTTCTAGGGAGTGTGTGAGTGTTCATTTTGTCATAGTGGGTTATATCATTGGATGAAGACCCATACAATGAGAGTGAAGGTATACCCAATCCTGGGGAGGACTGATGTTCTCAAACAGAGGGAATTTTATCTCTTGAGAGAATTGGTGGCTCCCAATGGGTTAGGGCAGTCGAGTATGTTAAGTCCTCAGCATTGTTGCAAGTGTCTGTGAATATGGTCCTTCAAGTAATGAAGATTGATTGTCACTGTGGGCTCTGAGGGGAGGGGATCAGTGTAACTGTAGGACAATGGAAGTGTTCCACAAAATCATGCAATGATGGATATAGGACATGTTAAATTACACCAAAAATGTATAAAGTCTATAGGCTAAAATGTAAACCATAATGTAAAACATAAGAAAACTAAAAATTTAGAAAATAATATAGTCTAAAATATAAACCATAATGTAAACCAAATGGAACCATGTTTGAAAGGTATGTTTCAATATCTATGTATCAGCTGCAGCAAATATCATATGAATATTTTAAAAGATCATTGCTGGGGAAGGGACAAAGTGTTTGATGTTGGATATGTGGGAGTACCCTATATTGTATATGTGAATTACTGTGCTCTTAAACCTTTGTGAACACAAACATGATAATTAGAAAAAAAAAAAAGAAAGGATGTAGACACTGAGGAAGAAATGAAAGAAATTGCCTTGCCACTGTACATACTGGGCAACACCTATTGCAGTAATGAAAGGCAAAATGTCAAAAACAAAGCTTTTGGTGGTGGACTTGGCCAGTGGTTAGGGCATCCGCCTACCACATGGGAGGTCCGTGGTTCAAACTCCGGGCCTTCTTGACCCGTGTGGAGCTGGCCCATGCGCAGTGCTGATGCGTGCAAGGAATGCCCTGCCATAAAGTGGGGTCCCCCACGTAAGGGAACCCCATGCACAAGGAGTGTGCCCTGTAAGGAGAGCCGCCCAGTGTGAAAGAAAGTACAGCCTTCCCAGGAATGGTGCAGCACACACAGAGAGCTGACACAACAAGATGATGCAACAAAAAGAAACACAGTTTCCCATACCGCTGAAAACAACAGAAGCGGACAAAGAACATGCAGCAAATAGACACAGCGAACAGACAACCGGGGTGGGGAGTGGGGGGAAGGGGAGAGAAATAAATAAATAAATAAATAAATAAATAAATAAGTCTTTTTTTTAAAAAAAAAGCTTTTCATTTTGTCATTTTTTGTCACCCCAACTTATTTTTTCTTTATTTAATTTTTAAAAATTTGTATGTATTCTATATCTAACCTTTACCCCTCATTATATTACATTTTATTGTTAATGGAACTTGGCAATATATTGAGCTTCATTTTTGAAGAAGTTTTGAACCACAGAGAGGTTCAACTATGACAGAGGAGGAACACAGGTGTGGGGTGTTATTGATGGGGGGCACATAGTTGGGAGGGAGTTCTCCAGGGCATGTATACAGGGTACATAAAAATGTTTGGATATTTTCATAGTAGCTACAGTTAAAAATGACAACTGAGGGAATGCTGAGTTCCTAGCCAGGGGAGCTCTATCACATTCCCCAATGGAAGAGCAACAATTCCCCAAGTGCAATGGAAAGGCCCAATAAAGAAGGATGGTTCAACAATGAGCACTTGATACTGATGACTATGCTTATGAGTCTGTATGCCTGAAATATGAACTAGGCCTAGAGGTGCAGGGTGCCTAAGAGTTACCTCCTGAGAGCCTCCATGTTGCTCAAATATGGCCACTCTCTGAGGCAAACTCAGCATGTACATGCATTACCTTCCCCCCAATGTGGGACATGACTCCTGGGGATGAGCTTCCCTAGTGCTGTGGAATTACTACCAAGTACCAGCTGATGATGTAACTAGAAAAAGATCTTGGGGGCAAGATGGCATCTGAGTGAGGGCACCTCATAATCTCTCCTGCAAAGAAGAGACTGAGAAGAGTTGGAGTCCTGCTGGAGTGGGCTGTATCAGGGGCTTGCAGGGCAGGAGGTGTCTGGACATCAATTTGGTGAGAAAGTGACAGAACAGATTCTTGCAAGAGGTAGAATTTTGCATCTCTTACTCGGAGGTCAGAAGTTGTGGGTGGGACCCTTCCCCCTAGGGCTAGTGGCCTGGCCACAGCAATCCTTGAAAACTTTGTTGTGCTGTGGTGTTCCCAAACCTCAAGCAGGCTGTTTTGGGGTCTTGCAAGGCAGGAGATGTCTGGACTTCAATTTGGTGAGACAGTGACAGAAGAGATTCTTGCAAGAGGTAGAATTTTGGGTTTCTGACATTAGGGCAGAAGTTGTGGACAGAACCCTTACCCCTAGGGCTGGTTGCCCAGCCATGGCAATCCCTGAAATCTTTATTGTGCTGGGGTGTTCCCAAACCCCATGTTTACCAGATGCATGGTTCCCAGGCCAGTAACCCCTAAACCCTGGTAGCCCACACTCCACAGACGCACATACCTTGAGTCTGCAATATCCTGGACTTCCCATTCCTGAAAACAGCATACCCTGAGGTCCATCTGAGGTCCGTGATTACCCTAGCCCTCTGCATTTTTTTTTTCTTTGAGAAAGAAAGGAGAGACAAATCTGCTGAGAAAACCAATTTACCTAAATGTTCTAGGATTGGAAACTGGTCTGGGAGAAGGTGGAGTCAGAAAGTCAGTTAGACCTCCCCTAACACACCTAAGGGGGAGAGACTGTAGGACGTGCTATCCAAGCTTCCAGTAGCATATTTGGGGTTTCTGGTGAGGTGTAGGTGCTCTCATGCTGGAAATAAAGAGTCATTGTCTTCTGTGTTGAGTTGGTTCACCAAGGACCCACTTGAATCTCCTACTGGACCCCTCATGCAGCTTTCCTGCTACCCTGGGAGAGAGAGAAGTGAGGAAGGGAGAAAGGGGGAATGTCAGATCCCTAAGCATTTTATTTAACTGCAAAGTGAATTCCTAGCTTGAAACTTTGGTTCTTTTTTTTTTTTTTTTTTTTTGGCGTGGTCACTATAGTTACATTGTCTCCTGGTTTTTTCTCATGTTTTATCCCCCAAGGCCCTTTTTCTTTTCTTTAGATTTTTCTCTCTTTCTTTTCCTTGCTTGCTTCCCCCCTCTTTTTTGTCTTTATTTGTTCTTTTAATCTTACATTAAAAAAATATGAGGTCCACATATAACCCTCACCCCACTCTTCCCCCCATAACAACAACCTCCTCCATCATCATGAGATATTCATTGCATTTGGTGAATACAGCTCTGAGCACCGCTGCACCTCATGGTCAATGGTGACACCATAGCCCACACTCTCCCACAGTCCACCCAGTGGGCCATGGGAGGATATACAATGTCCAGTAACTGTCCCTGCAGCACTGCCCAGGAGAGCTCCAATCCCCAAAAATGCCCCCACATCACATCTCTTCCTCCCACTCCCTACCCCCAGCAGCCACCATGGCCACTTTCTCCACATCAATGCCACATTTTCTTCGATTACTACTAATCACAATAGTTCATGAATAGAATATCAGTAAGTCCACTCTAATCCATACTCTATTCCTCCATCCTGTGGACCTTAGAATGGTTGTGTCCACTCCACATCTATATCAAGAGGGGGCTTAGATTCCACATGGATGCTGGATGCAATTCTCCTGCTTGCAGTTGTAGGCACTCTTGGCTCCCTGGTGTGGTGGTTGACCTTCTTCACCTCCATGTTATCTGAGTCTTCCCCCCCCCCCTTTTTTGTGCCCCCCTTTTTCTCTCTTTTTTTTCTCTTTGGTTCTCTTTTTCTTCTTTTTTATTTTATTTTCTTTATATAATAGGTGCTACAGGGAGAACTTCACATTTGCTGTGTTTCCTCGTCCTTGATTTCCTCATTTCTGTGTAATATAGTGTAGGTGGTCCCAGGTGCTGGTCCATGGTGGCAGGCAAGCCTTGTCTCCACTCCCCTCTGCAGCATCCTGTACAAAACGGCTGTGATGTGGGCCTGGTGGGATGAGGACACAGGAGACCCCCTTTCTCTGCATAAAATCATCCTGTACCAGCTCTGCAACTGCATCCTCTTCACCTTTTGTATTTAATTTTAAAGTCAGTGTACTGCAAGGAAGCTGGATGCAAGATAGATGCTATATTAAGATGTACTGTTATTTAAGATGTAATAAAGCAGCTTGACCTACACTATCCCCTTTCCTCTACTTCTTTCTATCCTCCATCATCTACTGTTTTCTCTTACAGTCCACACTCCTTTGTTTGACTGCCAAATTATCTGACTTTTTATTTCTAATACCTTTGTTCTGTTTTCTTTTACTCACTCTTTATATTATTGTTTTTCTTTTCTCTTTCCATCTCTCATGAAAACACTGGCCTTTTAATTCATACTATATTCCCCCCCATATTCAGTTGACTGTCTCATTATAGGTACTCTACTTACTGGTGTAACTCTACACAACTTACATGAGTCTAATATCCATTCTCCTAGATCTCACATTGTTGCTCTGTTAACATTTATTAACGATACTACTTTGTACATTTTCTTTTCTTACTCATTTTGCCTTCCCTGGCCCTAATATTTTCCTTGAAAGTGAACTTACCCAGCAACAAGAAAATAGAGTAGGAAGAACAAAGTGACAAAGAGAAGACATAACACTTATGCATGAACAACTAATTAATCCCCAAGACTAGACAAAGAAGCTAAGGAACTGATTAAAACCGTCAAGATAAAATGATGACCAGACAGCAACATAAAACTACAAACCAAACCAATAATCAGGAAAACATAGCCAATTCCAATGAACACAATAAAAACCAGGAAGAGGAGCAGAACATTGGACAAGTAATTAAAGAGCTCAAAACATATATTAGTGACCAGCTTAATGAAGTAAAGGAAGAGATTAACAATATGAAGAAAACACTTGGAGAGAACACAGAAGAAATTGAGGACATATGCAAAAAGATAACAGATATGATGGTGATGAACACTACAGTTCAAGAAATCAAAAATACACTCTCAGCAAATAGCAGCAGAAGAAGAGGCAGAGGAGAGAATTAGCCATGTGGAAGACAATACATCTGAATTCAAAAAGATAGTAGAACTGATCGATAAAAAGATAGAAAAAATCCAGCTGGGACTTAAGGACCAGAATGACAATGCAAAATGCACAAACATACGTATTATAAGCATCCCAGAAGGAGAAGAGAAGGGAAAGGGGACAGAAGGGGTGTTGGAGGAAATAATGGCTGAAAACTTCCCAAATCTACTGAGGGAGATGGATATACATGTCCAGGAAGCACCACACACCCCAAACACCATAAATCTCAACAGGCTGACCCCAAGACATATACTTGTCAAATTATCCAATGCTCAAGACAAAGAGAAAATTCTAAAAGCAGCAAGAGAAAAGAGAACCATCACATACAAGGGAGGCT
Organism: Dasypus novemcinctus; assembly: GCF_030445035.2. Taxonomy (NCBI): domain Eukaryota; kingdom Metazoa; phylum Chordata; class Mammalia; order Cingulata; family Dasypodidae; genus Dasypus; species Dasypus novemcinctus. Next base: position 32,571,815 of record NC_080697.1, read on the forward strand.
CCATAAGATTAAGTGCTGATTTCTCATCTGAAACCATGGAGGTAAGAAGGCAGTGGTATGACATAGTCAAGGTGCTAAAAGAAAAAAATTTCCAACCAAGAATACTCTACTCAGCTATACTAGCATTCAAAAATGATGGCGAGTTCAAAATATTCACAGATAAAAAGAAACTAAAAGAGTATGCCAACAAGTACCCTGCCCTTCAAGAAATACTAAAGGAAGTTCTGCAGGAAGAAAGAAAAAAACAGGAGAGGCAGAGTTGGAGGAGAGTGTAAGAGCAACAAAAAAGACAAAAAAGAAAAAAAAAGAACAAACAAAATATGACAAACACAAGTCCAAAGAAAATATGGCTAACATAAATAATTCCTTGAAAGTAATAACACTGAATGTCAATGGATTAAACTCACCTGTCAAAAGATTCCGACTGGAAGACTGGATAAGGAAATATGACCCATCTATATGCTGTCTACAAGAAACACATCTTAGAACCAGGGATTCAAGGAGGTTGAAAGTGAATGGCTGGAAAACAATCTAACAAGCAAACAATAACCAAAAAAAAAGGCAGGAGTAGCTATATTAATATCAGCTATATTAATATATATTAATATACTAATAATATTTTAATATGTTAAAGTCAATAAGTAGATTTTAATTGCAAAACAATTGTGAGAGACAAAGATGGACACTACATATTAGTGAAAGGGATAATCTTTCAAGAAGAACAAACATCATAAATATTTATGCTCCTAACAAGGGTGCCTCCAAATACATGAGGCAAACACTGAAAAAATTAAGTGAAAGAATAGATACCTCTACAATTAGAGTGTGGGACTTGAATACACCGCTGTCAACTTTGGACGGAACATCTCAAAAGAGAATCAATAAAGAAACAAAAACTTTGAACAGTATATTAGAGGAGCTGGACCTAATAGACATATACAAATCAATACACCCAAATACAGCGGAATATACATTTTTCTCAAGTGCACATGGATCATTCTCCAAGATAGACCATATGCAGAAAGATTGAAACCATACAATAATATATCTGAGCACAGTGGAGTGAAGCTGGAAATCTGCAAGAGCCAGAGGCCTAGATTTCACACCAAGATATGGAAATTAAATAGCACACTCTTAGAAAAACAGTGGGTCAAGGAGGAAATCTCAAAAAAAATTAATAACTACCTTGAAACTAATGAAAATGATAACACAACATACCAAAACTTATGGGATTTAGCAAAAGCAGTACTGAGAGGGAAATTTATAGCCATAAATTCATACATCAAAAAAGAAGGAAGAGCAAAAATTGAAGAACTAACTGCACATTTGGAGGAATTAGTAAAAAAACAAAGTAACCCCACAGGAAGAAGAAAGAAAGAACAAAGATAAGAGCAGAACTAAATGAAATAGAAAATAAGAAAGCACTTGAAAAGATAAACAAAACCAACAGCTGGTTCTTTGGGAAGATCAACAAAATTGACAAACGCTTAGCTAGACTCTCAAGAGAAATGGTGGCTCCCATTGCGTTAGGGCAGTCGAGCATGTTAAGCCCTCAACCCTGTTGCAAGTATCTCTGACCATGGCCTTTGAAGCAATGAAGATTGATTGTCACTGTGGGCCCTGAGGGGAGGGGGAAAGAGGTACTGAATAGATGGAATCAATGTAACTGTGGGGCAATGAAAGTGTTCCACAAGATTATGCATGGATGTATATAGGACATGTTAAATTACACCAAAAATGTATAGGGGCTTATAGGCTAAAATGTAAATCATAATGTAAAACATAAGATAACTAAAAATTTAGAATATTATATAGTCTAAAATAGAAACCACAATGTAAACCCAAGTGTTACCTTGTTTGAAAGCTATTGTCTCAATATCTGTACATCAGTTTTAGTGAATATAGTATGAACATGTAAAAAGATTATTGCTGTGGAAGGGAAAAGGGTTTTTTATCAGATATGTGGGAGTATCATATATTGTATATATGAATTACTGAGATCTAAAACTTTTGTGAAGACAAGCTTAATAATTAGAAAAAAAAGAAAAAGAAAGGATGTAGACATTGAGGAAAAGACGGAAGTAGTTGCCTTGCCAATTTGCATACAGGGCAACTCTTATTGCAGTGATGGAAGGCAAAACATCACAAACAAAGCTTTTGCATTTTTTAATTTTTTGATACCCCAATTTATTTTTACCTTAATTTTTCTAAATTAATATATATTCTATATCTAAACTTTAAATTCATCACTATATTCCATTTTACTATTAATGGAACCTGGCAATATATTGGGCTTCATTTGCAAAGAAGTTTTGGATCACAGAGAGATTCAACAATGGCAGGGGAGGAATACTGGGGTGGGATGTTATTGACAGGGGACACATGGTTGGCAGGGAGTTCTCCAGGGCATATATCCAGGGTTCATAGAAATGTTTGGATATTATCAAAATGGTTACAGTTAAAAATGACAACTGAGGGAGTGCTGAGTTCCTAGCCAGGGGAGCTCTATCACATTCCCTAATGGAACAGCAACAATCCCCCAAGTGCAATGGCAAAGACCAATAAAGAAGGATGGTCCAGCAATGAGCCCTTGATACTGATGATTTTGCATGTGAGCCTGTGTGCCTGAAATAAGAACAAGGCCTAGGGCTGCAGGGTGCCTAAGAGTTACCTCCTGAGAGCCTCTGTGTTGCTCAAATGTGGCCAGTCTTGATGTCAAACTCAGCATGTAAATGCATTGCCTTCCCCCAGCATGGGACATGACTCCCGGGGATGAGCCTCCCTGGCACCAAGGAATTACTACCAAGTACCAGCTGATGATGAAACTAGAAAATGACCTTGAATAAAAGGGTGAACTCAGACTAGCAGAATATCTCAGCCTACATATAAAATCAGGAGTTCAAAATGCTTTTGACCTGAATAAAGGGGGAAAGTGGAAAGGACAAATGAGTTTAAATGGGTATGAGTCTCCAAAAAAGAGCTGGGAGGTTATCAGATGAACCACCCTTATGCACACCTCAGCAGAGTCCCAGAGACAGATAAAGTAGATACAACCCCAGGTATTGGCTCTACATGTAATATCAGGTATTAAAAACTGCTTTTTGACCTTGAATAAAAGGGGGAAATGGAAAGGACAAATGAGTCTATATGATTATGAGTCTCCAAAAAAGATTCAGGAGGTCATCAGAGGGGTCACACTTATGCATGCCTCAGCAGGGTCCCAGAGGCAGCCAAAGTAGATACAACCCCAGGTACTGGTTCTCCTGAAGGCTACAGAGACCCACAGGTTCTGTGGTCATGGCAGATGGCTCTGGAGTTCAGTGCTGTGTCATTTGGCCCTACTTTGGGGTTTGTGTTCCTGAGTGTGATGGAGTTGGATCTTTCTACACATGCCTCTTCTGTCGCTTTTGTTGGACCTGTGGTTGGTGCTGGGGTTGGTGTATACTCAGGAGACCTGAATTGCTGGACTATCCATGTGACAGCCAGGCCCTGAGCCTCAGCAGACTTGCACCTCCTACACTCTCGATTATTGGACTTAACACAGCCAGTTAACAGGGAGGTGAAGAGGGTCAACCACCATACCAGGGAGCCAAGAGTACCTACAACTGCAAGCAGGAAAATTGCATCCATCATCCATGGGCAATCTAAGCCCTGCCTCAATATAGAGGTGGAGTGGACATAACCATCCCAGGGTCCACAGAATGAAGGAATAAAGCATGGATTAGAGTGGACTTACTGATATTCTACTATGGAACTATTGTGATTAGTAATGGAAGAAATTGTAATGTTGATGTGGAGAAAGTATCCATGATAGCTGCTGAGGGTAGGGAGAAGGAAGAAGAGATGTGATGGGGGGGCATTTTCAGGACTTGGAGTTTTCCTGAGTGGTACTGCAGGGACAGATGCTGGACATTGTATATTCTGCCATGGCCCACTGTGTGGACTGGGGCAGAGTGTAAACTACAGTGTAAACCATTATCTATGTGGTGCAGTAGTGCTGCAAAATGTATTCACCAAATGCAATGAATGTCCCGTGATGATGAAAGAGGTTGTTGATGTGGGAGGAGTGGGGTGAGGGGGGTGGGGGTTATATGGGGGCTTATTATATTTTTTAATGTAACATTAAAAAAAATAAAGAGAGGGGGAAAAAAGAAAGGAAAATTACAGACCAATCTCTCTAATGACCCTAGGCAAGAAAATCCTCAACAAAACATTTACTAATCATATTCAACAACACATTAAATGAACTATATGCCATGAAAAAAAAACTCCTATTGGGAAGCAGATGTAGGTCAATGGTTTAGTGCCTGCTTCCCATGTACAAGGTCCTGGGTTCAATCCACAGTATCTCCTTAAAAAAAAGAAAGGGAAAAAAAAAGAAAGAAAAAAAAATACCTCCCAACAAAGAAAACTCCAGGAGCAGATGGTTTCACTGAAGTTCAAGGAGAATTATCACCTATCTTCTCAAACTCTGCCAAGAAAACTGAAGACAATGGAAGAACACTTACTAACGTGTTCTATGAGGCTATCATCCTAACAACAAAGCCAGAAAAAAAGATATCACAAATAAGAAAACTATGAATGTGGAGGCAAATCCTTAGTAAAATGCTAACAAATGGTTTCCAACAGCACATTAAAGGGTTATACCACCAAGTGGGTTTTATCCAAGAAACACAAGGTGCTGCAGCATAAGAAAATCAAGTAATGTAATACACCACATTAATAGAATGAAGAAGAAAAAACACATTATCATCTCAATCAATGAGAAAAGTCACTTGACAAAATCTAGCACCCCTTCTTGATAAAAACACTTAGAAAACTAGAGTAGAAGAGAAATTCCTCAACATGATGTCATATGTGAAAATTCCACAACTAATAATATACTCAATTGAGAAAGATTGAAAGCTACCCCTCTAAGATCAGGAACAAGACAAAGTTCCTCTATTTCACCACAGTTTTTCAACATTGTACTAGAAGTTCTATCCACAGCAATTAGGCAAGAAAAAGAAATAAAAGGCATTCAAATTGGAAAGAAAGAACTAAAACTCTCCCTATTCACAAGTGACATCATCTTACTTATCAAAAATCTCAATTAACCTACAGGAAAAATACTGGAACCAATAAATTAATTCAGCAAAGTGGCGTGAGACAAGCTCAACAAGAAAAAACTTTGGGGTCTGTGGTGCAGGTTCCTAGTCCAGCAGGATGGCTTCCCAGCCCTCAAGGCCTGGTTCCACTCTCCTGAATGGCACAGTGCTCTGCCCATTTGTAGGAAGCAATGTTCTGTGCTCTGGGCAGCTCAGGCATCTAGAAAGGCCTAGATCTCCTTTTCACTTGCAGAAACAGTACCTGAGCCTCCCTGCAGATGCCCATGCCCTGGAGCACAGGGAGAGGGACCTTTCTGGCCCCCAGTGCCAGACCTCTCTGACCCAAGACTCTTTCAGTCTTTATTCCAGCATCTTTCCCACTTCCAGAGCCTTGCAGCCAGTTATGGAGTCCCTTATGTGTGCTCTGCAGAGGCAGCAGAAGGTGGGGGATGGGGGGAATAGCCAGCCTATAGGCTCCACCCCACTGTTCCTCTCACCCACAATCAGATGTTTGTCCTCCTTGGGAGGCCTTGAGTGACTAGAATCATTATACCCATTACTTCTAAAATCAACCTGTGACCTTGCTGACCCATCCCAGCCAGTCCAGGGCCACTTGGCCTGATCAATATTGGGTCCTGGAGGCTTCAGGAGCTAACACTATTGTCCTGGCCCCCTTCTCATACCTGGGCTATTGCTTTGGACATGCTCTGACTATATGATTCTGTCCAGCACTCTTGCGTCTTTCCTCTTAGCAGTTTTTTTACTATTTGCTATAGGGTGTATTCTGGTAGGGAATGGCAGGGACAGGGCCCTGTGACAATCTTCCTTTTGCCAATGCACCTTTCCAGTCCCCCTTCCCAAGAACTGGTGGAATGAGGAAGGGAGTGATGGGGGTTGTCTCCCAATGAGGGAACCCTGAAGACCAGGAGAGTGGAAGGAACTGATGAGCAGGGGGATGGGGGTTTGGGGGAGCCTGAACCAGGGCAAGATGGAGAAGGGGATGGAAGTGGGATGGGGTGGGAGAGAGAAGCCTGCTGGCAGAAGGGCAGTGTAGCAACCAGGACCGCGAGAGGCCACATTGGAAAATCTAACCCACTAACCAATATTTACAATCAGAGAAGGGGGGTCATGACCAAACTCAGAGTGGGGGCCTTTTGGGCAGACCTTCTATTCCATCCAGCTCTGTCCAGCCAGGAGGGATCAGCAGTTATTGTGCCCCCACCTTCAGAATGCCATGGCAACCTGGGCCCTTCTAAGGCCTCCCATGAAGAAAAGAGTACACCTCCCTCCCCACCATTACTTGCTCCCCCAGACCCCAGTGCAGGATGAATCCTTAGGGATCTAATCTTAATTTTTACCATACTGCTTCCCTACACTGATATATTTTTGAAATAAAAGAAATAATTTTATTCTCAAATATACATATGTTTCTATATGCACCAATGAACAATCTGAAAAGGAAATCAAGAAAACATTTCCATTTACAAAAACAACTAAAAGTATAAACTATCTAGTAATAAATTTAACCAAGGATGTAAAGAAATTGTTGTGGCAGTCTAAAATTATTTTATGAATCCCAAAAAGAGAAAAATTATGTTTTTTACTTAATCCTTTCTAGTGGGTGTGAGACCCATTCAATTGGACTATATCAGTGAGGCATGTCTCAGGTTCAGTTTCCACCCTCTTGCTGGGGGTATGTTATAAATGGAGACAGAGACACTGGAAAAGGGAGCTGCTGTATTTGATCCAGCCTGTGAGAGAAAGTACTCCAGTTTCGCCCACAGCTGAACTGCAAGGAGAGAAGCCCCTTGGGAGGCTAAAAGAGCTGAGGCCCATGAGAGATGAACCATATGCCTGAGAGCTTGCAGCTGAGGCAGAGCTGGCAAGACTGAGAGAGGAGACATGGAAGAGACAAACTCTAGGCCTGGTTACACACAACTGAGCTCTGGGAGATGGTAGATTCTGCAGGTGAAGGCAGAGACCTTGCAGAAATTGAGAGTGATCTTGCTTCAATATGTGGCAACTGACTTTGGTGAAAAAGCACCTCTCCTGATGCTTTAATTTCAGCATTTCACAGCCTCTGAACTTTTATCCCAAATAAATCCCCATTATAAAAGCAGCACATTTCTAGCACTTTGCATCAGCAGCCCAGGGCAGACTAAAACACTTGTATAAGGAAAACAACAAAATATTGCTGAAAGAAATTAAAGAAGACCTAAATAAACGGAAAGAAATCCCATGTTCATGGTCCAGAAGACTTAATATTGTTAAGACATTAACACTATCCAAAGCAATGTATATATTTAACATAATACCTGTGAAAATCCCAACAACCTTCTTTGCAGAAATGGAAAAGCCAATTTTCATATTCATATGGAAGGGTAAGAAGCTCTAAGTAGCCAAAAACATCTTGAAGAGAATGTGGTCTCCTACCCCACCAGCGGGTGTACGGAGACCACGAGGACAACAGGGTACCCAAGAGAGGGAGTGGGCAGATGGCGGGGAAGAACCACTCAGAGCCGCACCATGGTGTGTCGTCTTCTTCCGTTTTTTCTTTTTGTACAGAGCAAGCTTATATAGCGTCTTAAGCATTTGTGTTGCAAGGGGATTGGTCAGGGCTGGAACAAGACCTTATATGGCTTGGAAAGGGCTCCGGGGGAAAAAGGGGCAGGGAGAGGGCAGGAAGCAGGGGGAAACAGTGCTGAATCATGCCGCCCGCCATTTTTTCTACTGGTGTGGGGCGGTCTGCAAAATGGCGGGCGCGCCCCCAACAGGTCCCCCTTTTTAGTTTTATTAGAAACAGACTCATGTGATAACAGAAAGGAGGGAGACCATGCCTGTCTTAGGTTGAGGCTGCACCCGGTAAGGGATTTGCCTTACCCGGTATGCAATCAGTCTTACCCATCATCGGGGAGCCATGGCAGCAAAAGGCCATGTCCCTGTCTTAGGTTGACTGATGGGTCAGCCCGGTTGCCCATCGTTGGTTAGCCGGCCTAGCACCTCAATGTCCACAACCACGGTGGGTGTGCATGGACAAATGCAGAATTCTCTGTGGCCTTACAGTAGCGCCTGATCTAGGCTGCCCTCGGCACCCTGAGAGCTGTATGGATTACACCTCTCCTTTTTGGTAGCCTTCTGGGCCTTATCACCTGTTTTTGGCTGCTAACTGACCTTTACCTAGGCCGTACAGCTGCACCTGTCTTAGGTTGTCTCCCAGGAGATCTTACCCATCTCTGGCTGCCAGCTGGAGACGCATTTTGCCCAGTGACCCCGAGGACAATTCTGGTGTCCATGAGCCTGGGAGGGGGCCATATTGCTAAGGAGACGTCGGGCTGGCGACTTTCCTTACACTATAGGCACTGCTTTTATTAAGGTTGGGGGAGTAGGGGCAAAGGGAAGGGAGAGAGCGGTCCACTAGACAGCCGATTCTGCGACGGGGGCGGCAACATCTTGGTAGTCGGACCCAGGGGCGGGAATGCACTGATATTGTCGGGCAATGGTGAGGAACATGACTTGAGCGGAGATCTGCCGCATTCTTTCCACAATGATGAGTGGCAATAATCTTCCCATCGTGCGCCGCAGGATTGGTGGTGGAGGCATGAACGATGAAGGTGGTTGTATAGAAATCTTGAGTTACCAGTTGCTTTGCTAAGGAGGAGATGGCCTGCACGAGCAGGACCCCCAGGACGTGGGTGGCTGCCGTAAACATAATCTTCCTTTCCCTGCAAGAAAGCAGAAGGGGAGACCTCAGGGCGGGTGACTCCATTCCCTGGGTTGGTTAAATTGTTTGACCAGTCTCTCAGGTAGCCACCACGTGGCTTCTAGTTCTTGGGAGTAGACGCACACTGATCCTCTGCCCCAGATAAGGACAGGGTCAGGACCATGCCAGGAATTATCTAGAGGGTCCCTCCACAGGACTGTGGCATGTTGTGTCATGGTACCAGAATGCCAGAAGCTGTCAGCGGCTGAGTGGCCACTCTGGTCTAAGGTTAGAAAACTTAGAATAAAGAGAGCGTGGTTTAGTAAGTTCCGAGGGGATCCCCTGACGGGGTACCACTCCCCATTCTTTACTTTATGAATAGTGTGCTTTAGAGATAAGTGTGCTCTTTCAACAATGCCTTGGCCCTGGGGGTTGTACGGGATGCCAGTGATGTGGGTAATGTTAAGACGTCAGCAGAAGGTAGTAAAGACACAACCGGTGTAACCAGGGCCAGTATCTGTCTTAACCTGGTGTGGGGAGCCCAGGAGGGACATGGCAGCTAGTACATGCGTGACTACGTGCTTACCAGCCTCACCTGTCTGGTGAGTCGCGAAAAGGAAACCGCTGAACATATCAACGGTGACATGTACGTACTTAAGATTCCCGAAGTCTTGGATGTGGGTTACATCCATTTGCCAAAGAGCGTTGGGGAGAAGCCCACGGGGATTGACCCCGTAGTGTGGGGTGGGTAAGAGCGTGACACAGGAGGGGCAGTCCCTAACAATTTGGCGCACTTGCTCGCGAGTGATATGGAACATGAGGCGCAAGGTGTGGGCATTGACATGATGCAGCTGGTGAGCCTGCATAGCCCAGTTAAGAGCGTGTCCGTGTAATGGAGGATATAAAGGGCCTGCCAGCGGTCTCTAGTCTCTGCGATAGCAGAGGCCACAAATTTTTGGCACAGGGTAGGACTGTTTGCCATTCCCTGGGGCAGAACTGTCCATTGGTATCGCCTATTGGGTTCCTTGAAATTGGTAGAGGGGACACTAAATGCAAAATGCACCTGGTCATCGGGGTGCAAGGGGATTGTGAAAAAGCAGTCCTTTAGATCTATAATGATTTTGTAGAAACCAAGAGGAATAGCTACAGGGCTAGGGAGGCCTGGCTGCAGGGCACCCATAGGGACCATGGTCTTATTAACCGCTCTGAGATCTTGTAGAAGGCGCCATTTTCCTGATTTCTTTTTTATAACGAATATAGAGGTGTTCCAGGGGGAGCTACTCTCCACAAGGTGTCCAGCCGCCAGCTGTTCCTGTACTAACAGTTGGGCAGCGGCCAATTTGTCAGTAGATAGGGGCCACTGGCTGACCCACACGGGGTTTGAGGAAATCCAGGAAATCCTATCCGCGTGGCACACTGGAGGACCGGCAGCCCCTAGGAAAAATACCCCAAACCTGCACGATTAGAGCATGGGGTAGCAAAGATGGGTTCAAGGGCACCCAATTCGGTTCTTCTGAGGCCCTTCCCGGGCTTGAAGCCCTGGTTTAGCATTTGAGCGGTGACTATCAGACTAGGGCTCCCGATCACAGTTCCCAGTTGAGCAAGGAGGTCTCTGTCCCAAAGGTTGAAGGGGATGTGAGGGAGGACGTAAGGTTTTATGTGTCGTCGGTGTCCCTCGCCGTCTTCCCAGGAAACGAGTTGGGAACTGTTCCTGGTGAGGACTGTCCAATGCCTTGTAAGTGAGTGGCTGAGGGGGTGAGTGGCCATGCAGGGGGCCATTGTGCCTTTTGAAGAATGGTAACATCTGCCCCCGTATCAATAAGGCCCTCGAATGCACGGCCATTAAGGCATATGGTTAGCATGGGCTTAGAACGGGTGATTGTCTGAGCCCAAAAAACGTCAGAGGCACCTAAAGCCTGATCGCCTCTATGTGAACCAGCAGAGGAGTTGGGAGAAGGCACTAGGGGGAGCAGAAGAAGTTGAGTTACGCGCGTGCCGGCGGGGAAGGAAAGGACACTCTTCAGAGCAGAGGCTAGAATCTTGATCTCACCAGTAAAATCAGCGTCCACAACCCCAGGTGTAATGTGGAGGCCCGAGAGGGAAGAGGATCCTCAACTGAGGATAAGGCCAACACAGCCGGATGGCAGAGGACCGAAGATACCCGTGGCTAGAGGCTGAACTCCCATAGGGGGCGTTAGTACCGTGTGGGAGGTGGTACAGAGGTCCAATCCTGAGCTCCCAGGGGTAGCCCGCTGGAGGTGGAGGAAGGATGGAGGTTTGGGGCCTGGATTGCCCTGGTTGTTTGTGGGGCCTGGGGCTGGCCCCTTCTCCCGTTTCCCTGTAGGGGAGGGAGTGGGTGACCGTCAACATCCGTTTTTGACCGGCACTCGTTGGCCTAGTGCCTACCTCTGCGGCATCTAGGGCAATTATTAGGTGGGCCGGTAGGGAGGGACCCTCTTGCCACAGGGGTAGGGGCACCAATGGAGGGGGTGGAGGGGCGACACGGGCAACTACGCACCAAGTGATCAGGTGCTCCACAACCAAAACAGCTCCGCGGGGTTGAATGGGACCTCACATATATATTTTTAATGTAATATTATTACAAAGTCAATAAAAAATAAAAAAATTAAAAAAAAAAAAAAAAAACAGCTCCGCGGGGGGCGGTTTTGAGCGGGTAGGTTGTCGGCGAAGACAGAGCGAAGAGCAGCCGCAAGCACCTCCCCCTGGTTTTGTAGAGCAGCGGCAAAAACCTGCGCCTGCTGCTTTGCGGGCTTGACGTCTGCGCACAGCTGGATATATCTGGTGAGAGACTCGGAAGTTTTGTGTGGGCGCAAGGCGTCTTGACAGGCCGGGATAGCATTTTCAAAGGCCAGCTGCTTGAGAAAATCAGAATCTGTGGCCTCGCCAAACAGGCGCTCGGCCGCTACTCTCAGGCGACTGACATAGTCTGAAAAGGGCTCCTCAGGGTTTTGGTGCACTGAAGTGATGGAAGTGAGGGGCTGGCCTTTGGTAGGCAGCCTGCGCCAGGCTTTAGGAGCGGCCATGTGGATTTGGTCATATAGGGAGGCCGGATACTCCGCCTGTTCCAACGTAGACTCATAGTTGCCTGTCCCCAAGAGCATATCACGGGTGTCATTCTGGCCTGTTTCTCGGTTACGAGTGGCAGCGTCTTTGCAAAAAACCTCGTACTCCACCCTCCACAAGAGGGCGTCACCGGGCGACAGGGCCGCACAAGTGAGCGTAGTCCAGTCATTGGGAGTAAGCCAATTGTTGGTGAGACTATCTAAGACCGAGAGAGTATAGGGGGCAGTGGGACCGTAGGTGCTCGCTGCAATTTTCAGCTCCTTCAGATCTTTTAGTTTAAAGGCAAGATGGCAGCGGGAATGAAATGGCCCCCGTTTATGGGAGGTGCCGCCGCCCTCTGAAGCTTGGCTGCCCTTGTCCTCCGAAGAGGTGACCTCTATTACCGGGAAGGCAGAAGCGGGGGCAGGTTTAGAGGAGAGCCGCTTGGTCAAAGTGGTGCGGAGCTGGGACTGGTTCTGACTGGCCCCTGTTGAGGGAGGGGAGACGAGACGGGAAGAAAGATGGCAGCACTGAGAATGCAGAGCCACACAGTCACGCTGCTGGGCGAGCCGGAGCCTGAGGTCTGAATTGGGATCCTCTGGGGGTGCGGAGGGGGCATGAGGGGGGGAAACAAATGGTTGGTTGGCAGAGGGGCGGATATACCCTCAGAATCGGACTCTCTGGAGTTAGACTCCGAAGTAGACCCTCCTCTTTTGCTACACTCTGAGGAGCGGTCAAAAGCCTCCAACCTCTTTGTTTTAGTCTTCGCCGTCTCAGGTTCACTGTCCGTGGTGGGGACATGGGCTCACCCTCCACAGGGGGAGCCAAGGCCGCCGAGGGTGGGCGAGAGCCAGCCCGAAGGGCCTCTTTTCCCCGCGCAATAACGCGGGCAGCGGCCTTGCTACAGTGACGGACTGCCAGGAGGTCTTGGATGGCATTCCAGTGAAAAAAGGCACTGACCGGGACTCGACCAGGACCAAGGGTCTTGTAAAAATCCTGTAGGGCATCCCTGACCCTACGCCACACTCGTTCATCTATGGTACCCTCATTAGGGAACCAGGGACAGACCTCTTTCAGAAATGTGAAGAACGATTGCAACTCCCGATCTTTGACTTTCACCCCCCTCACCACCAAGGTATCTTTCAACCCTTGGATAAAAAGGTTGTGCTCGCTTAGCGCCTGCCCCATATTGCTGCCTGTACTCTCACTGCTCCGCAACTCTACTTACCCAGCACCGCTGATGGTGTTACCTCGGCTGCTGCTCTGCAACTCTCAGCTTTTGGGGGCCGCCTCACTGAACCCCTCATGCTCGAGCCCCACGCTGGGCACCACCTGTGCTCTCCTACCCCACCAGCAGGTGTACGGAGACCACGAGGACAACAGGGTACCCGAGAGAGAGTGGGCAGATGGCGGGGAAGAACCACTCAGAGCCGCACCATGGTGTGTCGTCTTCTTCCATTTTTTCTTTTTGTACAGAGCAAGCTTATATAGTGTCTTAAGCATTCGTGTTGCAAGGGGATTGGTCAGGGCTGGAACAAGACCTTATATGGCTTGGAAAGGGCTCCGGGGGAAAAAGGGGTGGGGAGAGGGCAGGAAGCAGGGGAAACAGTGCTGAATCATGCCGCCCGCCATTTTTTCTACTGGTGTGGGGCGGTCTGCAAAATGGCGGGCAGGCCCCCAACAAGAGAAGAACAAAGTTGAAGGACTCACACTTCTTAATTTCAAAACATTATGAACCTAAGTAATCAAAAAGTGTGGTCCTGGAATAAAGACAGATAGATAGACCAATGGAACAGAACTGAGGTTTCAGAAATAAATGCATACATTTAGGGTCAATGTATGCATTAGGTTGCCAAGTCCATATAACAGGGAAAGAACATTCTCTTCAACAGATAGAACTGGGAAAACAGGATCTCCACATTCAAAAAATGAGTGTACTCCTATCTCAGAACATATACAAAAATTAACTCAAAATGAATAAACAACCTAAATTTAAGAACTAAAACTATAGGAGATCTCTTAAAAGAAGACAAAGACCTTGTGTTTGGCAATGCATTCTTTACCTCAAATGCATGAGGAAAAAATAGATAAATTCAACTTTGTAAAAATTTAAAACTTGTGCATCAAAGGACATAATCAAGAATGTAAAAGCAATGTACAGAATGAAAGAAAATATTTAGAAACCATATATCAGGTACAGGTTTAATTTCTAGAGTATATAAAGTACTCCTACAACTCATTGACAAAAGGCAACTCAACTAAGAAATGGGCCAAGGACAAGAATAGAAAGTTCTCCAAAAAAGATATACAAAGGCCAATAAGTACATGAAAAGATGCTCAACATCTTTAGGCACTGAGGAAATGAAAATCAAAACTGAAAGGTGGGAAGCAGACTTGGCCCAGTGGATAGGGTGTCCGTCTGCCACATGGGAGGTCCACGGTTCAAACCCCTGGGCCTCCTTGACCTGTGTGAAGCTGGCCCATGCGTAGTGCTGATGCATGCAAGGAGTGCCCTGCCATGCAGGGGTGCCACCCCCGCATAGGGAAGCCCCACACACAAGGAATGCACCCCGTAAGGAGAGCTGCCCAGTGCAAAAGAAAGGGCAGCCTGCCCAGGAATGGTGCCGCACACACAGAGAGCTGACACAACAAGATGACACAACAAAAAGAAACACAGATTCCTGTGCCACTGACAACAACAGAAGTGGACAAAGAAGAACACTCAGCAAATGGACACAGAGAACAGACAACTGGGGCGGGTGGGGGAAGGGGAGAGAAATAAAATAAATCTTTAAAAAAAACAAAACAAAACCCAAAAGGTACCACTTCACACTCACATGAATGGCTATTATTTCAAAAATACAGAAAAAAAACAACAAGAATTCACAAGGATGCAGAGAAATAGGAACACTTATACATTGTTGGTGTGAATGTAAAATTGTTCAGCTGTATGGAAAACAGTTTAGCAATTCCCCAAAGGGTTAAATATAGAATTACCATAAAGACTGGCAATCCCACTTCTAGGTATATACCCTAAAGAATTAAAAGAGGGAATTCAAACAGATATCAGTATGCCAGTGTTCATGTCAACATTATTCACAGTAGCCAAAAATGCAGAAGCATCCCAAGCATCCATCAACAGAAGAATTCATAAACAAAGTGTGGTATATCCATATAATAGAATATTATTCAGCCATAAAAAGGAGGAAATTCTGTACATGTGACAATGTGGATTAACCATGAAGAGAATATGTTGAGATAAATCAGCCAAACACAAGGGGACAAATACTGTATGATTTCATTTATATGAAAAAAGTGAAATATGCAAATTCATAGAGAAAGAAATTATAGATTACCTGGAGCAAGGGTAGGGTGTTTAGTCTTAATGGATACAGAATTTCTGTTGATGAGCTGGAAGTTTTGGTAATGGATGGTAGTGATTGTAGCACAACATTGTGACTGTAATTAATAACACTGACTTGTATACTTGAAAGTAAAGTGGGAAATTTTATGTTGTATATATGTTACACAATAAAAGAAAAAAAACATTTTTTAAGGGCAAGATAATATCTACCTCACAGGCTGTTCCTTCTTCCCTCAGCACGTATCCACTGAGTGTCCTCTGTGTGTGTGCTGAGCTTCCACTGGGGTCCAGCAGGAGCAGAACAGCCATAGTTCTTGCCCTAGTGGTCCTCACAAATAAGAAAAAAGGAAAAAAACACAAAAATATTTGCAAGTTGTGATCATCGCTATAGTAGGCAGAATAACAGGCCCCCAAACATGTCCATATCCTCCTCCCTAGAGCCTGTGAGCACGTTCCATTATATGGAAAAGGGAAATTGAGGTTGCAGATGGAATTAAGACTGCTAATGAATTGATCTTCACATAGGGAGATTATCCTGAATTAACCAACGGACCCAATGTCATCAGAAGGATCCTTAAAGTGGTAGAGGGCAGTAGAAGGGTAGATTAAAGTGACACAAAGGACTTGACCCACTATTGCCAGCTTTGAAGACAGAGGACGGGAACAATGAGCCAAGTGATGTGTGGGCCTCCAGAAAGGAATGCAGCCCTACTGATGTAAGACTTTTAGCCCAGGAAGACACATTCCCAATTTCTCCCTCCAGAACAGTAAAATCATGCATTGGTTTCTTTTTTATTTATTTATTTTTTTGGAGGTACCATGGTACCATGGATTGAACCCATGACCTTGTACATGCAAAGCAGGCACTCAATCACTGCCAGCTCCACACATTTGTGTCTTAAGTCACTGTATTTGTGGTAATTTGTTACAGCCACCACAATTGTTAAGAAGGAAAAAGCAAGGGGTTTCAAAAAAATAATGGGGACCAGGGGAGAAGTGACAACACTAGCAAGTCTGGGAAGACCTCTGAAAGTTGACCATTTAAATAGAGAAGTTTGAAATGGAAGGATGGGTAGAGTAGTTTTGTGGAGACTGAATGAGTTAAAAGGAAATGAAGTCAGCATCCTGCTTGGCTCATGAAAGCACTCTGTGAATAGTAACTATGATTGTAAGATATGTATTCTGTTTTAAGAAAAAATATATATATCAGCTGGGGAAAAAAAGAGCAACCATATACTTTCTTGTCTTCATGCATTTGCTCCTGCAAGTCCTTGGTCTAGAATACCTTTCTCCTTTTTCCCTGCTTGGTAAAATACTATTCTGGTGTGAAGGGAGGCAAGGTCAGAGGATATTGCGGTTGTTTCCTCATGGTCTTTAATTTCATTAAACTCTGAGGAATTGTTCTGAATTTCCTGACATTGAGAATGACTCCAGGGATTTTTATTTTAGTCCAGCCCCACCTGTCCTCCTCTCCTCTAGAGATAAAAGGGGGCATGATAGGAAGCTGGTATGAGGGATGAGGGAAGACAAGCAGCAATCACAATAACCCAGCTTGATGGGCCAGTAATTATGAGAAAACAGAAGGAAAAGAAACCTTCTGGTTTATTGCTCAAAACCATCCCCACCACCATTTTAAAAGTTCTGGGAAAGAGAAGATGTGTCTCAATCAGTTGGGTGCCCACCTCCCACATGGAAAGTACAGGTTCATTTCCTGGAGCTTCCTAAAGAAGATATGCAGAAACCACAATGACCAGACACTGAAATGAGGAGACACTACAAGCAACAAGATTTCACAACCAACAGATGCCACAACTAGCAGATGCTGCAACCAGAAGACACTGCAACCACCACAGTGAGCAGGCACTGCAACCAGCAGATGATGAAACAAGCAGGCAACACAACCAGCAGAAGGTGCAAAAAGGAGGGAGCAAAAATGACTAAACTAGTTGGGTACTTGCCTAACACATGGAAGATCCTGGTTTTGGTTTCAGGTGCCTCCCAAAGAAAGGAACT
This sequence comes from Dasypus novemcinctus, assembly GCF_030445035.2. Taxonomy (NCBI): domain Eukaryota; kingdom Metazoa; phylum Chordata; class Mammalia; order Cingulata; family Dasypodidae; genus Dasypus; species Dasypus novemcinctus. The sequence continues at coordinate 32,589,042 of NC_080697.1, forward strand.
TGTGGTATCACATGCTTTTCCACTTGTCAGGCTTACTAACTTAGGTAAATATGTGCATTTTAACTCCAAAAGCAGTTTGTGATAGCCAGAGATTAATAAAAGCAGCAGAGATAGAGATCTAGGCTCTAAATACAGGTGTTTGATCTGAAATGAAAAGTTTGGATTTTCTTAGGGAATATCAAACCTCAGTGGGCTTAAGAAGTAATTAAAATGCAGGTTCCCTGGATCCCTTCTCTAGGAACTCTGATTTTGTGTACTTCAAGAATCTGCATTTTGTCCAGCCTTACCACTTGGACAACACACTGAGGCAAATTGAGCCCCATAAACTTTGCAGGGCCTATATTAAGACTTATAAATTATAGAATTCATTTAAACTCTATAAATGCAATGTAACTGAACATTGAATCATTATTTTGACAAGTTTGTTTATGGTTAATTAAAGTTAAGTAAGATTTGATGGGTCTGGCTATAAAGTTTTAAAAGTTTTAGTATCAATTAGTAAACTAATAAAAAGTTAAATTTTGTTATTTCTTAATGTTTCTCAAGTCATTATGTTGTAGAAATCAAAAGAGGTTCAATTATTTGCATATAGAAAGGCCAGGACTCAGGAATGATTTTTAGAAAGAAAAAATGATTTATTGATGGCCCACCAGACTTGGGAGCTTTCTGTTTCAAACCCGAGCCCCGAACAAGATTTTTGAGTTCCTTTTGTACAGGGGGGAAAAGGTCAATTGGTTTTTTGTTTCAGTGCTCAATAGGCTTGAATTGGCATATATCTTCCACATCCTAGGTAAGCTTTTGGCATGGACTTCATGCATTCTGGATGGGTTTTTAGCACATTTGGTCTGCATTATTATAGAGTTTGCATTGCTGGATTGTTTCTCCAGGACTGGAGTTGTTGTTGTCATGGTTGCTGGGGGCAGGGATGTGGTTCTCATTGTCCCAAATGCACCACACAGAAAGCATGCTGCTCAGATTATCTGCAGATATGTGGGCAGTCCCCCCACCCATAGCCTACATCAATTAGTCTGTTTTAGTAAAAGGTTATAAAAAGTTTTTCTCCTGAATAATCAGTATTTTAAAAAGTCCGTTTTATCGAAATAGCTTCTTACAGTTTAACCTTATCATTTCCTTGGTTTTCTAAGAAGAAGCAAGTCTTATCATTTTCAAAGGAACATAATATTCAAACCTGCTTTCTCAAGGTCAAATCCTGAAAAGTAACTTTTTATTTCAAACTCTTGCGAAAGATTTATTCTTTTACCTGCAAAAAGGAAAGTAATAAAATAGCTGAGTTCCTTTAATATATTATAAGTCAAGTAGAAAGTGTTTATTAAAAAGCATTATAAAATTAAAAGGAATTCTTTAACCCTCTGTTAATTAAAGTTGTATGAGTAAAAAGTTCATATGAATACTTAAAGAGTGTATAAAATTCCTGAAAATTTACCATTGTTTTGTTATAGACCAGCAATATTGACCAGACTCAGACTCTGAATAAAGTTACAATTGAGAGCTTTATTAGCCGCATGGTGACTGCCTTGTCCTACGCAGAGGGGAGAGCAGCCCCAAGTCGCAGGGGGAGTTTGCTTATATAGGCTTTTATTTTTTATTTATTTATTTATTTTTTGACACTGGTTGCCACAAACTTTTATTTTTTTTTATTATTTTTTTTAAAATATGGAATGCTTCACGAATTTGCGTGTCATCCTTGCGCAGGGGCCATGCTAATCTTCTCTGTATCATTCCAATTTTAGTATATGTGCTGCCGAAGCGAGCACGCTTATATAGGCTTTTAGGTTCAGGGCAGGGGCAATAGCTCAGCAAGCAAGCATGTATAGAAGCAGATGTTTGCAGTTAATCAAGTGCTGGGAATTCTATCCGGGGAGATAAACGTTTGGGGAGTTTTTGTTATTTATAAGGGTCTGAGTCAGGTTGGTCTAGGGGCTGATGACACTTTCTACAGGAGGCCTTGAGATAAGGTTTTACAGTCAAGCAAGCTTGTTACAGAAGTAAGATATATGCAGTTAGGGGGCTGTGGAATTTTTCTTTCGGGTGGGGGTGGTCACAGGCTCCTACTTCTCCACATTCCCTACTTCTCTTTTGGGGAGATTCAAACCCTTGAATTTGAGTACTCTTCAGTATCCTGCATAGGCAAGCTTTGGTATGGGGTGTTCAGGATTAAGAGCTTAACAGTTTACACTCTCTTTCAGATAAATTGAACTAAATGATTGATTATGAGTGGGCTGCAGGTTAACAGCAATAATAGGAGGAGTAAGGGGCCTGAAAGGGGAGTAATAAGGGTTGTAAGCTATGGGGATCAATTAAATAAACTTTCATACCAATTTTTGGTGGCTGACTGAGGCTTTTCTCATTTTTTTGTTTCCAGACTAAGTTTACGCTTTCTTTAATGATGTCGGAGTGGTTAGCATAAAAGCAACAAGTTTCTCCTAAAGCTAAACAGAGGCCTTCTTGTTGGAGGAATAATAAGCCCAGTACCTGCCAGTTCTGGAGGACTACCTTGGCTAAGGGATCAAGTGCCTCTTTTAAATGTGAAATTTGATATTCAAGGTTCTTGAGGTCCTGGGTAACTAGGGCTGACAAGTGGCTGACATCAAAGTGACTTTTTACGAGAGCTGCTGATTTTACTGTGGTTGACCCAGCAATGCCCAGCCTAATTAGAAGGGGAACTAGGAATGGGGCCTTCTTGTGCCAGTGGTGCTCAAGACTTGATGTTTCAAGTTTTTTTTTTCAGTTTTTTCAGAGAGGTAATGTATGGGCCACTATGCCTCAGTTTTTAACATTTCCCCCTTTTTGTTTTAGTTGAGGTGACCATGCCTGTCTTCGGTTGCCCTCCTTTGAGAGTCTTACCTGTCATTGGCTACCAGCCAAGCTCTTCAACTTGGGGAAGTTACTGAAGTGCTTTTGCCAGCACCAGATCACTCACATGCCCCATGACTGTTATTCTTTGCAATTTTTTCCTAAAACACCGTCCAGCACAGGTGAAAATTATGAGCAACAGAACAAACATGATCAGCCCTATTTTCAAAGCTGACAGGAAGCACCATGACCTCCACTAATTGACTGGGTTAAACCCTGCAATATGTGAAATCATATCTGAGAAAATATTCTTATCATTGGTTACATGAAGTTTATTTTGAGACTTTTTTTATATATCTATTTTTTGTAATTCCACTATTTCCAGAGAGATATTACTTTTATGGCCTAACAAATAATTCCCAACCCTTATACTATATCTGATGAATTACATGCAGAGTTATACAGAAAATTTCATTCTAATCACACTTAAATCCTTTTAACAAGTTTAAACTGTACAATTGATCCTCAATATGCAAAACAGCTGATTCTAACTCATTAACTCAATTATTTAACTGTTTATCAATGTGATCTTGGCTATGCCATAAGTTACTAGCATTTTATGCTAATCATGCCATGTATTGTTGAGTCTGCACTTTTACGTAAAGTTACCACAGTGGTAGCAGCAGCTGTAATGATTCCAATTAGTCTCAAAAGGCTTATAATAAGCAGTCCAATAAAGCGTTTAGTCCATTTCAAGAATTCTTGTACTATATGTAGCAATAACTGACTTTCAGGAGACGACCGCCAAATCCGCATTATTCTCACAGGTATCCAGATGCCTTTTCTTCTTCTGACCATCGCTATTGTTTCTCCATCCTGCAACACACTTTTTGGTAGACATGTATACAAGGCACTATTTTCATAAAACAATGAGTTATTTTTAATAGTTACTTTATGAGTTATGAAAACACATGGATTTTTAATACAGGCTTTAAAATTATATGTTTAAGGGTTAAATACTGTCCTGTTTTGTTTATATTTCTCAGCCATTCATATGGAGGGGCAATTCCAAGAAACATTTTTCATAACCTCTTTTGCAGGTCATGATTGTGAGTGCTATTAGTTCAGGGGGCCAGTATTTACCTTTTTTGCAATGTTAACAGTTCTTGCTACAATAGTGTAAGGAGAGAGCACACAGGCCCAAAGCCCACAGGCAGACACAAGCTGCAAACTTACAGTTCCAGAATCTGCAAAGCCAATGTGATGCATGGCAGCAATTGCCACAGGTTATCTGAGGGCTCATTCTTCCCAAGAGCAGGAGGGACTCGACGTTAGTTATTGGCGTTGGCGAGTAACAGGTAGCTAGAACTGCCGGGCTAGGCACCACAAGGTTCAGTATTCACGATGCCTGTTTTTTTTCAGTGGAGCCACCCTGCTGTTTTCCAGGTTTTAGCGGTAGGGCCCTGGATCTTTATAAAAGGCATCTGCGTTAACAGTTTTAAAAGGAATGTTAGTGGGGTGGGCAGGGACATGATAGACAGTCACTTGTTACTACTAGCAGGCATCCCGGATGTTCCTTCATAGATTTTAGGGTGATTTACAACAGTTTACTATTTCTGTCTTGCTTTCAGTACCTGCAATCCACTCCTGGATAGGGATGGCAGTTTTCAGAGTGACTAGACACTATTGGGTTAAATCTTTCACTTTTAGCAGGAACTCTTATGCTGCACATAATTGCTTTTTTACATTGTACTTTATCAATTACAGCAGAAAGTATAGTTTTATTTTACCCAACCAAACAACACTTAAGAATTTGATAGAGCAGCAGGTACTTTGCAGCTTGTTTTAATTGTTTGCATAGTTCAGGCTTTTAAGATAAGATATTACTGTCTCTGATGTTTCCTTTAATTTTGAAAAAAGGATTACTGGTTAGTAACATTATCAGTAGGGTTTTAGCCACAGATTTTTTCTACACAGCCAGATTATTATTACCATGCCAGGAGAGATGGTTGGGCTATGCACATAGCCCTGAAAAGCACTGCAAAAGTCCATTGTTGGGTTTTCCACAGATAGAGGAATGCAGGCTGGCTTGACCTGTCCAGGAAGACACTAAAGAAAGTTTTAGCAAGTTTTAAAACAAAGTGATAACGATACAGCCAGACATTATCTTTTTTCAACAAACTAGCAATATTTGGACTGCTGCATACTACAGTGTTGTTATTTTAATTTATGATAAGAGGTTTGTTTCTGTGACACATACTTTTTTATAACAATTAAAACCATAATTAACCACATTGTACTTCTGTTTAATATTATGCTGAAATATTGGTAACTTTATACACTCTTAAGTATTCATTTGAACCTTTTACTCATACAACTTTAACAGAGGGTTAAAGAAAAAAAACTGTTAATTTTATAACACTTTTAAACACCTTTCATTTAGTTTATAACATATTAAATGAACTCAACTATTACTTTAATTTTTCTTTTAAAGTAAAAGAACAAATCTCTTGCAATTAGTTTGAAATAAAAAGCTACTTTTCAGGATTTGATTTTGAGAAAGCAGGTTTGAACATTATGTTCTTTTAAAAGAGATAAGACCTTTTCTTCTTCAAACACTGAGGAAATAATGAGGTTAAAGCACAAGAAGCTATTTTGATAAAACAGATTTTCTTTGTATACTGATTATTCAGAAAACTTTTACCAAAACAGACTAATGACTTGAGAGATTTTGAGAAAGAACAAAATTTTCAACCTTGCATCAGTATACAACTCGATACTAAACTTTTCAAAACTCTACGGACAGACCCACCAAATTTCACTCAACCTTAATTACAAAAATTTCCCTTTCACAAACTTTCTACACTTTCAGCATTCACCCAGGCTTTGTCCCACACTTTACTGTTTCCAATAATCAATCATCTCATTTCAGGACAAAATCTCCTCCTGTTTCCCCAACAACAAAAACACATTCCACATATCCCACATACACGAGTTACCAGGCAAACCTCTTATAACATATAATTACCATTTACATTAAACTTTTCTTCACTTTAGACTTAGTAGCATGCAATAACAAAAACAGTCTCCCAGAAGCAAGTTGGCAGGGAAGGCTGGCCACCAACAAGCCCTCCTGTTATAAAATTACCTTTTATTATTATTATTAATTCAGTTTTTGTTTAATAGTGACTTTCTGGATTTAGCCATTTAAACACTTTAATTTAAACAATGCTTTGTTAAACTTCTTATAATTATTTATAACTATATAGACTATAATTATACTACTTTTGTTGTCGAATTTGAGAGAGGTTCAATTATTTGCATATAGAAAGGCCAGGACTCAGGAATCATTTTGAGAAGGAAAAATGGTTTATTGATGGCTGGCTGGAAGCAGGTGCTTTCTGTTTCAAACCTGAGCCCCTAACGAGATTTTTAAGTTCTTTTTATACAGAGTGGGGAGTCAAATGGTGCTTTTAATCAAAGAAAACTATTTTCTTTGTTAGTTAAGTCTTTGCCTGAGTACCAGGTAGGTTTTGAATTAACATATCACTCACACTTCAGGTGAGCTTGAATTAGCATTTTGCCCACATTCTGTCTGGATGCAACTTTGAATATATATTCAGTCTTAGATCTTTTCTGAATAATTTAAAGCCCATATTACTTAACTGGATTTCTAGAGACTAGGCACACTTAGATATAGAATTAGATGATTTTGAATTTAGGCACAGGCTATATTATATTTCCCATTTGAGGCCAAGTCCAAGTTCCCTTAAGTTTTGGCATTACCACCATCAAAGTTTCCCTGGACTGACTGGTATGTATAGAGTTTGCATTGCTAAATTGCCTCCTGGGACTGGAGTCATTGCCATGGTCACCAAGAGCAGGACTGCAGCCTCTTACCATTCCACACCTACAAGTCAGGACAGACAGCTTAGGTTAAGGTTATCTCTGAAGAGACAAAGAGCCTCCCACCCATAGCCCACATCACTTTAAGACAAATTTTATTTTCACAGAACACATTTTCTTACTTAAAATTACCACAATATCTTCTACAATTCACCACATGCATTTAAGTTTCATGAGTTTATAAAAATTAGCCATCCTGTTTTAGGGCAAAACACACCTTTTTGAAAAACTTATTAAATTTCAGTTAGCATTTCCACAAATTTTTAACTTTCTTTAATATTCATTTTTTACATCCTTCATTTTATTCTGTGAGGAAAAATAAACTACTCATTTTAATTTAGGCAAGAACTATTTTTTAATGAAAAGACACAGGAATTTTGTTAAGACTTACAATTTTTGTTTTTGTAGAAATTCCATTAACATTCAAACTTATGTATTAATATAAGTGCTTATTTAATATTTGGCCATTTGAATAGAGCTCTCCTAAAAATCTTTATTCATTAATTTATATCACCATCTGGAGGTATCAAAATACACACTGACATTGAACAAACAGATAAATACAAAATAATTACAACACACTAGCAGAAACACAGTTTACAATTGACTCATAATTCTTCACAAATTACACAGAACAGAAATACAAAAAGACAAACAATTAAGACAGATGAAGAGACAAACCAGATAACCTGAACTGGAGTCAAGAGCGACGTCTCGCTCTGACTGGTGGGTGGGATCTATTTGCTGTGTCCAGCAGATCCACTTCCCCACAATCCACAGACTCTGCAGAGGTTTTCCAGAAAACAGACTTACTGAAGAACGTCCCATTTGCTGATCCTGGGCCCAGGAACTCCTGACGCTCTCCAGATAGAATTTAGGTGGAGATAAGTTCTAGGGCCGGGCGGCATCTGGGGCAGAGGAACGTCTCTCTGAGCCCTTCCCCTAGACTGCCAGTCTGTCCCCAGAACATACCTGTCTCCCTGAGCCTGAGGAGATCAACCCCGCTGGAGTGGGGGATCTTGTCGATCTATCTCGCTGGGACCTCCAAATGTTATAGACCAGCAATATTGACCAGACTCAGACTCTGAATAAAGTTCCAACTGAGAGCTTTATTAGCCACATGGTGACTGCCTCATCCTACGCAGAGGGGAGAGCAGCCCCAAGTCATGGGGGGAGTTTGCTTATATAGGCTTTTAGGTTCAGGGCAGGGGGCAATAGCTCAGCAAGCAAGCATGTATAGAAGCAGATGTTTGCGGTTAATCAAGCACTGGGAATTCTATCCGGGGAGATAAACGTTTGGGGAGTTTTTGTTATTTATAAGGGTCTGAGTCAGGTTGGTCTAGGGGCTGATGACACTTTCTACAGGAGGCCTTGAGATAAGGTTTTACAGTCAAGCAAGCTTGTTACAGAAGCAAGATATATGTGGTTAGGGGGCTGTGGAATTTTCCTCTCGGGTGGGGGTGGTCACAGGCTCCTACTTCTCCACAGTTTCAGCATAATATTAACCAAAAGTATTTACTGAATTATGGCAAAACAATTTATTATGGCAGGTTGCTCTTTCTAATTCTATTGAGATACTCGATATACATTTACCATCAAATAAATTTCTAACATTTTTTCAAAACAGCCTTTGTCATCAATGTAATCATACAGGACCAACCAATAATAAATGCTAGTATATATTTTACAGATGGAAATGGAAAAGGAAAACCTGGATATTATGGGCCCACTAAAAAAAAATTATTGATACTAAGCAAATCTCACCCCAAAAAGCAGAGGTGTCAGCTGTTATTCAATTACTTTCTGATGTACATGAACCTATTAATATAGTAGCTGATTCTGCCTATGTTTGCTATACTGTTACCCGTATTGAGACTGCTTATCTTTTTGAAAGTATGGAGATTGATTTACTTTTGGCAGATTAGCATACATCCATTTAACTGTAAATATATGTCGTGGATTTACTTAGGCTTCTGCTATGACAAGAGAAACTGCAAAACATGTTATTCATCATTGTCTTACTACTATGGCTATTATGGGTATGCCTAATAAGATTAAAACTGACAATGGCCCTGCATATATTAGTAATCATTTTCTAATTTCTGTAAAGCATGTAATATCCAACATAGTACTGAAATTCCCTGCAATCTCTGAGGGCTGGCTCCAAATCAAATCTGGCAGATGGATGTCATGCATGTTCCAACTTTTGATAAATCGTGATATGTTTATGTTTGTATTGACACTTATTCTCTTTTTTTCTGGGCTACAGTGCATAGTGAGGAAAGATTTTGTCATGTTCATTCACATTTATGGTCTGCCTTTGCAGTCATGGGATGTCCTGCACAAATCAAAACTGATAATGGTCCAGCTTATTCTGGCAAACAATTTTCAACATTTTGCTCTAAATATTCCATTCTTCATGTCACAAGAATTCCTTATAATCCTACAGGTCAAGCTATAGTTGAATGGTTGCATCATACCCTTAAACAGATGTTATTAAAACAAAAAGGGGGAGATGATGGTATTATAGTTCCAAAGGACCAATTGACAAAAGCTTTATTTATTTTAAATTTTCTTAATGTATATGATTCAATAATGCCTGCTGAGTGGCATTATGCTTTGAATAAGAATAAAGAAAAGGTATTGTGTGACTCAGCTGAATATCAACCAATATACTGGAAAGATGTACTAACACTCGGCAAAAAGGGAAGGTTAATGTAAGGAGGAGAGGATATGCTCTTGTCATTACAGAAGATGGAGAACAAATTTGACTGCCAACTCAATGTATCAAACCATGAACAGAAGAAAAGGAAGAGAGTTATGAGTCCTTCTCCCGATCATGTTGATGGTAACTCTAAGTCATGAAAATGAAAAACATACCTATTGGACTTACATTCCTAACCCACCTTTAGTGCAAGCTTTGACATGGGAAGAGCCATCATTCCCTGTATTCTTGAATAAAACATATGTGTTTCCTGGGCCTATAGATGATAGACTACCCTTAAAGCCTGAAGAAGAAGGGAGAAAAATATATAATCTTACCCTTCCTTTTGATTATAGACCATTGTATATAGGAAAAAGTCATCCCTGTATGCAAAAACAAAATCATATTATGGTTACTATGAGATCTAATGGTACTAAATTGTTAATAACAGTATTTCCATCATACAAGTCTCTTTTGACCAAAACACAGACTTATAATTTGCGACGGTTTGCTCGGTCGGTAGAGGTGGGGTCTGGCTGCGGACGAGGGGTCGGTCCAGCTCTGGACGAGGGGTCGGTCCCGCTTGGGACGAGGGGTCGGTCCGGCAGCAGACGAGGGATCGGTCTCACAAGGGGTTGCGCGGTTCGGCTGACGGGGTCGCCCGGCGAAGCCGGCGACGAAGGGGTCACCCGGCGAAGCAGGCGATGAAGGGGTCACCCGGAGAAGCAGGCGATGAAGGGGTCGCCCGGAGAAGCAGGCGACGAACTGGGGACAAGGGAGGCCAGGCCCTTGTCGGGGGCTCTCAGGACTGGAGGGCACACGGCAGAAGAACTACCGCGGAGACAAGGTAAACACGCAAGTCCACTTTACTGAGGGAGAGGCAACAGTTTTATAGGGGCTGGGGAAGGCTGATTGGTCGAAGCCACACCCTGTTCTGATTGGTTGCCGGCAAAAGGTCAGTGGGCGGTACTGGACGGGGGAGGGGTGGTGGTTAGGGATTGGCTGTCGCTGTTGCTGGGGGAAGGGGCAGGGTTTAGGGATTGGTGGCTGCTGTTGCTGGGGTGGAGGGCAGACTTGAGTTTCCCGCCCACGCCTGGCTGTTGCTGCTGTCGGGGGAAGGGAAAAGGGTGGGCTGGATTTTTCCGCCCACACCTGGCTGTTGCTGCTATCGGGGGAGGGGAAAAGGGCAGACTGGAATTTTCTGCCCTGCGCCTGCGCAGGGAGAAGGAAGAAGAAGGGTGCCGCCCCACAAGGCATTGGGTGGCGCCATCTGGGAGGAGGGGCGGCCGCGGAAGCATGGCTGCCGAGAAGGGGAGACCCGAGGGCACTCTGCGCCCATGCCGAGCTTCCTTCAGGGGTGGCGGTGGGCCCGACCAACCACCCTATTATGGGGGCAGCGGAAATAGGCCTACCGCGGCCGCTCCCCTGCCAGGACAGCAAACCACACTTCAGCCCGAGGGGTGACCGCATTTCCCCCTTCTTTTCAAATAAGGGCCAGGATGGCAGCAGCAACAAGTAGCCGAGGCCCAAGAGGCAGTAAGCAATGAGGGAAGCGGGGCTGAAGAGGGAGGTGAGTATGACAGGGATACAAATGTACAATTTGGGGGGCGGTATCTTGCCGTTGCAAGCAAGGGTGGCCAATGTCCAATTCTCGTTGATCTCGGTGGCTATAAGGTCCATCTGCTTGTTAAAAGTCCAGGATGACAGCACGTTACAGGTAGTTGATCTCTTCTTGGCGGCGAAGAGCGGTAGAGGCAGACTGTGTGATGGTCTGGAGGATCGCAGCGGTGAGGACAAGTCGCGTCAGGGCACCAGCGACGGTGGTGGCGGCAGCGTCGGGAGTGGTGGAGACGTAGGCGAGGACAATAAGAAGGCCAAAGTCTTCACGGGTGCGAGAGAGGCCGATGTTAATGGGGCGGGCCGACATGGGGCGGCCCAATCTGCAACGCAGTAGGGGTTCAAGCGAAAAAAGGAGGGGGGCGGGGGACGAGAAAGGACGCTTTGGATGGCTGAGAAGAGGAGTGAGGTCGAGACAGGAGGAAGCTCCGCAGAAGTATGGGGAGCTGTTAAAAGCAGAAACGTTATTAGATGCTAGAAAGCAGGCCGCAGGCCGGGGAAAGCAGGTTGCGGGCCGTTTCGCGGGGCTGGAGCTGCTTGAGAGCGATGGCGGCATGGGGGGCCGTGGTTACAATCTTCTGGGGTGGTAGCGGCTAGACAGATGGCGGAAAATATTATCAAGAAAGCAAAGGTTATGAGGAAGAAATAGAGTATTAAAGGCTGTGGGGGAAGTGAGAAGATCATTTAGAGGATAGGGTTGAGAATGGTATGTTTAAGACAGAAGCTTTGTGGTTTGTAGGAGACTGCTTTATAAATGAAGGAGAATGAGGGCAGTAAATATAGTTAGCGATAGATAGGAAGATGACAGTGAGGAGAAGTCTTTGTTTAAGGTTCCAATCGTCCGGCGCAACAGTGGCTAGGCCGATAGTGAGGGGTGTTGCTAAATAGACAATGGCTGCAAAGACAAAATCATCTTCTGTTTCCTTAAGAATAACTTTTCTTTAAATACTTAGTAGCATGCAATATTAGAAACTGTTTCCTAAAAGCAAGTTGGCAGGGGAGCTTGGTTGCTGTTAATCTTTCCTGTTATAAAATTACCCCTCATTATTATTATCATCAATTTAGTTTTATATATATATATTTAAGAATGACCTTTTGGAATTAGCCATTCAATACCTTAATGTAAACTATTGAAGATAAATTTTATCTTCACAGAACACATTCCCTTACGTAAAGTTATCACAATACCCTCTACACTTGCCGCATGCAAATTAAATTTCAAGAGTCTATGAAAAATTAGCCATCTTACTTTAGGACAAAATACGTCTTTTTGCAAAACTTATTACATTTCCGTTAGCATTTTTACAAACTTTCAACCTTTTTAATATTCATATAAGTTTTACATTCTTTATATTATCCTGTGAAGAAAAATAAGTTATTCATTTTAATCTAGGCAAAAACAACTTTTTATGAAGACGTACAGTTAATTTTGTTAATTAAGACTTACAATTTTTTTAAAAATTGTAGATATCTTATTAACATTTAAACTTATGTATTAATATAATAAACTTAAGTATTAGTATAAGCGCTTATTTAATTTTTGGCCATTTGAATAGAGCTCTTTTAAAGATTTCTAGTAATTTATATTTACCATCCGGAGGTATCACAATATATGTTGACATTGAACGGACAGACAAACACAGAACAATTTCAACACATTAACAGAAATATATAATTTATTTACAATTGACTCATAATTCTTACTTTCTTGGTATAGCTGCTTTTAAATCTTTTTTTATATAGCATATCATAGATTATACCCTTCAAGATTTCTTGTGGACTTCATGTTGCCTGTAATAAGCCAGGAGGGAATCTTTTACCTTCCTGCTCCACAGCAAAAGTGACCCTATCTATAAGGCGAGTATAGGTGTCTGGGTCCCAAAGCTGACACGTGGTAAGCCACGGATTAAAGGGGAGAAGAAGGTCCCAATATACTTGGAGCTGTTTCAAAGAGATCTTACACCGGTGAGTGTCTAGGAGACCGGCGAGAGCCCGAACTTGCGAGGCTTGCTTAGCAGATAGGATGTTCCCCATTGCTAATGGCCTTTTGGAGCCGATAAGAAAAGGGGCCCTTACCTTGAGAGCGTGGCGATGGGAGCCGAGGTGCGCGGTGAGATGAGGGGTCGGAGCCGGTGGGGCTCCGACGGTGGTCGCAGGCCAAGAGAAGGCCCCGACGAGGGGAGGGCGGGATGACGAGCAGTGGAGCAAGGCAAAGGGGAGCAGGCGCAGAGGGGAGAAGGCAGAAGTGAAGGCAGGGGTGGAGGTGCTCAGACACGCGCTCCTGAGAGTTTTATTGGCGCCTCTTAATCATAGCGGGTCGGTATAAGCCCCCGACATGGAAGGAGAAAGCCATCCAGCGATTCTCCCAGACCGCCGTGGATCGTATGAGGTAGCCAAGGCTCAGGTAGCAGCAATGTTGCACGAGAGAAGTCCCAAGGTGAGAAGAGAGGAGGGCGTAGGGCTGTGGTAGGATTACTTCAGACGTGCAAGCGCGCGCTCCCGAGAAATCCAAGGCTCCTCTTAATCATAGCGGGTCGGTATAAGCCCCCGACATGGAAGGAGAAAGCCATCCAGCGATTCTCCCAGACCGCCGTGGATCGTATGAGGTAGCCAAGGCTCAGGTAGCAGCAATGTTGCATGAGAGAAGTCCCATGGTGAGAAGAGAGGAGGGGGGGGCCGCCAGGTTATGGAGTGAGTCTGTGGTGGGGTTGCCTTGCCCCACGTTGTGCTGTGGTGGGGTTGCTTTGCCCTACGTTGGGCGCCAGCTGTGACAGTTTGCTCGGTCGGTAGAGGCCCTATTATGGGGGCAGCGGCTTGGCCTGCCGTGGCCGCTCCCCTGCCAGGCCAGCAAACCACACTTCAGCCCGAGGGGTGACCGCAATAATTGTCTACCTTGAGAACCTGGAGTGAAAGAAAGATGGCAAGAATGCCATATAGAAAGAGGATCTGTCATTTTTAATGATTCCTATGGAACAGTTTGGGATAGTGCTCCTATGGGGACTCCCAATAATAGCAATGGCAGATCTACTTAGTATGGACTTAACAGTAAGAGTCAAGTAATCAGTAATATGCAAGATCCCTTTACATGGTCTGCAGAGGAATGAACCATATTTACTAACAAACCTATTAGGTGGAAATACCAAGGAAAACGGATACTAGTCCCTTGGGTTAATGACACTTATAACCATAATACACAAAAGAATTTGTGGAAAATATTTCTTGGAATTGCCCCTACTTATGAATGCTTGGGAAATAAAAATAAGACAGGACAGTATTTGACTCTTAATCAAACATATCATCTTAAAGCCTGTGCTAAAGATCCATTTATTTTCATAACTGGTAAGATAACTATTAAGAATGACTCATTGTTTTATGAAAATGGTACTTTGTATACTTGTCTATCAGAAAATGTGTTGCAGGATAGAAAAACAATAGCAATGGCCAGAAGAAGAAAAGGCATCTGGATACCTGCGAGAATGATGCAGATTTGGCAGTCATCTCCTGAAAGCCAGTTATTGCTACATATGGCACAAGAATTCTTGAAACAGACTAGATGCTTTATTGGACTGCTTATTATAAGCATTTTGGGACTAATTGGAATAATCACAGCTGTTGCTATTGCTGTGGTAACTTTGCATGAAACAGTACAAACACAACAATATGTACATGATTGGCATAAAAATGCTAGTGATTTGTGGCATAATCAAGAACATATTGATGAGCAGTTAAATAATCAGGTAAATGATTTAGAATAAACTGTTTTGCATATTGGAGATCAGGTATATAATTTAAATTGTTAAGAGGATTGCAATGTGATTGGAATAAAAGCAACTTTTGTATTACTCCTCTAGCTTGTAATGCTTCTGATATAGAATGGCAAAAAATTAAGAATCATTTGTTAGGCCATAAGAATAATGTATCTCTAGAAATGAATTACAATGGAAAATATTAGAGATGTCTCATAATCAAATTCATGTAGCAAATGATAAGGATATTTTCTCAGATATGATTTCACATATTTCAAAATTTAACCCAGTTAATTGGTGGAAATCACAGCATTTCCTGTCAGCTTTAGGAATAGGGCTAATTGTATTTGTTCTGTTGCTCATTTTTGCCTGTGCTGGACAGTGCTTCAAAAGAAAAATGCAAACCATCACAGCCATGGGAAAGCTAATAATTTGGTGCTAACAAAAGCACTTCGAGGGAAACGGACTTTGGCCCAGTGGTTAGGGCATCTGTCTACCATATGGGAGGTCCGTGGTTCAAACCCCGGGCCTCCTTGACCCGTGTGGAGCTGGCCATGCGCAGCGCTGATGCACGCAAGGAGTGCCGTGCCATACAAGGGTGTCCCCCGCACAAGGAGTGTGCCCGTGAGGAAAGCTGCCCAGCGTGAAAAGAAAGAGCAGCCTGCCCAGGAATGGTGCCGCCCACACTTCCTGTGCCACTGATGACAACGGAAGCAGACAGAGAAACAAGACACAGCAAATAGACACCAAGAACAGACAACCAGGGGAGGGGGGGAATTTAAATAAATAAATAAGTCTTTAAAAAAAAAAGCACTTCAATAACTTCCCCTAGTTGAAGAACTTGGCTGGTATTCAGTGATGGGTAAGACTCTCAAGAGTAGGGCAACCTAAGACAGGCACAGTCACTTCAACTAAAACAAAAAGGGGAAAATGTTAGAAACAAAGACATAATGATCTCATATGGAAAGACACGCTCTTTCCCTGGTAACACTTGCAAGGTAAGAATTTTGGCAGTTGGGAGTGTTGGGAAAGAACACTCAAGCAGGACAAAGCTGTCATGGGCTACAAGAATAATGAACATAATGTACTTGGTAGTTATATAGAACATCTAGAGTTCGTACTCTGCAATAAGATCTTTTAGTTCCTTAGGATGGATAGGTAACTTGAAATAATAGTTGATCAAATTCCATAGGTTATGGGTAATATTAATGATCAACTATATGTAGCTGCTTGTTCGCACATATGCTGGGGTATATATAGAAGCCCCTCTGAAGCAAGATATTTGTCTGATGAATCTTTACTCACAGACCCCCTGATCCCAGCTCTCTCTCTTTCTCTTTGTTTCATTCCTGGTACCCTTCAGGCCCAAATCTCCAACAGAATGGCATTTACTTCTTTCTGTAATTGTGTGTGTATATATAAATTTTATGGCCCTTCACTCTTGTGACAAAGTGGTCAGACTAACTTCATTATACAAACTTACCCAAAGTTTTCATGCCTGTCCCATTTATTTCAAACCTAGGCATTTAATGAGTTGTATTTTCTTTATAACACCTGTGGCCTTTAGCCCAGGCAAAAGAAAACCACATAGCAATACTGACTGCTTGTTTATTTAGCACTGAAGAAATTTGGAAAAAGTAAAGGAGTAAAGGAAACCAAAGTTTTCACCAGACTCTGAAAGCTGTCTGCCTGAAGAATGGCATCTGTGCCTCCAGGACTCTTACAAGAATAGAACTGAATGAAGCCACATTCAGTCTATTTATGACAGAATTGATCCCATTTTTAGAGGCATTTTTAGGTAAAGAATCTTTCATCTCATTCCTTTGTGAACAAACATCAGAGGAATGTTGGGGCAGAGTCTTATCTTTAAGAATCTGTACTTTGGATTTGGAAGTGTGAAGAGTAGCTTGGAACCTGCGCAGGAAAGCTTGTTGTTCAGCAAAACACGAAATCCTTAGCTGGTTTATTTAAAGATTTACCATACTGACCTAGAGTAGAGACTGAGATGTTGCTTTCAGACAAATATTATGATTCCCATTATTTTTCAAATATCTCAAACTTGTAGCAGGTGATCAATTTTCTTATGGATCTGACCCCAGGACAGGGTATTTTGGCTGGAGAGAGTGGAGTTAAGTAAACACATGGCAGTCAGGACTTTCTCTGAATGAGAAAATAGAAAGTAACTCAATGATGACTGTATGTTTTTGACACACTGAATGTTCATAAAGGTGGCAGGGGTTGGGGGATGTAACTTCTTGGTGCCCCCATTTTTTCCTCCTCCCCTGACTTCCAATCCCTTTTTCTATCAATCAAAGCAGAATCTCGTAATCTCTAAATGTAGCTCCTGTCCCCAATGTCTTTTCTCCTTGACCTCTGTCATTTCATGTGGTCAATCCCCTGTTGCTTCTTGATCCATTCTCCTATGTTTACTTGTGTCTTACTCAGCACCCACATTTTCTGCCCTTGCTTTTCTGATAGTCTATACACATTTTGAATCATGCCATTCTGTCTATGCCCACCCAACCCCTGTTTAGAAGTCTGTAGGATAAATTCCAAATTCCTTAGAGAGTCATATAAGACATTTCTGCCTCACTCCAGCCTGCCTTTTCCAGTCTTTCCCTGCCCTGTAGCCTAGTATGACCCTCTCCTTTAACCAGCCTGCTGGAAAGGAAAGAGTTCTGTGATGTTCCAGGCTCTGTACTCAGCACTTGACAAGCATTATGTCATTGACTCCTCCCAATAACCCCTTAAAGTGACTTCTGGAAATGGTGTGCCCTAGGGGAGTGCCCCTGCCCAGACTCTGCCCCTCCAGGGCACCTCCAGGGAGCACTGAACCCCTAGGGAAGAGCACACAATATCTAGTCTGAGCCAAGATTTCAGAAAGGAGGCAGGGCTGGGTGACAAGCTAAGGCACAGCAGCACTGCCCTGGGCAGTGGTCAGCAAGGTCAAGATCACAGCTGCCTTGACCATGAAGGTCCGACTACCATCAGGGGTCTGTTCAAGGGTCAAACAAGTGACAGCTTAGTAAAACCACCCCTGCTCCTGGCCACAGGAGAAGTGAACCTGGGGCAGGTGTGGAACATGGCAGCTTGGCCAGCCTCTGTGCTATGGGGCCTGGGGTGGCTCCATCAGCATGTCCCATCTGGGATCTAGCCCATGCTCACATCTTCACAGCCACTGTCTTGGGACAGACCCCATCCTCCCCTCTGGATGACAGCAGCAGGTCCTCACTGGCCAATATCTCCACACCAGCCCACCCTCCACTTTGAGGTCAAAGGTCACCTACTGTTCCTATTCTACTCTGACCCATTTCCTCCCATGAGAAAGCCAAGCTCCATCCAGCAGCCGTAGGGCCAGATGTGAGTCAGTTCCCAATACCACCCTGACCTCAACTCTTCCCCTTGACCCTGCTTCTTCAGCACTGGACTCCTGGCTGCTCCTCAGGCCAGCCAAGTGCATGTCCTCCTCAGGGGTGGCAGGCTGTCTCTTCCCTCCTCATTTCCAGGACTGCCTCAGCGAGCTCTTCCCAGGCAATCCCCACTCAGCATGCCAGCCTCAGCCCCTATGTCCACCATCCTGAGCCCTGACTGCCATCAAATGCACACTCTCCCTGCCTCTGGAGGTGGCAGTCTGTCCTTCTCCACCCACTAGGAAGTCTGCTCCATGAAGGCAGGGAGGGAACATGTCCTTCCTTATGTGTCATCTGCCTGAACCACTGAGGGGCCCGAGGGGAAGGCCACACACCCGGCTTGCCAGGATGCTCTTGTAGTTGTTACTGTTGTCCTCATCCAGTCTGACCCAGATGATGCAGCAGTCCCCACCTTGCTGTTTATAGAGTGCCTGTGAGTTACTACACTTTGGCCAATCAGGGTGGCTCTGGGTTTGATGGAAATGGAGGAAAAGGATGTTCCTCCTGACAATGGAGGTGTTCTGTGATGATGCAGTGGCCAACTGACCCAACTGTGGGGTACAGCAAGATCAGCAGAAGCCCTGGATCCTCTGGGACCCCCTAGGGATCCCCTAGAAACTCCAGGCGTATGGGAGGTGACTCAGCTGAATCCCTGCTGCTGAAATCATGGCCTTGCTGGAGCTGGACACTAGAGTGGGTAGTGCTGCTGCCACTGGACATGGGGGCCTTGTTGCTGAATGGATGGTTTCCTTACTTTGGGGGTTTCCTCTGGGATGCAAACAAACCCCTGTGCAGCTACCACCACACCCTGCTAAGTGCTTGGTTCGCCAGTAGTAGCCAGTGTTCTCTGACTGCCTTAGAGAACAAGCTGCATCACCCCATTTCACAAAAGAGGAAACTTGCCACAATCACAGGGTTGGTCAGGAGTAGAGTTGAGATCCTAAGGACAAAGTATCAGGCTCCCCAAGCCCATGCTTAGCCAGAAGGTTCCCTGAGTACAAAGCCAGCCCACATTGCCCACCCTGGAGAAGTAACTCACTTTTTGCTCCAACACTTAATACCTTCCAGTAGGTGTTTGAGCTTCAAGCTCTTACTGACCTACTGGGATGGGGGCTCTAGCTCCCAAGATAGGTGGTAGGTACAGGACAGAGTGGCAGCTGTGAGGCTCCAGGATATACACCTCCTGTATCCCTCCCAGTGTCCACACAGGAGTTGGCATTTGTGTGCTCCACATGTCTTAAGGCAACAGGTCTTATGCTTACCCAGGACCCTCTAGGATGATCCCACCCCTACCATGGCCTGATTCTGTCCTGGCCTCACCTGTCCTCACTTAGCTGCCCCATGGCCCCAAATAAGGCCCCAAATTGTTCATTGGGCACAAGGCCCTCATAGCAGCAACCTGCCTGGAGATGCTGGAGCTCAGTGATCATCTGGTATTCCTGGGGCCAGAAGAAAGGAAGAAGCACTATCAAAGCATGGGTGGGCTTGCTGGCTGGGATGGGAACCAGGGGCTGGTTTTGCTCCAGAGAGTCTCCCAAAACCTTCACTCCCTTCCTTGCTCTACCTGCCCTCAGGACTGACTTTACACAGCAAATTCTCCAAAGAGTTTTCCTTCATCCCATGTAGAACTCCCAACCAGTCTACCTCTCAACTGAAGAGGAAGCTGCATGCAGCCCAAGCTGTCCTGCCCAAGAGGGTCTCTGATTTTCATCCCCAACCCAACCCAGTCCCACGCCCACAAGATGGCCACAGCAGCTCACCTACCTCTATTTTTATTGATTTATTTATTTCCCCTACCCCCACCCCAGTTGTCCACTCTCTGTGTTCATTCGCTGTGTGTTCTTTTGTGTCCGCTTCTATTGTTGTCAGTGACACCAGGAATCTGTGTCTCTTTTTTTGTTTTAATTTAATTTAATTATTTTTTATTTTTTATTTACTTATTCACTTAAAAAAATACTACATTCAAAAAATATGAGGTCCCCATTCACCCCCACCGCCCCCACCCCACCACTCCCCCCACAGTAACACTCTCCCCCATCATCATGACACATCCATTGCATCTGGTGAGTACATCTCTGGGCATCACTGCACGCTACAGCCAATGGTCCACACCATAGCCCACAGTTTCCCACGTTCCATCCAGCGGGCCATGGGAGGACATACAATGTCCAGCAATTGTCCCTGCAGCACCACCCAGGACAACTCCAAGCCCCGAATATGCCTCCACATCCCATCTCTTGCTCCCATTCCCCGCGCCCAGCAGCCACCATGGCCACTTTTTCCACACCAATGCCACATTTTCTCGATTAATAATCACAATAGTTCATGAATAGAATATCATTAAATCCACTCTAACCCTTACTGTATTCCTCCTTCCTGTGGACCTTGGCTTGGTTGTGTCCATTCCACATCTATGTCAAGAGGGGGCTTAGATTCCACATGGATACTGGATGCAATCCTCCTGCTTTCAGTTGTAGGCACTCTAGGCTCCATGGTGTGGTGGTTGACATTCTTCAACTCCATGTTAGCTGAGTGGGGTAAGTTCAATAAATCAGAGTGTAGGAGCTGAAGTCTGTTGAGGCTCAGGGCCTGGCTATCATATCGTCAGTCCAGAGATTCAAAGCCCCTAGATATATCTTAAACCCCAGCACCAACTACAATTCCAGTAAAGTAGCATGAAAGGCTTGTGAAAAGAGATCATATCTGAGTCCAGCTCCATCACGCAGAAACACCAACTCCAAAGAAGGGCCAAATGACACGACAGTGGACTCCATCTGCCATGACCATACAACCTGTGGGTCTCTTTAGCCCTCAAAAGAACCAATACATAGGGTTGTATCTACTTTATCTGTCTCTGAGACTCTGCTCTGGTGTGCATAAGGGCAATCCTTCTGACAACCTCCAGACTCTTTTTTAAAGACTCATAGCCATATGAACTCATTTGTCCTTTCCATTTCCCCCTTACTTTAGGTCAAACAGCATTTTTAACTCCTGTTATTACATGTAGACAGGGATATTCTGCTGGTCCGTGTCGAACCTTTAATTCATGGTCCTTTTCTAGTTACATCATCAGCTGGTACTTCGTAGTGATCCCTCGGTGCCAGGGAGGCTCATCCCTGGGTGTCATGTCCCATGCTGGGGGGAAGGCACTGCATTTACATGCTGAGTTTGGCTTTGAGACTGGCCACATTTGAGTAACACGGAGGCTGTCAGGAGGGAACTCTTAGGCACAGTGCTGCTCTAGGCCTTGTTCTTATTTCAGGTGTATAGTCTCACAAACATAGTCATTAGTATCAGGGGCTCACTGTTGGATCCTCATTCCTTCCTGGTCCTTGCCATTGCACCCAGGGGACTGCCCCTGCTCCCCTAAGGACCACGGCAGAGCCCCCCCCCAAGCCAGGAACCCAGTACACCCCAGCTGTTGTTTCTAATTGTTTCGACTATGAGTATATCCAAACATTTCCATGCACCCTGGACACATGCCCTGTATAACTCCCTGTAAACCATATGTCCCCTGTCAATAACATCCAATACCGGTATTCCTCTGCTGTCATTGTTGAACCACTCTGTGATCCAAAACTTCCTGAAAAGTGAAGCCCAATATAATGCCAGGTTCCCTTAATAGTAAAAAGGAATATAGTGATGAGTTTAAAGGTTAGATATAGAATACATATTGATTTGGAAAAATTCTACATCCTATCATTTTCTTTTCTTTTTTCCTAATTATTGAGCTTCTCTTCACAAGAGCCATAGATCACAGTAATTCATATATACAATATACAGTACTCCCACATATCCACTATAAAACCTTTTCCCTTGCACAATGATAATCTTTTAACTTATTCATATCATATTTACTGAAACTGATGTACAGATATTGAGACAATAGCTTTCAAACAAGGTAACATTTGTGTTTACATTGTGGTTTATACTTTAGGCTATACAGTTTTCTAAATTTTTAGTTATCCTATGTTTTACATTATGGTTTACATTATTAGTCTGTAATCCCCTATATGTTTTGGTGTAATATTACATGTTTTATATCCATCCTTGTGTACTCTTGTGAAACACTTCTATTGCCCTCACAGTTACGTTGGTTCCATCTATTCAATATCTATTTCCCCCTCCCCTTGGGGCACACAGTGACAGTCAATATTCATTTCTTGAGGACCTATGTTCAGAGATATTTGCAACAGTGTTGAGGGCTTGACTTGCTCAACTGCCCTCATGCCCTGGGAGCCACCATTTCTCTTGAGAGATACAGTTCCCTCTGTTTGATGGCATTAGTCCTCCCCAAGAGGTGGGTATACCTTCACTCTCATTATATGGGTCTCTCCCCAATGATATAACCCACTCTGGCAAAATGAGCATTCAGATATTCCCTAGGAGTCTGTCCTGCATCAGATTATCCCTTTTGAGTATCTTAAACAGGTAACTTTCCTAATTACATTTTGAAAAGGTTTTCTCAGCATTATACTCTCAACCAACACCTGACAATCTCTTATGTTTTTATGTTGCCCTACCCTCCCTCCAATTTTTGGGCAATATTACCCATCCGCCCATCCTTAGCCCCCCTCAAATCCGCAAAGACCCACCCAAAGGTAACCCTATGCCCCCATTTTATCCCTTCTTTCTACACACACTTACATCCAGCTTATCATAGATTTCACCCATGTAGAGATGTTAGCTTACATCCTTCCTCTACCCCCTGATTTCCTGTAAGCCTATCTTCCAGTCTCCAGGTGTCTGAGGCAGCTTGCTTATTTCATATCATTGAGGTCATGTAGTATTTGTCCTTCAATGCCTGGGTTGCTTCACTCAACATAAGGTTCTCAAGATTCATCCATGTTATCATGTGTGTTTGTAGTGTATTTGTTCTTAAAGCTAAGTAGTATTCGATTGTATGTATATACCACATTTTATTGATCCACTCATCTGTTGATGGGCATTTGGGTTGATTCCAACTTTTGGCGATAGTGAACAATGCTGCTATGAACATTGGTGTACATATATCGGTTTGTGTCCTTGTTTTCAGTTCTGCTGGGTATATACCCAGCAGTGGGATTGCTGCGTCATATGGCAAATCTATGGTAGTTTTTTGAGAAATCACCAAACTGTCCTCCAGAATGGTGGGATCCTTCTGCATTCCCACCAGCAGTGGATGAGTGTTCCCATTTCTTCACATCCTCTCCAGCATTTGTATTCTTCTGTTTTTTTCATAGCTGCCAATCTTATGGGAGTAAGATGGTATCTCATTGTAGTTTTGATTTGCATTTCCCTGATAGCTAGAGATTTGGGGCACTTTTTCATGTGCTTTTTAGCCATTTGTATTTCTTCTTTGGAGAAGTGTCTGTTTAAATCTTTTTCCCATTTTTTAAATGGGTTGTTTATCTTTTCATTTTCAAGATATAAGAGTTCTTTATATATGCAAGTTATAACTCTCTTATCGGATATATGGTTGCCAAATATTTTCTCCTATTGTGTAGGCTCCCTTTTTACTTTCTTGACAAACTCCTTTGAGGTGCAGAAGGCTTTAATTTTGAGGAAGTCCCATTTATCTATTTGTTCTTTTGCTGCTCGTGCTTTTGGTGTGATGTTCATGAAGCCATTTCCTATTACAAGGTCTTGTAGATGTTTCCCTACACTGCTTTCCAAGATCTTTATGGTCTTGGCTCTTATATTTAGGTCTTTGATCCATCTTGAGTTGATCTTTGTATAAGGTGTGAGATGGTAATCCTCTTTCATTCTTCTACATATGGATATCCAGTTCTCCAGGCACCATTTCTTGAATAGGCCATTCTCTCCCAGTTGAGAGGGTTTGGTGGCTTTATCAAATATTATATGGCTATATATATGAGGTTCTATACCAGAACTTTCAATTCAATTCCATTGGTCTGTGTGTCTCTCCTTTTGCCAATACCATGCTGCTTTCACTACTGTAGCTTTGTAGTCTGTTTTGAAGTCAGGAAGTGTGATTCCTCCTATTTCGTTTTTCTTTTTCAATATGTCTTTGGTTATTTGGGGCCTCTTTCCTTTCCAAATAAATTTCATAGTTTGTTTTTCTAGTTCCTTAAAGAAGGCTGTGTTGATTTTTATTGGAATTGCATTGAATGTGTAGATCAGTTTTGGTAGAATAGACATCTTAATAATATTTAGTCTTCCTATCCATGAACAGGGACTATTCTTCCATTTGTTTAGGTCTTCTTTGATTTCCTTGAACAGTCTTGTGTAGTTCTCGGTGTATAAGTTTTTTACATCTTTAGTTAAATTTGTTCCTAAATATTTGATTTTTTTATTTACTATTGTGAATGGTATTTGTTTCTTGATTTCCTCCTGATCTTGCTCATTATTGGTGTACAGAAATGCTACTGATTTTTGTGCATTGATCTTATAACCTGCGACTTTACTAAACTCATTTATGAGTTCTAGAAGCTTTGTTGTAGACCTCTCAGGGTTTTCTATGTATAGGATCATGTCATCTGCAAATAATGAAATTTTGACTTCTTCCTTTCCAATTTGAATGCCTTTTACATCTGGTTCTTGCCTCAGTGCTTGAGCAAGTACTTCTAAGACAATGTTAAATAGAAGGGGAGAGAGAGGGCATCCTTGTCTTGTTCCTGAATTTAGAGGGAAGGATTTTAGAATTTCTCCATTGTACATGATGTTGGGTTTTTCATATATACTCTATCATGTTCAAAAAATTTCCCTGTATTCTGATCTTTTGGAGTGTTTTTATCAAGGAAGGGTGCTGTATTTTGTCAAATGCTTTTTCTGCATCTATAGATATAATCATGTGATTTTTTTTCCTTCAATCCGTTTATATGGTGTGTTACATTGATTGATTTTCTTATGTTGAACCATCCTTGCATACCTGGAATGAATCCCACTTGGTCGTGGTGTATAATTCATTTAATGTGTTGTTGAATATGATTAGCAAGTATTTTGTTAAGTAATTTTGCATCTAGATTCATTAGAGAAATTGGTCTGTAATTTTCCTTTCTTGTGGTGTCCTTGTTTGGCTTTGGTACTAGGGTAATGATGGCATCATAGAAGGAGTTAGGCAATGTTCCTTCTGTTTCGATTTTTTGGAAGAGTTTCAGCAGGATTGGTGTTAGTTCTTTCTGGAATGTTTTGTAGAATTCACCCGTGAAGCCGTCTGGCCCTGGGCTCTTCTTAGTTGGGAGGTTTTTAATGACTGATTCTATCTCTTTACTTGTGATTGGTTTATTGAGATCATCCATTTTTCTTTTGTCAATATAGGCTGCTTATGTGTTTCTAGGAATTTGTCCATTTCCTCTGAATTGTCATTTTTGTTGGAATATAGTTTTTCAAAGTATCCTCTTATGTTAGTCTTTATTTCTGTGGGGTCAGTGGCGATATCTCCTTTCTCATTTCTTATTTTGTGTATTTGCATCTTCTCCCTTTTTTTCTTTGTTAGTCTCACTAAGGGTTTGTCAATTTTATTGATCTTCTCAAAGAACCAGCTCTTGGTTTTGTTTATCTTTTCAAGTGCTTTCTTATTTTGTATTTCATTTAGTTCTACTCTTACCTTTGTTATTTCTTTCTTTCTTCTTCTTGTGGGGTTACTTTGTTATTTTTTTACTAATTCCTCCAAATGTTCAGTTAGTTCTTCAATTTTTGCTCTTTCTTCTTTTTTGATGTATGAATTTATGGCTATAAATTTCCCTCTTAGTACTGCTTTTGCTGCATCCCATAAATTTTGGTATGTTGTGTTATCATTATCATTTGTTTCAAGGTAATCATTGATTTCTTTTCAGATTTCCTCTTTGACCCACTGTTTTTCTAAGAGTATGCTATTTAATTTCCACATCTTGGTGTGAGATCTGGGTCTCTGGTCCTTGCAGATTTCCAGCTTCACTTCACTGTGGTCAGAGATATTATTTTGTATTATTTCGATCTTCCTGAATTCATTAAGCCTTTCTTTGTGGCCTAGCATATAGTCTATCTTGGAGAATGATCCATGTGCACTTGAGAAAAATGTATATCCTGCTGTGTTTGGGTGTAATGATCTGTATATCTATTAGATCCAGCTCCTCTAATATACTGTTGAAATATTTTGTTTCTTTAGTGATTCTCTTTTGAGATGTTCTGTCCAGAGTTGATAGTGGTGTATTAAAATCCCCCACTATAATTGTAGATGCATCTATTCTTTCACTTAGTTTTTCCAGTGTTTGCCTCACTTATTTAGAGGCGCCCTTGTTAGGACCATAAATGATTATGATTGTTCATTCTTCTTGAGTGTCCCTTTCACTAATATGTAGTATCCTTCTTTGTCTGTCACAATTGTTTCACATTTAAAGTCTATTTTGTCTGATATTAATATAGCTACTCCTGCCTTTTTTTGGTTATTGTTTGCTTATAAGATTGTTTTCCAAACCTTCACTTTCAGCCTCCATGAGTCTGTGGGTCTAAGATGTGTCTCTTGTAGACAGCATATAGATGGGTCATATTTCCTTATCCAATGTCCCAGTCTGAATCTTTTGATAGGTGAATTTAATCTGTTGACATTCAGTGTTATTACTTTCAAGGAATTAGTTATGTTAGCCATATTTTGATTGGACTTGTGTTTGTCATATTTTGTTTGTTTATTTTTTCCCTTCTCTTTTTGTCTTTTTTGTTGCTCTTACACTCTCCTCCAACTCTACCTGTCCTGTTTTTTTCTTTCTTCCTGCAGAACTCCCTTTAGAATTTCTTGAAGGGGAGGTTTCTTGTTGGCA
Organism: Dasypus novemcinctus; assembly: GCF_030445035.2. Classification (NCBI taxonomy): domain Eukaryota; kingdom Metazoa; phylum Chordata; class Mammalia; order Cingulata; family Dasypodidae; genus Dasypus; species Dasypus novemcinctus. The sequence goes on from NC_080697.1 coordinate 32,615,977, forward strand.
CACTCTTTCAGTTACTGTTTATCTGTGAATATTTTGAACTCTCCATCATTTTTGAATGCTAGTTTAGCTGGATAGAGTATTCTTGGTTGGAAATTTTTTTTCTTTTAGTACCTTGACTATATATATCATACCACTGCCTTCTTGCCTCCATGGTTTCAGATGAGAAATCAGCACTTAATCTTATGGAGCTTCCCTTGTATGTGATGGTTCTCTTTTCTCTTGCTGCTTTTAGAATTTTCTCTTTGTCTTGAACATTGGATAATTTGAGAAGTATATGTCTTGGGGTAGGCCTGTTGGGGTTTATGATGATTGGGGTGTGCTGTGCTTCTTGGATATGTACATCTGTCTCTTTCATTAGATTTGGGAAGTTTTCAGCCATTATTTCCTGCAACACTCCTTCTGACCCCTTTCCCTTCTCTTCTCCTTCTGGGATGATGTTTGAGTGTATGTTTGAGTGTTTTGCATTGTCATTCAGGTCCCTAAGTCCTAGCTGGATTTTTTCTATCTTTTTATCGATCAATTCTACTACCTGTTTGATTTCCGATGTACTATCTTCCATATTGCTAATTCTCTCCTCTGCCTCTTCTAATCTGCTGCTATTTGCTGCGAGTGTATTTTTGATTTCCTGAACTGTGGTGCTCATTCCTATCATATCTGTTATCTTTTTACGTATGTCTGCAATTTCCTCTCCAAGTGTTGTCTTCATATTTTTAACCTCTTCCTTTACTTCATTAAATTTGTCTCTGGTATATGTTCTGAGATCTTTAATTATTTGTGTGAAGTTCTGCTCCCCTTTCTGGTTTTTAGTTTGTTCATTGGATTCAACCATGTTTTCCTGATTACTGGCTTGGTTTATAGTTTTTTGTTGCTGTCTGGTCATCATTTTATCTTGACAAGTTTAATCAGTTCCTTAGCTTCTTTGTCTAGTCTTGGGGATTAATTAGCTGTTGTTTTTGCATAAGTGTTATATCTTCTCTTTGTCACTTTGTTCTTCTTATTCTAATTTCTTATTCCTGGCTGAGTTCACTTTGAAGGAAAGTATTAGGGCCAGGGAAAGGCAAATGTGTAAGAAAGGAAAATGTGTAAAGTAGCATTGGTAATAAATGTTAACAGAACTACAATATGAGATCTGGGAGGATGGATATTAGATTTATGTAAGTTGTGTAGAGTTATAGCAGTAAGTAGAGTACCTATAATGAGGTAGTCAGCTGAATATGGGAGGAATATGGTATGAATTAAAAAGCTAGTGTTTTTGTGAGAGAGGGAAAGAGAAAAGAAAGGCAATAGTTTCAAGAGTGGATAAAAGACAGAAAACAAAACAAAGATATTATAAATTAAAATTAGACAATTTTGGGATCAAAGAAAGGGAGGTGGAATATAGGAGAGACAGTAGATGATGGAGAATATCAAGATGTCAGGGAAAGGGGATAGTGTAGGTAGCCAAAATCAATTCACACAGAAATGAGGCAATGGAGGATGAGGAAACCCAGCAAATGTGAGGTGTGCCCTGCAGCACCTATTGTATAATTAAGATAGAAAAAAATAAGAAGAAAATGAGGGGCAAGAGAAAAAAAAGAGAAGAAAGAAAGAAAGAAAAAGGGTGGGTGGGTAAAGAAAAGGGAAGGGAACAAGTAAGGAAAAGAAAAGAAAATATAGAACAACAACAACAGCAACAATGAAAAACCCCCAAATAAATGAAGAAAAAAAAAAAAAGACCTTGGGGGATACAATGGGAGAAAAGACTAGGAGATAATGCAATATAAACAACCAGGACAATTTAAAAAAAAAACTGCAAACATTAAGGGCTAGAACAATCAAGGACCTCAGATGGTCCTCAGGGCGTGGTGGATTCAGGGATGGAAAGTCTGTGATATTGCAGACTCAAAAGGTGTCAGTTCTGGGGTGTGGGCCACCAGGGTTTAGGGGACACAGACCTGGCAACCTCAGATGTGGTTAACAGGGAGTCTGGGAGCACCGCAGTGCAACACAGCCTTCAGGGATCCCCATAGCTGGGTGCCAGCCCTATGGGGGAGGTCACATCCGCAAACTCTGACCTATGTGTCAGAAACCCGCAATTCCCCCTCTCACTAGGGTCTCTTCTGTGGCTGTATCACCAGTTCGACTTCAGAGCACCTCCTGCGCTGCAAGCCCCCAAAACAGCCAGCTGGGGCCCCTCTACACTGCAGCCAATTTAAGGATGCTGCAGATCAGCAGCCAGGCCCAGGGGGCGGGGCTCCAGCCAGAAGCGCTATTATTCATGTCAGAAATAAAAAATTCCCCGCCTCACAAAATACTGCATCTGTCTCACCAAATCTCTTTCCAAAGGCCTCCTTCCCTGCAAGCCCCTGAATAGCCCGCTCAGGCCTTATGAATTCCCCAGCACCGCAGAGCCTCCAGGAATCGCCGCCGCAGTGCCGGTGCTGCGGTACCACCTGCCCCAGGGGGGAGTGTCCTGCATGTAGCCCCTAACTCCATCTAAGAGAGCCTCAATTTTATCTTTTACACAAATCTTCTCTGTTACCTTCCCACCAAATCGATGTCCAGACACCTCCTACCCTGCAAAATCCCGAAACAGCCTGTTCCTGAAGAATTTCTCATGCTGCCCAGCCACTTTTTTGCTGGAGAGACTATAAGGTGCACTTACTCAGCCACCATCTTGCCTCTTTCCTGTCTGTGTCTCTTTTTGTTGCATCATCTTGCTACCTCAAGTCTCCATGTGTGCCATACCACACCTGGGCAGGTTAAACTTTCTTTCACAGTGGGCGGCTCTCCTTATGGGGTGCACTCTTTGTGCATGGGGCTCCCCTATGTGGAGGACACCCCTTCATGGCACGGCACACCTTATGCACATCAGCACTGCACATGGGCCAGCTCCACATGGGGCAAGGAGGCCCTGGGTTTGAACTGTGGTCCTCCCATGTGGCAGGTAGATGCTCTATCCATTGAGCCAAGTCCACTTCGCTCACCTTCCTCTTTTTGTCAATATTGACCTTCCTCCCCTGGAAGGCAGGGAGATTGCATTCATCATAAAAAGGCCCACAGCCATTGCCACACCCATCACCCCTCAGCCCCTGTCCCCTGCAACATGGTGGGTTCAACATGAACAGGGCAGCCCAGAACAGGGATGGACCCAGGCAGGCTTCTGGGCTCCAGGAGTCAGGGCTGGGAGTGGACACTGAGAGAACTTCCAGTCCCAGCCTCTGACAACCATGGAGAGCTGGTCCCTTGGACCAGCCTCTATCTACTCATCTGTAGGAAGGCTTTGAGAGTCTCAGCTGTACTTACTGCTGAGAGCTCAGGGCTCAGGTAGGGGTCTGTCTACCCAAGCCTCAGGGTCCCTTTCCCACCCTGCCCTGGCCCCTATGCCCAGTCACATCCAGGTACTCCGGCATGACATGGCCCAACAGCAAAAGTTGATTGAGGAATGTTCTCAGGCAAGGGACCATGCCCTGGAGGTCACCCTGTGGCATTGGGTGGTTTCAGAGGAGCACAGGTTCTCAGGTGTCCCCAAGACCTCACCCTGAAAACTCCTCAGTCTCAGAGTCCTGGGACCACCCAGCCTTCCTATAAGACAGTCTAGGACACATAGTTCTAAGCCATTATGCTCCCCTCACACCCTCCAAACTCCCTAGCAGTCACTTCCCAGCACTGGCTTTTCTTTTTTGTTTTTTTAAATATTTTATTTATTTATTTATTTTTCTCCCCTCCCCTCCAAACCATTGTCTGCTCTCTGTGTCCATTTGCTGTGTGTTCTTCTGTATCCACTTGCATTCTTGTCAGTGGCACCAGGAATCTGTGTCTCTTTTTTTGTTATGTCATCTTGCTGTGTCAGCAATCCATGTGTGTGGCACCACTCCTGGGCTGGCTGCACTTTTTTTGTGTGGGGCAGCTCTCCTTGCAGGGTGCACTTTTTGTGCATAGGGCCCCCTATGCAGGGAACACCCCTATGTGGCACAGCACTCCTTGTGCGCATCAGCACTGCATGTGGGCCAGCTCACCACATGGGTCATGAGGCCCTGGGTTTGAACCCTGGACCTCCCATGTGGCAGATGGAAGCTCTGTCAGTTGAGCCAAATATGATTCCCTGGCTTTTCTTTAGTCACCATGTCTGCCCCCCTCCACCCTGAGTCAGCTCTTCAAGGCTCTTGCTCTAGCTGGCTGCAAGGAGACCCCCAAGATTCTCATGGCTCACTGCCCTAAAAGTCAGGAGAGGGGACATTGAAGGGAGGCTTTCCAGGCTCACTGGCCAGGAGGGATGGGTTTGAGGAGGGTCCCCATCCTGACTTGGAAGCTACCCCACACTGACCCTCCTGGCTTCAGGCACACTTACCCTCTCTTGCTGCTGCTGCTGCTGCTGCTTCTGGACTGTTTCAGGGTTCATCTCCAAGATGGCAAACATAGAGATTGCCTTCTGCCAGGGTTGAAGATGAGGTCAGTGAGGCCCTCCATCCCTAACTTTTGTTCCTTGGGTCTTGGACACCTGGGTATAGTGGGCAGGTGGAAATCTGCTGCCACCTCATGCCTGATGTCCCCTGAATGACTGTGCAAGTGCACTGTTCTCCTGAGCCTGTTTGTTCATCTGTGCTGTGAGAACATAATTTGCCCTCCTCTCCAACAGGACTCTAGAGGGCTCCATTTTGCATGCTAGCAGCACAGATGCTCTGGCCTTCTTGCTCTTCCCCTCAGAGACATGGGACTGCTCAGCAATGTTTCTTTTCTCCCTGGACCTTCATCACCTCACTGTGAAAGTGACACCCCTGGATGGGCATGCTACCATTCAACATGAAGACAAGAGGTCCAAGAGGGTGTCAACTTGTACCCATTCACTAAGGATGTCAGAGGACAAGTTGCTCCCTCTCTGTTGGAGGTCTGAGCTGATATCACCCCACCACCCACCACCACCAACTGGTGAATGGTTCTCCAGGCCTTTTAGTGGGGGTGGGCTCATGTTATCCTAGCTTTGGAGCTTGAGGATAGGGTGTCTCTGGAGGCCTAGTTGAGCAGTTCCTACCTTCCCCAGCCCACTGGACAGAAGATCCCAAAGCCATTCCAAAGATGCCCCTCCCCAGGTATCCACACAGGATATTGTGCCTGCACATGATTTCCTGCATTCACTCAGGAATGGATCTTCACAGTGCCAGGTCTGAATGTCCAGGTAGGATGGGGGCTGCCAGGAGTACTGAACATTGGAGTTTTCCTTCCTCTTTTATGTGGAAGTTTCTAGTTAGGTCAGGAAGGAGTCACCATAGTTTCCCATCTCCCAAATATTTCTCATAACTCTCTGGCACATGTCATTCATAATAAGGCACAGTTATAAGTCCCTCCCATATGGATGGAGACTTCTCATCCTGCCAGTTTATTATCTTCTCCTGGAACATCCCAGCCACCTCCACTGCATCCAAGAACCATAGCCTACCACCCTACAATTGCCCCCTCCACCTGCCCATGAACCAAACTTATCCCTCTTCATCTTAATTCAGAATACAGCAGACTAAATGTTTTCAAAGAAACTGTCAGTGAAAAACTAACCACCCCACCTCCTGACCTCTGACACCAACCCTCCTCTTTACCTTGATGAGCAGCTCACTGCCCTGTGAGTAGTTGTGCTCCTTTGAGTAAATCTCAGAGGCAGAAAGAGGCAGAAGCTGTCCCTGGAGGAGGGCAAGAAAGAAGGAGAAATGTGGGAGTGAGTGGGAGAGTGTAAGGGCTAATCCACTTTATTTTAGCCAACTCAGACCCAGAATGCCTGAGTGGGTGGTATTGAAACTGGGTATCTCTCAGCACTGCAGGAGAGTGCAGACTGAGCTCTCATGTCTCACAATGGGGACCCCCTACCCCCTTTTCATAATCAGCTGGTTTTTAAGCATGTAGATTTCAATTGGACAGAGTGAGTTGCTGAGAAGCAAACACTTAACATGCTCCCATTTGGCTCAACTCTGTAAGGGACAGAGGAGGGAAGCAGTGCCGAGGCAGAACTGCTGACCTCAGGTGACATGGAGTCCTAGAGCCCCACCCTGCCTGGCCCTGCCCAGGAGCCACTGCCTCCCTTGCCCAACCTGGTATCCCCTAGAGAGAGGCCTGCCCACCTAGAAACTTCCTCCCATGTCTTCAATAGATGGAGAATTGAGTACCTTTGGAGACCATAACTGACAGCATAGAAAGAGGAGTTATTCTTGAGGATTCAGCACTCCTGGAAAGGGACAAAGATTTGCTATGAGCAGTGGTCTGAGTGCCCCCTGCTCCAACCTCAGCACCTTCAGCTGATACGTCCCTCTTGGATGAGACAGGCAGTAAGAGAGACCCTTAGGCTCACCATGGACACAGCGAGTGGCTCCCAAACCCAACCTGAAGTAGTAGCTTCAGGAATTGAGTTAGAAAGGGAGGATAGCATCAGGCTGTGCTACAGGCCATGGAGGGTTGTAGTCCTGAGAGCCAATAAGAAGGCAGAGGGCTTTCAGAACTCCAGAGAGGTCTCTTCAGTGTGTTCTGGCCACCTCGATCCAGTGCTCCACCACTCTGGCCTTCTTGTTCTGGTTCCTGAGGTGGGTGGAGATAACTCAGTTAACCACATTGTTAAACTGGGTGATGGTGGCATGAACAGTGGGTGCCATTTGTTCCTTACACTTTTTGTTATGCTGGGACCAGACAGAGCCCTGATAGTAATAGGGCACAACCTTATTGAACAGATCCTTGGGAGGAGGGGATGTCATCCAGCCCCACCTACCCAGCTCAGATCCCAGAGGCCCTAAGGACCCAGTCCAGAGTCCTGTGTTCTCAGCTGGTCTCAGCAGGCTGAGGACAGGGTGTCCTTTCTGTTACATGATGGGACAATACCCTCTAGAGTCCCCAGCTCCAAGGCTAGCATGGAAGAGTGAGCTCCCTGAGGAGTCTCAGGCCTCACAGACCCAGATGGCACCATCCCCCTCCTAATTATACCTCCTGGCACTGTGTATGGTGAGGTGCACAGTCCCTGTGGGGACCAGAGGCTTTGGGTGCCTGCCTAAGGATCCAGTGCATGTCAGGATCTTAGTATTGATGCAGTGGAGACCCCCAGCACAGAGTGGGACACCCATGGAGCTGGCTGCACCTCAGTGAGCTCCCTTCAACCCCCCACATACAAGACCCCTCAGGTTTTCTATTTCTTTGCTCTCACATCATCTTCCCAGTCAGTGCGTGTGGCAAGGGTGGTTACTGTCCTATATCTGCTCTACAGAGGGGTGAAGTTCAGGCTTGGATGTAATAAACTTGCCCAGGTTGAAATGCTGGGGGTGGAACCAGGGTTTGGACCAGGATAGATTCTGATTCAGTAGATGGTAAGTTGTGCAGCAGGTTCTGGGGGGAAGAGCAACCCTGCCCCACCTTGCCAAGCCCAGATGCTTACCACACCCATTTGTGTCAACTGCTCAGCACCAGCTCCAGAGGGAAAGCCAAGAGGTTAGGCTTCTCACTCATCCCATTCTCCAAGGTCTCAGTCCAGGGGCAGGAAGGCTCTGGTGGTGTGGCCTGCCCTGGTGCTGAGTTGAGATCTGGCAGTGGCTCTGCTGGTGATGCCAAACTTGCCTCCCACTTGAGATCCATTGCTGCTGATGCTGAGTTAAGAGGACCTCCAATGTAGTTGGCGCTGGGGTTTAGTGTATACCCAGGGGACCTGAATCTCTGGACTGACCATGTGATAGCCAGGACCTGAACCTCAACAGACTTGCAACTCCTACACTCTGGTTTATGGGACTTACCCCGTTCAGCTAACATGGAGGTGAAGAAGGTCAACGACCACACCAGGGAGCCAAGAGTGCCTACAACCAAAAGCAGGAGAATTGCATCCAGCATCCATGTGGAATCTAAGCCCCCTCTTGATATAGATGTAGAGTGGACACAACCATTCCAAGGTCCACAGGATGGAGGAATAGAGTATGGATTAGAGTGGACTTACTGATATTCTATTCGTGAACTATTGTGATTAGTAATCGAAGAAAATGTGGCATTGGTGTGGAGAAAGTGGCCATGGTGGCTGCTGGGGGTAGGGAGTAGGAGGAAGAGATGGGATGTGGGGGTGTTTTAGGGGCTTGGAGTTGTCCAGGGTGGTGCTGTGGGGACAGTTACCAGACATTGTATGTCCTCCCATGGCCCACTGGGTAGACTGTGGGAGAGTGTGGGCTATGATGTGGACCATTGACCATGAGGTGCAGCAGTGCTCAGAGACATATTCATCAAGTGCAATGAATGTCTCATGATGATGGAGGAGGATGTTATGGGAGAGAAGTGGGGTGAGGGGGTGGGGGGTATAAGGGGACCTCATATTTTTTTAATGTAACATTTAAAAAATAAATAAAGAAAAGAAAAAGAGGACCTCCAGACTTGGGACTATTGCTAACAGTGTAGATGACACTGGAGGTAGTGGTGGGACTACCTCTAGCTCAGGCACTGGTGACAAACATGGTGATGTGGCATCCTCCAGCCTGGTCACAATTGTGACATCTAGCAATGGAGCTGGCTCTACCTTCTGAGTGGGCATTAGCGCTACCTCCATAGGTGGCAGTGGAGGTGACACCAAACCTTCTTCAAGCTCTTTAGCCTGTTCTTCTGTTGGGAAGTAACAGTCTCTGCCTCCAGAATAGGCAGTGATGATATATGCAGAGTTGGCAATGTAGGTGGAGTTGGACTTGCCTCTGGCTCCAGAACTGGTGCATCTGATGGTAATATGGGTGATTCCAGTTCTGGAACTTGTGCTATTGACTGTGATGTAGCTGTCTCCAGCTCCTGAGCAGGTGCTCCAGCTGATGAAGTAGGATGGTCTAGCTGCAAGTCATGCATGGGCCACAACTCTGTGGGTGACAGTTGTGTTGGTGATAGAGACACCTTCAGTTCAGTAGCTGGTGCAACAACAGGTACTGCATCAGGCTCTATTTCCAGACAAAGCACTGGTGCAAATTTGTGGCTGGGAGTAGAGGCAGAGATGAAGCGAGTCCGGGCTCTGGAAATGCCCCTGTATCTGCTGCAAGTGGTGGATTTGGCACTAGAGTTTGCACTGGAGGCATTTGCAGCCTGTAACTGGCACATGACCGGTAGAAGAGGAAGATTCCACACCATGAATGGCTCCAAGATTCTTTCAAATACAGAGAAGATCCCGCCACCTCGAGGGGAAGATCTAGCCCCAAAAAAGTGTTTCCAAACTATAGACTCGAAGGTGACTTGTTGGCGCTCCTCTTTGTCCTGGCCCAGGGGCGACCTCTAGTATTTCCTGCCTGTGTGTCCAGTTCTGGCCCCTGCCCCACAAGCTCATGTGCTGCCACCCCAAGGCATCCTATTCTTTGGCTCTGTCTCAGTGGGCTCTGAGTGGTTCACTTGTGAAATCACAACTATGGCAATTGCTCCAGGGCAGAGCCAGGTAGATGCCCCTGGGTGTAGGACACCAGCAGCTTGAGGCAGGGCAAGTCTGATGGTTGTAGGAAATCTTGAGGGTACTAGTCCATCCAGGTGCCCAGCAGGGAGGAGAGGGTGCTGAGGGCAGGAGGGGGACCGCAGAGTCAGACACGGGCCTTTCCTTCCACACTGCCCCAGGGGCCCTTCCACTGGAACATCAAGTCCATAAGGACAGGAAGGGTTTTGGTCTGGTCTTTTCATACCCATGCACTGGTACACAGTAGTAGCTTCACCAAATATGTGAGTGATGAGGGGACAAGGTATTTCCTCCTCCCCCAGGACCTCATGACCCCACCCAGTAACCTCTGCCCTGAGCAGCTGCCTCATCTTCTGCCATGTGTCATGTGTGTCTCTTCTTCCCACTGACACTGCCCTCCCAAATGACAGGGTGCAGCCAGGGCATAGCAGGCAGGACTGAGGTCCATGGCAGACTTGGAGCCAGTTGCTCACCACCTCCTATCCTGCAGCTGCACAAGATGGTGTTTGGGGGCCTTGGAGAGTGATGGGGCTGTGATGGGGAAGGGTCCTCTGCAGCCAGTGCCCCAGGACCCTGCCCATAGCCTCCTTTGACTCCTTTCCAAGTCATCCCTCCAGGGGCATCATAGAAAGTGTGGGGCCCAGAGTACAACCCAGCTCTACCCTGTCACCTACCCCCCAAATCTCCACACTCATCTTTGGGGAGGAGATCCCCTCCCTTTCCCACCAAGTGCACTCACTTTCTCATTCAAGGCATCTGCCATGCCTAGCACTGTCACGGAGGCTACGTCCATATCAAGGAGACATGAGCATGTCACAGCTGACTCTGTGTACCCGGTTTAAGGTGATGCCTGTTGCTGCTTGAGGTACCCACTTAAATGAAACCCAGAAGGGCAGGGACTTGCATCTGCTTTGTTTACTACATGAAGCTATGTGCCTAAGGAAATGTCTTTACCTAGTAGACACTTGATGTATACTTGGTGAAAGAGAGCTGTGACACCTTGTCAGACATTGGGTGAGCCTGGACCCCTCTGACAGCCTACACTGATCCCTGCTATGACCACACCAAGGCCAGAGGCCTGACAAGGACCTCAAACCTCCATAGAAATGAAAAAACTGGGGTAAATAAGGGGGTGAGGCTGAGAGCCTCTTCACTGGGAAGAGGAAAATCCTGATGAGAAAAACCCTTCCCTTCCATCTGCCCTGCCCAGGGAGCCAGGCTTGGGGAAGCACTTTCCATGGATTCTCCCACTTAGTCCTTACAATCAACCTTGGAGGTGGGTCCTCTGGCCACCCCCATTCCCAAGAAGGAAACTGAGGTCAGTGTGTGTAATGACATTTCTGAGATATGAGCAAGTTGGCAGTAGAGCAGTCAATTGACCAGGGATGGGGCAGGCACTCGCCTTTAGAACAACAGGTGCAGGACCTGCTCGGTGGTGGTGAACAGCCGGTGTGTGCTGAGGAAGGTATTGACATACACAAGGTCACCCTCCTGGAAGGCGGGCACCAGGTTCTCCACCAGGTGCTCCCAAGGGCAGGCCTTGATCATCTGCTCCATGCAGTGCTCCTCCCTCATGTGGGCCCAGACATTCATCCTCTAGGGTGGGAAGAGGAGGCACATGTGCTCAGGGGCAGAGCTGGGGACCCCCAGGTGGGGCAGGGGCTCTGGGAAGACCTGCTGCACCTAAACCCTCAGCTCCTTGAGGCCCAGGGGACATACATGCTTCTAGCAGAGAGAGGTTCTGGCCTCCATATTAATGTGAAGGTGAGGAAGTAATAGAAAGATGAGACCCTAGACCTGGCAAAGAGCAGATGCCTGGTGTGTCCCTGAGGGGTTAACACCTCTACAGGGCTGAGGATCTGAACAGATGCCTCAGGGACCAGCAGACCTTCCTGGTCAGTAAACGACTTCCTCCACTGCTCATGGGGCCAAAACCACACCATGATGCCATTTGCCACCCTGAACCCCGATCAAGAAAATGAAGGAAAATGCAAAGAGACAGTTCCATCAGATTGTAGGGATGCTGCTGCCCACACAGACAGCTGCTGGTAGTGAAACTGCTCTAGCCTTAGTGGAGGTTCTCTGACCCTTGCTGGTGAAAAGGATGTCAGCATGTCCTCTGCCCAGTCAGCTCTTTCCTCAGAGCCTCTACTGGGGGTGGGAGGGATCAATGCTTGGCACCTGCATGAAGTGCTCGGGGCAGCAGTGCTGACAGGGCTACAGGAAAGGAATTTTCCAGGTCCAGCAGCACTTTGAAGGCTGAATCGCTGCTCTAAGCTTCCTCCCTTCGGAAATATTGGGCAGCCGAGTCAGGCCTCAACTCCTGATCTGCGAAGGCCAAGGGGATGGTTATGGGAGATGGCAAGAACCCTCCTAAGAAGAAGAGAATTGTGACTTGGAGCAGGTATGGAAGGACAGTCATGAAGACTGCTGCCCAGGGACATGGGACCAGGGAGTGGAAACAGAAGTACAGCAGCAAAGTGCACACAGATCTGATGTGAGCCACCCTGAAGGGACACCTCTGCTAAAGCCTCTTCTCTGAAATTCTCAAAAATTTGAGGTGACCTTCCCCCTGGTCCATGGAAAGGCAGTGTGTTGGGAGTTTGTGGGGACACAGGTTCCTCAGGAAGTAGGATATTGAGCTACACAGGTGAGAAATCCCTGGGAGAGAAAGTAGGGGAGTGCCGCGGTGGGTACAGAGCCTGGGGTGCTCCCCAAGAGCTGTTTCATACCCCTATCACCCTGCTCTGACCTGGAACCAGTGCTATCTGGGCCAGGGCCTCGATGGACATAGATGTTGTAGATGAGCCCCTCCTCCAGCTGCTCACCCACCACCTGCACAAAGATCTGCAAACACAGTGCCTGGCCTCTGTGCCAAGAGGAATCATCGAGTGGCCTGCCTGCTCCACAAGGGAACCTGCACTTTGCTAGAGCCTGGACCCAGATCAAGACCAGAGGGTGTCTGTCTTCACCTCCAACCCCATTCAAGAAGAGATGACAGCTTGGGGGCTCAGGATTAACACTGGTACACATGGGTACCCCTCCCAAGACACAGCTTCCCCCCCTTCCAACCATGGCCTGGCAGGTGACAGAGAAGGTCCTACCTGGCTCCCATCCCTGACAGCCTGCTCCTTCCCAGGGTGGGCTCCCTGCTCATGCTTCCCCCATACTGGGAGGTGGATGGGATGTGGGACAGCTGAGGCAGGGGCTCAGTAGTGGCAGGTGCTCAGTTGGCTGGCCCTGGGTCATCCCATGGTACCATTGGGGACATCCTGGCTGATGTCCTGCAGCTTTGTGGCTGAGACCTGAGCCAATGTTGAAAACCATGGAAAGGGGATTCATTCATAGTTTCGTTGAGGCCGGAGTCTCAGGATCGGTGAACACAACAGGAAAACATGCTATTCTCTCAAGCACCTCCTGCCAATTGACCTGGGAGGGGGCTGCCTCTGGAATCTGTGTGCCTGGTTACCATGGTTCCATGCTCTGTTGAGGTCTGTCACCAAGGAAGTGAGGTCATCTCCATGGGTTCCTTTACCTGGGCCTCCTCAACAGTAAGATCTCCATGAAAGTCCCTCTGCCTGGCTGACTGTCCTCCTCTCCTATATAATCTCATCAAATGGACACAGTTCTACTTACCTGTCCCTGCCCACAGCTTCCTGGGAAGGCCTGTGTGTAGCTCAGGTTCCACTAGGAGGAGACCCCGCTGAGGTCAGACCCAACTCCTCCTTCTTTTCAGTTTTGTGACACCAGAGTAATCACTAAGGTCTCCCCAGTCTCCTCCCCAATGCAGTGGGAATCATTCTACCATCTGCTTCTTGAGGTAAGCATCGAGTCAATGTGTGGCAAACACTGCAAAACCCCAGTCTTATTTCACCTGTAGCTATAACACAACATAGACATGGAATAAACAGGAAGGTGATGGATGTAACATTGAATACAACCCCAAACAGCACAGGCCAGACCTGTGTGATCTCTGGAAACCTACTGCACTCCTGGATTGCTGTCTCAGTCTGTATCATGATGAGGTTGAAATGAGATGAAAGTCAGACATTGTTGCTGGGCCACAAATCCTTCCAGAGGCTTCCCATTGTATTCAGGGTCAGAGGCAAGTGCCTCCTCTCCACCTGTGTGCTGGGCTGCCTGTGCCCTGCTTCCTGCTCCCCTGCTTCCTGGTAAAAGCAGCCTTGGAAATTCCCCCTTGGAGTGAGTCCTGGCCTAGGGACTCATTGCTACACAAAATGAATAAATGTCAGGATGTCCCCCTGAGACCTACACAAAATGCTTTTCTGTCTCCACCACTCTCCTGAGTGAACTCTCCCTCTCTGGATCACCGTCCCAATGTGAATCCTGCTGATCAACACAGCAGAGATGGGAAGCAGCTGCTCCCCCAGGTGAGCCTCAGGTGAGCCTCTGCCCACAGCAGCCACCTTCCTGACCTTCTCTCTGGCCAAGTTCCCTCTGCCTCCACCTCTTCCCCTGCTGTGTCTTCTCCCAGGCACCCTCTTCCTACATGTGTGCAGGGCTGGCTCCTCTCATCATTCTGGTCACAGTGTGTCAACTCAATGTGTCCCCCTGGTCCTCCCACCGGGTAGTGCCATAGTCCTCCGCCCAGCACCCTACTTAGCTTCCTCTATACCACTTGCTCTGTCCTTGCACTTGTGTTTGCCCTCATGCTTTTTCCACCTCCCCTTCCAGATAAAGAGCTCCTGATGGGTGGGGCCACAGGGATACTTTTCACTCCACACCCAGGACCTAATGCAAAGCTTGGTGCAGGGTGAGTGCTTGGGGCACAGTTGCTGAATGAATAACTGAGATGATCTCGGAGGCCCTTTACTAGCCTTTGCCCAGCTCAGATTGTGGAGATGGCTGCTAACAATAGGAGGTGCATGTTATGTCTGGGGCAGGCTGATGGCCAGAAAGTCTTCTAGATGATGTTTCCTGTATCCAGAGGCTGTAACAGGCACAGTGGGTACAGCTGGTGACCTGCCTGCCTGCCCCCTGCTGACCAGCATGAGCACTGAAGTTCCTGGCAGGATATCTACAGAAGTGAGCACACAATTTGCTTGAATGTCCTCAAGGCAGAGGCTCTGCTAGGCCCCTGGAAGAGCAGTGGGACATTGTAGGAGGGCCAGGGTAAATGGACAGTTCCCTGAGTCTGTGGATCCCTAGTGGGTTGCCCACTATAAACACCTCAATAGACAGAGGAGGAGACTGAGGACTCCCTCCTGAAGCCACTTCTTCTCTATGGAGGGGTTCATCCAAGTTCCAGAAGCCCAGAGCCCCTCTGACCCCAGGCCTGCCAATTCAAGGCTGTCCTGGGGATGGCACCCATCATGCAGGTCCCTGGATCCTTGGGGATCCCCTTAACCATCAACCTGGTATCTCTCCCCATCCCCATGTATGCTCAGGCATAAGAAGAATGTGAGGCACTGCTCAACAGCAGAGCTGCCTCCAATGTCTTCCTCAGTTACCCCTGCTCACCCCCCTGGTGTCCACTCCTCCTCAGACCCCAACCCCATCGTCCACTTCTGTGATGTCACATGTGTGCTGGACCATGCAGGGATGTCAAAAGGAAAATTGTGTGATAAGGGAAAAGCCTGAGCAGTGGACCAGTCTTCAAGGGGTCCTCATTCTGAAAGCAAACCAGGGGGCAGGGTGGCACCCTGGCCTAGAAGGAGTTGCCCTAAAATATCCTTAGTGCCCTACATACCTCAGAGGCCCTGGGCCATTCCTTCATGACTTTGGACCTCAGTTTCCACTTGGTACCTGACTGGTTGGATGTGAAAGTATCTAAGAATGTGTGTGATATTTAGGCTATTGTGTCAACTCAGACAGGTAATTGTGCCCAGTTGTTTGGTCAAGCAAGCATTGGGTTAACCGTAATACGAGGGAATTTATGGACTTTAGTCACCATTGACTTTACTGCAGTGGTAAATCATAGATAGCTAGTTATAAGTACACCAATCAGGGAGATTGCCATCAGCAATGAGTGATGCTTAACCCAATCAGTTGAATGCTTAAAAAGGGGAAGTGATTCCAGCATTGGGAGAGAACTTTCCAGTCATCTTTGGACAGCCAATATCTCCTAGAATTCATCAGTAACCTTCACTAGACTCATTGCAGCCCATGGTTGTAGCCTGCCTACAGAACCTGGACTTGTGCATCCCCAAGGCTGCATGAGAGACTTATAGAATTGCATATTATTGACAGATATCTCTTGTTGATTCAGTTTCCCTAGAGAACCCTGACAAATACAGCTTGGTACTGGGAGTGGTTCTTGAGGAAGAGTCTTAAACAAGGGGTGTCTGAGGTAGTTCTGGGAGTTTTGCAGTTGTCTCTCACCCTAATTGGACTCAAGGGTACTGATGACTCCTTTTCCAATAACGAAGAGGCTGCTAACAGTCCATGGCATTAGTTGGCAACCGAGATACACAAAATATCATCATTGGATTCCCCTACTTCTGCACTTATAAAAAGCAAGGATTTGGGTGAGAGTGTTTTCAACCCCTTAACAGAGTTTTGTGGAGTCAAACGGTATAATGATGTTGAAAGGCTCCTTCTAGATAATCTGGATACTGTTACCAAAGAAAGAGATGAGTTAAAGCTTCAAATTCAAAACTTAAATGCCTCATGAATGATGGGAAAGTTTCTATGTGTGTTCTGAAAGAAACTCTTGTCTCTGCCTGGAATATCTAAGAACCAGACTCAGACTCTTATCGTATGAGTAGTGGAGTTACAAAGGAAAGTAAAGTCTCAACCCCGCAGTGTTTCTGTAGTTAAAGTGAAGGCACTGATTGGAAAAGAGTGGAATCCAGAGAATTGGGATGGAGACATGTGGTATGATGAAACTGATGGAGACATTGGAACCCTGAATTCTGCAGAGACTTTACCAGATAAGTCTGCCATGGCCTGCCCTGTCTGGACCACACCTTGCCATCCTTGTATCATCCAGCCTCCAGCCTGCCCCAGGGAGTCTGAAACAACTTCCAGTCCTGAGGTGGGTACCAGCCAAACTGAAGCCTGCCCTGCCCAGCCTCCTGCCTGCCCCAGGGAGTCTGGACCTCCTCCCAACCCTGAGGCACATATCAGCCAAACTCCAGCTTGCACTGCTGAGCCTCCAGTCTGCCCTGAGGAAACTGCCTTCCAACCCCTGCCTGAAGGTATTAATCCTGTCTCACCAGAAGAAAATGCAAGGGAATGCCCTGAGGTCAGTAGTTTGCAAGGCAATTCTAATCCTTCTACTTACCCACCCCCACCACCTCTCTTGTCTTTGAGACCTAATACTAGACTAAAATCACAACAAGCCGGCAAAGGTGAAATCCAAAGTATGACCCGTGAGGAAGTAAGGTATACTCAGAAAGAACTGCATGAGTTTTCCAACTTATATAGACAGAAATCAGGGGAATTTGTGTGGGAATGGATACTAAGGGTATGGGATAATGGTGGAAGGAATATAAAGTTGGATGAGGCTGAATTTTTTTATATGGGCCCACTAAGCAGAAATTTTGGATTCAACACTGTAGCTCAAGGGGTTAGAAAGGGCTTTAACAGTTTGTTTAGGTGGTTGATTGAAACATGGGCCAAGAGATGGCCTAGCATGTCTAAGGTTGAGATGCCCAATTTGCCCTGGTACACAGTAGAAGAGGGAATTCAA
This sequence comes from Dasypus novemcinctus, assembly GCF_030445035.2. Taxonomy (NCBI): domain Eukaryota; kingdom Metazoa; phylum Chordata; class Mammalia; order Cingulata; family Dasypodidae; genus Dasypus; species Dasypus novemcinctus. The sequence goes on from NC_080697.1 coordinate 32,633,028, forward strand.
AGGCTTAGGGAGATTGTAATGCTAGAATGGATCTACCATTTGAGAGCTGCCCACCCACCCCAGGAATGTCCGAGGACACACCTTTAACCAGGACTGTGAGGAATAAATTTGTAAGACTAACTCCATCTTCCCTGAAGAGCTCTGTGTTTGCTCTTCTGTGCAGTCCAGATATTACTATACAGAGGCTGTGATGGAATTAGAATCCTTAAACATTATGGGGATGAACAGATGTCAGTCTGGTAAAATCAAGCATCTGCAGTTAATCGCCAAAGTCAAGGTGGGCTTGGCTACCACAATGAAAGGCAGATTCAAAAAAAGCACTCAAAATAGTCTGAGTCATGTAGAGTTTTGGTGTTAGCTAATACATCATGGGGTACCTAGCAGTGAAATAGATGGGCAGTCAACTAAATTTCTTCTGGACCTGTATTAACATAAGAGTTCTAGGTGGAGTGAATGAAACCCTAACTCAAATTACAGATGCAGAGAATCATGGCCCCTTAATCAATTCCCAGACTTGAGACTGTTTACAGACACAGAGTCCCATGAATGAGGAGGAAGCCAGGTCTCCTTGGGGAAGGATCCTGTTAAACTGCCCAAATTAATACTGTTAATCTTCCTCTCACCTTTCCCCAAGGAAATCCATGACCTTTTACCAGAGTAACTGTGCATTGGGGAAAAGGAAATGATCAGACATTTTGGGGATTATTAGACACTGACTCAGAAGTGACATTAATTACAGGAGAACCAAAATGTCACTGTGGTCCACCAATCAGAGTAGAGGCTTATGGAGGTCAGGTTAATGGAGTTTTAGCTCAGATCCATCTTACAGTTGGTCCAGTGGGTCCCCAGACCCATTCTGTGGTTATTTCCCCAGTTCCAGAATGCATAATTGGAATAGACATACTCAGTAACTGGTAGAATTCCCACATTGGATCCCTGACTTGTGGAATGAGGGCTGTTATGATTGGAAAGGCCAAGTGGAAGTCACTAGAACTGCCCCTACCTAGCAAAATAGTAAACCAAAAGCAGTACTGGATTGCTGGAAGGATTACAGAAATTGGTGCTACCATCAAGGATTTGAAGGATGCAGGGGTGATGATTCCTACCACATCCCCATTCAACAATGCTATTTGGCCTTTACAGAAAACAGATGGATCTTAGAGGATGACAATAGATTATTATAAACTCTACCAGGTGGTGACTCCAATTGCAGCCATTTTCCCAGATATGGTATCATTGCTTGAGCAAATCAACATGTTTCCTGGTATCTGATATGCAGCTGTTGATTCGGTGAATGCTTTTTTCTCAATTGTTGTTAGTAAGGACCACCAGAAACAGTTTGCTTTCAGCTGGCAAGACCAGCAGTATACCTTCATTTTCCTGCCTCAGAGGTATATCAACTCCCCAGCTTTATGCCATAATATTGTCTTTAGGGAACTTGATCATCTCTTCCTTCCACAAAACATCACACTGGTCCATTATATTTATGACATCATGTTGATAGCACCTAGTGTGCAAGAAGTAGAAAGGACTCTAGACTTTCTAGTAAGGCATTTGTGTGAGAGGATAGGAGATAAATCCAACCAAAATACAAGGTCCTTCCACCTCAGGGAAATTTCTAGGTGTCCAGTGGTGTGGGGCATGTTGAGATATCCCTTCTAAAGTGAAGGATAAGCAGTTGCATCTGCCTTCTCCAACAACCAAAAAGGCACAACGCTTAGTTGGTCTCTTTGGATTTTGGAGACAACACATTCCTCATTTGGGTATGACCAGAAAAGCTGCTAGTTTTGATTGGATGGTTCTGGGAATGCTTTCCAAATCTCTTTTCTTTTCAATGCCTCACAGTCATGCAGTCACTCAACAAATCTTTATGGAGTACCTTCTGAGTGTCCAGCACCATGGGACAGGGGTCAGGCCATTTGTGCTCTGTTTGTGCTGACAGCTGGGGAATGGTAGAGTTGGGCATAACAATATGGTAAATGCTAAAACAGAGACAAGAGGAAGGTATGATGGGAACATGGAAAGTCACCCAATCCAGAGCAGACACATCAAGGAAGGCTTCTTCAGTAGTTGACAGCACAGTGACACACTGGGAATTGTGCATGTGGTGAGACGGGCATGGGGCAATGAGCATCCTGACTGGTGGGCAGCAAGAGCACAGGTGTGCTGGGCCAGGCCCCTTAGGCCACATATTTTAGTTTGCCAAAGGGATGTTGATGCAAAGAAGCAGAAATGGGTTGGCATTTGATAGGAGACTTATTTGGGGTAAAAGCCTACAAGACCATGACCAGTCCAACTTGAGGCACCGTAATAGGTGCTTTCTCACCAAAGTCAGTTGCCACATGGGTAGCAAGAAGGCCACCCATCTCTGCTGACATCTCACATCTCTGCCCTTCTGCAGCTGTAGGCAAACCTGGCAGATGGTTTATCTCTTACTGGGCATCCTCACTCAGTCTCACCATGGTAGAAACAAGTATGACAGCGTAATTTTCCTGAGTCTTTCTGTGTATCTTTCTATGTGTTTCCATTTGCATCAGACCAAACAAGAAGGCAGGGAATAAACCTGAGTCATAACCCAATCAAAAGGCCTGAAGCAATCTTATCAAGTAATCTAATCAAAGGACCCTCAACTGAACTTATTTTTTTAAAGATTTACTTATTTTATTTATTTCTCTCCCCTTCCACCCCCCCCCCCAGTTGTCTTCTCTCTGTGTCCATTTGCTGTGTGTTCTTCTGTGTCTGCTTGCATTCTTGTCAGTGGCACCAGGAAACTCTGTCTCTTTTTGTTGCATCATCTTGCTGTGTCAGCTCTCTGTATGTGTGGTACCACTCCTGGGTAGGCTGCACTTTTTTCACATGGAACAGCTCTCCATACAGGGTGCATTCCTCATGTGTGGGGCTCCCCTACACAGGGGATACCCCTGTGAGGCAGGGCACTCCTTGCATGCATCGGCACTGCATGTTGGCCTGCGGTCACCCCTCGGGCTGAAGTGTGGTTTGCTGGCCTGGCGGGGGAGCAGCCGCGGCAGGCCAAGCCGCTGCCCCCATAATAGGGTGGCTGGTCGGACTCACTGCCACCCCTGAAGGAAGCTCGGCATGGGCGCAGAGTGCCCTCGGGTCTCCCCTTCTCGGCAGCCATGCTTCCGCGGCCGCCCCTCCTCCCGGATGGCGCCACCCGATGCCTGTGGGGCAGCACCCTTCTTCTTCTTTCTCCCTGCGCAGGCGCAGGGCGGAAAATTCCAGTCTGCCCTTTTCCCCTCCCCCGACAGCAGCAGCAGCCAGGCGTGGGCGGGAAACTCAAGTCTGCCCTCCACCCCAGCAACAGCAGCCACCAATCCCTAAACCCTGCCCCTTCCCCCAGCAACAGCGACAGCCAATCCCTAACCACCACCCCTCCCCCGTCCAGTACCGCCCACTGACCTTTCGCCGGCAACCAATCAGAACAGGGCGTGGCTTCGACCAATCAGCCTTCCCCAGCCCCTATAAAACTGTTGCCTCTCCCTCAGTAAAGTGGACTTGCGTGTTTACCTTGTCTCCGCGGTAGTTCTTCTGCCGTGCGCCCTCCAGTCCTGAGAGCCCCCGACAAGGGCCTGGCCTCCCTTGTCCCCAGTTCGTCGCCTGCTTCTCCGGGCGACCCCTTCGTCGCCGGCTTCGCCGGGCGACCCCGTCAGCCGAACCGCGCAACCCCTTGTGAGACCGATCCCTCGTCTGCTGCCGGACCGACCCCTCTTCCCAAGTGGGACCGACCCTTCGTCCCAAGCGGGACCGACCCCTTGTCCAGAGCTGGACCGACCCCTCGTCCGCAGCCAGACCCCACCTCTACCGACCGAGCAAGCCGCCGCAGCTGGCGCCCAACGTGGGGCAAGGCAACTCCACCACAGCCTCACTCCATAACCTGGCGGCCCCCCCCCCTCCTCTCTTCTCACCTTGAGACTTCTCTCGTGCAACATTGCTGCTACCTGAGCCTTGGCTACCTCATACGATCCACGGCGGTCTGGGAGAATCGCTGGATGGCTTTCTCCTTCCATGTCGGGGGCTTATACCGACCCGCTATGATTAAGAGGAGCCTTGAATTTCTCGGGAGCATGCGCTTGCACGTCTGAAGTAATCCTACCACAGCCCTACCCCCTCCTCTCTTCTCACCTTGGGACTTCTCTCGTGCAACATTGCTGCTACCTGAGCCTTGGCTACCTCATACAATCCACGGCGGTCTGGGAGAATCGCTGGATGGCTTTCTCCTTCCGTGTCGGGGGCTTATACCGACCCGCTATGATTAAGAGGAGCCTTGGATTTCTCGGGAGCACGCGCTTGCACGTCTGAAGTAACCCTACCACAGCCCTACGCCCTCCTCTTTTCTCACCCCTATCTTTTCACTCTGCATTGCTGCTCCTGAACCTTGGTGACCTCATATGATCCACGGCGGTCTGGGAGAATCGCTGGATGGCTTTCTCCTTCCACGTCGGGGGCTTATACCGACCTGCTATGATTAAGAGGTGCCAATAAAACTCTCAGGAGCGCGTGCCTGAGCACCTCCACCCCTGCCTTCACCTCTGCCTCCTCCCCTCCGTGCTTGCTCCCCTTTGCCTTGCTCCACTGCTCGTCGTCCCGCCCTCCCCTCGTCGGGGCCTTCCTTTGGCCCGTGACCACCATCGGAGTCCCACCGGCTCCGACCCCTCGTCTCACCGCGCACCTCGGCTCCCATCACCGCGCTCTCAAGGTAAGGGCCCCTTTTCTTATCGGCTCCAAAAGGCCATTAGCGATGGGTAACATCCTATCTGCTAAGCAAGCCCCACAAGTTCGGGCCCTCACCGGTCTCCTAGACACTCACCGGTGTAAGATCTCTCTGAAACAACCCCAAGTCTTCTGTAACCGCGGCCCCCCATGCCGCCATCGCTCTCAAGCAGCTCCAGCCCCACTAAACAGCCCGCAACCCACTTTCCCCAGCCCACGGCCTGCTTTCTAGCATCTAATAACGTTTCTGCTTTTGCCTCCCCATACTTCTGCGGAGCTTCCTCCTGTCTCGACCTCACTCCTCTTCTCAGCCATCCAAAGCGTCCTTTCTCGTCCCCCGCCCCCCTCCTTTTTTGCTTGAACCCCCATTGCGTTGCAGATTGGGCCGCCCCATGTCGGCCCGCCCCGTTAACATCGGCCTCTCTCGCGCCCGTGGAGACTTTGACCTTCCTGTTGTCCTCGCCTACATCTCCACCACTCCTGACGCTGCCGCCACCACCACCGCTGGTGCCCTGACGCGACTTGTCCTCACAGCTGCGATCCTCCAGACCATCACACAGTCTGCCTCTACCGCTCTTCGCCGCCAAGAAGAGATCAACTACCTGTAACGCGCTGTCATTCGGGACTTTTAACAACAGATAGACCTTATAGCCATCGAGATCAACGAGAATTGGACATTGGCCACCCTTGCTTGCAACGGCAAGATACCGCCCCCCAAATTGTACATTTGTATCCCCGTCATACTCACCTCCCTCTTCAGCTCCGCTTCCCTCATTGCTTACTGCCTCTTGGGCCTCAGCTACTTGTTGCTGCTGCCATCCTGGCCCTTATTTGAAAAGAAGGGGGAAATGCGGTCACCCCTCGGGCTGAAGTGTGGTTTGCTGGCCTGGCGGGGGAGCGGCCGCGGCAGGCCAAGCCGCTGCCCCCATAATAGGGTGGCTGGTCGGACTCACTGCCACCCCTGAAGGAAGCTCGGCATGGGCGCAGAGTGCCCTCGGGTCTCCCCTTCTCGGCAGCCATGCTTCCGCGGCCGCCCCTCCTCCCGGATGGTGCCACCCGATGCCTGTGGGGCAGCACCCTTCTTCTTCTTTCTCCCTGCGCAGGCGCAGGGCGGAAAATTCCAGTCTGCCCTTTTCCCCTCCCCCGACAGCAGCAGCAGCCAGGCGTGGGCGGGAAACTCAAGTCTGCCCTCCACCCCAGCAACAGCAGCCACCAATCCCTAAACCCTGCCCCTTCCCCCAGCAACAGCGACAGCCAATCCCTAACCACCACCCCTCCCCCATCCAGTACCGCCCACTGACCTTTCGCTGGCAACCAATCAGAACAGGGCGTGGCTTCGACCAATCAGCCTTCCCCAGCCCCTATAAAACTGTTGCCTCTCCCTCAGTAAAGTGGACTTGCATGTTTACCTTGTCTCCGCGGTAGTTCTTCTGCCGTGCGCCCTCCAGTCCTGAGAGCCCCCGACAAGGGCCTGGCCTCCCTTGTCCCCAGTTCGTCGCCTGCTTCTCCGGGCGACCCCTTCATTGCCGGCTTCGCCGGGCGACCCCGTCAGCCGAACCGCGCAACCCCTTGTGAGACCGATCCCTCGTCTGCTGCCGGACCGACCCCTCTTCCCAAGTGGGACCGACCCTTCGTCCCAAGCGGGACCGACCCCTCGTCCAGAGCTGGACCGACCCCTCGTCCGCAGCCAGACCCCACCTCTACCGACCGAGCAAGCCGCCGCATTGGCCAACTCACCACATGAGTCAGGAGGCCCTGGGTTTGAACCCTGGACCTCCCATGTGGTAGGTGGATGCTCTATCTGTTGAGCCAAATCCGCTTCCCTCAACTGAATTTAATACAATCCAAAGGTGTGATAACACCCATAATAACAGATTAGTTTAAAAACATAATCTTTCTCATTTTGGGATTCATAAAATAATTTCAAGTTGTCAAATCATAGGTGATGTTGGACTGAAATGTGAGGGGAAGGAGGCCTTGACCATTAAGGTTGGATCTGAAGATTAAGATGCAGTGGCCCATGGCAAATGGGACTGCTGGCATCTGTACATGTCATTCATTAAGGTGGTAGCTCCCAAATGTTAACGCTTCAGTGCCCACAAAACTTTGATCTCTTCTGACAATTGTATTTATAGAAACTTCAGACCTGGTGCTCTTGGTGCAGGCCTGAGATATCCCACCTGAGATTCTCCCCCAAGAGCACTTGTTGGCTTAAATTCCACAACTTTATTGGTTCACAGGTTTGGAGACTAGAAATCCCAAATCAGGGGAGTGGATGTGGCTCAAGTGGTTGAGTGCCTGCTTCTCACAGGAGAAGTCCCAGATTCAGTTTCTGGTGCCTCCTAAAAACAAAAACAAAAAAACAAAAAAGAAAAGAAATCCCAAATCAAAGTATTGGGAGCACTTGTTGTTTTCTTCCACAGTCTATAATAGTCTTCTGTGGTTTGTACATTCATTTCTGTCTTCATCATATGACACTCTCTCCTCTCCATCACATGACAATCTCTCTCTAACTCTCTCTCTCTCTCTCTCTGATTTCTCCTGGTTTCTGGCATCTGGCTCTATGTCCAACTTCCTTTGTCTATTATGACTTCAGCCATATGGATTAAGGCCCACCCTGATTCAAGTTGACCTCATTTAAACAGGATTTTTAAAGATCCTACTCACAAATGATTCCACACCTTAACTATTAATAGCTCCATGATTTGATCCTTGACAGATGCTTGCAACAGGAAAATGCAGTCATACAAAATGGCTTTAAAAAAATTGCTTGTACTCTCTTTGGGTTACCAAGAAGCCTGCTCAAAACTTTGTGAGTAAAAGGATTTCAAACTTACCTGTTTTGATTTTTGTCCATGAGTAAAAACCACAGATTCCCAGTTTTCACCCCATACTTCTCAAAGCAGTTTATCAATGGCTTGAGTCCTGACACCTGTCATTTTAAACTGGCATGTTCTAGGGCACCAGGGGACTGATCAGGACACCCTCTGTTAGGACATACAAGGCCTTGTGTCCTTCTGGCCCCAGCTCTCTGTTCCAGCCCTACCAAGGCAAATGGTGGAAAAGGGCAGCTGATGTGTGATTATAGGGAAGATGAGGAGGAGGAGGATGAAGAGGAAGGAAAGGTTCTCAAGCCTTTGGACAGGAGTGAGAAAAGGATAGATATGGAGATTCTGGATTATGTGTGACCGGTCCCTGGGGTCAAGACTGGGGTCTCCTGACCAGGTGAGTTTCATGCCCGGATCCAATGAAGAACTCAGGGCAAGACATGCCACCCTCTCCTGGTGTCAGTACAGTAGCACCAATAGCTCTTGGAGGGCCTTCACTGAATAGCTGGGATTTCAGCCATGGGTACAGCTGAGTCTGGCCCTGGCTGTGACATGATGCTTGATGCTGCCCTCCTACCCTTGGTGGATAGGGGCATTCTTCAAAGGAAGTATACCCTGCATTAGGGCATCCACAAGCCAGGCCAAGGTTCTGGAGGCAGAACCAGGTCCCACCTTCATTCTCTGGATGAAACCAGGGAAATTTCAAGTTGAAGTTGCTGCAGCTAGGAAAGGGGCTGGACTTCATTTGGTCCCTACCTCATGTGACAGGGATGCTATGAGTAGACTGGCCCATGGTCCTAGATGGTCAAAGACTGACCTTGGTTTAAGTACCATCTATTTGGGGTTGCTTTGGTAAAAAATAATGCTCAGCAGGAATTATCCTCCTTTAGTCAGTTTTCCCAGATTCTTGATGTCTCAGTGGATTTGTTGGTGCTAGAGGAGAGTTTTCTGTTGCCTTGGGGCATAGGGCTCTTGTGGAACTGACATTTGAGTGTCCATTCATTACTTCATTGCTCATAATTGAAAATGCTTTGATTGTTGACAGCAGGTCTGATGCCCTCTCCTCAGTTGAGTGGGGTGAGAGCAGCAAGTTTCCCAAAGCTCTGATTCCAAGGAAACAGCAGATCTTGAGTTCATCTCTCACTTTTAAATAGAGAATTTCCTAAAGGTTCCCTGTGAGCTGGAGCTGGAGAGGGAAGAAAAGAACCACCTGTTTCTAGGAGAATCCTGGCCCTGGAATCTTCCCAGACAGTAATCCACCAGATAAGTGCTCTGAGGCTCCTTGGCTCCTGGCCCTAGGACAACCTCTGGTGGTTTTCGCCTGTGTAGCAAACCAAATGGGTATGGTTTAGCCCTGGGTTGGAGGCTGTAACCCAACTTTACCCTCTGGACTCTGCCCACCCCTGAGCCCTAGGCCAATCCACCCCTCTCTCTGGGTCTCAGTTTGCCAATTTTATACTAAATAGTTGGACACAGAAGTGTGTAAGTATGCTCTCAGAGAGGACATGCCATGTTGCCTCCATAGGGTTGGGTGTGGGTATGGGGCTGGTACCCTTTCACCCCCACCCAGAGAGGTGCCAGACAGGGCGCTCATCTAGGAAACTACCTTCAACCTCAGGCTTGGCCACTCCTCCCCGGCCCAGGGCAATCTTCCTGCTCCCAACTGGTGACCTGCTGCTAGGCTCTAGGCAGGGCCTCCACTCCCCACTAATACCAGTGTCAGGGCTCATTGCACCATCCTGCTGCCTGGCAGCCACCACCACAGATGCTATTTCCTTTGTTAGTGCAATGCCATGCTGCTGAACACTCCTGCCTTGCTGCCAGATACCACTCATGCTCTGTTGCTCAGGTGGGAGTGGCCAGGGAGAGTATCTCACAAGTCCAAGCTCCTCCCAGCTACCAACAGGTGTGAGCAGCAGGCTCCAGGGCACTGCTCCTGCTGCAGGATCTGGAAGCACATACACCATGGCCTGTCACTAACTAGGTCAGCAAGGTGAATTAGCATGCAAGACAGTTATGCCTGATGGTTGCTGCATATGGCATTTGACGGTTCCTGTGAGCAGAGCTGTAGATGTGTCACACGTGTGAGCTTGACTTACCATGGACACATGTGTGACACGTCTACAGCTCTGCTCACAGGAACCATCAAATGCCATATGCTGCTGAGACCAACTCAGCAATAGGTTGGCCCAAAGGGTGGGTGATGCAGAACTTAAGAAATAAAAGAACAGAAAGAAAGACACAAGAGAGGAAATAAAGATGGGACCAGGAGATTCGCAGCTTCTGGAACTGAGAGCCTCCACATTGTATTTATTAGAAACTACCAAGCAGCTGTACACTATCAGAACTGCAACATCTATGATAAAAGGGAACAGGTACAACATCTTCAATAATAAGGAACAGGCCATATGAAGTTCAAATTCGTCCTCATGCAAACAATTTTCATACTGACCAGACAGTGTTTTGTCTAGTCAAGGCCCAGTGTTCCTAAATCTGCATTTCTTATCTGCATTATGGAAACATTTCAACTTCAAGCCAGTTTCCCACATTCAAATTTTCGTTTTTGCAAAGCAATGAAGTCAGATTTGGTGATTTCTTGCTGCTTCATACCTAAATGGCTTGTTGCATGCATCTGAGGAATGAATTATTTTTCTTCTCAGCTTTTCTGATTTAGGGGCAGGCTTTAGGCCATGAAAACAAATGGATGAACACAGGGCTGAATATGGAAAGAGAAATTGTTAGAAGTGTAAAACGATAAAGAATAATTATTGAAATGTTGTTTGTGGCTGTCCCATATACGAATGGACTCTAAACTGAAAGGAATTTTCCTTAGTGTTACTTGAGTTAGCCCATTACCTAATATTGGGAAGGCCATCCCCATTCCATGCAAAATAATGGAATGTTTTGCATAAGTTGTAATAATAGTAGTAAGATTATGTTTACACACCTTCCATCTCAGTGCTTCATTAATAGAACAGGTCTCATCTGTACTGCAATTCTGAACTGCTTACCCCTTAGGGGTCCAGTCAGTTACAATTCCCTAGAAACCATTAATTAGCAATACACTACTAGACCCTCGACAATTTTCCCAATAAAGGTGCTCACTTTGTAAGTCCCCTACAAGATATCTATCTATGGGTTTGTCTGGAGGATTAAGGCCTGCATTGTTATAATGTTCATATTTAAAACTCAACATATAAGGGCAGCTTGATGAATCCTAGGGTCCCATTAAAATTAGGGCCTTCTTCTTGCAGCTGTAATGGCAAGTGGGAGTCTTCTGGCCCAAGGACCCAGGAAGAATCATTGGCATAAGTCTGAGGAGGGGTTTCCATTCAAGATACAGAATGAAATAAAGGGGGGCTAGGAACACATGCCCATTAAGTATAATTAGTTTCAGCACTCGCTACAGCAAAGCACACATGGTTGCTGTTATTATGGCTAACATAGCTACCAGCAAGTTAGGAGCAGTAACCGGCAATTCCTCCTTTTCCAACTGTTATTTAACTTCCTGAGTCAAATGTTTAATTTGCCCCCAGGTGGGAGGTATAGCTGCTCTGACCTTTAGAGGGGACCTAGCCATGTAGTCTTCAGCATCAGTCTCTCCATCTGCATGACTGGAGGTTCTTGGTCCCACAGGAACTTTCATCATCTTTTGGCATTCATGATATGGTTTTATTTGATGAGCTGGTGAACACACAGTATGTTCTCCATCTCCTGGGGAAATACAAGTGAACCCTCTTTCCCAAGGTAACAGCTTTCCCATCAACCATTCATTGGTCAGTGGATGATTCCACCAAATTAAAGATTTTTCAGACAGAGTTTGGGTTTGAGTTTTCAAATTATTTTGGAAATGCCTTTCAGCTGCTGACCCTCCCAGGTTGGTTCCACAGTTAAGAAAATTGAGAATGAATAGTGCTTTACTTAATTGCACCTGCAGTATCTCCTTGTCTCCCCTTTTTTGTTTTTGTATCATGAATTTAAGGGTTTCATTTGCTTACTTGACAATAGCTTGCCCTTGGGGGCTATAAGGAAATCCTGTAATATGTGAAATACCCCAGGCATCTAGAAATCTTTTGAGGGAGACACTGGTATAAGCAGGGGCATTATCTGTTTTCAGAGACTGAGGAAGTCCCATTTCAGCAAAGCAAGCTAACAAATGCTGTCTTACATGTTGAGCAGTTTCTCCAGTCTGAGCTATAGCCCAAATGAATCCTGAACAATTATCGACAGAGACATGAACATAACATAATTTTCCAAAGGAGGAGACATGACTTACATTCATTTGCCACAGTGAGTTAGCAGTTAAACCATGGGGATTTGCCCCAGGTTCTGATTGCTTTCAGTTATTAAGAATTTGACAGGATGGACAAGTTTGAACAATGTCCTTAGTTTGTGTCCATGTTACAGGAAAATGAGCTCTTAGGGCAGCTGCATTTAAATGAGTTAAATTAAGAAAGTTAATAGCTTCTTGTAAAATATGAGTAACTAATTTATCAGCAATATTATTATTATATTATTGCCTCACACCAATGGTCCCGGTAAATTTGAATGTGATCAAATGTGAGTGATAAAAAATGGTATTTTTCTATTCCTAATTATCTGTTGAAGCCTGTGAAAAATCCTATAAAGAAACTGGTCTCAATTGGGTTTGATAAGAGCTTTTTCAATCAACTGAGTAACCTGGATGATATATGCCAAATCCAAAAGGATGTTTGTGGACTCTGGTATGTCCTGCGAAGCAGTAAGCACTGCTATTAATTCAGCCTACTGAGCCAAAAATCCAGGAGTAAAAATTGTCTTAGTTTTATACCCAGTATACCCAGCTGAACCATTTCCAGACCCATCAGAAAAAATTGTAGGGGCATCAAGTATTGGTTGAGACTTAGTTTTGTTAGGTAAAATCCATTGAGTGTATTTAATGAATTATAGTATATGATTTTTAGGGTAATGGTTACCTATTTGTCCAATATAATCAACAATGGCTATTTGCCATTGTAAATGATTTTGTAGGCAAGGCTCAACTTCCTTGTGTAAAAGTGAGAGAATGATATGAGAAGTGTTGTGTCCATGAAGGACATGAGTGCACTCATGACCTTTAAGTATAATCTGGGCCATAGGTCCACATAAGTAGATAACATTTGGACAACAGCATTAGGTAAAAATATCCATTCTACAGTATGATGTTATTGCATAAGAATCCCCATGGGAGAGTGTAAGGAGGGAAAAATAAGTAATTGCGGTGGCTGTTCTGGATTAATGTGTTCAACTTGGGTAATCAGAATTTTCTTTTCCATGAGTTTTAATTCTTGTTCTGCTTCTTTTGTTAAAACTTAGGTGCTATTTAATTGAGGAGCCCTTCATAATAAGGAAAAAAGATTAGACAACTGATATGTGGAGATGCCCACTCTGGGCCTCAGCCAATTTATATCTCCTAATAATTTTTGTAAATCATTCAAATTTTTAATAGAATCCCTATGAATCTGGAACCTTCTGAGGTTTAACTGTAATTTTATCAATAGCTCCAAAGTAAAAAAAAAAAAAGCTCCAAAGTAAGAAATGGGAGTGACTTTTTGAATTTTCTCAGGGTAAGCTTTAATTCTGAGGCAATTAAGCTCTTTTCTAAGACCTGATATGCTAAAACTAGAGTCTGGGAAGAGGGAGCAGCACACGATATATCATCCATGTAATGTATAATGTAACAAGAAGGAAAAGCCAATTTGACTGGATTTAAGTCTCTAGCTAAAAGTTTTGACATATAGGCTATTATGTAGGGCTATTAAGCTTCCTTGAAGAAGATATTTCCACTGAAACCATTTCATATGTTTTTTTTTTTAAGATTTACTCATTTATTTCTCCCCCCCACCCCCCGCCCTGTGGTTGTCTGTTCTCCGTGTCTATTTGCTGCATTCTTTGTCCGTTTCTGTTGTCGTCAGCGGCAAGGGAATCTGTGTTGCGTCATCTTGTTGCATCAGCTCTCCGTGTGTGCAGCGCTATTCCTGGGCAGGCTGCACTTTCTTTTGCACTGGGCCACTCTCCTTACAGGGTGCACTCCTTGCGTGTGGGGCTCCCCTACGCGGCAGGGCACTCCTTGCAGGGCACTCCTTGCGCGCATCAGCACTACGCATAGGCCAGCTGCACACAGGTCAAGGAGGACCGGGGTTTGAACCGCGGACCTCCCATGTGGTAGACGGATGCCCTAACCACTGGGCCAAGTCCACCGCCCCATATGTTCTTTACTATTGAAAGAGGGCACAGAGAATGCAAATTTCTCACAGTCTTGGGGAGCCAAAGGTATTGTAAAGAAACAATCCTTTAAATTAATAACAAGTGGCCAACCACAAGGAATCCTAGATGGTGTAGGCAAACCTGTCTGCAATGCACCCATAGGTTGAATGACTGCACTAACAGCTTGGAGGTCTGTGACAGGCTTCCATTTGCCTGATTTTTTCTTAACTGGAGAGTTCCAAGGACTAAAAGATTTTTCAATATGACCTTTGTCCAATTGTTCCTTAACTAATTTATGAACTGCTTCCAATTTTTCTTGAGTTAATGGCCACTGTTCAACCCAAACCAGAGAGGTTGTAGTCCACTTAAGAGAGGTTGTAGTCCACTTAAGAGGAATAGGTTTAGAGACCTTGAATAAAAGGGTCAACTCAGACCAGCAGAATATCTCAGCCTGCATGTTGGATCAAGTGTTAAAAACTGCTTTTTGAACTTGAATAAAAGGTGGAAATGGCAAAGACAAATGAGTTGATATGGCTAAGAGTCTTCCAAAAAAGAGTTAGGAGGTCATCAGAGGGGTTGCGCTTACACACACCTCAGCAGGACCCCAGAAAAAGTCAAAGTAGATACAACCCTAGATACTGGTTCTCCTGAAGGCTACAGAGATCCACAGGGTATTTGGTCATGGCAGATGGATTTGGAGTTCTGTGCCGTGACAGAGGGGCCTGCTTTGGAATTTGTGCTCCTGAGTGTGATGGAGCTGGACTCAGATGTGACTTTTCTAAACATGCCTCTTCTGTCACTTTTACTGAACCTGTGGTTGGTGCTAGGGATGGTCCATACTCAGGAGACTTGAATCTCTGGACTGTCAATGTACCAGCTAGGCCTTGACACTCAGCAGAATGGCGACTCCTACTCTCTGGTTCATTGGTTTTACCCAGGTCAGCAAACAAGGAGGTGAAGATGGTCAACCACCCACCAGGGAATCAAGAGTGCCTACAACTGCAAGCAGAGGAATTACATCCATCATCTACATGGAATCTAAGCCTCCTCTTGATCTAGAGGTGGAGAGGTCATCACCATCCCAGGGTCCACAGAATGAAGTAATAAAATATGAACTAGAGTGGACTTACTGATATTCTACTATAAAACTACTGTGACAAGTAATAGAAGAAATTTTAGCACTGAGGTGGAGAAAGTGGCCACAGCAGTTGCTGAGGGCAGGGAGAGGAAAGAAGAGATATGATGTGGGGACATTTTGGGGATTTTGAGTTGTTCTAAATGATATGGCAGGTCAGATGCTGGACTTTATATATCCTGCCATAACCCACTGAATGTACTGGGGGAGAGTGTGAACTACAGTGTAAATTATTATATATATAGTGCTGCAGTGCCCTAAAATGTGTTCATCAAGTGTGATGGGTGTGCCACAATGATGGGGAAGGTTGTTGGTGTAGGAGGAGTGGGGTGGGGGGTATGTGGAAATCTCTTATATTTTTTAATGTAACATTTTTTATGTGATGTATATATCTTCAAAAAAAGATAAAAGATCATTTATAAAAATGATGTGGGGGTGGGGAGTGGGTTATATGGGAAAAAAAGAAAGAAAGAAAAGAAAAGAAAAGGAATAGGTTTGGGTGGTCCAAGGAGGCTAGACTGAACAATGGCCTCTATAGAAAAGGCAAATATCCTAATCCCTCACAATTACCGTGAGCTGGGGGGCGGGGGGAAGAGAGGGGAGGGCTATTGGCACAACAATTCCCTGGTGGTGTTTACCCAATATTAACCCTGAAACATGTCCTTGTTTCCTTATTAATTAATGACTTTGTTTACTACATAGGCCTATCTTGGGAATATAGATTTCAGCTTGCCACTGTGCTAATAGACCATGTCCCCAAAGATTAATAGGTAATTCTGCAACATTTGGCTGCAGGGTGGCAGGTTGCCCATCAGGTCCCAGGCAATGAAAAATTTGTTTTAAACCTCTGGGAGTGCCAAGTCCCACAACAGAAATAAATGCATCTTGTAATGACCAAGTAGAGGGCCAATGGTTGGAACTAATGATAGAAACATCAGCTTCAGTATCAATAAGCCCTTTAAACTCTTTGTTCTGAATAATTATTTCACAGACAGGATGAGATTCTAAAATTTTTTTAGTTAAGAATACATCTGGGGAAACGAACTTGGCCCAGCGGTTAGGGCGTCCATCTACCACATGGGAGTTCTGCGGTTCAAACCCCGGGCCTCCTTGACCCGTGTGGAGCTGGCTCATGTGCTGTGCTGATGCGCGCAAGGAGTGCCGTGCCACGCAGGGGTGTCCCCTGCATAGGGGAGCCCCACGCACAAGGAGTGCGCCCCGTAAGGAGAGCCGCCCAGCGCGAAAGAAAGTGCAGCCTGCCCAGGAATGGCACTGCCCACACTTCCTGTGCTGCTGACGACAACAGAAGTGGACAAAGAAACAAGACGCAGCAAATAGACACAGAGAACAGACAACCAGGGGAGAGGGGGGAATTAAATAAATAAATAAATCTTTTTTTTAAAAAAAATGAATACATCTGTCATTCATGTACTCCCAAAACCATTCTTCCCTTGGATGTTCTTACTAGCTCTATAGAAACATTAAGGGAGCAGCAATAATAATTGAGTTGTACGATCTCCAATATCAACTTTCCAAGGAACTGAGGTGGACCTGATAGCTTGAATTTCTCCTTAACAGTCACAGTCAATTACTCCTGTATGCACTCTAACTCCCTGTGAAGTAAGACTGCTTCCCCCAAGGAGAAATGCAACCATGCCAATTGGTAAAGATCCCTTTATTCCCATTTTTACATGGATGGGGGTGTCTCCTGGAAGCAAAATAATAGGTTCTGCTATAGGGATATCTTTGGCTGCACTTCCTGCTGTGGCGGGGGATAAGTCCAGGGCACTGCAGAGTATTGGGAAATCCTGGGATTGCTCTACTGAACTGGGAAAGCCCCCTTTTGGAGCCGTGGCCAGGAGCAGGCCCCATTGGAAGTTTCCTAACAAGGGGGTGCCATTCTTAAGATATTTAGACCGACATAGGCTAGACCAATGGTTTCCTTTACGACAGCAGGGACACAGCTCAGGTCATTTCCAAGCAGAAATATTCTATCCAAGTGGTGTGTTTTTCCCTCATACCTTTTCTGACAATCTTTTCTCATGTGACCAATTTTTCAAATTAAAACATTTTCCAGAAAACCTCTTATTGATTTTCATCCCTACCATAGCCTGAGCCATCATTGTAGCATGGTGGCCCTCCATCCCTACATTCTGGCACAATTTAATATGTCCAGGCAAGTCCACTTTACCTTTTATAATTCCTATAGTTTCATAAGCCATTAGCTGCAAAATAGTATCAGCAGCCTCTAAGTTATTAACCTGTTTTTTGATAGCCTCTTGTAATCAGGCAATAAAGCCCTTGTAACATTTTTTGAAATGACATTGGAGGCTGCCCTTTAACCTCAATTTTTTCTCAGGCTCTTAAGCAACAGTGAAGAGCCTGTGCAATGGCTTGATTATCAGTTGTTAAATGCTGATCTACCTCTGCCCAATTCCCCACCCCCACTAACTGAACCAAGGAAATGGGGATATTATGGGCTCAATTATGAGCAGCTTGAGTCTCTACATGATATGTCCACCAGGTTTTGAATTGTAAAAACTCTCCAGACCTTAGGGTGATGCATACTAATGTGGACCAGTCAGCTGGAATCAGCCTAAAGCCTTCAGCAAGACCTTGCACCATACCATAGGTAAAAGGAGAACTTGGGCCATATTGTTGTAATATGGCCTGTGCATGAATTCAGACTTATCTAATTCTATATTCAAGTATGCCTAGTTCCCAGAAAGCCATTTAAATGATATAGGCTCTATTGACTTTGGATATTAAGGGAGGATGCAGACTGAATGTGTATTCAAACTTACATCCAGGCAGAATATGGGCAATATGTTCATTCAAGCTTACCTGGAATGTGGGTGATAAGTTAATTCAAACCTATGTAGTACTCAAACACTTAAAACTCTAAGAAACTAATAAAGAAAGTCCTTTTTGTATAAAAGCACCATTAGACTCCCTGCTCCTACATCCTCTGCATAAAAGGGACCCAGAAATCCTATTCAGGGCTCATTTTTGGGGGGACAGAAGTCCACTGGGACCACCTGGATGTTAATAAATCTTCCTTCTCAGAAATATCTCACATCCTGGCCTTCAATACCATGGTCACCCAACTTCTCTCTGCCACAACAGTTACACTGCTGTTTTAACTCTCAAAGTTTTAAATGGGAAGGATTCATGAGTAAACTCATAAACTCCACTTGTGTTTTGAGGGTCAACTCAGGTTGCTACTCTTTCTCTTATGGTTATGGTAACCAGAAAGTCCATTTGAAGTGCCTCCAAGTCACCCTCCCTTCTAGCCTGTAAAATGCCCCATTGTAAAGCTGACAACTTTGGCTGAGTGTCTCCAGGTATGGGAAGAGGAGGAGGAGGTATCAGTGAAGGGGAAAGTGACTTTCTAAAGTCAATTAATGAAGGAGCTGAAGACAGAACAGTTTTAAATTTAGTATCATCAAAAGATTCAGTGGGAAGAACTTCATCACATTCTCTATCCTTGTTCTACTCCTCCTCATCTTCTGTTTTCAAGGGTTCCAAAACAGATTTAATAATAGTTAAAGTGGGCCAAATAGTAACAAGAAGTGGAACACCTTGTACATGTAATTTTTTTAAACTCTTTTCCTACTCTTTCCCTGTCTCCTAATTCTAAACTTCCTATTGCTGGGAGCCATGGACAGTATTTTTCTATAATCTGTAAGAGTTATAAAATATGAGGCTCACTAGCCTTGGCTCCTCCTGCTTTGAGGAGCTGTTTCAACAGACAGATGTACAGGTGATATTTTGTTGCACTGTCTCTCTGTTTCCCATCATAACCCTGCAAAAATACCCAAGAGTGTCCTTACCTACTGAGGACTTTAGAGGCCTTCCAAACCACTTGGGGCTTGGTGCCATTACACCATCTTTAGTTTCACTTGAAAAGATCCTTCTTCCCTTTGAGTTCCTGTTCAGGTGCCAGGTGCTGAGACCAGCTCAGCAATAGGTTGGCTGGAAGGGAAGGTGCTGCAGAACATAAGAAATAAAAAGACAGAAAGAAAGACACAAGAGAGGAAATAAAGATGGGACCAGGAGACTTACAGCTTCTGAAACTGAGAGCCTCAACCCTAGTTTGCACATTATATTTATTAGAAACTACCAAGCAGCTGTTTGCTATCAGAACTGCAACATCTACAATAATAGGGAACAGGTGCAACATCTACAAAAAATAGGGAACAGCCCATACAAAGTTCAAATGCCTCCTCACACAAACAGTTTTTGTGATGACCGGACAGTGTTCCATCTAGTCAAGGCCCATATTCCTAAGCCCACACTTCTTACTGGCATTATGAAAACATTTCAACCTTAAGCCAGTTTCCCATGTTTAGATTTAGGCTATTCCCACAATATGCCACCAGCTCTCCCTGAGCCTCCCACACTCCTTGGAACTTGGAGCACCTAGAATACAGCCAAGTGGGGCCGTTCTGGTGCTGGCCTTGTTGGGCATGGAGAGCATGGAAGAGCAGGGTTGAAGAGGTGGGGGTAGGGTAGCTATCACATAAATTGCCACTTCCCCCACTGCCAAGGTCCCCAGATGCCACCCACAAAGAACAGCCAATAGCAGGGAGGCAGGCAGGTGAGTCTGGGCAGAGGATATGGAAAGGCAGCCCCTCCTCTTCCTCTTCTGCCCCCCTCCCCTGTGTTTGTTGACAAAATCCCTGATGTACATGACCAGCCTGCCCACAGCTCGTGTGTGTGGATGTAAGGGAGCCCAGGGAAGTGAGCCCCACTCCCAGAGCTGAGTGAGAGTTGGGGGACAACTACTGTTGTTAGGGAGGCCCCCTGGCACTCAGTGAATTGTCCCATTTTATAGAGAGCAACCTATATCAACAGCTCAAGGTGACCAAGCCCAGTCATAACCTGGGACTCAGTCACTGTCACAGCCATTCCTACCACTCCTGCTGTTGCCCAGAGGCCTTGCCTGGGGGCTGTGCTCATTTGGCCAGGCAGGCCTCCTGAGGTCCAAGCTCTTAAGTGCCTTCTTCTCCTCTGTTCTAATCCCTAAGGGACTCTAGAGGTCAGAGTCACTATTCCATTTTGCATTCAAGGAAACTGAGCCACTGCACAATAATCTTGTCTGTCACATGACCCATCTGTGGGTTTGTCACACATAAGGGTTTGGATCCAGGTCAATCTGACCACAAAAGCCAAGCCTGAAATATGCCCCAACCTCATAAGTGAGTTCAAGTGTATGCATGGATTATAGGGAAGAACAGTGCCAGCAGGAATGACTCTCAGGTGGGTCAGGGTTTGGTGGGCTCAGAGTGGAGAACACTAAAGTGGTCACACAAGCATGCTAGAGAAAACATCTGGTTCAGATCACACAGGCAAAGGAGGGTGTCATTACTTGTTCAGAGTGAACAAGGGGACACCATGTTTTAGAACATCAGCATCCCAGAGCTGGAGGGGGCTCAGTGGACATATTGTCCATGCACCCACAAAACATCCTCCTTGAGCATCAGCCAGCTTCAGTCTGCCTGCCTTAGTACCTCCTTTGTACAGTGGAATGCTATGGTGAACCCCTGCCTCCTGCACGTGGTAGACATGCTGCCTTTTATCCAAGAGTTAGTATTTTTGGAAGCCAATAGGGTGACTTTGGCACCCACAAAGGGTTGATGGGGGGAGTGTCCAAAGGGCTTCCCTGTCCACCCAACTCACCAGATGCTATTTAACTTATTGCTGCTCTTCTTGTCCAGATTGATGGGGTGATGCAGCAACACCCCCCACTGGGTGTAGAATAGCAATGAGCAGTTGTGAAGCAAACCCCTGAGAAGGAGAGCACGTGGGTGCACCAAGAAGGAAGGGACAAAGTGGAAGTGCAAGATGAGGAAGAGATGCTGCTAGAGGCCAGGAGGAGAAGGTGTGGCTAGAGATTGAGATGACTCCTGAGATCTCCTGGAATTATAGGGAGGTCAAATTATGGGACTTTAGGGAAACGGACTTTGGCCCAGCGGTTAGGGTGTCCGTCTACCATATGGGAGGTCCGCGGTTCAAACCCCGGGCCTCCTTGACCCGTGTGGAGCTGGCCATGCGCAGTGCTGATGCGCGCAAGGAGTGCCGTGCCACGCAAGGGTGTCCCCCGCGTGGGGGAGCCCCCACGCGCAAGGAGTGCGCCCGTGAGGAAAGCTGCCCAGCGTGAAAAGAAAGTGCAGCCTGCCCAGGAATGGCACCGCCCACACTTCCTGTGCCGCTGACGACAACAGAAGCAGACAAAGAAACAAAAGCAGACAAAGAAACAAGACGCAACAAATAGACACCAAGAACAGTCAACCAGGGGAGGGGGGGAAATTAAATAAATAAATAAATCTTTAAAAAAAAAAATTATGGGACTTTAGGGGACAGTGAAATAAGCAAGACCTATGGACCTTTGCCTACATCTGAGTGTCTTCTAAAGCTTTGTTCTGGAGCTGGGACTCCTTGGCCCTTTTAGTGGCTGGAGAGAGTGAATGCTGGCACCAAGAAGGGCAGGGTCAATCGAGCAAGAGCAGTTCCAGAGAAGTGGCAAATAGTCACTGCATTCCCTGGCCTCAGGGCATGCTGGGATGAGGCTCCTGTTCATTTCCTCCATGTTAGAGCTGTAGGATGCAGCCAATTGTACCCTGACCTAGTTGCCTGTGTCCCTGATGCTCAGAGAGGAGACAAAAGTGTTGGGCATTGAAGTGGGAGGAGTTCCTCATACTAAGCTTGGTTTGGTGGCCTGGTGGCTGGATGGAAGGATCATCGTAACTTTGGGGCCTCTCTCACAGACATGTCTGCCACCACCCACCCTGCAACCACTGCACTCTGTGCTTTGGGGACTCTGGTGGGTGCTGCCAATCAGCAGTATCCAATTTGTCCCAGCTGTCTGAGAGATCATTCAGCATCACCCCATTTTACAGAGATGGAAACTAGGGCTCAGATTGATGAGATGACTAGCTCTAATCACAGGGCTGGACAGGTGCAGTGTTTAATAGATACAGGCAGACTGGAGCACCTGGAGCTTGGCAAGCAAAAGTGTTACTGGGTACAGACGAGAGGACAGGATTCCAATGAGGACTGGGTGGGCTTCCAGGGTGGATTAGGACAGTGACTGGGGCTTTGCTCACATGGGACCCCTCCTCACCTCCACTCCCATCCAGGTCCCTACCTCTTCTCAGAACAGGGTTCAAACAGCCCTCCTATAGGAAATTGACCTTGATGTCACCCCTAAACCCTTACTCTGCCTTGTGATGGGTCTCCCCAATCTCTGTGACTCAGGTTCTCCCCATAAATTTAGAGGAAGGAGGGTGGAGCAGGAGTGTCCTGCCTAGGTGGGTCTCTCATTTCCACCACACACACCCCACAGTGAGTACACAGCTGCTCACCTTCCTCCTCTTTCCAAAGATAACCAGTCTCCAGTCTCCCCTTAATGGCAGACAGTGTCCCTCAGAAAGGGTCCCCCAGGCTCTTGCCAGCCATCCTCATTCCCACTTGCTGCACTACCATGAAGAACCAGCAGGGGACATGGAAGTACACATACCAGAACCTGAGAAGGATTCTGGGCACCAGAGAGGGGGACTTGGGGCAGAGGCTGAAGGACTTCCCAACCCAACCCTCTCTGAAGACCGTGGAGAGACTGTAGCTGTAAGGCGGCTACTCAGCCACTCATGGGCTGCCTGACCAAGAATGCGCCCTACTACACTCTCCCTCATGGTCTTGCCTGAGGAGAAGCTGTGCCCAGCTCAGCCCACACCTCATGCACTTTAGCAGTGAGGCAATACTGCTGCCTCAGGAGAAGGAGATCCAAACTGGAGGCTTATTCAGAGCTTCTGCTTACTGGTCTGTAGAAAGAGAAATGCACCACAGCTCCCAGGGCAGCTGTGAGGCTCTCAGGAGACATGGTGTGCCCAGTGCTGAGAGCTCAGGGCTCAGGGAGGGGCCTCTCCTCCCAAAACTCAGGGTCCCTTTCCCACCTTGCCTCAGCCCCCCGGCTCACTCACAGCCAGATAATTCTTCATGGCAGTGTCCAGCATGAGTTTGGTGAGGAATGTCCCCATGTAAGGGACGTACCCTTGATGACACTCTGTGGCATTGGGTGGGGGTGGGAATGAGCCCAGGCTCTTGCATGCCCCACAAAGCCTAGTCCTGAAAACTCCTCAGCCTCAGACTCCTAGGACCACTGACCCCAGGTTCCCACTTGGAGCAGCTTGGAAGCTGGCTCCCTTCTGAGGACCTCCCTGGCCCCCTGGTATCCCTGCAGCCATTCCAAAGGCTTTCACTGTTAAGGAACCCCTCATGGCACCCAGGAACCACACACACACAACCCCATCTGACTCCTTTCTTCCTGTGGGGGAAGTCCCTAATCTCAGCCCTCTAACTGGAATCAAGGGATGTGTGGATATAGAGCTCTGCCCTGAGCCACCCTTGCCTCAACTCCCAACTCCCTCCAGTCCTCTGTGGTCAGAGGATCCCCTCTTTGACTCCTTCTATTGCTAGATATTGGGCCAGGAGCTGGGTACCCGGAGATGAATGAGAGGGTTCCCACCCTCAAGGAACTCCCTATCTAGTGGGGACTCAGACCTATGAAGAGACAGTTCCCACCGTGGTTGATGCTGTGACTGTGGGCAATGTTTGTGGTTCCAAGCAGTCTGACCCTCACTTCACAAGTGACCACACTGAGACCCATGGGCTTCCTGAGCCCATGGAGCCACAGGATTTGACAGCAGAGCTGGGATGGCCTGCAAGGATTTCTCCCAGCCAGTCCTCTTCACACATGGGCCTCAGAGGGGGCCAGTGGCTCTGCAGGGCTGCTGGGCCATTGCAGGCAAAGGTGCAATGCTTTCAGGCACCCTTCTGGCAGCATGGAAAGAACAGACTGCTTGTGAAGCCAGATGTGGGCAGCAGCTCTGGTAGCTGATTAACCAGATAATCCTCAGGGCGATTTTTCCCGATATCCCCTCTACCCACCAGGAAAACACAACTGCTTGTCTAACCACTCAACACTGCTGGGAGCTGTTTTTGATACTTGGACAGGGACATCCTGGCTTATGCTCTCTGTGACACCCCAATTCTTCATTCTGTGCCTGGCACCAGCCACGCCCTCCCTCAGCTTCTCCTTGCACAGGAAGGGGGCTCTTCTTGTGTGGTCGAGCTGGGTGGTGTGTGTTCTCTTTGATCTTGTCCTGACTATGCATCTCTCTGAATCCCCTAGGAGTTTCTGAGTCCCCAATAGCCCCCCTTCTGGCTTTCAGGTGTGGCTATGTTTCTGGTTTGTAAAACATCTTTTCTATTATCTTCAGGATTCTGGATATGATGGAGAAATAGATGCACGTGCTCAGCTGCCCTCCTAAAAATAGCAGTCTGCCTTCTCTATCATATTTCCCACAGCTCGAGGCCCACCCACCTCACCCCTTCCACGTGGCTTCAGAGGCAAGATTGGATGTCACCTGGCAATACTAGGATTTGATGGACTGTGGAGGAAGATTCCATGCTCAGGGCTTTCCAGGGGAATGCTCTGCCCTGGGACTTCTGAAGAAAAAGTGGGAGTTGCCCAGGGAAGGAAGCCTGGGCGGTGGAGACTGCAAGATTAGGAGACAGTGTGAGCAAAGGCCAGAGGTGTGAGAGTGTGGGCTGCTGGGCTGGCATGTCAGAGCAGTGAGGGCACAGTGAGGGGGGAGCCCTGAAAAGGAGGAGGTCCTTCAAGAGGAGCCATGAAGCTGCTGCCATGTGGTTTAGACATGAAACCAGCCTGTCCTGCAGGTGGAGAGGCCTGCAGAGAACAAAATCCACAATCTGTGATCTAATTGGCCCAGATGTGGACCCAGAACAAACTGATGTTTCTGGTCCTATGGCCCCAGAAAACCATATCCAAAGGCTGATTTCCCATGAAGCTACTGAAACTTTAGCCTCAGAGCCCCTCATTTGCCACAGATTCTTTCCACAGCTCTGAAAGGATGTGAGGAACCCTAGTTATGTGCTTCCATGATCACGTGCTTTTGTGAAGTTTGGAAAAGAAAGATAATTTTGCAGTTTAGTTAAAGAAGGACCCCCAAAGTAAACTTTCAGACCCACAAAACTTGAATCTACCCTGTGTCATCAGGAAATAAAGGAATTATTTCCAGTCATCATTCCACCATTGGATAATCAGGAGGCAGTAAAGAAATATGAAAATTAATTGATTAGGGAAGATGCAACAGAGCTGGGCTTGCATGGCCCTAAGAAAGTAAAGTTAAAAAAGATCAGATGGTCTTGGTGGGCTACTGTGGGAAACAAAGGCATGTTGTTTCCATAATAGCAAGTTACCTCTTTAACCACTGAGTCATGCTGTCCTTGGAGATATATGTGCAGGTCACAAAGCAATCAGGGAAATGTAACATTCTGGTGGAACAAGGACTTACTAGAACAGAACAACATGAGCAACAAGATTAATGAGTATATTTGTTTCAATAATATAACAGAACATTATGAGCTTTGGTAACTATCTAATTCATTGTGTTAGTAAGAATGAGGTAATGGTAATAGTTATCTAGAATAGTTCCTGCTTCTCACGACCTATTGGGGTATATAAGCAAGACCCTGAGACTAATAAATTTGTCTGATGAGCTTGAGAAATCAATGCTCTCAGATCCCCTGATCCCAATCTCTCTTTATCTTTCATTCCCAATACCCTTCGGGTCCATGACTCTGACAGGCTACAAGCCAGAAACCTGAGTATAATGTGCAGGGCTGAAGGGTCAATGATTGCAGCAGTGACTGACCATGTGAATGATTTGTGCCCATTTTTCAGAGCCAGGCAGCTAAATGGCACCTGTGCCAGCTCAGCGGATGTGGAGCTCCTACTTCATTACTCCCTCATCCCATCAATAAGGAAAGGTAGGGGAGGGAGGGAGAGCTGCCACACACAGACTCCCAAAGAAGCCTGAATAGGCCAAGGGAGAGACAACAGCCCTGGACTTGCTCTCCTCCAGTATGCACCAAACCTGCAGCCAGAGGCTTAAGAGGAAGGCTTCCTCTTAAAGTTGATGGACACCTGGATTGTTTCCATCTTTTGATTATTGTGAATAAAGTTGCTGTGAACATTGGTGTGCAGATGCCTGTCTGTGTCATTGCTCTCAGTTCTTTTGGGCATATGCCTACTAGTGGTAATGCCGGTTCACACAGCAAGTGTATATTCAACTTCCTTCATAACTGCCAAACAGTCCTCCACAGTGGCTATACCATTCTTCATTCCCTATCTCTCCACATTGTCTCCAGCACTTGTAGTTCTCTGTCTTTTCAATAGTGGTCATTCGAATAGGTGTTACATGATATCTCATTGTAGTTTTGATTTGCATTTCCCTAATTGCTAGTGATATTGAAAATTTTTTCATGTGTATTTTCACCATTTGTGTTTCTTCTTTGGACAAATCTCTATTGAAGTTTTTTGTCCATTTTTCAATCTGATCATTTGCCTTTTTATTGTTGAGTTGTAGCATCGTCCTACATATCATGGATACTAGACCCTTATCAGGCATGGGATTTCCAAATATTTTCTCCCATTGATTTGACTACCTTTTCACCCTTTTGGCAAAGTCTCTTGAGGTGCAAAAATGTTTAATTTTGAGGAGGTCCCATTTATATATTTTTTCTTTTGTTGCACGTGCTTTGGGTATAAGGTCCAAGACACCACCACCTATCACAATGTCTTTAAGATGTTTCCCTACATCTTCTTCTAGTTTTCTACAGTTCTGGCTTTTACATTTAGGTCTTTGATCCATTTTGAGTTGATTCTTGTTTACAGAGTGAGATAGGGGTCCCCTGTCATTCTTTTGGTTATGGATATCCAGTTCTCCCAGCACCATCTGTTGAAGAGACCATTTAGTCCCTTTAACATGGTTTTGGTAGGTTTGTAAAAACCAGTTGACCATTGAGGTGAAGGTCTATTTCTGGATTCTCAGTTCTATTCCAATGATTGATGTGTCTATCTTTATGCCAATACCATGCTGTTTTGACCACTGTAACTTTGTAACATGTTTCAAGATAAGGCAGTGAAATTCCTCCCATGTCATTCTTTTTCAGAATGCTTTTGCCTTTTGGGGTGCACTTTCCCTTCCAAATGAATTTGGTAACTGCCTTTTCTATTTCTGTAAAGTAGGATGTTGAAATTTTGATTGTACTGCATTGAATCTATAAATCAGTTTGGGTAGGATTGACATCTTAATGATATTTAGTCTTTTAATCCATCTTTCCATTCGTTTAGGTCTTTCTGATTTCTTTTAGCATTGTTTTGTAGTTTTCTACATATTGGGCCTGTACTCCTTTGGTTAAATTAATTCCTAGGTATATGTCTTTTTGTTGCTATTTGTTGCAAATGGAATTTCCCCCCTGATTTCTTCTTCACATTGTTTCATACTAGTGCACAGAAACTTTACTGATTTTTTCATGCTGATCTTGTATCCTGCCACTTTGCTGAACTTGTTTGTTGTTTCACATGATTTTCTGGTAGACATTTCAGAATTTTTAAAAAATACGCTCATGTCATTTGCAAATAGTGAGAATTTTATTTTTTCTTTTCCTTTTTGAATGCATTTTATTTTATTTTTTCTTGTGTAATTGCTCTAGTTAGAACTTCAAGCACAAAGCTGAATAACAATTGTGGCAGTAAGCATCTTTGTCTTTTCTCAGTCTTTGAGGGAAAGCTTCCAACCTTTCCTCTTGAGTACGATGTTGGCTATGGGTTATCCATAAATGCCTTTTATCATATTGAGGAATCTTGATTTCCTTCTAGGCCTATCTTTTGAAGTATTTTATGAAGAAAGGATGCTGAATTTTGTTGAATGCCTTTTCTGCATCGATCGAGGTGATCATTTTTTTTCCCCATCGATTTGGTAATGTGTTATATTACTTTAATTGATTTTCTTCTGTTGAAAGAGCCTTATATTCTAGGAATAAATCCCACTTGGTCCTGATGTATAAATCTTTGGATATGCCATTGGATTCTATTGCAAGTATTTTATTTAGAAATTTTGCATCTATGTGCATTAGAAAAATTGTTCTGTAATTTTCTTTTCTTGTGTCTTTATCTGGCTTTGGTATTAGGGTAATGTTGGTTTCATAAAATGTGTTGGGTAATTTTCCCTCCTCTTCAATTTTTTGGATGAGTTTAAACAGGATTGATTTTAATTCCTCTCAAAATGTTTGTTAGAATTCACTTGTGGTGGCAGACTTGGCCCAGTGGTTAGGGCGTCTGTCTACCACATGGGAGGTCCACAGTTCAAACTCCGGACCTCTTTGACCCATATGGAGCTGGCCCATATGCAGTGCTGATGCATGCAAGGAGTCCCGTTCCATGCAGGGGTGTCCCCCGCATAGGGGAGCCCCATGCGTAAGGAGTGCACCCCATAAGGAGAGCCGTCCAGCGTGAAAGAAAGTGCAGCCTGCCCAGGAATGGTGCCACACACACGGAGAGCTGACACAACAAGATGACACAACAAAAAGAAACACAGATTCCTGTGCCACTGACGACAACAGAAGCGGACAAAAGAAGACGCAGCAAATAGACTCAGAGAACAGACAACCAGGGTGGGGGGAAGGGGAGAGAAATAAATAAATAAATACATCTTAAAAAAAAAAAAGAATTCACTTATGAAGCCGTCTGGTCCTGGACTTTTCTTTTTTTCTATCTGGTTGCATCATTGTCTTTTTTGGTATGTCAATTCACTTCTGGGGGCCTGCACCTCTCTGTACCATGCAGATCTGGGATGCTTTTTTTGTTTCTTTTTTCTTTCTTTCTTTTTCCTTTTTTTTTTTTTTTTTTACCATTAGGTCCCCGGGATTGAACCTGGGTTCTCCATATGGTAAATGGGAGTTCAGTTGCTTGAGCCACAGCCATTTCCCACTGGATTTCTTAATTTGGAGATTTCTGATGCCTAATTCAAGCTCTTTAAATGTGATTGGATTGTTAAATTCTTGTATTTCTTGTAGCATTAGTGTAGGTTGTGCATTTCTGGGAATTTATCCATTTCATCTAGGATGTCTGGTGTGTTGGCACACAGTTTATTATAATCTCCTCTTAGATTCCTTTTTATTTCCATGGGGTCAGTCATAAATTCACCCCTTTTGTTTCTGATTGTATGTATTTGCATTATCTCTCTTTTTTCTGTTAGTCTAGGTAGAGGTTTGTCAATTTTATTGATCTCAAAGAACCAATTTTTGGTTTTGTTAATTTTCTCTATTATTCTGTTGTTCTCAGTTTCATTTATTTTTTCTCTAATCTTTATTATTTCTTTCCTTCTGCTTACTTTGGAAGTGATTTGCTGTTCTTTCTCTAGTTTCTCCAGTTTTTCAATGAGATCTTTGATTTTAACTCTCTCTTTTTTTATAATATAGGTGTTTAGGGCTATACATTTCTTATCCCATAAGTTTTGGAAAGTTGTATATTTATTAATTTCACTTACAATTTTTTCTTTGACTTTAGGAGTGTGTTGTTCAGCCTCCACACATTTGTAGATTTATCTCTCTCCTGTCTGTTATTGATTTCCAATTTCACTACATTATGATCTATGAAGGTGCTTTGTATAATTTCAAACTTCTTATAATTCCTCATAGGTGCATTGTGACCAAACAAGTGGTCTATCCTGGAGAAAGACTTATGAACACTTGAGAAGAATGTATAACCTGCTGAGTTTGGGTGCCCCGTTCTATATATGTCTGTTAGGTCTAACTTATTCATCATATTGTTCAAGTTCTCTGTTTCCTTGTTGATTTTCTACCTAGTTATTCTATCTAATAATGTGAGTTGTGTGTTCAACTCTCCAGCTATTATTGTAGAAATGTCTATTTCTCCCTTCAGTTTTGGCAGAGTTCACCTCAGGTATTTTGGGACACCCAGGTTAGGTGCATAGATATTTATGACTGTTATTTCTTCCTGGTGGACTGCCCTTTTATTACTATATAATGGCCTTCTTTATGTCCTATAACTTTTTGCATTTAAAATCTGTTTTGCCTGATGTTAGTATAACTACTGCTTTTTTTTGTTTTTGTTTTTGTTACTGTTTGCATGTAGTGTCTTTCCCCAAACTTTTCACTTTCAGCTGGCTTGGATCATTGGGTCTAAGCTGAGTGTCTTGTAGGCAGCATATAGATGGTTCATGTTTTTTTTAATCCATTCTGTCAACCTATATCTTTAAAAAATGTTTTTAACAAATCAGTTTTATCGATATATATTAATAAAGCATAAATTAATCCAAAGAGTACAATCAATTGTATTTGGTGTAGTCACATATTTGTGCATTCATCACCCCAATCATTCCTCAATCATTCCCAGAGCACCTATATTATTTCAATAATAATAATAATAAACAAAGAAATGAACATACAAAACTCACCATCTCTTACTTTCTTTAAGCCTAGCCAGCCCTACATAGTTGCTATTCTTTTTTCTTCTCTCTAGTATATTTGTATTTATATTTTGTAAAAACAGTCTTATATATGCAATATCTCCCACATTCATATTTTATACGAGGCTTACTGTAATATACAGTCCCATGTTACAGTTTTTAGCTTTCCTTTTGGTATATCCATGACCTTAGACTTTCTCTTTCAACCACTGTCATACCCATGCAATAGCACACTAGTTACAAACACCATGGTATGCTTTAACCATTTGTATTCATTTCCAGAGATTTACAAACAACCTTTTCACCTACTCTGCAGAGATTAACCCTCAGCTTTCCATTCTCTAACCTCATTCTATTTTTCTGGTGACCTATATCCTAATTATTAATTCCATGAGTTTTCATTATATGCTTAGATCTTAACAGCACAATCATACAGTATTAGTCCTTTAGTGTCTGGCTTGCTTCACTCAACATACTGTCCTCCAGGGTCATCCACATTGCCATATGTTTTGGAACTTCATTTCTTCTTACTAAATGCATACCCCACAATTTGTGTTTCCTTTCTTCAGTTGATGGAAACCTGTGTTGTTTCCAACTTTGGCAATTGTGAATCATGCTGCTATGAATATCAGTGTGCAGAGATCTCTTCGTGTCTCTGATCTCTGTTCTTTTGGGTATATAACTAGCAATGGTATTGCTGGGTTCCATGACAACTTTATGTTCAAATTCCTTATGAACTGCCAGTCCTCCACAGTGACTATACCATTCTACATTCCCACCAACAATAAATATGCATTCCTGTCTCTCCACATCCTTTCCACTATTTACACTATTTCAACTTTTTAAGTAGTAGCCAATCTAATGTGTGGGAAATTGCAGTTTGATTGGAATTTCCCTACTCACTGGTGATGTTGAAAATTTCTTCATATGTTTCTTTGCCATTTGTATTTCTTCTTTAGACAATTGTCTTTTCAAGTCTTCTGCTGATTTTTTAATCAGGTAGTTTGTCTTTTTATTGTTGAACTATATGATTTCTTTGTATATCATGGATATTAAACTACTATTGGATATGTGATGGCCAAATGTTTTGCCCATTGCTTTGGTGTTTTTGAACCCTTTGGACAAAGTCTTTTGAGGTGCAAAAGTTTTAATTTTGCGTAGTTCTCATTTATCTAATTTTTCCATTATTATGCATGCTTTGGCTGTAAGGTTTATCATAAGATATTGCAGATGTTTTTGTACATTTTCCTCTAGGAGTTTTATTGTTTTCACTTTTATATTTAGGCCCTTGATCCATGTTGAGTAAATTTTTGTATAAGGTGTGAGGTAGGAGTCTTCTTTCTTTCTTTTGGATATGGACATCCAATTCACCCAGTATATTTATTGACTAGATTTTTCTGGCCTAAGAGAGAAGGCTTGACTGCCTTGTCAAAAATCACTTGACTATAGATGTGAGGGTCTATTTCTGGGTTCTCATTTTGGTTCCACTGGTTCCAATTTGGCCAGTGCCATGATGTTTTTTACCATTGTAGCTAAGTAATATGCATCAGCATCAGGAAGTGAGAGTCTTCCAACTTCATTCTTTTTTATGATTGTTTCGGCACTTCGATGCCCCCTTACACTTCCAACTAAATTTGATAAGTGACTTTTTGACTTCTGCAAAAAGATTTGGTGTTTTTATTGGAATTGCACTGAATCTGTAAGTCACCTTGGGTAGAATTGACATCTTAATGATACTTGGTCTTCTGATGCGTGAACATGGAATGTCCTTCCATTTAATTAAGTCTTCTTCAGTTTCTTTTTGCAATTTTTGTAGGTTTCTGAATATAGATCTTTTACATTCTTGGTTAACTTTATTCTCAATATTTGATTGTTTTAGTTGTTATTGGAAATAGAATTTTTTTTAAAGATTTATTTATTACCCCCCTCCCCCTCCCCTCCCCTCCCCCAGTTCTCTGCTCTCTGTGTCCATTCGCTGTGTGTTCTTCTGTGACCACTTCTATCCTTATCAGCATCACCAGGAATCTGTGTTTCTTTTTGTTGCGTCATCTTGTGTCAGCTCTCCATGTGTGCTGCACCATTCTTGGGCAGGCTGCACTTTCTTTTGCACTGGGCGGCTCTCCTTATGGGGCACACTCCTTGCGCGTGGGGCTCCCCTACGCAGGGGACACCCCTGCATGGCAGGGCACTCCTTGTGCACATCAGCACTGCACATGGGCCAGCTCTACACAGGTCAAGGAGGCCCAGGGTTTGAACCGCAGACCTCCCATGTGGTAGGCAGATGCCCTATCCATTGGGCCAAGTCTGCTTCCCTGGAAATAGAATTTTATTTCTGATTTCCTCCTCAAATTGCACATCAGTAGTGTATAGAAATGCTACTGATTTTTGCATTTTAACCTTGTATCCTGCCACTTTGCTGAACTCATCTATTAGTTCTAATAGGTTTACTTTGGATTTTTCAAAAGATTCTAGATATAGGATCATATTGTCAGTGAATAGGGAAAGATTTGTTTCTTCTTTTCCTATTTGGGTGCCTTTTAATCCTTTATCTAGCCTAATTGTTCTAGCTAGAACCTCTAGTACAAAATTGAATAATGGGTGATCCTTGTCTTCTTCCTGATCTCAGCAGAAAAGCTTTCAATCTATCACCATTGAGTTTTATGCTAGCTGTAGGTTTTTCATATATGCATTTTACCACTTTAAGAAAGCCTCCTTCCGTTTCTGTTTTTGGAATGTTTTTTATCAAGAAAGGGTGCTGTAATTTGTCAAATGCCTTTTCTATATCAATTGGGAGGATTGTGTGATTTTTCTTCAGTCTATCAGTGTGGTTTATAACCCTAATTGATATTCTTGTGTTGAATCACCCTTGCATACCTGGGGTAAAACCCAATTGATCATCATGTATTATTCTTTTAATGTGCTTTTGGGTTTCTGGTTGCAAATATTTTGTTGGGGATTTTTGTGTCTATATTCATTAGACATATTGATCTATAATTTTCTTTTTTATAACATCTTTATCTGATTTTGGTGTAATGTTAATGTTAGCTTCATAGAATGTGTTTGGTACTATTCTTTCTTGTTCAATTTTTTGGAAGAGCTTGAGCAAGATTGGTATTAGATCATCATTGAATGATTGGTAAAATTCACCTGTGAAGCCCTCTGGTCCTGGGGTTTTCATCTTTGAGAGGTTTTGATGACTTTCAATCTCTTCACTTGTGATTGGTTTGCTGTGGTCTTCTATTCCATGGTTAGTATAGGTGGTTTGTGTGTTTCAAGGAATTTGTCCATCTCATTTACATCGTCTAGTTTTTTGGCATACATTTGTTCAAAGTATCCTCTCTTGATCGCTCTTATTTCTATGGGGTCAATGATAATGTCTTCCCTCTCATTTCTGATTTTATTAGCATCTTCTCTATTTTTTCCTTTGTTAGTCTGGCTAAGGGTTTGTCAATTTTGTTGATCTCGAAAAACCAACTTTTTGTTTTATTGATTATCTCTATATTTCTTTGTTCTCTGCTTCATTTATTTCTGCTCTGATCTTTACTCTTTCTTTCCTTTAGCTTGATTTCGGACTAATTTGCTATTTTTTTATAATTCCCACAGGTGTGCAGTTATCAAATATGCCTATTTCATCTTTTTTCAATGTAAGCACAATTTAAGTATAAATTTTCCACTTGGCATTGCCTTTGTAGTTTCCAAAAAGTTTTTTTTTAAGATTTTTTATTTATTTCTCTCCCTTTTCCTGCCTCCCCCAAGTTGTCTGCTCTTTCTGTCCGTCCCCTGTGTGTTCTGCTGTGTCTGCTTCTATTCTTGTCAACAACACCCAGAATGTGTGTCTCATTTTGTTGCATCATCTTGCTGCATCAGCTCTCCATGTGTGCCAGGCCATTCCTGGGCAGGCTGTACTTTTCTCGTGCTGGGTGGCTCTCTTTACAGGGTGTACTCCTTGCACGTGGGCTCCCTTATGTGGGGGACAACCCTGCATGGCAGGGCTCTCCTTGTGTGCATCAACACTGCTCATGGACCAGCTCATCACATGGGTCAGGAGGCCCTGGGTTTGAACCTTGGACATCCCATGTGGTAGGCAGACGCCCTATCCATTGGGCCAAATCCGTTTCCCTCCCAAAAGTTTTGATACGTTGTATTCTCATTTCATTTGTCTCAAAATATTTGCTGAGTTCTCTTGCAATCTTTTCTTTGATCCATTGATTTTTAAGAGTGTGTATTTAATCTCCATATCTTTATGAATTTTACCTTTGTCCATTGTTGATTTCCTGCTTCATTCTATTATGATCAGAGTACATGTTTTGTATAATTTCAATCTTTTTTAATTTATTGAGACTTGTCTTGTGACCCAATATGTTTTTCACATTGGAGAAGGAACAATGAGCACTAAAAAAAATTGTGTATCCTGCTCTATTGGGGTGCAATACTCTTTAGATGTCTGTTAGGTCTAGTTAACTTATCATATTACGTAGGTTCTCTGTTTCTTTATTTATCCCCTGTACAGATAAACTGAGAGTGGTGTAATAAAGTCTCTAACTATAAATGAAGAGATCTATTTCTCCCTTAGGTTTGCCAGTTTCTGCCTCATGTATCTTGGGCACTCATGTTAGGTGCATAAATATTTAGTATAGGTATTTCTTCTTGCTGAATTGCCCCTTTTATTAATATATAATGACCTTCTTCATTCCTTATAAAAGTTTTGCATTTGAAACCTATTTTGTCCAAAATTAGTATCACTACTGCAGCTCTTTTTAGGTTACTATTTGCATGGAATACCTTTTTCCAACCTTTCACTTTTAATCTGGTACTGTCCTTACATCTCAGGTGGGTCTCTTGTAGATAACATATAGAAGGCTTATATTTTTTTATCCATTTATCAGTCTATGTCATTTTATTGGGGACTTCAACCCACTAACATTCGATATTCTTACTGCGAAGGTTTTACTTACTTCGTCCATTTTGTTCTTTGGCTCTATGTCATATTGTTCTATTGTCCATCTTCTCCTTTAGTTTACCCTTCCTAATAATCTTCCTTTCTAAAATCTTATCCAAATCTCTTTCCCTTTTTTTCCATTCAGGCTGCCACTCTTCCTGTAGTATCTCTTCTAATTCTGGGCTTTTGATAACATTTTTTCAGTTTTAGTTTGACTGTGAAGACTTTGAACTTACCCTCATTTCTGAAGGACACTTTTGCCAGATATCAATATCTTGGTGGCAGTTTTTCTCTTTCAATATCTTAAATACATCATACTAATTTGTTCTCTCCTCCATGGTTTCTGATGAGAGGTTGGCACTTAATCTAATTGAGTTTCCCTTGTATGTAATGCTTTGCTTTTCTCTTGCTGCTTTCAGAATCCTCTCCTTATCTCTGATATGTTATTCTGCATAGTAGCCTCACCTAATGGGAGCTGCAGGCTGGGAGTACTAAGTGCTAAGCACTGTGTGTGCATGGACAGGTTCAATATTCACAGCATCCCCAAGAGCTGGGTACTATTCTTAATTTCCACACTCTGGGTTAGGAACCTGGAGCCCAGAGAGGTAAGCTGAGTTGTCCATGGTCACCCTGCTAGGGAGAGGCAGAGGCAGAACTTGAACCCAGGTCTTTTGGTTGTGGAGCATCCCTCTCAGCCACTGTGCTACACAGCCTCTCTGGCTTGGGGGAAAGTCTTCAGATTTGAGGTCACATTGAGCACAACTGGTCTGTTTCCAATCCACATCATGCCATTGAACCAGAAATTATTGGGGTTAAGTTCATGCCACTGTGCTTATTTGCCACAATGTGCCTTCACTTTTCCTGGTCCTTTGGTTATCTTTCCAGAGAGTGTATGTGACAGTAGGGCAGGCTGGCTTATGCTGAAATCTCCATGTCTTAAAGGTTATTAGGGTGTATTTCTCATCTTGTGCCCTGTCCATCATGACCATGCTGTGTGCTCTGTTTCACCTGCTCTTCACTCTGTGAGTCAGGCCCATGGAGGAGCTTGTTGCAGTGTGGGCTCGCCCGGAGGGCCGCTGCAGGGGCAGTGTGGGCTCGGGCGGAGGGCTGCAACACACGGAGGGGCCTTCCGAGAAGGCGCTCTGGGATGCGCGGTAGGAAGAAGACTACCGAGGAGACCAGGATCTGTGCGCAAGTCTGATTTATTCAGGAAGTACAGTGGTTAATATAGGGCGAAGACAGGGGAGGGGCAGGGGGCGTGGCCGGGGGGCGGCAGACGGCTGATAGGTTCGTGCAGGGGTGCATCACTGGTTGCGGGCAGAAGACGGGGTAGCCAGGGTTCCCAGCGGCAGCGAGGCGGGGCTGTCATGGCGCGGCGGTGGCCCTCGGGGGAGAGGCGGGGTGAGGCCACCGAGGGGGGAAGCGGGTGCAGCTGGGCAGAGGGGCGGGCAGTACGCCCCCGAACCCCAAGCGGAGGGCCTTAACGCCCGTTCCCGCCACCCGGGTCCGACTCGCACTGGCGCCTGGAGACGAGCCGACCCTTGCTGTCGCCGCACTCCCACACGGTGCCACCCTACAGGAGCTGCTGTTGGAAATATTACAGATGGGTATGGAGCCAGGAAAGACAACATGGGACATGGATGCTGGCTTAACCCTCCAACCTGATGGCCCTTCCACTCAGATCTCATTGGCCAATGCAAGTCACAAGGCTGCACCCACCTTGAAGTGGGTGGGAAAGTACAATCCCTTATGTACTCTCTCATGACTTAATTGCTTAACATTATGTTTGTGAGATTCATTCATTCCACTATTTGTAATTGGCATTTGGGTAGTCTTCAGTTTGGAGTTATTTCAAATTATGGTACAATGAAGATTTTTTTATATATTTTTTAGTGAATATTTGACATCCTGTTAACATGCTAATAGTAAAACAGAAAGATGGCATTTCAACTCAGATCTCATTGGTCAAGTCAAGTCACTTGGCTGTCCCACCCTGAAGTGGGTGGGAAAGTACAATTCTACTATGTGTCTTAAAGGAAGGAGATCCAGATGGTGTG
The DNA here is from genome assembly GCF_030445035.2 of Dasypus novemcinctus. Taxonomy (NCBI): domain Eukaryota; kingdom Metazoa; phylum Chordata; class Mammalia; order Cingulata; family Dasypodidae; genus Dasypus; species Dasypus novemcinctus. The sequence goes on from NC_080697.1 coordinate 32,670,302, forward strand.
TGAATTACCCAAGGCCAAATCTGGAGATTATTTGTCATTCAGGTGCTTTAAAAAATAAAACAGTAACACTTACTAAGATGTCCCAGTTACTACTAATAACTTCTATTCTTTTCATGTTTGAATGTAGAAATTAAGGACTAAAGAAACTGGTGAGGAGATTCTCTGCAAATACAAAATTTTATCTAAATATATATGTTTGTATTCTTTATGGGCAAAGCCCATTTTGTTTGACTTTTCTAGGGCTTGCAGAAAAGAAAAGGGAAATTTCTTTCATTTTAAGGATAACAGCCCTTACTTATTGAGAGCTTTCCCTGGGCAGACACTATGTAGGGCTTTTACAGACATGATTTTATTTAATCCTCACAACAACCTTCAGAAGGTGGTACTCTTATTTTCTTCATTTATTTATGAGTGGCCTGGGGGAAGAGATGTAAGTTACTTGAGGCACATGGTGAGTATGTAGCCAATTATGAGTCTAATCAGACCTTCAGGCCTCCACCTGAGATCCTTAATATAGAAGATGTCACCTTATAACATGCAAAAGTCACCCATTCAGATCTATGTATCAAGATAGATGGCTAGTGAAGAGATAACAATGCACCTAGATAAAACATTTCTAAATGAAGCATAAAAGTTTCCAAATTTTTTTAATGTTGAAAAAATAAGAAGTGAGCAAAGAAACTGCTCTTCATAAAACTAAAATTGCTAGGATCATGGAAGCAGTTGAAACAATAGCCTGGGCCCTAATGGGAAGTCACCAAATCAGGAATGGGAAAAAGAAGACTCCATAAAACAGTGGTGGCACAGTCACTACATAGAGGAGTCAAGGAAGACCAGACCTCAGACACTTCAGAAAGTAAGTACTTGGTAACCAGGAAGCTGACCCTGCCCCTCACCTCTCTCCAAGAAATGGCAGAAGTCTGGGAATGGCTAACACCAGAAGGGCATCTCTTAACCAAATTTTATTCTTGCCAAGTTTGTGGCTCTAGCCCCTCCTCAGAGAACAAAACCTTCCCAAGATTCCCTGAGTTAAAGCCTAACCCTCTCCCCCTTCCTCATAGGATCCAACACCTTTTCTGGAAGTTCACCAGACCAAGTACATTCAATCAGCTCCTGAGGAAGTGTCCTCTGCAGTAAGGTGCAGCTGCCCTCACTCACCTCAGTGCTGCGATGACTACAGGGCTTTGTGATAGTCGAGATCTTTTATTTGCTCATGGCAAAAATTCAAATCAAATGGCTGAAAGCAAAAAAAGGCATTTTGGGCTCAATAAGGGCAAAGTCTAAAGCTGTTCTGTTTCAGGCACAGCTGGATCAGGGACTTAAGTGATGTTGACAGAACCAAGTCCCTCCCAGTCTCCTCTCAGCTCTGCTTTTCTCTGTGTTAGCCTCACTCTTAGGTGGCTTCCTTCACATGGTGGCTTCTAGAATCTCTAAGATTATATGCAGCTGGCTTCAAGCACAGAGGAAAGCAAAATTTACCTTCTCAGCTATTTAAAAAGTCTCAGGAATGCATTCCATTGGGTGAAATTGGATCACAGGAAAACCTGAATCAAATACTGTGGCCAGTGCCAGGGCCTGGATTGGTTAAGTCTGGTTCCCTTGTTCACTGCAGGAGCCAGGAAGTGATGTCAGCCTCAGTGGACCTCGTGGAACAAGAGTGAGGAATTCTTTAGAAGAAATGGGAGGTGGCCAGGCCAGAGCACCAGATCTTCAGAGACCACAGAAGTCACCCTCCCCCTGACTCTGCCACTGTGCAGATGGGACCTGCCCCAGAGGCGGCCTCCATGTGCCCCAAGGTCAGAGTGATTCAGTGACAAAGCTGGTATTTTTGGTAGGATTTCATTTGACCACATATAGCCTAATATCAAAACAAGGGCATGAGCAAGTAATAAATTTCTCTCTTGCTCAGGTAAAAGAGCTCTGGAGGTAGGGAGTACACCTTGACCCTGGACTTCCCATCATGGCCTTTGGTGGCCATTTGATCTTCTGCACCAGCATCTTAGGAGAAGTTTTCCATCTAAAAGGCTAACTCATGGTCCAAGGTGGCTGCTAGATTTCACCCTGCACCAGCCATCACATCTAAATCATACAGAGCAGGCTGGAGCAAAGAGGGAAGGGCAAAGGGGTCCTCACAGCTATGTAACATTCCAAGCAGCTGACACCTTTCTCTGTCCATTCCAACATGTCCTATGTCAGTTTGTGTGCAAACTTTCTTGTATTTGGGTGGCAATCAGCATATTTAATCAGAATAGACACAGGACCTAGAAAAGACAGGGGAATGTCAAAATAAAACTTGTCCCAGACAAGGTACAACAGGCAAGGATGGCTTTACTCATTGCTATCCCGGCAGGAGAGAGAAAGAAAAAATCTGGTTATGCACAGGCCAGCTTGCTCTGTGAGGGCTGGGAGTGGGTGACCAGAAATCCCATGGAGACTGGATGGGGGTCATCATACCTGGGGTGAAGATTTACTGAGGCTGCTGCCATGAGGACCCGTGGTGGGGAGGGATTTTCTCATCAGTGATGTGGCCTCCTGAAGTTCTGGAGGCTGGAGAAGAGGAAGAGGCAGGGAAGGAACTGTCTGCTTAGGGGCCTCTCAGCACCAGGGGAGCCTAAAGGCCTGAGTGAGGGGGAGTGGAGAGGGGAAGATTGGGTGCCAGTGTGAGATTTAGAAATGTTAGGGCCTGAGAGTACCTTCCTGAATGCTGGGTGGCTTTTCTCAGCAGTCCCACGGCTACAAGATTCTGAGGTTGTCAGGACAAGGGTGGGTACAGGCAGGGGCACCCAAGGAGCTAGACCTGCAGTTTGGTCAAGAGAAAGAAAACCAGTCCTGGTCAGGGTCCTGAGGCCCCTGCCATGAAGCATGAACGCTTTAGGTGCCATATCATAGGGAGGTCTCAGGGTCCCAAAGAAAGGAGCAGGGAGTCTAGGGTGGTGCTTGAGGGACTCAAGGCCATGGCAGTTTATCAACCAGTACAGTAGTGTCTGACAAGTGTCACCACCTGCTGTTTTACAAGTTCCCACAAAGACTTTTTTTCCCTTGTGGCAGACTCACAGCATCAAGCAGCTTGCGCAGAAGCTCAGGGTAAGGAGAAGACACTCTCTGAGCTTCACACTAAATACATGAGGAGAGATGCCATTCCCAGAAGGCCAGCCAGGGTACAGAGAGAGGTGGGGACAGATATATATAAAAGGCCTTGCAGTTGGCTCCTGGCATGTTTTGACACCACTCCTGTGGGTTTGGGTGCATTCCTTGCTCTCCAGGATGCAATGATTTTCAGGTTCCTATCATGCATTTCCTGTGCAAGACCTGGACTCTCACATACCTCCCAGGTACCCTTTTTTCTTTTCATGTTAAATAGCATTTAGAGACCACAGTCTGGACAGTAGAGGTGGAGGTTGCTACCAGATTTTCTTTACTTATAGGCCTATTCAATAAATAGAGCTAGAAACTCTATGGTATTTACAGAGAAAATGGATTAGTTCAGACACATGAATTAATGAAAATGTAAGATTATAGTGTTTTACTCCCCTGATACACCAGGCTGAAGTGACCCCACAACCCACAGCTGGGGTAGGCAGGAGGCTTGTGCAGGACCCTGGGGCTCTGTGCTGTGCCAGGGGTTAAGCCTTAAGTTCCTGAACATGGTAAAGCCAGAGAAGGGCCACATGTATCTCAGGACCTCATGGAACAACTTAATTTGTAGTGAGGTGTGTCTGTGAAAGACTGTGGCAATCAGTCCTGGTGGCATTCTCTTCCTGCATCAGGCCCTTTCTTTCACCCACACACCCCAGTGACATAAGCAAAGCACAAACTTTGGACCATGGATGCAGTCACCTCAGAGCGCTGCAAGCTCTAAGGGCTCAGAGCCAAACTCCCCTCGAGGACAATCAGTAGCAACACAACTGAGGGTGTGAACTGGAGATCCCCAAGGTGGTGGACCTCACACCCCATGGGCAACACTTCACCTTGACCAACAGAAAAGAGTGGGGTGTCTCTCACTGACAAGCAATATGTATTCTTGTCTTGGCATTCAGAGTTCATGCATGATGCTGCAGGACCCAGGCAGGGTGCAGAGGCCCCAGGGACCCAACACAGAGGATGGGGCCTGCCAGGGCCTTTCTGGGTTAAGAACTTGCACAAGGAATGGCAGGACAGTGGGACACACTAATTCATAGGGAACAGAAGTGTTCATGCAATGAGGCACAGCTGGAGTCTTAAAATGTCTATTTCAAACCCCCAGTCCCCCCATAAGGTAAAGATTTGATCATGGGACCCCTAAAGGGGGACTGAGGATGCAAGTTCTGGCTGTCCTTGGGCCATGTGCTAATAATCTTCCTCTGTCTTTTTGCTTTCCACATAGTAACTTTTTTTCTTTTTGTCTTTATTTTTTTTAATATTACATTCAAAAAATATGAGGTCCCCATATATCCCTCTTCCCCCCACTTCACTCCTCCCCCCCATAACAACAATCTCCTCCATCATGATGTGACCTTCATTGCATTTGGTGAATTCATCTCTGAGCACCGCTGCACCTCATGGTCAATGGTCCACATCATAGCCCACCCTCTCCCATGGTCTACCCAGTGGGCCATGGGAGGACATACATTTCCTGACCGCACATTGTAACTTTGTTCTAGGTTTTTCCCTACATAGTGTTGATGTAAATCTAGAGTTTGTCCTTGAAAACTACATGTTCCTATTTGGTGCTCAAACAAAACCTCATCTAAGAAGCAGAAAATATTCTTTCTTCCTCCAAAGCAGTAGAAAGGCAGCCACTGTCCTGTATGGGGTCAGGAAATGCTCCTAGCAAATGCAAGTAACTTTAACATCTAAATCATCAGGGGTGGTCTCAGCTCCATCCAGGTGTTTTGATCCTGAAATATACATGTGCTCTCTGAAAGGGAATTTCGGTGTTTTCTTCAGTAAACCAGGGAAGGGTGTTTGGTGATTTTTCCTTCTCCCTTCTAAAATAAACCAATGACTCTACATGATTCTTATTTTAATGTGAGCAATGTGAAAGGCTGCACCACATTTCAATTAGTGCAGTAAATAAAAGAACCAAACCTCAACTTCCAGGCTGTAGTAGAACCAGAACTTTAATAAAATATTCACATCTAACATTCACTATCTCAGTACATAAATATTGCCCCTTTCCAGTGTATATATATTATTTTTTGCTATTTATTCATAAATTCAATTATGTTCAAAGTCACCCAAGTCCTCCCTCCAATGAATCATGTTCCTGATAGTCTCATAAAGCCCCAGAAGCAATGGCATGAGGCCCTGTAGAGGCATGAGATTTGAGATAACTGGGACCCACTGGGTGCCCCTTTACTCACTGTGGAGAGTGGACTCTGTGAAGAGGGGCTCTCTGTCCACTTCTGAGGAGTGGGGGGACAGGGTTTGGAGTGAGCAGAGATGACCTGACTCCTGAAATAGCCTACCATAGGGGAAGGCTGCATTGAGACCCCTAGAATGTCATGGATGGCATCTTGTGCTTGAGGTGAGAACCTCAGTGCCCCCCTAAATGAGTGACTGCTTACAGAAACCCAGGACAGCCTGCTTAAGTGCCAAGTCCTGACAGGCAAGTGGGTAGGTTCAGTGGTTTAAGCGGAGTCTGGGGGTATCCCAGGCTGGCTGGTGGGGAGGGAAGTGCCTGTCTGGCCTGGCCCACTGAGGTTGGGGTGAACAGTACTACTTGGCCAGGGAAGTGGAACCCTGAGGCTGGCAGACACCAGCACCTGTTAGAATTTCCCCTTTCAGAACTTCGGTCCCTTCTGCATACTCCTCAGAAGGGCTGAGATACCTCTATTCTTGACCTAGGCATCCATGAGTGTGTTCTGCTTCATGAGAAGAAAATGATGATGGGCCAAGGGATCCATAGCATAGTAAACATTCTCACTGTGTGGGATCTGCAGCACTGGGGGGATGGGGTGGAGGCATGATCAGCTGTGCTCTGGGTGACCCCAGGACACCCCAACCCTTTTTGTCCCTACTAGAGCAGGTCCAAGTCAGTGACCTAAATTCCCCATTCCAACTCCAGGACCCAAAAGGAGCCCTAGGAATGACACCTGCCTGAAGGAAAGACTCTGCAGAGGCTCAGCTAACAATGAAGGACCCTTCTTTAAAGAGCGACTCTGATTCCTAACTGCCATCCTCAGAACAGAGCTGCCAAGAGGTCATCTACTCCCATACCCTATGCCCTGCTGCTTTCACTGCTCAGGATCTTGGTGCTGAAATTGGCTTTCTAGAACCCAGTGCACATACCTAAATCCAGCACTATTTTGGGCAAGACTACTGAGGCCCAACAAAGACCACCTTGGCTAGGCCTCCTGAGCAGGTTACTGAAGGTGTTTGTACTTTGACCCTATTTTTCCTGTCTTCTTGGCCTAGAACCAGCTAGAAAGAAACAGTGGGCTGGAGTTCTTTCTCCAGCCTCAGTAATGAGGCCCCTCATCTCCTTTCTTAACCTCTCCAGTTTTCAACCTTCCTGTTCTCTAGGACAGGTCCTTCTGCCCTATTTCACAGCTCACAGCTCCAATTTCTCATTTGAAAGATGGGAGAGGATTTAGAACCCATTTCTGGGAATGGTGGGAGTCATTTTATTTGCCTGGGCTAATGGCTGGGGGAGGGGGACCAGCTAACTGAGAAGAATACAGTTACCCTTACTGTGCACAGGCATACTACATGGACATTTGATGCTTAATTTTCTCTCCCCTTCAGGAATGAGAAGCAGGCTCAGGAGTTTGAGCAACTGATCTACGGGCTCAGAGCCAATAAGTCTGGCTCTGGGTCTATGCTGTTCTTCTGGATTCTTTCACATTCCCACTTTCTACAATACTGACAGGCTCCCAAAAGCCTCCAAAGGAGATCAAGGAGATTTTGTCTAGTTTTCACTATGATAAAGGCACGGCCTAGAGCATATTTGGTGCTTGTGTCCATCGTCACAGGGCTTTCGGAGGCTGTTCAGATTGAGCCCCTCTGCTTGGCCTTTGCTCATGGACCAAGGTGAAAAGCTCTTTCTCTGGATACCTCAATGGTGGTAGCTTTGAACTTAGTTTCCCAATGCCTGAGTCACATCCAGGGAAGGGTACACAAGGGAGATAGAGCAGGTAGGGAAGAGATGCTGTGGGCCCTGAGGGTTGCCCTGAGAAGCTTGGTTTGTGTTCAGGGTGTCTTCTCACCCTGCTCTCAGGTACACTGGGACCAGAGGGCCTCAGATCTTTAGGCTGTGGACATAGCTGATGCCTATCCCCTCCAACATGACCCTCTCCAACTTGCTTCCTGACTTACATCGATCCTCTGATATGATTTGACCCAGCTTGTAGTCTTCTGGTTTGTCTTTTTTTTTTTTTTTTAACAATTTACTTATTTTTTAATGGATTTTTTTGTTTGTTTGTTTGTTTGTTTGTCTTTATCTAGATTTTATTCTTCCAGGGCCTTGCAGATCACTGCTGGAGTCCTCTCTTGGTCAGTCATCTGCAGTGGATCAAGGGACAGGCCCCACAATGCAGCTGACAGAGACCCTATGCACCACCCCTAGTCAGGACTGCATCTAAAGGGGCCTCACTTCTTCTCTTGTACCCATGATGAGATCTCCATGGAATGAAGGGGGCCTTTTCTAATCATTCCTCATCCCATCTCCTACAAGGACCTGCACCTCTGCCTTCATGTTTTCTTCCAGTGTGGGTCCACACCCCTGCCCTGGAGGCTGAACCCTGTGGCCTGGGTTCTTGGCCTGAGCAACTGTGATGGGCTCCCAAGGCCCTGGGGACAAAGAGTGACCATGCAGCAGGGTGTGGGGACTGAGCAGTAAAATCTGGGTCTCTCCCTGTCACCTCCTGCCTCCCAATCATGGGAGAGGGAGATCCCCTGCCCTGCACCTGGCCCTCCAGCACACCTCCAGGTAGCAGTGAACCCCCAGAGCAAAGCACACAACATCTAGTCCAAGCCCAGATGTCAGAGAGGAAGAGGGGCTGGATGACAAGCTATGGCACAGCAGGACTGCCCTGGGCCCCACGATGCAGCTGTGGTCAGCAAGAACTAGACTGCAGTTGCCTTGATCATGAGGGCCAAGTTAGAGGCAGGACTTATGTCAAGGGTCAAACAAGTGACAGTTTAGTAAAACCACCCTGACTCCTGGCCACAAGGAAGTGCAGCTGGGGTGGGTGTGTAACATGGCAGCTTGGCCAGCCTCTGTGCAGGGACCCTGAGGTGGTCCATCTGCATGTCCCATCCGGGATCTACCCCTGCTCATACCTTCATAGCCACCATCCTGGGGCAAACCTTGTCCTCCCCTCTGGGTAGCAGAAGCAGCCCTTACAGGCCAGTGTCTCCATAACCAGCCCAACTACCACTTTGAGGCCAAAGGTCACCTGCTGTCCCTTTTCTGCTCTGATCCTTCAATGGCTCTGTCTCCCCCATGAGGAAGTCAAGCTCCACCCAGCAGCTCACAGGGCCCAATGTGACCCAGCTCCCAACACCTCTCTGGCCTCACCTCTTCCCCTTGTTCCTCCTCCTTCAGCCCTGGCTGCTCCTGGCCAGCCAACTCCATGTCTTCCTCAGGCCTGGTAGGCTGCCCCTCCTTCCTCCTCTCTGGGGTCACCTCAGAGAGCTCTTCCCAGGCAATACTTGCTCAGTAAGCCAGCCTCAGACCTGATGTCCACCATCCTGAGCCCTGACCACCTCAAATGCACACTCTTCCTGCCTCTAAAGGGGGCTGTCCGTCCTTCCTCACCCACCAGGAAGTCTGCTCCAGAATGGCTGCAGGAGAACTTGTCATTCCTTACGTGTCAACTGTCTGAACCACTGAGGGGTCCCAGGGTGCACATCCGGTTCACCAGGATGCTTTTGTACTTGTTGTAGTTGTCCACGTACACTGACACAGATAGTGCAGCAGGAACCCTCATGCCATTTATAGAGAGGCTGTGAGTCACTGTGCTTGTGGTTGGTGTGCGTGGCCCTGGATTTGATTGAGGAGGATGAAGACGACATTCCTCTGGATGCCGATGTGACAATGGAGGAGTTCTGTGATGGGGGATACCTAGATAAGCAGAAGGTCGGGAGACTCACAGCAACCCCAGACTGCTCTAGAAGCTCCAAGAAGTTCTAGAAGTTATGTAGCAGTCAACAATCATCAACCCCTTTGTGGATGGGGACAGAGCCAAACAGACACAGGACGGTAATGGGAGGGCCAACAGGGAGAAGAGGTGAGCATTCACTTTCATTTCCTGGCCATCTTGGGACTCTGGGACATGCTCCAGGAGGACTTTTACCTTAGAGCTTGAGGCACCAGCCACATGTACGGAACACGAGTCAGCTGCATCACTGCTGCTGAAGCCATGGCCAAACTTGAGCGGGGCACTGGAGTGGGTGGTGCTGCTGCCACTGGACTGAGGGCCTGGTGGCTGGCTGGTTGGTCAGTTTAACTTGAGGGCTTCCCTTGGGATGCAAACAAACCCCTGCACAGCTATCACGGTACCTTGCTAAGTGCTCGGTTCATCAATCATAGCCAGTGGACTCAGACTGCCTTAGAGATCATGCAGCATCACTCCATTTCACAGAAGAAGAAACAGGCCCAGAGATGGGGTGACTTACCCCAGTCACAGGGATGGTCAGAACTGGAGCTGGGATTCCTGAGCTAAACTGTCAGGCTCCCCAACCCCATGCTTAGCCTAAAAGTTCCCTGAGTCCAAAGCCAGCCCATACTTGCCAGTCCTAGAGAGGAACTCACTTTTTGCTCCAATGTTTGATGCCTTCTGGTAGGTGTTTGGCCTTGAATCTCTTACTGGCCAACTGAGATGGGGGCTCTAGCTCCCAAGACAAGAGGTAGTACAGGACAGAGTGACAGCTGTGAGGTTCCCAGAGCCATACCTCATTCATGCCTCCCAGTGTCTACACAAGAGCTGGCATTTGTGTGCCCCACATATCTTATGCTGACCCAGGAGCCACCAGGGCAATCCACCCCTACTGTGGCCTGATTCTGCCCTGGGCTTACCTGTCATTCTCACTGAGCTATTCCATGGCCCCAAACCAGGCCCCAAATTGTTCACTGGGCACAAGGGCGTCATAGCAGCAGCCCACCTGGAGCTGTTGGAGTTCAGCAACTAGCTGGTATTCCTTGGGACAGAGGGAAAAAAACAGGCACTGCAGAGGCCTGGGTTGGCTTCCTGGGTGGGATGGGGGCCAGGGACCAGTTTTGCTACTTTGGGTTCCCCCATGCCTTAACCCTTCCAGGCTCTACTTGCCCACAGGCTAACTTCACACTGCTTGTCCTCCAAGAAATTGTCCTTCATCCCATGTAGAACTTCCATCCACTCATCCCTTGAATTGAAGAGGAAACTGTGTGCAGCTCAGGGGTGTCCTGCCCAGCAGGGTCTCTGTTCATCATCACTGACCCCACCTTGGCCCCACTCCCACAGCGATGGCCACAGCTGCTCACCTTCCTTTTTTTGTCAAAATTGATCTTCCTCCCCTGGAAGGCAGAGAGTTTGCATTCATTATAAAGGGGGCCCCAGCCATTGGAAAGCCCATCGCCCCTCAGCCCCTGTCCCCTGCACCACTACGGGTTCAACATGCACAGGGCAGCCCAGACCAGAGATGGACCCAGGCCTCTGGGTGCCAGGAGTGGGGACCAGGAGTGGAGACAGAGAAATTACAGTCCCAGTATATGATGACCATGGAGAGACAGCCCCTTGGACCAGTCTCCATCTACTCTTCTGTAGAAGGCCATGGCACCCCAGCTCCCAGGGTGGCTGTGAGGCTCCCAGGAGACATGCTGTGCCCACTGCTGAGAGTTCAGGGCTCAGGGAAGGGCCTGTCCTCCCAAGCCTCAGAGTCCCTTTCCCACCCTGCCCTGGCCCCTAGGTCCACTCACATCCAGATACTCTGGCATGGCATAGTCCGACAGCAAAATCTGAGTGAGGAATTTCTCAGGCATGGGACCATGCCCTGGATGTTACCCTGTGGCATTGGGTGAGGTGGGGATGAGCACAGGCTCTTAGGTGCCCCCAAGACCCCACCCTAAAAACTTCTGTCTCAGACTCCTGGGATCACACAACCTTCCTCTGGTACAGTCTAGGACACTTAGCTGTAACCCTTATATTCCCCTCACAGCATCCAAGGACCCCAAATTTCCCTGCAGTCACCTCCCAGGATTGGCTTTTCTTCAGTCACCAAGTGTACCCATCCCCCACCCCATCCACCCTGAGTCAGCTCTTCAAGGCTCTTGTTCTCCCTGGCTACAAGGAGTCCCCCCAGGATTCTCATGGCTCACTGCCCTAAAGGTCAGGAGAGGGGACATTGAAGGGAGGTTTTCCAGGCTCAGTGGCCAGGAGAGACAGGCTTGAGGAGGACCCCCTTCCTGACTTGGAGGCCACCCCACCCTGACTGTCCCAGCCTCAGGCACATTCACCCTCTCTTGCTGCTGCTGCTGCTACTTCTGGACTATTTTGGGATTTGTGTCCAGGGTGGCAAACTTAGAGATCGACTTCTACCAGTGTTGAGGACAAGGTCATTGAGGCCCTCCACCTCTCATCCTTTGTCCCTTGGATCTTCAGCACCTGGGCCTAGTGGGCAGGTGGAAATCTGCTACCACCACATGCCTAATGTCCCATGACTCTGAGTTGGATAGCATGAAGGCCAGAGCATCTGCACTGCTAGTGTGCAAAAATGAGTCCTCTGGACTCCTGATGGGGAGTCAGACCTTTGTCCTCAATGTCATGGGAATGCTCAGTCACATTACTTTTTTCTCTTGAACCTTGCTACCTTGCTGTGAGAGTGACACCACTAGGTGGTCATGTCTCATTTCCACATGAGGACATGGAGGCCCAAGATGGTGCTATCTTCCACCTATTTGCTAAGGGTATTGGAGGACAGGCTGCTTCCTCCCAGATGGAGATCTGAGCTGATGTCACCCTACACCCACAACCAGTATATGGTTCTCCCAGCCTCAGAGTGTGTGCAGGGCTCGTGTTGTCTCAGCCATGGAGACTGAGGGTGGAATTTCTCTGGGGGCCTAACTGAACAGGTCCCACCTACCCCAGCCCACTGGAATGGAGACCCTAAAGTCCTCCTGAAGCCATAATAAAGAGGTCCCTCTCCAGAAGTCCACTCAGGGTATTCTGCCTGCAGACCAGGCCCTCAATTCACTCAGGAATGTGTCTCTAAGGTGCAACATCTGACTGTCCAGGTAGGGTGGGGACTGCCAGGAGTACTGAGCATTGAAGTTTTGCTTCCCCTTTCATGTGGAAGCTTCTAGTTATGGTCAGGAAGGGCCCACCATGATTTCCTGTCTCCCAAATATTTCCCATAGCTCTCTGGCACACATGTCATTTATAACAAGGCATACTTATGAGACCCTCCCATGTGGATGGAGACTTCTCATCCTGCCAGTTCATCATCTCCACCTGGAACATCCCAGCCACCTCCATGGATCCAAGAACCACAGCCTACCAACCTACAACTGCCACCTCCATCTGCACATGAGCCAAACATATCCTTCTGCATCTTCTTTCAGAATAGGCCAGGCTGGATGTTTTCAAAGAAACTGCCAGTGAAAAACTAACCACCCCACCACCTGAGCCCTGACCTCCAGCCTCCTCTTTACTTTGATGAGCAGCTTACTGCCTTGTGAGTAGTTGTGTTCTTTTGAGTAAATCTCAGACCGAGTTGGAAAGAGGCAAAAGCTGTCCCTGGGGGAGGGCAAGAAGAAAGGAGAAAGGTGGTTGTGGGTGGGAGGGTGTAAGGGCTAATCCATTTATTTTACCTGCCTGTAACCTGAACTGGCTGTGGGTTGTTGCTTAAACTGGGTAGCTCTGAGCACTGCAGGACAGCATGGATTTGAGAACTGAGCTCTCATGTGGGCACAATGGGAACACCCACCCCCATTTCATGACCAGCCCATTTTTACACATGCAGATTTCACATAGACAGTGTGTTGCTGAGAAACAAGCACTTAATATTCTTCCATTTGGTTCAACTCTGTAGGGACAGAGGAGGGAAGCAGTGCTGAGAAGGAACAGCTGACCTCAGGTGACATGAAGACAAAGAACCCCACCCTGCCTGCCCTGCCCAGGCAGTCCTACCTCCCATCCTTCCTAAATAGTGATGCTCCATCCCTGCAGGGTCCCTGGCCCAACCTGGTATCCCCTAGAGAGGGACCTACCCACTTGGAAATTTGCTCCCATGTCTTCATCAAACAGAGAATCGAGTAACTCTGGAGACCAGAGATGATGGCATAGAATAAGGAGTTGTTCTTGAGGATTCAGCACTCCTGGGGAGAGAGAAAGATATACCATGAGAGGTGGTCTGAGTGGCCCCCTGTTCCAGCTTCAGGCCCTGAGCTCATATCCCCCCTCTAGGATGAGACAGACACTGAGGGAGACCCTGAGGCTCATCATGGACACAGAGTGACACACACACCCAACCTGAAGTAGTATCCTGGTTGAGGAGTGAGGATAGTGTAGGGTTAGGCTACAGGCCAGGGTGGACCTATAGTCCTGAGAGCTAATAAGAACAAAGATGGGTTTCAGAACTCCAGAGAGAGCCCCCTGGGTGTACCCTTGCCACCTCAATCCAGTACTCCACCACTCTGGCCTTGTCTGGGGACTTCATGCTCTGGTTCCCAAGGCAGGTGGACAAACGCAGTTTATCACAGAGTTGAACTGGGTGACAGTGGCATAGACAGTGGGTGCCATGTGCTCCTTACCCTTTTTGTTGCACCTGGACCAGATGGAGCCCAGGCAGTGATAGGGCACCACCTTCTTGAACAGATCCTGGGGAGGAGGGGATGTCAGCCAGCCCCACCCAACCAGCTCAGACCTCAGAGGCCCTCAGGACCCAGACCAGGGTCCAGTGGTCTCAGCTGGAGCTTGGCAAGCTGAGGACAGGGTGTTCTCTCTCTTCCCTGAGGGGGCCTAGCAGTCTAGAGAGCCTAGCCCCACACCTAGCAAGAAAGAGAGAGCTCCATTTTCAAGTCCATCTCACAGCCCCCAGCCCCGAGGTGCTTCAAACTTCCACAGGCCCAGGTGGCACCATTGCCCCTCCTGATAATACCTCCTGTGGCTGTGTGTGGTCAGGTGCACAGTCCCTGTGTGGACCAGAGCCTTTGGGTCCCTGCCTAAGGATCCAGTGCATGTCAAGGTCTTAGTGTCAATGCAGTGGAGACCCCCAGCACAGAGTGGGACACCTCTGGAGCTGGCTGCACCTAAGTGAGTTGCCTTCATCCTCCCATGGCCAAGCCCCCTCAGGCTTTCTATTTATTTGCTCTCACATCATCTTCCCAGTCAGTGCATGTGGCAGGGATGGTTACTGTCCTATATCAACTCTCCAGAGTGGTCAAGTGCAGGCTTGGGGAGTAATAAGTTGCCCAGTTTGAAATGCTGGGAGTGGAGTGAGGGTTTGGGCCCAGATCATAAGATTCTGATTCAGAGGGTGGTGTGGTGTACAGCAGATCCTGGGAGAAAGAGCCACCTTGCCCCACCACCCTCCCAAGCCCAGCTGCTCACTGCATCCATCTGTGTCAATTCCTCAGCCACCAGCTCTGGAGGGAAAGCCAGGAGGTTAACCTCCTCCTCACTCAGCCCATTCTCCAAGGTCTCAGGCCAGGGGCAGGAAGGTTCTGGTGGTGTGGCCTGCCCTGGTCCTGAGTTCAGCTCTGGGGGTGGGTCTGCTGGTGGTGCCAGACTTGCCTCCCACTCGAGATCCATTGGTGAATTAAGAGGCTTTAACTCCACAGTGCGCACTGTAGCTAACTGTGTAGGTGGCACTGGAAGTAGTGGTGAGACTGCCTCCAGCTCAGGACTGGTGATAGAGATGGTGATGTGGTTTCTTCCAGCCTGGCAGCAGGTGCAACATCTGGGGATGGAGTTGGCCCTACCTCCAAAGTGGGCATTGGTGGTACCCCCATAGGTGCCAGTGGAGGTGACACCAAATCTTCTTCAAGCTCTATAGCTAGTTCTTCTGATGTTGAAGGATCAGGCTCTTCTTCCAGAATGGGCAACACTGATACGTGTGTAGCTGGCAAATGTAGGTAGACCTGGTCTTGTCTCTGGCTTTGAAACTGGTGCATCTGATGGTGACATGGGTGCCTCTGGCTCTGTGCTATTGATTGTGATGTAGCTGCCTCCAGCTCCTGAGCAGGTGCTCCAGCTGATGAAGTAGGATGGCCTAGCTCCAGGGCAGGCATGGGCCCTAGCTCTGGGGGTGGCACTTGTGGGGGTGCTAGAGCCACCTTCAGTCAGGAGCTGGTGCTACATCAGGTACTGCATCAGGCTCTATTTCCAGACCAAGCACTGGCACAAACTCAGGATCTGGCAGCAGAGGTGGAGATGGAACTGATTCAGGCTCTGGAATGGCCCTTGTGTCTGCCACGCGTGGTGGAACCAGCCCTAGAGGTTGCACTGGAGGCTTTTGCAGCTCTGGGGCTGACAGAAGAGCTGGAGAAGAGGAAGATTCCACACCAAGAATGGCTCCAAGTGTCTTTCAAATACACAGAAGATTCCACTACCATGAGGGGAAGATCCAGCCCCAAAAAGTGTTCCCAGACTGCTATCTCCAAGGTGAATAGTTTGAGGCTCCTCTTTCTTCATGGCCCAGCAGCAACCTCTGATAGTCCCTGCCTATGTGTCCAGTCCCAGCCCTTGCCCCACAAGTTCATGTGTTCCCTCCCCAGGGCCACCTCACCCTTTGACTCTGCCTCAGTGGGCTCCGGGTGACTCATCTGTGAAAGCCAAACTATGACATGTTGCTCCAGGACAGAGCTGGGCAGATGCAGCTGGATGTAGGCCACAAGCAGCTTGAGGCAGGGCAAGTCTGGTGGCTGTAGGAAATCCTCAGGGTACTGGTCCATCCAGGTGCCCAGCAGGGAGGAGACCGTGCTGAGGGCAGGAGGGGGCAGCAGAGTCAGACCCGGGCCTTTCTTTCCAGGCTGCCGTAGGGACCCTCCCACTAGAACATCAAGTCCATAAGGACAGGAAGGGTTTTGACTGGTCTCTCCATAGCCAGGCACTGACACACAGTAGGAGCTCCATCAATATGTGAGTGATGAGGGGACAGGGTCTGTCCTCCCCCAGGCCCTAGTGGCCCCCACCCAGGAACGTCTGCCCAGAGCAGATGTCTCATCATCTACCATGAGTCATGTGTGTCTCTTCTTCCCACTGACACTGCCCTCCCAAATGACAGGGTGCAGCCACCCTGCCATCCATGCAGGCAGACAGGACTGAGGTCAGGGCAGATTTGGAACTGGCTGCTCACCACTTCCTGTCCTGGGGCTGCATGAGGTGGTATTTGGGGCACTGGGGTGTGATAGGGCTGTGGTGGGAAAGGGTCCTCTGCAGCCAGTGCCCCAGCACCCCACTCGCAGCTTCCCTTGACTCCTTTCCAAGTCATCCCTCCAGGGGCATCATAGAAAGTGAGGGGCCCAGGGTAGTGCCCAACACTACCCTGTAACTTACCCCCAAATCCCCACACTGCTGGTTTCTGGTGAGGAGAACCCCTACTCTCCCCCAAGTGCATCACTTTTCATTTCAAGGCATCCGCTATGCCTGGCACTCCCACAGAGCCTACATCCATATCTAGGGGAGACATGGGTGTGTCACAACTGACTCACTAAGTGTACCCCTGCTTAAGGTGATGCCTGTTACTGCCTGTGGCCCCAACTGAAATGAAATCCAGAAGGGCAGGGACTTTGGTAGGCTTTGTTCACTGCCCAAAGCCACCTATGTAAGGAATACCAGTACCTAGTAGACACTTGATGTATCCTTGGTGAAAAATGAGTCCTAAGCTGCCTAAGCTGCCTCGACCCCTCTGGCAGCCTACACTGATCCCTGCTCTGACCACACCAAGGTTGGAGAACCAAAAGGGGACTTAAACCTCCTTTAGTAAAGAAAAAACTGGGGTCAGTAAGGGGGTGAGGCTGAGAACCTCTTCACTGGGAAGAGGAAAATCCTGATGAGGAGCAACCCTGCTCCTCCAGCCGCCCTGTCAGGGAGCCAGGTTTGGGGAAGCACTTTCCATGGATCCTCCCTCTTAGTCCTTACAATCAGCCTTGGAGGAGGGTTCCCTGACTGTTCCCCTTTCCAAGGAGAAACTGAGCCAGTGGGTGGAAATGACATTTCTGAGATGCAAGCAAGTCGGTGGCACAGCAGTCAAGTCACCAGGGATGGGGTGGGTGCTCACCTTCAGAACAACAGGCACAGGACCTGCTTGGTGGTGGTGAACACCTGGTATGTGCCAAGGAAGGTGTTGACATACACGAGGACACCCTCCTGGAAGGCGGGCACCAGGTGCTCGGCCAGGTTCTCCTACGGGCCTGCCTTGACCATCTGCACCATGTGGTGCTCCTCCCTTGAGCAGGCCCTGGCATTCATCCTCTAGAGTGGGAAGAGGAGGCACATGTGCTCAGGGGCAGAGCTGGGGAACCCCAGATGGGGCTGGGGCTCTGGGCAGGCCTGCTGCATCCAAGCCCTCAGTGCCTTGAGGCCCAGGGGACATGTGTGCCTCTAGCAGAGGAAGGTCCTCTGCCTTCTAGTTGATTTGCAGGTGAGAAAATAATTGAAAGATGAGACCCCAGACCTGGCAAAGGGCAGAAGCCTGGTGTGTCCCAGTGGGGAGAAACACCCCTGCAGGGTCAAGGATTTGAACAGATGCCCCAGGGACAAGCAGACCCACCTGGTCAGTAAACGACTTCCTCCACTCCTCATTGGACCAAAGTCACAACATGAGGCTATTTGCCACCCTGAACCCAGTCAGGAAAATGAAGTAAAATGCAAAGAGATGGTTCCATACTGGCTGCAGGGACGCTGCCACCCACGCAGACAACTGATGGTAACAGAACTGCTCCAGCCTTAGGCAGGTTCCCTGGCCCTCACTGGTGAAAGGGATGTCTGTGTGTCCTCTGCCTACCCAGCCTCTTCCTGGGAGCCTCTATTGGGGATGGGAGGGATCAGTGCTGGGGTCCAGGGGAGGTGCTCAGGGCAGCAGTGCTGACAGGGTCACAGGAAAGGGACATTCCAGGTCCCACAGCACTGAAGGCTAAATCGCTGCTCTAAGCCTTCTCCCTTCTGGAATATTGGACACCTGAGTCAGGCCTCAGCTCCTGATCTGGGAGGGTCAAGGAGACAGTAATGGGTGATGGCAAGAACTGTCCTAAGGAGAGGAGCTGTGTGGCTTGGGGCAGGTGTGGAAGGACAGTCATGAAGACTGCTGCCTGGGGACATGGGACCAAGGAGTGGAAACAGAAGTACAGTAGCAAAATCCACACAGATCTCATGTGAGCCCACCCCACAGCCCACCCTGAAGGGAAACCCCTACAAAAGCCTCCTCTCTGATGTTCTCAAACATTTGAGGTGACTTTCACCCTGGTCTATGGAATGGCAATGTTGTGGGGGATTCTGGGGACCCAGGTTCCTTGGGCAGTGGGATATTGGGCCATTCAAGTGAGAAAGCCCTGGGAGAGAGAGTGAGAAGTGCCAGCATGGGATACAGGCCCTGGGGTATTACCCCATCTCCACTGTTTAGTACCCACATCACCCCTGCTCCCACCTGGAACTAGTGCTGGCCATGGCCAAGGCCTCAAAGGGGCCCACACTTCTGTACTTAGTGTAGATGAGCCCCTCCTCCAGCTGCTCACCCACCATCTGCATGGAGCTCTGCAAACACAGTGCCTGGAGCTAGGACAAGAGGGTCAGTGAGTGGCCTGCTCTAATCTGCAGGGGAAGAGGCACTTCATTTAGACTGGGACCCAGATCAAGCCCAGAGGGTATCTGTCTACATCTCCGGTCCCATTGGAGAGATGACAGCTTGGGGGTGCAAGATTAACACTGGTACACATGGGAGCCACCCCCAAAACACACCTTCCCATCCTTCCAGCCATGACCTGGCAGGGGACAGGGAAGGCCCTACTGGGTTCCCATCCCTGATGGCCTGCTGCTTCCCAGGGTAGGCCCTGCTCAAGCCTCCCCCACACTGGGAGGTGGATGGGATGTAGGGCTGCTGAGGCAGAAGGTCAGTAGTGGCAGGTGCTCTGTTGGCTAGCCCTGGGCCACCCCGTGTTACCTTTGGGGACCTCCTGGTCCCCAAGGAGGCCTGAGCCAATGTCGAAAACCATGGAAAGGGGACTCATTCCTGGTTTGGTCGAGGCTGGAGCATCGGGATCGATGAACACAGCAGGAAAATATGTTGTTCTCTAGAGCATCTCCTGCCAAGTGAGCTGGGAAGGAGCTGCCTCTGGAATCTGGGTGCCTGGTTACCAAGGTTCCAAGTTCTGTTGGGTCTGTCACCAAGGAAGTAAGGTCACCTCTTTAGATTCCCTTATCTGGGCCGCCTCAGGAATAAGAATTCCATGAAAGTCCCTCTGCCTGGTTGTCTGTCTATTCCCCTCACCTAGAATATCTCATGAACTGGTCACAGTTCTGCCCACACATCACTCCCACAGCTTCCTGGAAGGCCCGTATACAGCTTGGGCCCAGCTAGGAGAAGACCTAGCTAGGTTCAGACCAGGCTCCCTCTTCTTTTCAGAAGCCCCCCCTAGTCTGCTCCCCAATACTGTGGGAATCATTCTAGCAACTGCTTCCTGGGGACAATATCGAGTCAATGTGGGGTGAACACTGCAAACCCTGTAGTCTTATTTCACACGTAGCTAAAAGACACAATAATCAAGGAATAAACAGGAAGGTGGTGGATGTAACATCAAATACAACTCAAAACAGAACAGGGCAGGGCTGTGTGATCTCTGAAAACCTGCAGTCCTGGATTGCTGTCTGAGTATGTATCATGATGAGGTTGAAATGAGATGAAAGTCAGACATTGTTGCTGGGCCACAAATCCTTCCAGAGGCTTCTCATTGTATTGAGGATGAGAGGCAAGTGTCTCCTCTCCACCTCTGTGCTGGGCTGCCTGTGCCCTGCTTCCTGCACCCCTGCTTCCAGGTGCAAGCAGCCCCAGAAACTGCCCCTTGGAGAGAGTCCTGGCCTAGGGACTCATTGCTACACAAAAGAGGTAAATGTCAGGATGCCCCCCTAAGACTTATACAAAGTGTTTTTCTGTCTCCACCACTCTCCCTGGTGAGTGAACTCTTCCTCTCTGGATCACTATCCCAATGTGAATCCTGCTGATCAACACAGCAGAGCTGAGAAGCAACTCCTTCCCCAGCTGAGCCTCAGGTGAGCCTCCGCCCACAGCAGCCACCTTCCTGACCTCCTCTCTGGCCAAGTTCCCTCTGCCTCCACCTCTTCCCCTGCCATGCCTTCTCCCATGCACCCTCTTCCCACACTTGCGCAGGGCTGGCTCCTCTCATCTTTCTGGTCACAGTGTCAGTGTCACTTCAATGTGTCCTTCCAGGCCCTCCCCCTGGTGGTGCCATAACCCTCCTCCCAGCACCCTGCTTAGCTTCCTCTATACCACTTGTCTTTTCTTGCACTTGTTTGCCCTCAGGCTTTTGTCCACCTCCCCTTCCAGATGGAGAGCTCCTGATGGGCAGGGCCACAGGGATTATTTTCCTTCCACACCCAGGACCTAATGCAAAGCTTGGTACAGGGTGAGTGCTTGGGGTACAGCCACTGAATGAATAACTGAGATGATCTCAGAAGCCCTTTACCAGCGTCTGCCCAGCTCAGATTGTGGAGATGGCTGCTAACTATAGGAAGTGCATGTTATGTCTGAGGGGGCTGGATAACCAGATGCCTCTGGATGATACTTCCCAATCTCCAGAGACTGCAGCAGGCACAGTGGGCACAGCTGGAGATGTGGCTGCTTGCCTGTGCTGGCCAGCATTAGCCCTGCAGCTTCTGGCAGGATATCCACAGAAGTGAACACACAGTTTGAATGTCCTCAAGACAGGGGCTCTCCTACGCCCCTACAAGAACAATGGGTCATTGAAGGAGGACCAGGGTGAATGGACAGCTTCCTGAGTCTGTGATCCCTTTTGGGTCACCTACTATAAACACCACAGTAGACAGAGGAGGAGACTGAGGCCACCCCCCTAGAGCCATTTCCTCTCTAGGGAGGGGTTCATACCACTTTCCAAAGCCCAGAGCCCCTCTGACACATCTGCCAGTTCAAGATATCCTGGGGATGGCACCAGTCTTGCAGGCCCCTGGATCCTTGGGGATCCCCTTGCCCATCAGCTTGGCATCTCTCCCCAATTCCCTAGTGTGGGTCTGTGGGCAAGTGGTGAGAAGAGTGGGAGGCACTGCCCAGCAGCAGAGCTGCCTCCAACACCTTCCTAAGTTTTTCCTGTTCACCCACCTGTGGTTCTTTCCTCCTCCAACCCCAACCCTATGGTCCACTCCTGTGACATCACATGTGTGCTGGGTCATGCAGGGATCTCAAAAGGAAAATTGTTTCATAAGGGAAAATCTGAGCAGTGGATCCAGCCTTCAAGGGAAAGAAAGGGAGTCACCCTAAGGTACCTTTGGTGCTTTGCATACCTCAGAGGCCCTGGGCCATTCCTGCCTGCCTCTTGGCCTCAGTTTCCACATGGGACCTAACTAGTTGGATGTGGAAGTGCATGAGCATGTGATCATGCAGGACTTGGAGACAGGTGCCCTCAAGGGGCAGACCTGGAGGTGGGCACAACCCTGTAAATCTGAGCAGGAAGAAAGCAGGTGAGCTTTGCAGCTGCTTCTCCTATTCTCTTCAACTTGACCTCTGAGAAGACCCAGGACACCTGACCTCCACCCAGTCTCTCACAGAGGCCAGGGGCATGTGAAAGGGGCAGGAGGGAGCCCAGGGTGGAGGATTGCAGACCACCAGGGCTGAGAGTTGGGGGCACTCACTGCAGCTAAGGAGCCCTCCAGGGCCCTCCCTGCCTTTGTCCCTTGATGGGTGGGCAGCCCCAGCATCAAGTCCTCCAGCTCTAGGAGAGCAAGCCCAGCCTCCAACGTGGGCTCATGTTCACTACTCTCACCTGTTCCTCTTCCTGAGCAGGGCCTTGTCCTGGTTGTGCTCACTGGGCCAGGGTCCTCCCAAATGAAGCTGTCTAGGAGCCTTCAGTGCCCCTTCTTTAACCCCCAACACAACACATGATCCTGAGAATGCAGTCACTGGCTTCCTTTTGCATTCAAGAGACCTGAGGTTCAATGTTACTGACACAGGCTGTGACCTGTTCCCACTGTGGGTTTTAACCTCAGACACTCTGACCCCAAAATCTGTGCTTTACAGAAGAGCCTGAGGCAGTGGGTGGGCTACAGGGAACAGTCATGCAGTCAGGGGGTAAGAGGTGGGCATGGCCTTGGCCAGGTTAAGGCTGAAGGAGACTCTCTGTGAAGCTGGAATGCAGGGTGGGAGAGCACCCTGGGGAGGGCTTCTCGGCCACAACATCCAGAATGGCAAGAGCTGGTGGGAGCTGAGGAGGCACAAGCACTCCCCCCACCCAGGCTTGGGTCACTGAGCACCTGCCATGGATGGGAGGTCTGCATCAGTGTCCTGCTTTGAACACTGAGGGTCCTACAGTGACCTCCCTGGTTTGATTGTGCAGACTGCTGGTCTCAGTGCTGAGAGTCAAGTGGATGCTCATGAAGGTCAGTACACAGAGAGCACTTCTGGCCTTTATGTTATTTAATCCTTATCAGAAGCTCAACAGCATGCAGCTCCCAGCCTGATGGTCTACAGCTCAGACGTGGTTCTGGGAATGCCTTCTGTTTTCATTCCACTGCCTCACAGCCATACAGCTGCTCAAAAATCCTTTATGAAGTGCCTTCTGGGTGTCCAGCACCATGGGACATGGTGTCAGGACCTGTCTGGGCTCTTTTAGTGTTGGAAACTGGGAAGGGTAGTTAGGTATAACAACTTGGTAAATGCTAACACAGACACAAGAGGAAGGTATTGTGGGAGCATGGAAAGTCACCCAATCCAAAGAGAACACATCAAGGCAGGCTTCCTGGAGGAGTTGACAGCACAGTGACTCACTGGGAATTGTGCAGGTGGTGGGACGGGCATAGGGCAATGAGCAGCCTGACTAGTGGGCAGCGTGAGCACAGCCTGACTGGTGCTGGGCCATGCTTCTTAGGCCACATATTTTTCTTTGCCAAAGGCAGGCTGATGCAAAGTACCAGAAGTGGGCTGGCATTTGTTAGGGGCTTTATTTGGGGTAAAAGTTTACAAGACCATGAAGAGTCCAACTTGAGGCACTGTAACAGGTGCTTTCTCACCAAAGTCAGCTGCCACAAAGGGGAAGCAAGAAGGCCACCCATCTCTGCTGCCGTCTCTGCCTTTCTGCAGCTGCAGGCAAACCTGGCACAGGGCTTGCCTCTTATTGGACCTCCTCCCTCAGTCTTGCCATGGCAGGATCAAGTATGACAGCATATTTTCCTGAGTCTTTGTGTATCTCTCTCTGTGTTTCCATTTATATCAGACCCAGCAAATGGGCCAAGAATCAATCTTAGTCAGACCTCACCGACATAGTCCAACTGAAAGGCCTGAAGCAGGAAACGGACTTTGGCCCAGTGGTTAGGGCGTCCGTCTACCATATGGGAGGTCCCCGGTTCAAACTCCGGGCCTCCTTGACCCGTGTGGAGCTGGCCATGCGCAGTGCTGATGCGCGCAAGGAGTGCCTTGCCACGCAAGGGTGTCCCCCGCGTGGGGGAGCCCCACACGCAAGGAGTGCGCCTGTAAGGAAAGCTGCCCAGTGTGAAAAGAAAATGCAGCCTGCCCAGGAATGGCGCCGCCCACACTTCCCGTGCTGCTGACGACAACAGAAGCGGACAAAGAAACAAGACGCAGCAAATAGACACAGAGAACAGACAACCGGGGGGGGGGGGGGGGGGGAATTAAATAAATAAATAAATCTTTAAAAAAAAAAAAAAAAGAAGAAGAAAGGCCTGAAGCAATCTTGTCAAGAAATCTAATCAAAGGACCCTCAACTGTATTTAATGCAAATGGTATCACAACCACAAGAATAGATGAGTTTAAAAATACAAACTTTCTCTTTTTGGGATTCATAAAATAATTTCAAACTGCCATACCATGAATGATGGTGGACTGTAACATGAGGGGAGGGAGACCTTGACCATTAGGGTTGGACCTGAAGATTAAGATGCAGTGGCCCATGACAAATGGGACTGCAGCCATCTGTACATGTCATTCATCAAGGTGGTACCTCCCAAATGTTAAAGCTACAGTGCCCACAAAACTTTGATCTCTTCTGACACCTGTCTTTATAGAACCTTCAGACATGATATTCTTGGGGCAGGCCTGAGGTATCCTAGCTGGGATTCTGCCCCAAGAGCACTTGTTGGTTTGAATTACAGAATTTTATTGGCTCAAAGGTTTGGAGACCAGAGGTCCAAAACCAAGGTATTGGCAGTGCTTGTTTTCTCCCAGGGGCTGTGGGCTGTGATAGTCTGCTGTGGTGTGTAGATGTATTTCTATCTCCATCACATGACAATCTCTCTCTCTGTCTCTCAGTTCTCCCGATTTCTGGCTCTATGTCCAAGTTCCTTTGTGTCTAAGGACTTCAGCCATATGGATTAAGACCCAACCCTAATTCAATTTGAACTCATCTAATTAGGATATTTAAAGATCTGATTCACAAATGAGTCCACACCTTAACTAAGACTAGGACTTTCAAAAAGTCTTATTAGTAAATGGGGTCACACCATAGGAATACTGATACTTTTGTGGAACACGTGATTCAATCCCCAACAGATGCTTGACCAGGAAAATGCAGTCATACAAAATGGCATGTACTCTTTGGGTGACCATAAAGTCTTCCCAGGGCTTTTTGGATAAATGGATTTCAAACCTGTCTATTTTGAATTTTGGCCCTGTGTTAAAACCACAGATTCCCAGGTTAAACCGTGTTTTTCAAAGCAGCTTCTTGAGGTTTGAGGCCTGACACCTGTCATTTTCAACAGGCTCCCCAGGCCACGTAGGGTCATGCTCTGGGGGACCAAGGAACTGATCAGGAAACCTCCATGAGGGTATATAAGTCCTTGTGTTCTTCCGGTCCCAGCTCTCTTCTCTAGCCCTCCCAAGGCAGACGGTGGGAAAGGGCAGCTGATGTGTGATTATGGGGAAGATGAAGAGGAGAAAGATGAAGAGGAAGGAGAGGCTCTCAAGCCATTGGACAGGAAAGAGAAAGGGGTGGATATGGAGATTCTGGATGATGTGTGACAGGTCCCTGAGGTCAAGCCTGGAATCTCCCTGACCAGATGAGTCTAATGCCAAGATCTAATGAAGACTTCAGGGCAAATCATGCCCCTACCCCTAGTGTCAGCACAGTAGTCCCAGTGGCCCTGGGAGAACCTTCTCTGAATAGCTGAGATCCTGCCCATGGGTGCAGCTGTGACATGATGCTTGATGCTGCCCTCCAGCCCTGGGTGGATGGTGGCATTCCTTGAAGGAAGGATGCCCTGAATCAGGGCATCCACAAACAAGGCCACTGTTCTGCAGACAGAGCCAGTTCCCATCATCACTCTGGCTGATCAGGGAAAGTTATAGTTGAAGTTGATGTAGATAGGGAAGGGGCCTGTCTTGGTTACAGTCCATGCCTCATATGGCAGGGATGATATGAATAGCCTGGTCCATGGTCACAGATGGTCAAAGACTGACTTAGTTTGAATACCATCTATTTGGAGTTGCTTTGGCAAAGACCAATGTTTAGCAGAAATTATCCTCCTTTAATTAATTTTCCCAAAGACCCTTGATGTCTCAGTAGGGGTGTTGGTGACAGAGAAGAGTTTTCTGTTGCCTTGGGGCACAGGGCTCTTGTGGTCCTGTCATTTGAGTGTCCATTCATTAATTCAGTGCTCATAATTGGAAATGTTTTGACAAATATGGATGATATTGCATATATAAGACTGTTTTTACAAAATATAAACACAAATAAGCTAGACAGATGGAAATGGAATAGCAGCTATGTTTGGCAGGGAAAGAATAGTGAGATTGATAACTGATGAGTTCTTGTCTGATTTTTTGTTTTTATTATTATTGGAATAATGAAAATACTCTAATAATGATTGAAGTCATCAATGCACAACTATGTGATCATACCAAATACTGATTGTATTCTTTGGGTAGATTTATGCTTTTTAATATGAACCAATGAAATTGATTTGTTTAAAAAAATCCTTCTCTTTTTGGAATTCAGAAAATAATCTCAAACTGCCATAAATCATAATAACCTTTTGGAGGGATTCTGTTCTCAAATGTAACTTCAGTCTCTAGAGGGATGTTCCCATTAGTGCCAGAATGGTCATCAGCTCAACAGCAGCTAAAAGTTGAGGGGCTGTATATCCACAATACCTGCAGAGACATATTCAGGAGGGAACTGGGTCCCTTCTTCCCAGGCAGCATGGCCAGTGGAGTTTATTCTTGATAACCTAAGTAGCTGTTTGCAGAGTATCATAAAGATGGGTTAGGTCTTGGAGACCAACTAGACAAGTCGTTTTCACAACACAAGACATAGACTACACTGGGAAATGGCCCCCTGGGGTTGGTCAATGTGGTGGTCCTAGCCCAGGGTCAAGGGGAAGGCTGAGTGGGTGTACAACAGTGCCCTGCTCCCAGTAAGCCTTGTGGGATCACAGAGTCAGTCAAATCTGTCTGACTTCAAATCTAATTCTCACTCCACTGCCTAGTAAAGTCACCTGTGACTCCATGTGTTCAGGGTGAAACTAAACCATGTCAACTGTAAGTAAAGGAATCCCAGGAAGGAAGAAATTAGTGCTAGGGGATTGTTTCAGCAGGGACTTGGGCGAAAGTGCAGTTTCTCCTAGGGAGACCCTAGTGAAGGGAGGTGGGAAGGACACCCGTAGGTAAAGACAGTGAGAAGCACAGTGGCCTGTAGAGAAAGGAGGGGCTGGGGCTGGAGAGGTTAAGTGGGCCAGGAGCAACATAATCTCCTGAAGAGCTTCTCTGGCAGGTTACGTGCCTGGAGGAGACTCACACCAGTGTACCCTTTTGCCTCTTGATAAACCAGCAGACTGACATTACATAGAGGACACTGGGGAGGGGACTTCGCTTCTAGTCTATTTTGCACTGGTGGACTGGGGGACAAAGCCACATCCTCTCATGGCTTCTCCCAGGTCCTGGGCTACCAAAGCCAGGAACCTGTAAGAGTAGTTCAGCAATAAGAGATTATGTTTGTATATTTAATTTTACTAATTTCTCTCTTTAACTGAATTTAGATATCTTTTACAAAATTGCTTAGCCTCCATGGGGTGGATTTGGAGTTTGGAATATTTTTTCAGGATGAAAAAATATTAGGTTTCAATTTTCAGGATGAAAAAATATCACAAAGGATATTTTGTTTTTTGTTTTTTGTTTTTTTTCCCAAATTCTACTCAATTTATTCATTTTTTAAAAATATTACATTAAAAAATATGAGGTCCCCATTCACCCCCACCACCCCCACCCCACCACCCCCCCACAGTAACACTCTCCCCCATCATCATGACACATCCGTTGCATCTGGTGAGTACATCTCTGGGCATCTCTGCACCCCATGGCCTGTGATACACACCATAGCCCACACTCCCCCACGTTCCAACCAAAGGATATTTTGGGTGATCCTTCCTGAAATGAGGCTGGAATCATTTGCCTTCCCTTGATATGTGTTCTCTATGCCTCACCAATGAGGCAATGGTTCACAACTTTCTAGAAAAGGGACTTACCACCACCTGGTGGTCCTTCTGACTATACCTCCCAGGGCCATAACCACGCACCCCAGGAAAGGTTAAATAAGGGACAGGGACCAGGAGGCCAGACCTTGTCTGCAGGAATCTCACAAGCTCACAAAGTCCAACAAGCGCAAAAAAAAAAAATCATCTAGCTCAAAAGAAATGGAGAACTGTAAGCAAAATTTTAATTACAAGCCAAGATATAATTCAGAGCTCTGTGGAATTTCATTCATTTAAACATTTATTCATTCATTCATTCATCCATGACACTTGATAAGACCTGGGAATGTCAGCATGACCAAGATATACACCTTGTCCTCATGTCACTCTTGGTGTATTGGAGGACATGGACTCAGACAAATCCTTTTGCACATTGTGGTAAGAAGTCAGGGTCCACGTTACGGGTCACACTTGTAGGAGGAGCAGCCCACAACCTCTCTGGAAGTGGAGGGAAAACTTTCTCCAGGAGATAATGTGTAACCTTAGTCCTAAGGGAATAAACCAAGAGAAGATGGGGGACAAGCATTCTAGGCAAAGGCAGCTGAGTTTGATATGGTTATGAATTCCATAAATAGATATTAGATTATGTTTTTTTTTCAAGTTTATATTTTATTTTATTTTTTTAAATATTTACTTATTATTATTATTTTTTAATTACATTAAAAAAAATATATGAGGTCCCATTCAACCCCACCGCCCCCGCCCCCCACTCTCCCCACAGCAACACTCTCTCCCATCATCGTGATACATCCATTGCACCTGGTAAGTTCATCTCTGAGCATCACTGCACCCCATAGTCAATGGTCCACATCATAGCCCAGACTCTCTCACGTTCCATCCAGTGGGTCCTGGGGGGATCTACAGTGTCCCGTAATTGTCCGTGAAGCACTATCCAGGACAACTCCACGTCCCGAAAACGCCTCCACATCTCATCTCTTCCTCCCGTTCCCCACACCCAGCAGCCCCCATGGCTACCGTTCCCATACCCATTTCACATTTTCTCTGTGGACATTGGATTGGTTGTGTCCATTGCACACCTATGTCAAGTGAGGGCTTAGATTCCACATGGGTACTGGATGCACTCTTCCCGCTTCTAGTTGTAGACACTCTAGGCTCCATGTTGTGGTGGTTGACCTTCTTCAACTCCATGTTAGCTGAGTGGAGTAAGTCCAATAAGTCAAAGTGTAGGAGCTGAAGTCTGTTGAGGCTCTGGGCCTGGGTGTCATATTATCAGTCCAGAGATTCAAATCCCCTACATATATCTTAAACTCAGCACCAACTATAATTCCAATAAAGTAGCATGCAAGTCTTGTGAAAAGAGATCCCCTCTGAGTCCATTTCCATCACACAGAAACACCAGCTCCAAAGAAGGGCCGTCTGTCATGGCAGTGAACCCCTTCTGCCATGACCATAGAACCCGTGGGTCTCTTTATCCCTCAAAAGAACCAATACCTGGGGTTGTATCTACCTTATCTGTCTCTTAGACTCTGTTCAGTTGTACATAGGGGTATTCCTTCTGACAACCTCCAGACTCTTTTTTAGAGACTCACAGCCTTATAGTCTCATTTCTCCTTTCCATTTCCCCCTTACATTAGGTCAAACCGCTTCCCGAAGTCATGTTATTATATGTAGACAGGTATATTCTGCTGTTCCGCATTGAATCTTTAATTCAAGGTCATTTTCTAGTTGCTTCTTCAGCTGGTATGTGGTAGTGATCCCTCGGTGCCAGGGAGGCTCATCCCCGGGTGTCGTGTCCCACGCTGGGGGGAATGCATCACATCTACACGCTAAATTTGGCTGTGAGAGTGGCCACATTTGAGTAACATGAAGGCTGTCAGGAGGAAACCCCCAGGCACAATGCTACTCTAGGCCTTGTTCTTATTGCAGGTGCATAGGCTCAAAAGTGTAGCCATTAGTATCAAGAGCCCACTGTTGGGCCCTCCTTCCTTCCTGGTTCTTGCCGTTGCACCTGAAGGATTGCTGCTGCTCTCCCAGGGCCCACAACAGTGACCCCCCGGCCAGGAGCCCAGTACCCCCCCCAGCTGTTGTTTTTAATTGTTTCCACTATGAGTATATATAGACATTACCATATACCCTGGGCATATGCCCTGTATAACTCCCTGTCAACCATATATATCCTGTCAATAACATCCCATATCAGTATTCCTCCACTGCCATTGTTGAACCACTCTGTGATCCAAAACTTCCCGTAAAGTGAATCCCAACATAATGTCAGCTTCAGAAGAGTCTTAGATCATCGAAATTCATATATACAATATACAGTATTTCCCCAGATCCACCATAAAACCTTTTCCCTTCCACAGCAATAATCTTTTAACTTATTCATATCATATTTCCTGAAACTGATGTACAGATTCCGAAACTATAGTTTTCAAACAAGGTAACATTTGTGCTTACTATGTGGTCCATACTTTAGGTTGTACAGTTTTCTAAATTTTTTAGTTATCCTATGTTTTGTCTTATGGTTTTCATTATTAGTCTGTCGTCCCCTATATGTTTTTGGTGTAATATTAGCTGTTCTATATTCATCCTCGTGTACTCTCACATAACTCCTCTTTTGCCCCCTTATTTACCTTTGTTCTATCCATTGCATGTCCATTTTCCCCTCCCCTTAGGGCCCACAACGCCTGCCAATCTAATGCCCTGGGAGCCATTCTTTCTCACGAGAGATACAGTTCTCTCTATTCGACGGCATTAGTCTTCCCCAGGATATGGGTCCACCCCACCCAATGGTAGAACCCACCTTGGCAAAATGAGCCTTCAGCTATTCCCTCCGGAGTCCGTCCCACATCAGACCATACCCCCTGAGCGTCCTAACCAGGTGACCCTCCTACTTATACTTTGATACGTTTTACTCAACATTTAGTTCTCAACGAACTTCTGGCGCTCTCCCATGTTTGTATGTTGCCCCTCCCTCCCACCTATTTCTTGGACCATATTACCCCTCTTCCCATCCCCAGCCCCCCTCAAACCCAGAAAACCCCACCCGAAGGTAACCCCTTGCCCCCATTTTGTCCCTTCTTTGTGCTCATACTTACCCCCAGCGCATCACAGATTCCACCCCTACAGACATTAACTCACATCCTTCCTCCACCCCCCGATTTCCAGTAAGCCACTTTTCCAGACTCTAGCTCTCTGAGGCAGTTAACTTATTTCATATCATTGAGGTCATATAGTATTTGTCCTTCAATGCCTGGGTTGCTTCACTTAACATAAGATTCTCAAGGTTCATCCATGTTATCACGTGCGATTGTAGTGTATTGGTTCTTACAGCTGAGTAGTATTCCATTGTGTGTATATACCACATTTTATTGATCCACTCATCTGTTGATGGACTTTTGGATTGATTCCAACTTTTGGCGATGGTGAACAATGCTGCTATGAACATTGGTGTACATATATCGGTTTGTGTCCTTGTTTTCAGATCTGATGGGTATATACCCAGCAGTGGTATTGCTGGGTCATATGGCAAATCTATGGATAATTTTTTGAGAAATTGCCAAACTGTCCTCCAGAATGGTTGGATCCTTCTGCATTCCCACCAGCAATGGATGAGTGTTCCCCTTTCTTCACATCCTCTCCAGCATTTGTATTCTACTGTTTTTTTCATGGCTGCCAATCTTATGGGAGTAAGATGGTATCTCATTGTAGTTTTGATTTGCATTTCCCTGATAGCTAGGGATTTGGAGCATTTTTTCATGTGCTTTTTAGCCATTTGTATTTCTTCTTTGGAGAAGTGTCTGTTTAAATCTTTTTCCCATTTTTTAAATGGGTTGTTTATCTTTTTGTTTTCGAGATATATGAGTTCTTTATATATGCAAGTTATAAGTCTCTTATCAGATATATGGTTGCCAAATATTTTCTTCCATTGTGTGGGTTCCCTTTTTACTTTCTTGACAAACTCCTTTGAGGTGCAGAAGGCTTTAATTTTGAGGTAGTCCCATTTATCTGTTTGTTCTTTTGCTGCTCGTGCTTTTGGTGTGATGTTCATGAAGTCATTTCCTATTACAAGGTCCTGTAGATGTTTCCCTACACTGCTTTCTAAGGTCTTTATGGTCTTGGCTCTTATATTTAGGTCTTTGATCCATCTTGAGTTGATCTTTGTATAAGGTGTGAGATGGTAATCCTCTTTCATTCTTCTACATATGGCTATCCAATTCTCCAGGCACCATTTGTTGAATAGGCCATTCTCTCCCAGTTGAGAGGGTTTGGTGGCTTTATTGAATATTATATGGCTATATACATGAGATTCTATATCTGAACTTTCAATTCGATTCCATTGGTCTGTGTGTCTCTCCTTATGCCAGTACCATGCTGTTTTCACTACTGTAGCTTTGTAGTATGTTTTGAAGTCAGGAAGTGTGATTCCTCCTATTTCATTTTTCTTTTTCAATATGTCTTTGGCTATTCGGGGCCTCTTTTTATTCCAAATAAATTTCATAGTTAGTTTTTCTAGTTCCTTAAAGAAGGCTGTGTTGATTTTTATTGGGATTGCATTGAATGTGTAGATCAGTTTTGGTAGGATAGACATCTTAATAATATTCAGTCTTCCTATCCATGAACAGGGAACATTCTTCCATTTATTTAGGTGTTCTTTGATTTCCTTGAACAATCTTGTATAGTTCTCGATGTATAAGTTTTTTACCTCTTTAGTTAAATTTATTCCTAAGTATTTGATTTTTTTATTTACTATTGGGAATGGTATTTGTTTCTTGATTTCCTCCTGATCTTGCTCATTATTGGTGTATAGAAATGCTACTGATTTTTGCGCATTGATCTTATAACCTGCGACTTTGCTAAACTCATTTATGAGTTCTAGGAGCTTTGTTGAAGATCTCTCAGGGTTTTCTATATATAGGATCATGTCATCTGCAAATAATGAAATTTTGACTTCTTCCCTTCCAATTTGAATGCCTTTTATATCTGGTTCTTGTCTCAGTGCTCGAGCCAGTACTTCCAAGACAATGTTAAATAGGAGCGGAGACAATGGGCATCCTTGTCTTGTTCCTGATTTTAGAGGGAAGGATTTCAGGATTTTGCCATTGTAAACAATGTTGGCTTTAGGTTTTTCATATATACTCTTTATCATGTTCAAAAAGTTTCCTTGTATTCCGATCTTTTGGAGTGTTTTTATCAGGAAGGGGTGCTGTATTTTGTCAAATGCCTTTTCTGC
The DNA here is from genome assembly GCF_030445035.2 of Dasypus novemcinctus. NCBI lineage: Eukaryota > Metazoa > Chordata > Mammalia > Cingulata > Dasypodidae > Dasypus > Dasypus novemcinctus. The sequence goes on from NC_080697.1 coordinate 32,703,119, forward strand.
ATCTATAGATATAATCATGTGGTTTTTTTCTCTCAATCTGTTTATATGGTGTATTACATTGATTGATTTTCTTATGTTGAACCATCCTTGCATACCTGGGATAAATCCCACTTGGTCATGGTGTATAATTCAGTTAATGTGTTGTTGAATATGATTAGCAAGTATTTTGTTAAGTATTTTTGCGTCTAGGTTCATTAGAGAAATTGGTCTGTAATTTTCCTTTCTTGTGGTGTCTTTGTTTGGCTTTGGTACTAGGGTAATGTTGGCATCATAGAAGGAATTAGGCAGTGTTCCTTCTGTTTTGATTTTTTGGAATAGTTTCAACAGGATTGGTGTTAGTTCTTTCCGGAATGTTTTGTAGAATTCACCTGTGAAGCCGTCTGGCCCTGGGCTCTTCTTAGTTGGGAGATTTTTAATGACTGATTCTATCTCTTTGCTTGTGATTGGTTTGTTAAGATCATCAATTTCTTCTTTCGTCAGTATGGGCTGCTTATGTATTTCTAGGAATTTGTCCATTTCCTCTAAATTGTCATTTTTGTTGGAATATAGTTTTTCAAAGTATCCTCTTATGATAGTCTTTATTTCTGTGGGGTCAGTGGTGATATCACCTTTCTCATTTCTTATTTTGTGTATTTGCATCTTTTCTCTTTTTTTCTTTGTTAGTCTCGCTAAAGGTTTGTCAATTTTGTTGATCTTCTCAAAAAACCAGCTCTTGGTCTTGTTTATTTTTTCAAGTGCTTTCTTATTTTCTATTTCATTTAGTTCTGCTCTTATCTTTTTTATTTCCTTCCTTCTTCTTCCTGTTGGGTTACTTTGTTGTTGTTTTTCTAATTCCTTCAAATGTGCAGTTAATTCTTCAATTTCTGCTCTTTCTTCTTTTTTGATATATGAATTTATGGCTATAAATTTCCCTCTCAGTACCGCTTTTGCTGCATCCCATAAATTTTGGTATGTTGTGTTATCATTATCATTTGTTTCAAGGTAGTCATTGATTTCTTTTGAGATTTCCTCTTTGACCCACTGTTTTTCTAAGAGTGTGCTGTTTAATTTCCAAATTGTCGTGTGAAGTCTGGGTCTCTGTCCCTTGCAAATTTCCAGCTTGACTCCACTGTGGTCAGAGATATTGTTTTGTATGATTTCGATCTTTCTGAATTCATTAAGCCTTTCTTTGTGGCCTAGCATATGGTCAATCTTGGAGAATGTTCCATGTGCGCTTGAGAAAAATGTATATCCTGCTGTGTTTGGGTGTAATGATCTATATATGTCTATTAGATCCAGCTCTTCTAATATACTGTTCAAATGTTTTGTTTCTTTAGTGATTCTCTTTTGAGATGTTCTGTCCAGAGTTGATAGTGGTGTATTAAAATCCCCCACTATAATTGTAGATGCATCTATTCTTTCACTTAGTTTTTCCAGCATTTGCCTCACATATTTAGAGGCGCCCTTGTTAGGAGCATAAATATTTATGATTGTTCGATCTTCTTGACAAATTGTCCCTTTCACTAAAATATAGTATCCTTCTTTGTCTCTCACAATTGTTTCGCATTTAAAGTCTATTTTGTCTGATATTAATATAGCTACTCCTGCCTTTTTTTGGTTGTTGTTTGCTTGTATGATTGTTTTCCAGCCATTCACTTTCAACCTCCATGAGTCTCTGGGTCTAAGATGTGTCTCTTGTAGGCAGCATATAGATGGGTCGTATTTCCTTATCCAGTGTCCCAGTCTGAATCTTTTGATAGGTGAGTTTAATCCGTTGACATTCAGTGTTATTACGTTTAGAGAGTTATTTATGGTAGCCATATTTTGGTTGGATTTGTGTTTGTTATACTTTGTTTGTATCATTTTATTTTCCCCTTCTATTTTTGTCTTTCTTGTTGCTTTTACACTCTCCTCCATCTCTGACTGTCCTGTTTTTTCCTTTCTTCCTGCAGAATTCCCTTAAGAATTTCTTGAAGGGGAGGTTTCTTGTTGATATACTCTTTCAGTTTCTGTTTATCTGTGAATATTTTGAACTCTCCATCATTTTTGAATGCTAGTTTAGCTGGATAGAGTATTCTTGGTTGGAGATTTTTTTCCTTTAGTACCTTGACTATATCATACCACTGCCTTCTTGCCTCCATCGTTTCAGATGAGAAATCAGCACTTAATCTTATGGAATTTCCCTTGTATGTGATGGTTTTCTTTTCTCTTGCTGCTTTTAGAATTTTTTCTTTGTCTTGAGCATTGGATAATTTGACAAGTATATGTCTTGGGGTGGGCCTGTTGGGGTTTATGACCAGTGGAGTGTGCTGTGCTTCTTGGATATGTACATCTGTCTCTTTCAGTAGATTTGGGAAGTTTTCATTCATTATTTCCTGCAACACTCCTTCTGACCCCTTTCCCTTCTCTTCTCCTTCTGGAATGCCTATAATACGTATGTTTGAGTGTTTTGCGTTATCATTCAGGTCCCTAAGTCCTATCTGGATTTTTTCTACCTTTTTATTGACCACTTCTACTATCTGTTTGATTTCCAATGCACTGTCTTCCACATCACTAATTCTCTGCTCTGCCTCTTCTAGTCTGCTGATATTTGCTGCAAGTGTATTTTTGATTTCTTGAATTGTGGTGTTCATTTCCATCATATCTGTTATTTTTTTGCGCATGTCTGCAATTTCCCCTCCAAGTGTTGTCTTCACGCTGTTAACCTCTTTCATTACTTCATCAAATTTGTCGGTGATAAATGTTCTGAGATCTTTCATTGCTTGTGCGAAGTCCTGCCCCCCTTCCTGATTTTTAGTTTGTTGATTGGATTCAGCCATGTTTTCCTGATTACTGGTTTGGTTTGTAGATTTTTGTTGCTGTCTTGTCAACATTTTTTCTTGACGGGTTTAATCAGTTCCTTAGCTTCTTTGTCTAGTCTTGGAGATTAATTAGCTGTTGTTTTTGCGTAAGTGTTATATCTTCTCTTTGTCACTTTGTTCTTCTTATTCCAATTTCTTATTGCTAGTTAAGCTCACTTTAAAGGAAAGTATTAGTGCTGGGGAAAGTCAATTGTGTAAGGAAGGAAAAAGTGTGAAGTAGTATTGGTGATATATGTTTACAAAGCAACAATATGAGTTCTGGGAGGATGGAGGTTAGATCATGTAAATTGTGTAGAGTTATAGTAGTAGGAAAGTACCTATAATGAGGTAGACGACTGAATATGGGAGGAATGTGGTACGTACTAAGAGGCTATTGTTTTTGTGAGAGAGGGAAAGAGAAAAGAAAGGTAATAGTTTCAGGGACGAATACCAGATGGAAAACTAAACAAAGGTATTAGAAATTAAGAGTTAGACACTTTGTGGATCAAAGAAAGGGAGATGGAATATAGGAGAGATAGCAGATGGTGGAGGATATCAAGTTGTAGGGGAAAGGGGATAGTGTAGATAGGCTAAATCTATTCACAGAGAAATGAGGCAGTGGAGGGTGAGGAAACCCAGCAAATGTGAGGTATTTCTTGTAGGACCTATTGTATTGTTAAGGTAAAATAGTATAAGAAGAATATTGGGGACAAGAAAGAGAGGATTAAAAAAAAAAAGAACAACAACAACAACAAAAAAGAAAAAAAAAACAAAAAGAAAAAAAAAAAACCAAAGAACAGAAACCCCGCCGCCAGGCTCGGCTGGGCTCAGCTGGGCTCCGGTCCCCCGCCCGCTGCCCGCCGCGGCTCGGCTGGGCTCGGCTAGGCTCGGCTGGGCTCGGGTCCCCCGCCTGCCGCCCGCCGCGGCTCGGCTGGGCTCGGCTTCCCCTCCCGCCGCGGCTCGGCTGGGCTCGGCCGGGCTCGGCTTTCCCGCCCGCCGCCCGGCGTGGCGCAGCGCAGCTCGGCTCTCCCGCTCGCCGCCCGGCGCGGCGCGGCTGGGCTCGGCCGAGCTCAGCCGGGCTCGGCTGGACTCGGCTTCCCCGCCCACCGCCCGCCGCCGCCGTGGCGCAGCGCAGCTCGGCTGAGCTTGGCTCCTTCGCCTGCCGCCCGCCGTGGCACAGCGTGGCTCGGCTCTCCCGCCCGCCACCCGCCGCGGTGCTAGCTGCCTTGGCTCCGCCTACCCAAGGAGGGAGTCCTCCACACGTAGCTGGGATCTCCGTGTATATTTCACAGATGGATCCTCTCTGTTACCTTCCCTCCAAATCGATGTCCAGACACCTCCGGACCAGGAAAAATCCCGAAACAGCCGGTCCCAAAGAGTCTCTGACGCCTCCCAGCCGATTCCCCCCAGGAGCTAGTAACCGGGAAGTTCACTCAGCCGCCATCTTGCCTCCCCCTCCTGAAAAGTCCCAAATTATATCTTATAGACCAGTCCTTTCCGTTACCTTCCCACCAAATCGATGTCCAGACACTTCCTGCCCTGAAAAAATCCTGAAAAAGCCTGGTCCCGGAGAACCTCCAGCAGTGCCCAGCTGCCTCTTCCCAGGAGAGACGGCAAGGCAAGCTCACTCAGCCACCATCTTGCCGGAACTAGATTATGTTTGTAATCTGGTCTGTACCTGGGCATGGTTGAGTTTGATTGGGTCACATCATTAGGGTCTTGAGTCCCCACCCACCAAGGGTGGGGCAATGGTGGCAATGGACAGAGTTGAGGGTTTTGATGTTGGAGCTTGATGCTGAAGCCTTAAGCTGGAGCCCCAGGAAGTAAGCTCACAGAGGAAAGAGAAGCCAGCCCCAGGAAGAGAGGACCTGAGCCAGAAGAAGAACACAGAAGAATAAAGATGGCTCCTTAGACATGGCAGAAACCCCAGGGAGAGGGACAGAGCCATTCACCTGATAGTCTACAGCTGACCTTGTGGAGAAAACAGAGGCACTGAGCCCAGAAGAACCCAGGAAGGCTGAACTCTCACAGACATCGATAGCCATCTTGCTCCAACACATGGAAATAGACTTTAGTGAAGGAAGTAACTTATGCTTTATGGCCTGGTAACTGTAAGCTCCTACCCCAATAAATACCCTTTAGAAGTCAACAGATATCTGGTATTTTGTATCAGCAACCCTTTGGCTGACGAATACAGTGATAGTTACGATCTATTACCAGGTCATACCACTTATACTACATAAACCTTTTAAAAAATGTCAATTCCCTGGTGAATTGTGTTACTTTTTATTTCAAGCATTAAATTTGTTAAATGTAAATATGTAAACTATGTCAAACCTTGTAACTCTGCTTTGAGGTGCTGTGGTTTTTAGTATGTCAAAAGCTAAAATGAGGAAGGGGCCTGGGCCCCTCTGACCTCTAGAAAACTCTGGGAAAGGATGAAAGAGGAGAGGACCAGAGAGAAGATGAAGGAAGGAGGCCATTGCCAGAGCTCAGGCCGGACATGATGGAACCTGACCCCAGGAAAGGGCTGGGTGGGGAGAGGGGAAAAGGATATTTAGGTTTCAAATTTGGCAGGATTCAGTGATTAATTCTGTGAAAGGAAATAAAAAGTTCATCATCCCCCTCACTGTCCCCTCACAAAGGCAGATCCTGATAAGCATAGGGTCTTCTGTTTGAAGGCACAGTCAGCATCCTTACTATGGCTTTTGGCAAAGGCCAAGGTGCTGAGAGGTGTGAGCATGTGAGCTTGGAGGAGCAGGACAGAGCCAAACCACTGCTGATGGTTTGAAGCTAGAGGGACCCCAGAAAAGCACGTTCTTAGAGTTAATCCATTCCTGTGGTGTGGACCCATTGTAAGTAGGATCTTTTGGCAAATAGGATCTTAACTTAAGATGTTACTCACCTCATGCAGGGAGGGTCTTAGTCATCTAACTGGAGTCCTTGATAAATTAGGACTAAAAAGTCATCAACAGGAAGTGGACATGGTTCAACTGATAGAGCATCTGCCTACCATATGGGAGGTCCAGGGTTCAAATCCAGGGCCTCCTGGCCCATGTGGTGAGCTGGCCTGCACGTGGCACTGCCACACACAAGGAGTGCCATGCCACACAAGGGTGTCCCCCGCATAGGGGAGCAAGGAGTACACCCCACATGAAAAAAGTACAGCCCACCCAGGAGTAGCACCACACACACAGAGAGCTGATGCAGCAAGATACCACAACAAAAAGAGACACAGATTCCCAGTGCCACTGAGAATGCAAGCGGGCACAGAAGAACACACAGTGAATGGACACAGGGAACACACAATGGGGGCAGGGGAAGGGGAGAGAAATAAATAATAAAATAAATCTTTTTAAAAAACCCAAACAGCAAAAAAAAAAAAAAAAAAAAAAAAGTCCTTGACAAACAGAAAATGTTACAGTGACAGAGAGAAGCCATGAACAGAGCAGCAAGAACCTAAACCAACCACAGGCCAGGAAAGAGGGGACAGAAGAGTGGGCTGCCATTATGCACTGCCACGTGCTTTATCACACATAGCTGAGCTCAGAGAGAAAACACTTTTAGATGACACTGCCATGTGCCTGATTGCCCATGGCTGCAACTTGGTGAGACAGCATCTTTTGATTTGACATATTCACAGCCTTGGAACTGTAAGATTTTACCCTAAGAAATTCCCATTATAAAAGCCAACCCATTGCTGGTGTACTGCATTGACCGTCATCAACAAATTAAAACACCATGCTCCAGATGCTGCAGGAGCCCATTAGGTTGGGAGGCTGCCCAGGGAAGGGTCTCAAAGAGACAAGCTACCAAGGGGTCCAGAAGAGTCCCCAGGAGAGAGAACATGACATCAGATGACAATCTGGCTGAGTGACACCAGATACACCTTTTTCCTGCTCTGCTGTCCCTCTGAACCTTCCATCAGATACCCCAATTTTCAGCAACACCTAGTGCAACAGATCTTCTCTCGGGGAAGGAGAAAAATGGGGAGACCTTGCCCAAAACGGACTCCAGTAAGATGATTGAGGCCCATCCTGACTGCGGTGGGCCACCACTCAACAGAAGTAACCTCATCAAAATGTCCCACTTGCCTGGGTTCATAAGTCACAGAAATGGATGAAATTTAAGAACAGGAAAAGCTTCAAACCACCATGTATGCTTTTGAAATTCTTTCTCCCATTCTATAGGTTTTCTTTTCACTCCTTGATGTCCTTTGATGCACAGGGGAATATTGCTTTAGACTGGTGTTTCTGAGAAGGGCCTCTGAGAGAGTGGCACTCAGGATGAACCTGGAATGACTAGGAACCAGCCTTGCAGATACCAGGAACAGAGCATTTGGGGCAGAAGGAACAGTTTGGATTTATTCTACATTTTATGGGAAATCTTTGGAGAGGTATTTTAGAAGCTTTGGATTTTTTTTCTTTTTAGTAACAGCTTTATTGAAATATAATTCACATCTCATATGATTTAAAGTGTGCAATTCAGAGGAAGGGGTAAGATGGCATTGGATTAAGTGCACCCACATCATCTCTTTTACAAAACCAGCTGAATGGGGGCAAAATCCTGCCTGAGTGAGCTGTTTTGGGAACCCACAAAGCAGTTTTCAGGGCATCAATCTAGAGAGAGAATGACAAAGAGATTGATTGCTCAAGACAACAATAAGGAAATATAATAAGAAGAACAAAGCGTCAAAGAGAAAACTTAACACACACACACAAAACAGCAACTAAATAAAATCCTATACTAGAGGGAGAAGCTCATCAACTGAACAAACCCATCAAGATATAAAGATGACCAGACAGCATCAAAAAATTACAAAACATACCAAGTAACAGGAAGACATGCTCCAATCCAATGAACAAACTAAAAACCAGGAAGAGAAGCAGAATATTGAATAATTAATCAAAGCTGTCCAAACAAACATCATGGACTAACTTAATGACGTGAAGGAAGAGATTAAGGATATTAAGAAAACACTGGGAGAGCATACTGAAGAAATTGTAAATATACATGAAAAGATAACGGATATGATGGTGATGAATGGCACAATCAAGAAATCAAAAATAACAAGCCATTGGAAGTTGACAATGACCAATTGAGAACAATCATCATAGCTGATGCTCTTAAAACTACATGAGAAGCTGCCAAAGAACTCAATGTTGACCATTCTATGGTCATTCAGCATTTGAAGCAAATTGGCAAGGTAAACAAGCTTAAGAAGTGGGTGCCTCATGAGCTGACCAAAAATTTTTAAAAATCATTTTGAAGTGTTGTCTTCTCTTTTTCTACACAAGAATGAACTATTTCTCAGTTAGGTTGTAATATGAGATGAAAAGTGGATTTTATATGACAACCAGTGATAACCAGATCAGTGGTTGGACCGAGAAGAAGCTCCAAAGCATTTCCCAAAGCCAAACTTCCACCAAAAAATGCCATAGTCACTGTTCACTGGTCTGCTGCTGGTCTGATCCAGTACAGCTTTCTGAATCCAGTGAAACCATTACATCTGAGAAGTATGCTCAGCAAATTGATGAGATACATTGAAAACTGCAACACCTGCAGACAGCATTGGTCAACAGAAAGGGTCCAATTCTTCTCCATGACAACACCCCACTGCACATCACTCAACCAACACTCTAAAAGTTGAATGAATTGGGCTACAAAATTTTGCCTCATCTCCCCATATTCACCTGACCTCTCACCGACTATCACTTCTTCAAGTATATCGACAACTTTTTGCAGGGAATACATTTCCACAATGAGCAGGATGCAGAAAATGCTTTCCAAGAGTTGGTTGAATCCTGAAGTATGGATTTTTACACTACTGGCACAAACAAATTATTTCTCATTGGCAAAAAATGTGTTGATTGTAATAGTTCCTATTTTGATTAATAAAGATGTGTTTGAACTTAAAAAAAAAAACACTCTCAGCAAATAATACCAGATTTGAATAAGCAGAGGAAAGAAGTAGTGATGTGAAAGACAGCACATTTGAAATTGAACACATGGTAGAATTGAGAAATAAAAAGAAAAATTCAGCAGGGACTTAGGAATTTGAATGACTACACAAAATGCACAAACATACACATTATAGGCATCCCAGAAGGAGAAGAGAAGGGAAAGGGGACAGAAGGGGTATTGCAGAAATAATGGCTGAAAACTTCCCAACCCTATTAGAGGAGATGGATGTACATGTCCAGGAAGCATAGCACACCCCAAACAGTATAAATCCTAACAGGCCTACTCTAATACATGTACTTGTCAAATTATCCCATGCTCAAGACAAGAGAATATACTGAAGGCAGCAAGAGAAAACAGAATCATCACATACAAGGGAAACTCAATAAGATTAAGAGCTGATTTCCCATCTGAAACCATGGAGGCAAGAAGGCAGTGGTATGACATAGTCAAGGTACTAAAAGAAAAAAATTTCTAGCCAAGAATTCTCTATTCAGCAAAGCTGGCATTCCAAAATGATGGAGAGTACAAAATATTCACAAATAAACAAATTAATAGGGTATGTCAATAAGAAACCTGCCCTTCAAGAAATACTAAAGGGAGTACTTCAGGTTGAAAGGAAAATACAGGAGAGAGGAAGAGTTGGAGGAGAGTGTATGAACAACCAAAAAGACAAAAAGAGAAAGAAAAACAATATATGACATACACAAATCCAAAGAAAATATGGCTAATGTAAGTAATTCCTTCAGAGCAATAACATTGAATGTTAATGGATTAAATTCACCAGTCAAGAGACACAGATTGGCAGAATGGATAAGGAAATATAACCCATCTATATGCTGCCTACAAGAAACCCACTTACACCCAGGGATTCAAGGACATTGAAAGTTAATGGCTGGAAAACAATCTTACAAGCAAAAAATAACCAAAAAAGGGCAGGAGTAGCTATACTAATATCAGACTAAAGCAGTCTTCAAATGCAAAACTATTGTGAGAAACAAAGATGGACACTGTACTTTAGTAAAAGGGGTCATCTTTCCAGGGGAAAGAACAGTCATAAACATCTATGCACCTAACCAGGGTGACCCGAAATACATGAGGAAAACACTGGAAAATTTGAGTGGAAATGCCTCTACAATTACAGTGGGGGATTTTTAAAAAAGATTTATTGATTTATTTATTTATCTTCCCTTCCCCCCACCCCAGTTGTCTGTTCTCTGTGTCTATTTGCTGCATCTTCTTCTTTGGCCACTTCTGTTGTCAGCAGCATGGGAATCTGTGTTTCTTTTTGTTGCATCATCTTGTTGTGTCAGCTCTCCATGTGTGTGGCACCATTCCTGGGCAGGCTGCACTTTCTTTCATGCTGGGCAGCTCTCCTTGCAGGTCACACTCCTTGCACGTGGGGCTCCCCTATGCAGGGGACACCCCTGTGTGGCACAGCATTCCTTGCACGCATCAGCACTGCTCATGGGCCAGCTCCACACGGGTCAAGGAGGCCCAGGGTTTGAACCATGGACCTCCCATGTGGTAGATGGACACCCTAACCACTGGGCCAAGTCTGCCACCAGTATAGTGGGGGATTTTAATACACTATTATCACCATTAGACAGACATCTCAACAGAGAATCAATAAAGAAAGACTTCAAATAATATATTAGAGGATATGGACCTAATAGATATATACAGAACACTACATTCAAATATAGCAGGATATACATTCTTCTCAAGTGCACATGAATCATTCTCCAAGATAGACCACATGCTAGACCACAGAGAAAGCCTCAATGAATTCAGAAAGATTGAAATCATACAAAGTAAATTCTCTAACTACAATGGAATGAAGCTGGAAATCTTCAAGGGCCAGAGAATTAGATTAGGCACAGAGATATAGAAGTTGAGCAACACACTCTTAGAAAAACTGTGGGTCAAGGAGGAAATCTCAAAAGAAATCAGTAACTACCTTGAAAGTAATGAAAATGACAGCACAGTATATCAAACTTATGGGATGCAGTAAAAGCTGTATTGAAAGGGAAATTCATAGCTATAAATTAATATATCAAAAAAGAAGGAAGAGGGAAATGGACTTTGGCCCAGTGGTTAGGGCGTCCGTCTACCACATGGGAGGTCTGCGGTTCAAGCCCCGGGCCTCCTTGACCCGTGTGGAGCTGGCCCATGCGTAGTGCTGATGCGTGCAAGGAGTGCTGTGCTACACAGGGGTGTCCCCCGCATAGGGGAGCCCCACATGCAAGGAGTGCACCCATAAGGAGAGCCACCCAGCATGAAGGAGGGAGCAGCCTGCTGAGGAATGGCACCGCCCACACTTCCCGTGCCGCTGACGACAACAGAAGCGGACAGAGAAACAAGACGCAGCAAAAAGACACAGAAAACAGACAACCAGGGGAGGGGAGGGGAATTAAATAAATAAAAATAAATCTTTAAAAAAAAAAAAAAGAAGGAAGAGATAAAATCAATGACCTAACTGTACACTTGGAGGAATTTGTAAAATAACAACAAACTAACCCCAAAGGAAGTAGAAAAGAAGAAATAACAAAGATCAGAACAGAACTAAATGAAATAGAAAATAAGAAAGCACTAGAAAAACAAAACAAAACAAAACCAAGAGCTGGTTCTTTAAGAAGATCAATAAAATTGACAAACCCTGTATTAGGCAGCGAAAGGGGTGCTGATGCAAAATACCAGAAATTGGTTGGTTTTTATAAAGGGTATTTATTTGGGGTAGGAGCTTACCGATACCAGGCCATAAAGCATAAGTTACTTCCCTTACCAAAGTCTGTTTGGAGCACGATGGCTGCCGATGTCTGTGAGGGTTCAGGCTCCCTGGATTCCTATGTTCCTGGGGTTTGCTTTTCTCTGGGTTCAAGGTTCCTTCCTTCCTGGTGCCGGCTTCTCTTTCCTCTGTGTGCTGACTTCCCGGGGCTCCAGCTTAAGTCTTCAGCATCAAACTCCAACATCAAAATTCCAACATCAGAAAACCCTCGACTCTGTTCTTTGTCATTCCTTTTATCTGTGAGTCCCCACCCACCAAGGGGTAAGGACGCAATGCCCTAATCATAATTCAATCATGCCCAGGTACAGATCAGATTACAAACATAATCCAATATTTCTTTTTGGAATTCACCAATAATCTCAAACTGCTACAAACCCTAAGCTAGACCAACAAAGAAAAAAAGAGAGACGATGCAAACACACAAAATAAGAAATAAGAAAGGGGATATCCCACCGAACCCCCAGAAATAAAGAATATCATAAGAGGATACTTTGAAAAACTATATGCCAACAAGAAGAACACTTTAGAGGAAATGGACAAATTCCTAGGAACACATAAGTGGCCTACATTGACAAAATAAGAAACTGATGATCTCAACAGACCAATCACAAGTAAAGAAATAGAATCAGTCAATAAAAGCCTCTGAACTAAGATGAGCCCAGGACAAGACAGCTTCACAGGTGAATTCTACCAAACATTCTGGAAAGAACTAACACCAGTCTTGCTTAAACTCTTCCAAAAAATTGAAGTAGAAGGAACATTGCCAACTCATTCAATGATGCCAATATTACCCTAATACCAAAGCCAAAGATGCCACAAGAAAGGAAAATTACAGACCAATGTCACTAATGAACCTACATGCTAAAATCCTCAACAAAATACTTGCTAATTATATTCAATAGCATATGAAATGAATTATACACCATGAGCAAATGGGTTTCATCTCTGGTATGCAAGGATGGTTCAACATGAGAAAATCAATCAATGTAATACACCACATAAACAGATTGAAAGAAAAAAAATTGAATCTATAGATGCAGAAAAAGCATTCAATAAAACACAGCACCTTTCCTGACAAAAACAAAAGATAGGAATAGAAGGAAACTTTCTGAACATGATGAAGGGTATATATGAAAAACCCACAACTAACATCATTTACAATGGTGAAATCCTAAAATCTTTCCCTCTAAGATTGGGAACAAGACAAAGATGCCCACTATTACCCCTCCTACTTAACATTGTGTTAGAAGTACTTGTTTGTGCAGTGAGGAAAGAAAAAGATAAAAGGCATCCAAATTGGAAAGGAAGAAGCCAAAATTTCACTATTTGCAGATGATATGATTTTATGCATAGAAAGCCCTGAGGAATCTACAACGAAGCTTCTAGAACTTATAAATGAGTTCAGTAAAGTCACAGGTTATAAGATCAATGTGCAAAAATCAGTAGCATTTCTGTACACCAATAATGAGCAATCTGAGGAGGAAATCAAGGAAAAAGTACCATTTACAATCATAAATTAAAAAATCAAATGCCTAGGAAAAAATTTAAAAATGTAAATAACTTATACACAGAAAACTACACACCACTGTTAAAAGTAACCAAAGAAGACATAAATAAATGGAAGAATATTCCCTGTTCATGGATAGGAAGACTAAATATCATTAAGATGTCTGTCTCACCCAATCTAATCTACAGATTTAATACAATCCCTATAAAAATCAACACACCCTTTTTTACTGAACTGGAAAAACTAACTATGAAAGTTATTTGGAAGGAAAAGAGGCCATAAATAGCCAAAGATATATTGAAAAAGAAAAATGAAATCAGAGGAATCACACTACCTGACTTTAAACCATACTACAAAGCTATAGTGGTCAAAACTGCATAGTATTGGCACAAGGATAGACATACTGACCAATGAAATCAAATTGAGAGTTCTGATATAGAGCCTCACGTACACAGTCATATGATATTGACAAGGCCATGAAGCCCACTCAATTGAGAGAGAATGACCTCTTCAAAAAATGGTGCTTAGAGAACTGGATATCCACATGCAAAAGAATGACAGAGGAACACCATCTCACACCTTATACAAAAATCAACTCAAGATGGAACAAAGATCTAAATATAAGAACCAAGACCATAAAGACCTTGGAAGCAATGTAGGGAAGCATCTACAGGACCTAGTAATAGAAAATGGCTTCATGAACTTCACACACAAAGCATGAGCAATTAAGGAAAAAATAGATAAATGGGACATCCCCAAATTAAGACTTTTTGCATCTCAAAGGAGTTTGTCAAGAAAGTGAAAAGACAGCCTACACAATGGGAGAAAATATTTGGCAACCATATATCTGATAGGGGCCTAATAGCCAGCATATATAAAGAAATCCTATATCTCAAAAATAGACAGGCAAAAACCCATTTAAAAATTGGGCAAGAGATTTAAAGATATTTCTCCAAAGAAGAAATGAAAATAGCTAAAAAGCCCATGAAAAGATGCTCAATATCACTAGCTGTTAGGGAAATGCAAACAAAACTACAATGAGATATCATCTTACACCCATTAGACTGGTGGCTATTAAAAAAACAGAGGACTACAGGTGTTGGAGAGGATGTGGAGGAATAGGAACCCTCATCCACAGCTGGTGGGAATATAGAGTAATCCAGTCATTGTGGACGGTTTGGTTGTTCCTCAAAAAACTAGCTACAGATTTGCTGTATGACCCAGCAATTCCACTGCTGGGTATATACCCAGAAAAACAGAAAACAAGGACATGAACCACTATGCGCATACAAATATTCATAGTGGCATTATTTACCATTGCCAAAAGTTGGAATCAACCCAAATGCCCATCAACAGATGAATGGATCAACAAAATGTGGTATATACATGCAGTGGAATTATTTCTCAGCTGTAAGAAGGAATACAGTACTAACACACAGGATAACACGGATAAATCTTGAGGACCTTATGTTGAGTGAAGTAAGCCAGGCATTGAAGGACAAATACTACATGACTTCTTTGATATGAATTAGCAAATCGAGTTGCCTCTAAAAGCTATAGTCTAGAAGATAGGCTTACAGGAAATATGGGGGTAGAGAAAGGTTGTGAGCCAATGCCCACATGGGCAAAATCTATGATGGTGGAGGTAAGTAGACGTGCAGTGAAGAGATGTGACAGGAGTATAGGGATACTGTTGGGTTGGGCTGTGCAGGCTTGATGGGGGCTAGGGTTAGGAGGATGGGTCAGATAGTCCATGGAATTGGGATGAGGGTTCTGGGTGAAGCAGGTAAACATGGGGGATTGGCAGGTACGTGGTTGAAACTATAATGCTGAGAAAACTTTTTAGGCAATATAAAAAGGGTTACTTGTTTAGGGTGTTGGATGGGGGACATTTGGCACAGGGTGTACCTGGGGCAAGCTTCTAGTGAGTGTGTGAATGCTCATCTTGTCATAGTGTGTTATATCAGTGGGTGGAGACCCAAACAATGAGCAGGAAGATGTTGTACCCCCGATGTTCTCAAACAGAAGGGAGGGTGCCACCAGAGCATGGGGGCTCCTAATGGGGGAGGACTGACTAGTGTGTCAAGCCAGCATTGTTGCAGGTATCTATGAATCTTGTCCTTCAAGCAGTGGAGCTTGGTTGTCACTGTGGGCCCCAAGGGGAGTGTGTGAGAAAAATAGAATAGATGAAAGAGGAGATAATGGGAGGGCAATGGAAGTGTTCTGCATGATTGTGCAATGATGGATACAGGCCATGTTAAATTTCACCAAAAATTTATAAAAGTGTATGGTCTAAAGTGTAAACCATAATGTAAACTACTGACCATAGTTAGTAGCTATGTTTCAATATTTGTACATCAGTTGTAGCAAATGTAATATCCACATGTAAAAAGAACGTTGTTGGGAAGGAGGAAAAGGGGGAGGGTGTTGGGTATATTGGAGTCCCCTATATTCTGTATGTGACTTTACTGTGACCTAAAACTTCTTTGAAGAAATAATGAGAAAAAAAAAGGTAAGACACTGAGGAAGAAATGGAAGAGATTGCCTTGCCACTATACATACAGGACAATATTTATTACAGTGATGAAAGGCAAAACATCAAAATTAATTTTTTAAATAATATTTTTCATTTTTATTATCCCAATTTTTAAACTTTATTTTAGTTTTTCTAAATTATTATGTATTTATCTCTAATGTTTAAACCTATCATTACTATTTCATTTTCCTATTAATCGAATTTGGCAATACATTGGGCTTCATTTTTTAAGAAGTTTTGGATCACAGAGGGGTTCAACTGTGGAAGGGGAGGAGCAAGGTGTGGGGTGTGATTGATGGGGGATGCATGGGAGGGTGTTCACATGGGCATGATTATAGGGTATATGGATATGTTCAGATGTTCATTGGGTATTACAGTAGGTATCACACAACTGAGGGAATTGGGTTCCCATCCTGGGGAGCTCTGCCACATTCCCCAATGGAACAGCAACAATTCCCCAAGTGCAAGGGCAATGACCAGTGAAGAAGGATGTCCAATAATGGGTCCTTGATACTGATGACTATGCTTATGAGCCTTTTGTGCTTGAAATTTCAACTTGACCTAGTGTTGCAGGGTGCTAAGAATTACCTCCTGAGAGCCTCCATGTTGCTCAAATGTGGCCACCCTTGAAGCCAAAGTCAGCATATAAATGCATTACCTTCCCCAGAGTGTGGGACATGACTCTCAGGGATGAGCCTCCCTGGCACCAAGGGATTACTACCAAGCAATGGCTGGTGATGCAACTAGAGATAGATATTGAATAAAAGGGGGAAATGGTAAAGACAAATGAGTTTATATGGCTAAGAGACTTCAGAATGAGTTGGGAGGTCATCAGAGGGGTCATGTTTATGCACATCTCAGCAGGATCTCGGAGATACCAAAGTAGATACAACCCCAGGTAGTGGTACTCCTGAGGGCTACAGAGATACCCAGGTACTACGGTCATGGCAGATGTCTCTGGAGTTCAGTGCTTTGCAGTGGGTCTACTTTGGAATTTCTGCTCCTGTGTGTGATGGAGTTGGACTCAGATGTGACTTCTCTACACATGCCTCTTCTGTCCCCTTTATTGAACCTGTGGTTGGTGCTGGGGTTGGTGTATGCCCAGGAAACTTGAATCTCTGGGCTGTCCATGTGCCACTTGGACCTTGAGCCTCAGCGGAGTTGCAGCACCTACTCTCCAATTCGTTGGACTTACCCAGGTCAGCTGACAGGGAGGTGAGGATGGACAACCACCACACCAAGGAAATGGGAGAGTCTACAGTTGCAGGCACAAGTTGCATCCACCAGCCAAGTGGGACTGAAGCCCCCTGTCAATGGAGAGGTGGAGTGGGCATTGCCACCCCAGGGTCCACAGGAGGGAGGAATAAAATATGGATTAGAGTGGACTTACTGATATTCTACTATAGAATTATTGTGACTCTAGCAATGTAAGAAATTATATCATTGATGTGGAGATAGTGGCCATGGGAGATGCTGAAGGCAGGGAGAGGGAAAGGAGGTTTGATATGGGGGCATTTTCAGGACTTGGAGTTGCCCTGAATGATATTGCAGGGACAGATGCAGGACACTATATAACCTGCCATAACCCACTGAGGGACTGGAAGAGAGCATAAACTACAATGTAAACTATAATCCATGCTATGTAGTAGTGCTCCAAAATGTTGTTGATATGGGAAAAGTGGGGGCTGTGGGGAGTGGGGCATATGGGAACCTCCTATATTTTTAAAGTAACATTTTGTGCAATCTATATATCTTTTAAAAATAAATTAAAAATAAATTGTAAAATAAAATAAAGTGTGCAATTCCATGGTTTCACAGAATTGTACAATGATCATGATCATCATAGTCAATTTTAGAATATTTTCAGATCAAAAAGAAATTCTGTGTGCATTACTTATCTCCCTGCTAGCTCCCTTCTCTCCCCCAACCCTAAACATCTGCAAATCTAATTTCTGTCTCTATAAATTTCCTTATTCTGAATTTTTATATGAATGGAATAAAATAATATATGCCTTTTGTGACTGACTTCTTTCACTTAGGATAATGTTTTCAAAGTTTATCCATCTGGTAGAAAATCAAAACTTCATTTTTTTTCTTTTTTTGCCAAATAACAGTCCATTGTATGGACAGACCACAGTTTGTTTATCCATTCCTCAGTTCAAGAACATTTGGATTGTTTCCACCTATTGGTTGTATGAATAATGCTGCTATAAACATTTGTGTACAATTTTTTTGCATGGACATATGTTTTCATTTCTCTTGGGCAGGAGTGGGAATGCTGGGTCATATCGTAACACAATGTTTAATCAGTAGAGGAACTGCCAGACTGTTTCGCAAGCAGTTGCACCATTTTACATTCCTACCAGCAAAGTTTGAAGGTTCCATTTTCTCCCCCTCCTCACTAATGCTTCTCTGACTTTTTTTATTCTAGTCAACCTAGTGGGTATGAAGTGGTTTCTCATTGTGGCTTTGATTTGTATTTCCCTGATGACTACTGATGTTGAGCATGTTTTCACATGCTTATTGATCATTTTCATTTTTTTCTTTGGAGATTATTTGCTCTTTTGCCATTTTTTAAAAACTTTTTATTTTGAAGTAATTTCAAACTTGCAGGAAAGTTGCAAACATAATATGAAAATAATACATCGTACCTCCAACCCAATTACCCAGATTTACTAACATTTAACATTTTACCACATTTGCTATATCATTCCATTTATCTACCTACCTACCTACCTTTCTACCTACCTACCTACCTACCTTATTTCTAAATATTTGAGAGTAGGTTGCATACAACATGCTCCTTTACCCCTTCATACTTTCATGTATATTTCCCAAGAAAAAGGATACTCACTTATGCAAACACACTAAGTATAATTATCAAGTTTAAGAAATTGAATATTAATATAATTAATATTATAGTCTATTGTAATTTTTAAAATTGTCCTAATAATATACCTTTGGGCATTTTCTCCTCTTCATCCATTTTTTAATTGGGTTGTCTTTTTTTTTATTGAATTGTAAGAGTTCTTTATATATTCTACATACAAGTCAGATATATATGATATATCAGATATATGATTTGCAAAAATTTTGATTCCATGGATTGCCTTTTTACTTTCTTGATAGTATCCTTTAAAACATAAAGATTTTAGTTTTAATTAAGTCCAATGTATCTATTTTTTCTTTTGTTGCTCACTGGAGAGCTTTAAGAAGGTGGGGGGAACATAATCTAATTTAATTTTTTTTTTAAAGAATTGCCTGCTTTGTGAGGGAAGAATTTTAAGATAGTCAAAGTAGTGAGACCAGCTAAAAGCCTAACTCAAATTTGCTTAAACATTAAAGAGAATTTGATAGTACCTGAAAGTCCAGATGTGGAATCATCTTAGACACTAATCAGGGCTTGGTTCCATTGAACCACAGCCATTTAAATCCAGCCCCACTCTGGGTTCTGCAAAGACCAGGGCAATGATTGAGGCAGTCCTGTCCTCCATAAACTAACATTAGAAGAGTCATGGTTGCTTAGTTGATAAATAAAAGCGCCTGTTTTATTTTAAAGTGAAAATGAAGCCTAAAGCTGTAACTGACATAAGATTTTCATATCAGAGAAAAACAGAGACAAAAAGAAAACATATATACTTTGGGTGATAAATAAAATTGGTTTTTAAAAAAAAAAGAAAACATTATGCCAAGTGAAAGAAACCAGACACAAAATGTTAGCGGAAAGCTCTGGGTTCTGGGCCTCTAGGTTCTTGGCTTGTGTTGCATAAAAGAATTTAAGGACATGCCACAGGCCTGGCAAGGGACTAAAGAGTTTATTAAGAGACAAAAAAATGAGAAAAGTATGTGGTCTGAAGCATAGACTGCAGGTGTGCTGCAAAGTGAGTCATGCATCTGTGGCCCCAAGCAAGTCTTTTTAAAATCTTTCCTCCTCCCCCTTCATAGTGTTAGGAGAGGGGCCCAGATGTTTGCTGTTCTGATTGGTTGCCCTAGCTGTCAGTTCCCAGGGGGCCAATGGTGAGGACTTTGAGGGTATCCGGGACTTTCCCTTGACCCTGAATGGGATTCTTGTTTCAAATGCGATTCTCATGGCCAGAGTCTGGAGGCATCCCTCAGGAGGTTTCTGGGTGGGGTCTCACTGAAGTAGGCTAGTGAAATAGGCAATCAGTAAATGGGTCTGGAACCTGGCAAGAAGTCCACATGGACATCAGTAATCCCCAAGATGGCTGCTGGAAGACCCCCACCCACAAGATTCTGCCAGTCAGAAGACTTCTTCTGGAAGCCAGAAGCCCTGGATATCCCCTAAGGATTTTATCATTGGGCCATCCTGAGAGATTAATGGGGGAAATAAGCAATCAAAACAGTAAACAGTTGGAACACCTCCCCTACCATTAGCAGAGGGGTGGGATAATTAACAGTTCAAAAGCCAGGCTCAAGGCCTGAATGAGCTCTCTTGCTCTCTCATGCTCTCCTATCTCTGGACCCTGGACCTCGGCTGCCTTTTCCCCTGTTTGAATCACCATGCAGGTAAAACCTGGGCATTTATAACCTATAATGGGAAATGTAGCCTGTAAATCAGCATTCTTTATCAGTTTTCAGTCCCTTCCTCTCTACCTGGGACCTCTGCTCTGTTATTTTTTCCCATTTCTCTTCCCTCCCTACCTGAATAAATTACTGGCCTACTCACCTGGCATGCAATTAAAATTCATTTCTGAAGCATAGCCAAGAACCTAAATGAAATCCGGTAACATCATGGCCATGTGGTCTGTCTGCCATGTTGTTTGTTGGCCAAGTTGTCTGCCAGGCCTCAGGTGCACTACCTCTTTCACTATACTAACTGCCTCAAAAATAATTGTATGATTTCATTTATATAAAATGGAAATATAAATCAGTTTATACTGAGGAAATTACATTAGTGGTTATGTAGGGCTGGGGAAAGACAGAGGGATCAAGGGGTGTGGACTTTTTCTTTTTAGAGTAATAAAATTGTTCTAAAATTTTTTGTGGTGATGAATGTACAACATTGTGATTATACTGAAAGCCATTGGTTATACACTTTGGAGAGATGTATGGTATGTGAATATATCTCAATAAAACTGCTCTTAAAAAACTGAGAATTAAGAATTAACAAATAATTATGATTACAAAGTCATTATATAGATGACTTTATATAAACTAGCAAAAGGTTAATATCTGAAATTGCTGAAACTGGCTGGATTTAGCATAAACCTGCTATTAAAATGGGCATTCTAAACAGATCTCACTCCTGTATATGATTAATCTAGGCTTAGCCTCTCCATAAGTAAGTATATACTTACTATTGTGATGGTAATTCTAGGCTGAACTTACTTTTGTTTATGGTTATTTCAGAACTAGGCTCACCCTTGTGTATATTTGCCACTGTGCTAGTAACCACTCCACCCTCCTGTTTAATATCTATGTGGAGAACCTTGTGACTGACCCCTACTCTGCATTTTCCTGTCTTGATCTACCTTGTGACTGACTTCTTTGTTGTGCTTTCTTATATCAGAATCTTGATCTTGGATAATGATTGTAACTTTGTAACTCACTGGTTTGGTACCCTGCAGCGGCTTGCTCGGTCGGTAGAGGTGGGGTCTGGCTGCGGACGAGGGGTCGGTCCCGCTTGGGACGAGGGGTCGGTCCGGCAGCAGACGAGGGATCGGTCTCACAAGGGGTTGCGCGGTTCGACTGACGGGGTCGCCCGGCGAAGCCGGCGACGAAGGGGTCGCCCGGAGAAGCAGGCGACGAACTGGGGACAAGGGAGGCCAGGCCCTTGTCGGGGGCTCTCAGGACTGGAGGGCGCACGGCAGAAGAACTACCGCAGAGACAAGGTAAACACGCAAGTCCACTTTATTGAGGGAGAGGCAACAGTTTTATAGGGGCTGGGGAAGGCTGATTGGTCAAAGCCACGCCCTGTTCTGATTGGTTGCCGGCAAAAGGTCAGTGGGCGGTACTGGACGGGGGAGGGGTGGTGGTTAGGGATTGGCTGTCGCTGTTGCTGGGGGAAGGGGCAGGTTTTAGGGATTGGTGGCTGCTGTCGCTGGGGTGGAGGGCAGACTTGAGTTTCCCGCCCATGCCTGGCTGTTGCTGCTGTCAGGGGAGGGGAAAAGGGCAGACTGGATTTTTCCGCCCACGCCTGGCTGTTGCTGCTGTCGGGGGAGGGGAAAAGGGCAGACTGGAATTTTCCGCCCTGCGCCTGCGCAGGGAGAAAGAAGAAGAAGGGTGCCGCCCCACAGGCATCGTGTGGCGCCATCCGGGAGGAGGGGCGGCCGCGGAAGCATGGCTGCCGAGAAGGGGAGACCCGAGGGCACTCTGCGCCCATGCCGAGCTTCCTTCAGGGGTGGTGGTGAGTCCGACCAGCCACCCTATTATGGGGGCAGCGGCTTGGCCTGCCGCGGCTGCTCCCCTGCCGGGCCAGCAAACCACTCTTCAGCCCGAGGGGTGACCGCAGTACCCACCCCATCATATTTAGCCCCTTAATGTTTATTAACAAGGAGCCTGTGTCCAGCTCTACCCCAACAATTCATTAGCACCCCAAAGGTATAAAATATTAGAATTTCTGCAGATGGAGGAGGGTGATTTGACATTGAACATTTCCAGTCTCCCACCAGTGTATAAACCCTCCTTTCCTTCCTAGCCTAGTCTGGTGTTTCTTTCTCTTCTGCCATGTCAAGCAAATGAACTTAGCCGAGGACCACTCTGGCCCCTCTTCTCCATTTCTCTACAATGTTCTTAGTTCTTGCCTTCTACCTTCCTCAGCTTCATCCTCACTTGGATTTCCATCATGTTCCAGGGTGGCTTCCAGGAACAAACAGGTATAGACTTCCACAAGAGAAACTGCTGCTCTTCCCCAAGCCATTGAATACTCTACTTGGTCCAAATTATGCCACATATTATCCCTAAAACTATCTGTGTGGCATGGGAATGTCATTGCCAATTGGCTTGGCTATAAGTGGGAGTAACAAGACTCTCCTGAACAAATAACTGCAGCAAAGAAGAAAGAACTCTGCCAATTGAAGTAAGCTAATAAGAATCCACCCCATGCTGCAGGGACAGTTACTGGACATTGCATGTCCTCCCATGGCCCACTGGGTGGACTGTGGGAAAGTGTGGGCTATGATGTGGACCATTGACCATGAGGTGCAGCGGTGCTCAAAGATGTATTTACCGAATGCAATGAATATCTCATGATGATTGAGGATGTTGTTGTTATTGGGGAGGAGTGGGGTGAGGGGGATGGGAGGGGTATATGGAGACCTCATATTTTTTTAATGTAACATTAAAAAAATAAAGACAAAAAAAGAGTAAATAAATAAATAAAATAAAATAAATTTTAAAAATTAAAAAAATAAAGAATCCACCCCAGAGCTGAGAGTGTGGTTGATCTCATCCAAATTTCAAGGTTGCAACACGTGGACAGGGGTAGAATAAGTGCTATATAGGTGTAATAGGTCAAGCCCCTTGGGAAGCAGACTCTGGGAGGGATATTTGCCCACAGGAAGTTTACTGGCATGTGCTCTAGGCAACACACTCATGAGGGAATGAGAAAAATTAAATTGGGCA
The DNA here is from genome assembly GCF_030445035.2 of Dasypus novemcinctus. Lineage (NCBI taxonomy): Eukaryota > Metazoa > Chordata > Mammalia > Cingulata > Dasypodidae > Dasypus > Dasypus novemcinctus. The sequence goes on from NC_080697.1 coordinate 32,726,314, forward strand.
GACAGGGAAATTGAATCATGATGCAGTTGCTTCAAGGGCCTCCACTGATCCCCAGGGATCTTGAGGCTGGGACGACCCTTCAGAATTTTCCCAAATTTAGACAAAGAGACTGGTCCCTTGTATTTCCACATTAACCAGTCATTGAATGTGGGTTGACCTCAGGGAGGGGACATAACCTTGGGTAAGGCAGCTCTTTTCAGCCAAGGACGCTCTCGGCTAAGAGAGAAGAGCAGCAAACCTTCCCAGCAACTGAGGAATGAGTGTTTCCATTCTGAAGGGGGAGCCAGGGAGCATACCACAGCACCCAATGCTCTAAGAAGCTACTGTAAAAATGTAAAGAAGCACTGGAACTAGGGTGGGAGTGGTTGTGGGGAGATTTGAAAAAAGGCCGATAGATTTTGAACATGTTTTGGAGTGAGAGTTATCAGAACTTGCAGAGGAATGTACGGAGCTGGTGATGGAAAGAGAAGAATCAAAACAATTCTTGGCTGGAGCAACTGGTTGGATGGTGGTGCCATTTAAGCAGATGGAAACATGTTTGGCACACTTTTTTACTCACGGTACTGAGTAAAGATTTTTTACCTTCTTTCTAACCTTGTGACACTTTATTCTGAAGATCATGTACAACCACAAAGTTTCCTTACAAAGTTTTAAGGAAAGGAATGTGAGCTTTAGAAATAACATCCTGGCAGCATGTGGACCATGAATTAGAGGAAGAGAGAGACTAGAGACATGGCAAAGAGCAAGGAACCTATTTGCTGTAGTCCAAGTGATATTGGAGACAGTGATGGTTGGGATGGAGAAGAGGGGATAACCAATTTGTGGCTGGTAAGTTTGGCTGATACTAATTAGACTGAACTCTTGGATTTGTCTTTTGGATTCTTTAGCATCAGACCTTTACCCTCTGAAACATAAGAAAAACTGAGCAAGGTGATTTTAACGGACCATGTCTATTTCTGGAGAAATGGGTCACAGCATATTACACATCAAAATTAGTCCCAGACTAGACTGGGACAAGTCTACCCAAGACACAGGATCAGCCCCAAGCAGGAATAAAACTTTTTCACAGTCTGTATTAAGGATTCAGCTGTAGACTAGGCTATGAAAGATATTCAGAAAGATAAAACATTGTCTGTTCTCAAGAAGCTTTTTTCACTGCTTGCCTTCGGAGACCTCTAGAGTGGAAACATCTATTAATGAATCAGTATTAGTCAGCCAAAGGGGTGGTGATGCAAAATACCAGAAATTTATTGGTTTTTATAAAGGGTATTTATTTGGGGAAGATGCTTACAGATACCAGATCATAAAGCATAAGTTACTTCCCTCACCAAAGTCTGTTTGGAGCAAGATGACTGACAACGTCTGTGAGGGTTTAGGCTTCCTGGGTTCTTGCATTCCTGGGGCTTGCTTTTCTCTCAGTTCAAGGTTCCTTCCTTCCTGGTGCTGGCTTTTCTTTCCTCTGGGTGCTGACTTCCTGGGTCTTCAACGTCAAACTTTAACATCGGAAATCCCCAACTCTGTTCTTTGCCATGCCTTTTATCTATGAGTCCCTACCCACCAAGGGGTGGGACACAACGCCCTAATCATAACTCAGTCATGCCCAGTTACAGATCAGATTACAAGCATAATCCAATATTTATTTTTGGAATTCATAAAATATATCAAACTGCTATGGAATCAAACTCAGATCTCACTTTTGGAATGGCCACCATAATTGTAGGCTGTGCATAGTAAATTGTGCCTTGCAAACAGTTTAGGAATATAAAGCCAGGACAGAATTTATAATCAAATGCTAGTGAGACAGTGCTGGGCCCAGTATTTACCTTTTTAGATGGCAGGAGGGTGGAGACATTATTGCTATAAATACCTCTCTTAAGAAAGTCTCTCAGAGAGGGAACATATGGCCTAGTTATCTCTGTTTGCTGTATTAACAAAAAGCCATTCATTATTGCCAGTGGCTAGAATCTTTAAAGCCACAGAAACACTAATGACCCTACAGAGAGGAAAGTGCTGAATTTTCTAACAGTGCTTCCTCCTTCTAGATGTTTGGTTACCAGAAATTCACTTGGATATTGTTTAATAGGAGGCAACCCCCAACTACACAGCCAGAGGCCTCAAACAGAAACTGGGAATCTTGCCTGCTCTGATACCTCTTTCTCTTCTCTCTGCCCTTGCTGGCTGCCCAATTATCATTCATTTATTTGGCATTCATTTATTGGGCACTTGCTATGTAGGGGGCACTCTGTCAGGCCCTACGAAGGGTGAAAATTAATTAAATCTTGCCCTCCAGTGGCTTAGAGTGCAATGGTAGAAATAGAGAAAGCAAGGCAAGGGAAGTTAAGCTATGGAAGGGGAGAGGAGACCAGGATTAATTGTAACTGAGAGGAAAGAGAAGGAAAAAGGAAGAAGAAGATTAAAATCTGTAAGGAATGGACAGTATTTCAACAGCAGAAAGGTGGGGAAAGCACATTTCAATTGTGAATAAACCACCAACTCCTTAATAAAATAGACATCTGAAGGCTATTTTAAAATGTTGTTCCAAAATCCCTGTGGCTCATTTACACAGCCACAAAATTCTTAGACTTTCTTCCCATTGAATGGTAGGGTCTATGTCACCTCCTCCTGAATCTGGCTCTAGGCCTGCTTCATTAAAGTCAGTTTCCAGGCATAGGTCTTAACCTAGCAGCGTCCTCTTCCTGACCCTTAGGTTGCTCACTATTGGAACTTCGTCAAGTGAAGAAACCCTAACTAACCCATAAAGAGGCCACAGGAAAGTCCAAGTGTAGGTACTTCAGCCAGCAGCCAGCATCAGCCTCCAGACCTGTGAGTGAGCAAGCCTTCAGACGACTCCACACCCCTGCCTTTAAGCCCCTGTGAAGAACTTCCCTATTCTTATTTTTCCTTTCAGTAAAATGTGCATAGCAATAGCTAACTTGCAGGATTGCTGTGAGGATTAAATGAACCAAATATGTGGTATAGCCTACCTGAAAGACCACCAGGGACAAACCTGAAAAAGCAGCACAGTTAGGCTTATTGACTTGCTGAAAGAGGGGAAGGAACTTCAGAGGAACTGTGGAATAACTCTCACCAAAAAATGATAGAAAAAGGATTATTATAGGATTTGGGAGAAAGACAATAAGTAAAATTTAAACAAACAAATGCTTTAATAGACTCAAAAAAAAACAGGGCTGTGTATAAAGGGGTTTGCATCAGGCCTGGCCTGCAAATGGAACTCTGGCTCCTCTTTCCTTGAAAACTACAAAGTTATCATCAATGTGGAATGTGGTGTCTCTTCTACATCCTAGCAGTCTCTTCCACAGTCCTAAAACAGAAGAGTCAATCTCAGTGTTGGTGCTTAAAGAGAGCTCTCTAATCCAACCCAGAAAGATAGCTAAGATGGCTGGAACTCAAAACGGGTGCCTAGGAGATACTTGGAATTAGATGAAGGAGGTTAGCAGCCCTAACTCTATCAGAGGTGTCACATCAATGTCACCATCAGCTGTTAAGTTGATGCAAGTGGTTTCTTGCTAATAGTAAAGTACTCATGTCTGAAAATAATTTACTTTTTATTTAAATTAGAAAGTAATCAAGATTATTCATTTAATTAACATCACTGACACTTAAATTACATGTGCTGCTTGAGAGGGAGAGAAAGGTAGAGTGCTACCTAGCAGCCTTGAGTTGCTCTAGGCATGCCTTTACACATGTAAATTTTATTTAACACCTATGTCAGCAAAGAATTGTGAGTGTGAAGGACTGGAATAGTCAAAGAAGTCTTGGAGGAGGCAGGGAGTTACATGGGGATAAAGCATGAATATGGGAATCAAGAAATTTGGGTCCTAATCTTTTATCTCCCATTAACTAAGTCAAATGAGCATATTTCTATGCCAAGATCAAACCCAGTAAGTGTCCTCAGACAGATCACTTGAAATCTTTGGACTTGTTCCCACTTCCACACACACACTCCCACCATAAAATAGAAGGTTGGATTCAGCTTCTTCTGAGGCCTTCTTCAATTCTCACATAATCTGATTTTAAGAAAGAAATGCTTACCCTGTGTGATCTTGGGCAGTGAAATGAATGGGACAAGAGGAAAGCTTCACAGATAAAAAAGAAAGTGAGAATGTATGACATTATTAGAGTCACAAGAAAACATCAGACAAGCTGAAAGGTGGAACACTGTATTTAAAAAGTGTGGAAGAGGGGCTGTGATCTTTCAAAATGTCAAAACCATACGAGGCAAAGAAAGGTTATGGAAGTAGTCCAGAGTAAATGAGGCTAAAGAGATCTGACAATTAAATGCAACACCTGACTCTAGACTGAGTCCTGTACTAAAGGGTGAGAAATACTAAAACAAGGACATGAATGGATCAGCTAACAAAATTGGAATGTGAATGGTAAATTAGATAAAGTATTATGTCAATGTTAAATTGCTGAAGTTAATATATTTACTGTAGTTATGTAAGAGAATAACAATATGCAAACACACAAAGAGACACACAACCCTCAAAGAGAAATCAAATGATAAAGTAATGGGATAAAATGTGATTTTGGGAAAATAAACCTTCTGTAAGCTTGAAATTATTACTACATAAAAAGTTTTATTAATGTACTTTCCAATCCTTAAATATCTACCCCAGCTTTGGCCAGATTCAGAAATTCATACACTTGGAAATACATACCTTTGAATATTTTAGAAATGAGCTGTTTCAAGTACTTCCATAAACTGCTGATAGAACTACAATTGATTAAACATATCTAGAAGATAATTTAGCAATATAAAGCAATAGCCTTAAAATGAGCATGAATAGATACATAGCTGTGAGAAAAAGCAAATAGAGTAAATAGTAAAATTAACTATAGAAGTTGGGTCGTAGGTATGTCGGTATTCATTGTAAAATTCTTTCAGTATTTCTGTTGGTTGAAAGTTTTAGTAATATGTTGGGGAAGGAAAGGCTCACAGCTATTCTAGAATCAAGCCTGAGGAACTAGTCAAGAGATATGATAAAGAAAATTTATATTCCAGGATATTTATGGTGGATACCAATGACCTCCACTTTCTCTGGACAGGGCTTTTGTCTTCGTCTTTGGGCAACATGACCCCTGTCCCACTGGACTGATTCGATGGAACTGGGCATATAAATTAAACCTATCAGAATTATTTCCCCAGGAATTTGGAATTTGGCTTATAAATTTACATTCATTCTGGCTGGCCCCTTAAGTGAGAAAAGTATAAAAACTTAAGATCCATTCTATGGTCATCTTCCATCATGTGGACTAAATAGAAATGTTAAACAGATGCACTGAGAGATACAGGCATGGGCAATGGTGAGCTAGCCTCTACATTCCTCATGACTTCTCACTTCCTAGTTTCAGTCTTTCCTGAAAATGGCTATTTCCCTTCCCTTGGAATCTTATTCTTAAAATATAGTCACCTTATTCTATTTAAGATAGTTTGAATGAGAATTTGCTAATAACAAAATAGTAATAATGAGGACCGTGGTCACTGCATCATCACTTATAACAGCAAAATTAAACTGGAAATAAAATATCAAACAATAGATGGGTGGTTAAACAAATTATTGTATATTCATAAGAAAGACTATTAAGTAGGCCATCAAAAATAATGTTATTGAAGTATATTTAATGATCAAAGCACACAGTATTATGCTATGTTAAAAAACACAAGACAAATTATGAAATGTTATCACAATTAAAATCATATATCTGCACACACAGGAAAGAAGACTAGAAGGATTTGTGCTCAAATGTAGACAATAATTCTTTCTGGGGAATGGCTGTTGTTCAATGGTAGAGCACCTGTCTTCCATGTACAAGGTCCTGGGTTCAATCCCGTACCTCTTAAAAAGAAATGTTCTTTCTAGGAGGTGAGTTTAAGGATGATCTTTACTTTCTTTTTTATATATTTCTCCCATGACAATTATGACTTCTAGAATCATGGGGGAAACAGAGATTTTACGGGATTGTAGACGATAGTGGCTAAAATTGTCTATGGTGCCAAGCGCTGTTCTAAGGCTCAGGGACAGAATGGTAAGGACAATGAGGCATTCACCTCCAGCACAAAATTTAAGGGGCACCAAAAAACTTGATAATCAAGATAAGTAATACTTTAATGCAACACTTTTTGAAAATAGAAATTAATAACAAAAATTCATGATAAAATAGCAAAAATTTAAATCAGTATTACTGATTCTTTTCCTTTTGTCTCAGGCTATAATATCACTTGGCAGGTCAATGCAAAGAATTTTATGTGCATTAATTCCTTGAAGCTTTTCAACAACCAAATGAGTTAGGATACTATTATTACTATGACTTTTTTAAGATTTACTTTTTATTTATTCCCCCTTTGTTGTTTGCTCTTGCTGTATGCTCTCTGTGTCCATTGGCTGTGTGCTCTCTGTGTCTGCTCATATTCTATTTAGGAGGCATCAGAAACCAAGCCCAGGCCCTCTCATGTGCAACCAGAAGTGCCCAACCACCTGAACCATGTCAGCTCCCTGCTTTGTCATGTATCTCATTGCCTTTCCTTTGTGGGTCTCTTTGTCATACCACCCTGTTGTGCCAGCTTGCTATCTTGCTCATTGTATTAGTCAGTGTATTAGTCAGGATTCTCTAGGGAAAGAGAATCAACAGGAGATATCTGTCAACAGTATTCGATTTTATAAGTGTCTCTCATGACCATGGTGAAGCACAAGTCCAGGTCCTGCAGGCAGGCTGCAAACCAGGTGCTCTGGTGAAAGTCCATTAAAGGTCCTTCATGAGTTTGCAGGAGGCACTGACTGTCCAAAGATGAGCTGGGAAATTCTCTCTTAATGCTGGACTCACTTCCTCTTTTAAGGCATTCAACTGATTGGATAAACCATCCCTCATTGCTGACAACAATCTCCCTGATTGATGTAAATGTAACCAGCTATTTATGCAGTAAATTCATGGTGAATAAAGTCCATAAATATTCTCGTATTACAATTAGCCCAGTGCTTCCATGACCAGACCAACTGGGCACAATTATATGGCTGAGTTGATACATTAGCCTAAACCTCACAGTCAGCCAAAGGGGTGTTGATGCAAAATACCAGAAATCTGTTGGATTTTATAAAAGGGTGTTTATTTGGGGTAGACACTTATAGTTCCCAGGCCATAAAGTGTAAGTTACTTCCCTTACCACAGTCTAATGCCACATGTTGGAGCAAGATGGCTGCCAACATCTGTAAGAGTTCCAGCCTTCCTCTTCCTCTTAAGACTCTGAGGTCTTAGCTTCTTCCAATATCAGCTGTAGGCTGGGATAAGTCATGTCCCTTCTCCCAGACTCATTCCTCTGAGGGCTCAGCTGCTCTGTGCTCAGCACAAGGTCAGCAGTAGACTCTCAGCTCTCTCTTCCTGGGCCTCAGCCATGTCTATGGAGCCATCTCTATTCCTCCGTGTTCTTCTCCTGCATGTTTACTTCTCAGAGCTCTAGCTCAAAACTCCAACTAACTCTTCTGCCTGTCATTTCCTTGCTGTTCTACTGATGTGGCCCAATCAAAGCCTTAATCATAATTTAACCAAGTAAGAGTGAAACCTCTGAATCCAATACAATCTAATCTACCCAGAAGAACAGACCAATTTACAAACATAATTCAATATCTGTGTTTGGAATTCATAAATAACACCAAACTGCTACACTAGTCTACTCCAGGAGGCACCAAGAACTTAACCTAGGACTTCTCATGTGGAAGTCAGGAGCTCAATTACTTGAGCCACATCCACTTCCTTTTTTTTAAAGAGATTTATTTTTTTAATTTATTTCTCTCCCCTTTCCCCCCCCCCCAAGTTGTCTGCTCTCTGTGTCCATTCACCGTGTGTTCTTCTGTGTCTGCTTGTATTCTTGTCAGCAGCACCAGGAATCTGGATCTCTTTCCATTGCATCATCTTGCTGCATCAGCTCTCCATGTGTGCAGTACCACTCCTGGGCAGGCTGCACTTTTTTCATGCAGGGTGGCTCTCCTTACAGAGCGCACTCCTTGTGCATGGGGCTCCCCACATGGGGGACCCCCCTGCATGTCATGGCACTCCTTGTTTGCATCAGCACTGCATGTGGGCCAGCTTACCACACAAGCCAGGAGGCCCTGGGTTTGAACCCTGGACCTCCCATGTCATAGGTGGACATTCTTATCAATTGAGCCAAATCCACTTCCCTACTATGTCCTTTTGACAGATATGGAAACTAAGGCCCAGAGAGGCTAGTTGCCCAAGGTCACACAGCCTAAGTGATTGAGTCAGGATTTGAACTCAGATAGCCCAGAAACACTTAGCTATTTTTTTACTGCCTCAGGTTAGAACTTGGTCATTTCCAAAAAGACAGGATGAAGTTTCTCCTGGTTTCTGGATCCTGAAGGCAGGTTCTTATTTCCCACAAAGGCCTGATTTTCATCTCTGAAGTCCAGGGCCCAGTAAGAATGAAGACAGTAGGGCCAGTAAACTCCCTACATCTCTAGAGCCCAAATGGATGGAAACCAAGGGCACATAAAAGGAGAAGGTTCCTGGGGCTTCCATGTGTGTCTCCAGGGGACAACTGACTCACCCACCACAGACACACCTGCAATCCCCTTTCTGGGGTATCCCTCCTGCTGCAGGAACTGTGGTTTGGCCTTGCAGACTCTGTGAATGGAGGAGGGAAGTCACCAGGGAGGACTAGTTACATCAAGATCCCATGGAGTCACAAGGGCCTAAGCCATAAACCACATGCCAGTTCTCAACTTTTCCTGAGACAGGAATTCTTAGCTCTGATACCCCAGACAACTATCACTAATTAAATTACAGTGAGGTCTTTTCCCTCTGGGCCTACAAACTCATTGTTTTCCTTTCCTTACGTTTCAACTTATACTAAGTCTTAAATTTCTAGCTTAAGTTATCAAAATAGGGCTAGGGCCCCACTAATGGGGTGCAGATCAGATCCACAGGGTCTGGGACATGAGAGATTTGAAAAGCAGTGTTTCTTCCTGCACATTCCTGGTGAGCCAACAGATGAGGCTTGTTGGTAACTCTTTCCATGAAGGTGTCTCAACCTACACATCATGGTGATTCTTGTCTGGACAGAGCTGAGATTCAAAGTGGGCTCTGCTGGCCAGATTCCCTGAAGAGAAACCACTCTCCACTCCTAGGGAGGAAGACATCTGTTGGCTCTCTCAGTTGGCTGCAGTGAGCCACAGGATTTATCCAGCCTGCTCTCCTTGAGGGTAGGTGGATGGGCGCCATTCCCAGCTGCAAGGGTAAATAACTCACCATTACTCACAGCCACTAGCCCCAGGATATTCACAGCAGCAAAGAGGCAAAAGAAGAAAGCAGTCAATTATCCTGCACTATGTTTAGTATTCTGATAATGAGAAACCCTCAATACAATAAGAGCCCAGAAAAAAATAACTTCTGAGCTGGGTTTGGAAGAATGCATAGAACTAGCCAAGCAAAGACTGGGGAGACAGGGATGGTCCCTGGAGAAATAGCAGTTTATCAAAGCAGAAAGGTATAGGAAAGGGTGGTCGGTTATGGGAAGTGTAAGAAGATTGGAGAGACAGAGAGGAAACCAGGGCGCTAGGGTGAAATCAGAAAAGGGAGCATGGAGGGTGTGCTGGGCAGTTAAACTACTCCTGAGAGCAGCAGGGAGCCCCAGGAGATTAATGCAGCTTAGCATGGAGACCTGTGCTTAGGGCCTAGAAGCACATAAACTTGGAAAAGAAAACCCTACTCTCATGATAGGCTTCCTGAATTTAGGCAAGTTACTCAACCTTTCAAAATTCCAGTCTCCTCACTTCTAAGCAGGGAGACTACTGTACCATCACAGGATGCTACCAAGTCTTACTGAGAAAGTTCACGTAAAACACCAAAAATTACATAACTTAGATGAAATGGACAAATTCCTAGAAGCACACAAACCACCTACACTGACTCAACAAAAAATAGAAGATCTCAATATGATGTGGGCTATGGGTGACAGGCTCTTTGTCTCTTCAGAGATACCTAAACTATCTGTGACTTGTGGGTGTGGGATGATGAAAGGTTGCAGTTCTGCCCTTGGAGAGCAGGAGACAGTTTAACAATGCAAGGTCTATAAACTTTAAGTATTCAGGGGAAATGCAAAGCAAATATGCTAAAAGCTTATCAAATGCCTGAAGTCCATGCTAAAAGCTTACTAAGATGTGGAAATATATGCTAATTCAAGCCTATTGAGAACTGAAACAAAAGGACCATTTGGCCTTTCCTCTCTGTATAAAAGGGACTAAAAAATCTTGTTAGGGGCTCGGGATTCAAACAGAAAGTTCCCGACCGGCCGGCCGTCAATAAACCATTTTTCCTTCTCAAAATCATTCCTGAGTCCTGGCCTCTCTATACTCAAGTAATTGAACTTCTCTCAAATTCTACAACATTTTTGGCAACCGCAGCAGGACAACAAACGAAGGCCAGAGATGGTAGCACTTTGCTGCCCCTTCCAAATCCCCAAGGAAGCCGGGAGGACTCGGGTGAACCCCAAATCTGGGCACCCCTGGATTAAATTTAATCCAGAAAAGATGTGGGCTCCACCAGAATCTTCCCGACAAAAATCGAGGGCAATGGAAGGTCTGAAGAGAAAGATTCTGGGAACGAAAAAGAACTCCGAACATGGAAGAAGGTAAGACTCCCCGGGTGAGCACAGTCTGGAAGGCCCTAGCTTTAATTGCTAGGAAAGGGAGGCTGATCACCTCCAGAGAGAACCCTAGTAGCCCCAGAAAATTGGGGGGGAAGCCGTTCTCTCTAGGCTTGGGAAAATGAGAAAAACCGGGGAAAAGCCCTGGTGTTTTGGGTTTGTCTTACTGCATGTTAGAATCTGGTACTAGTCTTATATCCACTGAAGGAGTGGAGTCTTGATTTTAATAGGAAGGGCTGTTTATAGGTTCGAGTCCTAATGTCCTGGAGAAAAACCGGGAAAAAGCCCTGGTGTTTTGGGTTTGTCTAACTGCATGTTAGAATCTGGTACTAGTCTTATATCCACTAAAGGAGTGGAGTCTTGATTTTAGTAAAAAGGGCTATTTATAGGTTCAAGTCCTAATGTCCTGGAAATTGGTCTAGATAAAAAAAAAAAAACTTGGTTACAGGAAAATGGATCGGCTTTTCTGGTGGAGCTTGGTCTAGGTGTAAAGTTTAAACAGTGGAAAAAGTCTAGCTGAAATCTTTTGTTATGGTGCTAAATTGTGAATGAATTCGCTTTATACCAAATGTTAAGTGTTCTGAGGTTTGTGATGGCTGTGGGGGCAGCCATGGTGAAAATATATATAAACTTGTGGGTCAGATTAGTGACCTTTGTGCTTCTGTCTGTGTCAGCTCAATGCTAGTGTTGGAGTTGTGCCCTTATGTAAAGTAGAATTACAGCTGAGCTGGAGCCCTCCCTTGCCATTGGCAAGGGGGTGAAATGATTATGGGGCAAAACTGAGGAGTCTGGATGTTTGCGGAGTCTAGATATTTGTGCGTGCTCTGCTGTCTTGTCTCTGGTCTGGCCCTTTGCCGGGGCTTGGAGGCCATCTGTGTCCGCGCCATGCACCCAAGTTTGTTGGGGCTGCCCCAGTCAGGGTGGCTGGGTCCCCTGGAACGTTGCTGAATTTGAATAGGTTCTGTCTGCCCATTTTGGCCTGAAAGCTGGAAAGGAGGGAGCGGCTTGCCCGTTTCCAGTGAGTCCACACCTTCTATTCATAAGCCGCATTCCCGTTTGATTGTTGTGCACCCAACTGCCTTGAAAGGGGTAAAAAGCAGAATCAGAATAAATGCAGTAAATTTCCCTCCCTAGGGTGTCAAAGCCAAAATACCTTTGCATTCTGCCCAGGTTCTTAGAAGGTATTGTAGTAACTTTAAGTAAGAGAATGTGTTCTGTGAAGTTAAAATTTGTCTTAAGGGTATAAATAATTATAAAAGTTTTACAAAGCATTGTTTAAATTAAGGTATTTAAAGGTGTTATAAAATTAATAGGTTTTTAAAAAATTAATAAGAACTGTAACTAAGAGTTAAAATCATTTATAAATGCATTTATATTATAAAACAGTGGAAAGACAGTAACTGAAATTATAGCTGGGTGAATTTAGCCTGAAACTATTATTTAAGTGTAAATTCTAAACTAACCCTTCCTTTGTTTATGGTTACTTCAAGCCTAACCTCACCCTTTGCTTTTGCCTATGGTTATTTCATAATTGAGAAGAGCTGGGACATTACTGTCTCCTCTCCTGGTATTAGTAACCCTTTCTCTCATGAATTCAAGTGTAAACTAAATAAATTGCTGCCTGATGGAATAAGGTTAAATGACCACTGGAGTTTTATTATCTCCAAAATCAAAAAGGGGGGTGGAGGGGGAGAAGTCTCCTGCCTTGACGGTCAGTGTTCCTAAGAGTGGCAGTGTTCCTAAGAGTGGCAATTCATGAGAGAAACCAGTCTGTCTCCTTGAGGCTTCAAATAGCCTCAGTAAATATATATAAAATTAATCTTGTTGCTTATCCAAAATTCTGCTAAATTCAAAGTAAAATATAAAGTTCTGAAATTTAAAAAATAGTGCTAAAGCATTGAGAACATTTTGGTTACAATCCATTAAGAAAGAAAATTCTTGTGTAAAACTGCATAGTCATAGTATAAAACTGCACAGTCATAGTGCAAATTAAGAAGAGTTTCAAGAGTCTTTGAAATGTTTTGCAGTCACACTTGTTTTGTAAGAATTAGAAGTTTAAAGTAACTAAAGTTATGTTGTTGTGTCAAACTATTCATGTCTGCCTATTTGCTCAAATTGTTGAGGTTAAATATGCAGTTATAAGTAATATATATTTTGGGACCCCAAATTAAGCTAAACAGTATATAAAATAATGCAAATTATAAATAATATCAATGAGTTTTGTTTCTGTGTCTAACTCTTTGTGTCTGCCCATTTGCTCAGTGTATGTCTTCATACATCAGGATAATAATATCAAATTGGGAAACGGACTTTGGCCTAGTGGTTAGGGCATCCGTCTACCACATGCGAGGTCCGCGGTTCAAGCCCCGGGCCTCCTTGACCCGTGTGGAGCTGGCCCGTGCGCAGCGCTGATGCACGCAAGGAGTGCCGTGCTACACTGGGGTGTCCCCCGCATAGGGGAGCCCCACGTGCAAGGAGTGCACCCATAAGGAGAGCCGCCCAGCACGAAGGAGGGAGCAGCCTGCTGAGGAATGGCGCCGCCCACACTTCCCATGCCGCTGACGACAACAGAAGCGGACAAAGAAATAAGACGCAGCAAAAAGACACAGAAAACAGACAACCGGGGGAGGGGAGGGGAATTAAATAAATAAAAATAAATCTTTAAAAAATAATAATAATAATAATATCAAATTAACAAATGAAAATTCTTAAAAGAGCTCTATTCAAATTATTAATTAAATATGCAGTTATATATGTAAATATTCTTAAAGCCCAAATTAAACTAAGCAGGATGAAAAAGTCATAGAAATCTGATTATAAAAACAATTGGGAAAGGGCCTCCTCTTTGCAAGAGCTTTAAAGGCAAGACTAGGTGTAGCAGATTAAACCTATCTACTAGGCTAGGGAATTAAGAATCAGTTTGCCTGGTAATTTCCCAGTTTAAACCTTTTGTCAGCCATTAAATGTAAAAAACAAAGATTAGGTTAATTTTCACATAAGAAAATTGTTGATGTAACCTGGCGGCCTGCTGCCTCAGTCTCCCACTCCCGGGTTGGACAGCAGTGGAGGAGACCAGTTTAGGCCAGTCCTATGGGCAGTGGAAAGATGCCCAAGAAGGAGCTAAGTTGGTGCCATTTCAGCACTAAATTCTATTCCTTATTTGACAAAGGGGAGCAGGTAAAAACTAAAATGGTTGGAATGTGATAGAGGAAGCAGTTAAATCACAAACTTTTGCATGGGAAAGTTAAATCTCAGGTAAGATGTAACTTCTGAAGTATCCAATCTATGGAAAAACAGAGGAAAAGCTTGCATGCTAGGCTTAGGGGTATAAATTGTGTCATTTTTCTTTGTTCGGGGCACCAGCCATATCTGGCTCTGCGCCCCTTCTTGCAAGATTGAGAATAAATTCTTTTCTTCTCCACAATCTGGTGAGCCTTATTTTCTTCCAGAAGATTTCTTTCCAACAAAATAAAGGTAATTAGTGGCTCTATTAACAAATTTCAGTAAGTAAAGGAAAGTCCATAAAAACTATGGAGAGATCTTTCCTGGGTTATGATTTTAAAAATTAAGTAATTGTGTAATGTGTTTTAAAACCTGGTAGTCAGTATGCTTTTAAATTATTAATTTTCATAACTTAAAGAAAAGAAGTTTTTAGCTTCCTGTAAGGGAAAAAGAGAACATTCCTTGCATAAACTATTATGGTTTCAATTTTATTTAACTTGAGTGTAATCTCCCATAGTTAATTTATAAACTAAATTAACATATATACAAAGTCTTTAGAGTAATGAAAATTGTAAGTTCACATTGGTGAAATTAGGCTAAAGGAAAAAGATTGTAGATATGCTCTCTTAAATAAATAGAGTAAATTTCTTTGGTAATTGTAATTTAATAAGTTTATTTAAACATGAGGTGTCTAGTCAATGTGGTTATAGCCAATTATAAGGAGGTTGTAAAATATCTGCCAAACTGAAAATGTTTAAATAATTCTAGTTCTAGAAGTCATTGTTAACTAAAACTTAGATTGGTATTGGTAGCAGAAATAACTTAATAATAAAACCTGTCTGAAGGCCACCGCAAAGTACATATTTAAGTAAATGGTAATAAAAAGTTACCTTGATTCTATTGGAAATCTTCTGTTTTCATTTTAACAATGAAAAATAATATTTTTCTTCTATTACTAAAGTACCTACTGTTATCTTCATAGTAAAATTGTGTAAGTGAACAGTCATTTGATATGTGTTGCATTAAGTTGTTTACAATATATATAAAAACAAGGAATAAACTTTAACATTGTCAAACTCTTGTGCATTCAAACCAGGCCTTGAATACATTACAGGTGGCCTCTCCATGTGAGTTATTGGCTAGGCTGGTCACTGACCCCTCAATTAAAAATATTTGCTATATCAGCCTCTGGTTCTGCTCCTGAAGTCGATGGAAACTATATTGCAGTTTCAAGCTCCTGGAGCAGCCAATAATGACACGGTACAGCCAAGTGTACAATGGATATCGCCTCCAGACTGGCACTGTTCCATAGTGCCAGAGAGCACTATGCACCAGGCTAGTAGAATACTGGGAATTCTCTCTAGGATCAAGGATGCTGCGACTTGCTCACTGCATTGAAGAACATGCTAAGTGGAGCCATGATACCAGGATACAGTAAGTGAAACTTAAACACAATTGGCATTATGGCCTGCTCTCATGGAGAGATAACATGTAAAGTATTACAAACCTGAAACTCAAAACTAATAATTGCAACTCTGAATCCTTATGCATTAAGTAATACATTAGTTAATATTAAGTACTGTACTTTTATCCTGTACTAAATATATGCCTAATAATTATAGCATTATCTTTTCTATTTTGGATCAAGTGCAGAAGTATAGTAGACATATTAAATTCCTGGTAAAATCATTTTCTAAACAGTTAAAAAACATGTCTATAGAATAAGGTGGCAGTCTCAGCCAGTCTCAGTCAACTTCTATATTCTACTGTACTCTGCTGTGTAGCAAAGGTGAGGCTTGCTTGCTGATGGTGAGTCACCTATTGAACAAGTCAAAATTGCTAGAAATTGTACAATTAAAACCAAGGTGTAAAAAAACCTTTATTCTATAGTTCTGATCACTCCCACAGGTGAAAACGAAGAGAATTTCCAACTTAGTGTTCTAATCCTGAGTGAAGCCAGTTGCCCAAGGAGTGTCAGTTCACCAGGAGCATCTGACAGAGTGAATGAGTGCCAATCATTGAACAGCTTGGAATGTGTCTTCAGACAAAGCTAAGTGTCTGTTGCAATTTCTCTGTAAAGATGAATAACTTTAAAAAAGAATATATATGCTGTTCCCACCAGCTTTTAAGAAGGAATGCCATCTTTATAGGCACCTAACCTTGTCTACCTCTGTAATCCAATGTGTCCTCTTTTAAAAACGGGTATTCCAAACTTTTAATTAAGTTTGTTTCTTTCAGAGTGAACATCTTATTAACCATATGAAAACTTCATCCAACTTCGTACAGAATGCCAGATCCATCTTCCTCCAGTTAGAATAAATTAAGAGTTTTACACCTTATTAGGCAATGACTACAGCCCATGGCCAGCAGGAAGCAGTTACAGAAAAGAGATCCATCTCCCTTCAGCACCCCTTTTAAATTAAAGGTGTAAACTCTTCAAGGGTAAAATAAAATTAATAGATGGATCTGGAACCTGACTGGAAATCCATGTGAGTGCCGGTGGCCGCAGGATGACTGTAGGAGGCCCCTGCCCCAGGATTCTGCTGTCCAGAATGAAAACTTCTAAACTCTTAAAAACAGTCCTGGATGCTACACTAAAGATTGATAAATAATCAATCAAAACAACAAACAGCCATCCACCTCATAGCCCCAACAATAATTATGCCAAAGCTTAGCAAGTTAAACTTTGGCAAAGGGGGGAAATGATGTGGTCTATGGGTGGCAGGCTCTTTGTCTCTTCAGAGATACCTAAACTATCTGTGACTTGTGGGTGTGGGATGATGAAAGGTTGCAGTCCTGCCCTTGGGGAGCAGGAGACAGTTTAACAATGCAAGGTCTATAAACTTTAAGTATTCAGGGGAAATGCAAAGCAAATATGCTAAAAGCTTATCGAATGCCTGAGGTCCATGCTAAAAGCTTACTAAGATGTGGAAATATATGCTAATTCAAGCCTATTGAGAACTGAAACAAAAGGACCATTTGGCCTTTCCTCTCTGTATAAAAGGGACTAAAAAATCTTGTTTGGGGCTCAGGATTCAAACAGAAAGTTCCCGACCGGCCGGCCGTCAATAAACCATTTTTCCTTCTCAAAATCATTCTTGAGTCCTGGCCTCTCTATACTCAAGTAATTGAACTTCTCTCAAATTCTACAACAAATAGACCAATAACAAGGAAAGAGGTTGAATCAGTAATCAAAAACATCTAACAGGAGCAGATATAGATCAAGTGGTTGAGCGCCTGCTTCCCAAGTACATTGTCCTGGGTTAGATCCCCAGTACATCCTTAAAAAAACAACAAAACAAACCAACCAAAAAAACCTCCCAACAAAGAAAATTCCAGGAGCAGATGGCTTCACTGGTGTTCAAGGAGAATTATCACCAATCCTTCTCGAACATTTCCAAAAAAATTCAAGAATAGACCACTTACTAACTTGTTCTATGCGGTCACCCCTCGGGCTGAAGTGTGGTTTGCTTGCCTGGCGGGGGAACGGCCGCGGTAGGCCTAATTCCGCTGCCCCCATAATAGGGTGGTTGGTCGGGCCCACCACCACCCCTGAAGGAAGCTCGGCATGGGCGCAGAGTGCCCTCGGGTCTCCCCTTCTCGGCAGCCATGCTTCCGCGGCCACCCCTCCTCCCGGATGGCACCACACGATGCCTTGTGGGGCGGCACCCTTCTTCTTCTTTCTCCCTGCGCAGGCGCAGGGCGGAAAATTCCAGTCTGCCCTTTTCCCTTCCCCCGACAGCAGCAACAGCCAGGCGTGGGCGGAAAAATCCAGTCTGCCCTTTTCCCTCCCCCCGACAGCAGCAACAGCCAGGCGTGCACGGGAAACTCAAGTCTGCCCTCTACCCCAGCAACAGCAGCCACCAATCCCTAAACCCTGCCCCTTCCCCCAGCAACAGCAACAGCCAATCCCTAACCACCACCCCTCCCCCTTCCAGTACCGCCCACTGACCTTTCTCTGGCAACCAATCAGAGCAGGGCATGGCTTTGACCAATCAGCCTTCCCCAGCCCCTATAAAACTGTTGCCTCTCCCTCAATAAAGTTGGACTTGCGTGTTTACCTTGTCTCCGCGGTAGTTCTTCTGCCGTGCGCCCTCCAGTCCTGAGAGCCCCCGACAAGGGCCTGGCCTCCCTTGTCCCCAGTTCATCGCCTGCTTCTCCGGGCGACCCCATCATCGCCGGCTTCGCCGGGCGACCCCATCAGCCGAACTGCGCAACCCCTGTGAGACCGATCCCTCGCCTGCTGCCGGACCGACCCCTTCGTCCCAAGCGGGACGGACCCCTCGTCCCAAGTGGGACCGACCCCTCATCCTGAGCTGGACTGACCCCTCGTCCGCAGCCAGACCCCACCTCTACCGACCGAGCAAGCCGCCGCAGTTCTATGAGGCCATTACCATAATGCCAAAGTCAGAAAAAAAGATATCACAAGAGAAGAAAACTATGAATATAGAGGCAAATCCTTAAAAAAATGCAAGCAACCTGAATCCAACAGCACATTAAAAGGATTATACCACCAAGTGGGATTTATCCAAAAAACATAAGGTGGTACAGCATAAGAAAATCAATTAATGTAATACATCACATTAATAGAATGAAGGAGAAAAAAACATGATCATCTAAACCAATGCAGAAAACTCATTTGACAAAATCCAGCACCCCATCTTCATAAAAACTCTTAGAAGACTAGGAATGGAAGGGAATTTCCTCAACATGTTAAAGGCATATGTGAAGATCCTATAACTAATCTCATACTCAATTGAGAAAGATTGAAGCTACCCCTCTAAGGTCAGGAACAAGCTCTCTTTCATCACAGTCATTCAACATTGTACTAGAAGTTCTAGCCAGGGCAATTAGGCAAGAAAATGAAATAAAAGGCATCCAAATTGGAAAAGAAGACCTAAAACCCTCCCTATTCACAGATGACATGATCTTACAGATAGAAAATCCCAACAAAATTGCAGGAAAGCTACTGGAGCCAATAAATTAATTCAGCAAAGTGGTGTAGTACAAGATCAATAAGAAAAAACTCTTGAGTTCTGTAGAGCAGGGTCCTAGTCTGGCAGGATGGCTCCCAGGCCCTCCAGGCCTGGCTCTACTCTCCTGAATGGCACAGTGCTCTGCCCTTTTGCAGGGAGCTATGTTCTGTGCTCTGGGCTGCCCATATATCTAGAAAGGCCTGGATCTCCTTCCCACTGGTGGGGGTGGTACCTGGAGCTCCCTGCAGATGCCCAGGCTCTGGAGCCCAGGGAGAGGGGTCTTCTTGGGCCCCCAATGACAGACATCTCTGGCCCAAGGATCTTATAGGGTTTATTCCAGTATGTTTCCCAACTCCAGAGTCTACAACCTTGTGACCAGTGAGGGAGTTCCTTATTTGTGCTCTGCAGAGGCAGCAGGGGGTGTGGGGTAGGGGGAAGAGCCACCCCATAGCTCCCTTCACCCACGTTCAGATGCTTGCCCTTCTTGGGATGCTTTGAGTGTCTAGAACCATCAGATCCATTGCCTCCAAATGGCCCTGTGAACCTGCTGACCAGTCCCAACCAATCCAGGGCCACTTGGCCCAAGCAACATTGGGCCCTGAAGGCTTCAGGAGCTGGTGCTCTCATCCTTGGCCCCTTCTCATACCTGGGCTGCCGGTTTGGATGTGCTCTGACTGTATGATTCTGTCTACAATGCTCTTGTGTCTACCCTCTTAGTGTTTTTTTTTTTAACCTTTTGCTATAGGATGCATTCTGGTGGGGAATAGCAGGGGACTGACTGGGCCCTGTGACAGTCTGCCTTTTGCCAATGCCCCTTTCCAGTCCCCCTTCCCAGGAGCCAGTAGGTTGAGGAAGGGAGCGAAGGGGCATGTCTCCAAATGAGGCAAACGCAAAGAGCCAGGGGAGTGGGGGGACTTGATGATGGAGGGGGGACTGGAAGGGAGGGAAGATGGAGAGGAAGGAGATAGGTACGTGAGAGGGGGAAGAGGGGAGCCTGCTGGCAGAAAGGCAGGCAGCCACCCAGACCCTGAGAGGCCACATTAGAAAATTTAACCCATTAACCAATATGTAGATGCAGGGAAGGGGGGTCATGACCAAGCTCAGAGTGGGGACCTTTGGGGAGACCTATTCCTCCCAGCTCTGGCCAGCCAGGAGCGATCAGTGTGACCCCACCTTCAGGATGCCATGGCAACCTGGGCCCTTCTGAGGCCTCCCACTAAGAATACAGCACCCACCCCTCCCCACCATTGCTTGCTCCCCCAGACCCCAGAAGCAGGACAAATCCACAGGGAGCTGATCTTAATTTTTTTATGTTGCTTCCCTACCCCAACATTTTTTTAATAAAATAAATTTATTCTCAAAAAAAAAAAAAAAAGCAAGGAAGTGGACATGGCTCAACTGATAGAGCAACCACCTACTATATAGGAGGTCCAGGGTTTGATACCCAGGGCCTCCTGACCCATGTGGTGAGCTGGCCCACGCGCAGTGCTGCTGCGCACAAGGAGTGTCGTGCATTGCAGGGGTGTCCCCTGCATAGGGGAGCCCTACAAGCAAGGAGTGCACCCTGCAAAGAGAGCTGCCATGTGTGAAAAAAGCACAGCCCACCCAGGAGTGTCACTGTGCACACAGAGAGCTGATGCAGCAAGATGACACAACAGAAAGAGACACAGATTCCAGGTGCCACCGAGTATGCAAGCAGACACAGAAAAACACACAGCAAATGGACACAGAGAGCAGACAATTGGGGGGGGGGGGGTGTGCAGGGGAAGGGGAGAGAAATAAATAAAATAAATCTTTAAAAAAAAAAGTATGGCTATATATATACACCAATGAACAATATGAAAAGGAAATCAAGAAAACAAGTCCATTTACAAAAACAACTAAAAGAATAAAATATCTAGTAATAAATTTAACCAAGAATGTAAAGAAATTGTTATGGCAGTTTGAAATTATTTTCTGATTCCCCAAAAGAGAAAAACTATGTTTGTGTGACCTAATCCATTCCAGTGGGTGTGAGACCCTTTCAACTGGACTACATCAGTGTAGCAGTTTGATATAGTTATGAATTCCAAAAAGAAATATTGGATTATGTTTGTAAGCTGATCTTTTCCTCTGGGCTTATTAAATTATATTGGATTTAGAGGTTTACTTGATTAAGTAATCAGGTAAACCTCTTGTGCCAGAGGGTGTGGGGACTCACAGATAAAAGGCATGGCAAAGGGCAGAGTTGAAGTGTTCTTAATGTTGGAGTTTTTATGTTGGAGTTTGATGCTGAAGCCTCATGCATGAGCCCCAGGAAGTAAGCTCACAGAGAAGAGAAGCCAGCCCCAGGAAAAGAGAAACACTGAGCCCAGGAAGAAGCAAGCCCTGGGAAGAAAGGAACCTTGAACCCAGAAAGTAGCAAGATCCTAGAAGGGAGGAACCCAGGAAGCCTGAACTCTCACAGACGTCAGCAGTCATCTTGCTCCAACACATGAAAATAGACATTGGTGAGGAAAGTAACTTATGTTTTATGGCCTGGTATCTGTAAGCTTCTACCCAAAATAAATACCCTTTATAAAAGTCAACAAATCTCTGGTATTTTGCATCAGCACCCCTTTAGCTGACTAGTAGAATCAGTGAGGTGTGACTCTGGTTGAGTCTCCACCCTCTTGCTGGGTATGTTATAAATGGAGACAGAGACACTGGAAAAGGAAGCTGCCATATTTGATCTGGCCTGTGAGAGAAAGGACTCCAGTTTCACCCACAGCTGAGCTGCAAGGAGAGAAGCCCCTGGGAGACTAAAAGAGCTGAGGTCCAGGAAGAGATGAGCCATATGCGTGAGAGCTTGCAGCTGAAGAAGAGCTGTCAAGACTGAGAGAGGAGACATGGAAAGAGACAAACCCTATGCTTGGTTGTCCACAACTGAGCCCCAGGAGATGGTAGATTCTGGAGGTGAAGGTAGAGACCATGAAGAAATCGGCAGCCATCTTGCTTCAACACGTGGCAGCAGACTTTGGTGAGAAAGCAGTTCTGCTGATGCCTTAATTTGGGCATTTCATGGCCTCAGAACTTTACCCCAAATTAATCCACATTACAAAAGCCAACACATTTCTGGTACTTTGTATTGGTAGCCCTGTGGCAGACTAAAACACTTGTATAAGGAAAACAACAAAATATGGCTGAAAGAAATTAAAGACCTAAACAAATGGAAAGAAATCCTATGTTCATGGTCCAGAAGACTTAATATTGTTAAGATATTAATACTATCCAAAATGATTTATAGATTTAACATAATCCCAGTGAAAATCCCAAAAGCCTTCTTTGCAGAAATGGAAAAGCCAATTTTCAAATTCAAATGGAAGAAGAAGAGGCTCTAAGTAGCCAAAAAATCCCAAAAAAGAAGAAAAAAGTTGAAGGACTCATACTTCTTAATTTCAAAACTTATTAGTAAACTAAGTAATCAAAAAGTGTAGTTGTATTAGTCAGCCAAAGGGGTATGGATGCAAAATACCAGAAATTGGTTGGTTTTTATAAAGGGTATTTATTTTGGGTAGGAGCTTACAGATACCAGGCCATAAAGCATAAGTTATTTCTCTCACCAAAGTCTATTTTCACATGTTGGAGCAAGATGGCTGCCAAAGTCTATGAGAGTTTAGACTTCCTGGGTTCCTCCCTTCTAGCGTCTTGCTTCTCTCTGGGTTCAAGTTTCCTCTCCTCCCATGGCTTGCTTCTTCCTGGACTCAAGGTCCCTCTCTTCCTGGGGCTGGCTTCTCTTTCCTCTGTGAGCTTACTTCCTAGGGCTCCAGCATCAGACTTCAACATCAAACTCCAACATCAAAAAACCTTCCACTCTGTTCTTTGCCATGCCTTTTATCTGTGAGTCCCCTCCACCAAGGGGTGGGGACTCAATGCCCTAATGATGTGGACCAATCAAAGCCCTAATCATAACCTAATCATGCCCAGGTACAGACCAGATTACAAACATAATCCAATATCTATTTTTGGAACTCATAAGCATATCAAACTGCTACAGTGGCCCTGGTACAAAGGGAGACATACAGACCAATGGAACAGAATTGAGGTTTCAGAAATAAACCCATTTGTTTAGGGTGAATCAACTTTTGACTAGAGTGCCAAGTCTACATAACAGGTAAAGAATAGTCT
This sequence comes from Dasypus novemcinctus, assembly GCF_030445035.2. Lineage (NCBI taxonomy): Eukaryota > Metazoa > Chordata > Mammalia > Cingulata > Dasypodidae > Dasypus > Dasypus novemcinctus. Next base: position 32,749,336 of record NC_080697.1, read on the forward strand.
CTTCAACAGATAGAACTGGGAAAACTGGATATCTACATACAAAAGAATGAAGGTGTACCCTTAACTCACAACATATGCAAAAATTAACTCAAAATGGATCAACAACCTAAATATAAGAACTAAAATTATACAAGATCTCTTAAAAGAAGACAAAGACATTATGTTCAGCAATATATTCTTTTCACCAAATGCATCAGAAAAAAAGAAAACATAGATAAATTGGACTTTGTCAAAATTTAAAACTTTGTGCATCAAAGACATTATCAAGAAAGTAAAAGCAACCTACAGAATGGGAGAAAATATTTAGAAACCATATATCAGATAAGGGGTTAATATCTAGGATATATAAAGAACTCCTACAACTCATTGACAAAAAGACAAACACCTCAATTAAAAACTGGGTCAATGACTTGAACAGAAATTTCTCCAAAGAAGATATACGATTGCCATTAAGCACATGAAAAGATGCTCAACATCATCAGCCCTTGAGGTAATGCAAATCAAAACCAAGAGATACCACTTCATCCTCACATGAATGGCTATTATTTTAAAAAGAGAAAAAGACAAAAATTTACAAGAATGCAGAGAAATAGAATTCCTTATGCCTTGTTGGTATGAATGTAAAATGGTGCAGCTATGTGGAAAACAGTTTAGCAGTTCCTCAGTAAGTTAAATATAGAATAAAATTATAGAATAAAACATGGCAATCCAACTTCTTTATACCCTAAAGAATTGAAAACAGGAATTTAAACAGATATCAGTATACCAATATTCATGTCAACATTATTCACACTAGCCAAAAAGTCGAAGCAACCCAAGTGTCCATCAACAGAAGAATGCATAAACAAAATGTGGAATATCCACATAATGGATATACAGAAAGTATATTATAGTTCACCAGAAACAGGGGTGAGGGATTTAGGCTTAATGGGTACAGAATTTCTGTTTGGGGTGCCTGAAGTTTTTGTAATGGATGGTGGTGATGGTAGCACAATATTGTGACTATAATTTATAACACCGAATTGTATACCTGAAAGTACAATGGGAAATTTTATATATATTACAACAATTTAAAAAGTTAGTTTTTAAATGGCAAGAGAATACCTACCTCATGGGGTTGTTTGTTCTTCCCTCAGCATGTATCCACTGAGTGCCCACTGTGTGTGTACTGTGCTACCACTCAGGTCCAGCAGGAGCAGCACAGCCATGGTTCCTGCCCTCATGGTCCCAATAAGAAAAAATGGAAATGAACACATAAATTGTGATCATTGCTATAGTAGGCAAAATAACAGGTGCCCAAAGATGTCCATTTCCTACTCCCTGGAGCCTGTGAGCATGTTACAGAACATGGCAAAGGGAAATTGAGGTTGCAGATAGGATTAAGACTGCTAATCAATTGACCTTAACACAGGAAGAATATCCTACATTATCAACAGACCCAACATCATCAGAAGGATCTTTAAAGTGGTTTTAAGAAAAAAAAAATACAGCACCTGAGAAAAAAAAGAACAGTCATGTACTTTCATGTCTTCATGCATTTGTTCTCGCCATGTCCTTGGTCTAGAATAACTTCCTCCTTTTTCCCTGCTTGGTAAATTCCTATTCTGGTGTGAGGGGAGGCAAGGTGAGATAATTTTCTGGTTCTTTCCTTGAGCTTTAGTTTCATTCACCTCTGAGGAAATGTTCTGAATTTTCTCGGACATTGAGACTGACTCCAGGGATTTTTATTCTAGTCCAGCCCCACCCGTCTTCCTCTCTTCTTGAGATAAAAGGGGTTACAGTAGGAAGCTGGTGTGAGGGATGAGGGAAGACAAGCAGCAATCACAATAACCTAGTTCGATGGGCTGGAAATTATGAGAAAACAAAAGGAAAAGAAACTTTCTGGCTTATTCCTCAAACCCACCAGCACCATTAAAAAAATTCTGGGAAGAAGCAGATGTGTCTCAAGCAGTTGGGCACCCACCTCACACATGGGAGGTCCCAGGTTCTGTTCCCAGGGCCTCCTAAAGAAGACAAGCAGAAACCACAAAGACCAGATGCTGCAATGAGCAGACACCACAACCAGTAAGATGACAAAACCAAGAGAAGACGCAACCAACAAGGAGCTCGAGTGGCTCAAGTAGTTGGGCATTTGCCTCCCACCTGAGAGGTCCTGGGGTCAGTTCCTGGTGCCTCCCTAAGAAACTAGCAGATAAAGAATAGACATATGAGGGAGCCATCTTGGGGGGCAGGGGTGGGGGAGGTAATAAAAATACAATAAATTTTAAAAATTAAAAAAGAAAAAACAAGTTCTGGGAGAAGAAGTTACAGTGTATTATTTAGTACTGTTATTATCACTAACTTATGAAATAAGGCAGGAATTTTAGGTACTAATTCTGTTCATTTTCCTAAAAAAAAAAAATCAGAGTTTCAGGACTGTCATTTCCTCCTCCTTAAATCATCTGTTTCTTCTTTTTGGGGTGGTCAATCAAGGCTTTTGAGAGCAGAACTGAAAGCAGTCTGCTGGGCTTCAGAAAACATTATTCTTGTCCCTTCGAACTTTTCCAGGAACAATGGTCTGGAGTAGGCTGTTTTCATCTGCCCAGCCTTTGAGCCAAGGTCATGGTGACTTTTTGAAATTACCTCAAATCTCAGTCATCTTATTTATTGAGTACCCAAAGACCCATACTGATTAGGGGCCCAAAGTCCTCTAATTCAAGGGATTTTCACCATGCAAAGTGTTTTAATCTTCTGTTCACAAAAGCCACAGTGTCATTAGAAGAAAAAGGGACCACTGCTGCCTCTGCAGTTGGACATGGCTGGAAAGGCTGGTCTCTGTCCACTATGGAGTCCACTCAGGGCTCATCAGGCATCAGGCACCTTTATACATCGGTGCCTTTGCTCATGAGCCTTTCCAGGTCTAGAACACCTCCCTTCTGCCCCCATCCTTCAGGAACTCCTCCTCAATGTCACACTCCCTCATGCAAACTTTCTGTAAAACCTTTCTGTTTAGACATTTATTGGAGTTGCTTTGTTGTTTTTTACCTGCCTCTCCTTTGCAGGCAGGGAACATCTCTTAATCATCTTTCTATCCTCAAGATCTAGCACAGTGCTTTTTGATAAATAAAAAAAGTAACCATTTTCAGTAAATACTCTTCATATGAATGGGTGAATGAATAAGACAGGGAATGAGTGAGTATACATTTGGCCTTCCTTTGTTTGCATCTATAGCCAACTATTACAAAACCTTCTTTATACTTGTTTCAGAAGACCAGACCATTCTAGATTACTGCTAAGTATACTGATAAACCTACACTTTGATGGCTGAAATGGTGTTCTTTATATTCCATTATGCTCCCCACAGTCTTTGATATGTAGTTGTTCAGGGATTGAACCAATACACCTTTCTTTTTTTTTTTTTTTTTTGTATCAAAGGGGATGGGGATTGAACCCAGGACCTTGCAGGTAGGAAGCTGGTGCCCAACCTCAAGCCAATTGGCTCCCTGAGTTGTTTCCCCTGTTCTTTTGCTCCTAGGAGGCACTGGGGAGTAAAACCGGGCCCCCCACAAGGGAAGCAGGTGCTCAACCACCTGAGCCACATCAGTTCTGTAATCAGTTGTTTATAATTTAACATAATTCCTTTGCCTGAATAGTGTTATTACAAGATCCATGGTTGGAAGTGCAAGTCTTTTTTATTAAACACTTCATGCTGTGAAGTTATTGTCAGAGCTGGGATTGGAGACAGCACAAACAACACATCACATACTAGATAACACCTTGCAAACAGCCTGCAGCCTCAATAGGAAGGCATGTCAGAGCCTTTAAGTATTGCACCATGAAAACCTGCAGCTATCAAGTGGAAGCCATTTAAATGCCCATCAATGGGAGACGCATGAATTGTGGAATATTTATACAGTGCCACAATAGGCAGCAATCTTATGGATGAATCTGTTGAGAAATAAAAAGCATTACCTTACAAAAATATCTAACAAGTCACACTTGCCCCTGCTTCTGTAAATCAGCCTGTGAAAACATGGCTGAGCAGGAAGATATCCAACAAGTAACTCCTGCCCCCGTGTCTGTAAATCAGCCTGCAAAAGCAGGCTTGCAGCTGTGTCCTACTTCTGTAACCCTGCTTACAAAATTTCGCCTAGCAATGCATTAACCAATGAGCAAAAGTTATGCTGATTACACCTGAAATCCTATATAAAGCTATGAAAACTGAAAAACAGGGCTCAGAATTTGGAGATTGACTCTCCTCTGGGCCCGCACATAATGAAACTGTTCCTCCATCTCTCCAAAGTGCCAGTCTTGAGTTTCTTCTATGGTTCAGTATTCCTAGTTTTGCTGCAACATTTGGTTCCCTGACCTGGAAACCCAACTGCGCTAGACCCTTGAGCCTCTGGTTTGGGAGTGGCAGGTGCGGCCGGCAGAGATCTCCGTGCAAATGAGGTGACACCACCTGTCCCCTTGATGGGGCCTCCTTCAGTGGAAGGATCCCTGTGGGTTGCATCCTTCACCCCAGCCTGACTTGGTGGAGAGGTGGACTGAACAACATCAGGAGATGTCAGAAAGGTAAGGCCCCGGGGTTCTGAGTCCCAGTCAGGCCCGTCTCTGGATGCAAGGGGAGACCGATCATCTCCCCAAATCTCGAGGTTTGAGATTCCCAGATGATAGGGTAGTCCCTTGAGTGGGACTGTGTAACCTCTGAGTAATTGAGTGAATGAATGGGGACTGCAGAGGCTTGCCTCGCTGATCCAGTTTGTGGCTTCACGGCCTGCACTACGGAGTCCAAGTGGGCCCCAACCTGCATTCCATGGCTATGGCATATGGCATAAGGGCTAATTCAGATTCTACATGGATGCCTTAGCTAAGATGAGCCTAAATTCTCACAAGAGATGCAGATAGGCAAGCATCTGAGTGGCCTCGTGAGGGGCCCCCCTCCTTTGTTTGTCCTGTGACACCAGTTCAGGGATGAGATCATCACAGTCCAAACACACAGTCTTAGAGTGTATGTTAAAAAACTTCAAGAAAGGCATTTCCAGGGACTATGGTGCCCATATGACCCCTGGAACTCTCCAGACCTTGTGTGAGTTGGAGTAGCCCATGTGTGGTGTTGGCTGGCCCTCAGAAGGAACCATAGATGTAACCAAGGTTCATGAAGTTTGGCATGTAGTCACTGGGACCCCTGGCCACTCTGATCAGTTTCCCTGTATTGATTCTTGGTTAGAAATTGCCCAAACTCTACTCCCTTGGATCCGATTCTATGTCGGAAGGAAGGGTCAGAGTAGGGTCCTAGTAGCTCAAACAGCCAGACCTCAAAAGTCTATTATTCTACAAGGACCTCTGGAGGAAGACACTTTACCACACCATAAGTTTCATTCATTCCAGGGCATCTTCCTGCCCTGGAGCCTCCACAGGCAGATCTCCCAGAGACTCCTCCACCTTCAGTCTTCCTGGGCCCATAGGCCTCCCCCAAGGGGGGATCCTGATTCCCCTTTGGCAAGAAAACTTCGGTCTGCACAGCCTGCACTTCGGATGCCCCTCCACAAAACACAGAGCCCAGCCCAGATCAGTGCAGATGGGACTGTCCAACCTGGGAGGCCAATCCTGGTTTATCAGCCTTTCACAACTGCAGACCTTTTAAACTGGATGCACCACACCCCTTCATATTCAGAAAAGCCTCCCGCTCTTATCGACCTCATGGAGTCCATTTTCCAAACCCACCACCCCACTTGGGATGATTGCCTCCAACTCCTCTTAACCCTGTTTAATATGGAGGAGAGAAAATGGTGGCAAGAACAGACCCCCTCAGGTGTCTTGGAGCCAGAGGAATGGGCCTGAGACATGGCACCGGGAACCCAACTGGCCACCAGGGGTGGCTGCCCTTCAGCAGTATGGAGAAGCCCTCTTCAGGGGGGTACGGGAAGGAGCAAGGCAGCCACAAACATGTCCAAAACGGCCTCTGTCACTCAAAAGCCTGAAGAACCTCTGGGAGATTTCTAAGAGCAACTCCGCAAGGCCTTCAGGATCAATACCACCTTCGACCCAGAGGCCCCGGAGAGCCAAAGGCTGGCCAATGCAGCTTTCATTGCCCAGGCTGTGCCAGGCATCAGATGAAAACTTTGAAAACTAGATGGATTCGCAGATATGAACATCTCCCAGCTCCTCGAAGTTGCAAACAAAGTATTCATCATTCAGGACAAAACTGATGAAAGGGAAGTGAAAAAGTGAATGAAACAGCAGGTCTCCCTGTTAGCAGCAGCCTCTGGGAATCCAGACCTGACCAATTGCGGGGGGCCACCCTGAAAAGGGGGGAATACCTACAAGAGGGCACCCTTGGTGAGAGATCAATGTGCCTACTGTAAAGAAACTGGACACTGGAAAAACGAATGTCCACAGAAAGGCCAGACTAACAAGGGAAATGCTCCCAGAGGACAATACTGGCCCCAACCCCAAGACCACCTGGTTGGGTTATTGGGACTCAACCCCAGATAGGGGTGACTGGGCTCACTAGAACCTGGTCCCTATGAGCCCATGGTCAAAGTAAACATCAGGGGCCAACTAATGACTTTCATGGTAGATACTGGAGCTGAATATTTGGTAGTAACTACACCAGTTGCCCCCTTTAGCGGAAAAACAGCTAACATCATAGGGGCAACTGGAAATCAGTTCAGCCAGTGGCCTTTCTGCCAGTCCAGAACCTGCCAGTTGGGTGGCCATGAAGTGATCCACGAATTTCTGTATCTACCTGAGTGCCCAGTTCCCCTGTTGGGCAGGGGCCTTCTAACCAAACTGGGAGCCCAGATCACCTTTAGACTTGAGGGGTCAACAAGTTTAAATCTCAGGACCAGCCTCACTCTCCTTGTCACTGTTCCCCAGAGCAAGGAATGGAGACTACGTGAAGAAGAAACTTCAAATCAAAATCCAGAGAAACCATTAGAACTGTAACCTGAGGTCTGGGCTGAAAGGAATTCACCAGGAATGGCCCAGAACCATGCCCCTCTCATCACAGACCTAAAGCCTGGGGCCACCCTGGCCTGAAAAGGCAATACCTGATCCCCTGTGAGATGCAGTTGAGCATGGTCAAACACATAAACCGCCTAAGAAAAGAACGGATCTTGATTGAATGCCATGCGCCCTGGAAAGCTCCACTGCTGCCAGTGAAGAAACCTGATGGGATGGGATATCGACCCATCCCAGACTTGCCGGCGGTCAACAAGGCTGCAGTCACCCTGCACCCAGTAGTTCCTAACCCATACACCTTAATGGGGCAACTACCACCTGGGGCTGCCTGGTTTACCTGTCTGGATTTAAAGGATGCTTTTTTCTGCCTGCGGGTGGCTCCACAGAGCCAGTCACTATTTGCTTTTGAATGGGAGAATCCCAGGACTCAACAAAAGACTCAATTAACTTGGACTCGACTCCTGCTGGGCTTCAAAGAGAAGCCCTGGCAGGAATCTAGCTTCCTACCCATGGGAAAGCCTAAATTGTACACTTGCTTAGTATGTAGATGACCTCTTGCTGGCTAGCGAGACAAAAGAAAATTTTACTGGGAAGGAACTTGGGCTCTTCTACAACTTCTAATGAAAACTGGCTATAACGCGTCTTGGAAAAAGGCTCAAATTTGCCAGCAACAGGTTAAATATCTAGGGTTTGTCATTTCAAAAGGGCACCAGACACCAGGACCAAAATGAAAGAAGGTAATTTGCACTATCCCAACACCTACCACTAAAAGAAAATTCCATGAGTTTCTGGGGGCAACAGCATTCTGTTGTATCTGGATCCCCAGTTTTGTGGCTATGGCTAAGCCCCTCATGGACTCAGAAAAAGAACCCCTCATCTGGAGTATAACCCAACAGGAAGCCTTTGAAGAAATTAAAAAACAGCTCAGGTGGGCCCCTGCCCTAGGGCTTCCAGATGTATTAGGACTTAAACCTGTTTGTGTGCAAGAAAAACAAAACAAGGTGGCCCTAGGAGTCCTCACTCAGTCAACCCTTGGCAGAGACCTATTGCCTATCTATCAAAACAGTTAGATCCTGTAGCTGCCAAGTGGCCTCCCTGCCTGAGGACTTTAGCAGCAACAGTGGCCCTTGTCAAAGAAGCCGACAAGCTTACTCTTGGGCAAGCCATTCATGTCATGGTGTTGCACAATACAGTTACCATTTGCTGTCCAACCCCACGCTTACTCATTACCAAGGCCTGCTTTGTGAAAATCCCAGGATAATAGTAGGAACCATGCACACCTGAATCCTGCCACTTTCCTGCTGACCAAAAGAGGAATTCCTGAACACGACTGCATAGAAGTAACAGAATAAGTGTATGCCAGTCACCCCGACCTCCAGAACAGGCCACTTCCTTGCCCAGCCCAAACCCTATTCACAGACAGCAGCAGTTTTATCAGAGATGGGGAGAGGCTTGCTGGATGCGCAGTGACCACAGGTGAACAAGTAGAGGAAGCAGCTCTCCTACCTGAAGGGTAGTCTGCACAGTGAACAGAACTCTGGGCTAGATTCAGGCCCTACAATTGACCACCAGGCAAACAGTAAACATTTACACTGACTCTAAGTATGCATTTGCTACTGTATATATCCATGGGGCAATTTATAAGGAGAGAGGACTCCTAACTGCAGGGGGGAAAGAAATAAAGAAGAAATCCTTCAACTATTTTTTTAAAACGATTTATTTATTTATTTGTTTGTTTATTTATTTCCCCTTCCCCCTCCCCCTGCCCCAGTTGTCTATTCTCTGTTTCTGTTTGCTGTGTCTTCTTTGTCCACTTCTGTTGTTGTCAGCGGCACTGGGAATCTGTGTTTCTTTTTGTTGCATCATCTTGTTGTGTCAGCTCTCTGTGTGGGTGATGCCATTCCTGGGCAGGCTGCGCTTTCTTTCACACTGGGTGGCTCTCCTTATGGGGCACATTCCTTGCACGTGGGGCTCCCCTACACAGGGGACACCCCTGTGTGGCATGGTACTCCTTGCACACATCAGCACTGCACATGGGCCAGGTCCACACAAGTCAAGGAGGCCTGGGGTTTGAACCGCAGACCTCCCTTGTGGTAGGCAGATACCCTATCCACTGGGCCAAGTCCGCTTCCCTCCTTCAACTGTTGAAGGCAGCCTGAAGCCAAGCTGGGTTGCTGTAGCCCGTTGTCAGGGACATCAGAAAGAAACGGATACAGTTATTAAAGGAAATACACTAGCCAGTGAAGCAGCTTGATGGGCAGCCAAAGAAGCCCTCAAACTGCAAATCCCACCACCAGTGCCTCACCTGCCCTACAAACACACTGAAAAACCAAACAATACCCAGGAGGAACAAGAGTGGGCAAAGACCCTCTTGACATAGATGTGGAATGAACACAACCAATCCAAGGTCCACAGGATGGAGGAATAGAATATGGATTAGAGTGGACTTACTGATATGCTATTCATGAACTATTGTGATTAGTAATTGAAAATGTGGCATTGGTGTGGAGAAAGTGGCCATGGTGGCTGCTGGGTGTGCGGAATGGGAGGAAGAAATGAGATGTGAAGGCATTTTTGGGACTTGGAGTTGTCCTGGGTGGTGCTACAGGGACAATTACTGGACATTGTATGTCCTCCCATGGCCCACCAGATGGAACGTGGGAGAGGGCGGGCTATGATGTGGACCATTGACCATGAGGTGCAGCAATGCTCAGAGATGTATTCACCAAATGCAATGAGTGTCTCATGATGATGGAGGAGAATGTTGCTATGGGGAGAGTAGTGAGGTGAGGGGGGTGGGGAGTATATGGGGACCTCATATTTTTTTAATGTAATATTTTTAAAAATGAATAAAGACAAAAAAAAAAAAAAGAGTGGGCAAAGAGAGAAGGGGGGCACCAGACACCAGAGGGAAACTGGCTACACCCAGGTAGCCAAGCCTTCATCCCAAAGGGGGCTGCCTACACCCTGGTTCAACAAACTAACAGCTCACCCACCAGGGAAAGACTGCTTTAGGAACCCTGCTCGAAAAATATTACTACATTGTCCAGATGACCTCGAGCTGCACCACTATTAGCGCTGCACCACTATTAGCAACCATTGCCAAACCTGTGCTAAAAACAACCCCTCCCAATGTCTCCAGGCCCTGGCCAGCATCCAACACATAGTAACTGCCCTTTTTGAAGACTTAGCAATGGACTTCACTGAAGAAAACCAGCCTAGGGTATAGAAACTAGTAATAATGTGCACTTTCTTAGGCTGGGTCAAAGCCTTCCCCACCTGCATTGAACAAACAAGAGAAGTAACTAAAGCTTTACTCCAAGAAATAGTTCCCCAGCATGGGATGCCCTTGTCCATTGGCAGCGACAATGGTTTGGCTCTCGTAGCAGCCATCGTCTAAGAGCTAGCAAAAATTTTAGGAATTAAGTGGAAGCTTCACACAGCATATAGGCCCCAGAGCTCAAGGAAGGTACAACACAGGAATCGAATCCTCAAAACCACCTTAGCCAAGTTCTGTCAGGAAACTGGCCTCCCCTGGGTAGATCTGCTCCAATTAGCCCACCTTAGAGTCAGATGCACCTCCAGGCCCTCAGGCTATTCACCTTTTGAAATTCTATTTGGATGACCACCCACAAATATTCAAACCTTCAAGGGAAATCTCAGACTCCTAGGAAAGACTAACCAGGATTCCAACCTCCAGCAGTTGGGAAAAACCCTGGCCCAAATACACAAAACTGTCCTGTCTCGGGATCCTATCCCATTAGGCTACCCAGTACACCCACACTTACCCAGAGACCTAGTTTGTATAAAAGACTGGAAGAAGGAACTTCTCCAGCCCACCTGGGTGGGCCCACATACTGTTATTCTTGTAACCCCCACTGCTCTCAAGGTTTCAGGTATTGCCCCTTGGATTCATCAAGTGTGTTGTTAAAAGGGCACACTCCAATGAGAAACAAGACAACTGGATAACTCACCCTGTACCTGACTGTCCCTTGAAAATCTAAATTGTCTGGAGCCACCAAGAATCACCATCAGCTGACTAGATGGACTCCTGTCCCCTTTGGTTCCTACTCCTCTTCAGACTGCTCAGCTTGCTGTTTGGGACTGGACTGGCAGCTACAGCTCCCAGAGACTGGAGTATAGCTGAAAGGATACTAATCTTAATAGTATACTTGTGTCTTGTAGGATGATTTGCTACTTTGAGTTGTTTTTCTTTACTTGGCTTGGGGCCACTGCCAACCCCTACCCCTGCTGTAGTGAGTGATACAAGGCCATAATATCCACCGCTATACAGAGGCTAAAGCAGCTCAAGGGACAATGGTCCCCTGTCCCTGCCTTTACCTATCACACTTATGTGCCAGCAAAATGTTATGATGTCCGAACTGTTACCCTATGTTCAGAAAACAGGCAAAAGTTCTGGATGGGTGCAATGAAACACTGGGGCAACTGCAAAACCTGGGGTAACCCAGGGAAAACTGTACGCTGGACCTATCTCCCATAAATAGGCATGTCCGATGGGGAAGGGGTACAGGATCAAGCCCAGAAAGAAGTCTTAAAACAGGTCTGCACCAAACTCATCCAACTGGCCAAAGGCCCCAAATATCAATATCAGTGGGCAAACCTTACAGAACACCACCAACTTACTCGGCTCATAGCCCCTGTTCAGCAGGTGGAGCAGCTAGTCAATGCCACTTATACCCTCCTCCTTAATGCTCACGCGGACACCAACACCTGTTGGCTGTGCCTACTCCTCTTGAGAAAAACCTTTTTAGGTACCCTATCTCCTCCAGGGTGGACCCCCAACCAAACCTTAGCTTAAATTAGAAAAGAAGTTACCCCTCTTGGCCCCATGACCCTCAATGTCTGGCTAGTTCTCTCAGAAGGCAATAAAAGCATATAACCTGCTATCTGGGTAAAAACTCTTATCTAACATCAGAATCAGTCAGGACCATTCCTACAAACTTACATACTGCCAATAAAACCCTAGCAAATAACTTGACCAGGTGTAACCTCCCAGGATTGTTCTTCCTATGCAGAAGTACTGCATATAGATGCTTAGAAGTCAGCTGGACATGGAGTTGCATCATGGTGTTCTTAACACCAGAAGTGTCCGTATATACCCAAAATGAGCTAGAACAAGTCCTAAACCTGCACCAAGAGTGGTCCAAATGAGCTCTGCTGACCACTGCCCTTATAAGAGCAGGTATAGTTATGGGAGTAGGAACTGGACTGGGAGGATTGGGTTCTTCCTTCGACTTTTATTACAAACTCTCCCAAGAATTAAATGAGGACATAGAATGAGTTGCTGACTCCCTAGTCTCCCTCCAGAGCCAAGTCAACTCACTAGCTGCAGTAGCCCTGCAGAACAGGAAAACGAAAAGGAGGAACGTGCATTCTCCTCAGGGAAGAATGCTGTTACTATGTCAACCAATTAGGAACAGTTTATACCAAAGTAAAAGAGCTAAGAAACCAGATTCAGAAAAGAAAAAGGGAACTAGAGGAGTCATAGAGCTAGAATCTGAGACAATGGTCCTCTTGGCTCCTGCCCCTAGCAGGTCCCCTGATCACTTTACTCATGTTAGTCACATTTAGCCCCTGCATAGACAATGCTGTTATCAGGTTCATTGAAACAACAGTAACCCAGAGAGCAACAGCAAGAATTCTGGCCCTAAGAGAATATAAGCCAGTTAGCATGAGTGATGCCCTGTTAAAAATATATAGGGGCATCAAAAGGTGGTGAGGGGGATGTTTAGAAATAAAAAGCATAACCATACAAAAATATCTGCCCCTGCTTCTGTAAATGAGCCTGTGAAAACATGGCCAAGCAGGAAGATATCCAACAAGTAACTCCTGCCCCCACATCTGTAAATCAGCCTGCAAAAGCACAGCCTTGCAGCTGCATTCTGCTTCTTTAACCCTGCTTGCAAAATTTCACCTAGCAATGCATTAGCCAGTGAGCAAAAGTTATGCTGATCTCACCTGAAATCCTATATAAACCTATGAAAATCGAAAAACATAGCTCAGAATTTGGAGATCCTCTGTGCCCGTGCATAACAAAACTGTTCCTCCATCTCTCTGGAGTGTCAGTTTTGGGTTTCTTCTGTGGTTCAGTACTACTGGTTTTGCTACAACAAATCCACCAACATAACTTGAAGTAAAAGAAGCCAGATATAGAAGAGTACAGACCAGCTGATTCTAATCTTACAAATTTCCAAAATAAGAAAACTAATCTATGATAATAATTCACAATATTAGTTACTCTTGAAAGGGGACTCAAAGAGCTCTTCCAAGGTGCTGGTTACATGGTATTCTTACTTCATGAACATTTAAAGGAGCTATTATTCCTTTGTAAGATTTGTCCTTTTTTTTCTTTTTATGTCTTACATATCAATAAAAAAGTTTGCTTAGAACAGTATACATATGCACACGAATCCCTTAGACTCTCATTCTTTCAGAAGCAGAGGGCAGGCTTCAAAGGCTGCACAACCCCTAGGAGAACATGCTTCTGAATTCCCACTGTAGATATGACTAGGAGGATAATGCACCAAGAGGAGCCTCTTAAATGGTGAAAGAGGGGACACAGAGAACCACACACAAGGGACTCCCTCCTGAAAGCAGAATCAGACCCTAATCAAGGAACCTCCCCTATCCCAACATCCATCCACCAAAATTTCAGAATTGCTATGGACAAGTGATTGCTGGGTATCTCCTAATTTTCTCCTCTCTGGAAGGGAGTGTTTGTTATGATTCTTCTGCCCTATTTCACCGTTGTATACAAGGAGTTTGGGGTGGTGGTGGGGTGATAGCTGACTTGTTTAAAATACATAAACTGCTGCACGATGAGGATTAGACCCTGATCTGATAGAAAGGTCAACAGATCACCCAGAATCCAGGACTTTGAGTTTGCTATGGTGACTGCTTGGGACAGTAGGTTGAGGCCCCATGGGGAGGAGTTAAGTGTGTTGTACATGTGAAGGAAGAATAACACAGATATTTGGAGACCAAGGGGTGGACTACAGCAGAGATTGCCTTGATCCTCTCCAATCCTATTTCTTCTTGCGGGACACAGAGGTAGACTATATTTCCCAGCTCCCACCCCCTGACCCCCACCCCTTGTGGTGAGGTTAGGGCCATATGACTGGCTTCAGGACAAGGGAATATGGATGGAAGTGAGGTTTGACATGTCCAAGCCTGACCAAAAAAATTACCAAAGCAGTCCTTCTTGTTCTCTATTTTCTCTTCAGAATCCAATCTCAGTGGATCACTGGAGAGATCTCAGGAAGGTCAAGGACTTGCTGTCCAGTAGAGTAGCCACTAGTTACATATGGCATTGGCAATTTGAAATGTGATCAGTTTAAATTGAGATGTGCTGTAAGTGTAGCATAGTCACTTGATTCAAATACTTAGAGTGGAAAAAAGAATGTAAATTATCTAATTAATTATTTTTAGATTATTACATGTTGAAATGATATTTTAGGTATTTTTAATTAAAGAAAATATATTATAAAAATTAATATCACCTGTTGTTTTCACTTTTTCAATTCATCTCCTAGAAAATTTTATTTTTTTCTTCTTTATTTTCTTCTAAATGTTACATTCAAAAAATATGTAGTCCCCATATACCCCCCCCCGCCCCACCCACCCCATCCCTCCCCTATCAACAACCTCTTCCATCATTGCAGCACATCCACTGCACCTGGAGAATACATTCTGGAGCACTGCTGCACCACATGGACAGTGGTCCACATTGTAGTCCACACTCTCCCCCAGTTCACCCATTGGGCCATGACAGGACACACAACATCCAGCATCCATCCCTGCAGCACCACCTAGGATAACTCCAAATCCTTAAAATGCCCCCAGACCATATCTTTTCTTCCCTCTCCTGACCATCAGCCACCATGGCCACCCTCTCCACATCACTACTACAATTTCTTCCCTTACTAATCACAATAGTTCCCCAGCAGAACACCAGTAAGTCCACTCTAATCCATACTCTATTCCTCCATCCTGTGGACCTGGGATGGTTATGTCCAGTCCCCCTCTACATCAAGAGGGGGCTTAGATTCCACACGGATGATGGATGCAATTCTCCTGCTTGCCGCTGTAGGCACTCCTGGCTCCCTGGTGTGGTGGTTGACCCTCTTCACCTCTCTGTCAACAACTGGTTTGTAAGTCCAACAAACCAGAGGGTAGAAGCCACAAGTCTGCTGAGGTCCAGGGCCTGGCCATCACATGGACAGTTCAGAGATTCAGGTCCATTAAAAGTAACAGAAGAGGCATGTGTAGAAAGGTTATATCTGAGTCCAACTCTACCACACTCAGGAACACAAACTCCAAAGTAGGGCCAACTGACATGGCCCTGAACTCCAGAGCCATCTGTCTTGACCACAGAACCTGTGGGTCACTGCAGCCCTCAGGAGAGGGTTTCCATCTACCTTGGCTGTTTCTGGCACCCTGCTGAGGCATGCATAAGCATCACCCCCTGATGACCTCCAGATTCTTTTTTGGAGACTCTTAGCCATATAAACTCACTTGTCCTTTCCATTTCCCCCTTTTTATCCAAAGTCAAAAAGCAGTTTTGAACACCTGATATTACATGTAGGCTGAGATATTCTGCCGTTCTGAGTTGACCTCTTTGTTCATGGTCTTTTTGTAGTTACATCATCAGCTGGTACTTGGTAGTAATCCCTCAATGCCAGGAAGGCTCACCCCTGGAGTCATGTCCCACACTGGGGGGGAAGGCAATGCATCTACATGCTGAGTTTGGCTTAGAGAGTGGCCACATTTGAGCGACATGGAGGCTCTCAGGAGAAAACTCTTAGGCACCACACAGCTATAGGCCTAGTTCATACTTCAGACACATAGGCTCATAATCAGTGCCAACAGTATCAAGGGCTCATCGTTGACCATCCATCTTTATTGATCTTTGCCATTGCACTTGAGGGATTGTTGTTGTTCCATTGGGGAATGTGATAGAGCTCCCCTGGTCAGGAATTCAGCACTCTCTCATCTGTTGTTTCCAACTGAAACCACTATAAAAAATATCCAAACTTTTCTATGTACCCTGTATACATGCCCTGGAGAACTCCTAACCATGTGCCCCCCACTAATGACACCCCACACAAGTGCTCATCCCCTGCCTTAGTTGAACCTCTCTGTAGTCCAAAACTTCTTCAAAAAGGAAGCCCAATATATTGCCAGGTTCCATTAATAGAAAAATGGAATATAGTGATGGGTTTAAAGGTTAGATATAGAATATACAGAAATTCAGAAAAATTAAATAAGGGAAAAATAAATTGGGGTATCAAAAAAATTAAAAAGCTTTGTTTTTGACATTTTGCCTTTCATCACTACTACAGGTATTGCCCTATATGTACAGTGGCAAGACAATTTCTTCCTCAGTGTCTACCTCCTTTCTTTCTTTCTTTCTTTCTTTTTTTTTCTCTCCTGATTATTAGGTTTCTCGTGACGTAAGTTTTAGGTCACAGTAATTCATATATACAATATATGGCACTCCCACATATCCAACATCAAACCCTTTGCCCCTTCCCCTACAGTGATCTTTTTACATGTTTATATTTGCTGCAGCTAATGTACAGATATTGAAATGATAGCTTTCAAACATGGTTCCATTTGAGTTTACATTATGGTTTATATTTTAGACTATACAATTTTCTAAATTTTTAGTTATCTTATGTTTTACCTAGAAAATTTTAAATTACATATGTGGCTCACATTATACTTCTATTGAACAGCACTGTTCAGGAGCAGCATTTCTCAATTTTTTTTCATTATCACTCCCATAAGGAGGCTTTTTAGACATTTCTCTTCCAAATTGCCCTCTCCCTCATGAAACTTTAATACCACAGATACACTCTTTATCTGTTTATGTACTATGGCCCTAAAATAGCTAAGATTTTTTCACTCTCTATATTAGTGAGCCAAAGGGGTGCTGATGCAAAGTACCAGAAATTGGTTGGTTTTTATAAAGAGTATTTATTTGGGATAGAATTTTAAAGTCGCAAGGCCCTAAAGAGTCCAACTCAAGGTATCATAAGAGATGCTTTCTCCCCCAGAGTCTGTTGTCATGAGAAACATGCAAGATGGTGGGGCGATGTCTGCAAGGGTTCAGTCTTCCTCTTCCACCCAAGGCTCCAGAGTCCCAGCTTCTTCCAATCTTAGCTGCAGGCTGGGACAACTCTTGCCTTTCCCATGGCTTATTTCTCTCTGGGCTCAGTTACTCTGCTCTCTCCACAAGTCCAGCTGTAAACTGTCAGGTGAACTGCTCATCTCTCTTCTTGTGGCCTCTGATATGTTTAATGGAGCCTTCTTTCTTTCCTCATGTATTTATTTCTCTGTGTGCTTACTTCCTGGATTCCAGGATCAAAACTCTCTCCCTCCTCTGCCATGTCATTTTGTCTGTGAGTCCCCCAACATACTACTGACGTGGCTCAATGAAAGCTTAATCAATATTTAATCAAGTAAAAGTGAATCCTCTGAATCCAATCCAATCTAATATGCCCAGAGGAACAGATCAGTTCACAAACATAACCCAATAACTATTTTTGCTATTCATAAACAATATCAGACTGCTACAGCCTCCAAGAACCAATTTTCACCCCTTTAGAGGCTATATCTCCTCTGTTGAAAAGGGCATGTTTTAGAAGATGGGGCCCTATGAGATAAGAGGAGCCAGAGTCCCTGAATTACCACATGGAAAGCTGCTACCCAATGGGAGCAAGACACAAACCATTATAGTATGAACATCTGAGATTTCAGGGTTGCTTGATTACCAAACATCCATTAACCTAATACACCAAAGTCTAGATTTTACAACAGCATTTTTGAACCCAGAGGGATCTTACAGAATCAAAAATGAGGGATGCACAAGGCCAGCCTACATAAGATGTGCGTGTGTCCCCAGCCACACAAGCATTAGCTGCCATGTGATGTCAACCTCACCACTTAGTAATTTGCCTCACACTTAGGCTCCAGCCATACCAGATTTACATGGTGATTTCACCCCATTCTGCCTTCCTCTCTCCCTTTGTTCCCGGGGGTGGGAGACATGGAATGAACTTCTCCTCTTTATTTGCTTGAGAAATCTTTCAAACTGAGGTGTAGACCCAATTCCTTAGAAGATCTACAAGCCATCACCACTCCTGGACCTCAATGTGCCCCATAAATGCTTTAGCCAGAGCTGTTTGATGCATTAAACACAACAGAGAATTCACTAATACCAAAGCAAAATCCCAAGTCCTCTACAAACATAGGAGGAAAAATCAAAGTGGAAAGATACAGCGGTCTTAACCTGTGTGCTTAAAACATCTTACATTTGCCAATTTTACAAAATATCAGACTGTATGAAAACAATGCTAGGTTCCTTACCAGGGTGACAAAAGGTACCTTGTGAGGAGCCCAAAAGTTTTAAGCTTAAACCCCATGGGATTCTACAGAATACGAGGTCCTATCTGTAAAAGATTATGCAGACTGAAGATGCCCTGGACATAGAACTCCTAAAGTAATTCTACAAAATAGATACTCGTTGAATTATGTTGCATACCGTATGTGCTTAGCAAGTGGTTTTTTGAGTGAATACCTGTGTGGGCATGAGAGAAATGAATATGTCATTCAATAAGGTCCTGGAGACATTGAGGGCCCAAAGAAAGGTCTTCTTCTCCCCCAGGAGGATTTGGGAGGCAGGGGCCAGGGGGCGGGGCAGGAAAAGGCCAGGGATGAGCAGGGCTGGAAAGGGGCACGTGGGAGGCAAAAGGATAAAAGAGAGAAGGAAGAACTGAAAGGGAAACAAATTACGGGACTCCAACAGGAGTGTGTGTAGTAGGGGAGAGAGATCCAGTACCTAAAGCCCAGGACAAACTGAGAGGGTATGGAGAGGGTATGGGGGAAGTAGAGGGCGGCCGCCCCGCCCAGCCAGTCCTCCTTCCGCCAGCCCCCACCTTCTGCCTAAGTGAAAAAACCAAACCGGTAACCTCTACCCGGCCATCTCCCATTGGCTGCGCAGGCGAGCGAAGCCTACCTGGACCAATGAGCTGCAGCCACGGCTTGGCGAGCACCTTCCGGCCCGCCCCCAGCCCGTCCCCGGCTCCAGAGCGTGGGCCGAGGGCGGCGACTAGGGGCGGTGCGCAGTGGAACCGAGGCGGCGGCGGAGTGGGTTTGTGGCGCGACTTGGGCGCTCGGCATGGCTTGCTTGCTGCTCGGTAGGCGCGGGGCGGGCTCGGCCTGGACGGCCCCGACTCCCGCACGGCTGGGGGTGCCAGTGGGGTACGGCGAGAAGCCCGCGGGGCGGACGCGGGGCTTCGGTTCCCGGGCCAGTCCCGGGGCGGGCGCCGCCTGCGCGGGAGGGACCTGGCCTGGAGTGGGTGGGCTGGGTGGGGGCGCCCCGGACCCCGGGAGGGGTCCCCGGAGGCGGGAGCGGCGGGGCAGGCGCGTGGGGGCGGAGGCTCTGGTGCTCTTGGCCCCGGCCGGCGCGGGGGGCGCCCTGGCCCCTCTCACGAGCTGCTCGCGAGGGGGCCCCTGGCCGGAGGCCTTCGAGGAGGCTGAGCTCGTCCAGCCCGAGCAGGTCCCGTACCCTGTGGGTGCGGAGCGCAGCGAGGGCCGGGGGACGCTGGAGCGCGAGGCCGGCCTTGGCCTGCGCCTGGGGGGCCCACTCTGCTCTCCACGGGGTTTGGGCATGCTGAAGGCAGAGGGATCTTTTCGCCTTTGAGAAAAGCAGACATAATAGAATCTGGCCCTGAAGCAAGGACGTGTAGTTCTTTAGAAAGGGCCAGGCGCCTTCCAAAAGCTGGTCTTGCAGATGCAGGGGCCCATTACGTGTGATTGAACTAGGAAACGAAATTAAACCCAAACTTGCGTGAATTGTCGAATTAATTGCCTTAGCGACGACAGTGAGCGAAGATGGAAGGTCTGTCCTTCTCTGAACTTGCTGGTACCAACTGTAAGGCACAGTCTTTCTCCCCACTCCAGACTGCCTGGGTTTGCAGTCTAAGGCGCCCTCCACCCTCATTTACAAACCAGTTACTAAACCCCCGTGCCAGCGTCTTTTCATCAGTAAAATGAGTTGGTAATAGTCCTCTATGTGGTTGCAATGAGTTAACACCTGTACAGACGTGTGTGTCAGATAGTAAGCAAGATATAACTGTTTGCTGCTATTCCTGTGCAGAGAGTAGATGAAGGGGAAAGAATTTAGACTGTTTAGTTTCCCATGAGTGAATTCAGTCTAGGTTCTTTAAAGAGGTTGCTGATTCTGTTAATTAGCTCATTGTTTTAATAAATGTAGTCTTCCTACAAAGGAACTCTCTTGGTTTCTAGATGAATGCTTTGGGACCAGATACACAAGCTAGCAGGTGTGGGACGAAAATATTTTGGATGTGGATTTATAATATCTTTATGGAGAAGTACTACTGGGAAGTCACAGATGGCAAAACCATCTGCTCGCATAAATTCTAGACACTTAGATATTCCAGTTTCCCCTTGGTGCTCATTATCAGCAAGTTGTAATTGCAAGGTGAATTTTAGAAATAGAACATTATTGGTCAGCATTGAGCAACTTTTTACATCTTAAATGAACCCAAAGTTTTTTGGTTTTCTTGAAGCTTTGGGGGAGAGAGATTACTGACTACTTTTATGCTGTTAGACTTTATCCATCTCTTTGTTCTTTCTGAGTAGTATGCTTAAAATTCATTCTGACTGAACTAGATTATGTTACCTTTTAAGGAATTTAGGTCTCAAACCCTTATCATCAAGATAGTTTCCTGGAGGGGATACTCTTGAAGTACTAGTCAAAGTTAAAAGAAAAGTTAACAAAAGTCCGTCACGATTGCTAGAAAAAATAGTCCTAAATTCATGTTCAGTTGTCATAACCATCTTTCTGTGGAAAAGAAGCACATTCCTGAGGTGCTTTGAGGTGCTTTTTAAAAAAAATTTCACTTTTATGGCTCCATCCTCCTTGTAACTCTGTATTAGAGAGTGCTTTTTTTTTTTTTTTTTTCTGTCCCTGACTAACAAGAGAAGGGTCTCTCCCTAATTTTTCTGCGGTCATCTAATAACCTTCCATAAGATTATACTGCTGCAGTCTCCAGTCTGTTGGAAATTTAGATTGTATAATCCTGTTTTAGGTCTCTCAAATTGTAACTTTGGGCAGGTTATTCTTTCTGTGCTTCCATTTCCTTGTCTATAAAATGAGCATGATGGTACCTACAAGGTAGGGTTCTTAAATGAGCTAATATATGTAAAATATTTAGAACAATGCCTGGTACCTAGAAAGTATCATGTAAGTGTTAGCTACTGTTATTATTGTTTTGTCTTGCCAAAAAAAAAGTAAAGATGCCCCTTTCTGGAGGGTAGTTGGACAGATATATGTATAAACTGTTAAGCATAACTTCTTGAAGATTTCCCTTAAGGAAATAATCATATTCGTTTGAGGAGGGGGAAATGTAAGAACTTAAGCACCAGGCTATCAATGATAATGAAAAATTGTAAACAACCAAAATATCCATCAGTAATATATTGACAACATGATTCAGCCATTTAAAATGGTTTTGTACGGAGGACTACCCAGTCTAAATACTTAATAAGGGAATTATCTATAACCTATTATTGATTGAAAACTTACAGAAGGGTAAGTATAAAGCCCATTTCTGTAAATATAAAGTTCCAAATTTCAGTACATGAATAGAGATGTCAGAATATTGTTTCAACATTTATTAATATTTTAAAACTTAAGAGATTCTACTCTTTTTTTTCCTACCAAGTCTTGGAAATTTGGTGTGCCTTTTACACTTAAAGCACAATGCAGATTGGGGTATCCATGTGTACTCAGTGGCTGCCACCTTGGACAGAACAGTGTGGGGGCAAAGTTATCTGGTTGATCTTACCTCCTTCCACACTGTTCCTTTGCTTCCTGGCTCTTGAAATGGAAGAGAATGTTATCCTTTCAAAGACTGTTCCTTCACTGACACTGAGTTCTCTCCCTCTTGCAGTCACTTGTTCCTTGTACTTTATGTTTAGCCTCTCCACTCCATGTATTTCTTCCCTTCATGTCTTCCCTTCATGCTCGGGTCACTCCCATCTTTAAAAAGAAACCTTCCGTCTGCCCCCACATTTGCTCTCTTCTGTTCTAAGAAAGCTTGTTTAAGGGTTATCGTGTACTGTTCTCTCCACTCTCTTCAGTCCACTGCACACTGGCTGCTGCTTATTTTCACTGCTCCACCACAGCTGCCAAGGTGGTCAGTGGCCACTTTGTCATTAAATCCAGTAGAGTATTCAGTCTGTCCTACTTTACTCCCCACCCCATAGCATGTTACTGTTGCCCATTCCCTCTTTCCTTTAGTTTATGTGATACCACTCTCCTAAGTTTTCTATTTTAATTCCACCAAGCCACTGTCCATGTTGCAGCCAGAATAGTCTTTCTAGAGAGCGAAACTGATACCACCTACATGATAACCCTTTAGTAGCTTCACATCACTCTTTGTAAAGTCTATAGTTTTATTTCACTTGTTCCTAGAATATTAACCATATCTCTACTTCAAATGCAATATTCACTCAAATAGCCTAATTGTTTTTCATGCCTGTGCTGTACTGAACCATTTTATCTCAAATACTGAAAAAACAAGATGGTTTAACCAGAAAAACGTGGCTTCAGAAAGTTGGTCTGCCAGTTACTTGTGTGACCAAAGAGAGACCACTTGATCCCTTCCTGCCTTTGCTTTGATAGAGTACATCTGATTCCACCCAAAAGCTAATGGGAGGGTGGAGGGTGTATGGGGACCTCATATTTTTTTAATGTAATATTAAAAAAATAAAGACAAAAAAAAAAGAGCAATAATCAATAAGCTGTAAATCATTGCAGTACAGTTATACGAAAAAAAAAAAAGCTAATGGGAAAATACTCCTGGTAAGATCGAGAGCAAGCCAAGGATATTGCATTATGTAGCATTGTTTTGGAGGTATTAGACTATGCAGTTAGAAAAGAGAAAGAAGTTATGTAAAAATAAATTAAAAAGGAGGAGGTGGAATTTTCATATGACGAATTCAAAACCACTTAAATATTTTTAAAATATTAGTTCAGAATTTGTTTTCCTATTGTAAATTGCATTTAAGTTCCCAGAGTAACCAACAAAAATATACTTGATCCATGTGTGGGTAAACCATGCTCCTAATAATGAAACAAACTCTGCATTTTCCCCTTATGACATTGTTCACATGAAAATTCTAAGTCCGTTTAACAATGTTGTGAGTGCCTGATAATGCCCCATGAATAACGTTAATAGGAATAAAAATATTCATAAAATATAATTGCTGCCCTTGAAAGAGTCACAGTCTAGAGGGGCAAACATATAATTACTTTTCCCTTCAAAAAAGCGCTGATATTGCAACTGAATAACACCAGGAATAAATACAGTGGATTGCCCAAGATGGCAAAGCCAGATGTAATCTCTCCATTTTTAAGCATTCCCATCTGTCTAATAGCAATGATAATACCTACCTCATAGGGTGTGGTTGATGTAAGTACATGTAGAGTACTTAAGAATGGTGATTCAGTCTTTGTGCAGCTCTGGAAATGAGAGTGGGGGTTGCTCAGCACTGCACCAGTGGGAGTGAAAACTCCAGGGACTCCAAAAGCAGCAGGGAGAGCAGGGCCCTGGGGGGAGGAGGGAGTGGACTCAGGCCTTCCTCTGCTGTAAGGGCCTTCATTGGTTGAAGACGACTGTACACTTTTTGCCCAGGGTTTGCTGTCAGAACATTAACCCTGATGTTAATGGTGATATTTGTCCTTACTGCAGGTCTGGTGAGCTGTACCTTCTTTCTATCAGTAAATGGTCTGTATTCCTCTAGTGATGATGTCATTGAATTGACTCCATCAAATTTCAACCGAGAAGTTATTCAGAGTGATAGTTTGTGGCTTGTAGAATTCTATGCTCCGTGGTAAGTATTTTAAAATCGCTGTAGATTATTTATAGTACTTTATAAAATTAGGGAAAACACTATATAGGAAGCTGATTTTATTCAGTTTTCTAGTATATCTGACTGTGTAAAAGAAGTAGAGCAGAGGTAAGTGGGTGTCTACACAAAGCATTGCATCTATTAAAGGCCACAGAGATTGAATCAGTAAAAAATAATAATAAAAGTCTGCTAAGGGAAGCAGATGTGGCTCAAGTGATAGAAATTCCACTTACCATATAGGAGGACCCAGGGTTCAATCCCTGGGGCCTCCCGGTGAAAAAGAAGAAGAGAAAGCGTGCCTGTGCAGCAAACCAGTGCCTGCATGAGTGCCCAAGTGGTGAGCCACTGCCTCCCTGAGGGCCTACATGGTGAACCAGTGCCCGTGCATGTAAGTCATGCACCAAGATGTTGATGCTTCAAAAGACAGGGAAGGGGAGTGTCAAGGTGAAGCGCAGCAGAAACCAGGAACTGAGGTGACACAATTGACAGGGAACCTCTCTCCACATCAGGGGTCTCCAGGATTGAATTCCAGTGAATCCTAGGGGAGAGAAAATGAGAAGACAGAACACAGCAAAAATGGCAGGGCGGGAGGAGGGGAAGGGGGGAAAATAAATAAATCTGTTTTTTTTTTTTTAAGGCTAATAGTTGCAAAAAAGGAAAAAACCTTAATTTAAAGAAGATGTTGAGTAGGATGAGGATAGAAGGGAAACTAATTTTATGAAGAAAGAATCTTGGCCAAAGGAAATGAACCAGTGATTTCTTTTCTTTCTTGAAGAGGACTGTCTCCCAAATATGTAATTAGGATACTCCTGGTTTAATTTAAAAATTCTTCTTTTGCCTTAGAAGAATAATTCATCGATGGGGGGAAAAAACCTTTCTGGGAGTATTAGTCATACACTTCCCAGAGCTTGCCTTTCTTTTCTCTGCATGCTGACTTCCTTGGGGCTCCAGCTTAAGACTTCAGCATCAAACTCCAACATCAGAAACCCCCAGCATCAAAAGTTTCAACTCTGACTTTGCCATGCATTTTATCTCTGAGTGCCCACCCACCAAGTGGTGGGAACTCAACACCTTAAAGACATGACCCAATCAAAGCCCTAATCATAATTTAATCATGCACAGGTTACAGCCAGATTACAAACATAATCCAATATATAATTTTGGAATTCATACCTATATCAAACTGCTACACTGGGGTAAAAATAATAACCATTGAAATTAACATGCATAATTTAATATAGAGAGACAAAACAGTACTGCCATAACTATATGTTATTAAGCGTTTTATGCAAAAAAAAAAAAAAAATACAACCAATAACAAATAGAAGAGTAAATCAATGGAAGTGATGCAAAATGTACATGAGATCTCTGATACAAACTAGCAAGTTGCCACTTCCCTGAGAGCAGAGTTTAACACCAGCCTCTTACATATCCCTAAAGATGGAACTGCATGATGATCTGAAATCCAAAGTAGTCCTTTTAAAGGTGAACAATGTCTTGTAAGCTAAAGTAGACTAAACTAGGGTATTGAAATGTTCTTGTAATGAAATCCTTGTCACCTGTATGGGTGTATTTTAGAGTATGCCAGATGCAAGGTCTTTTATTGCTTTAATTTTTTTCTTTGGCAAACTGAACTTTTGGAAATCTCCTCATGGGATGTATTACTTAATGTTTAGTGTAGCAGAAGTTTCAGGAGCCAATTAATAGAGATTTACGACTCACAGGAAAAGAAAATTGTAATTTTAAAAGTTTGCTGTCATGCTGTGAAAATGGTTCATCTTAATGCCTTTATTTTTTTTTAAGGCTCCTGTTTGTCTTTAGTTTGTTAAATCCAAATGGTAATTCTCTACGGGTCAGTTCATTTGTGTTTGTAAATGTACAAGAGTAGTTGTACAAACTAAACTTCTTTGTGCCTTGGACTTCTTTGGCAGGCTGGTGAAGGCTTTGAATCCTTGGAATAAAGGATTTAATTTATTCCAGATTCTTGGAATAAAGGTTTTACATGCATAAGTAAAACATATAAAATCACAAAGGAGACTTAGAATATTGAAATATGATTATCAAAAATATTAAAGTAAATCTTACATGGTAGTATAATACCTCTTTACTTAGGACAGTAAATGCCAAGATCCAGCAGCGGGTCTAAGAAATACTCTAATTTTGAAATACTGATGAGCATAAACAGTGTTTCGAGGTGTCTAGAACTATTATAGTAGTGATATGAAATTAGCTATGATTTTCATTTGTGACAAAGTCAAAAGTACTAATCAACCTATGGTATGGTTATATTTATAATTGAAGGAAATCCTACATTTCAATTATGAGTTAATAAAAATAGGTAATTTTTCTGCACAAGTTGATGGACTTCCTACATTTTTATCCACCTATCCCTTGAAAGCGGGGGAGGGGGGGTATGAGGTTATGTAACATGCTTTTCCACTTGTTAGGGTTACTAACTTAGGTGTATTTGTGCATTTTTAACTCCAAAAGCAGTTTGTGATAGCCAAAGACTGTTGAAAACAGCACAGGAGAAGGTGATTTAGGCTCTAAATACAGATATCTGTCTTATCTGTGAAATGAAAGGGTTGGTTTCACTCAGGGAATATCAAACCTCAGTGGGCTTAAGAACCACTTGCAGAAGTAATTAAAAGGCAGGTTCCTTGGACCCCTTCTCTAGGAACTCTGATTTTCTGAACTCCAAGAATCTGCATTTTGGCCAGCCTTACCACTTAGACTACACATTGAGGCACACTGGACCAGATAAACTTTGCGGAGCCTATACGTAAAGTTATAAATTATAGAATTCATTTAAATTCTATAAATATGATATAACAGCAATAATTTGGGAGCTGGAAACTCATGAGTTTCTTCTGCTCCATGCAAGTCTCCAACTTACTGCATCTCACATAATAGACGGATGATGGATGCTTTTTGAATTGGGGAAAGGCTTTCACTGTTGCCTTATTTGTGTTTTTATCTCCCAAAAGGTGTGGCCACTGCCAAAGATTAACACCAGAATGGAAGAAAGTAGCCACTGCATTAAAAGTAAGTTGCTAAGATGTCAAATTCACCTGTATGTGTTTAAATAAATATATTACTGGGTTTGATAAACAATAGGAAGCTAATTTGCTTCCTTTGGTCAGTTCCAAAATCATATTTTGATTTTTATATTCTGTGTTACTGTGAATTATGTTTCTCAGTTGTGTGACATAATTATTCTTTGCTTTACTAATTCATACATCATTCCATTTTAAGGTTTTCTTACAAAGCTAAACCCCTTATAAGCCCTGTAACTTAACCCTTTCCTTTATATCTTGTTTCTAAGTCTGCATGAATCACATAATGGGTTTTATGGGATCTGCTGTGGTTGAATGAGAAGCAGATAATTTTTTCTTATTTCTACAGGATGTTGTAAAAGTTGGTGCAGTTGATGCAGATAAACATCAGTCCCTAGGAGGTCAGTATGGTGTGCAGGGATTTCCTACCATCAAGATTTTTGGGTCTAACAAAAATAGACCAGAAGATTATCAAGGTAAGGACTATTCTCAACTACTTTATTCCCCTGGTTGGAATTTCAATTTGAGCAGCTACGTGAAAAATAGGAGGAAACCAAAGAGTATAACTGGTTAGCTCTACTACCTGAGAGCTTCTCAACCCCTTTGTGCCTCAGGTTCCTCATTTAAATTGCCTATTGGTATTACTATAGAATATTCTGCCCTTGAATCTTTATGCCATGTAAAGCTGCTAGTCTCCTAAACTACTGATAATAAATTGATACCATAAATTCTTCCTATTGTGTAGATAAAGAAATTATGAATATCTTCTATGAGTCACTTGAGATAACTTAAAATAGAATTCCAACTCCAGATTCTCAAAACTGAATGTTATTTCAGTCACACTGTTCTTTTATAGAATAGTCCTATGATTTAATTTAAGGGATCTCAAACAACATTTTATTAATATTTAAGATAAAAGATTTTCTTGCATGGAACCTCTAAGTGGCTGAAAAGTGTCAAACATCTTAATTTTGCAGTGAGAAGTTCAAGTTTGGGGGTTTGAAAATCTGCATCACAGCTGAACAAAGAGTTATTGTATTATCTGTATGTGGTGTCTTAACATTGTGTTTAGCCAATAGAAGGAAAAAACATTCTCAGAACAGAAAAGAGAAACCCAAAGGAGTGTAAAATCTATGAACTTTGAAGACAACCCTGCCTATGTTTAACTACTAAGTTTCATCACACTCTGGCTTTGTAATGAAAAAGAATCTAATCTCTTTGAACCTGTTTTTTCACATCCCCATTTTACAGATAAGAAATAGGTTCAGAGAGAAATATTATGTTAGGCTTGTGTATTAGTCTGCCAAAGGGGTGCCAATGCAAAGTAGCAGAAATCCCTTGGCTTTCATGTAGGGTATTTCTTTGGGGTAAGAGCTTACAGTCCCAAGGCTGTGGAAACTCCACTTTAATACCATAAGAGTTGCTGCCTCACCAAAGTAAGCTGCCACAGTGTTGAAGCAAAATGGCAAGTGATCTCTGGGAGGGTTCAGCCTTCCCCTCTGGGCTTCCTATAGCAGGCTCTCTTCCCAAGGCCAGCTGTAAGCCATCAGGCAAATGGTCTACTCCCAGTTTCAGCTGTTTGAGCCTTTTCCTTTCCACCACATGGCAGGATCAAAATGACGAAGTTCTCTGTGTCCTCCAAGCGTGTTTTCTCTTATATCATACCCACCTAGGGGGTGAGGACTCAACCCAATTCACACCCTACTGACAGTGGTCCAATCAAAGAAAGCTCTGAAAGCAATCTTAACAAGTAATCTAATCAAAGGTATCACACCCAAGGAACAGATTAGTTTACAAACATAAGCTTTCTCTTATTGGGATTCATAAATAATCTCAAACTGTCACAGTATGTAATATACTTGATAATTGTCCATGTATTTTGTACATCACTAAATGGGATCAAAATACTGGGAGATAAGACCTTAGGCTCATCGTTTTTTCTAGACTCCCCAGCTTTAAATTTCTGTGAAATGATCAATTTCATTTTTCTAAGTAAGCATCTTTTCTGCTTTGGAATAATAGTTTGTTATAGTTTTGCTAACTTATAAAAATCGAATGGGCAGCATTTGGCCCACTGCCCTTTTTTTGTAAATGAGATTTTTGGAATATGGCCATGCCTGCTTGTTGTCTAGTTACTTTCATGCTGAAACAGAAAATTGAATAGTTGCAACAGACAGTTTGGCCTGTGGGACTGAAAATACTAATATGATCCTTTACAGAAAGAGTTTCCTGACCCCTTGTTTAGAGTGAGAAGAACCCCTTTATCTTTTTTTCTTAGTATAATTTCATGATTTGGTATGTATTCACATCAAAGTTGGGGGAAGGGACACCAGTTCAGAAGATACTAGAGAAGGTGCTAATGTAGATAAGGAGCAGAAGGCTGCTCTTATTTTGAGGCCTTAGCCTACTGTATTGTAGAAGTGATATACTTGATCATCTTTCACTGCCTCCCTGGTTGAGACTCTCTGAGCATAGTCTGAGTGTTGCTGTACCATGTTTTTTTTATAATGTCAGGTTGGAAGAATCTGAAAAGTTTTTTATCTTTTTCTGGGCTGTTTAGCTAGAAAACTTTAAACAAGGAAGATGTAGTTTTCTAAAGAGCTCTTATTAGAGTTCTTCCTTTGAACTCTGAAGATTGCTTCATGATATAAAGTATGGGTTGAATTATGACCCTAACAAGACAGGTTCGAGTCCAACCCCTGGTCTCTGAATATGGGACCTATTTGGAAATAGGGTCTTTTAAGATGTGATTGGTTAAAATGAGGCGAAACTGAATTAGGGTAATCCCTAATTTGGTACAGATGAGTGGCTTAATTTTATCATGGTAACATAGATGTACCAAAATTTGCCGTTTTAAATTATACAGTTCAGTGGCATTAGTTATGTGTACAATGTTCTACCATCACCACCAGCCATTACCAAATCTTTTTCATTACCCAAAAGAAAAACTACCCATTAAGCATTAACCCCCATTCTTCCTACCTGTAGACCCTGGTAACCTCTAATCTACTTTCTGCCTCTGAATTTTCTTATTCTAGATGTTTCCACTTCAGTAGAATCATTTTTCCTTTTGTCCCTTTGTTTCCCTGTAGGTGGAAGAACCGGTGAAGCCATTGTAGATGCTGCTCTCAGTGCTGTGCGGCAGCTCGTAAAGGAGCGCCTGGGAGGAAGGAGTGGGGGCTCTAGTTCTGGAAAACAAGTAAGGCTTTACAATTTTAATTATTAATGTGTGTGGGCTTCTGGTAGGAGATGGGTATTTTTTAAATTAAAAAAAAAAAAGTCTGGTCAACTGACCCCAGAGGGAGTCAGAGCTGCTCAGCCTCTCATTTGGTCTCAGAAACAGTGTGGCCATGAACAGTCAGTCCCAGGATGTCTTGCCACAACTGCAGGCCAAGAGCGCTGGCCCTAGAGTGTAGGGGAAGACTCCAGTCCAAGAGCCAGCGTCACTGGAGCAAGTCAGCTCTGCTCTAATAGACTTTGGGCAGGAGAGGGATGAGATCTAGACCTGTATCTGTGCAGTCAGCCCACAGTCCTAAGATTTTACCTAAAAGGATAGTAAAGAAGAGGAAATGAAAGATACTCCTGTTTTATGGATTGGTAACTTAGATGCCCTTGTATGAAATGTGAAGCTAAACTACAGTGTACTTACATTCTTGTGATGTGTATTTACATTCTTGTGAACAGCATTACCTTCTTTCCATAATTAATTGTGTTTATCTGACTTTTATGGCCCTTCACTCTTGTGGGAAACTGGTCAGAGTAGCTTCATTATACAAACTTACCCAAAGATTTCATGCCCATCCCCTTTTTTTTTTTTAAACAGTAAATATCTTTTTTTTGAAAGATTTATTTATTTATTTATTTCTCTCCCCTTTCCCCCCACCCCGGTTGTCTGTTCTCTGTGTCTGTTTGCTGCATCTTCTTTGTCTGCTCCTGTTGTCAGCGGCACGGGAATCTGTGTTTCTTTTGGTTATGTCATCTTGTTGTGTCTGCTCTCTGGGTATCCAGCACCATTCCTGGGCAGGATGCACTTTCCTTCGCATTGGGCAGCTCTCCTTACCGGGCACACTCCTTGCGCATGGGGCTCCCCTACGCGGGGGACACCCCTTCGTGGCACTCCTTGCGTGCGCATCAGCACTGAGCATGGGCCAGCTCCACACAGGTCAAGGAGGCTCCGGGGATGAACCGCAGGCCTCCCATGTGGTAGACATATGCCCTAACCACTGGGCCAAGTCCGCTTCCCGTCATGCCCATCCCTTTTATTTCAAACTTAGGCATATAATGAGTTGTCTTTTCTTTATGACACCTCTGGCCTTCAGGCCAGGCAAAAGAAAACCACATAGCAATACTGACTGCTTCTTTATTTAGCACTGAAGAAATTTGAAAAAAGAAAAGGAATGAATGTTAATGAGTTTATGAAATTATTGTAACTGTAGTTATGTTATCACATCCTGGGTAGAAACAGCAGTAGCTGTGCTTGGGACTGAATTAGAGTGATGTTATTAAAGTGGCTCTTTGAGCCACATTAACCTTTCTCTTACTTAATTAAAAAAAAGCAGATGATAGAATTCAGTTGCATGTTATATGTTATACTTAATGTTTTAATATTTGTAAGTAAAAATTGTTTACCATTCAAAAGTAATAATGCCTCCAATTTGGAAAATGTAGTTTTCACTTGAAGGAAAACTAAAACTTGTTTAGGTGTTAGAGCAATTATTATTTTATATCCATTTAAAATTAGAAGTGTTCTTTTTGGTTAGGCTGTAAATTAGTATTTTGTATATACTTAAATGACAGGGCAGAAGTGAAAGTTCAAGTAAGAAAGATGTGGTTGAACTGACAGATGACAGCTTTGATCAAAATGTCCTTGATAGTGAAGATGTTTGGATGGTTGAGTTTTATGCTCCTTGGTGTGGACACTGCAAAAAGTAAGTGCTTTTTACCAAGAAGTCTTTTAAGTCATAATACTTTTAGAGTATTCATCAAATGGAATTCAAAAGGGCTGACCTAGATAATAGATAACCTACAAGATCTCCTGCAGAAAAGCTGATTGTAAATGAATGTTTGGAATTAGTGCCAAGAGTTCCTTCTGTCAGGCTTTCAAAAATTTAACCAGCAGGTAACATCTGGATTGGGGGGGTGTAGTGCAGGATTGGAAAGCAGATGTGAAGGATAGCATCATGTCTTTCATAAAGCTACACACAACATGTTTTCCAGGTGTGACTTACCTGGATTGAGCTGAAAGGCCCCTCAGATCATTTAAAGTATTTGTACTGAGAGTTAAAATGCACTTTTATAAACTGCAACTTTTTTCTTTAGCCTAGAGCCAGAATGGGCTGCTGCAGCTACAGAGGTAAAGGAGCAAACTAAAGGAAAAGTGAAACTAGCTGCTGTAGATGCTACAGTTAATCAGGTGCTAGCCAGCCGATATGGGGTGAGTATTCATTTCTCTGTGAAATGCACAGTATTTTCAACTGTTACCTCATTTGGTACTCCAGGTCCTCCCTATGAGGTAGGAGGGGAAATATTTAATCATTTTATAAATAAGGAGATAAGAGTTTAGCTTAAGTCATTTTATTGTCAAAACTAATATGTCTAGTACTCAGAACTACTGATATTATCATTATTAGTAATAGTATTGTTAATATTTTTGTATCATATTACTTCCACTGTATATTTAAGTTGAGGTTTCAGTTTTGAAAGTTGATGCATTTCTTCTAGAACAGACATATTGTATTAATTTTTTTTTTAAGATTTAAAAAAAAAATTCTCTCCCCTCCTCCCAGTTGTTTGCTCTCTGTGTGCATTCGCTGTGTGTTCTGTGTCCACTTGTATTCTTGTCAGGGGCACCAGGAATCTGTGTCTCTCTTTGTTATGTCATCTTGCTGCATCAGCTCTCTGTGTGTGTGGCGACATTCCTGGGCAGGCTGCACTTTTTCCGCGCTGGGCAGCTCTCCTTACCGGGTACACTCCTTGCACGTGGGCCTCCCCTACGCGGGGGACACCCCAGCGTGGCATAGCAGTCCTTGTGCGCATCAGCACTGCACGAGGGCCAGCTTATCACATGGGTCAGGAGGCCCTGGGTTTGAACCTTGGACCTCCCATGTGGTAGGCGGACGCTCTATCCGTTGGGCAAAATCTGCTTCCCATGTATTAATTTTAGATCCAGGGTTTGAGTATGGTTTGGCTAAAGTTAAGACACTCCACCCCGATTTACGTAACCTCTGTGTGTCCATCCTTTGACATTAATGTAGACTGGGGAATATTTTTGCTACATTAAGTTACCTAAGGTGATTTAGAAGCCATAAAGATTGTGTTATTTTTATTAAATGGTAATTTCATTTTGTACTCTGATTTTTTTTCTTCTTTTTAATAGATTAGGGGATTTCCTACAATCAAGATTTTTCAGAAAGGCGAGTCTCCTGTGGATTATGATGGTGGGCGGACAAGATCCGACATAGTTTCCCGAGCCTTAGATTTATTTTCTGATAATGCCCCACCTCCTGAGCTGCTTGAGGTAAACCCCTTAAATCATGTGTAACAAGGAAAGCTTTCCTGTCTGACAGTGAAGAATATTCAAGGGATTATGATACTCCCTTTTTGTCTTTTTAAATAAACCTCTTCCCTTTTTTAAAACACTTTAAAGTGTTTCGTATGTTCAAATTGGCATACAAAATTGGTTTTCATAGCTTCTAGTACTAAAATTTTGCTCACACTAATTGCCTTGTGAGCAAAAATGTACCTAAATTTCTTGGAGTGAATCCAGTCAGTCTTCCAGTTATCATTCTCAAAATAATAGCTGAAATTTATTAAGCTCTTAGCCAGTAACAGGTGCTGCTCTGGTGCTTTTACATAGCTTTTTCTTATTTAATTCTCACATGAACACTTAGAGGTAGATTCTGTTTTTATCCCCATTTTGCATATGAGGAAACTGAAGCACAGAGCTTGCTAAAAGTGACTTCCTCCATCTCTTATGAAGAACATGTTAGTGACAGAGCCAGGGTATGTACCCAGGTGCTCTGCTTTCAGAGACTGTATGTACAAAGGCCTCTCTACCACCACAGGTGGACTTCTTAGGAACTTAGCAGAAATCTTCACGTAAACACTGAAGCATTGAGTGAAACTATATCACAGTGATCTAAACATCTTTCACCGCATTATTGTTGGTGTTTCTGTAACGTGTACAAGTGAGTATAGTTTGGTAGATGTTTGTCTCTTGAATTGTTGGATCTCTTATGAAAATGGGAGCAATAAGTCTGTTTTTAAGCTTACTTAAGGGTATTGTGTCATGCAGCCTTTGTGTTCTGGGTGTCCACAGATAATCAACGAGGACATTGCCAAAAAGACTTGTGAGGATCATCAGCTCTGCGTTGTGGCTGTGTTGCCCCATATTCTTGATACTGGTAAGATGAACAGAAATGTATTTTCCATTAGTTATCCGCAGCCATGTGCTCTGAGAACATTCTCTACATGGGTTAATTGTATGTGCTCCTTTATTTTTTACCTTTAAGAAATTTTGTCTGTTTAAATCAGGAGCTGCAGGCAGAAATTCTTATTTGGAAGTTCTTCTGAAGTTGGCTGACAAATACAAAAAGAAAATGTGGGGGTAAGTTATTCTAATTTTTTAATATCTCACCATTATTTGCATAGTAGAAAACCAGTGTCTGGTTTCCTATATGTTGTGTTCCTGTGTTCATTTTGGCATGTATTTTTATTTAAGATATAAAAATAATTATCACCTGAGGGGTGGAAAGGTAATGCAGTCTCTTGAACATACCCAGACCCTTTGAATAACTGCTGAACAATTTTTTATCAAAGTTAAGTCCTCATACCCGGCAGATAATATGGAGGATTGTAGAACTATTCTGTGGCCACAAATAACAGAAAAGCCCTGGATTTGTATCAGATTTGATATTTAGTAGTCTCTATAATGTTGGAAGACAACTTTCTTTCTTTTAAACAATCAGTAAAGTTGTATTTAAATCCGAGGTAATGTATCTAATAAAATTAGATCACATTGTTGCATGCAGCTTTATTTCTATAACTTTTAAAGACTTATTTATTTATTTCTCCCCCCTCCCTCCATTTTCTGCTCTTTGTGTCCATTTGTTGTGTATTCTTCTGTGTCTGCTTGTAGTCTCATTAGGCAGCTCCAGGAGACAATCCTGGGAACTTCCAGAGTGGGAGAGAGGCAATCATTCTCTTGTGCAACCTCAGCTCCCTATTCTATTGTGTCTCTTATTGTCTCTCCTCTGTGTCTCTTTTTGTTGCATCATCTTGCTGCGTCAGCAGTCCATGTGGGCCAGCACTCCTGCGAGGGGCAGCACACCTTGTGCGGGGCAGGCAGCATTCCATGTGGGCCAGCTCGTCACCCAGGCCAGCTTGCCTTTATCAGGAGGCCCTGGGTATTGAACCCTGGATTTCCTATATGGTGGACAGGAGCCCAGTTGCCCAATTGCTTGAGCCACATCTGTTTCCCTCTATAACTTTTAATGATTAGAGTCTAAAAGTTATTTATAATTCATTTACTTGTCCCACAGCTTATGTTTATCTCATAGAAATCCTATTTTAAATGGTTAGGATCCCAGACTAGAAAATAAAAGCTTACTTTTTGCACCTCGGCGGCCAGGAGTTGCATTCACCCGAAATCTGGTGCCCACTGCTATCCTCCCAGTGACCTTGCTCCTCCTCCATTAGTTCAACAGATATTTGCTATACGCCTACAAAATGCTGCATTCTAAAAATATTTTTAAGAAGTTATTGTAACATTTTTAAATACTACTAACCCAAATGATATTTCTGGGATTTCAGCTAACAAAGAAAGGGAAAAATTCACATAACTTAGTGAATAGTATTTTGGGGACTGGGGAAAACTGTCTTATAGATAGATCAATCCATTCTGGAGACTTTAGGAGTTAGGGTTTAGGGAACATAAGTGAGGAAATGTTACTTAAGAGCACATCTCGAGCACATGAGTTTAAAAACTGTTCTTGATATTTCTATATCCATTTGTGCCACAAAATATTTAAAGTGTAATTTTTTGCCCTTTAATATCTACTAATTAGAGTCTAGCAAATTTGAAAGAGATCTTTGCTCTGAACCAATCTGCTTTTCTAGATGGCTGTGGACAGAAGCTGGAGCCCAGTATGAACTAGAGAATGCCTTGGGGATTGGAGGGTTTGGATACCCTGCCATGGCAGCCATCAACGCCCGTAAGATGAAGTTTGCTCTTCTCAAAGGGTCTTTCAGCGAGCAAGGCATCAACGAATTTCTCAGGTAATATCTTATTTTCTTGAGTTGTGTTTTATCTTGTTTTCTTGGACAGGCAGCGGATTTTTTGTTTGTTAGATTATTCTGTGGCCTTTGATTTGTAATTAGGTTTAGACCAGGTAGTAAATGTAATCACCTTGCGTTTGAAATTCCAGAGGATTAGATATTTATAACTTAGAGCTTTTAAATCCTCTTCCTGTGCTTTTTTCTCTTGTCTGCCAAAGTATTCCTTATAGTGGACTCTGCTAAGACTTTGCTCTCCTCAGGCTACTGTGCTTGCCCTGCTGCACCCTGGCATTAGGCTCTATCTGTCAGAGGAGGGTGCATCTTTTTCTAATTCTTTTAAAAGTTTCATGTGGGCAAGAGGCAGCCCTGCCTAACTCATTCCAACCCTAACATCCTTTGCTGGCTTCAGGTAATATGGTTTCCATTTCTGGGCACTTGGCTGTGGAATGTAGTTATTTGAAAATGGGTATGCTTACATAACTGACCCCAGCAATATGCAAACAACGTGATAGTTTTTGTTGTTTTTTTTTTTTTTTTTTTTTTACAAATTTTACTTAGTTTATTCCAAAATGCCTAGCGGTTCCCTTATGGGAGATAGAGTTCATAAAATAATCAAGAGTCCTTTTACTCCTGATCACTGTTTTTTTGTTTGTTTGTTTGTTTTTAAAGAAACTTAGATTATATGAATGTTAAAAATATAGGGGATTCCCAAGTACCCCATTCCCTGGCCCTCCCACATTTTCCCACATCAGCAGCATCCTTCATTAGTGTGGTACATTTGTCTCAATTGATGAACACATCTTGGAGCATTGCCACTAAGCAATGATTATAATGTACATTGTAGTTTTACACTCTCTCCCCCACATTTTTGCCAGTTATACATGATATACAGTGGCCTTATCTGTCATTGAAATGTCATTCAGGATAATTCCCAAGTCCCAAAAATGCCCCCAAATTACACCTATTTTTCCCTCTCCCTCCCCTCGGAACCTCCAGTGGCCACTGCCTCCACATCCATGATAAAAGTTCCTCCATTGCTAGGATCATAACACGTCTACAGTAGAACAACTGTAAGTCTACTCTAGTCCCTCGTCCATTCCCCAATCCTGATGATTCTGTGATGGTGATGCCTACTCTACCTCTAACTGAGAGGGGGCTTAGGTTCCATGGCAACAAGTTCACAGTAGAACAACTGTAAGTCTACTCTAGTCCATAGTCCATTCCCCAATCCTGAGAATTCTGTGATGCTGATGCCCACTCCTCCTCTAATTGAGAGGGGGCTTAAGTCCCATGGGACAGATGGATGGAAATTTCTTGATTGCCGTTGCAGACACTCTGTTCCTTGAGATGGTCATTATCAGTCCTCTCCTTGCTAGCTGTTCTGGGTGAGTCCAATGAACTGAAGAGTAGATGTTGTAAATCTTTTGAGATTCAGGGTCCAGCTGGCACATGGACAGCCCAAAGATTTAAGTCTTTTGGATTTATAACTATCAACTCTAGTACTAACTATTGGTTCAAATAGAAGGACAGAAGAGCCATGTGTAGGGGAAACAAC
Source organism: Dasypus novemcinctus (assembly GCF_030445035.2). Classification (NCBI taxonomy): domain Eukaryota; kingdom Metazoa; phylum Chordata; class Mammalia; order Cingulata; family Dasypodidae; genus Dasypus; species Dasypus novemcinctus. Next base: position 32,787,133 of record NC_080697.1, read on the forward strand.
AGAGTCCAACTCTCACACTGGGGAGCATAAATTCCAAAGTAGGGCCCCTGGCAGGGTGCCAAACTCCCGAGCTGTCTGCCCTGACTAGTGACTGGATGTCTTCAGAACCCTCAGGAGCCCCTCTATTTAAGGCAATATTTACTTTGGCTCTGGAGTTGCTGCTGAAATGTGCACAAGCGTAACCTCTGAAATGACCTCTCGACTCACTTTGAAGTGTCTTAGCCATATAAACTCATTTGTCTTTACCCTTTCCCCCTTTTGGTCAAGGTTTTTTTCCAATTGCATTGCTAGTTGGTGCTTGGTAGTAATCCCTCAGTGCAAGGAGGCTCATCCCCAGAAGTCATGTCCCACACGGGGAGGTGGGTAATGCATTTATATGCTGAGTTTTGGCTTAGGGAGAGGCCACATTTGACAAACAAGGAGGCCCGTGATAGCTTCTTAAACTCAGCCTATTTATGGCACCTCTCATACAAATACAAGGCATTGACCTAAAGAGATTTCTTCCTTGTTCGCTTTTCAGTTGCTGTATGAAGTATGTTCACCATTGAAAGGTAGATTAAAGCATTATAATGAATAATGGATAGTTGTAACAATGCTTGCCAGTCTGAATTACCTCTACAGCCAACTTTACTAGATTATACTAACAGGAATTTGGGAATGACATTGTGTGGAGTGATGAATAATATGGGTCCTGGAGTCAGACTCCCAAGGCTCACCTCAGCATGGCCACATGCTAGCTGACTGGAGTATGGTAGGAGGTGTGGAGGAGTGGTAGAGAAGGCAGCTTCTTTCATTTCTACCTGGACTCTCTCACCTAACAGCTGGGCAAATTATGCAACTTCCTGCATCTTAGTTTCTGTTTCTTTTTTTTTAATGGGACTGTATATTAGTCATGGTTCTCTAGAGAAACAGAATCAATAAGAGATATCTGTAAATAGTACGAGATTTTAAAGAAGTCTCATGTGACTGTGGGGATGCACAAGTCCAGATTCCATAAGCAGGTTACAAACCAGGAGCTCCAATGAAAGTCCGATGACTGTCCTTTATGAGTTCCTAGGAGATGGTGGCTATCCAAAGACAAACTGGGGAATTCTCTATGAATGCTGAAATCACTTCCCCTTTTAAGGCACTCAACTGATTGGATAAAGCATCACTCACTGCTAACAGAAATCTCCCTGGTTGATTGTAGATGTAATCAGCCGTCTGTGCAGTAAACTCACTGATGGCTAAAGTCCATAAATGTCCTAGTATTCAATTAGCCCAGTGCTTGTTTGACCAAACAACTGGGCACAATTACCTGGCTGAGTTGACTCATTAGCCTGGTCATCACAGATAATAATCATACCTCTTATAGAATTGTTGGAGATATTGAAGGAGAGAAATCAACAGGAAGAGCTTGGTGTAGTACCTAGAACAGAGTAAACCTCTAAAATGTTAACTACTGTTGCTTTTAAGACAATGTAGCAAGCAGAGTCCCATCCATTGGCCCTTTGGGATTGAATTCCCCTCTCAGCTAGAGGTGAAGTGGACATCACCATCCCAGAATCCTCAGGATTGGAGAACAAACTATGGACTTATTGGTATTCTCCTATAGACTTACTGTGATTCTAGCATGGAAGAAATTATATCGTTGATGTGGAGGCAGTGGCCACTGGAGATTCCAAGGGCAGGGAGAGGGAAAAACAAGTGTAATACGGGGGCATTTTCAAGACTTGGGAATTGTCCTGAATGACATTGCAATGATAGATACAGAATGACTTTTGCCCTACCTACAGAATTGGGTGGGAGAGTGTATAAACTACAATGTAAACTGTAATCCATGCTTAGTAGCAATGCTCCAAAAAGTGTTCCATCAATTGCAATGAATGTACCACACTAATAAGGGAAGTTGTTAATGTGGGAAAGTGTGGGAGATATGGGGAGTAAGGCACCTGGGAATCCCCCGTATTTTTTTTTTTTAATTTATTGAAGTATATCACTCATACATAAACAATAATTGTATAGTAATAGTTGTGAACTTACAAAACAAACATATATAACATCATACAGGACTCTCATACCTCATCCTACCACCAATACCTTGTATTGTTGTTAAACATCTTTAATGATTAAAGAGCATTGTCAAAATATTACTACTAACCAAAGTATTTTTGTCCCACCCCACCCTATTATTACTATCTTTATATCATTTGTATATGAACATACATAAACAATAAATGTATACTAAAAGTTGTGAACTTACAAAGCAAACATGCATCGTGTCATACAGGATCCCATACATCAATCCTCCACCAACACCTTGTATTCTCATGAGATATTTGTTACAAATTATGAAAGAATATTGTCAAAACCTTACTACTAATATAGTATTTACCTCATATTTGGTGTACTTTTACCAATCCACCCTATTATTATTCTTTAAATATATCTTTTATGATGGAAGTTGTTAAACTTATAAAACAATCAGGCACATGTGCAGAATTCCCCAAAACACCCTCCATCAACACACCACACTGTAGTGGAACATTTGCTACAGATAAGATATTATCATCTGATTGTTACCACAGCCATAGTGTACATTTGGCACACATTTTACATACTGCCCCATTATCAACACAGTACATCTTTGGCATAGATGCAAGAATATTATATCATTACTGCTAACCACAGTCCATAGGTCACCCCAGTTGTATTTTCCCAAGCTTCTCCACGTTCCCACCACCCTGCAATAGTGATGTACATTTGCTCTAGCTTGCAAAGGACACTCTTGCATCTGTACCATCAACCACAATTCTCATCCACCTCTTGGTTTACTGTGCTATTCATTTCCTAGGTTATTCTCTAGCATTCTGTCAATTGGCATTTACATACCTAGACTACCATTTTCCATCACATCCCCATTTATAAACTAGCTTTTACTATGTGTTACCATCTACACTATACGTTTCCACACTTTTACAGTAAAGCTAATTAAAATTTCTCTATACGTTAAACATTAGTAGTCCATCTCAGTCCGCCTCTTATTTCCTTTAAGACTCCACTGCCTACCACCAGGTCTTGCAGCTATTTTCCTACAATTTCATCTAGAAGCTTTATGGGTCTTGCTTTTATTTTTAGGTTTCTGATCCATTTTGAGTTAATTTTTGGATAAAGTATGAGATAGGGTCCTCTTTCCTCTTTTTGGCTATGGATATCCAGTTCTTTCAGCACCATTTGTTGAATAGACTGTTCTTCCCAAGCTGTATGGGTTTGGCAGCCTTGTCAAAAATCACTTGACCATACCATACATGCGAGTATGTGTTTCTGAACCATCAGTTTGGTTTCATTTGTCTATGTGTGTGTATTTATGCCAGTACCATGCTGTTTTTAACACTATAATTAGGTATATAATTTAAACTCTAGAGATGAGACTTTGCTTTTCCTTTTTAAGATGTTTCTAGCTATTTGGGACCCCTTACCCTTCCAAATAAATTTGATAAATGTATTTTCAATTTAAAAAAAATGCTGGTGGAACTTTTATCTGGATTGTATCGAATCTGTATATCAATTTGAGTAGAACTGAACATCTTAATGATATTTAGTCTTCTGTATTAGCCAAAGGGGTGCTGATGCAAAATACCAGAAATTGGTTGGTTTTTGTAAAGGGTATTTTGGAATAGCGGCTTACAGATACCAGGCCATAAAGCATACGTTACTTCCCTCACCAAAGTCTGTTTGGAGCAAGATGGCTGCTGACGTTCAGGCTTCCTGGGTTCCTACATTCCTGGGGCTTGCTTTTCTCTGGGTTCCAGGTTCCTTTCTTCCTACGGCTGGCTTCTCTCTCCTCTGTGAGCTTACTTCCCAGGGCTCCAGCTTAAATCTTCAGCATCAAACTCCAACATCAGAAGCCCTCAACTCTGTTTTTTGCCATGCCTTTTATCTGTGTGTTCCCACCCACGAAGGGGTGAGGACTCAACAGCCCTAATCATAACTCAACCATCCCCAGGTGCAGATCAGATTCAAGCATAATCCAATATTTCTTTTTGGAATTTATCAGTAATATTAAACTGCTACAGTCTTCCAGTCCATGAGGATGAAAATTTCTTCCAGTTTTAGGCCTTTTTTTCTTTTATCATTGAGTTGCAGTTCTCTAAATATAAGTTCTTCACATCATTGGTTACGTTTATTCCTATTTGAGTTTTATCTGTCATATTTTATTTTCACCACTCTTTTGATACTTTTAGTTACTTTTATTGATATAATCTTCATTTCTAGACTCTCTGAGCTAGGCCTCTCTCTCCTGTCTTTTCTTTTCAGGCTGTAGCACACCCTTTAGGATTTTCTGAAAATCTGGTCTCTGTTAGAAATTCTCTCAGTTTCTTTTTATCTGTGAATATTCTAAACTTGCCCTCGTTTCTGAAAGACAATCTTGTTGGTTACAAGAGTCTTGGCTGGAAGTTTTTCTCTTGTAGAATCTTAAATATATCATACTACTGTCTTGCATTCATGGTTTCTTGTGAGTAATCAGCACTTAATTTTATTCAGTATCCTTTATATGTTATGGATTGCTTTTCTCTCTTTGTTCTCAGAATTCTCTCTTTGTCTTTGGCGTTTGACATTCTGATTATTATGTGTCTCAGAGTTGGTCTACTCGGCTTTTTTCAGATGGGAGTACATTGTGCTTCTTGGGCATGGATATCTATGTCCTTCCTAGGGTTGGGAAATTTTATTTCTCCAGATATTGTATCCTTCTGGGACACCCATGATATGCATATTTGCATCTTGCTGTCATTTAGTTCCCTGAGACCCTGTTCAATTTTTTCCATTCTTTTCTTCATCTATTCTTTTCTGTGTTCACTTTCAAAGGCCATTTCTTCAAGCTTACCAATCCTTCTGCCTCCTCAAATCTGCTATTATATGATTCCGGTGTTTTTATAATTTCATTTATTGCACCTTCCATTCCCATAAGATCTGTTTTTCTTTGTATGCCTTAGATCGTTCTTTTGCTCATCCAACACCTTAATATCCTCAGTCTCTTTAGCTAGCCATCTCATTGAATTTATTGAGGATATTTGTTTGAATATCTATGATTAGTTGTCTCAACTCCTTTATGTCATCTGGAGGCTCATCTTGTTCCTTTAACTGAGCCCTATCTTCCTGTTTCTTGGTGTGGATTGTAAGTTTTTGTTGGTGTCTTGGCATCTGGATTACTAGAGTATTTATTCTGGGTGCAGTTTTTCTCTTTAGTTTAGGGCTTCTTGCCATTTCCCCCTTGCTGGTTGTGCAATAGGAACCAAAGATGGAGTTGGTGCTAGTAGCTGTGGAGGCTCAAGCTGCCCTTATTACCCCAGGGACCAGTGAAGCTTCTTCTGCTTTTCTCCTTTGCCAGCAGTTAGGGACAGAGTCACAGCTGTGTAGAACAATCTAAGTTGTGGAGGCCTAGGCTGTAGTTGCCCAGAGACTGATGAATCTTCATGCCTCTTCCCCCCCTGCTTGGGGTGGGGATGGAGGTACAGGTGTGAGCTGCAGTCTCTGCAGTGCAGGTCCAAGATGACCACAGTTGCCCCAGTAGACTTCTGATTATTGAGTCTGTGCCAGCCAAAGGTACCTGCAGTTACCTGGATAGGCTGGTGCAGTTCCCACCATCCTCCTTACTACCTCTGGCAGGGAGGAAGCGTAGGCTAGGGCTGCAGGCCAATCTGAATGAAAGAAACTAGTTCCTACTGTCACTGTGATTTTTGGTCAGCCCAGCTTCCCCTCATGCTGGGGGCGGGGTCAAAATGGTGCCTACCGACCTTTTTCCAACCTGGACATGTTCATACTTTAGCTGTTCTTGGGGCTATACTTTAGCCAGCTGAATTTACTAATCAGTAGATAAAATCGGTGGCCAACCATCTGCTCCTCCCGTTTTTGGGAAATGAAGCTTCCAATTCCAGCCACAAAATAGCTCTTGGGGCAGCCTGCACTGCCAAAGTAGGATGCTTTTGCTGGCCTCCACGGCTTGGCTGGTATTTTCCCAGAGAGGCTGGCGCAGGTCCCCCAGCTTCATTCCTGCCAGAGGTAGGGCTGGGGCTTATGCTAGAGCTGCAATCTGGCCTGGATGGAAAGAAGCCGGTCCCCACCAGCACTGGGATTTTCATTCCATCCCTCTTTCCCTCGTGCCAGGGGCAGAGTTAAGATGGCTGACTTGGACAGGCTCAAACTTTAGCTGTTCTCAGAATTATACTTTAGCCCACTAAATTTACATATCAGTAGTTGAGTTGGTGCCCAATTGTCTCTTTCTGCCCCATTTTTGGGAAGTGGAGCTTTCAGTTCCAGCCTTGGAACAGCTCCTGAGGTGGCTTGTGCCTCCAGTGGAGGATGGGCACTAGCCTCCGTGGCATGGCACACTCTACTTAATATGACTCTTCTCTGCAGATGAACAGTCTCCTCCTTTCATTCCTTCAAGAGTGTTGCAGGATGCTCTTGTGGTCTTCTGGAGCCCCCAAACAGGTGCTCAGCTAGCTCCAGATAGCTCTGGGTGTTTACTAACTGCCCTGTAGCAGGAGCTGTTCTTGGAGCTCCTTACTCTACCACCATCTTGCTGGTTGTCCCCCCTATATTTTTTATGTAACCTAATTATCTTTAAAAAAATAAAAATTTAAAAAAAAAAAGACTTTTGTCTTTGTGATTCAATGATTTGAGGGTGGTATTACATTTTTTAAAGTACGTATGTGCTGAAGTCATCTTATCACTTGGAGATTGTCAAAAGTGTATAAATGTTAGAATTGTAAAATATGACACTGAAGTCAAAAGTTCTACAGTGTCTTTTTAGCTTTAGAAGCTAAATAAATGCAGCCCACAATAATGTGTTCTTTTTTAATTTTTTTCTTTTTAATAATTATAGAAAATTTCAATCATGTACAAAAGTAGGGAGACTAGTGTAAAGGACCCTGGTACTATTTTCTACATCAGCAGTTGAGAAATTATGGTCAACCTTATTTCATGTACCTACTTCTCCTGCCAAGATTTTGAAGCAAATCCCATATCATCTGTAAAACTTTCAACATCTATCTCTAAAAGATAACTGCTGAAAACAGCCACAATAGTATACTGAAAGATAGTAGCACTGAAGACAATGTGATATTTAGTGTTCAGATTTTCTCAGTCTTCTGAGGTTTTAAGCATGGGGAACTGCTTAAGTTTGTACTTGTCAAGTTCTATTTATTTCATCATGAATTGAATAACTTAAATACAGACAGCTCTCATGTAATGATTTTCTAATCATGGATTTTTTTATCCTGGCCCTTTCCCAGTTGGAGAACTAAAAACTAATTTTTCTGTAAGGTTCCTGTTTGGTTACTAATTCCTGGATGCCAGCAGTAACTAGAATGGACAGACTGGGGTTGCCGGACTTAGACTGGATCCACCTTTCTGGGTATAGATACATAAGAGGTGATCATCGTTCCTGTTGCTGTGGAGGGAAACTAATAAACATGGGGTTTTTGCAAATCAGTGGCTTTATGAGAGCAAGCCCCATAAACAGACCCAAATGTTGACTCCTGGGTGCCTGGGAAACAGGCTCCTATCACACCATTGAAGAATGAATTAGGGATAAACTTTCCTAGAAGGTAATAATTTTGTTTCTGGAGAATGAATTTACATATACCTATTTAGAAACAACTCTGTTACTTAGGTATTTATTCTGTCTGCATTGTTGTCTTCTATGTGAGAGTCTTCTACTTCTTCTGCCAAGGAGAAAGGTTCACCTTTCCCCAGACCCATCCCATACATTTACCAGTTACTAAACTGCTACTTCACCTTCCTTTACCACTTCCACCCCTGTCAGACTGGATCAGGTGCCTTGTTATGCAGTCATAGCATCCTGTACTTTTTGTGTGGTTATTGATACATGATTCTTACGCACAACTGTTAGTTCCACAAAGCTGAATCTGATTACAGAAAACTTTGTCTCTAGTTGCTAATTTAAATATTTTTATGAATGAGTGATTGAATTCTTGTCACAGGGAGTAGTTACATTAGATTGGAAGGAGATCCCTGCTTCAGAATCTTGCTGTCTAACAGGACACAGCATATTGACCTGACTGATTTGCTTATAAAACGTCCTTCTTCTTTTTCAACAAATTTAATTCCAGTATTGAAAACCTTTAATTTATGGGAGTCAATAAATAACAATGCAACTGAACCTTGAACTCACTGGAAATTATAGGATCTAACCCCAGGTTTAATTTTATTTACATTTTATTTTCCACCACTTTATACTTTTCTAGCTTCTTTTATATAAGTACAGGGGAGGGAAATGCTTCCAGGAGAAGGTACAGGGAACAAGAGCATGTTGTAAACTTGACAGTTGTTCCTATGTCTGAACTCACACAGGCCAGTAGCTTTCAAACTTCGTGTCTTGGAGTAGCATGAGACCTCAGAAACCCACCCAGTTACCGGTGGAGAAAAGTGGAGGGGATGAATGGGAAGGAAACAATATACATTATAGTATACTTGTTTCTAGCTATATATGCATTTTCTGTTCTCTATTTTCTAAGAAAAGAGTGTGAACCTGTACACAGCACATCACCAGTGAGGTTGATTGCTTCACACTGAGATTGGGGATGATGTTCATATCTGCTTTGTAGTTTGAGGCATAAATTCTTTGTACATGGAAAAAGACCACATACTATCTTACTTTGGCTATTTGGAAAACCAAAACTAAAAATACTGTATTTGTGCAAATATGTAGAGTTGATCAAACAACCCATAGAAATTCTAAGTTAATAACAATGAAACTAAACTAGCTATTTATAAAGAGCAGCAGCATTTGAAAACTGTGATCAACCCAAGACAACATGAGTAAGTCCTTCAGCCCTCCCAAAAACTGTCAGCACTGTGCTCCTCTTGGATTCACAGCCAGACTGAATTACATATCTGTATATATACATATATAGATACATTGGCAAATTCTGGTAGCATGCTTACATTAGTTCTTTAACACCAAATTTAGGGATCTTAAATAATCACAAGTTCACTAGTATAAATGTATGAAATTGTGTACTACACAGTAGGAAATGAAGGAAGGACTTGAATTACATCCATTTATGGCTCTTCAGTTTGTTTGAAAGCAGGTATTTCCCTGGCATCTCAGTAGAGCTCTCTCTTAGTATTTAGCCCTAAAAAGAAACAGTTGGGGGCAGGAGGGGGGAAAGGGAGCATCATTAATAGAACTATTGAAAAAACTTAACTTTTCACAGTTGAACTCTGCCCTGAAGGTACTGTCCCCTCAGAATGTTTTTAAGGGGGGTTTTGGCATCTTTCCCTCAAAGTTTCTGTTTGTGCTTTGTGCTGACACAAGTAGAGAGCTAGCAGTTTAGTATTCTCATGGGTTTGTGAATGTTTCCCATATATAAGCCCAGAGAGCTTGGATTTGCCTGTGCCTCTCGTAGTAAGTTGGGGTATTCTGGAGTCCACTTTAGACAGAGCTGTAAGAGACCCTATGTGTTTTAACATAGGTCTGAAATACTTGTTGAATACCTTTTTGCCCATACATCATTATGTTAAAAGATCCTGTCCTTTACTATACTAATTTTAATAGTTCAGTAAATTGTGGCAAAGTGTGTTTTTAGAGCACATCTGTAACCCTTTGTTTCTGAATGTAATTGAATAACATCTGCATCAGGGTTTCCTGACCTTGGCACTTGACATTTGGAGCCGGATAATTCTTTGTTGTGGGGACTGTCCTGTGCACGCTAGGATATTAAGCAGGGTCCCTGGCCTCTGTCCACTAGGTGCCAGTAGCACCACCACAGTTGTGACCATCAAAAATATCCCAGACATCATCAAATACCCCCTGGGGAGCAAAATCACCTCCATTTAAGAGCCACTGGTAGACACTGTAAAAAAATGAAACATAGCAAAAAGAAAGGATAAAATTGTTCCTTTTCCCTCAGTGCAAAATGGCTGTTGTCAAACACATTGAAACTTAATATTCCTGTTGTTTTTTCTGTTAACAATATTCTACATGCCCTTCACCAAGGGAGGCTCCTTTTTAAAGTCTTTGCTCATGCTCTAGTTGCCTCTGTCTTTCCAGTGAAATGTTTTGTTAATGCCTGCCCAAGTCAAGACTTAGCATGCTCTTCCGTCCTTAAAGTGAGTGTGAGAGAAGTGCCGCCATCATCTGTAGAGCAGTGGGAGGGCCTCTTGTAATACCTGCGGCAGCTGCTAATGTGTGAGGGCTTCTTTTAGATGCTTCTGCTTACTACCAGAAATCTAAGGAAGGAATTCAGTTTTAGTTTTTAAAAGACCAGTCATCTTTCAAAAAGCCCTTTTGGGTCTTTTTAGAATTTTGTTAACCAAATATGTTGGTTTAACCCATGTTCTACATCAACTTTGATAGTTTTAGTGTATTTAATTTGTATTTTAGCAAGATACTTTTTAAGGCAGTTTTTTAAAATGACTGGTAATAGCTATGACTTTATTTGATGCCAAGGCCTTAATCAGGAATATCATACCTGATTATATTGTTGTTCCTGTTTGAAAATATAATTACTGTTCATAAGGTATTTTTCAGGACTATATTGATATAAAATGTGAGAAACACCCCTACATAATTATAGTAGGCAAACCTATTTTTAAAAGTTATTTATTCACCTGTTGATTATTGTGAACTAACACATTTGTTTTGGTAATTTTTCCTCTAAGGGAGCTCTCTTTTGGCCGTGGATCTACAGCACCTGTAGGAGGTGCGGCTTTCCCTAAAATAAGTACAGTAGAGCCTTGGGACGGCAAGGATGGTGAGGTAAGTCACTAGGATTTGGTTCTGTGTATAAGACTTTTTTTAAAATAATGTTTTTTAACTGTCCAAATCCCTGTGCATTTTTGCTACTTGAAAATCACTTCCTTTCCATCAATCCTGAAGTCGCGGCATACCTGAATATTATCATAACCTCATGGGTCTTTGGGGATGTTCTCTCTCGTGACCCTTCACTCTGGTCTTCCCAAGTACTGCATGGCAATAGATATTCTGGATAGAGACACCCAAGATAAATTTCAGTTAGGTAGGTTGCTTTCCTAATTATTAGCCCAAAAGTGAAAATTTAACCTAGAACCTTTACTTTGCCTTCGATATAAATTTATAGCTTTGAAATTAGCATTTATTTCCTGTACAGTTCTGCCCTGTCCTCTCAAAAGGATAAGTTAAATGACTTTAAGAGGTAATGAGGTGATAAGAAAATTTGTTAAAATTAATGTTTCATCTGAATTCTCAGTTTTCCCATCCCTATAATCATAGGCAAAGTTAAAACTTTGATCTGGTTTGAGGAGAAATTGGTTTTGTAATCTAGAGTACCTCACGGTGAACTTGGAGGCTCCCTGCGCCCCACTGGGGCTCTCCAATTCTGAGGAACCCTGCAGTGCCTGATACTGGTTTTCTGTTTTACAGCTTCCCGTGGAAGATGAGATTGATCTTAGTGATGTGGAGCTTGATGACTTAGGAAAAGATGAATTGTGAGAGATGCAGCATAGACATCAAACAGTTTTCTTTTCTTGGGAGCGGATTTTTCCAGCAGTGAAGGAACATTCTTTACAGTCAGACAGATGTACCAGTGGCCTTTTTAGCCAAGAAGTAGCACTTGATTGGTCATTTGGAAAACACTGCAACAGTGAACTTTTGCATCTCAAGAAAACATTGAAAAATTCTATGAATTGTTGTAGCCAGTGAATTGGATTGTATTCTGTCAGATATTTTGAAGAAAACTGATGTTCTGTTGAAACTTTTTTCCATCTAACTGCTGCTTGATTGTTCTTTGAGGCTGTTTCTTAAATGTTTTTAATGTGATTTCTTCATTTGAATATTAATGGCTTTTTTCCATTAAATAATAAAATATTTTGGACAATGCCAGTAAATGTATGAAATTTAGTGTCTACATCTTAACACGGATGTTTAGCCAGTAAGCTAATATGAAGCTCTGTCCCTCTTGTCTTTCTGACCTATAAGCTTCTCTCAAGGAAAAAGAAGAGACCTTTTCGATTCAAATGATGTCATCAGGTACAGATTTTACCTGTGTTCTAGAATTTCAAATCTATTACATGTAATATGGAAATCAAGTATCTTAAGTATGAAAAAACAATGGGTTGTCAGTTGAGATCTGCATTTCATGGCAAATACTTGGTCTTCTGGGAGCAAAACTGATTATTATGGAATATGGCTAGTTAGGTTTTTATGTTCTGTTATTAAACTCTTATCCATTAAGATGTGAAATACAGCAGCAGGTTACAAATTTATAGGTAGTCCACGTTTATAACTTTCAGGAAAATGAATAAGCACTGAATTACGTTAGACTTTTAAGTGAAGAGACAAATCAAAGGACTAAGAGCATTTCTTTATTGTTAACTTAAAAAAATAAATACAACTCTACCTAACTTTTGTGAGCAATTTTCTGAAAAATCTGAGTTATGTAGGGCATGATTCTACCTCACTCTTCACTGGCTAAGGGAAAAGAAGCATCCGTTTCATGGCTATGAAAGCTTTGTGTGCTGACCTTGCTAGTCAAGAAGACTAAGGTCAATGTGGAAGTAGACGTAAGGAAAATAATCTTGGTTAGTAAGTTGTAATCCAGGAATCTCCACAGATGCCTGTGGGGGAAAAAAAAAGACATGGTAGTTTTGTAAGTGCGTCAACTATGGTTTCCTGTTTGATCTTTGATCTGTTGGATATTTGAGGAAGCACTCTGCTACGTATTTTCGGAACTGCATATCCCCATTCTCCCCACACATACACACCCTTCCTTGTTCAGCTTTAACGTGTGGCATGCAGATTTAACAAGCTGGCAAGTACCTTTTTTTATTTTTAAATAACCTCCCATATGCAGGAATTGATCTAACTAGACACGACTATTTCTGGATTATATACCTACATCCAAAATACTTGCAGCAGCTACTTCATCCAAATGTTTGAAAACGGAGTTTAGAACCTCTCTTAAACGTTTGGTGGACGACTTCTTATGAGGCTGTAGGAGCACTGCCTGAAAATTCACAGGTAGTCCATACCTTTTCAGATAGATAAAATGTGCAGATAAGTTACTCCAACTGTAAATATGGAGAAAAGGAGTCTGACAAGAAATAAAGAGCAAATTCTATTAAGAATGAAAAATGTTAACCAAAATAATTAAAATATATGTTGAGCAAAATATCTAGGGGCAGAGGTAAGACTACTAGATCTCTCTGGATGAAAACTCTAGAACTTGCTAACCAACTTCTGATAGTGATAGCTTCTGACTATAGAGCAGACGGTCCTCACCCTGGCCAAGAGTGATCACTATATGATATGCTCATGTTGAATGAAGATGACTGGATGGTCTCGCTCAAAAGAAGTCTAAAACTCCTCTTAACTGCCTTGTTTTTCTCCACTAAAAGGGCAGGAGAAAAAATGTAGTTCAGATTGTGTTGGTTCCTTTTGCTAAATCTTTGGGTGATATAAAGGATCTTAAATGTACTTAGTTGCATGCCTGAGTACATTTAAAATCATTTGTTAGAACAAGCTATTCCTATGATGTTATCCCAAAACAACTGAAATATTTATACTGAGTACAATATTTACTATAAATTTAACATGCATTCTGCTTGTTGGGTTTTTTAAAAACACTATCTGAAAAAAATGCTCTGATGTTTAATACTGATCACCTCTGTCTTCCTACTACTGAACCCATGTATCTATGTAAGTAGTCCTTAAGTAAATAAGTCTTTTCTGTTACTCTGTTCTTTTTCTCCACTGGGACCTGCCATGTAAATGATTCCTAGTGACAGGATCTGTTAGTATTTCCTGGGTTTTTATTTCCCAGTCAATATCCATAACAGGCTGTGACACCCAAACGTTCCCAGCCATTTCTGGCTGCCAGTGGTGCAAAGTAGTCACTCAAGTACTGAGATCTATGTCTGCAGAAAAGTCTAGTAAACAAATACATGGAAGTCGTTTGCAACACCAGATGCTAGTGCTTTTATTATCACTAAAAATAAAATCACCAAGACCTACCCAGTCATGCTGTCTTTAAAAATAACAAGCAAGTACAAGAAAGTGAATAGGTCTACAGGGTGCCAGTGTGTGTCCCCCATCTAAATCTTGTATTTCCAAGAGGCAATTGCCGGAGCCTGGCAGGTGTTGACAGGGATGACACTTAGTAGCACAAGGGCTACATACCAGGTGAGAGGAATGGCTAGTTGTGATGACCTCTCATTTTCCTTTTGTTCCCATCTTTAGTCGGTAAAGCTCTATTACCAGGAGAAAATGGGCAGAGGCTGTAGCACTCACTGGCAGAGCCCATGCCCTGCATGACCAGTTTCCCTTGTCTTGCCTTCCCTCCTGAACTTCCTCACCTAACTCACCATGCTCTTCAGGAGCCTATTCCCTTGTAAACACTAGCCCAAGCAACACATATACTAAAGGACTGGCATTCTAGCTCCCAGGTGATATTGCTGCCCAGACACAAAAACCTTCCTCTAAAAAGGCTCCAGCTGTCAGGCTTTGCCACCCCTCCTTTGTCATCCTCCAACCTGGTCATTCCACCAGTAGTCCCTCCCACCTTGCTCAGGAGATGGTTTATCCTTCTCACCCCATCTCTAAAGTTTTCCTCCCTTTCCCAGTCTGAGCCCCTTGAAGGCAGAGGCATGCATCTGGTTTGTTCACTGTTGTATGCCCATTACCAGGTGAATAATAAATGCCTTCAGTTCACTCAATAAATACATGTTAAATATTGACTGAATGACTTGCTCCCCCTCACCAAGTTTCCAAGAAGCCCTTGATAGAGATCGCTCCCCTCTTGGCTTCACGGCTACCCCCACCCTCTCCAGGATCCTGCCAGCCCTTGCCTGGCCTCTTGGTGGTACCCGTACAGCTCACCTCTCTCTGGATCAGCCAAAAAAAATGCCTTCTCCAGTCTTCTCAGAACAAAACCTTCAGGAGATGGCTGGCCAGCTCTCCCCACTCCTCCTCAAGCCCTGGCCCCATTCCACTCCCTCAACAGTCCTCAGCTTCATGTTGCTCGTCAAAGTCGCCCAACAGAAGCCCTGAACCTGCTGCACCCTCCACATTAAGAGCACCCGTGGCCAGCCTACCCTCTCTGCTGCAGGGTTTCAACTTTCTCCACTATCAGCCCCTTCTCATTAACATTGACAGGCTCTGATCTGTTTAAAGCAGAACATCAATTCCTTAGGCACTCACACTATTTTTCTTCCTCTGCTGCCCAATTTGAGATGATCTAATGTCCTACATCACTTGCTCATCAGCCACGACACTCCAGCTTCTCCCACCACTCCACACAAAATGCTCCAACAGGTGACCAATGACCTCCTCATGACCAAATACACAAGACCCTTAAAACCTTAACCTTGTGCTCTCTGGCACTACAACTCCCTCCTCCCTAGGCTCCCTGGGCAGCCTCCTCCAACTGCTTCAGGGGCTTCAGCTCCTCCTCCATTCACTCCTTAAATTCTGGGACCCCTCCTTTAGCACATCCCCCCATGCATCTCATTTTGCTGCCTACCACTGATGATTCCCTAATATCTGTGCTCCACTAAGGTCTCTTCCAAAATCCAGACCCAATTATCTAGCTACCTGTTAGGCTTCGCCTGGATGAAACACCCAACTCACCATAGCTCAACCACTCACCCAGGGCCTATTTCCATTTTCTCCTTGGATAATTTAAACACCTGATTCACTTCATCCCTGAGGATGAATGAGCACCTTCTCAAATGAGTCTACATCTACTTCATGTCGATTTTATTCAGTCTACTCTTCGTCCGACTCTGGACCAGGGAACAGAGGTAGAGAGATGAGTGAGACGTAACTCTCTCTAAAGCTCCCAAGGTACGGGGTGGGAGAAGACAGGACATCTTTGAGACTTTGAGGGCAACCGTGCCAAATGAGACCCAGACCAATGGGAAGCCAGGGAAACAGGTGACCGTTACATTCTTCTTAGCTGCCTTTTTGTGCTAATGAACTTATTATTTCAACATCTATTTTCTCAGATTATGGTATCTCCATGTGATGGAAGAGGGAAAAGCCATTAAAAAGACTTGAGTCATGGGGAATGGATGTGGCTCAAGCACTTGGGCTCCCATCTACCATATAGGAGGTCCAGGGTTCAATGTCCAGGGCCTCCTTGTGAAGGCAAGCTGGCCCACCTGGAGTGCCAGCCCACATGGGAGTGCTGCCCAGCATACGAATAACAGCTGACGGTGGAGAGCTGGCTCAGCAAGAGCAAGACGATGCAACAAAAAGAGACATAGAGAAGAGACAATAAGAGAAGTAGCACAACAGGGAGCTGAGGTGGCACAAGAGAATGATTGCCTCTCTTCCATTCTGCAAGGTCCCAGGATCGGTTCCTGGAGCCACCTAATGAGAATATAAGCAGACACAGAAGAACACACAGCAAATGGACAGAGAGAACAGACAACAGGGGGGGATGGAGAATAAATAAATCTTAAAATTTTTTTTTGAGTCTTTCTACACCCAGCGAAATGAGAGGGCAATACAAAGGCAATGAGAAAAGCAAGTTGCACAATCTGAAGTGTGTTCTCATTGGGGGATAAGAAGAGTCTTCAGAATCCACTTAACCGTTAACCATAATTTGTTGGTGGGCAGTGGGATGGTAAGAAACTTTTACTTTGCACAGTATAAATTTCTGAACTTGAATTTTTTACAGTTCATGTTTTGCATCTGTATTCAGAAGAAAAAGTAAAAAAGTGTGCATTGAGAGTTGTGGAAAGAATTATTTAGGGTGAAATGTTTAGTTTTATGGAGTTTAAACAAGATTTTAATGATGTTCTACTTCTCTCTTGAGAAATGAGCTATCTGAAGATATGGACAGGCTATGCGGGACTGGGCCCTGAGTACCGCTGATCTCCAAGGCAAGCAGGGTTGACTTGCTCTGTAGAAGGTACACCCCTCAACCCAACGCTGCCATCCTTGCCATCACAGTCCTTTGAGATGGGGTGGGAGTTGGGGGGCCACGTAAGGAACTACAATCCCATCTCTTTTTGGGCAAAACCACACATTAGCAGCCACATGGAGGAGGAACTGGAGGCAGGGAATTAGGTGAAAGGGTCTTGTGGCCACAGCCAGGCAAGCTGTGCAGGGAGACACATGGAAGAGGGAAAGCAAAGGCAGGATAGACAAAGCTCATCATAGGGTACACGTGGGGGCGGGGGAAGACGAGAACATCTAAACTGACTCGGATTTGGAGCCTGGTGATGGGAAGGATGGGGGGCCATTGGCAGAAACCCCAAGAGGAAGGGGTTGGGAGGGAAGGTAAACCAGCTGTCCAGGCAAAGCCCACCACAGGTAACTGGCAGGACATGCAGACCAGGAGACACGGGCAGGAAAGCAAAGCCAAGGCCCGGTGGCTGGCTGAGAGGGGATCTTGAGGCAGCCTTCTGGGCAGGCAGGGCAAGGGGCCAGTGAAGAGCCATCCAGAGGGCCTGGGGGGCTGGAGGAGCACCAGAAGGCAGCAGGGCAGAGCAGCCCAAGGACAGGGAAAGTTCTAGAAGGGGACAGTCAGCTGTGCACCATACTAGAGATCCCAGAATATTTTCTGACATGGGAAATGTTTAAGACAGAAACGCAGGCATCCAAAAATATGTCCTGTTTGCTTCCATTTTAGTAAAAATTATGTGTCTGTAAATAAGAAAAAAAAAAAATCTGAAGGCGTATACACCAGAATATTGTTTTCTCTTAATGTTAAAATTGCAGGTGAAGTTCTCTTATGAATGATAAACATATCATATTAATTGAGGGTGTTAATAATAGGGTGGGTTGGGGAAAATATACCAAATGTAAGATACGGGCCATAGTTAGTAGTAACATTTTAAGGATGCTCTTTGATACTATGTAACAAATGTTTCACAGCAATGCAAGGTGGTGGTGGTGGGGTGATGTGTAGGAACCCTGCATGATGATATGCATGTTTGTTTTGTAAATTCACAATTTTATACGCTTACTGTTTATATTCATGTATGAATTATATACTTCAATAAAAATTTTTTTTTTAATTTAAAAGCAAAAAGTGCAGGTTGGGAATGGATGTGGCTCAAATGGTTGAGTGTCTGCTTTCCATGTATAAGGTCCTGGGTTGAATCCCCCATACCTCCTAAAAACAAAAACAAATGGAAAAACCAATTTGGGGGAGTCAGTGTAGTTCAGTGGTTGAGTGCTGGCTTCCCACATATGAGGTCTCAGTTCAAGCCCAGCTCCAGTACCTCAAAAAACAAAAAAATAAAAATTGCAGGCAAAAATGAACAGGCTGCCCTTGAGCCCCTGTAGTGCGTGGCGCCATGGTTAAGCTGCAGTTGCCAGAGCCCCTGCTGGGAGGCACCTCTAAGCGCCAGAGACAAGACGGGTCAGGCTTCCAGTAGGAGAAAAATAAATAAATCAATAAAAATTAAATTAAATTACAGATGATTTATAGTCACTCTTTTCATAATTTCCAGAAATCTACAGGGAACCTAGTTTGTTTGGTTAAAAAAAAAAAAGCCTAAGTATGTTTCTTGTTTTGTTTTCTTTTCTTTTTCATGATGCAGAGGCGTTTCGAAGGCAGAGGATGGCCGCAGCCCTGGTGTGTGCAGGAGTCACTGCAACCCCCAGCAGACTGCATGGGAGGGGCAGGGCAGGAGCCAGGCGGAGGCAGTCAAGAGAGGACAGAGAAGACCCTCCGTGGGCCTGGCTCCTGTGACAGGGAGGGGAGGCTGTCCCAGTGTCGAGGAATCTTGAGCCTGCAGCCAAGAGCCAGGAGGGGGCTCCGCCAGTGCAGAGGCAGGGGGCACGCAGGGCGGGGCTGGGGTGGGCGGAAGGAAGGCGGGCGGGAGCTCCTGGGGCCAGGCCCCTACCTGGGCGGGCAGGGCCTCCCCACCCTCAGGACAGCCCCATGGGGGCGTCTCCTCCACGCACCTGAGCACGGACTCCACAAACACTCTCAAGGCCTTTATGTGGATCCAGGCAATAAAGGCTTCGCTGAAGTTCACCTTAAGCCAGCGCAGCAGGGGACCCTGCAGAGACAGGAGATCCCCATGACCCCTCCTCACGGCCCCGGCCCGGTGCCCAGGCCGAGAGAGCACTCGGGCCCATGGACAGGCCAGCCGTGCATGGAGAAGGGGCCCAGGGCCAGCGGAAGCAGAGAGGAGGGCGGTGGTCAGACCAGCCCTGGGTCAGGCTGGGGACCACGTTGTCCAAGGCACTGGAGGCTGGGGAAGCTCAGTGGCCCGGCCAGCCATGACATGCGGGGTGCCACCACCACCTGGAGTGGGGGAGAGCTGGGCAGCCCCCTGACCTCACTCTGAGCAGGCAGCGAGCAGGCTTCCGTCTGACACCACCCAGGTCAGGAGCCCAACCCTCGGAGGCTGGTGCAGAGCTGGCACAGGGTCCTAGCACTGCCCTACGGCTGCCTGCTTCCGAGGGGCTCCTCACCCACCCCACCCCCAGGGCCACAGCTCTGCTAGTGTGGCCAGCCGTGGGGCTCGGAGTCTTCTAGCAGGAGCTCCAAGGGCCCACCTGTCACTCCCAACTGCCCTCAAAGGTCAGGGGTGAGGGTCCAGCCAAGGCAGCCAAGGGAGGAGAGCTGAGCTGCCCGACCCCCACCCCCCAGCCAGGGGCCCGGCTCCTCCACCAGCTCCAGCCACCTCCAGCCAGGGCAGAGGCGCCCTGGCCGACAAGCACCATTCGTTGCTGGGAGAGTAGGGGGGACAGCTCCAAAGAGGTCCTGTAGATTAGGAAGAAATCGTGATTCTGGGCTCCATTGATTGAAGACCTCAAAAGCCAAATGAGAAGACAGAAAATGCAAGGATTGGTTTTCTCAGAAGTCACAGATGCCTGAGCTGGGGGAGATGCGAGCCAGGGAAGCCCAGGGCTCCCAGGGAGTTGCTTACCTCACCCTCGCCCTCACTCTCTCTTTCTCTGTCGGTGTGCCCCGCAGCGGGCCTATCGGGGTTACCTAGCAGGGTTCCCGTAACCATGTGGTCCGGGAAGGTGGATGATCCCTTTTTAAGAGCAACACAGGAAGTTTGCTAAAGGCACAGAAACGACTTATTAATCTTTCAGCAAACATGCATCACAAACAAATAGAAATCACTGTCACCCCTTTGAAAAGCCCATGAAAGCAAAGCTCAGGGACCCCTGCCAGCCCTAGGGCTGGGGCCGGGGCTTGGCCTGCAGATCTGATAAGCGGCATCAGGCCAGGGTGGGTGGTGGTGGTTAGTCTTTGGGTTCCAAACTCCAGAGATAGAGCCTATCACTTGCAGAGTTCTGGGTTAAGTTCCCACATCCCCTCTTTCCACCAGGCCTCCGTCAGAACCCCCTGACTGGCTGACAGTGAGAGTACCAAGAGGTGATTAGTGGAAACGGCCCCGCCGGGCTTGATCCAGAAGCCTCCTGAGCACCTGCTGCTACACTTAAGCATGCAGAAAATTCATCAGGCATGCTGGCAGGACATCTCACCCTTTATCGTGGTGTCTTGGCAAACAGGCGAAGAACAAGGCAAAGTCCACCCTGTACTCAAAGCAAATGGAAGATCCGAGACCTCCAGCCCATCCCATCTGGTTAAGAGGCCTGGTAGGGTCAACTTGGGAAATGACTTAAAAGAAGAACGAAACTCTCAAGAAGCCCAGGGTGGGGCTGACCCTGCAGTGAGAGCCCTGCAAGGAACTAAATGTTTCCGAGTTAGTGACTCTTTAAGCTCATTTCCCATTGTGCTCCCCAAGGTCGGCAAGGGAGGTGTGGAATCTACTCCATGCGAGAAAAAAACCAGCTGGAGACCCAAGACTCGAGGCAGGGGTGGCTCGAGCACAGCCCTGATGCTCAGGGGAGCTGGCAGGGCTGTGCCAACACTGCAGTGGATACAGGGGGACTGGCTGCCACTCTCCGGCCCCCCATCCAGACACGAGGTGGCGTTCTCTGGGGTCAAGACTAAAGCACCTGGCGAAAAGCTCGATTAAAGAGGATGTCTAGAGAGTTCACAGGTAATTGGGTTTCAGGTTCGCTGAGGTTAAGGAAGAAAACCTGGATTTCAGCTCTTGTGAAAATACTTCTTATATTTGACTGGGTCTGAGGAGTCGGCGGTCACTGCTGAGGACAGGACGCAGGCCACAGGCCTCCGACTTAGTCCTTTCTGTTCCAGTAGGGGCTACCCTCCCCTGCACCTCAGCTGGAGCCTGAGCGACCCCGGAACGGGCGTGCACAGACATGTGTACACAAATGCTCGAGTGTACGTGCTTATGATAGAAGGAGGGCCAAAGGCTCCCATATAAATTTTATATTATCAGTTGTCTTCTTCTCCTCTCTGAGAACCCCACTCTGGGGGCTCCACAGTGGATGCTTGCTCCGTACAGGGCGGCTACTTGTCTGGAGTCCCTTGGGGAAAGGACTTTGACTGAGAGGTCGGGTTGGACGTGCAGAATCCGCCAGGCTGTGGGGGCAGATCTCAGGGAAGGCCCCAGGCAAACACTCATCCACATAAGCAGCACAGGCCTGCATCTGCTCGCCACTGTTCTTTCCCCCAAGCACCTACTTACAGCTTTATGTTTATATACGAACTTCCCCCCAAGGGACTTGAAGTACATTTTATTCATTCTTCCATTCCTCTCCTAGCTAGAGACTAAACCAGAAGGTCCTCCCAGGAACCCTCTGGAGAGAATGGGAGAGAAGGGCCGAGAACTTGCCCTGTGGTGGGGCTCCTTCAGAGACCCCCGGCTTGCACCAGCTCTGTGGCTGGTGGAGCAGTGTCTTGAATGTCCCCACTTTACAGAGTGGTAGAGCGACCTGCCCAAGGCTACACTGTCCAGACTTGAAAATCAAGAGACTGATTCCTCCTGGGCTAAGCTGCCCTCACACATTGCAAATTTCTGAGTGGCTCTTGTGGGAAGTCGCTTGGATGAGGGCCCGGGCTTCCTTAAGAACACAGGGGACGTTGACACGGGTGCAGGTGACGGGAACTAGCCCGCCAAGGACGAGTCCTTGAGCACGGAGACTCCCACGCCAAGGCAGGGGCCTCTGTCAGCTCTCAGGTACAGACACTCCCGAACCAAGGCACGGCTGGCCTTGCTTGACCTTGGATGAGGGTTAGGCAGGGTCCTCTCCCCGGGGGGCCCTGGACTCACTAGTTGACCTCTCAGAGCCCCAATTTCCTCGTGTGCAAGACGGAGCTCACTGGCTTCTCTTCAAGGGCAGTCCTCAGGGGGCACGGGCACCGCCGTGGAAAGCACCTGGGACAGCGCGGGGCTGGTGGTCCGTGCTCTACCGCGCAGTCGCTGTGCATGCCCCCATTCCCCCTAGCGTTCCCGTGAGAACAGACGGGCCTGGGCGGGGGGAGCCCAAGCCTGCCGGGGCAATGGGAGTTGAGAGCCGGGGGCAAGGCAGGGGTGGGGGCTGCTCGACAATTCACCAACCTCTAGAAGGTACTCACATACTGTTGCCTCTTATCAGAAAGCAATCTGGTCATCTCTTCCCTCTCCCTTTTAATTTCTTTTTCATCGTAGGAAAATTCACGGATGGTGA
The DNA here is from genome assembly GCF_030445035.2 of Dasypus novemcinctus. Lineage (NCBI taxonomy): Eukaryota > Metazoa > Chordata > Mammalia > Cingulata > Dasypodidae > Dasypus > Dasypus novemcinctus. The sequence continues at coordinate 32,809,634 of NC_080697.1, forward strand.
ACCTTAAAACAAGCACATACAAGGTTTTCATTAAGATGCTTCCAGTTGGAGCTGAGGTCCTGCCCAAGTGGACACACGACCCAGCCCAGAGACACCCGCCAAAGCCAAACCCTCACTTGTTCTCTTTGGCTTTGGTTTTGAAATCATCGATTACTTTTCGAAACAGAGTCACCGTGAAGAGGCCGCCCTCATTGTCCTCGGCAATCAGTCTGTGGAAGAGAAAAATTTGCTTACTGGACCCCTGTCAAGGCCAGGCTTGGAGCAGGACTTGGCGGCCTGTGGCCCTCACCCCACATGAGCCTCCACGTCCCTGTCAGCCAAGTGGCCCGGTGGCAGTGGAGGGCTTGGGAACCCAGGTCATTCTTCCCTGCCCATCCCACTCACCCATGGGGCTCATCCTCAGGGGTCTCCATGGGAAGAAGAGGCTTGAAACTGGGAGTGCAGGGACCAGGGTCTTAGCTCCAGCTCACCAAACGAATCTCCCAGGCACACTGCCCCCATGCCTCGGTCACCCTGCCAGTGCATGGGGTGTCCCTGGCTCTGGCATGGGCATCAATAATGAAGCCAGGTGGATGTCCAGTGGCAGAAGCTACTCCGCCACTTCTATTTCACTTTCAAGGTAACAACAGTCAAACAGCACCTCCCAGGACCCCCCCAAAGCAGGCCCACTGTGGTGGCTGGAGGTGTGTTCCATGTAGCACTGGGGGGCGTTGGGGCCAATGGTCAAGTGTCTTGGAGTCCTGCTGGCCAAAAGATCTTGACCGCTGGCCTTGGGCACAGGCAGGGTCTCATGGGCACCTGGCCAGGTCCACCTTTCCTGCTTCTTTACCTCATTAGGGCTCTCAGGCTCCCCTAGACAATTGAGGGGATTAGAGCTTTGGAACTCCAGCCTGAGAGCCTGATCCACCAAGCCGGGCAGCATCTCCTGGCCAGGACCCCCCAGTGCTTGGCGACCAAAAGGCAGTATCTGGGGAGCAGCTAATACTTCCTGAAAGCGAGGCCACCTCCCAGCCCTCCCCTTCCCCCACTGCAGCCAAGGCTGCCCTGGGCTCCCTTCTCCAGCCTCCCTCCTGTAACCTCAGGCTCTGACTGTCCTGTTCCCTGTACCCTCCTGATTGCCATCTCCAGTGAGGCAGTGACCCTGAGAAAGCCTTGCAAGCAGGTGCCCTGCGGGGAGGCCTCAGGGACGGAATGGCAGTGTGTGTGCAGTCCTGAGGCAGGTGAAGGCTCACGACCACCCTGGGACACATCTACAAAAATGTTTTCAATTGCAAACTATTTCAGCTGCACAGAAATGTACAAAGAATGACAAACACACACGTTTCAGCCACCAGCTTAAGATACAAATGATATCCACATAACTGAAATCCCTCCCCAACTGCAGTGCCACCCTCTTTGCCCCAGAAAGGCACATTCTATATAACTCTATATAATTCTGTGTGAATAAGCTGGCCACATACAGTCGTGTTTTGGGGGACTTCAGACTTTAAAACGATGGCCTTGTGCAGCTCGCTTACTTTCACTCCACCTTAGTCACCCCTGCTGACCCATGCAACTCTAAACCATGCGTTTTCCCAGCCATGTGGTATTGTGTTGTGCAAATGTACCACATTTTATCCCACACCGGCTGCTCCTGCTCTGACCCCAGCAGGTCACACACTGAGACTGCCTTCTCCCCTGCTCGTCCCCCCATGGCCACTCACCGGGCAGCCCCACTGGGCCCCCAGGAGGCAGATAAGAACCAGACACCAGGCCGAGAATGTACAGCAGTGAGTACTGCAATGACAACAAGAGCTGTGGCGCACGAAGGGAGGCCCTCGGCAGCCTCCAGTCAGAAGAGTCTTCCCAGGAGGCGTCAAGACTTAGGAAAATGGGGGGAGCTGGGAGGTGGACAGGTGTGTGCCAGCAAAGGAATTCTAGGCACAGGGGCACTTGTGGGCAAAGAAATGGAGGCTGAGTGAGCACTCCTTCAGGGGAGGTTTGGTGGTTGTTTGCCTCATATTCTTTGGTGTCCCTAGAGCCCCCACCCCAGATTCCCTGAGGAGACCCCGGGCCGAGTTTGAGTCTCACTTACTTAGTCGATCGAGGCACCACCATGTCCGAGAGGGATTCGTAGGTTTTCTGCCACTGTGCGTAGTTTGGCCTGGGAGAATCCAGAATCACTCCATGATTTTTGCATAAGGCTCTCAGATGTCCTGAGCATTTAGGAAGCTTCATACCTCTTTACCCAAAGAACTGAAGGTGAGCAGGGCTGGGGCCTCAGAGGGCCCCCAACAACCTGAGGCCAGGCTAAGGGCCCTGGGAATCCACAGCATAGCAGTGGGGCCCTGGAGTCTCCACGGAAGGGCTCAGGTGAAGACACCTGTTCGGTGGCCTGATCACTCCTGAGCTCCCCAATCCTGGCCCCATGGGACCTTAGGCAGGATACCTAACCTCTCCAGCGCTGGATAAGGGGAATGTGAGCACACCTCACAAGACGGTTGTGAGAAGGAAATGCACACCAGCACCTTGGAGGGACTCCTGCGATCATTATCACGGCTACTGCCCCTACTGCTACGAGGGGCACCACCAACACAGGGTACGAAGGGCCATGCAGGGCTGCCCAGGGCGCGTGGGGGATTCCGTCCTGCCCCGTGACGATGTCCTCCCCAGGTGGCAGGGGCTGGCTGATCTTGCTCTCCACTAGGCAGGGCCAGTTTCCTTCCGTGATCACCCCCACAGGCCCAGATACCAAACTCCCCACCGTCCTGGCTCACTTACTTGGGAACGATGACCAGGAGTGTGATGAGATATTCAGAACCCAACACAAAGTCTTCTTTGCTCACAATATCACTTAGCGTCCGAGTGAAGAGGTTTCCCCTGAAATCCACGGAAACAAAGAGGGATGAGCAGAGAGGCAGGAGGCCCCATGGGTATGCGTGGGCACACCCATGGCACATGGGTAGGGGGTAGGAAATGGAAACGAGCTTCCCTGGGGAGGGACAGCTGGAGGAGGGCTTGACAGGGTGTGGACCGCAGACCTGGTCCATTCCCCTAACCTGAGTCCTTGTAAATAGGACTTTTTGAAGAGGTTACTTCAAATGAGGTGTGGCCCAAGTTGGGTTTTAATCCTAATGCTGAAGGCTTTTTAGGGAAGGTCACAGAGAGAGAGACAGAGAGCAAGCAGCCAGAAGCTGGAAATCAATGGGACCTGGAAGAGAGCGGAGAAGCAGCCGTTTGCCCTGCCATGTGACAGAGGCGCCCAGGACCAAGGACTGCCAGCAGCCAGCCCCAGAACGTCAGTCTTCTGGGAGAAAGCATGGCCTTGATGACACCTGGATTTGCACTTCTAGCCTCAAAACCATGAACCAGTAATTCCCATTGTTTCAGCCCACCCGATGCCAAGGCACTGGATTTAGCAGTAAGGAAACTAAACCAGGGGGCTTGGGCGCCCTCGAAAATGACTGTCCCTGCCTGGTGCCTGGCTGAGGGTGCTCCCCTTGTCTCTGCTCCCACCTCTGGGCGGTCAGAGACGCTGCCTCCTCCCTTGGAGAGACAGGGGGCTGGCAGGGCCTCAGGCATTGTCACCCGTCACCTGAGGGCTGTTGACTCCAACACCTCAGTGACCTGCTCTGCCCCTGTGCAAAGGCACCGGCTGCTGGAAACGGACCGCAGTGGACAGGCAGCTTGAGTTACTCCAGTAAAGGCTGCGGCTGGCTCATGAAGCTGCCTGGCCCATCATCAGCAGAGATGGGCTCAGATAGAGCTCCGTGTCACTTTACAGGCTCCTCAGGCCCAGTGGCCAGGGGGACAGGCACCTGAAGTAGCAAAACACACCCGGTGGAAATGTGATCTGCCTTGAGGTCGTGGTATTATTTGCACATGGATTAAGGCTGTAGTTTTAACGAATGGGCCAATGGGCCAAGACCATAGCACAAGGCCATGATTTTAGTAAACACGTTGTGGTATCAGCACAGTAAACAGTCCTCAGGCACTTGGCCAAAGCTTTAAAGGCAATCGTAAACTACTGCCCTGCAGAGACTCTCCAGCCTCCAGAGGGAATCTGCATTTCTTTTCTCCTCTCCCTGTCCACGCCATCATGAACAGCCATGGGTAAATCCTTAGGATCCCTCACCACAGGCACATGTACAGATGCCTTTCTGTCACAGAACTTGACACATTATCCTTACTCCATCAGACCACAGCGATCTGGTTCATCTCTGTAGCCAAGACCTGGCACAAAGCAGACATTCAATAAACATTTGTTGAATGAATAATTGTGGGTTCTGCCAGAGCAGAAATTATACTGTCCTCTGCTTTGCATAATTAGGGCCTAGAAGAAAGCCGAAGGACATCATAACGGCTTAATAAATGTTTATTGAAATAAAATAAATAGAAGAGGGAGCTAGAAACTGTTGCATGCCTCTTTGGAGTCCCTCTCCTTTCCTCAGTATATGTGCTCAATAAATCAATTGGTGTCACTCTGAATAATCGAATGAACTTCTGGACTAGTTTGAATGAAGAGGTTGGATAAGATGCTTGCCTAAGTCCCAACCAATTCTAAAGAAGTTCATGGTTTGATGGTAAAATGAGAGATGGCCCAGTAGGTAAATGGTCCCGTGGTCCTCTAGCTCAGTGTCCTGATTGACCTAAGCCACGGTAACCATCTACAGCTCCCTGCCACTGACCCCCTTCCTCTTCCCACTCTCCTTTTTCCCCATGAGTAGGCTAGGAGGAGCTGACACTAAGCTTGTATGCATTTAGTCCTGATCACAGTCAGGCAAACGAGTTTCTAGACTTGATGGATCTTAATTTTCCACTAAAGTGTTATTTTTTTTCACAAGAACACAGTCATCCCAGTGACCCTCAGGAGAGAGAAACAGAAGCGGGAGGCACCTCCCAGGTGATTTTTGTTCAAAGCAGTATACCCATTAGAGGGATGACTGTAAGGGCTGGTTCTGAGCTCCTCTTGGTCCCTTCCCTTCTCTGGAGAATCCTCATTTCCATCATCTGGGAAGACCCACACCAACCTCACCCTGCTCAGAAGCACCTTCCAGGTGCTTCTTCCTACACATCACCAATGACAGGGTATTTCATACCTCACAAGCTAGGCACCACCATCATGACACTGAACTCACATTCTTCTTCCTATTCTTCCTGTCGTCTTGGTGACCCAAACAGTCTACTCCCTCTCCTGATTGTTGAAGATGGACCCAAGTCCCTAAGGCTGCTCTGCTCTGGGCTATAGAGCCCACTGCCATCAGCTGCCACTCTCAAAGGACCAGATTCTGCTGTCCACATTGTCCCACTGGCCAGCACTGGACCTCTGCAAAGCCTCCATTGGGGAGGAGCTCGGAGTGGACAGATGGGCCAAATTACCAAGGAGAGGTGGTGGGAGGGAAGTAGGGGTGGGGTAAGGACCAGCATCCCTATTTTTCCCAGGTGCCACCTGGAAGGAGGTGTAATCACACCATTCTTGGGTCTTTACTCTCTTGTTTGCTGCAGGTCCACATGGAGCTCTTGGAGAGGCGGGAGGGACTCTGTCTGACTCACTCTCTCAGGCTGACACAGACTTCCAACACCCAATGATGTGCATAGCAAGTGCCAAAGCTCCTGCCAGGATTGGGCCAGTGGCCCAACTCAGAGGCTCATGCCATGAGCAAACTTGGATACTCACATCGATTTCTTCTCCAGATTCTCCAGATTTGTTTTCAGAGTGTTATAGGCAGCTGTTCGGGATTTCAGGTCAGTCTCGATTTGTGCCAGTTGCTATTTGCAAAAGCAAAAGATCCTGGTGACTTTGGGTATTTAAGGAATTGGGCGAACTTTTCAAAAGCTCACGGTGCTTTTGAAAAAAACAGCAAAGCCTTCATCTATGCCCAGGGATGGCTTACATCTCTCTCCTCTCCTCTCACAGACACCCTGGCATCTGACCCTGCTTGTGTGCCAGGCAAGGAGGAGAACATCCCCACTTCAACTGATAGAGGCTCCAAGTTGTCAAGGGCATTTCTGGGATCACCCAGTGAGCCAAGTCTTATTCTTAGCCAGTCTGCACTGTCAGAGCAGTCCCACAGCCCCCACAGGTACCCTCAGAGGCTCTTCTGGAGGTTGGGCAGGTGGGTGCCCATCCCTTGTTTCTGTGGGAACCACCTTGACTCGACCTTAGAGTTGTCCACTCCAGCTCGGCCAATGCCCCATGGCAGCCCCTTGCTGGGCTGCAGAGGTAGGAAGGCTCCTTTTAACTGAGAGGCAAGTCACCACCTTGTTCTAGAGTCCCAGGGTTTAGGGAGCAAGTCCTGTATCAGTCTCCCATGGGTAGGCAGAGTTAGGGTGGGGTAGTGGAAAGAGTGGGAAATAAGACAAGTGTGGGCTCTCTTGGCCCCTCGCCTCAGATTCCCCATCTGCCAAATAGGGCTGATAATACCCTCCCCGAAGAGCAGTAGTAAAGTTAGCAAAAGTGAAGTGTCTATCAGGTCTCAATTCACAGGAAGCCCTAAAAAAATGATAGCTCCTAAGACAACTGTTGTAAACGAGCACTCTGAGGTCAGTGAAACCAGCAATTTGATGCCACTGAGGTTCAAAAAGTCCCTGTACATGTTGAGGGCACTGATGGTAATGTAAAAAAAAAACCACCAGCCCCTGACTTTCAACAGCAGGATCCATTAATACAGAGTTGGTCAAACTAAGGACGGTCCCATATTATACATCACTCTGCAGCCATTACAACGAGTGAGGTAGACTTCTATGTGATGATACACAGCGGTGGGCAGGAAAGCGCACTGCACACTTCTCGTCTCAGCCCTCCTTCAGTGACACCTCATTGGTAGCTTGAAATCAGCCAATAACAAATCAAATAATCAGGGAGGTTTTTTTTTTTTAAAACTGGTCTACCAGAACACTTTGCTGATATGGGAATATCTCAAGTAACATTACATTTTAAAAATGAATAATCTGTAGGATATGATAATAGCGTTTAAACATCCATTTATACATGTATGTATACATATTATATATATGTATATGTATATAGAAAGGCTCTATGTCACCTTTTCAAACATTGGTTATTTCTAGGAAGAATAAAGGAAGGGAAGTAGGGGTGAAGGTCATAGGAGCCTTTAACATTTTTATCTCTACATTTTAATATGTTTGCTATTTAAATACGATTTATATTATTTTACAGTTTTCTTTTCTTACTTTTTACTTTGAAATGGTTATAGATTCACAGGTAGTTGCAAAAACAGTACACAGAGTGTCCTGTTGTGGCCCACTGGGTGGACTGGGGGAGAGTGTGTACTACAATGTGGACCACTGACCATGGGGTGCTCCAGAATGTATTCACCAGGTACAGTGGATGTGCCGCAGTGATGGAAGAGGTTGCTGATGTGGAAGGGATGGGGTGGGTGGGTTGGGGGGGTATCTGGGGACCTCGTATTTTTTGAATGTAACATTTAAAAGAAAATAAAGAAAAAAAAAAAAACAGTACACAGAGATCCCATGTACCTTTCTTCCCATTTCCTCCACTAGTAACATCTTGTATTCTATACCTAATGCTAGCGAGAGTACAGACTCATCACCAGGAAACTGACATGGGCATAATCCACAAAAGGGTTTGTGTGTGTGTTTACAGGTTATTTGTCAGTTTTACAGTTTTTTTGCTCTGACAAAAGATTATCCTGCCTGTCTTCTCTTGGGAAGCCAGGGGCAGGGATGCAGAAGAGAACCTTTCAGGAAGAACACTGAGTAGAAGCAGTGAAGAAGAGAGGCCTTAAAAGAGGCAAACGGTGGGCGCCGGCAGGGAAGGGACAAGGAGAGTGGCACGGGGGATCTTCAGAGAGTGTCTGTGGGGTCACAGCACTGGGCATGGTCCCCAGTCAGCGTGACTCTGCTTGGAGAGGGCAAAGGTGTGCCCTCACCACCAGGATGCCAGCTGGGCTTGTGTGTCCATGTGCAGGATGTGTGTCATATGATACAGTGAAGCCTCACTTAAATCATCCATGTTCCCTTATGCTTGTTTTTTTAAAAAGGGAAAACAATAAGAAGCACTGCACGGTCCTTATTTTTCTGATTTCACCACACCAGTGAAAAACTAAAGAGAGGTGTTGGGCAACCAGTGAAATAATTGAAGGAAGTAGGGCTTTAGAAGCAGTTGGGCCCAAATTTAAGTGCCAGTTTCAACTCTTTACTGGGCGGTGTGACCTAGTGTAAGTTCCTTAATCTCTCTGAGCTCTCAATACCACAGAATTACTGTGAGACTTAAGATAACAAGGTAGACATGGCAGATAACTCAGAAATGCCCATCCTTTCCCCTGCTAGACTGAGCTCCTCAGGTCAGGGACTGTGTCTCACTCATCTCTGTCATTCCCAGCAGACCGCCCAGCTCATGGACCACATTTAGCGGAACTGAATTGGGAAATCGGGCCCCGAGCACGTGCCTGGGAATGCCTGCAGTAAGCCTGGCCCAGGATGTCCTCATTCAGCCTACAAATCCAACAGCAGTCATTAGAGATATTCACCAGATTCTTCCAGTCCTCCTCCCCCCAGGCACGAGGCAGGCTGGCACTTTCCCACCCTATAAAGTCAGGCAGGCCGAGGCGGAAGCCCCCGAGAGCCTGTGTGCCCGTCCCCTCCTATAGCAACCGTGGGGTACTTCGGAAGGTGGGGACATCACCAGTGAGCATCCCCACAGGAGGTGGGCATGGAGCAGGCCCATCAAGCTCTGATGGTCTGGAGTGTGATGGGGAAGTAAACCCTTCACAAGGTGGCTTTTCTGACCCTGAAGCCTAGCCCAGCCTATGGTGGCAACGCTGCTGGCTGGGCCTCTGGGATGACTCAAAGGGCACTGAGGAGTGGGGCCTGGCACTGCGCAGGCCGCGTCCCTCCCCATCGACACAAATGCCATCCTCATGCCTCTTCTTCTAAGGCAGGAGGTGGAGCCCGTGCCAGGCTCGGCCCGGCTCAGCCTCATCCTACGTGTTTGGACCTCAGGCCTCCACTCCCTCCTTTGCAAGTGGGAATTATTATCCCTGCCTGCTCAACGGCTCCCAGTTGTTCTGCGGCTCCAAAGACCTAAACCTTGAGTATACCTGGCACACCGTAAATTCTCTATAAACACGGGGCCACTCCCAGGCTTGGGGGACCTCTCAGACACCCAGAGGGAGCCTCTGAGCCTGGGGTGCAGGGACGTGTGCCTCCTGTGACCCAGGGGAAGGGGTGCTGGGGTTCCTTTCCCAGCACGTTGGCTAGGGTGTCTCTAGATAACAGAGGTAGGTGTCCCATTGGGAGAACAGGACCTGAGCCCAGGGCTGGGGGTGTAACACAGGGGTTCCTGATAAGGAAGAAGTGAGGGAGCCAACCGCCTCTGGGGCCTCTGCGCACTTGCAGATCCCAAAGAACTGCTTCCCTGAGGCAGAACCAGCCCAGGGCTTCCTTGGGAAGCAGACACACACAGCACAGCACAGAGGCCTGCGTTCCAATCCCAGTTCTACTACTGAAATAGCCTTGTGCCTTGGGGCATGTCACCTAATCTCTTCTGAAAATGGAGGACAATGATACCCACCTCCTGGGTTGAATGTAAGAATGATAAAAACTAACAACCTCACTAACTACCACTATGAACAAAGCCTCAAATAGGGGTGGCTCCTGAGGGCTCTCGAGCCATCTAGACCCAATCCCTTGAAATCAGCACACTGTCAGAGGGCCTTACCTTGAAATACATGAAAACCTATTTCCCCAGTGTAACATGAGTCTTCTACCCCTTTTGTTTGAGCCTATAATTAACACTGTACCCATAAAATATTTGTCCCAAAGCGGTAAATCTTCAGTCTGTTCATATGCCGGTTAAGCCCTGAATCTCAGAAGAGTTGCAGCCAATACCTACTCTCCAGTTTATCAGACTTGCCCAGGACAATCAACAAAATGAAGACAGTGGACAATCCCCATCTCAAAAAAATTTCAGTCTCTGCATCTGCAAGCAAACAGTTCCTTCCATCTGTCTCATAAGATCTAAGCTCCTCTCAATGTGAGGCGAAGCAGGCACCACTATCTCAAAATCCTCAAGACTGAGCAATGAACAATTATAAGGTAGTAATGCAACCATGGACAAAGTAAACTTATTAATATTGTAGTAATGGAAGAACATGTAACACTGATATAAAGATAGTGGTCACCAGAGATTCTGAAGGAGGGGGAAGGGAATAATAGGTAGAACACAGGGCTTTTTCCAGGCATTAGAATTAGGTGTAAATGGATGTGTCATGATGATGGGAACGAGTGTTGTTGGGGGGGGGGGAGAGGGGGGGTGGGGGGGTGGGGTTGAATGGGACCTCACATATATATTTTTAATGTGGTATTATTGCAGGGTCAATAAGGGATAAAAAGGTTAAAAAAAAAAAAAAAAAAAAAAAAAAAAAGAATTAGGTGTAAACCACAATGTAAACTATAGACCTTGGTTAATAGCAATGTTTCAATATTTATTAATCAATTCTGGCAAATGTACCACACAATTTTAAGATGCTATTAATGGAGAAGTTTTGATATAACTTTTCTATATCAATTCTGGCAAAGGTACCACACAATTGTAAGATGTTATTAACGGGGAAGTTTTGATATAACTTTTCCATAATCTAAAACCTCTTCTAAAATAAAGTTTATGATATTTAAAAAAAAAAAAAAAGCACTGGGAAGCGGATGTGGCTCAATAGATTGGGCCTCTGTCTACCATATGTGAAGGCAAGCTGGCCCGCGCCCGCAGAGAGCTGAGGCAGCAAGATGATGCAACAAAGGAAGAGAAGCAGAAACAGAAGAGCGCACAGCGAATGAACAGAGAGAAGACAGCGAGCAAGTGGCAAGGGGGAGGGGGAGATAAATAAAAATAAATCTTTTACAAAAAAGCAACTTAAAAAAAAATAAAGGAAGTGACAAGGCCCAGCCTGGCTCCAGGCACAGTGGGAGCTATTGAAATTGGTACTATCCTCCCCTCTGCACTTTTGTGACAAGTTCACTCCTGGGATACAGTGGACAATTCCCTTCCAAGGGCTCTCCTTCACCCCTCTGCTTCCCCACACTCAAGCCAAGGCCCTGACTCTCTTCACTGGCACTGGGCATTCCTGGGTCAGCCTCACTGGTGAGTGATTTCTTTCCTGAGTGAACTGAGAATCATGCCGACACCCTTGACTGGGCTGGGCCCCAAAAGATATGGGGCAGGGAGTCGCCAACCCCACAAACGACCATCCAGTTCCAGTTAGGTGCCCTCCAAGAAGCCAGACCTGGCCAGGAACCCTGGGCAGCCCTCCTGGAAGGGCCTTCAGGAATCACTGCCTGACTGCCCCAGGGGAGTCCCTGAAGAGCTGTACCCAGATTCCCTGAGCCTTCCAGCTCCACCCTAGATCATAGAGGGACAGGCTGGGCACCTGCTGGCTCTTGATGGGCAACCAGAAACTGCCCAGGGAAGGGCCAAAGAGGCCCACCTCCTTCACGCTGACCCACCCAGCCACCCCTGGTGTGGCTCTCTTTCCCAGATGCTGAGTAGAGAACAGGAGGGCTTTGCTTCAGGTACAGGCTGGGGCTGTCCCACGGCTAGAGCTGCTCAGTCTCCAGGAACACCCAAGCCCCGCATCCAAGGGGCTCAGGAATTGTGGAGGAGAAAGACAGGCCTTGACTGCAGAGCCCACCCTCAATAAAGATAACAGATGTCAATCTGGCTGCCATGGGTTTTATTTCACGAAGAAAATGCTGTAGGCCACTACTCACCAATATAGCAGAACTGCTGGGGTGACAGAGAAAGGAGGCTACCATGTTACCCCAGTCGCATGAGAGTGAGGACTGTGGGAAAACATAAGTCCAAGAGACTGAGAGAGAGGTCCTGGAATCTGGAATCCACAGGGGCATGCGGCGGCTTGCCCAGTGGAGCAGCTCAAGGCTGAGGTGACAAGCCCTGCCCTATGCCTGGTCACCCACAGCTGGGCTCCGGGAGACGGTGAGCCCACAGAGAAAGGCACGGACCTCGCAGAGACTGGCCACCATCTTGCTTCGCCATGTGGCAGAATCCCAGGATCACTTTGGTAAGAAAGCATCTCTAATGGTGCCTTGGTTTGGACATATCATAGCCTTGAAACTGTAAGCTTTTATCCTAAATAAAATTCCTATTATAACGCCAAAAATAAAGAACTGCTGGGATATCGTTGGGTTACCTCGTATTGTGAAGTCAAGTTAAGGATGGGACCCCTGGGGCAGGGTGTGAGTAAATGCATAAACCGTTCTCAGGAGTTAGAGCTCCTATATTATCACACTCTTCAAAGTGCCAGAGGAGGCTCCCAGGCAAACCCTCTACTGAAACAAATAGGGAGGACAGGGCCGGGGTTCTTAAGAGTAGGTTAGCAGTGGGGCCAACCTTCTCCCTCAGGCACGGGGAAGGGGAAGGGAAGAGGCTTGAGGGAGGGGTAGAGAGCTGTTTGATGTCTATTTCCAGGGCTGCACTTGAAGCCCCCAGTAGGAGACATCCCCCAGTAGTGGACATTCCCAGGAAGGTCTGGGTCCTCTCCAGGGCATGGAAGGGGGCCACACCTCAGAAACCCAGAAGTTTGGGTCAGGACCGCTGGGGGCAGAGCAGGGCATGGTGAGAGGTGAGGAGATGAAAGGCCCGTCCTAGTACAAATTCAGCAGGGCTTTTAGAAACTCCCTGGCCCAGTCCTCTCTGCTTTACCAGAGTCCAAAAGCCACATCAGAGGGTCAGATGTCCAAGGACATGGCAGTCTAACTGTCCCACCTGAGAAGGACCTTCTCTTACCTTTGCCAATGTGTCCACCACGGTCACCAGCGGCTGTTTCGCAGGATATTTGGCCATGTCCCATTCAAAGTGGGTCACAAAGGATGTTAAGTCAACTGGAAGAACACAGACACATTTCAACCAGTAAGGAGAACCCTCCAAGCCTCAAAACACCAATGCCACTCAATTGCAAGCCCAGCATCACCACTTATACCAAGGAAGCAATTGCTGTGAAACTGGTGGCCAGGGTCTGGGGCTCTGGGAAAGCAAACACCCCTCGTGGGTGCCCAGAGTGCTGAGTAAACTAGCTGGCTGTCAGGGGCACTGTAAAACCACTCTGAGAAATACGCCATCCGTGGGAGGGACACTGCGGCCACTGCACTTCTGGACCCAAAACTTTCACATCAATGGCTGACACCCTAGAAACCTGTTCTTTGGAGATCCTGCTTTCCCAGAGACTCTCACCAGGGCACCGCATTAGTTTTCCCTTCTGCAGCTGCTCTGGTGCACACCCCTGCTTGGCCATTATTCTGTTTCCATATAGTCGAGAGGCACAGTGCACAGGATGAAGGCAACCCCCAGCTGTGTATGGTCTTCCAAGACCCACCATGGTGCCACCTGCTTCCTCTCTTTTTTTCCTGAGCCCAAGCACTAGACAGAGGGCAATTTCAACGTACACCACTTTTTAAAGGAGGCATTTCAAACAGTAATAAGATAATGAAGCTCGTGGACGTGGTTTTTTCCTATCTGGTACAGATGTTCATTTTCAGGGGAGGTTCTATGAAAGGTTCTGTAAATGACTGAATAAATCACTGTCTCCACAATAAAATTCCTTTCTTCCTTCACTCTCTCTTTTTGAAAACACCTCAGGGTTCCAGTTCAATCAAGCCAGTTGTGGGGTTGAGGTCAGACAGTCATGAAACTGGGTGTCCCTTATGCTGCCTCATCGCTCTTGAACCTGAGCAAGCCAGCAGCTAAAAGTTACTCTTTGAGCCTGTTTCTTTCCCTGAGAAATGAGGGAAGCAAGGAGGGTCAGACATACACCTTGAGTGCCTACTCTCTTCAGATTAGTTCTACAAACATCTAAAGAGCTAACTCCGGAACAGCTGCTGGCTACCCCATGGAATGTTCTCTCTTTGATAAGACTGTTCTTGTGATAGAGCAGAAAACTCAGTGTAAGTTCGGGGCTAACCTGCCCCTAGAATTCCTTCAACCCGAGCAAAAGCCACCAACCCATGTTGAATCTCTCCTCCCAGGTCACAGCATACTTGCACTTCCCAGGGCATCCTTAAGCAGAAGGAAACAGACTGCCCTCCACATTCAAAACCCTTTTCTGCATCTCTGCTCTCTATCCTACTGAGCAGACACACTTGCGCACGCACACACCACCCTCCATGGTGAGTTTCCAGGCACTCAATCTTTATAGGGGAGACCCTTAGGCAAATAGCAAAAGGTAGTGCACTGTACGGAGCTACAGAAGATGGAGGAGTGGGCACTTTCCTCCGCCTCGGAAGGCCTCCTCACCGAGGCCTTGTGCAGAGGCTGGAAGGTAAAGAGGAGTTTGCCACATGTGCCGTGGAAGGGTGGTGCTAGAGAGGTGCAGTAGAGTGGGCATCATCATCCCCAAAGCCTCAGGATTGAGGAATGAACAAACCTAAGGAGGGAATGCAACCAGGGACTAAAGAAGACTTACTACTCCAGTAATGGAAGAACTTGTAACATTGATATGAAGAGAGCAGTTACCAGAGGTTCTGAGGGGAGGCAGGGGAAGAACAAGTAGATCACAGGGCATTTTTAGGGCACTAGGATTGTTCTGCATGATAGTGTAATGACAGATACAGGTCATCATACATTTTGTCAAAACCTACGAAACTGTGCAAAGTGTAAACCATAATGTAAACTACAGACCTTGGCTAATAGCAATGCTTCAATATATGCTCATCAATTTTAACAAATGCACTTCACTAATGAAAGATGTTATCGATAGGGGAAAGGGGGGTGGGGGAGGGGTGGGGTATATGGGAATCCCCTATACATGCAGTGTAATTTTCCTGTAATTTAAAACTTATCTAGGGGAGCAGGTACAGCTCCCATGTATGAGGCCCTGGGTTCCATCCCCGGTACCTCCTAAAAACAAGCCAAAACAAAAAACACAACTCTCACTGGGGAGTGGATGTAGCTCAGTAGTTTGAGCACCTGTCTCCCAGAATGAGGACCCAGAATCGAACCCTGATACCTCCTAAAAAATTCTTTAGTAATAAAGTTTATCACATATTCAAAAATTAAGTAAAGGTGCAGGCGAGGAAGACTGGAGGACATTGTGTGGCCAGGACACAGCGAATCCCTGGGAAAGCTGAATGGCAACAGGGAGTGTGGATGGAGGCTGAGCAGGAAATCCAAGGGCAGGGTTACGAAGGAGAAAAAATCTGGACTTAATTCCACGGCAAGAACAACACAATAAGTCCCTCTTCCTGAGCACCTACTATGTGCCAAGCTTTGGGCAGACATTGCCTCCAACTCTGACAGCAGTAATGAAAGGTGTACCCAACAGGTCAGGAAACCAAGCCTCCGAGAGCCTGAGGAACCAGTCTCCAGAGGCACAGGTCAGGGACATTTGTGTATGTTAGAAGATCCCATCAGCCAGTGCGAGGGGTGGCTTTTCGGGAGAAGAGTCAGAGGAGAGGATGTTGGTAAGATTTCAGGAGAGAGAAGGTCGAGCAAGGCGAAGCCATGGGAGTGGAGAGGAGGACAGACTGGACAGGATGGAGAACTAATTCTGCACGGGCACATGTGACTTCCTGATTCCTAGGTGGGGTGACTGGGTGGAGGGAGGGGTGCTCCCTAAGCCAAGCAGCCACAGAGGTGGTGTCTGGATGAGGACAGAAGAGAGAAGAGCTTGGGGCAAGGCTGAGCTTGCTATGTGGCTAGACAAGCCCCCAGCAAGCAGCTGGGAGCAAGATGGGGTACAGAGGAGGGAACTGGCCTGCTGGCACTGTCTTCAATAAGGCAGAAAGTGCCTTAAAATGATGGTGATGATGAAGGGGTGATCGCTAAAGCAGCTGACATTTAACGATTGCTTACTTTGGGCTGGGGATTATTTCAAACACTGTACAGGAATTATTTCAGTGGATTTACTCTCCAACCCTACAAAACACTATTCCTGTCCCCGTTTTTAGATGAGTCCTGCGGCCTCCGAGATGTCCGTGCATCCGGCGCGCCTGATGTCCTCCCTGACACACAGCAGAGCCCACTTGTCAGTCTCCCCTTCCTAAGAACCGTG
Organism: Dasypus novemcinctus; assembly: GCF_030445035.2. NCBI lineage: Eukaryota > Metazoa > Chordata > Mammalia > Cingulata > Dasypodidae > Dasypus > Dasypus novemcinctus. The sequence continues at coordinate 32,825,656 of NC_080697.1, forward strand.
TTCAGACACCTTCAGGGTTGCCTGGACTTTACAGAAGTTTTGGGGAGAGTTGGTTTAACACATCTCTCACACTTGGAACTAACATATCCAGTCCTGGCCTGTTGACAGGAGTGCCTCTGAGTGCCACACTGTGGTGGGAGAAGGGGCTGGGGGAGGGTGGGACCACATGGCTGTAGGAGGGCAGGGAGGTGGTCAAGGCTGAGCTGAAAAGGCTCCTCACCAACCACCTGCAGAGGAGCCTGCACTTCCTCCTGGGGCCCCACTGTGGGCCAGGAATCAGGTGCATCATCTCCCATTCTGAGCACAGCCTGAAAGGCAGGAATCAGCCAGTCTCACAGGTCGGCAGACAAGGCACCAGCCCCAGGCGGCGGACGTCAAGCCACAAGTGTATTTTAGGATCTCTTCCATCACGTCTGTCACCACCAGCAGCCCAGGGCACAACCCCAGCCAGGCCACGTCACTGTCAACCCCTCGCTCTCACACACTAGGTCACTTCATCCTTCAACACTCAAGACAGGGATGGCTCCTGCCGAAAGTCCGCCCTGCCCGTCCCTCCCTCTGCTGGCCTGGGCACACCTGCACTTGGCCCCGCCAGGAGACTCAGGGCACTGTAGGCATGGCCAGGGAGTCCCCCGCTATTTCCAGGCTCCTTGAGGGCAATGGGAACCTCATATTTGTTAAGGTAACATTTTGTGTGATCTATGTATCTTTAAAAAAAAAAAATCTTCATCCAGAAAAAATAAATTTTAAAAAATAAAAATGCATTTTCAAATTCTGAAGCATTTCTGGCACTCAGACAAAACAAAATGAACTCATAACAAATGTATGTTCTTATCAGACCAAAAAACCACAAACACTATGCTAAGTGAAGGAAACCAGGCACAAAATACTACATAGTGTATGATTCCACTTATATGAAATGGAAATATAAATCAATTTACAAAGATGAAATTAGATTAGTGGTTATGCAGGGCTGGGGAAGGACTGCTAAGGGGTGTAGAGTTTTTCTTTTTAGAGTAATGAAGTTCTAAAATTTTTTGTGGAGACGAATACACAACATTGTGATTATACTAAAAGCCATTGACTATACACTTTATAAAGACTGTATGGTATGTGACTATATCTCAATAAAACTGCTTAAAAAATAAATAAATGTGCCACAATAGCCAGAAATAGCAACTATATACAACAGGAGAAGCACAGAGAGATTGAGAGGTGAAGAATTTTCTTGTCTTTTTGCTTGTAAGTATTATTAACATTGAAATAATGAAAATGCTCTAATAATGATTGAAGTGATCAACGTACAACTATGTGACTATACCAAATACCACTGATCGTATACTTTGGATGAATTGTATGCTTTATTTAGTATGTATCAAAATTGATTTGTAAAATATAAAATAAAATAAAAAATTCATCCTTTCCACTTTAAAAAAAGTACCCTTAGATTAATTACTGTAAGGCATGGCCCCTGTCCTTATGTCAGCTGCCTCAGGCTCCCAAGCATTCTATGTCCCCATGCCAGCAGGCAGCACCCTGTGAGTCAGTCCGCCCACTGGGTGGCGAGCCCTGGATGGCAAAAGCCTGTGTGTCAGTCATCTCTGCATCCTCAGCATCCAGAGCAGGACTTGGTGAATGACAGATACTTGGAAGTGTGTAATGACTAAAGGAACGAAAGGGTGTTAGCTCAGGGCCACCCTGTAGAAACGGAGTGAAACCTCTGGGTTTGAAATTGAGCTCTGCCTCCCATACCGCCTCCTTCACATCCTCAAGTCCAACTCCAAGTCCAGAGATGGGCTGCCGCTCCAAGCCAGGCAGCCTATGGCAGCCTTTCTCTGTCCGACCTAGCCCGAGAGCATCATTCAGGGACAGTCCTCTGCCTTAGGAAACTGGAGGGTCCCCGCCCCACAAGGTCTCTCTGACAGCTCTCTCTCTGGTTGCCCAGGAAAGCACAGGCCTCTCCTCCTCTCTCCTGCACACAGGCCTCAGAAGGAGCAAGGAGGAACCTGCACCGATGGCCTGCGCACTCAGCCCATGGCCATGGAAGCTGCACCGTGAAAACACACTGTGCACAGGCTGAGGGCGCTTCAAGCAGTGCTGTCCTTCCCAGTGGAAAGACTGCCATGACAGTAGCCAGACGGGGCTTTCAGGTAGTTATATCCTCTGGGTACCTTCTTTTTTTTTTTTTTTTTAATTTATTTTATTTATTGATCTCCCCTGCTCCCAGGTTATTTGTGTTTGCCGTCTGCTGAGTCCATTTACTGTGTGCTATGTCTGCTCATCTTCTCTTTATTTTTTTTATTTTTTATTTTTTTAAAGATTTATTTTTATTTATTTAATTCCCCTCCCCTCCCCCGGTTGTCTGTCTTCTGTGTCTTTCTGCTGCGTCTTGTTTCTTTGTCCGCTTCTGTTGTCGTCAGCGGCATGGGAAGTGTGGGCGGTGCCATTCCTCGGCAGGCTGCTCCCTCCTTCGCGCTGGGCGGCTCTCCTTATGGGTGCACTCCTTGCACGTGGGGCTCCCCTACGCGGGGGACACCCCTGTGTGGCACAGCACTCCTTGCGCGCATCAGCACTGCACATGGGCCAGCTCCACACGGGTCAAGGAGGCCCGGGGCTTGAACCGCGGGCCTCCCATGTGGTAGACGGACGCCCTAACCACTGGGCCAAAGTCCGTTTCCCTCATCTTCTCTTTAGGAGGCACCAGGAACCGAATCTGGGACTTCCCACGTGGAAGAGAGATGCTCAAACACTTGAGCCACCTTAGCTCTCTGCTTTGTTGTACCTCTTGTTGTCTTTCCTCTTTGTGTCTCCTTTGTTGCATCACCTTGTTGCATCAGCTCACCACACCAGCCAATCATGCCAGCTTGCTGTCTTGCTCATCTTCTCCAGGAGGCACCGCGAACCAAACCTGGGACCTCCCATGTGGTAGGCAGGAGCTCAATAGCTTGAGCCACATCCACTTCCCTTCTAGTACCTTCCCAGGCCAGGGAACCACTGGTCTGCTTGGCTTCTGCTGTGATCAAAAGTGTCTGTCTTTCCAGGCTCAAAGCTCAGCTCAAGGCTGGAGAGCAAACAGAAACAGAGGGAAGGGCCTAAATGGTACTAATCGTAAACTCCATCTACGGGGAGAAAACTAAGACCCAGAGAGACTTGCCAAGACCAGAGTGCCTTAAGAAGCAGAACTATGCGGGCGGGCGGGCGGCGGGGAGGGGGGCGGTGTCGGGAATAGCTCAGAGTCTTTCATATGCTAACATGCAGGAAGAAGGCGCAGGAGTCCACAGGGGGTACTGTCCTGTCCCTGACCCCGGTGCAGGGCTGGCTGACAGAACAGGCTTTGGAAACTCTGGTCTTGGAAGCCATCGAGAACCACCTCCCAGGAGGACTGGAGATAATGTAACAAGTTACCAGTCAGCCAAAGGGGTGCTGATGCAAAGTACCAGAATTCTATTGACTTTTATAAAGGATATTTATTTGGGGTAGAAGCCTACAGTTACAAGGCCTTAAAGAGTCCAACTCAAGGTACCATAAGAGGTACTTTCTTACCCCAAGTCATTGGTCACATGTTTGAGCAAGGTGGCGGGAGATGTCTGTGAGGGTTCAGCCTTCCTCCTTCCTCTTAAGGCTCCATGGTCCCAGCTTCTTCCAATCACAGCTGTAGGCTGGAGTAAGACTTGTCTCTTTCCCCAGGGCTCATTTCTTTCTGGGCTCAGGTCTCTTCACAAGGTCAGCTGTAGACTATCAGGCCCGGGGCCTCTGCCATATCTAATGAGCTGTCTCTCTTCCTCTGTGCTCTTCTCTGTGTGTTTACTTCCAAGTGAGTGTCTGCTTTATTCCCAAGGGAGCTGGGACTGGAAGTTGAGTCGCACTCTAATGACATGGTTGGATCAGAGCCCTAATCTTAACATAATTTAATCAAACATCTCAGCTGAATCTAATTCAATCAAAGGGATATCACGCACAGAGGAACCGACTAGTTTACAAACATAATCTATATATATTTTTTTGATTCATAAGTAATATCAAACTAGTATACCAAATAAATCTGAATTTCCTCCTCCAGGGAAAAGAGGCAGCCATCTCTCTGAGCTGGACTAATTGATGGATACAGCACACAATAACATCTAGTTGCAGGTACCATTCTTATTTTTAATTAATTTGTTTATTTTTAGGAGGTACCAGGGATTGAACCAGGGATCTCATCTATGCAAACCAGGTCCTCAACAAACGAGCTAAACCTGCTCCCCTACCATTCATTTTCAATAAAGCACGAGCATTTGATCACTATTTTAATGTAAACCTGAATTCTAACACCCTAAAGTCCAGGTGTTTATGTGGAACAGTAGCTCTCTACTTAGGTTAGTCCTTTATTCTGGGGCCCTAAGGCTTACCTGCTGGGAGATAAGATCAGTTAATCAACTGAACAAAGTAAGTTTTTTTTTTAAATTAGCATCAGAAATTTGGTGTGATAAAGATTGCATTTGTGAAGGCATTTGGTACCTTCACTTCTAAAGATTTGTGTTCAACCTAAAATGATTTTGTTGCCTTTAATTCCACCAGTTTTAGAAGGCTGGAGAAACCCAAAGCAAACATTTCCTTCTAGCAATTAAAACCAGGAAAGGCAACTCGAGCGCAGGGACGCCCCCAGGAGACATGAAAGAAGTCCCCTGGTGTGAATGACCCTCCCAAATGGCACGCAAAGCTCCCAAGTCCTGGCATTTAAGCTGCCAGTGTCCATAAAACCTGCAGCCTCCAAGAGCAGGCAGGGCATGAGGATGGGATAAAGGCAAAAGGCACATGGCAAGCAAGCAGGCGCAGAGCTTCACCTGAACTCTGCAGAGTTAGAGTTCCCAACCTGCAGCCGGCATGCAGTATTGCCCTGAGCAATAAGGGGAAAGGAACAAAACAGAGGCTGAGTCATAAGGATACCGCAATCGACCTGCGAAGTGGGTATTGGAGAATGCATCGTAAGCAGATCACTGTACCCCTACAACCAGACCGAGATCCGCCTACCCAGGGGCATGCAAGCATCACACTGACCACAAGCACGGCACACGGCACACAACCTACTCTTTAAGCATTTCATATTTTCCTTCAAACCTGCAATATAATAAGATGGAGTTATTAAATTGCATGGACACACAAAGTGAAGTTAAGATTTAGGGGGAGGAACATTCCCACTTGTCAATTTAAAAACACCTTTTCATGTTTTCAGGAGGCAAAAATATGACCGTCTAGGTAACAAATGAAAGAAATGTTCAATATATATGTGCTCGTTTTCAGTATATACATATGCAGATCATCACCCAAGTTTATTTCTACAAATATTTAAACACCTAAAGTCACGAAAGTCTCATCCAAGGGTTTGTCTTGCACATTTTCCAAGTGTATGCAAATTGTACACATATAATTAATAGAATCTAAAGTGTTAAATAAGCACAGGGGAGAGCAATTTCAAATGTGAATGTGGTTACACAAAGAATTTTTGTCCTATTTATTGGACAGCAATTTAAGCCTTCCTTGAGGTGTCACCTCAGCGGGTGAAAACTTTCTTCATGTCTTGTTTTTGGGAAAAGGACAAATCTGCCTCGAAGCCCCTCCCATCAGATAGGGGGATGGAATTTTCCATTCAGGGAAGCATGGAGGCCGATAGAGGAGGGTAGGCCAAGCAAGATGCTACTAGCATAGACCCTGCTGGACCCACTTTCATTTCGGAATTCAGCTACCGGGTAAGAAAAGCCAGTTGCCTTAGAAATGGCCCAGGAGGACAATAAAGTTGTGAATGGGGTGGTCTTAAACCAAAGCCACACTGCTAAGCTAAAAACTGAGTGTCTGGCCTCTGTCCGACATGTCACTTCAGAGCCTGCACAGAGGCTGGTGCCCTCCCATGACATCTACGTGGCTACATGGCTACAGCTACATCCACCGATGGTCTCAGCAAGCTTTCAGTAAGATCCCATTCATTCACCTACCTCCATTGGCCAGAAGGTTCTCTTGAACCTTTTCCTTGGTGTCTTCCATTACTTCTACCACGCTCTGAGCCATTCTTTTTATAAGGCTTTGATTAAAGAAGAAAAACAGCTGGTTAGAGTAGCAAACTACCGTAAGAACACTCTCATACACTACTGGCAAGAAAATGAACTGGTGCATCCCTTTGGGGGAATAATTTGGCATAATGTATGAAAAGACTTAAAATGTTAATAGCCTTTGAACCAGTAATTCCACTTCTGGGAAAATATCTTAAGGAAACAGTGCAAAGAGAAAACACTTTCTGAATAAAAAGACGTTCTTTGCAGCACTGTTGCTAACAGGGAAAAATTGGAAACAACTGGAAGGTCCAACAATAGGGAATTGTTTAAGCAAATGAGGGTAAGTCCAGCTGAGGAATTATTAAATGGCCATTGAAAATGGAGTTTACAAAGAACTCCTAACACCATTTAACAAGGCATGGATTATAAATGGTACATGGAAAAACCCCCAGACACAAAATTATACCTACAGTGTGGCTGCAACAATGTAAAAATGCTCTTGCTACTCTATATATTTTCTATTATAACCCATTATTGCTTTTATAATTAGAAAATAAGAATGTTTTAAGTCCCCAGAAAGAATACCAAAGGCTTCGCAAAGTCTGGGAAAGGAAAGGAAAGTATAGGATTTGGAGGCAGAAGGTTTCAAATCCCACCTGGCTCTGCCAATTAGCAGAAGTATGACTGGGGCCAAATTTACTTCATTTCTTTGAGCCTCAAAACAAAAGTGAGATCCATTTTTCAGGGTTACTATTACAATGAATTAGCCAAACAGGTCCCAAGTGTCTGGCAGCAAAGTATGCCAGAGTGCTCTAGTGGGGCTGATACCTAGTCAGAAAACATACTGAAGGAGGAATAAAGAGCCGAAGAGCTGATGATGCAAAGCTGAGCCTTAGGCCATTTCTCCACCTTCCTCCCCAGAGGAGGAAGTCTGCATTTGCAGGCAGGGTGGACTCAGGCCACTGAATTCCCAATGTGGTACACAGTCTTCCACCGTCGCAGGCACCAGCAATGGCTCTGCTGGTCCCGCAGCGCGTGGAGCCCAGCGCACGAGGGTTGGCAGAAGACTGGGGTGGATGCAAAGACTGCAAGTCCCGTGGGAACTAGAAGGAGGAAAGGACAGAGGGAATCGACTTGTTTTCCTGACTATCAAAGTAATACATGGGAGCAGATAAGATCCAAGGGTTGAGCACCTGCTTCCCACATGGGAGGGCCCAGGTTCAGTCCCCAGGGCCTCCTAAAAACAAAAAAACAAACAAGCAAGCAAATGAAAAAACCAACTCGGGGGATGTGGCTCAGCGGTTGAACACCAGCTTCCCACATACGATGTCCAGGGTTCAGTCCCTGACCCTGGTACCTCCAAAAAATGTATATATATGTGTGTGCTCCGGGTCAAAAACTGAAGAATACACCTCTAAAAATGTTAACAAAATAACATACAACCATACACCCTCACCCCAGAGCACACGTTCTTAGCTTCTGGGCATACTTCCAACAGGCTTAACACTTGTCTGTTTAGGCAAGGTGAAGTCTTCATTAGATAGCAGCTCACTTTTAGTGGAGTCTTCCAAGGGTCAAGCATTCTACAATTACTGTCTCATTTAGCCCTCACAGAAATTCCTGGAAGGTGGTATGAGCCCATTTTACAGATGAGGGAGCTGAGGCTCAGAGAAGTCATTTGCCGCAACCACCCAGTTTGTATGTGGACTCCAAAGCCTACATTCTTGGCTACCAGGACACAAGGCTGTTTTCTGTCACTGCGGCCCGACCTGGGTTTCAATTTCCATAAAGGTGTTGGCATTTCTCAGAACAGGAGTTCTGCCTCTTACTAATTACACCCTGAGGCAAGTCACCTGACTGGTCGCAATCTCGTTTCCTGGGCTGTAAAATGGGGATACTGGTGATTACCCCACAGGGTTACCAGTGGAGTTTAGTGCGGTGCATGTAAATATCCACACTCCTGGAAGGAGGTGGCAGACAGCTACAGAGGGCTTCTCAGCCTGAGGAGGGGTACCACTGGAGATCCCATTCCGGGATCTCTGCCCTCAGGAATGCCAGTGGGTTCTGCAGGAGATGGAAGGAAGGGAGAGAGATCTGTTCCCTCCCAGCTCCGATAACCAAGCCATGCTCTCCTCCCTAGGGCATGGGACAACTTCTCTACCACCAGCCCTGGGTTCCCAACTTCCTTGAATTTCCCCTACAGCCCACACACAACCTTCTTTCTGTCCCTTTATAGACTCTCCTGAATTACCCTAATTTAAAAAAAGAACAACTTTATTTCAACTTCAAGAAACAAAACAATAGACAAAAAGCAGCTCAACATATTATGGAAACTTCACTTCACAAAAAATCCTGTCCAGGCATGTTTATCTTATTTAATCGTAAAAACAAACTCAATTGTTTCCCCAGTGTTTCGAAAGATAAATGAGCACAGATTAAATAATGGGTCTTGTTAATGAAGAAAATGGGAAAGAAAAAAAAAGAATGCTTGATTATATTCACATTTCATAAAACTAAATCTCACCCATCTCCTAAGAAAATCGCCAAAAAAATCTCAGTGCAGACAACCAGCACGATGGAAGTGGAGTAAGGAGTTCCTAGAGTCAGCTCCTGTTCCATGGCAGTTTGTAAACACCCAGAGCTCTCTGGAGCTAGCTGAAGCCCCTGTTTGGGAACTCCAGGAGGCCAGAAGAGCATCCTGCAACATCCTTGAGGGAGTGGAAGGAGACTGCCCATCTGCAGAGAAGACTGGTAAGTAGAGCACTCAATGCCCCGTAGGCCGGTGCCCATCCTCCACTGGAGGCACAAGCCACCTCCGGAGCTGTTCCATGGCAGGAATTGAAAGCTCCACTTCTCAAAAACGGGGGAGGAAGAGACGGTTGGGTACCATCTTCAGCTACTGATAAGTAACTTCAGCAGGCTAAAGTATAATCCTGAGAACAGCTAAAGTTTGAGCCTGTCCAAGTAAGAAAGAGGCCGGGAGCTGCCACCTTAACCCTGCACCTGGCATAAGGGGAAGTGGGACAGACTGAAAATCCCAGTGCTGGTGGGGACCAGCTTCTTCCCATCCATGTCAGATTGCAGCTCTAACCTAGGCCCCAGTGCCACCTCCAGCAGGGAGGAAGATGCGGGGCCCTGCACCAGTCTCTCCGAGAAATTACCGGCCAAGCTGCGGAGGTTGGTGATTATCCTACTCTGGCAGCACAAGCTGCCCCAGGAGCGATTCTGTGGCTGGAATTGGAAGCTCCATTTCCCAAAAACGGGGGAGGAGCAGACAGGTGGCTGCTGATTTCAGCTACTGATTGGCAAACTGGGCTGGCTAAGATAAAACCGTGGGGAACAGCTGGGATATGAATCAGCCCAAGTTGGAAAGAAGCTGGTGGCCGCCATATTGACTCTGCCCTCAGCATGAGGGGAAGCTGGGCTGACAGAAAATCACAGTGATGTTAGGAACCAGTTTCTTTCACCCAGATCAGCCTACAACCCTAGTCTAGGTTTCAGCCCTGCCTCTGGCAGAGAGGAGGCTGGCAGGCCCTGTACCAGCCTATCCAGGTAACTAGGTACCTCTGGCTGGCACAGACTGAAAATCAGAAGTCTACCAGGGCACCTGTGGTTATCCTGGACCCATACTGCATAGATTGCAGCCCACACCTGTAGCTCCATCCCCACCCCAGGCAGGGGAGAAACCACAGAGGCAAGAAGACAGTGATATGATATTTAAGATACTACAAGAGAAAAACTTCCAGCCAAGAATCTTATATTTAGCAAGACTGTCTTTCAAAAATGAGGGTGAGATTAAAATACTCAAAGATAAACAGAAACTGAGAGAATTTGTAAGCAGGAGACCAGATTTTCAGAAAATACTAAAGGGTGTGCTAGCACCTGAAAAGAAAAGACAGGAGAGAAAGGCCTGGAAGAGAGTCTAGAAATGAAGATTATATCAATAAAAGTAACTAAAAGTGTCAAAAGAGGGGTGAAAATAAACTGACAGATAAAACTCAAATAATCAGGAATAAACTTAACCAACAATGTAAAGTGCTTGTATTTAGAAAACTGAATTCAGTGTTAAAAGAAATCAAAAAAGACCTAAATAACCGGAAGAGCATTCCATGCTCATGGATTGGAAGACTAAATACCATTAAGATGTTGGTTCTACTCAATAGATATAGAGATTCAATGCAATCCCAATAAAAATTCCACCAGCATTTTTTAAATTGAAAACACAATCATCAAATTTATTTGGAAGGGTAAAGGGTCCTGAATAGCCAGAAACATCTTAAAAAGGAAAAGTAAACTCTCATCTCTAGACTTAAAATTTTATTACCTAGTTATAGTGGTAAAAACAGCATGGTACTGGCATAAAGACAGACACATAGACCAATGGAACCCAAGAGATGGTTCAGAAACAAACCCTCACATGTACAGTATGGTCAAGTGATTTTTGACAAGGCTGCCAAACCCACACAGCTCGGGCAGAACAGTCTATTCAACAAATGGTGCTGAAAGAACTGGATATCCATAGCCAAAAGAAGGAAAGAGGACCCCTATCTCACACCTTATCCAAAAATTAACTCAAAATGGATCAAAAACAAACAAACAAACAAACAAAAAAAGACCCATAAAGTTTCTAGAAGAAACTGTAGGAAAATATCTTCAAGACCTGGTGGTAGGTGGTGGATTCTTAAAGGAGATAAGAGGAGGACTGAGATGGATGTTTAATATATGTAGAAGTTTTAATTAGCTCTACTGTAAAAGTGTGGAAATGTATAGAGTAGATGGTAACACACAGGAAAAGCTAGTTTATAAATGGGGATGTAGCTGAAAATGGTAGTCTACATTTATAAATGCCAATTGACAGAATCCTAGAGAATAATCTAGGAACTAATAGCACAGTAAACCAAGAGGTGGATGAGAATTGTGGTTGATGGTACAGGTGCTGGAGTGTCCTTTGTGATCTAGAGCAAATGTACATCACTACTGCAGAGTGCTGGGAATGTGGAGAAGCATGAAAAAAAAAACAAAAACAGCTGGAGTGACCTATGCACTATAGTTAGCAGTAATAATATAATATTCTTGCATTTATGCCAAAGATGTACTGTGTTGATAATGGGGCAGCATTGAAAATATGAGCAAAATGTACACTACAGACATGGTAACAATCAGATATTATCTTATCTGTAGCAAATATTCCACCAAAATGTGGTTTGTTGATGGAGGGGTATTGTTTGGGAATTCTGAACATGTGCATGATCAGTTTGTAAGTTTACAACTTATGTCATAAAAAATATATTTAAAAACTAATAATAGGGTGGGTTGGGGGAAAAACACACCAAATGTAAGATAAGGACTATGATTAGCAGTAAGATTTTGACAATATTCTTTCATAATTCGCAACAAACATCTCACGACAATGCAAAGTGTTTGTGGAGGGTTGATGTATGGGACCCCTGTATGATGTTATGTATGTTTTCTTTGTAAGTTCAAACTTTTACTATACACTTCTTGTTTATGTATGTTCATATATAAATGATATAAAGATAATAATAGGGTTGGTTGGGGGAAAATTATTTTGGTTACAAGTAATATTTTGACAATGCTCTTTAATCCTTAGTTAAAAAGGTTTAACAACAATGCAAGTTATTGGTGGTAGGATGAGTTATGAGAGTCCTGTATGTTATATATGTTTGTTTTGTAAGTTCACAACTATTATTATACACTTATTGGTTATGTATGTTTATGTATGAGTGATGTACTTCAATAAATTAATTTTTAAAACTTAAAAGATAAAAAAATCAGTGCATTTTTTACTGATTAGCACACTTGAAATATACTTCAAAAACAGTCTGAATTATTTCATTGGTTTAGTTCACTTATGGTTTGATTCAAATATTTGATCACTGGAAACTATGTCATTAAGAGTCTGTAATTGTTTCATACAACACAATTAACTTGAGTTATGACTTTTTTAGTCCAATAAAATTGAACAAAGCTACTATTATTTTGTGTTGTATAAAATTCAGTTACAGCAAAAAAAAATCCCATATTCTTATTTTTTTTTCCTTTAGCATTTATATAGGATATAACTATCCTAATTTGAGTGTGTTTTCTGGTTTTTTGGAACCCTGACTAGATAAATTCATTCTTTCATTCATCCATTCATTCACTGAACTCTTTATATTAAATTAAACCTTTATGTGCCAAGCACTCCGTTCTGGATACTATGAACAAAATAAAGTCCCTGGTCTGGTGCAGCTTCTATTCCAAAGCTGTCAGTGGTTCCACTTTTATCATTATCATAGCAATGCGTGCATGCTGTTGTCTCAAACGTCAGGTAAAGTACTTGTTTACATGAAGGTAATAATAACTCCTGCCGGATTCTCAACAGCTGCTCGGAAGTGTTTGCTGAATGGGTACAGGAGTCCTGGAACCCTTACATATGCTTCCTTGCTAATTCAATCTAAAAGTAAAACTCATCGTTTTGTTAACAACTCTTTGCTGCTCCAGATTCTAGCCTCACAAAAGTCTTTAACTATAATAAGTGTGTGCCCTCAGGCAGGTACACAGCCACAGAAACATCTCAGAATAACATGGGCTGATGAAACTTAACTGCTGGAAAAAAAACACTCATTGCCCTTAACGACGGCTGATTTTGCCTATGATCATTAGCTACAGGTATCAACAAATTGTAGCATTATGGAATCACAAAATTTTTCATACAGTTTCTCTCTCTGAGTCTATATGCTATTTTAAAATGTTTTTTTTTTTCACTTTACAGTTTATCACTGCATAGTATTTCATTCCATTGCTGCATCATAATTAGCCCCCTTCTAGTAGACATTTGGCTTGTTTCCACTTTGATATTAAAGATAATGTTGCTCTTTCATTGCTTGTAACAAATGTTTCACAACAATGCAAGGTGTTGGTGGTGGGGTAATGTATGGGAGCCCTGTATGATGCTACACATGTTTGTTATGTAAATTCACAGCTTTTACTATATAATTATTGTTTATGTATGTTCATGTATGAAGGAAGTACTTCAATACAATTTCATTTAAAAATATATAGAAATAATGTTGTGATGATCATCCTTATAGATACATTTTGCCTATTTGGACAGGTATATACATAGAATAAATTGCTAGAAGAGCAACTACTGAACTAAAGAGTATGAACGTTTACAGTTTTAACATATAGGGCCAGATTACCCTCCAAATATCCTGACCCAATTTATACTCTCACCCACAATATCTAAGAGATGCTGTTTCCCTAAATCCTCACCCACATTAAGTATTCTGGGTCCTTTCATCTCTATCAATTTGATAGCTGAAAAATTGCAACTCATTTCTGTTCAAACCTGCCCTTCTTTGAAGCTGGACATATTTTCAGGTGCTTATGGCTTTCCAAATGGCAGTTTTCTTCTTCCATCAATTGCATGGCCACACCTTCGCCTGTTTTTTTTACCGACTTATCTGTTTCTTACTGATTTGTACGGGCTTTTAGGTGTGTTGGGCACTCAATTCTTGAGACAATGTTTGCATCATTTTAAAGATGACTTAGAGAGGTAAACATCACCCTATACAACTAACAAGAATCAGAGCAGGAATCAATCCCAAGTTTATAAAATACAAAGCCCATGCTCTCCACTGCCAATCTAAACTAAACTCTGGCAGCATTCCCTATACTAATAGATAAAAATTTGTAAGGAAGATATACAATTCACATTTTTAATGCAAAACATGTAAAGATCATGGTTGGGGTATTGGTTACACTGATGTATATATTTTTCAAAACCCAACAATCTGTCACTAAGTGTAGCCTTTGGAAGGACTGTACAAGGCCAGTATATATATATATATACACTATATAACCATGTAGTAGATGATGGATTGTGGTTAACAGTACAAATATGAATGCATTTTCTATGAACTATAACAAAGTACAATACTAATTCATCGTGTTAATAATAGTGGGGTATATAGAAAAAATATGTTCTTTTATAATTTGTAACAAATGTTCCACAACAATGCAAGGTGTTGGTGGGAGGGCAATGTATGGGAATTCTGCACATTATGGATGATGGTTTTAGAAGCTCACAACTTCTCTAATAAAAAAAATATATACTTTTAAAATCAATCTGTTCACTTAATGTGTGCATTTCACAGTATGAAAATTTTACTGCATTAAAGAAAAAAAAACCAGCACCTTAATCAAATGAACAAAGTTAACATCATCAGTAATCAAGAAGACCTGTCTCCTGACAAAATGCACCAAGAATATAACATTATTTCTTTGGAATTCCTGCCCGAAGTACATAACCTGAACCTAACCATGAGGAAACATCAGATAAGTTCAAATTAAGGAGCACTGTCCAAAATTACCGACCTGCACTCTTCAAAATACTCCATGTCCTGAAAATCAAGAAAAGTCATGATAACTGGTCCAGAATAAATGAGGCTGAAGAGAAAAGACAATTAATTGCAAAAGATAGAAAGCCAACTCAATGTTTATCAATGGGGACCCATCTGAGACTTTCTTTTTCTATAAAAGAAACTTTTGAGACAATTGGAGATATCTGAGTCTGTAGATTTCCAATATTGTATTCCTAGTTTTCATAATTGCATTAAGGTTTTATAGGAAAAAGCTCTAGTTTTTAGGAAATGTGCAGAGAAGTATTTAGGGGTAAAGGGACACCATGTATACAACTTACTGTTAAAGAATTCAGAAAAAAATAGAGAGAGGAAAAGCAGATGTAATAAATGTTTACATTTAGAGAAAATGACTAAAGGATATATGGGAATTCTTTTAATATGCTTGCAACTTTTCTGGAGGTTTGAAATTATGTCAAAATAAAGTTTTTAAAACCTTTAAGCATATAAAGTATATAATTCCACTTTTAAAAAATTATATGTCCATCCATACCCAGGAAAAAAATATCCGGAAAGAAAAGACACCAAGCTGAAAGCTAGTTTTCTCTGTGGGTACAATAATGGCAACTTTCACTTTCTATATATTTCTGCAATGTTATGTTTGAATTAGTTAAAACATACATTACTTTTTCAAACAATATAAAAAGAAATAAATAACAAGCCAATAAAACTTGACAATTATTATTGTAAAGATTAGACCTGTTTATCTATTTTAAGACCGTTTCACAACAAGTGTTGTATGCCAGAATTTCACCAAATTCAAATCTTTGCAGCATGAATGGCAAGGGGACGTGCAAATTTTTAAGTTCACAGAAGGTCAAATGAACAGCCCATAAATAGCCCATAACATTAGGAAAGAAGCTCAACCCCACTTGCTCTGAAATATCATTTTTCACCTATCAGATGGGCATATTAAAAAGATCCATAATTTACAGCATTGGCAAGTACTCAATGAAACGAATACAGAGGCCCTGCCGGTACAGGGTGTCAATTGGTACAAACTTACTAGAGAGTGTTTTCAGAAGGTCTATCAGGTGTTTTAAGCACATAGATTATTTTGACCCAGTGAATCCACTTCTAGGAATTTGTCCTTCTGATCTATGCACCCATGTGCACAGAGACCAAAACTACAAATAACAAGGATGCTTTCTGCAGCAAAGCTTCCAATTGTAAAAGCTATGAAGCCATTTCAGAGTTTATCAGCAGGGGACCCATCTGATACAGTAGGTAACCAAGAAGTCTTTGAAAAAAAGAATGAGGAAGGTCTCGTGTATTGCCATGAGATGTTGTCCATCATAGAATAAAGGGAAAAAAGCAAGTAATGAGCAGTATCTATAGCTATGATCCTATTTGTAAACAAAAACATAAAAATGCATGCTTGTATATGCAGAGAAGAGTCTGGAAAGACAAGCACAAAATTGTTGAAGTGGTGTCCTTTGGGGAGTGGGACTACAAAGGTAGAATTTTGATCTTTCCTAAAGATAACCAGCATGTGTTCATAATAAAAAGCTAATAATGATATTACAAGTAAACAAAGGAATAAGTAAACCAATGGAAAAGACAAGTGTGCACTACCTTAGGCAAGGCCTAAGATTTCTTTCAAATTAACTGCTGTTACCTGGGCTGTCCTCTGTGGAGCCCCAGAGGGGAGAAAACAGGTAAGATGGGGGGGGGGGTGCTACCTAGATGTGAAGGTGTGAGGTGAGGGCAGGAGGGATTGGAGAAAATGAGGAGGCAGCTCCAGGACACCTGGGAAGGTGGGGGGGGGGGCGGGGAGGCAGGTAGTTGAGAGAGGGGCTCCTCCCTACGGGATCTTCACAGACCTGCCTGTGGCCAGGCATGTTCTGAATGTGCTCTTTCCTTTCTTTCTACAAACACTATCATGGCACCTTACAGTCCTGCTGATTTCTGGACCCTGGGCTCCAAGGGGTCCCAGAGGCCCCCCTGCCCTTTGGGTGCAGGCTGGCTCAAGTGCTGAGAACACAGCAGGAAGGGACACCTGAAGCGCTGTCTGTCACCTCTTCTCCTGGAATTACAAGCCAGGAGGCTGACCTGCAGGTCACGCAGGGCCCAAGAGAGCACACCCAGGGTGTGTGGGCGGGTAAGGGAAGGGGTCTCTTTCATAGGGACAGTGGGGCAGGCTAACTCCAAGCCTCCTGGCCCCAGCAGGAAGGCTGCATTGGTTTAGGAGAATGCAGAGGCAGGGCTGACCTCTTCATTCACCTAACCTGGAGTACAAACACAGAGAAGGTTCTTCTTCATGGTATTTCACGTAGTGTCCCCACAGGGTTCTCCACTGCAAAATGTATAGAGCAAAGCTTTGCTTGTTTCTTGATTCCACAGACATGTTTGAGGTGAGCTTTCATCAAGACCCTCCACCTCAGCTGGGAAATATGGCACCCACTATTCCACCCCCATGCTTTGTGAGAAGAAGGGCTGCAGTCTCCTGCACCCATTTCTCTTTGAGAAGGTGTAAGGTTCCCGTGGCTGAGCAGGTCAACACAACATGAAAGAGAGGGTTTCTCCCTCCCCTGCCTTTTCTGGATTATTCAGGCAAAAGCAGGATGGTGCTGTTTTGGTTCTCAGAAATTACCTGGATACCTGCAAGAAGAGGACAGACAGGTTATAGGAGAGTGGCATGAGATTTTGAAGCAAGCATTCACATGGGATTTCGAAGCAAGAACAAAGTGGCTTCCATCTACTGAGTACAGTCCACAGAAAGGCACTTCAGGTAACTCTACCTCAATTCTTCACAAAAGAGCTAAGCAAACTGAGGCTCAGAGAGGCCAAAAACAGAGCCCACTGGTACTAAGACCCCCTCCCCAGCAGCCCTACCTCTAAAGCAAGTCTTGCTCACTCCACCAGCTGCTCTCAGTACCCCAAAGTGGCAAAAGTGCCTTCTGGGTAACCAAATATTCCTAGCCAATTCCTCAGTGTCTCACAGGACTTCGTGTCTTTCTAGATTGGAGGAGCCCCAGTGAGCCCAGCCTCACTCCTAGGGTCATGCATGAAGCCTGGAAACCAAATAAGTGAGATCCAAAAGCTTCTAACAGGGAAACGGACTTGGTCCAGTGGATAGGGCGTCCGTCTACCACATGGGAGGTCCGTGGTTCAAACCCCGGGCCACCTTGACCCATGTGGAGCTGGCCCACGTGCAGTGCTGATGCGTGCAAGAAGTGCCATGACACGCAAGGAGTGCCATGCCACACAAGGAGTGCCCTGCCACGCAGGGGTGCCCCCAGCATAGGGGAGACCCACGTGCAAGGAGTGCACCCCGTAAGGAGAGCCGCCCAGGGCGAAACAAAGTGCAGCCTGCCCAGGAATGCCGCTGCACACAACGGAGAGCTGACGCAGCAAGATGACGTAACAAAAAAGAGGCACAGATTCCCGTGCCTCTGACAACAACAGAAGCGGACAAAGAACACGCAGCGAATGGACACAGATAATAGACAACTGGGGGGCGGGGAGAAAGAGGAGAAAAATTAATTAATTAATTTTTTAAAAAGCAGCTTCTAACAAAGACCTGGGAGTCTGTCCCCTCCCTGCTGCCTGGGTGACTCATGTCCTGGGCACCTCCACCTGCTCCTTTGTCTGCTTCCTCCTCTCAAGGGACAATGAAATCAACATGCCCCACAGCAAAGTCATCAGGAAAATGTGACTGGAGAGCAGTTAAATGACTTGAAAAGAAAACAAACAAAGACACAGTGACACTTCCTGGCCAGCTTCATTCAGTACTCTGGTGGGCTTTGGCCCATTTGGGTTTCAGCCTTGCTTCTCCAAAACTGGAAGCATAATAGAAGACTGATCTCACTCAACTATGCCTGCAATTTTTGATCCAAATCTTTTTTTTTTTTTAGGAGGTACCAGAGATTGAACCCAGGACCTCATACATGGAAAGCAGGCACTCAACTACAGGGCTAAATCTGTTCCTGATACAAATATTTTGAGGGTGCCCTCTGCACACCAGCCTGCAAAGCCACTCAGCAAAATTACCTTGTCACTCAAAACAGAATTCTCTTTGGCCATATTGATATTACACAGCTCGATTCAGCCACTTTGTGGCCTGCCCAGCAGAGTAGCTTTTGGTTCTCTTCAAAATGCCAATCTGCTCTCAATGGAAGAGTCTGCCCTTCTGGAAGAAGGGACAAGGAAGATCCTGGTTCTGAACTTAGCTCCCAGAGAAATGGTGCTAAAATGCCCTGGAGTCCCACAGTCTTCAGGGAAAACCTGGCCGTCTCCTAAGATTATGCAGCAAGGGAACACATTTGTTTAAATTCTATAGAGTCAGTCCACCAAACTCAAAATGGATCATATCCCTAAATGCAAAACACAAACCTATAAAACTTCTAGAAGGTAACAGAGGAGAAAGGCTAGGTGACCTTGGGTTTGGAGGTGACTTTTTAACTTCAACCCCAAAAGCATGATCCAGTGGAAAAAAAAAAAGATAAGTCTGACTTCATTAAAATTGAAAATGGATGTTCTGCAAAAGGCACTGTTAAGAGAATGAAAGACAAGCTGCAGACTGGGAGAAAATATTTGTAAAACACATAGCTGATAAAGGACTAATACCCAAAATATATAAACTCGACAATAAGAAAACAAAGCACCAAACTGCAGAACAGGTAAAAGATCTGATCAGACACCTCACCAAAGAAGGTACACTGATGGCAACTAAGCACATGAGAAGATGCTCAGCAGGATATGTCACTAAGAAACTGCAAATTAAAGTTATAAGATGACATCACACACCTATTAAAACGGTTAAAATCCAAAATACTGGCAAAAAACAAATGCTGGTAAGGATGTGGAGCACCAATTGCTGGTAGGAATGCAAAATGGTACTGTCACTTTGAAATACAGTCTGGAAGCTTCTTGCAATAGATTTACCATATGATCCAGCAGTCACCCTCGTAGGTATTTACCCAAAGGTACTGAAAACTTAAGCCCATAAAAAACCTGCACAAGAATGTTTATAGCAACTTTATTCAGTTACCAACAACTGAAAGAAACAAAGACGTCTTTCAATAGGTGAATGGAAAGCAAATGGTGGTACACTTATACAACGGAGTTTTATTAAGCATCACAAAGAAATGGACTATCAAGCCACAAAAAAGACATGGAGGAACCTTAAAAGCACATTGCTGATTGAAAGAAGCCAGTCTGAAAAAAGCTATAGGCTGTATGATTTCCAACCACATGACATTTTGGAAATGACAAAACTCTGCAGTAAAAAGAAAAATAGTTGCCATGGGTTCAGCGGGGTGAGTGTTACTTGGGGATGAGGAAGGGGAGCCCAGAGTCGTTTTAGGGCAATGAAACTATTCTGTGTGAAACTGTCATGGTGGATACATCACATCTGGACGACAAAAGGAGAGAATCTTGATGTAAACTGTGGACTTTAGCTAATAATAATGGACCAATACTGGCTCATCAATTGTAACAAACATACTACAAAAGCGCAAGATGTTACTAATAGGGGAAACTGTGAGGGGTTGAGGGGAGAGGAAGCATATGAGAACTCTGTACTTGCCTACAGTTTTTCTTAAATCTAAAACTGCTCTACAATTAAAGTTCATTCATTAAAAAAAATTTTAAATGCCAGTCGCCCCAGCAGCCCAGGTACGGCTGCCACCTGTGGGGTCCCCTCCCACGGAGCTGGAGTTGGCACCTGGCAGCCCGCCCCAGGCAAAGGCCAGAGACGGGCAAATCATGAAAATGGTACGGCGAAAGACTGAAATGCTCGGAAATGTGCTCCATCTCACAGGTAATCAAAGGAGGACATGGGAAAGCAAGCACACCTCATTTCATTTTGCCAGGTAAATTAACAAGCATGTTTAAAGGCACTTGACTGACCAGAGAATCAGGAAATGGCACTTCCTTATAACCTATTTGGAAAACAATTTTCACAATATGTGCAAACAGCTTAAATACATCTCTATCCTTTGAGCCAGTGATTCCACTTCTGAACAGCCAACGTAAGCAGATGATTAAAAAACATAGACAAATATTTAGGCAGGCATTTGTTGGGGAGTTCAATGCAATAGACTAGAGTATATGTTTCGTTTTTGTTTTTTTTAATAATAATCTTTTCATTATCTTTTTTAAAAAAAGATACAATGATCACACAAAATGTTACATTAAAAAATATAAGTTTCCCATAAACCCCCACTCCCCACACCCCAGAGTATGTTTTATTACCATCAAAAAGAAAATGAAATATGCCCATCCCCCGTTTAAAATAAACACAAAAACCTTACTATTACCTGAAGTCACACCTGGGAGGTGTAATTACACAGATTGACTGATTGCAGAGGGTCAAGGCAGGAAGGGCCTTTAGAGCCTAGGGGTGAGAGTGGGGTCCCCCGAAATCACACAGAATTGCCCAAGGCCCCACAGCTACTTGGTGACAGGACCACAGCTAAAACAAGGGCTCTATGTCCAGTTCCAGGCTGCAGACCTCACTCAACTGTATTTTGTAAAGTAATACATTGGGTTTTTATAAGAAGTCTTTTTTGTAAAACTCATTCTCTTTTAAATTCCTTGTCCGTTTCCCCTAGAGGAGTTTTTAAAAATAAGGAAGTAGAAGTGGATTTCACCCAACTGATAGAGCGTCTGCCTACCACATGGGAGGTCCAGGGTTCAAACCCAGGGCCTCCTGACCTGTGTGGAGCTGGCCCACGCGCAGTGCTGATGCACACAAGAAGTGCTGTGCCACACAGGGGCGTCCCCCGCGTAAGGGAGCCCCGCGCACAAGGAGTGCGCCCCATAAGGAGAGCCACCCGCATTAAAAAAAAAAAAAAAAAAAGTGCAGCCTGCCCAGGAGTGGTGCTGCACACACGGAGAGCTGACACAGGATGACACAACACAAAGAGACACAGATTCCTGGTGCCACTGACAAGAATACAAATGGACACAGAAGAACAAACAGCAAATGGACACAGAGAGGAGATAACTAAGGGGTGGAGGGCAGAGGAGAGAGAAATAAATAAATCTTTAAAAATAAAACATAAAAATAAAAATAAGGAAGTAACAGACTGCTCAGGCAAAGAATTTTTTCAAGGCTGCGGACGGGGCTATGGTTCCCTGGAAGATGCTCTGTTAGTCTGAGGGAGCCTCTCCAGCTGCACCCACAGTGGGTTCACACACAGGCGAACAGGGTCACCTCCCACTGCCCCACCAAGTCAGCTTTCTGGCAAATGTACAAAGAATGTGTTTCTTTTCTAGGTTTATCTTAAAAACTCCTGGCCTTCCATGGGCATGAAATGTCCAGACAAGGCAAATCCATTGGATTGACGGGTGCCTGGGGCTGTGTAGAAGTGGGGCGTGGGGGTGGCTGCTAATGGGTATTGGACTGCTTTCGGGGATGATGAAAATGTTCTAGACTTAGATGACGGTGATGGTTGCTCAACCTCATAAAAAAACTGGAGACCAATGAATTGTACATATTATAGGGGTGAATAATACAGGATGTGAATTAGATCTGAATTTTTTTTTTGAAATGGCTTGGCCTTCCCTTGGCTTTAACAGGGAGATCCAGCCTGGAGGAGAATGCCAAGGACTGGTTTGGCCCCAAAGATAAATAAGCAGCCGTTATGCTTGATGCCTTCATTTTCTCTGAAGTTTCCTTGGCTCTGCTCCCCTTCATTTGAGTCACCACTATATTCTACAGTTACCAAAACTCTGCCCTGGGTCACCATCCTAGACAGGCCACCACCTCATTCTCTGGGGGCCATTCAGCAGCCTCCTCACTGCTTTCCCTCCCTCCCCAATCTGCCCGCCAGCGGCAGCCAGGGACTCTCTCCAAAAACATATGTTTTCATGTTATTCTACTGATAAACTATTTCAGGGGTTCCCCAAGAAATTCACATACTGATGTTCAAACTCCTTAGCAGAGTTTACAGGGGATAGCCCTGCCTGTCCCGCCTTATCTTCCTCCATTCTCCAACCTGTGCTCTTCTGTGTCAATCTTCCTGAGCAAACTGGAATAGCCCAAGCCAATTGGAAGCTAGTCATCCTTTAAAACTCAGTCCAAGTGCCCCCTCCTCTAAGGAAGGCACCCTAACAAACACAATACAGTGTTAGGTAATACACGCCAAGTCCCCAGTATACAATACTTATTGCATTCAACAAAAATGTACTGTGTCAAAAGATGTTCAGGGGACAACAGTGAACAAAGCAGAAAATAAATTCTGTCCTCAGGAAGCAGAGGTTTGAAAGACTCCTCTACCCTGTGAAAAGTGTTGGTTTCCTCATCTGGGGTATTCCACTAAACTAAGAGCTCTCTGAAGATATATTAATTTGTCTATCGCTGGCTCATACAAAAATACAGTGGCTCCCGGAAAATACACAGATGCTCAGTCAATGCTGGCTGGCTTCAACAAAGGCCTTTAAGATGGGATGCAGGACGTGGGGCAGATGCTTCCTCAGTTTCACAGTACCCATTTCCCAGCCCTGAGATGGTCTCTTTATCCAGTGACCTCATCGCCTGGAGTATGAACCTCTTTGTATTCCCTAAGTCTAGAAACTAGTAAGTACTCAATACAACTGCAGCACCAAGCTTGGGCCATAGCCAGGACCCTGCCCTGGGACCTCAGGCTTCAGAGTCTCAATGCAGTCCTCCTACCTGCTATGTCCAGGTACGCAAGGTTTGCGGGGCTGAGGGAATGTGTGTGTCCACACTCCAGGCACCTAGGAGGTTAAGTACTAACCCAAAAGAACACAAGACTTAAACACAAACGTTCCTAACAGCTTTATCTGTAACAACCAAAATCTAGAAACCATCCAAATGTCCCCCAACAGGTGAGTGGATAAACCAATTGTGCTACAGCCATAAAACAGAATACGAATCAGGAATAAAAATTAACTATTAATATACATATGCATGAATCCAAAAATAATGGTGCTGAAGGAAAAAAGCCAGGCCATAAAGCATACTTAACTGTATAATTCTTTTTATATAAACATTCTAAAAAATAAAAATAATTTTTTTTTTAAATCTTAAAAAAAAACAAAAACCTTTTAATATCTACTTAGAATTCCTTGTTTGGGGCTCAATTTCTCTGAAGTACTTTAACTTTAAAAGGGATAACGCCCCCATATCACACCTCTTCTTCCCTCTCCCTACCCTCAGCAACTTCCGTGGCCACTGTCTCCACAATGGGGCATTTTGGGGACTTGGAGCTGTCCTGAATGATATTGCAGGGACGGATGCAGGACATTATATATCCTGCCATAACCCACTGAATGGTCTGGGGGAGAGTGTAAACTACAATGTAAACTATAATCCACGCAGTGTAGCAGTGCTTCAAAATATATTCACCAAACGCAGTGAATGTGCCACACTGATGAAAGAGGTTGTTGATGTGGGAGGAGTGGGAGGGGTTGGGGAGTGTGTTATATGGGAACCTCTTATAATTTTTAATGTAACATTTGTGTGATCTACGTATCTTTAAAAAAAAAGACAATAAAAAATTTGCTAATAAAAAAAAGGGATAATGGCTGTGTAAAGTGCTTACTGAACTACAGCAACTTTGTTTCTCAAAACCTAAAGACTACGTACCTCAGAATCACCTGGAGCCCCAATTTAAAATGCAGATTCCTAACCCCAGAATCCCTGGAGGTGGTGTTCAAGGACATGTAGTTTTGTTTGTTTCCTAATTCCCCGGGAGATTTTATGGGTGCTAAAATTGGAGGCCCACTACTGTGAAATGATGGACATATATTCACAAACATTCATTCAGCACCTATTACGAGCCAGGCACCATTCTAGGAGCTAGAGATACAAGGAGCTTGTATTCTGCAGAAAGGGACTAAGAATGCCAAAAGATTAACAGTGGTATGTGGACTGCAGAGAACTAAAACAGGGTGATGTAGAGAGTGATTTTTAAAAGATACTTCTACTGAGAGCCCTTAATTGTACATGTTGGATGGATTGTATGGTGTGTGAATAAAACTTTTAAAAAACAAAACACACGTCTGGCTGCTCTTTGGAGGTTGGATTGGTTAGAAGTGTGATGCAATTATACAGGAAAGAGATTAAGGTGCTTTGGATTAGGCTAGAGCAGTGGTAAGCTGGGAGTAGCTGCTGTGGGGCAGGTCTTGGAAGGGGGGCCCACAGCTCTTCAGTCCTGTACTGGTTCTCAATGTGGAGAGCTTAGACTAGAGGTTGGGACCCAGCCTACGTGAACACCAAGGGCTCGGCCCGAAAGAGCTTTTTGTTGAGATAAGAAAAAACTCACAAGGAAGGGGAATGTACAAATATTAGCTGTTTGTTGAGAACAATATTAACTTGCCAATGGCAAAAATAAGTAAGTACATAAGTAAAAGGTTAAAAATTAGGAACACTTAAAATTGCCTCTTAAGTTCATGAAACAAGGATAGTCTAAATAGAGGCCATTTATTTAAGGAGTGAAGAGCACCAACACAGCGCTGAGGAAAATGACCAAGTAGGCACAGAACTGGAAAATAATGTAGCTGTGGGTCCAGAAAGCCTTCGCCAATAAGGAACTGCCTTCTACTAAACTTAACCTCTGAAGAACGATGTAGGGATTTCACAGTTTTGCCTCAGGTCAGGCCTGACTCCACACACACCCTACAAGCAGCAGCCAGCCAACATTCCTTGCTTCCCTGCTGGCTGGACTTCTGGTCTGGAGAGCTCGTGGGAGCTGGGGGAAGCCCTGTCAGATACTGGACTGTCCCAGCAGAGCCTGAACTGAGGGACGAAGACAGGCGACGAAGGGGAGGCGCTAAATGTATCTGCCAGGAAGCCTGACGACCTGGCATGAAATATGGATGTGAACCATTTCATGGGGCAGTGATAAAGAGTTCACGGGGAAAAGAAAAGCACCAAACAGAGGGCCAGGTCCACAGTTGATGACCAATCAGTGGCAGTTACACAACAGGAAATGACGTAAGCATCAGATGACATGGAACTCAAGGCAGAATATGATATTCAGAGGCACCCAGAGAATGATGATGACAATCCTCAATGAAGTGATAACTGTCCTGGATCTTAATGCATCCCACAAGAGTAACAAAGTGCATAAAGTATAAAAATATGGATATGGCAAGTATGACAGTCATTAATAATGTCACTTCAAGAAACATATATCAACTCTATACAATGAAAACTCTATACAATGAGTGAGCATGTACTCCTTATAGGTACCCATGGAGCACTTAGAAAAAAACAATATATTAAGTCACACACACAAAAACTAAAATTCCCAAAAGTAGACATAGAACATACTTCATTTTCTAATAATAAGGAAACAGAATTAGGAATGAAAAACAACAACAAATTTCAAAAACCCTCAACTTAAAAAAAAAGGCAAAAAATTGCAGGATATGTAGGAAAAAATAATGAAAATAAAAAATATATAAAAGCTTAAGTTATACAATTGGGAAAAAAGCATTGCCTTAAATGTTACAGAATGAAACAAAGAAAATAAATGAACTAAGCACACAACTCAGTACATTTTACAAAAGGGAGCAACAAAATAAACCCAAGTAAAGCAGGAAGAGGAAAACTGGGATAAATGTAGAAACTAAAGAATTAGAAATCAGAAAAATGATAAAATTGATAAATGAAGACAAAAGTTGCTTCTCTTAAATAAAGAGATTATTTATAAATAAACCACCAGAAAGCCTAATCAAAGAAAACGCAAATACAAAAGAAAGAAATGAGCAGATATAACTAGAAAACTCACAAGAATATATACTGAAAGGCTCTATGCAAATAACTTGGAAAAGATCCTGAACTGGACTGTTTTCCAGGAAAATATAATTTACCAAAATTGCTATCTCCCCTTCCCTAAGAGAAAAGCAACAAATAATACTGAAAGTTTTGTGACTGTTACCAAGTAAATACTAAAAACCTGCAGGCCCAGAGCTTCACAATGACACATTTTAAACCTGAGGAACAGATCGATCCATCACCACTTAAAGTAGCCATTCCAAAACACGGTATCAGGACCAGCAGGCAGCTACATCACTGGGGAACTTGGAGATGGAGCCCAGTAATTTGTGCTTTAACAAACTCTCCAGGTGATTGTGAAGCACACTCAAGTCTGAGAGCCACTGACTTCAAGTGTTCAACCTTGGTACGCCAAGTGTGGCCAACTTGCCAGAATCTGCTTTTTGGCAAGATTCCCAGATTGTTCATTTGCATGTTTAAGTTAAAAAACACTGTCTAGAGCTCTAGCCCAGCACTGTCTACTAGAAATATAATGTGAGCCATGTACATTATTTTAAATTCTCTGGTAGCCACATTTAAAAAAAAGGAACATGAAATAGGTGAAATTAGTATTAATAACTTTTTATTTAACCAAACACATCCCAAATACTACCATTCCAACATGTAGCCAACAGAAATAATTCATTAATGAGAGAGTTCCCATTCTTTTTTTTTTTGTGCTACGTCTTCAAAATCCATTGTGCATCTTACATTCACAACACTTCAAAATTCAGACTGGCCACATTTCAAGTCATCAATAGCCCCACCGACAGTGCAAAGGATAGAGAAAAGAAGGAAAGCTTGGAAATTGTTTTTACAAAGCCATCATCATCCTTTCACTAAGACTGATAGCACACACAAGAGAATGTTTTAAACTGATAGCACAAAAACTAAAATCCACAGACCAAGCTTAATCTGTGTTAATTAAAATTGTGTTTCAGAATGAGGATTCATAGCCACTCCCTGGCCTCTAATCTTAGGTTCGTCACTCACTGTGGTTC
Organism: Dasypus novemcinctus; assembly: GCF_030445035.2. Taxonomy (NCBI): domain Eukaryota; kingdom Metazoa; phylum Chordata; class Mammalia; order Cingulata; family Dasypodidae; genus Dasypus; species Dasypus novemcinctus. Next base: position 32,852,843 of record NC_080697.1, read on the forward strand.
TCTGTGCCCACTACAGAGGAAGCACTCAATAAATGTTAACTATCATAATGTGAGTTATGTATTTAGCTGTTAATATTCTTAGCTTACTCTTAAATACTGACACTATCAGCAAATGGAGTTAACATAGTAGGCTTTCTCACTGAATTCAAGGAAAATTCAATAGTATGTCTAGTAACAAATATACCATATTGAGGTTGTGCCACAAAAAGAATTTGAAAAAAATTCAATATTTATTCCAGATAAAACTCTTGGTAAAAGAGAAAAAGACAGATATTCCTTAGCATGATAATAAATATTTCAAAACAAAACCCAAAACAATATTTAATAGTGAGAAACTAGAGATATTAATATTAAAGTCAGGAACGAGACTAAGATGTTGAACTACCATCACTAACAAATTAAACTTTTTTCTGGAATATTAGCCTATGCAGAGGGAACCAGGAGGAAAGGGGGCAAAATTATTACTTGCAAAGAATAGGATCACATGCCTAGAATATCTAAGAAAATCAACGGGAAAACCACTAGAAGTAATAATAAGGAAAAGCAATCAAATTCAGTAAGTTGGTAGATCACAAAATTAATACACAAAAATCAGTAGCTTTCCTATTTGCAAACCATAAGCATTTAGAAAATGCAATGAAGAAAATATCTCATTTATAAAATATTGAGCAAGATCTTATTTAAAAAAAAATTAAAACTCTCCTAGAGGAACAGGAGAAAGGAATTAAACCAATGGAAAGATAAACCATGTTCATGGGAACACTAAAAATCATAAGCATTTAATATTCCCTAATTTCGATGCAAATGAGAATGAATTATCAATAGACTCTTTGCACCAACTATGTTCTAGGCTCTGAACTAGATGCTTAGAATATATTGAAGAAAAGACCTGCTTCTGCTTAGTAGGGATCTCAAAAAAAGACCTTTAAGATTTGTAAATATTTTGTGGGATTATGAAGGTATGTGTTTGTATTTTTCATTCTGCTTTGTTTTTACCATGGAAGGAAACACACAAAACCCTAAGAATGGTTACCTGTGGGAGAGGGCCTGGGGTTAAGTGGTAAGTCAGTAGATTAAGGGTCTTCCCTGCTCCCCTTTGCCTACCAGCTCTTCCTAGAAGCTTGTTTCTGTTCTGGGAGCTTATCTCTGTCCCAGTACCATATCTCTGATCCAGATGTTTCCTCATTTGGGTCAGGAAGGAGTTAGATGAGCTCTCTAAGGGTCTTGCCAGACTCATATTACAGGATTCTTCCTTTCATTCATTCAGTTCATCACTGAGGGCCAGTGATATTGCAGGTGCCAGGGACCTGCAAAGCCTGACCTTGTGGAGTTTACAGTTCACCTGGGGAGATAGATATTAATCATATAAAATGTAGAAATCACCTGTGCTAAGCACTATGGAGAGGTAGTATCCACACTATGAGAGGGCAAATCTGTAGATACAAAAGGTGAGAGGAAGGGGCAGGGGCTAGGGGCTAGGGGGATGAGGGGACAGTTGGAAAAGAAAGTCTGGGAGCTAACGAGGTGAATGGAGGGTGGAAAAGGCTTGAAATAGTCATCACAGGGAGTGAGAGAGCAGCAGGCTGCCAAAGACCTATAGTAGGGCAGCCAAGCAGTTTGTTTTTTTTTTTAAATATTTATTTTTTATTTATTTCTCTCCCCTTCCCCTCCCCCCCCCCAAGTTGTCTGCTCTCTCTGTCCATTTGCTGTGTGTTCTTCTGTGACCACTTCTATCCTTATCAGCAGCTCTGGGAATCTGTGTTTCTTTCTGTTGCGTCATCTTGTTGTGTCAGCTCTCCTTGTTTGTGGCACCATTCCTGGGCAGGCTGCACTTTCTTTCGTGCTGGGCGGCTCTCCTTACGGGGCGCACTCCTTGCGTGTGGGGCTCCCCTACACGGGGGGCACCCCTGCATGGCACAGCACCCCTTATGCGCATCAGCACTGTGCACGGGCCAGTTCCACACAGGTCAAGGACCTCCCATGTGTAGTCAGATGCCTTATCCACTGGGCCAAGTCCACTTCCCCCAAGCAGTTTTAAGGAATCCAGAATAGCACACAGCATAAGTAGACGTTGAATGGATGTTTGTTCAATGAGTCCATGAAATGCCATACACATAATCGTGAGCTGATATTCTTGCGCTCACAAAGAGAAGCTTGGATAATTTTTTGAAATGACATTTTGCTTCTCTTTAGAATGCCCTGAGAAGAACCCACTCATTCTCATCACATTCAGACATGCGATCTTTGATCAGCCAACCAGGAACTGACTCTGGGTAAAGAAAAAGCCACCATCCATGCCACAAAACAGGTAATGCGCTCAGGGGCCAGTGACAGTCACAATGTGCCACATTCAACCAGCACCAAAAAACAAGCTAAGATACTGGGAAGGACTCAAACATTAAAAAAAGAAAAGAAAAAAGAATGAGAGTGGGAGGGGACCCTTAAAATATGAAATTATTTGATCTCTCAAATGTTCATAAATTACAGTGTAAATAAGGAGCAAATTAATAAAAGCAGCATGGAGAAATCAATCAAAAATGAAGGGAGAGCTCCAGTAAGCAAAAGCTGCCTCCCAGCTACATGGAAAAACACTCCAGTGTCCCAAGTAAATAAATAATAAAAGGATATAGAAACAATACACCTTGAAAACTCTTGTCCAGTGTCTCTTTTCTCCTGGCCAGAAGCAGTGCTGACAGGTTTGTGCAGCCTGGGTTCCAATACTCAGCTAGCATTTATTTATCTCAAAACACTTGAGTACTTTTCAAAGAATCAGGTAGGACATTTCAAAGAACTAAAGCTGGTCTCCATGTTTTACTAGCATGGCCCATGATTTTACCCCAAGCTCCAGTATTAACTCCCAAGACAGGGACATATTAACCCCTGGGATAGATAAACGGTAGAAATAAGAATTTGGGAGTACTCAGGACACACCATTTTTGTTTTCCCCCTGGTAGGAAGCCTCTTGAGACCATATTCCCCCAAGGAAAAATAAAACTATGCACAGAGATTTTCATTCTTATCACACACCAGGCCCTGTTTTGTTCTGTTTTTGTTTTTTTTAACATTTTAATTCATATAAGTCCTATCTGTTTCACAATTATAGTCACAACCTTGCTTGCTCACACATTTTCATATCCTTTCCTAAACAGATGCTTCAGCACCATCATAAGCAACCTGAGTGACAAATAAGTACAGGAAAAAAACACTAATGTTTACTGAAAAGGCAACCAACAAAAAAAGAAACCAAGGCAGGAACAATAATTATCCAGGCTCATAGAATTTTAGAGCTAGAGGGAGCTTTGGTGAATACAGAAAGAGGTTAAAAGGAAGAGGTTAAACGGCAGACAACAATGATAGCAAAAACAGGTCTAGACACGGTATAGCATAGTAAAATCTCATGTGAAAATGAATATGGGCAATATTGCATATATAAGACTGTTTTTCCTTGAAACTGAACAAATGTATGTTAATTGTTGCAAGATGTTAATATGGGGCAAAAAAACACTATATATTGTATGATTCCATTTATATAAAATGTAAATATAAATCAATTTATAAAGATGGAATTAGAATAGTGGCTATGTAGGGCTGGCAAAAGATAGAAGGATTCAGAGGTGACTGCTAAGGGATGTAGACTTTTATTTTTGGAGTAATGAAATTGTTCTAAAATTTTTTGTGGCAATGAATGCATAACACTGTGATTATACTAAAAGCCATTGATTATATGCTTTGGATGGATTATACGGTTTTTCATTAAAACTGTTAAAATATATATATAGGGGACCAGATGTAGCTCAAGTGGTTGAGCACTTGCTTCCCATGTATGAGGTCCTGGGTTCAAATCCTGTTACCTTCTAAAAAATAATAACAACATATACATATATATATATCAAAGAATGGATAAAGAAAATGTGGTGTATGCATACAATGGAATACTACTAGCTGTAAGAATAAATCGGGATACACATGACAACATGGATGAACCTTGAGGATACTATGTTGATCTGAAATAAGCCAGACACAAAAGGATAAATATTGTATGATCTCACTGATATGAACTAAGTATGATGAGAAAATTCAGAGGTAAACTCTAGAGTACAAGTTACTAGGAGATAGAATGTGGGTTGAGGATGGGAGCTGATGCTTAATGGATATAGAATTTTTAATATGCTTTACTGTAAAAGTGTGGAAGTGAATAGAGCTGATAACACATTATAGTGAGTATAACTAACACTGCTGATTTATAACTCTGATTGTGGCTGAAAGGGGTAATTGTGGACATAAATGTCAATCGAAAGGAAGCTAGGGATTATATCTCAGCAGGATTTCATTGACTGCCACAGTAAATATTGCCTCAAATAGCAGGGCTCCCGTGGGCTCTGGAGATATCCAGACACTATAGGCAGGGACGACAGCTCAGGCACTTTGGAATTTATGCTTCCCAGTGTGACGGCGTTGGACTCATTTGTGGTTTCCCTACACGTGGCTCTTCTGCCCCTTATAGGTGAACCTATAGTTAGTACTAGAGTTAATAGGTGTATGTCCAAGAGACTTAAATCTTTGGGTTTTCCATGTGCCAGTCGGGCCCTAAATCTCAACAGAGTTGTAACACCTACTTTCCAGTTCATTGGACTCACCCAGGACAACTAACAAGTAGATGATAATGGACAACGACCATCCCAAGGAACAGAGAGAGTATACAACTGCAAGCAAGAGAGTCAGGGAAAAATAGGTTTAATATGGGGACATTTTTGGGATACTAGAATTGTCCTGAATGACATTGCAATGACAGATATAGGGCATTATATATCTTGTCATAACTTAGAAAATTGTGCAGGAGAGAGTTTAAACTATAATGTAAACTATAATCCACACTTAGTGGCAACGCTCCAATATGTGTTCATCAAATTGTAACAAATGGGGAAACAGACTTTGGCCCAGTTGTTAGGGCGTCCGTCTACCACATGGGAGGCCCGCGGTTCAAGCCCTGGGCCTCCTTGACCCGTGTGGAGCTGGCCCATGTGCAGTGCTGATGCGCGCAAGGAGTGCCGTGCCACACAGGGGTGTCCCCCGCGTAGGGGAGCCCCACGCGCAAGGAGTGCACCCGTAAGGAGAGCCGCCCAGCACGAAGGAGGGAGCAGCCTGCCGAGGAATGGCGCCGCCCACACTTCCGGTGCCGCTGACAACAACAGAAGCGGACAGAGAAACAAGACGCAGCAAAAAGACACAGAAAACAGACACCGGGGGAGGGGAGGGGAATTAAATAAATAAAAATAAATCTTAAAAAAAAAAAAAAAATTGTAACAAATGTACCACACTAATGAAAGATGTTATTAATGTGGGAAAGTGTGGGAGGGGCAGGAAGCAGGGCATATGGGAATCCCCTACATTTTTTATGTAACATTTATGTACTCTCAGTATCTTTGAAAATAAATATATTTTTAAAAGGAAGCTAGAGAATAATCTAGGAAATGTATAATATAGTGATTTCAGTAGCAGATGAAGATTGTGGTTAATAGTATAAATATAGAATGCTCTTTTACAAAGTGTTAAGAATAGGGTGATACCAGGGGAATTACAATTAATGTAACTTATGGATGATAGTTACCAGTAATATTGCAATATTTTTGCAGCAATGGTAAAGAAGATACTATATCAATTTTAAGGGACTACAATAGGGGGATATAAGGGGGTATATGATTTTGGGGTAATGAAAATGTTCTAAAATTGACTGAGGTGATGACAACACAACTCTGTGATAAAAATGGGAGCCCTGAGAGTACACTTTGAATGGACAGTAAAAAATGTGGGACTGTGTAACACAGGGAATCCAGTGGTGGATGATGGACTATGGCTAACAGAACAAATATAAGAACATTCACTTACGAACCATAATAAATATATAATACTAATAGAATGTGTTAATACCTGGGTGGGTTGGAGGAAAATACACCAAATGTAAGATATGGGCTATAGTTAGCAGTAATATTTTGATGATGCACTTTCATAGTTTGTAACAAATGTTTCACAACAAAGCAAGGTGATGCTTTGTTGGTGATGGGGTGAAATATGGAAGCACTGTATGATGATATGCATGATTGTTTTGTAAATTCATAACTTTTACTATATACTTATTGTTTATGTATGTTCATGTAGGAATGATTTACTTCAAAAAATTTTTATTAAATATATATATATATAAACACGTCCAGACAAACAAAATGCTGAATAGCTGCCATTTCATCAGAACAATTCACACTTCTTAAGCCAACGTTACTGCCCTCTCAACTGAACAGCCTCGTACTACGGTTTGTCAGGGACCCCCGAAACAGACAGCTCAGGCCAGTGGCCATGCCAGATGGTGTCTGTGAGACGCACCTGTCTATAGAGCCGCTGACGAAAGGAGCTCACATGCTAAGCCTCAAGCCTACCCCTAACTCCACTGCAAATTGCAGAAGATGCTGATATGTCTTCTGGGATGTTAAGCTGGGATATTTGGTTTAACGTTATTTTACTCCCCTTAATTCTTCCCAAAACTAGGAAAATAGTCAATATTATCCCCCTTTACAGATCAGAAAACAAAAGTCCAGTTTTCGTTCTCAAAGCCTGTTAGCTGCAAATGACTTGATGACCTGCACTCCCTTTCTGTAGTTACTCCAGATCCCACATACAGGAAAATGAAATGACAAGAGATTCTTACTATTTTTAGACAGGTGAATAGCAACTAGAACACAGGAAACCCAACTTCTGTCTAGCCCAGGGCACCAATCTGCATATTAGAACTCCCCTGAACAATGCATTTACCATAATAATTAATTAAAGGACAGGAGCCCCCATCTCACCATTCCATTGAACTGTGAAAAAAAGCAAGTATCTACTCTGAAAATTTGAAACCCTCTAAGGAAACAGTTAGAAGTCTGAGTTCTGGTGAAGCATTTAAGATCTGGGGGCCCTTTAGGCCTTTTTTTTTTCAGGTGGTACCAGGGATTGAACCCAGGACCTCATACATGGGAAGCAGGTGCTCAACCACTGAACCACATCCACTCCCCACTGAGAGTGGTTTTTTTCCGTTTGATTATTTTTAGGAGATACTGGGGATCGAACAGGGACCTCATACATGGAAGGAAGGCGCGCAACCATTTGCGCTACATCCACTTTCCTCCTTCAAGAATTTTTAATCAAGTGAAAATACTTGCTAAACAACAGATTTTCATCTACACCAAAACAAGACATTACTATTTTAAAACTACCTAATAGAAGTTGAATGAAGGTTCCTAAAAGCGATGTAACAGGAGACACTGCAGGGCTCCGTTCCCCAACAGAAGCTTTGAATGGGCAGAAATATCTTTCTCAAAGCTCCAGAAAACAGTTAAAGGACTTCAGTAGCAGACTGAGCAGCAAATCAAAAGAAAGGTTACTTAGAAGTGGTAGGATTTCATGCGCCCTGAATGGCCTCATCCCCACCCCTCAGATCAGGGCCAGCCTGTGCTCCCGGTGTAGATAGCTTGTCCCAGTGCCAGAGGAGCAGAATGGCCCTTGTGTACATACTGGGAGTGCGTTTGTCCAGCCAAACTATCTGGGGGTGGCCTGAGGGACTCACCATCCTGGGACTTGTCCTGTTTGTAGAAAACAGCTCACAAGAGCTTCCCTGAGAACGCTGTGGGAGAGCAGTCAAATCATGCTGCCTGGGGCAAGGGATTGCTGACTCTAGGACGAGTGCAGTGCCCAGGACTGTGGACACTTCTCCTAGGGAAGAGGGGACATCTGTATCCATGCAAACTGGAGGATTCTTGGGGTCACGCCCAAGATAAGACCCAGGAGCTGAAAGGATTGGGGAGGCCCTAAGTTTGGGTCTGGAGCTATTCTCTAAACTCTTTGTATGGATAAGCCCCCAAGGAGAGTACTTGCATTGGTCAATCTGCAAAGACTGGGAAGGGTGTTCTCTTTTTCCCTTCTTTGTTCCCCCCGCCCCCCTTTTTTTGTTGGTTCCTGACATTCAAGGAACTCTCCATCATAATACTAGCTGGATATAGGCCTAAGGAACAGATGCCTTGGAGTCTAAATTCCCATGATAACACATCAAAATATCAAAATGTCCAGGTTTTGACAAAAGATTATAAAACAGACAAAGAAACAGGAAGTGATGGCTCAGGGAAAGAAGAAGATTAAAGCATTAGAAACCACCCATGAGGAGGACTAGACTTGGAGCATACTGAAGACCTAACATTATGCTGAGTGAAATAAGCCAGACACAAAAAGGACAAATATTGCATGGTCTCACTAACATGACTAAATATGAAGAATAAACACATGGAGTTAAAACCTAGAGTATAAATTACTAGGAGATAGGATGAGGGCTGAGAAGGAGTCCTGATGCTTAATGTATATGGAAAATTTAATTAGCTTGACAGTGAAAGTGTGGAAATGGATAGAATTGGTGATAGTACACTTACCATGGGTGGTTTATAAGCAGGACTGTGGCTGAAAGGGGTTGTCTAGGGATGTAAATGTTAATTGTGGGAAGTGGATTTGGCTCAACAGATAGAGCATCCGCTTACCACATGGGAGGTCCAAGGCTCAAACCCAGGGCCTCCTGACCCGTGTGATGAGCTGGCCCATATACAGTGCTGATGCACACAAGGAGTGCCGTGCCAAGCAGGGGTGTCCGCCGTGTAGTGGGGCCCCACGCACAAGGAGTGCGCCCCATAAGGAGAGCCACTCAGGACGAAAAAAGTGCAGCCTGCCCAGGAATGACACCGCACACACGGAGAGCTGACGCAACAAGATGACGCAACAAAGAGAGACACAGATTCCCGGTGCCACCAACAAGAATACAGGCAGACACAGAAGAAAATAAAGCGAATGGACACAGAGAGCTGACAACAGGGGGGCGTGGGGATGGGGAAGGGGAAATAAATAAATAAATAAATCTTTTAAAAAATATTAATTGTAAGAAAGCTAGAGAATAATCCAGGGAGTGAATAATATGAACACTGAGGTGGATGAGGACTGTGGTTAATAGTACAAAGACGCTAAAAATGGAATAAACACATGTCCATCAATAGATGAATGAATAAACAAAATGTGTAGACATGCAATGGAATATTATTCAGCTGTAAAAAGGAAGGAAATTTTGATACATGCTAGTACATGGATAAACTTTGAAGGTATTTTATATTAACTAAAACAGACACAAGAGAACAGATTTTGTGTTATTCACTTATATATAAAATATCAGAATATGCACATTCACAGAGAGAAAACAGTAGAAATTACCAGGAACAGGGGGAAGTGGGTGTTTTAGTTTTCTAGACTGCTTACAGTAAATACCAGTTTTACTACATTACCATGCATCCTAAATAAATCATTCAGCTTCAACAATGGGAATTCATTGGCTTACAGTTTTGAGGCTGAGAAAATATCCAAGTTAAGGCATCATCAAGGCTATACTTTCTTCCCAAAGACTGGCTGCCAGCGATCCCTAGTTCCTTGCCACATGGTAAGGCACATGGTGGCATCTGCTGGTCTCTCCCTTCTTTTCTGAATTTCGTCGATTTCAGCTTCTTGCTTTTTTTTCCCTTTTTCTCTGTATTCATTCTGTTTATAAAGGACTCCAGTAACAGGATTAAGACCCATCCTAAATGAGGTGGGTCACACTTTAGCTGAAGTGGTCTCATCAAAAGGTCCTACTTAAGAATGGGTTTTCAATAGGTTAATGCATAATGAATGCAGGGTTTCTATTCGCAAAGTTTGTTAATGGATGGTGGTGATGGTAGCACAACATTATGAGTATAATTAATGCCACTGAATCAAATGCTTGGGAGTAGATGAGATGGGAAATTTAATTTAATATATATGTTACCACAATTAAAATTTTAAAAAGTGAGACTAAGACAATGACAGTTAAATGCAGTACATGGTCATGGACTGGAACTAATAATGGAGGAGAAAATGCTCAAAAGGACATTATTGGGACAACTGAAAAAACATATGGACTGTATGCTTTGTATCTATTTAAATGTCTAAACTTGATAGCTGTACTTAAGGTAGTTACATAAGTTAGAGTCTTTGTTCTTAAGAAATGTACATGGAAGTGTTAAGTGTTAGAAAAGCATGATGCATGCAACCTACTCTCAAATTTTAAAAAGATAGATACAACAAATGTGGCAAAATGCTAATAGTTGGTAAATTTGGACGTCTGGGTGGGGAGCGTGTTGGAATTCTATATATCATTGCTTTATTTTGCAATTTTCTGTAAGTTTGAAGTTATTTCAAAATAAAAGGTAAAAACAAAGAAAAAAAATAGTACAAATACAAGAATGTTTTATGAACAAGAAAAAATATAAGTCATTCTTATAAGGTGGTAAGAATATGGTGATGCATGGGAAAAATTAATATATATAGCTTATGGACTCTAGTTAACAGCAGTATTGTAATATTCTTGTATCAATGTCAAAGGAGGTACTGCATCAACACTGGATCAATAATAGAGAAGTATGGGTTGTTTTTTTTCTTTTGGACTAAGGAAAACGTTCAAAAATTTATGAGGTGATGACTGTACAACTCTGTGATGAAAGTGAGAGCCATCAAGTGTACACTTTGTATAGACTGTACAAGGCATGGGACTATGTAACACAGAAAACCGTGTGACGGAAGATGGACTGTGGTTAACAGTACAAACATCAGAGTGTTCTCCCATGAACTAAAACAAATGTACAATACTAATATATGGTGTTAATAATACAGGGGAATATGGAAAAAATACATCAAATGTAAGCTATGTATCATAATTAGTTGTAATAGTCTGATGGGTTCTTTCATAATCTGTAACAAATGTTCCACATGATGTGAGGTGTTAGTAGAGGAGTGATATATGGGAATTCTTCACATTAGGCATGAATGTTTTATAAGCTCACAACTTCTCTAACAAAAAACATATATTTAGACTTTTTAAAATTTTTTAAAAAGAGTCAAAGGAGACAATCCAGTTCTCTTCTAAAAAAAAAAAATCCTAAATATGCTCAAAAAGCTAAAGGAAAACATGGACAAAGAACTAAAAAAAATCAGGAAAATGACAGATGAACACAAAAAGAATAACCATAAAGAGACAGAAATATGGAAAGGAACCAAACAGAGCTAGAGATCACAGTATCAGAAATTAAAAATTCCCTTGAGGAGTTCAACAGCAGATGGAAGCAGGCAGAAGAAGGAATCAGTGAACTTAAAAACAAGACAATTGAAATGATCCAGTCTGAGGAAGAGAGAAATGAACTAAGCAAACAGAGCCTGAGGAAACTTTGGGACACCATCAAGCATACCAATATATTCATTGTAAGAGTCCAGAGGAAGAAGAAAGAAAGGGAGAGAGAATATTCAAAGAAATAATGGCTGGAAACTTCCCAAATTTAACAAAAGACATGAATATATATCCAAGACGCTCAACAAACTTCAAACTGAATAAACCCAAATAGATCCCCACTATGGCATATAATAATCAAACTGCCAAATGCCTTAGATAAAGGGAGAATTCTGAAATCTGCAAGACAGAACAAACATGTCATATAAAGGAGCCCCAATAAAATGAATTGCTGATTTCTCATTGGAAACCATGGAAGCAAGAATGCAGTGGGATGACATATTTAAAGTGCTAAAAGTGGAAAACTACCAACCAAGAATTCTATATCTGGCAAAACTGCCTTTCAAAAATGAGGGAAGATTAACACACTCCCAATTACACAAAAGCTGAGGGAGTTTGTCAGGAAAATAGATTGAAGCTGCATGAAGAGATAATGATCTCCAGTGAGGGTAATGATACAGGTAAATCTAAATGCCAGTACTATTGTATTTTTGGTTTATAAGTCCACTTTAAAAAAAAATAGTAAATTAACCTCTTATGTATATTTTTTAAGATTTATTTATTTCTCTCCCTGGTTGTCCGTTCTCTGTGTCTATTTGCTGCATCTTCTTTGTCCGCTTCTGTTGTTGTCAGCGGCACAGCAATCTGTGTTTCTTTTTGTTGCATTATCTTGTTGTGTCAGCTCTCCGTGTGTGCGGCACCATTCCTGGGCACGCTGCACTTTCTTTCGCACTGGGTGGCTCTCCTTATGGGGCGCACTCCTTGCACGTGGGCTCCCTTATGTGGGGACACCCCTGCATGACACAGCACTCCTTGTGCGCACCAGCACTGTGCATGGGCCAGCTCCACACGGGTCAAGGAGGCCCCGGGTTTGAACCATGGACCTCCCATGTGGTAGACAGACACCCTAACCACTGGGCCAAGTCCACCGCCAAGTCCACTTTTTACTTCCTTCAGAATCTAAAAGGCAAATGGTTTGGGACCCATAATGTATAAACATGTAATTTGTGAAAAGAACTACATAAAGGTAGGTGTTGGAGGAGTATAGGAACATAGTATGGGTATATTCTTGAAGTTAATTTGGTACCAAAGCAAACGAGATTAGTATAGAATGAAGACATTAAATTTAAGCCCCACGGTTAACTACCAAAAAAAATATTTGAGAATATGAGGCTTTTAGAAAACAAAATTAGAATACAGATGGGAAGTTAATGCATAATGAGTCTAGGGTTTCTGTTTGGAGAGATGGGAAAGGTTTAGTAATGGAAGGTGGTGAGGGTATGACAATATTGTGAAAGTGATTAATCCCATTGAATGGTATGCCTGGGAGTGGTTGAGACAAGAACATTTATGTTGTATATTTGTTCTCACAATTTAAAAGAGGGAGAGAAGAAAGAAGGAAAGAAAACTAAAGAGATGATGATAATTAAATGCAATACACAGGAAAACAGATGTGGCTCAACTGATAGAGCATCCACCTACCATATGGAGGGTCCAGGGTTCAATACCCAGGGCCTCCTAACCATGTGGTAAGCTAGCCCACGTGCAGTACTGCTGCGCGCAAGGAGGGCTGTGCCATGTGGGACGCCCCTGCGTAGGTTAGCACAAGGAGTGTGCCCCGCAAGGAGAGTTGTCCTATGTAGAAAAAAAGCACAGCCTGCCCAGGAGTGGCACCGCACACACGGTGAGTTGACGCAGCAAGATGATGCAACAAAAAAAGAGACGCAGTTTCCCGGTGCCACCTGACAATGCAAGTGGACGCAGAAGAACACACAGTGAATGGACACAGAGAGCAGACAATCGGGGAAAGGGGAGAAAAATAAATAAAATAAATCTTTTAAAAATAAATAAATAAGTGCAATACATAATCCTGGATGGGATCTAATAAGGGAGAAAAGGCTCAAAGGGACATTAGGATATGTGAAAAATTTGGACTATAGATGGCAAACTTTGTATTAATGTTAAATTTCTTGAACTTGATCACTGCACTTCAAGTGATTACATAGTGAATATTCTTGTTCTTAGGAAATGAGCTCTTGGCAGTAGTAAGTGTTCAAGGAGCACGATGTATACAATGTATACTCAAGTGTTCAGTAAATGGATTAGTTGGTATTATCTATCTAATAGAATGATTCAGCAAATGAGGCAAAATGTTAAAATTGGTGAATCCAGGTATATGAGGGGTTAGGAGGTATGTTGGAGCTCTCTATGTGGGTTTTGTATTATTTTTTTTAACTGTCCTATAAGTGTGAAAGCATTTCAAGATAACATGTTAGAGAAATAAGCTACCTGATAGATAAATTACAGCAAATCCACACTATACTGAATAGTTATTGGTAAAAAGAAAATTTAAGGTATAAAGGGAAAGCAAGTTCTAAAATAATATGTATAAGGTTATCTTATTTTTATTAACATATGTATGCATAAATAATATTTACCTGCAGAAAATACTGGATACAGATATAGAAAAATTCTAACAATGGTGATCTCTGAATGACATATACATGAGTGATTTGTCATTTCTTTTTCTTGTTTTTCTATGTTATCCAAATGTTTTCCAATGATTATGTACCAGATTTGCAAACATTTTTAAAAAATTAACCTGAGTTCAAGACTCTAAACGAATCCTTATACACATTTGGTGGGAGTGTAAATGGGATCAACTTCTTTGAGGGATAATTTGGACATACTTGTAAAATGTAAAACACATTTAACTCTTTGACCCCACAACTCCACTTTTATTTATCCTGCTCCTACAGGTTCATAAAGAAATATGAAAACAGTCATTACAGAACTACTTATAACAGCAAAGGACTAGAGCAACTTAAATGTACATCAATAGAAAAAAAAATCAAATAAATTACATATATCTATTCAAAGTAACACAGCCCATAAGAAGTATGTGCAGTTATGGACTGACATGAAACCATCTTTATGCTATTTCACCAAAAGAAAAGAAGAAAAACATCTGCTATCATTGGTGTAAAATGATTTTTAAGAATATAGTTCTATTTACTTATTGTACAGGTATAGGCTATCTCTAGAAGGCTCTAGAAACTGATGATAACAGTGCCTCAAAAGAAGGGAAATGGGAGACTAGGAGGACAGGAAAGAGGAAGACAGGAGAAGGGAAAGCTTAATTTTCATGTATAACTTCCTTTTTCAGTTTGAAATTTTTACTATGTGCATATATTACTAAAAGAAAAAAAAACTTAAAAAGCCTTGGGGGAGGGGAACGACACTAATTATTTTTCTAAGTTTTTCAATACCTTATCCCATTGCTTCATTTCAAAGGCAGTCACCTAAAAAAAAAAAAATGCTGCCTCCAGAACACAACACTCTGGCACCCCACGGCCTTTTTCACCTGACTTCTAGGACTGGGTTTAGACAGGTTTGGGTTCAGGTAAACACGAACACTGTGTTCTGTGACAACAAAGCCCAATCTCGCGTGTATGTAGTAAATAAATATTTTACCTTTCAGCAAAGGTATCGAGTTTCGCCAATTCATCAGAGAGACCAACAAGGGAATCCAAGGTTCCCACCTGGAAAGACCACGGTGAGGTTAGAGGCACTTGCACTGAGGGCAGGAAGCACGGCATTTTAACAGTGGGAATCCTGAACTTCTAGTCTGGGCTAGTTGCTCTTGCTCAATGGTTAAACTGGAAACTGGAAAGAACTCTTAACAGAAACCAGTGGATTCTGGAGTTTTCGTTTTGGTTGCCTGTAGGATAAACTGCCATAGGAATGAGGGACTATCATGCCATGGTTTGACCTCAGCTCATTTTCCTCTTAATAGCACTCTGCTACTTATTTGAGAATAAGATATACCAGAAAGCAAGTTTCAAAAGTTATTTCTAAAAGCCCCTCTTCCTCATGATACTCCAACCAATCCCTTCCCCTGATCTTTGCTTTTATTGACTGTGATCTTGCTCAGTGGGGCGTTTCCTTCCTCTTCATTATTCATGGAGGTACTTTTTAGATTATTCATAAAGATCTAGTTCTTCATGTGGAAATTCTTACAATGTCAAAATTGTATTCAAAGGTCAATTCACAGAATCAGTGAAAATTTTGTTATCGTGGAACCAGCCACCCAGCAGATATTAAAAAATGAATGGGAAATTATGAGGCCTGGATGACTCCAGTAAGTGAAGTTACTGCTTTTCAAGAAACTGAACTGGGGGAGCAGATGTAGCTCAACTGGTTGGTTGAGCGCCTGCTTCTCATGTATGAGGTCCCAGGTTCAATCTCTGGTACCTACTAAAAAAAAAAAAAAGGAAGCCACTTTGGGCAGGGGTCATGTCTTTTTTCATCTTTGGATGATCCAGAGTCTGGCTCAGTGTCTCATACATGAAATGATGAGTAGATGCCGAATTTACTATCCCTCACATGGTCTTTCACTGAAAAAGCAAAGCCACCAAGATCTGGGTTCAGAGCCAGTTGAGGCCACTTACCAGGTCCATAGCCCTAGCAATCACTTAACCTCTCTCAGCCTGCATCCTATAAAGTGGGAGTTGAGAAGATTCAAGAGCAGGCATTCCAAGCACTTGCTTGATAAGTGCCAGCACTTTTTACTAGCATCACCAAAGCTAAGGAATCTGATGGGACAACTCTTTTGGCAAAGGTGTAAGCTAAAGTTGAAAGATGACAGGGCACGTTGCTAGAAGAGTTGCATTTGGGACCCTAGCACAATCTCTCTACTACCCACAGTGGACTTCCCAAATATGCCGTCCAAAGAATGACTTAGCTTCTTTCCCTGAGAAATTTACCACTGCAAAAGTCACTCTTTTTGAAGTAAAAAAAAAAAAAAAAAATTTGTACATATTTTGCTCCTCTTCAAGGTGTTTTATTTTAACTTTTTTCTCCACTTCAGAGCCCTCAGATTCTCCTGCATTACTCAAGCCTCTTTGTGTACCCCACCCAGTTATTCCTAAATCCCCACCCCTCCCCTCCAGCAAAACCAGAACCCGGATTTCCTCCTGCCTCCAAGCCAAGAGGACCCTCAAGGCTGAAGCCCTCAAGCTCTCACATCTCAACTATATTGTTGGACTTCTTAGAAAAATGACGAAGAAAAAAAAAAAAAAAAACAGGAAGAATCCGAGAACAACTTGTGAGGATGCAAGCACTTAAAATGCCTTTCCCACATTTTGAAGTACTTCCCACAGCCTGCTCCCCCAGTTCATTCTCTACTGTGACTCCAAGTCCACAGAGACCACAATTAATTTGGGGTGATGGTGTGAAATCCCACCCAGACCACCAACTCCTCTCCTCCACCCCCACTCTCCATCCCCAACACCAGGCTAATCGCCAGTGGTTCTGCCTTTGTCCTATTATCATTCCCCCCTCCCCTCACCTCGTGCCCATCTATCGCCCCCTTCTTCTTCACCAGGAATTTTACCTTGAAGTCAGGAATAGCAAATTTCGTATTATAAGACAGGTTGGACTTGGAGGTTACTGTGTTCATCCTCTCCAGAGCTTGTAAATTTTCCTTATCGCCAGGGGCAGATATTAACCAAAACTCTGACATGCTTCCAGTCTTCTTTTATCCAGTTACTGACAGAACCAACACAGAAACATGAGATGTGGAAAACAGTTGTACTTTTTCACCATTCCCTCAGAAATTAATCCACTCTAGGATCTGACACATTTCCCATTCTTTGCCTCTTTGCCCTTCCAGTTCAGGCTCCAAGGACAACTATTTGCACAAGGCCATGAGCTTATCTCAACTTGGGAAGCCCACGGGACGTCATGAAGTGGAGACCCCCAAACGTCCTCCATCCTTACGGTGGATCTGTCTGGTTTTAAGGGGGAGAAGAAAAAGGGGAGAGGAGCAGGATTCCTGTTCCTCTCAATCTCTCCATTCCAGTGAAAACCCCATACCTTGTAAAATGGGGAGCACTCAATGTTGGGACAGTACTTTTCTCCTTCCACATTGCATCTTCTGGGAGGGTGGATGCGAGTGGAGGAAGGAAAGAGACAAAAGGAAGGGACTGTCAAAATAGGCTGCCTAGGCAAACCCCAGATCTTCACTGATCAAACTTGAGATTGGTGCTAGCTTTAAAAAGCAGACTTCAGAAAGGCTCTTTTTCCTTTCTTTCTTTTTTATTTAATAAGAAAAGGGGTGGGGGCGGGGGGCTCTATAAAGTCTTCCACCAGACTCGGTATATCCACTTGGCAGAGCCGAGTAGCTTGCAGCGGCTGCCTGGCAAGTAGTTTCTACCAGTGTCTCTGGCCTCCGAGTCTATTAGTTCTGCTCCTGCAGGGAACACACCCACCCACACGCCCTTCTCCCCAACTTGTCTCCGCATGGCCAAGGGACAAAACACTAAAATAACCACCTCTTAATAGAACTTTTCCTTTTTGCCTACCAATCTCACTCTAATCCAACGCAATCTTAGTTCCTCCTAAACGCGCCTACCAAACGCGGCTTCTTTCGGTCTCAACTGCTGACGGCCTGGGGCCAGGCTGGTTCTTCTCAGTACCTAGGGAGATGCCACCTGTCCGGCGTCAGGCGGGGCGCGGCTGAGGCGCAGGCCCCGCGCGCGGCCGGCGTCCTGCGTTCCTACCCAGGGAGTGAGGGACCAAGTAGACGCCGCACCACGGGAGGCGAGGCCGGCACCGCCAGGGATGCGGGTCGCCTGGCGCGGCCGCCCTCCCCCGCGTCTCGCGTCCTTACCCGGAGCGGCCGCGGGCGCGGGCCGAGGCGGCCGCGGGGCCTCGGCGGGCGGCGCGGGCGCTGCTGGGGGGCGCGGGGAGGGCGCGCACGGCGGGCTCCGGGGCGGCTGTGGCTTCCGCGGGGCCCGCTGCCCCGCCCCGTCATTTTATCCCCGAGCGGCGAGGGAGGCGGCCCGCCGGCCCCTGCCCTCAGTATATTTGCATACCGGGCCGCGCGCCTCCGGGCCGCGTGCCCTCCCGGGCCAGGGGCGGAGCGGCCCAGGGCCCGGGGGCAGGGGTCTGCGGCGCCCCGGAAGCCCGGAGACCCGCGCTGGGGGCACCCGGCGTGAAGGGAAAGGGGGCGATTCCACTGCAGATCGGGGTCAAGGCTTCTGAGCCCCTCCGAGCGGGCGCTGGGACCTGCGCGGGGACTCCAGGGAGCCCCAAACAGGGTCTCCAGGCCCGCAAGCAAGCAAAGCGGGACCAGACATCGAGGCAACCACTTGCGGCCAAAAGAGGGCCAGGATTCCGGGCGTGGGGCCACCCCGCCCACCGCCCGTGCCTCCTCCCCCTCCCTCCCCTCTCACCCCTACCCGCAGACACCAGCTTGATTTAACCGCGGCGTGGACCGCGCGTCTCGCGGCATCCGGTGCTCCGAGGTGCGTTCAAGTCCGCTGCAGAGAAAGAGAGGCCTGAAGTCTGGAAAGCAAGGCAACAGGTTGCCATATGTTTGGGAAGCCCTGCGTAGGGGAACGAATCTTTTCTTGTTGCTGTGGGGGTGAGCGTACCCCTGGTTGCCGAGGCAACCCTCTCCTGCCCTGCTCCTCCATCTTACCCAACCCCCTTCCAAAATACATGGGAGACGTCTCTGATCAGGGCTGAAAAGGCACAGTTGCCCGGGAGAGTTAAAGCTTATTTATTGAAGGGGTGTTGGTGGGTACTCCTCAGTGGTTGGAGCGCCTGCTTCCCCTGTACGGGGCCCTGGTTTCAATCCCCAGGACCTCCTTTAAGGAAAAAATAAATAAGGCTTACTGTACTAGTGTTACGATGTGAAATAAAACCCAAGATGTTGACGCATGAATGATACTAAAGAAAAAAATTTCTGAGGATACATTTTTTGCAGAGGAAACTTTCATGTGTCCTGTTCTGTGGGCAAATTTTTTCAGAATTATTCTTTAGGGGGTGTTGAAGAAGGTACTCGTTGTTTCCCAAAGAATGGCCTTCCCCTGCTCTATGAATCTAGCCATATTGTCTATCAACCTATTCTGGGAAATACTGTCAGATCTTAGGGAAAAGCATTCAACATCATGCAAGATGTGTCCCCATAGACTGGGATGAGAAGCTCCAGGTGGGGAGCTGAAAGGTGGCTTTGAGGTCACTGCCATCCTATTGTGGTTTTGGAATTGACACTTTGGAACTCCCAACACCTGCACATTTTGCGTCATTGTTATTGGGACACTAATATGCATTAGTCAGTCCTTGCAACATCTTCCTGAGGGAGGATACCTGAAACCCAGAGATGAGGAAACTTGTGTGTGGTCCATACAGGGAAGTAAAGTGGCTATTCCATGCAAGGAGTGGCCAGGTCGGACATTGAGCTGGGGTGGTCTCCAATCTTGGACTTTATCCAAAATGCCATTTTATCCTGCCAGAGCAAACAGAATTGTTGAGATGGGTGTAGATCTTATTTTACCAACAATGTAGGATGCCTGCACAAGTGTGTGAACTGCCCAGTGTCATACAACTGGTTAATGGCAGAGCTACCAGTAGAACAGAGCCTCAGATTACCTGTCTCCATCCTTTGCACTGCTCCCAGTAAGCCTGCAGGACTGGACCAGAACACAACAATAATTCATGCTTTCAACTTCAGTAAACTCTTTTCAAGCCTTCAAATTTCAGAATCATTGGCCTGGCTTTTCAGAGGCAACACAATTAAAAGTGTGCTTTCCTTGCTTATGCCACCATGCTTTCTATAGTCATAGTTTCCTCAAATTAGTTTGTTTCATGAAATAAAAGAAGAATCAGATATAAATAACTCCTGAACTTCTGATTAAGAAAACAATGTGTCCCTTGTCTATGGTATTTCTTGTATTCCTCAAAATCTCCATACTCAAGTTCTAAAATCTTTCTTGTCTTTCATATTTTAAGTTTCTTGTTAAAACTTTGAATTTATTATAATATTAATAGTTTATATTGGCAGCTTGACTTTCTTCAGTTACCTTTTTTTTTTTTTTACCAGTTTATAAATGTCATACCATGCTTCTTACAGATATTAGGAAAACACAGAAAAGTATAAAGTAAAAGCCATCTGTAATTCCATGATCTGATAATAATCACTGTTAACATTCAAATTCTTTGTCACTATTTAATGCATATACAAATATACACATGGATATTTTGCAAGGTTGAGATCATATATTATACATAGTTTTGCATTCTGCTGTTAATTCCTTTTGAAAGATTAAAAATTATCAGATATAGCTTATTAGTAAAGGATAACCCAATGTCACCAGCAATTTACCACAGCTGACCTTGAATCAGATACATTTTATTTCAAAGCCAAAGACCTTGTGGACAACCTAGACCTTGAAACAGGGAAAGAAGAGACAGACAGACAGAGAGAAACAACACTCGCTTGCCCAAAGGATTTTGATTTGCAGTTATCAAAGGTAACCACGTTTATGCTTATCAGTTTTGAACTGACTTGTGTTTTTTTTTTTTTCACTCAGATTTCCTCATAAAGTGAGATTCATCTTTACCACAGATAAATGGGAGAAATCAACCAAAAGCTGTGGTGCCCACTGCCTTTGTATTAGTAGAGTATAAAACAGCATTTCCACTCTATAACTACATATCAGCCTAGAACAGCATTAAACAACCTGTTTTCCATGACCACCATCACCACAATCTCTGAAATCTGCACATCTGCAGCTAAATGACTGTCAGTTTATGTGCCTTGATCACTGCTTTAAAAATATTCATTTAGGAAAAAGTCTTCATTTATACAATCCTGAAAGAACCCAGGTCATAGAGAACACATTCTTTTCCTGGGCATAAAGGATAAGGAGGAAATGCTGTGGGCCTTAAATCATCTCTAGCTTATTAGGAGTGTGGCTTTGGCCAGATATTCCAGAAATGTTTCTGCACCTGGCACTGGTCATGCATTGAGCCAACCAAAGTCTTTGTAAGATTGGACAGTCCTATCAGGTTTAGGAACCAGAAGGACAAGGCTGGCCTAGTTGGTCTTCAGCCACTCCCTGCTGTACTTTTTGGATCTCTTTTTATTACTTCATAGAGACAGCCATCAACAGGATTCTCTTTCCAAATTAGCACAAACACCTATTTGTACCTACAGTAGACTCAGGTGAGTTTTCCTAGGCTCTATTGAAGCCTAGTTTTTTTAGAGGGATACCTCTATAATGGAGAAAAATGGAATCATCCCATTAGAGTCGGATGGATTTTTCTAGGCTTTGCTAAAGACTAGTACTAAGCCAAGAATATAAAACACAAAGCAGGATGTGATACATGCATAAAAATGTGATAACAAGTATTCAAAAAATACCATGATCCTCATTTTCACAGATGAGGAAACGGGCCGGGCTCAAGGAGATTAAGTGATTGATCAAGAATACAATTAGTGGGAAACGGACTTTGGCCCAGTGGTTAGGGCGCCCGTCTACCATATGGGAGGTCCGCAGTTCAAACCCCCCTTGACCCATGTGGAGCTGGCCATGCGCAGCGCTGATGCGCGCAAGGAGTGCCGTGCCACGCAAGGGTGTCCCCCGCGTGGGGGAGCCCCACGCGCAAGGAGTGCGCCGTGAGGAAAGCCGCCCAGCGTGAAAAGAAAGTGCAGCCTGCCCAGGAATGGCGCCACCCACACTTCCCGTGCCGCTGACGACAACAGAAGCGGACAAAGAAACAAGACGCAGCAAATAGACACCAAGAACAGACAACCAGGGGAGGGGGGGAAATTAAATAAAAATAAAATAAATCTTTAAAAAAAAAAAAAAAAGAATTAGCAATAGGACTGGACCTTGAAATTAATTCTTCTACCTCCAAGAGCATATTACACTACAAGATCTAAACTATCCCTCCACTCCCTATCTAAAGAACTAATTATTAACATTCTGCTTGGAGTTCGATTCCTGGCTCTTCTTCTCATTAATGGAATGAACTTAGACAAGTTACTTAATTTCAGTGAGCTTTTCTCTTCACCTATAAAGTGAGGATAAGAATAGAACTTGTTTAATGAGTGTTTTCTGGAGATTAAGTGAGATGGACCAGTATTATTACACGATCAGTAAAGGCAAACTATTAGGATTAGCTATCTTGGGAAGCTTCTTTCCTGATTCCTTTTTCTCCTTTTATTCCCAATTTCCAAGCTCCTGTTTCCCCACAGGATTATTTGGGAAAATATTGGTTTTGCCCTATTGTAAACTCTTGGCCCATTTGTCACTTATGCATTGTCACTTCAAACATATCCACTCTCAGCCAGGTCAGTTAACTGAGTCTTGGAGATACCGTGGTGAAGAAAAAGTCCCTGGCCTCAGGAAGTACCACAGTCCTGAGTCAAAAAAGAAAAGAAAATTAGGAATAGAATGATGCAGCTGGTGCTTTGGGAAGTCTTTGCACTACAGCGAAGTGACCCCTGCAGGACTTTTGAGCCCTGGCTTTCGAGTCAAAAAGATCTGACTTTAAGTCTCAGTTCTGCCATTTATTAGCTGTGCCCTTTCCAGGTTTCTCAATCTCTATGTACCCCAGTTTCCTCACTTACATATGGCCCATCATTATAACTACTCCCTTGCCTACCCTCTTAACTCTCTTTTTCACTTCGTTTTACTGGTTTGGAAAAAAAAAAAAAACAACAATCCTAGTGAAACCACCATGCAGTTGCATGTTTTGGAGAAAAACACAGGGCTATCCTGATGGTTCTCACTTCAATTGACAAGGAGCCTAAGTGGAGCCTTTAGTACAATGCAGTAACCATACTATATTTCTGAGCTCCATTCTCTCTCCTACTCTCCTAGACAAGGATTACAAATCCTCTCCTCTCCTTCTGTGTCTAATTCCCTGTCTCCCGTCTACGCCCTCTGCAGAGGATTTGGCTTCCTACTTTTCTGAGAAAACTAAAATAGAAGGAGAACCTCCATAACTCCTCCCCACCACATCTACATGCCCACACACATGTGTCTACATGTTCTACTGATGAGTTGTAGAAAGATCCAGGGACTCCCTCAGAGCCAAAAACAAACAAGGAACCAAAAAAAAAAACCCATGTCCTACTTTCTCTTTGAGCTCCTTCTTGAGTTTCCTCTTGATATCTTTTGAAATTTGAAATCCCCACCAAGGCAGCCAACCCAGACAGCCCATCAAGTCCGAAGGCAAAATAGAGCACCTGTGCCCTAAACTTGCCCCTATAAGATGGGCATACTCTTTCTAATCAATAGGAGCCAAACCAACTTTCTTTTTATGGCTATACAAATCATTTGCCATCCCTAGAAGACCTAAGCTACTTTCATTTTTGCAAGTGATTTGGCTTTCTTATGGGAACAAAACATTTAACATCCCGGAATAAAATGCTGTAATTTGCAAATTCAGCACTGGTTTGTCTTTTGATGCTGCCTTTCATTTACTGCTGATAATCCTGGGCTTCTTTCTCAGGCAAACCCACCACATGTGCATTTGATCACATATCCTCTTCTTGCCTCAAAGATCTAGTTGGCCCCTCTCTCCTCTGTATCATCAATTTTCCCTCCCTGCTAGATCATTTTCACCAGCACATAACCCATGCTGTTATTTCCATTAAAAAAAAAAACCCATATTTCTTGACACCACCTCCCCCTCTAGCTACCAATGCAAATATGGACTCTCTTTATAGTAAAACTCCATGAGAGTCTTTTCCTGTCTCCAATTATTCTCCTCTAATACTCTCTTTAACCTACTCCAGGCAGATTGCCCTCTGTTGCTCCACCAAAATGGCTCCCAAGAAAATCATTAATTTCCTCCATTTTACTAATCCTATCATCAGTTCTCATCCTCTCTTTGAAACACTTTCTTTACTTGTTTCCAAGTTACCAGGCTCAGGGATTTCCTACATCACTGGCTACTTCTTCTCCATCTCATACTGAGACTCAGAAAGCAATCCTTGAAGCTTTCCCCTTTTTCACCTACCTTTACTCCCAAGGTGATTTTATGCAGATTCAAGGCTTTCAACACTTTCTTTATGCTCTTGGCTCCCACACGTCTCTTTGCAAATGTATAACCCCTAGCCTAGTTGTCTCCTAGGAGAGTTTTCCCTAAACTTCACATTCATTTCTCCACATTCCTATCCTACATCTTCACTCAGATGCCTAAGAGATAGCTCAACATGTCACAAACCCATAGACTTTCCCATTGCAGGAAAGGGCTAAAACAATATTTTCAGTTGCTCAGGCCAAAAAATTTAGAGTAGACATTCAGCTAAGGCCCTTCAGGGTTCTGTATGCCAAGATAATCTTAGAACAATTAGCAAAAAACAGGCAGAGCCATCTCCTTAAAACTCCAGAAATCACTTAAAGGGTTGCAGGTTTAACTGGATGCATGCTGAATCAAGAAACCACAACTTAAAATCAGTAGGAGAAGCTCATGGCATCCTTGCTGACTCTTCCCTAGCCCCTTTCTGGCATGGTATGGAGCCAGGCTGCACTCCCATTAGGGGTTTGTCTGGGTTTGTCTTTTGTGGACCCCAGAAAATTATGTTCTTATGATAACGATACCTGTGTCTATAAATGCAGTGTTAGATGGGGCCTTTTGCTTAGATCCCATGATTAGATTGATTTCAGGTTTTTGATTGGGCTATATCAGTGAAGTGTGACCCAGATTGGGTCTCCACCCTCTTTCTGGGTCTATGTAAATTGAGAACAGAGAGAAAGAAGAGGAGACGCAGAGAAAGGGAGCTCTGCTATTTTAACCCTGCCCCATGAAAGAGAGGACACCAGGTTCAGTTAAGGCTGCAGAAAGACAGAGAAGCCCCAAGAGGCTTAAGGAGATGAGGCCCAGGGAGAGATGCTTGATCACCCAGAGCTAAGCTTGAGGAGAAAGTAGAGCGAGACCAGTAGACCCACCACCTTGCCTCACCACATGTCAGGACTCCAGGATCAGCTAGCAGCCAGCCTATGGTGGGAAAGCATCTCTGAAGATGTCTTGATTTGGACATTTTCACAGCCTTGAAGATGTAAGCTTTACCCCAAATAAATTCCTTTCTAAAAGCCAACACATTTCTGGTATATTTGCATCAGCAGCTTTAGCAAACAAAGACAGGGTCCCAGGCCTTGTTCCATTGGTAGCAGAGTAACCCCATTGCACACCTATGTATCAGTGCATATCTCTCAGGTGGCAGCCTGAAAATCTGAAGCAGGCTTTCATCTCTAGTTTGCCCTTCCAGTGCTTTCCCTGCAGGTAAAAGCAGATTGTGACAGTTAAAGCAGTGTAAAAAAAATTAAATTCAAGAGTCCTGAGGCAAAGAATTGCAAGCTTTAAGACTTGCAATAGAGCACCCAGGAAAGGGAGTGGTGTCTATTACATAGGAAGTACAGAGGGAATTCTGATTCCTGTAAGTGGGAGAATTCCTAAGGCAAGGAACTCAAGCCCAGGACAAGACACAGGCTCAGAAAAGGTGGAGATGATCCCACATTTTCACCTTAGGCTGATCTTCTGGATAGGAGGATTTAGAAATAACAATAAAGCCCAGGAATAAATGTGACTATTGCAAGAGCTTACAATCTAGGTCCATAAGGGAATCCTTATGAGTATTTTCAATAAAGTTGTTGCTAGAGATGATTAACTACAGACAATAGTGGAAGTTTTGTTTCAGTTTACCTTTACACTTTTACCAGATTATGTTAATCAACAGGTAGAACATAATTTACAGGTTTGCCTTGCTTCTACTTCAAAGTCCCTTTCTGTTGAAGATGAGCTGACTGCATGCCATTTTAGAGAAATATCAGAGCAGAACAGTGTAACCGATAAGGAAATTTGGAAGCTAAGACTATAACCAACAATACCATTATGCAGATCAGTATCAGGATAGAATATCCAGTGAAAACATTCCATCTTTAAGAATTTTATACAATCTCTAAATATATAAACATAAATAGCATTTACTTATACAAATTTAACCAACAGAGACTTATGAATTTCCTTCAATTTTACTACACTTCTCAAGCACTTCTCATGTAACTATTTTTTTTAAGTTTTTGAAAGTATTTTACTTCAAATTGAAAAATGAACAGCTCTTGTGCTGTTCATTATAAGATATACAGTGTTCACAAATACAATAGTTGTTTGAGGAAATGTACACATTTTAATTTCTCGTTAATGTTTTCACTTTTAGAAAAACACTGTTTACCAAAAGAAACTTCAGCAGTATAGGAAAAACTGTTTTCTTCAGAAATTTGCAAAAACCTAAGATTCCCAGTGAAATCAAGATTATCTCCCTTTACCACTATTATAATTACATGCTTATAATATCCCCACCCTAAGAGTATAGCTACTTTCAATGAGGGTAATTAAAAAATAAACAAAATACAAACAGCTTCAGAGTGGTAAATGTAAAATGGACATCTGCAAGTATTAAATGTCTGAAATAGGCAGCTAATACTGGATTTAATATTATTTTTATAAACATTTGTTCTCTTAGTAGTAAGCATAAGTCTATACATTCACAATAATCCTAGGAAATAAATACTGCGATTATGCACAGTATTTTATGACAAACTTGTTTTAAAAAATCACAAAAAACAGAACTTTAACACTTTGATAAAAATTTTGATCAGAATAAAATGTGACTCTAAAATTTAAAACATTGTTACAATAATATCAAATTAAAAATTTTCCACAAGTATTATGAGTTTTCAGTTTTGGAATATATTTTTCCATTGTGAATTAAAATAAAAATATATTGAAAATGTTAATTTTCATTAACATATATTTTAGCATCTCACATTTTACAAGATGAAAGAACAAATTTTTTGTAACAGTTTGAAATTAAAGCTAGCCTTAAAGGTATGATTTAAAATGTTAAATGCTGTCAGGTTTGAACATTATGTTTAAATAGGTCTCTACTCAATCTAGTGACAAATGAAAGACTTAACTTTTGAAAACAGTAGAGACTGTTTTTTCTTGAACCATTAAGGATATGATAAGGCCAACATGATGTACAAGAAGTTATTCTGATAAGGCACAGACTCTATCTTTTATATCAATTCTAAAAATAATTGACTAATGCATTGAAAAAACAGTGTTACTTTAACAGAGAGAAAATTATATTTTAGTTCTGTCAGTATACCATTGGATAGATAAGTTTATCAAATCTTAGTATTGATCATAACATATAAATTTGTTTCCACAAACTTTCTTTGACTCTTCATATTCATTTAGATTTCATACTCCACAATTCTGCTTTACATCCTGCAAAAACCAGATATTTCATCTTAAGGCAAAATTACACTTTAAATAAACTTATTAGATTATATTCAGTATTGACTACAACAAAGTTTACTTCCACAAACCCTCTACAACCTTCCATATCCATTCAGCTCTTGTAGTCAGATTTGACCAAAGCATAATTCACTTCCACAAACCTTCCATAACTTTTCCTGTTTATTTGGGTCTCACATATATTTCTATCTCTTATTTTGTGAAAAACTAGCCTTTTCACTTTAGGACAAACTACATTCCTTTCTTCAACAAAGCATATTGTGCATACTTTACCCACTTGCATACTTCATACCAAAAGATCTTTGAACTGACTTTATATATACTACAAAACAATTATTTAAAAGATACTTTCTAAAAATAATAACTTAATTTCATTAATCACAAATTTACAATTTTCATCATTGTAAAGATTTAACAAACTTAATGCTAACTTATTTTATTAGTATCCCAATAAACCGAGGGATATTTCACCCAAGTAGAATAATGATAGTTTATGAAATAAATGTTTTTAAATTTCCCTCTGTTAGAGGTTTGCAATAATTCACAATAATTCACATTCAGTTTCCCCTGATATGCATTGGGAAAAAGGTAAAGCCCTCCCCCTTGTGGCACTTTCCCACAGGTTAAACAAAGGAACCGCGCAGAGACAGGAGTAAAGGGAGATAGAGATATTCACCATCTGCCTATCAGAGGGAGATGGAAATCTTTACTACCTCTACTTGCATATCAGACCAAGACAGAAACCTTCACTATTTACAAACCCTTTAAAACCTTACAGATCAAAAGAAACATTTGCTCGTGCAGCATTCCAAGAAGCCATAGACTCCCTCAACTCCCTCCCACTACCTCACACAGACCCTCAACCCCCTCCCACTAACTATCATTTTCCCACCTGGGAAAGTTCTATATAAATTCAAGTCCCACCCTTCCAGGAGTGGGCTGTAGTGTCTTTTCAGACCCCCACCATGCAGGTGGGGGAATTGAAGTCTGTTCTTCAGGCCCCCTCCATTGGGAGAGCTTCTCAATAAATAAATTCTTTGCTTATGGTCAATCAGTCTCTGTGTCCCAGTAAGAGCCATATTTTCTCCAACATCCTCCATAGGAAGTTAAAACCTCTTTTTTTCATAATACCTTAAAATTATAAGTAACCTCAGAAGCATACTGATTACTAGGCTTTGAAGAATATACTATGATTGTTAAATTTGTTTCAAGCATAATCTAGAAACAAACCTTTCCATAGTTTTCAAGAACACTTTACTTTCTGAAAATTGGCTATTGGAGTATTAATTACTCTCATCCCCAGGCTGCTAATTTTTTTTTAATTGGGGAATTACAGGACAAACTATGCAAAACAAGGTTTATTCTGTAATATTCCCTCTGTCCCTATCTGTCTTAATCTCCAGGCCTGATAGAATTCTATGTTAAACTCACATCTCCCCCCATCTTTCCTCACCCAGCCCTTCCCCCATAGCTTCATCAACCAGTTTTAATGAAAGCCATGAATTCAGTTAAAGTTGAGAGAAAGCCCTGGGGCCATGGTAAGTCAAGGACCTAGAAAAAAAACTTTTTTTTCCTCTTCTTCCAACAGTTTATTCAGATGTCTATATGACTTTCATTACTCATCCTGTAAAATTAATTGGCCAAGGTCTGAGCATTTTAGCTTATAAATTTAAAAGGGCACCAGAAACTCATCTTTTCTAATTTTAAGGCTCTAGGAGTACTCATTTACAAATATGTAAGCACTTATTTAACTTCTAGCAATTTAAATAGAGCTCTCTTAAGAATTTTCATTTGGTAGTTTGATATTACCATCTGGAATTACATAAATTCACATCGAACAAAGAGGCAAACACAAAAAGAAAGTACGACACACAAAAACAGGCATACAGAAATATAAAACTTTGTGGTTTTAATCATAATTTTGTACTCTCTTCTGCAAATTCTTATTCTGATACAAAGACATAGAAGATTGTACATATGTGACTTCATTTCATTTTCTCATTCTTTTACTAAATAAGTTTAACTGTAAGATAACATTATATTCAAGGGATCTCTTTGAAGGTTATTCCAGATCATTCTCTAACTTGCACTGCGACCACTTGGTTTTGTACAAAACTTTCATTCTTTTTAGTCATTGGCTTATAATAAAATTTTTCCCAATGCTTTCAAACACATTTTTCCTTTACTTCAGAACTCTGCTTATTTCCCATTTCGACTTTCAGACAGAACTTGAATGAGTAAAACCAATTTAAATATATTTATTTTTTAAGTCTAGGACCAAGGGTAAGTTCTCTTATATCTGGGGGCTGCTCCCTGTTAGATGGCAAGGGGTCCCCAGGTGAGATTCCAACCCTCGTCCTTAGACACGATCCATCCCTGATACCAGAAACCTAGAAACCAAGTGTGGGCTCACCATTTACACCTTTGGCAGGAGATTTAAACCCTCATCCCAAAACCAAGTTGATTTTATACACACCGAGGTCTCTGAAGTCTCAGGGAGAACTGGTTTCTCTTGTGACCTGCAGCTTCCAGGATCCTCAACACTTGGGGTGCAAGATCCCCCTCCTCAGTCCTTGGAGGTAACAGGACTCTGGCGAATGCCTTACTGGAAGAGCAGACATCCAACCCCAAGGGTCAGTGAGTCCACTGGGGAGCCATCTCCTCAGAGGTCACAGGGTCCCATCTGGGGTGCCAAATTGAAGGAAGACCCCCTCAGGGGTCCCTCTGGATCCTTAACCTGGTGAATTGGAGTCCACACTGAGATATTGACAAGAGAAAGCAGCTTTATTAACACCAGTGGAAGACAGGGGACAGGTTGTTTCAAATCTGCCTGTCCCAATTTTAAAGTGTTTATAGTTTTATAGGATTCAAACTGGGGAGGGTAGAGTGGTTACAGTCACAGCAGTGAGTAAATACAAGGGTGAGCCTAGTCTGAAATAGCCATTAACAAAGGTGAGTTCAATTTAGCTGATTTCAGTAATTTTGGGTATTAGCTTTTGGCTAATCTATAACATACTGGAAGAAGAAGGGGGAAAATGCATCTATATAATGATTCAGTAATCTAAAATAAGACAAGTGAAATGATTCAGGCCAAGGAATCATTTTAAAAAGAATGAAAAAAGTGAAAGAGAGCCGTCATTCTTACCCTGCCAGGTGAGAGAACTCCAGGATCCCTGAAGCTTCAGAAAGATAGAGAAACCTGGACAGGCTAAGAGAGAAGCTGGAGGTTGGACTTAATAGAGCAGCTAAAGCTGAAGCAACAAGATCCCGTGAGACTAGGCCCACGGAGCATCTCTCTTTTTTTTTAAGATTTATTTATTTCTCTCCCCTTCTTCCCCCCGCCCCCAGTTGTCTGTTCTCTGTGTCTATTTGCTGTGTGTTCTTTGTCCACTTCTGTTGTTGTCAGCAGCACGGGAATCTGTGTTTCTTTTTGTTGCGGTCATCTTGTTATGTCAGCTCTCCATGTGTGGGGCACCATTCTTGGGCAGGCTGCACTTTCTTTCGCACTGGGTGGCTCTCCTTACGGGGCGCACTCCTTGTGCGTGGGGCTCTCCTACGCGGGGGACACCCCTGCGTGGCGGGGCACTTCTTGGGCACATCAGCACTGCGCATGGGCCAGCTCCACACGGGTCAAGGAGGCCCGGGGTTTGAACAGCAGACCTCCCATGTGGTAGATGGACGCCCTAACCACTGGGCCAAGTCACGGAGCATCTTGAAGCTGAAAGAGACAGGCTGAGAGAAGACACGAGCGGGCCACCATTGTGCCCTGCCATATGCTTGATTGCCCACAGCTGAGCTCTGAGAGGAAACATTTTTACATGGTGCTGCCATGTGCCTAATTGCCCACAGCTACACTCTGGTGAGGCAGCATCTCTGATGATGCCTTGATTTGGACATTTTCACAGCCTTGGAATTGTAAGCTTTCACCCTATTAAATTCCTATCATAAAAGCCAACCTATTTCTTGTATTTTTGCATTGGCAATCTTTAGCAAACCAAAACAGAACTTGTTACCAAGAGTGGGGTGCTAGCTTGAAAGCACCAAAAATGTTGGAACAGTTTTATAAATGAGTAAGGGGAAGATTCTGGAAGAACTGTGAGATGTTTGACAGGAAAGGCCTAGATTGCTTTGAAGAGACGGTTGGTAGAAATACGAACTCTGAAGTTACTTCTGATGAGGCATTAGACAGAAATGATGACTGTATTATTGGAAACTGGAGGAAAGGCAATCCTTGTTTTGTAGACAACTTGGCAAAAATGACTCCTGATACTAGATGGAAGGTAGAATTTGAAAGGTACGAGCTTGGACATTTAGCTGAGGAGATAACCCAACTAAATGTAGAAAATGTGGCCTGGCTTCTCCTGGCAGCTTGTAGATAAATGTGAGAGTAAAGAGACAAGCTAAGAACTGACTCCTGGACACAAAGAAACCAGAAATTGATGATTTGGGAAATTCTGAGCTTCCAGAAAGCAAGTCCCCAGAGGATAGTGTCCATATGAGGATTTAACTGAAGAGAGAACCAGGCGGCCATTTTCTTGCAAGTGAAGATTGGAAATGCAGTTACCCAGGAAGGATTTGTGGGAATTCTTACTTCTAATGGTTGGGACCCCTGTGAAATGTATGCAAAACCAACAAGCTTTTTGCAAGATCTGTGTGAACGAAACCACTGTCAACCTAGACTAAGAGGGATAGAAAAGGGAGAGATTGAAGGAAAAATGACTTTAAGAGCAAATCAGTGGAATCTGAGGTCTGAATGTAAGAACGTCTTCTTGGGCCAAGAGAGGGACCCCACCCATGTAAAAAGAAAGGGGCAAATTTGCCCCAGCATTTTAAAAAGGTCGGCCTTCCACCCAATTGTTCAGGGAGAATTCTGCCACCCCAGGCTTTAGAGAGTATGGATCACATTCCCTGGGGTTTAGGGAGAGTTAGGTCATCATCCCACTGTTCTAAGGAGGTTAAACACATGCCCCAGAGACTGGGGGGATTGTGGCCATCACCCCAGTGTTCTTGGAGGGTGATGTGTCGTGCTCGGCCGTCATCCAGATGCTTGATGAGGGTAGAACCAAGAAGATGGCCACTAGATGTGCCTTGAAAAAGGAGTCACACTCAAGCCCTATGAAGAAGAAGCCATCATTCTACGGATGATTTTCAGACTTTGAAATCTAATGGAATATGCCCTGCAGGTTTTTGAAACTGTGTGGGACTCGTGACATCTGTTTTTCTTCCAATGTCTCCCTATGGCAATGGAAACATGTATCGTGTGACTGTCCTTCCTTTGAATATTAGAAACAGATAACTTGTTTTCTAAGTTTCACAAGTCTATAGCCAGAGGGGAATTTTTCCCAAGAAAGACTTTATGTCTATTAGTGATTTTTATGAGAGTTTATATATAGCATTGCTACTGAAATGATTTAAGACCTTTTTGAAATATTATAATGGAATGAGTTTATTTTCCATAAGGAAACAGCATGTATTTTGGGGACCCAGGGGATGGAATGTCTTGGTTTGAGTCTTTTGAGGACCCCAGAAAATCATGTTTTTTAATTAACCCACTCCTGTACGTGTAAACCTATAGTACACAGGGCATTTTGGGTAGATTCATTTAAGGACCTTTTTATTAGATAGCTTCTGATTAGATTTCTTTAGTTAAGGGCCTTTGAGTAGATTGCAGGGTCCAGGGTGGGCCCTAATCCTTTCACTGGAGTCTTATATAAACTGAGGAATAGAAAGCAGACACAGAGAAAAAAGAGAACTGCTATTTTTGCCCTTCCACATGAGAGAGGACTCCTTGATCACCTGCGGCTACAGAAAGAAAGAGAAACCCCAATTGCTGAGAGAGAGCCCTGGAGGAAAGGGCCTGCCATTATGACCTGCCATATGCTTGATCGCCCAAAGCTGAGCTCCAAGAGAAAACAACTTTAGATGGCACTGCCATGTGCCTGGTAAGACAGCATCTCTGAAGATGCCTTGATTTGGACATTTTCACAGCTTCAGAACTGTAAGCTTTTACCCTAATAAATTCCTATAATAAAAGTCAACCCATTTCTGGTATATTGTATTGGCAGCCTTTAGCAAAATATATTAGCTAGAGGGGAGCAGAGGTATCTCAAGAGGTTGAGCACCTGCTTCCCATGTAGGAGGTCCCAGATTCAATTCCAAATACCTCCTAAGAACAAAACAAACAAACGAAAAAAAACAAGCTCTCATTGGGGAGCAGATGTAGCTTGGTGGTTGAGCATCTGCTTCCCATGTCCAAGGTCCTGGGTTCAAGCTCCAGTACCTCTTAAAACACACACACACACACACACACACACACACACACGTATTAGATAGATCTATAATGTAATGAACTAACAGCATTAATTTTTATTATGCCATTATTTTTAAGGTATGCCCATTGGAAAACAGTCCATCTTTGGAGAGCTCTTCCATAATAAACAAACTGCCCTATGTCTTCCAAACATCCTGACTCCTGTCATGGCCCTCTCCCAAGGACATGATTGGGAAATCTGCTCATTCCAGAGCACTCCATTGCTGCTGCCAGACCATAGGGCCTCCATATCCCTGTAGAAGCACCCTTGCAGGTCCTGTCTTCCAGCCAACCACCCTCTGCCCTCTAGGAAGAACGAGGCAAAGTCAGAGACACATGCATGAGATGATAGGTCCTAGGAAGATGATGAGGTCCATCAGGTAAAAAACCTCATCTGCTTGGTTCCTTGTGGGGTGAGCCTCATCAACAATTAGTATTTCCTGAGTGAATGAATAAATGCAATGTCGTAATCGTGTTGCTCCCCCTTGCTCAGACTTAGATGGCTGGCTCTTGTACTATATTTCACTCTAGTCTAAGAGCTGCCATCATCTGGGGTGACTTCAGTGTCCCCATGGACAACATGAAACCCCCTGGCCTCGAAGATCCTTGAGGAGCTTCTCTTTTATTTTTGCCGCTTTTCAGCTGCCCACTCCTGTGGCCACACCTTGAATGAGGAGACACAGAGAGTACACAGCAAATAGACACAGAAAGGAGACAGCAAGTGCAAACAAGGGGGAGGGGGATGAATAAATAATATAAGTCTTTAAAAAAATCCTAATTCTGGCCAGAGTTCCTTCTTAAACTTTGCAGTCTTTCCTCTGTTGATACTTTGTCCTCTTTTTCAAGAAAAGTGATATTTTCTGATGTATTATCCCTTCTAATTCCTCCAGTCTTTGGTTATCACGTAGCCCTCCCGCCCCCCCCCCCCCCCCACCAGACACACACACACCTTCTTTGGTCTTGTCTCAGAGGATGTTAACAGGTTCAAGGCTTGCACAACCACTTGTGCTAAGAACTGAATCCTCCCCTCCTAAGAAGGTTCTCTCCTGCTTTCCTTTTGTCTTCAAACTGTCACTCTCCCAAACTTCCCCTCAGTTTACAAACAAACTCAACTATCTTCTCTCCTGAACCCATCCTCTTTCTTAAAAAGGAAGCCTTTACTCATTCTCTTCTTTCCTTCTTGCCACGCACACATTCATTCAGCTAATAGTGGAGGACCTATTTTTTGCCTCAATGCTCATTGCTGGTGATATCAATAATGAACCCAAAAGACCTCATGAAGCTTGCATTCTGGTTGTCCTGGTTTGTGTCTTTTGAGGACCCCAGAAGATTATGTTCTTAAGCTAACCCATTCCTGTGTGTGTATGCCTGTTGCTTATGCGACCTTTTGGTTAGGTTTGGCTATGGGGTCTTTAGATTAGATAACTTTTGATTAGGTCATTTCAATTAAGGACCTTTGATTAGATTGCAGGACCCAGGGGGGCTGGTAATCCTTTTGTACCCTAACACATGAGAGAGGAAATCCAGGAAGGATCACCTATAGCCATAGAAAGACAGAGAAACCCCGAGAAGCTGAGAGAAAGACAGAGGCTGGAATCAATGGAGCAGCCCAAAGTTGAAGAAAGGAGGCCCAGGAGAGATGTGCCATATGCCTGATTGCCTACAGCTGAGTTTGGGGAGAAACTGAGGCTGGAGATAACACACAGAGACCTTTTTGCCTTGCCAAGTGGTAGGAATCCAGGATCTACTGGAAACCGACTTTGGTGAGACAGCATCTCTGATGATGCCTTGATTTGGATGTTTTACAGCCTCAGAACTATAAGCTTTTACCCTAATAAATTCCATCTATAAAAGCTAGCCCATTGCTGGAGAAGAGATATATTTTTGGATACTTCATTTTTCCTTAACCCTTTCTTATGCATATTGTTAATTAATCCATCTGGATCAATAATGATTTAGCATGACTAAAATTGAAAAAGATTTTGTGTTTTCTGCCTCATGAAATTATGAATTGGCATATTGTTATGTGCAGTAATTCATTCCAATAAGATGTGAAGAATTCCCAAATAGGAATTTAATTTTCCAGAAAGAATAGTGGTCTAAATGGAAATTAAATAACTAAACCAATAATTTATTTCATTCTTAGGGCTTACTATGTCTAATAGTTAAAACTG
Organism: Dasypus novemcinctus; assembly: GCF_030445035.2. Classification (NCBI taxonomy): domain Eukaryota; kingdom Metazoa; phylum Chordata; class Mammalia; order Cingulata; family Dasypodidae; genus Dasypus; species Dasypus novemcinctus. The sequence goes on from NC_080697.1 coordinate 32,888,811, forward strand.
TAACATAAAAATTAGAACTGTGTTATAATTAATTTCTATTATATTAGAATTAGTATTTATATTTATAAATGTTTGTTGCTATATTATCTATTTCTTTTCATTGATTATATTAAAGCTAAACTGGCCTTGTATTATCTTTTAAAATTTGTAATTTCTTTACGAAATCAATAAAAAAAAATTTAAAAAAATTTGTAATTTCTTTCAATCTATTTTTCTATTTTATTTTACAATTTTACAATAAAGGTCTTTTTAACAGTTAAAAAAAGCTATGATTATACACTTTGGAGAGATCATATGGTATGTGACTATATCTCAATAAAATTGTTTAATAAAAAAATAAATATTTGTGCAAGAATAGCCAGAAATAGCAGCTATGTACAGCAGGGGAAACAAGAGATTAAGAGATGAGGAATTTTCTTATTTGTTTGTATATATGTTTATTTATTTTTTAATATTTATTTTACTTATTTCTCTCCCCTTCCCCCATTGTCTGCAGTGTCCCTTGGCTGTGTGTTCTTCTGCGTCCGCTTGCATTATTCAGCGGCACTGGGAAACTGCGTCTTTTTTGTTGCATCATCTTGCTGTGTCAGCTCTCCATGTGTGCGGTGCCACTCCTGGGCAGGCTGCGCTTTTTTCATGCAGGGCAGCTCTCCTTGCGGGGCACACTTTTTGTGTGTGGGGTACCCCTGCGCAGGGACACCCCTGCGTGGTACAATATTCCTTGTGCACATTAGCACTGTGCATGGGCCAGCTCCACACGGGTTAGGAGGCCCTGGGGATTGAACCCTGGACCTCCTATGTGGTAGGCGGACACTCTATCAGTTGAGCCACATCCACTTCCCTGTATGTCTGTTTATTATTATTATTACTGAAATAATGAAAGTGTTTTAATAATGATTGAAGTGATAAACACACAACTGTGTGAATATACCAAATACCATTGATTATACACTTCAGAAAAAGTGTAGGCTTTATTAATATGTATCAATAAAATTAGATTGTTTTTAAAAAATTGGGGTGGGCTGGGGGGAAAACAGACCAAATAAGATTTGGACTATAGTCAATAGTAATATTTTGACGATTCTCTTGCATAGTTTGTAACAACTGCATCACAACAATGCAAGGTGTTGGTGGAGGGGTGATGTATGGGACCTGTATGATATGCATGTTTATTTTTTACTATACACTTATTGCTTATGTATGTTCATATATGAATGATATACTTCAATAAAAAATATTTTTTAAAAGCCAGCCAATTTGTGGTATTTTTACTTTGCATTCTTTAGCAAACTAAGGCACTGGTATAGGGGAAGCTGCTGCTGCTTAAGCAATTGAGCTCCCGTTTACCATATGGAGGACCTGGTTCATTCCCTGGGACCTCCTGGTAAAAAAAAAAAAAAAGGAAAAGCTAGAAAGGTGTCCCAGACGTGCGCAGTGAGGTACAGGCACCTGCACACCAAAGCAACACACCAAAGAAGATGATGACACAACCAGATTTTTAAAAAGAAAAAAAAGTGTAAGCTTGGGAGCTGATGTGGCTCAGTGGTCAAGCACCAGCTTCCCACATACAAGGTCCTGGGTTCAATTCCCAGTCCTGTTATCTCAAAGTAAATAAATAAACAAACAAACAAATAAATAAATAAAATTTTAAAAATTAAAAACTAAAAAAAAAAAACCCACTGGTGTAGAAGGCAAATAATATGCAAATAAATAAAACAAGAAATTTTACAGAGTATTACAAAGATCTATGAAGAAGATAGAAGGAGTAATGACACTGAGAGCAACTGGGAAAATCTACTTAAAATAGGGTGAGCAAGGCTGTTCTAGAAGAAATGATAGGGCCTGCAAGTGTAGAGTGAACCCAATGTGTCAAGAGCAGAGGGAACTGCATCTGGGGCCCCAGGAACAGCAAAGGTCCAGATGGGGGAAACTGCATGACCTGGTAGGGGGACAGGAGCCTTTCACCCCTCATCCCATCGCAATCTGGCTTGTCCCCTTGCCAACTCATTGGGAATAATGCATTTCTAATTTTTCAGCACAAGGGCCAGGTGCAAGCCTCCTGGTTATTAGTCTTTCCTGCTTCATTTCACCTTGTTTAACATGCTCCTTCCAGCAACTTCCATCCTTTCCTACTTCTCCAAATGTCTCTGTGGCCATTCATTCCTCTGCCTCATTCTGGGCTGTTCTTTCTCTGACCTTCCCCAAGACTCCATTCTTTGCCCTCTATCCCGGAAGTCCATAAACATTTGCAGGGCTACAGATCCCTTTGTTTCTCTGATGATTTCTTTTCCCAGAAAAAAATAAATAAATAAAAGCATACTACATAGGCACGATTTTATTTCATACAAGATTATCAAGGGGATTTGTGGGTCCCCTAGCGTCATGACCTCCCCAGTTAAGAAGCCTCTTCTACATACATTTTCCAGGAGGAAATTTCAAAGTGAGTGGGGAGGTCATTCCAGAGGTTACCCTGAAGGACATCGCAGGCAGACCTAACTGCCACAGTAAACAAAGCCTCGAACAGGGTGCTCCTGAAGGCTCGAGAGACAGCTGGACTTAAGAGCAAGGCACACAACCTCATGAAATCAGCACCCTGGGAGTGGGTCTTACTTTGGGATATATAATAACCTATTTCCCCAATGTATCAGAGTTATACTATTTATCATTTCCCTACATGATTCTTCTACCCCTTTTATTTGAGCCTATAATTATCACTATACCCGTAAAATATAAGTCCCAGAGACTTAAATCTTTGGTCTGTTCATATGCCTGTTGAGCCCTGAATCTCAGCAGAGTTGTAGCCAACACCTACTTTTCAATTCATCAGACTCGCCCAGGACAACTAACAAAATGATGACGATGGACAACCTCCATCCCCAAAATCAGAGTATCAACAACTGTAAGCAAAACAGTTTCTTCTATCTGCCCCATAAGATCTAAGCCCCCTCTCAATCTGAGGCCGAGCAGTCCTCACCATCCCCAAGTCCTCAAGATTGAGGAATGAACAAACATAAGGGGGGGAATGCAAACATGGACCAAAGTAGACTTATTATTGCAATAATGGAAGAACTCGTAATACTGATATAAAGATAGTGGTTACCAGAGGTTCTGGGGGAAGTGGGAGAGAAGAATAGGTGCAACATAGGGTGTTTTTAGGGCACTGGAATTGTTCTACAGGATATTGCAATGGCAGATACAGGCCATTACAAATTTTGTCAAAACCTATAAAATTGTACGGTGCAAAATGTAAACCATAATGTAAACTAAAGACCATGGCTAGTAGTATTTGTTCACCAATTGTAACAAATGTACCACAGTAATACAATGTCATTCATAGCGGAAAATGTGAGAGTCCCCTATTAAGAGGGGAATCCCCTATTTTTCCCCTGAGATGGCTCCCTAGTCTGTTTGCTTGTTTGTGCTCATTGTCTACTCCTTATTTTTTGCTCGTTGTCTGCTCATTATCTATTTGTTTTTGTCTTTAAGAGGCACCAAGAACCAAACCCAGGATCTCCCATTTAGGAAGTGGGCACTCAACTGCTTGAGCCATATCAGCCCCCCCCTAAATTTTTTATGTAACTTTTCTCTAATCTAAAACTTCATTAAAACTAAAATTAAAAAAATAATAATGGACCAGAAGTCCCTCTTGCCCTCTCTCACTCATTATTCTTTCCTACCCGGAAGGGACTTGCTATCCTGACCTCTGAAATCCTTGATTAGTTTTCTCTGTTATAAATAGAATCATACAGTCTCCATTCTTTAGTGCCTGGATATATTTTTCAAGGTTTATTTTATTTATTTATTTCTCTCTACCTCTTCGTTGTTTGCGCACGTTGTGTCTGTTTGTTGTGTGCTGGTCTTCTCTTTTTAGGAAGCACCAGAAACCGAACCTAGGACCTCCCACCTGGGGGGGAAGCACCTAATTGCCCAAGCCAGCTCCATTCCCTGCTTTGTTGCAACTCTTGTTGAGCTTCCTCACTAGGCCTCTTGGTTGCATTCATCTCACTGCATCATTTTGTTGTCTCGGCTCGCCGCTTCTTCTTTAGGAGGCACCAGGAACCAAACCCAGACCTCCCACGTGGTAGGTGGGAGCTCAGTCTCCTGAGCCACATTCATTCCCCAGTGCCTAGCTCCTTTAAATCAACATTATGCTTGTGAGAGTCCATGTTCTTGGGCATAGCCATAGTCGGTTCATTTCCACTAGTGCCCAGTATTCCATTGTCTGCTGTAACACAGTAAATTCTGATAGATTTCTGTTTCAGATTTTGGGCTATTATAAATATTGCTGCTATAAACATTCTTAGCATGTTTTTTGGTGAACACGTACATCTCTGTTGAGAATATATTTAGGAGTGGGATTGCTGGGTCAAAAGGTAAATGTAAATAATTTCAAATAGTTTTCCAAAATGATTGTACTAGTTCACCCATCTACTAGGAATGTGTCAGAGTTCCTATTGGTCCACATTCTTGTCAGTACAAAATATTGTCAAAATTTTAAATTTTAGTAATTCAGGTATGGATGTAGTGATAGTTCACTGTGGTTTTAATTTTCATTTCCCTGATGACTAATGATGTTCAACACATTTTCATGTGCTTATTGGTCATTAATACATTTTTTTTAAAGATTGATTTTATTTATTTCTCTCCCCTTCCCCCCTGTTGTCTGCTCTCTGTGTCCATTCGCTATGTGTTCTTCTGCATCCACTTGTATTATCAGATGGCACTGGGAAACTACGTCTCTTTTTTGTTGTGTCATCTTGTTGCATCAGCTCTCCATGTGTGCCGCGCCACTACTGGGCAGGCTGTGCTTTTTTTCATGTGGGGCAGCTCTCCTTGTGGGGCACACTCCTTGCACGTGGGGCACCCCTATGCCAGGGCACCCCTGTGAGGCATGGTGCTCCTTGTGTGTGGCAGCACTGCGCATGGGCCAGTTTATCACATGGGTCAGGAGGCCCTGGGTATAGAACCCTGGACCCTCCATATGGTAGGCAGACACTCTATCATTTGAGCCACATCTACTTCCCCATTAATACATTTTATTTTGTGACATGTTTGTTCAAATCTTTTACTCATTTTTAAAATTGGATTTTATTATTATCATTCAGTTGTAGGAGTTCTTTATATATCTTAGATACCCAGTCCCTTGTCAGAAAGGTATTTTGGGAGTATTTCTCCCTAGTCATTTTAATTCTGTCTTTTAATGATCAGAATTTTTTTTTTTTTTTTAAAAATCCTAAGTTGGGTGGTACATTCTTGAGTATAAGTTTTTACTTTATTACATGTGTATGTGTATGCATACATGCTATTTTCTTTCCTTTTTAAAAAATATTTATTTTATTTATTTATTTCTCTACCATCCCCTTATTATTTTGCACCTGCTGTCTGCTCTCTGGTGTCTGTTTCTCATCTTTTTAGGAGGCACTGGGAACCCAGGATCACCCATGTGGGAAGGAGGCACCCAATCACTTGAGCCTCTTATTGTGTTTCCTTGTTGTGTCTCCTCATTGTATCATCACCTTGCTGCATTATCATCTTGTCTTGATTGTCTTATTTATTTGTATATTTATTTTTATAAGATTTATTTTATTTATTTCTTCCCACCCCCTTGTTGTTTGCATGTGCTGTGTCTTTGTTTCTTTAGGAGGTATTGGGAACTAACCCAGGACCTCTGATGTGGTAGGGAGGCACTTAATCACTTGAGCCACCTCCGTTCTTTGCATTGTTGTGTCTCTCATCATGTTCTCCCTTCTGTGTCTCTTGTTGCATCATCTTGTTGCATTGACTCACATTGGCTTGCCTGCTCGGTTGCGTCAGCTCACTGTCTTGCCTGTCTACTCCCTGCTTTGCTGTGTCTCTCATCATGTGTTTCTTCTTGTGTTTCTTGTTGTACCATCTTGTTGTGTCAGCCTGCCATGTCTGCCCATCATGCCAGTTCACTGTCTTCTTTAGGAGGCACTGGAAACTGAAGCACAGACCTCCTGTGTGGTAGGTGAGAGCTCAATTGCTTGAGCCACATCCACTTTCCATTGTCCTCTTTAGAAGGCACCAGAACTGAACCCAGGACCTCCCATTTGGTAAGTGGGTGCCCAAGGGCTTGAGCCACATCTGCTTCCCTGGTCAGAAAGTTTTTATTTTGATGAAGTCTAGTTTATCAAATTTTCTTTTATGGTTATTTCTTTCTGTGACCTAAGAAATTTTGCCTATTCCCCAAGTGACAGTGCAATTCTCCAAAATCTCCCTCTAAAAGCTTTATGGTTTTAACGTTGATGTTTAGGTCTATGATCCATTTTGAATTAAATATTTTTTGTAGTGTGAAGTAGGACTCAAGGTAACTTTGTTCCCACGTGTATATCCATCTGTTCTGGCATCTTCTGTTGAAAAAGATTTCCTTTCCCCAGTTGGATTGTTTGGGCACCTGTGTTGAAAATCAAGGGACTATGTAAATGAAGGGTTTTTCCTGGACTTTCTATTCTCTTCCATGATCTGTTTGTTGATTCTACTGCCAGAAGCACACTCTCTTGATTGCAGTGGCTTTACACACTATATCTTGAAATCAGCTAGTGTAAATCATCTAACTTTGTTCTTTATTCAAAAGTGTTTTGGCTCTCCTATGTCCTTTACATTTCTATATATATTTTAGAATCAGCTTGTTAATTTCTTTAAAAAACCATTTCACACAAAGCGTTCTGGGAATTTGACTGGGATTGTGTTGAATCTATAGATTAATTTGGTGAGAATATATGCACATCTTAACAATAAGTCTCATCTTAAATTATTTATCTCTCCCAGTTCCCTAGCTCCCAGCCAAACTGGCTCTTACTGATGTGTTTTCTGTTTCAGGTAGAGTACCATTATCAATTGTCATGCCTGAGCCTGGAAACTGGGAGGCATCCTTAACTCTGTCTTCTCCCATAGTCCCAACAATAATCATTAAGGCCTACTGATTTTTCTTCCTCATCTTTTTATCCCTAGTACAACTGTTATGCTAATTCAGGCCTTCTTCATCACTTTCCTGGATACTACAATCATGCTTTTCTTTTTAACTTTTATTGTGGTAACATACATAACATAACATTTCCCATTCTAAAGACTTTCAGGTATTGAATTAAGTGTTGTTATTTCCACTCAGTATTATGCTATCATCACCACCATTCATTACCTAAACTTTTCCTTCACTCCAAATAAAAGCTCTCTCTTCATTAAGCATTAACTTTCCATTCCTTAACACCAACTCTACTCTTTGTACCCTGTGATCTGTTTTCCAACTCTACAAATTTGCCTCTTTTAGTTTTTTCATATAAGTGAGAGTATACAATATTTGTCCTTTTGTGTCTGGTTTATTTTGTTTACTTTAATATTTTTCAAGTCTCATCCATGTTCAGCATATTTGTCATCTATTTTCATAGCTGAATAACGTACCATTGTATGTATAGATGACATTTTGTTTATCCATGCATTGATAGACACTTAAGGTTGCTTCTACTTTTTGGCTTTCTAAATAGTGCTGCTATGAACATTGGTTTACAGATATCTGTCTGTGTCCCTGATTTCAAATCTTTTGGGTATATACTAGAAACAGAATTGCAAGGTCATATAAGATTCTTTTTTTTATATGAGATTTTTATACTTAAGTTTTTGAGGACCCGCTAAGGTATTTTTCACAGCAGCTACACCATTTTATGTTCCCACTAACAGTGCATGAGGGTCCTTATTTCTCTGCATTCTCACCAACACTTGTTATTTTCTGTTTGCTTTTAAATAACAGCCATCCAAATGGGTGTGAAGTGGTATCTTCAATCACTTTTTTTGTTGTTGTTGTTTTGTTTTATTTTTCCAAACAAACCCTGCCCTGCAATCACTTCTTAACTAGCTTCCTGCTCTAAGCTAGACTGCTAGCTTTAGAGAATCTGTTTTCTTGCTAATCTGACCAGGCCATTCTGGCTCAAAGCTCATTATCTCCACGATGAAGTCCTGACTGCCTTAAACTAAAATGCACCTTGCTCACATGGGGCCCTTTCCTACCTCTTCAGCTGCATTTCCTAGTCCTCTTAATCTTCCTCCTTTAAAAGGCCCACATCCGCCAAATGAGTGAGGGACCCTCCTAGGTGTGCCCATTATGCCCTGTATGCAGGACTGGCCACACAATTTGCAGGACCCAGTGCAAAATTAAAATACAGAGTCCCTTATTCCAAAACAAATATCAGACTTTTTCATAGTTTCTAACAAACGTTTCACAACAATGCAAGGTGTTGGTGGTGGGGTGATATTTGGGAACCCTGTAGGATGATACGAATCTTTGTTTTCTAAGTTCACAACTTTTACTGTACACTTATGGTTTATGTATGTGCATGTATGACTACTTCAATAAAGTTTTATTTATTTTAAAAGACAGTGTCAGTAAAATAGGTGACAAACTCCTTCCTCAAACCTAATGCCCACCCTGAAAACAAAACAAAACGATATACATGATCTCTCTTTTTTCCCCCCAAATCCCTGAGAGAGTAATTCCAGTTTGGGCCTTAGGAAAAGATTCAGGCAGGAAGTGGATTTGGCTCAACTGATAGAGCATTTGCCTACCATATGGGAGGTCCAGGTTCAAATCCAGGACCTCCTGACCCATGTGGTGGCTGGCCCATGCACAGTGCTGATGCATGCAAGGAGTGCCATGCCATGCAGGGGTGTCCCCCACATAGGGGAGCCCCATGTGCAAGGAGTGCACCCCGTAAGGAGAACTGCCCCGCACGTTAAAAGTGCAGCCTGCCCAGGAGTGGCACAGCACACATGGAGAGCTGACGCAGCAAGATGATGCAACAAAATGAGACACAGATTCCGGGTGCCGCTGACAAGAATACAAGAATACAAGACAAGAATACAGAAGAACACACAGCGAATGGACACAGAGAGCAGACAACGCGGGAGGGGGGGGGGGGCGGGTGGGGGGAGGAGGAGAATAAATTAAAAAACAAATCTTGAAAAAAAAGATTCATGTGTATATATTTTTAAAGTTAAAAAATGTGTCATAGAAATGCCCTAGAAAAAAATTGTTTGAGAGCTACGACAAGATTAACGGGGAAGAGTAAAGGTCACTATATGCAGCAAAGTCACTTTGACAAGCTACTTCTGTCCTATATTCCTAATATTTCCTATATTTCCTAATATTTTTCACTAATTCTATAACACTTCTTCTGGTACCAGAAGGGACTTGGGACTCTCTTGCCTCTATAGGAGAATTGCATTTTAAAATGTTTGTTAAACCTGTGCAATAGGGTTAGATTCAAAATGCAGTCAAATTCTAACTTCTGAATCCAGTAAAAAACACGAACAACTCCTTGTTTTTTCTTTACTTTTGTTTCTATCTTCTGGTTCTGAATTGCAGAAAAAAAATAAAGATATATAAATAGCCAACAACAACAAATGAACTGTCAGGAATGTCAAGATGGTGACAGAACATTACACCAAATGCAGGGCTCTTCTGAGCACGGGGCTTCGGGCATGTTTCACACTTGTTGTTGTTTTTGTTTTGATGCAGTGTGCAGCCCCAGGAGCTCAAGGGGGGGGGGCAGGCAAGTCATCCATTAAGGGAGTTGCTTTCTTTCAAAGTTAATGGCTTTGTGTTTTGTTATAACTGTACCATTTTGAATGCTCTTAGGAGGTAGAACATTCGTTAGTATTATAGTCCAGTTACTCAGTTCTGAAAGTGGGAGTAAACACATGATTGTGCATGAGACCCACCGTGCAGGACATTGTGAGTTCTGATTGAATGAAACTGCTTGTGGGTCATATGTCAAAACTAATACACTGGAAACTCAAAAGATTGTTTGTTGAATGAATACATGAATGAATATCATTATGGAACATGTGACCAAGAGTAAAGAAGCATTAAAATAAACCAAACATACAAAAATTTTAAAGTAAGTCCTCAAGGCACTTCAACTCAAGCATGATTGCACATAGTAGCGCCTAAATGCAGGTGCGTTCAAATGAATTTAATTTCCCAAATCTTTGCTATATGCCAGGAGTCTATTTTGTGGCTTTTTCAATGGGGATTTATTAGTTTACAAGCTTACAGTTTTGGACAATAGCAGAGCTTAGTAATGAGGACCAAGCGAAATTGCAGCGCCTGGTGGCGGCTGAACAGCAGAAGGCGCAGTTCACTGCACAGGTGCATCATTTCATGGAGCTATGTTGGGATAACTGTGTGGAGAAACCAAGGAATTGCCTAGACTCTGGCACTGAAAATAGTCTCTCTAGCTGTGTGGACCACTTCATTGACTCTCCCCTTGCCATCACTGGTTGGTTTGTCCAGATTGGACAGAAAGAAGGGCAATAGGCCATTCCCTGGGAGAATGATGGAAACAAAGGATTTGTTATTAGGCAGATTAACGTGCCAGTGGGGGAAGTTTGCCAATCCATTGTCAGATTGACAGTAGGCTGTTATGAGGCCCCTTGGTGCTGAAAACTAACGGGCCAAATGTGCAAAAAGTGAAATTTATTTGGAATCCAAAATTCCAGATTGTATCACACTGGTTATTCAATAAATGTGATTCTCAAAAAAAAAAAATCTTATGGTTTTGAAGCCAAAAATATGTCTAAATCCAGGTATCATCAGGAGATGTTTTTTCCCCAAGCTGCTGCTATGGGCAATCGGGCTCGTGGCAGGGCACAATGGCAGTATCTGCTCATTTCTCTGGATCTCATTGCTTTCATCTTCTGGAGAAAGTGACTCCGCTCAGCTTCTGTACCAGTTTGATATTATTGATGAATTCCAGAAAGAAATACTGGATTATGTTTGTAAACTGATCTTTTCCTCTGGGCATATTAGATTATATTGGATCCATAGGTTACTTGATTAAGTAATTATGTAAACCTCTTGTACCAGTAGTCTTGCACCCCCACCCTTTGGTGGGTGGGGACTCACAGATAAAAGGCATGACAAAGGACAGAGTTGAGGGTTCTTAATGTTGGAATTTTAATGTTGAAGTTTGATGCTGACGCCATAAGGTAGAGCACGAGGAGGAGAGAAACCCTGACCCCAGAAAGAAGCAAGTTCTGGACCCGGAGAGGAAGCCTGAATGCTCACAGATGTCGGTAGCCATATTGTTCCAACATGTGAAAATAGACTTTGGTTAGGGAAGTAACTTTTGCTTTATGGCCTGGTTATCTGTAAGCTCCTACCCCAAATAAATACCCTTTATAAAAACCAACCAATTTCTGGGATTTTGCATCAGCACTCCTTTGGCTGACTAATATAGCTTCTGTATTTGTTGATTTCAGCTTTTGGGTCTGGGGACCTCTCTCTCAGCTTCTGGACATTTCTGTCTGTCTTTTTTTTCTCTTTGAATTACTCCAGTTTTTAAAGGATTCAGTGAGAAGATTAAGACCCACTCTGGGTCATGTCCTACTGAAGTGATATAATCAAAAGGAAGGTCCCTTACCTGAATCTAATCAAAAGTCTCATCTACCAGAGGTACACGTACAGGAATGGATAGCTTAAGAACATAATTTTCTGGGATCCACAAAAGACTCAAACTACCATATCTGCCAACAACATGAATAAGCTTGCAAGATGATTTTGTTCTTTTTTTTTTAAAGATTTATTTATTTATTTAACCTCCCCCCACCCCCCATTGTCTGTTTTCTGTATCTATTTGCTGCATCTTGTTTCTTTGTCCGCTTCTCTTGTCATCAGCGTCACGGGAAGTGTGGGCGGCAGGCTGCACTTTCTTTGGTGCTGGGCGGCTCTCCCTACGGGCGCACTCCTTGCGCATGGGGCTCCCCTACGCGGGGGGACACCCCTGCGTGGCACGGCACTCCTTGCGTGCATCAGCACTGCGCATGGGCCAGCTCCACACGGGTCAAGGAGGCCCGTGGTTTGAACCGTGGACCTCCCATGTGGTAGACGGACGCCCTAACCACTGGGCCAAGTCTGTTTCCCGATTTTGTTCTTCAGAGTCACCAGATGAGAATGTGTCAGACTTCTGACCTCCAGAACTGTGAGTTAATAATTAGGTGTTGTAGGGAAACAGACTTTGGCCCAGTGGTTAGGGCCTCCGTCTACCATATGGGAGGTCCGCGGTTCAAGCCCCTACCATATGGGAGGTCCGCGGTTCAAGCCCCGGGCCTCCTTGACCCATGTGGAGCTGGCCATGAGCAGTGCTGATGCGCGCAAGGAGTGCCGTGCCACGCAAGGGTGTCCCCCGCGTGGGGGAACCCCACGCGCAAGGAGTGCGCCTGTGAGGAAAGCCGCCCAGTGTGAAAAGAAAGTGCAGCCTGCCCAGGAATGGTGCCGCTCACACTTCCCGTGCCACTACAACAGAAGCGGACAAAGAAACAAGACGCAGCAAATAGACACCAAGAACAGACAACCAGGGGAGGGGGGGAAATTAAATAAATAAATAAATCTTTGGAAAAAAAAAAATTAGGTGTTGTTTTCAGCCCAAACTCTGGGTAATTTGTTATGCAGCAGAAGCAAACTAATACAGTTATTCATGCTATTTTTGAAGTATAAAAAATTCCTTCACAGGGCATGAGAAAACCTAAGTAATGATTTGGAAAAACAGAGAGATGGATGGACTTGGTGTCCTGTGTTGGGAAGGTCTTCGCTAGTCAGCAGGTATTTCAGTTCTCCAGGGAGACTCAGATATAGCAGGCAGACTATAAAGGGAGAAGACTGTGGGATTAGCAAGAGTCTGAAGGACAGAAATATAATCTTTGGTGATCACTTCCTCATTCATTCCTTCAACAAATATATTTGTTCTATTCTAAGCATTGCATACTTGGCAGTAAGTTGGATAAGGTCCCTGCTCTCATGGGACTTACATTCTAGTGGAGCACGGAGGAATCAGAACAAAAAGTTAGAAATGTCAATGAGCAAAGTAATTTCAGATAGTAAGTTCAATGAGGATGATAAAGCATATTGATATGATCAAGGCTGCTGAGTTAGGGTAGAGCCTACTGTGGGTCAGAGAAGGGATCCCTGAGGAGGTGATATTTCAGCAGATATCTGAATGATTCGCCAGGCTTGGAAATTCTGGGGGTAGAACATTCCAGGCAGAGAGAACAGCAAGTGGGAAGACCCTGAAACTAGGAAAAGAAAGAAAAGAGTATGGCTAGAGTCACTGAAGAGGTCTGACACCAGGTTTGTGTAGGGTCTGGTCAGCAATGATAGGGATGTACATTTAAAGGTGAGTGCAGTGGGTTTTGAGCAGGGGAGCAATATCATCTGATGCACAATTTTTTAATGTTGCTATGACTGCAGCAGAGGAGTGGTAGAAGCTGGGAGACCAACTAGGAGGCTCTTGAGATAGCCAGGAAATGATGGTGGTGGTGGCATGGATCAGAGGGTAGCAATGATGATGTAGAAATCCAGACAGATTTGGAAGCTGTTTTGGAGATAAAGCAGATTGGACGAGGAGGGTGAAACTGAGTAGACGCTGATGCTAATTGTTTATTTTTTTTGGGGGGTGGGAGGGAACTAGCGGATATTGAATCCAGGACCTTGTACATGGGAAGCTGGCACTCAACCACTGAGCTATATCTGCTCTCCAATGAGAGTTTTGTTTTGTTTTGTTTTTCATTTGTTTGTTAGTTTGTGTTTGTTTTTGTTTTCAGGAAGTATCAGGGATCAAACCCAGGACTTTATACTTGGGAAGCAGATGCTCAACCACTTGAGCTACATCTGTTCCCCTGATTCTATTTATTGAATGGGGATAGCTGACAAGGAATGGCCAGGGATTTGGGGTGAAATCATATATTCTGTTTTCCTAGGTTAAGTTGGGAAATCTTCACTGAGAGATATGAAGAAGCAGGTCCTAGGGGGTCTCCTTGGGTTTGACAATGTGGTCGGGGAAACCTGACTTGACTTTAGTATGAATAGCTTGGTTTGGTCTGACATCTAACTCTGGCAAGGCTGAATGGGGTTTATTTGCAAGGCCCGAAGTAAGGCAGTTGTTCCTCACCTTGCTTGAGTCCCAGGCTTCTTGAAAATCAGATGAAAATTCTGTGTTGGTTTGGGAGGAAAATGCACACGCATATACAGAAATTTTGCATCACTTATTGGGGATTTGAGAACTCCCCAAAGCCCATCATGGAGTCCTAGTCTTTAGACCCTGGGTCAATATGCTAAACAGGGTCTCCTACAGAATCATGTAGGAGAAGGGGACCAAGAGAATTCACACTGAATGAAGGCTCAGAATGCATGTATGGTGGACCCTGGTCACCTTGGACTGCTCAGCATTTGAATCATCTTCCGAAGTTTGCAGAACAAATCTTGGTGCAGAAGCTGAGAACAAGAGATACAACTCTCTCCCTCCTCCCAGGCAGCTTGTGTGTGGGTCAGTGACCTAGGCTTGGCCCAACAGAAATACTGTGGACTTGGAAATGGGAGTAAGTTACATTAAGAAGAAAAAATGGGGAGCAATCCTCCTAGAGGGATGTCCAGTTTTCAGGAGCTGCAAACAGTAGAATCTGGGTTCTGTGGCAATGGCAGCAGTGTACTCACTGGGCTCGATTTAGGCAAGGGTTGTGGCTACTGCCCAGCACCCCTGATTTCTGCTCTTATTCTGAGCTATCTTCTCTGCCTTCCTGAAGATTCTTTGAACTGCTCAACGTCCTTTCTATTAATTTTTTCTTTTAAATCAGTCAGAGCCTGGGATTGTTGCTTCCACTAAGACCCCTGACTGATAGGAGATATGACCCTAGAATGGGGAAAAGGGCAAGGAGAAGGAGGAAGGTGTATTTTGTGGGCAAAAAGGCCTGGGTTTCAATCCTGCCTCTTTCATGCAACATTGGGTAATTTGTTTGTTCTCTTTTTATTTGTAAGGTTTTCAAACCTACAAAAAAGTTGAGAAAACAGCATTTTCAATCACCTACATACCCCTTACAAAGATTCAACAATTATTAACATCTTAGGACAAATTTCTTATTTGTTAACCTAAGTTACATTTTCCTCATTTGAAACATTGGAAAATTAATATTACCTCCCTCACAGGTTTTGGTGAGATTAAATAAGGTATCTCGTGTAGAATTTTAAATTCAAATACACTTCACCCAGGTACGCATATTGTTATCATCTTGTATAACAATGGCATGTTTATCAAAACTAAGAATTAATATTGGTACAACCCTATTACCTAAACTACAGATTTTATTCTGAATGAGTGCCAATATCTCATCAGAAATCATGGAGGCAAGAAGATATATTTATGATACTGCAAGAAAAAAACTTGCAGCCAAGAATCTTATACTTGGCAAGGTTGTCTTTCAAAAATGAGGGCGAGTTTAGAATATCCACAGATAAGCAGAAACTGAATGAGTTTGTAACCAAGAGACTGGCTTTGGAGGAAAAACTAAAGGGTGTGCTACAGCCTGAAAAGAGATGACAGGAGAAAGAGGCCTAGAAGAGAGTCTAGAAATGAAGATGATATCAATAAAAGTAACTAAAAATGTCAAAAGTGTGGTGAAAATAAAATATGACAGAGAAAACCCAAATGTTTTGGAATAAACCTAACCAACAATGTAAAGCACTTGTATTCAGAAAACTACAACTCATTGTTAAAAGAAATTTTAAAAACACCTAAATAATTGGAAGAACATTCCACATTCACAGATTAGAAGACTAAATATCATTAAGATGTCAATTCTACTCATATTGATATACAGATTCAATGCAATTCTGAAAAAATTCCACTAGCATTTTTAAAATAAATGGAAAATACGATTATCAAATTTATTTGGAAGGGTAGGGGTCCTGAAAAACCAGAAACTTCTTAAAAAGGAAAAGCAAAGTTGAAAGACTCTCATTTCCGGACTTTCAATCATACTCCCTAGCTACAGTGGTAAAAACGGCATGGTACTGACATAAAGACAGACACATAGACCAATAGAACCAAATTGATGGATTGGAAACAGACCCTCACATCTATGGTCAAGTGATTTTTGACTAGTCTGTCAAACCCACCCACCTCAGGCAGAACAGTCCATTCAACATATGGTGCTGAGAGAACTGGGTATCCATAGCCAAAAAGAAGGAAAGAGATCCCCTATCTTTAACCTTATAGAAAAAATTATCTCAAAATAGATAACATACCTAAATATAAACGCAAGTACCATAAAGTTTCTAGAAGAAAATGTAGGAAAATACCTTCAAGACCTGGTGGTAGGTGGTGGATTCTTAAAGGAGATCAGAGGAGGACTGAGATGGACTACTGATGTTTAATGTAGGTAGAAGTTTTAATTATCTTTACTGTAAAAGTGTGGAGATGTACAGAGTTGATGGTAACACATTATAGTGAGTAACAGCTGGTTTATAAATGGGAATGTGGCTGAAAATAGTAGTCTAGGGATGTAAATGCCAATTGACAGAAAGCTAGAGAATAATCTAGGGACTGAATAGCACAGTAAACCCAGAGGTGGATGAGAATTGTGGTTGATGGTAGAGATGCAAGAGTGTCCTTTGTGAGCTAGAGCAGAAGTACATCACTATTGCAGGGTGGTGGGAATGTGGACAAGCATGGGAAAAATACAACTCGAGGAATCTACGGGCAGTGGTTAATAGTAATAACATAATATTCATGCATCTATGCCAAAGATGTACTGTGTTGATAATGGGGGAGTATGGAAAAAGTATGCCAAATGTACACGATGGACCTAGTAATAATCTGATTACATTATCTCATAATCTGTAACAAATGTTCCACCACGGTGGGGTGCATTGATGGAAGGGTGTTGTATGGGAATTCTGCACATGTGCATGATTGTTTTGTAAGTTTACAACTTCTGTCATAAAAATATGTTTAAAAAATAATAATAGGGTGGTTTGGGGGAAAAATAGACTACGTATAAGATAAGGACTACAGATAGTAAGATTTTGACAATATTTTTCATAATTTGTAACAAACATCTCAGAAGAATGCAAGGTGTTGGTGGTGGTTTGATGTATGGGATCCCTGTATGAAGTTATGAGTGTTTGCTTTGTAAATTCACAACTTTTACTGTACACTTACTGTTTATGTATGTTAATGTATAAATGATATAAAAAATAACAGTAGGGTGGGTTGGGGGAAAAATACTTTGGTTAATAGTAATATTTTGAGGATACTCTTTAATTATTAGTTACAAATGTTTCACAACAATGCAAGATAATGGTTGTAGGATGAGGTATGAGAGCCCTGTATGATGTTATGTATGTTTGTTTTGTAAGTCCACAACTATTACTTATTGTTTGTGTATGTTTATGAATGACTGATATACTTCAATAATTTTTTTTAAATGCCAGAAATGGGCTGGCTTTTATAATGGAAATTTATTTGGTATAAATTCCTATAGTTCTGAGGCTGTGAAAATATCCAAATCAAGGCATCATCAGAGATGCTGTCTCACTAGATGCCAAAATGGGCTGCTAGTGATCCTGGAGTCCTGTCATATGACAAGGCAAAATGGAGGCCCCTGCCATCCCTTCCATGCACACTTTCTCCCTGGGCTCAGCTATGGGTTGTTAGGCACATGGCTGTCTTTCCCTTCTCCTCACTTCAGGTTGCTCCTGATTCCAGCTTTCAGCCTCAATCTCTCTGGGTTTCTATCTCCTTGAGGCTATAGATGATCTTGAAGTCCTCTCTCCTATCACAGCGTGAAATGCCAGGTTTCATCCTTTCTCTTGTCCATTTATATAAGACTCCAGTAAAAGGATCCTGCAATCTAATCAAAGGCTCTTAACTGAAGCATCTGAACAAACGTGATCTAATCAAAAGGTCCCTTAAGTGAATCTAACCAAAAAGTCTCATATTCTGTACACACACAAATGGGTTAGCTTAAGAGCATAATTTTCTGGGGTCCACAAAAGACTCAAACGAGGACATTCCACACTCTGGATCTCAAAATACATGTTCTTTCCATATGCGAAATAAATTCATTCTATCACAATATATCAAAAGCCTTAAGTCATTTCAGTAGCAATGCTAAGTTACAAAATTTCATCAAAATCTGTGATAGGCACACAGTCTGTCTTGAGGCAAAGTTTCCCTCTGGCTATAGATCTGTGAAACTTAGAAAACAAGGTATCTGTTTCTAATATACAAAGATGGGACAGTCACAGGATACATGTTACCATTGCCATAGGGAGAAATTGGAAGGCAAACAGGGGTCATGGGTGCCAAACCACTCCAAAAATCTACAAGGCATTCTCTGTTAGATTTCAAAGTTTGACATTAATCTATGGAACGATGGTTTCTTTTCATCTGGGCTTACAGCGGAAGTCCCAAAGCTGTCAAGAACTTGCCCCCATCCATCTTCTTGGCTCTACCCTCATTAAGCATCTGGATGATAACTGAGCTCTAGGTCTCACCCTCCAAAAACTTTAGGGTGATGGCTACACTTTCTACAATCTCTGGAACAAGCTCATCCCTCTCAGAACAGTGGGGTGGTAACCTAACTCTCACCAATATCTGGGGAATGTGTACTTCCCAAAATTGTAGACTGGCATGGCAGAATGCTCCCTAAATAGTGGGATCAAAGGTCCACCCTCTTCAAATGCCAAGACAAACTCACCCTTTCTGCAGTCATGTGTGGGGTCCCTCCCTTGGCCCAAGATGTCATAAGTCAAGACCTTAGCTTCCATGGTTTTGCCTTTAAGTGGTTTCTCCTTCAAATTTTCCTTTTCTTTACCTTTTAGTCCAGGCTGACAGTGGTATCATTCATACAGATCTCACAAAAAGCTTGTGGTTTTGCATATAGTTCACCGGGGGGCCCAATGATCAGACAGTAAGACTTCCCACAAATCCTTCCTGGATAACTGCATTTCCAATCTTGACTTACAAAGAAATGGCTGCCTGGTTCCCTGTTCAGTTAAATCCTCATGTGGGCACTATACTCTGGGGACTTGCTTTCTGGAAATTTGGAATTTCCTTAATCATCAATTTCTGGTTTCTTTGTGCTCAGGAGACAGTTCTCAGCTTGTCTCTTTCTTCTCACATTTCTCTATAGGCTGCAAGGAGAAGCCAGACCACATTTTCCACATTTAGTTGGGAAATCTCCTTGGCTAAATGTCCAAGGTCATCACTTTCAAATTCTATCTTCCATCTAATATCAGGAGTCAATTTTGTCAAGTTCTCTGCAACTTTAAAACAAGTATCACCTTTCCTCCAGTTTCCAATAATACATTCATCATTTCTATCTAATGTCTCATAAGAAGTAACTTTAGAGTTCATATTTTTACCAAATATCTCTTCAAAAGCATCATAGACCTATTTTTTAAAAAGATTTATTTTTTATTTATTCCCCTTCCCTGCCCCATCCCAGTTGTCTGCTCTCTGTGTCCATTCACTGTGTGTTCTTCTGTGTCTGCTTGTATTTTTGTCAGCGACACCCAGAATGTGTGTCTCTTTTTTCGTTGTTGTTTTGATGTTGTTGCATCATCTTGCTGCGTCAGCTCTCCATGTGTGTGGTGCCATTCCTGGGCAGGTTGCACTTTTATCATGCTGGGCGGCTCTCCTTATGGGGTGCAATCCCTGAGTGTGGGGCTTACCTACACGGGGGACACCCCTGTGGGGCACGGCACTCCATGCATGCATCAGCACTGCGCATGGGCCAGTTCATCACATGGGTCAGGAGGCCCTGGATTTGAACCTTGGACCTCCCATGTGGTAGGCGGATGTCCTATCCGTTGGGCCAAATCCACTTCCCAGCCTTTTCAATTAAGCATCTCACAATTTCCAGAATCTTCCCCTTACCCATTTATAAAACTGTTTCAACAACATTTTTAGTGCTTTCAAGCAGCACCCCACTCTCAGTACCAATTTTGTTTAGTTTGCTAAAGATTGCCAATGCAAAAATACCAGAAATGGCTTGGCTTTATAACAGGAAATTATTTGCGGAAAAATCTTACATTTCCAAATCCATGAAAATGTCCAAATCAAGGCAGTATCAGAGATGCTGTTTTACCATGTTGGCTACTGGTGATCCTGGAGTCCTGCTATGTTGCAAGGCAAAATGGAGGATGGTCTCTGCTGAGGTCCCTGCCTTCCCCTCCAGTCTCACCTTCTCCCTGAGCTCAGCTAAGGGTGACCAGGCACATGCTCATCTCTCTCTTTCCTTCACTTCGGGCTGCTGCATTGATTCCAGCTTCTCGCCTCTCTCTTAGCCTCTTGGGGTTTCTCAATCTTTCTATCTTTCTGTAGGCAATCCTGGATGGCAACTTTTCCTCTCCACTCTCCTCCAGTAAAAGGTTTAGGACCCACCCTGGGTCCCACAATCTAATCAAAGGCCCTTAACTGAAGTAATCTAATCAAAAGGACTCTTAAGTGAATCTAACTGAAAGGTCCCATATACCTTACACACAGAGGAATGGGTTAGCTTAAGAAAATAATTTCCTGGGCCCCAAAAAAGACTTAAATCACTACACTCATTTTCAAGGAAACTCTTAAACCAATATAATTCACATTAATTTAACATGATTGATATTGTTTTGACAAAAATCAGTTGCCACTGCACTGCATGAATGTACAGAGCTGCAATGATGTGAGTTCTTTTGCATTCTCTATTTCTACATTATCAAGTAACTTCTGATGATTTAATTCTTCCTACTACTATCCTTTATTTGATCAATTGCAAAACATTCATTCATACGGAGTTCCATGACATCATTTGACTTTCACTTGGCTCAAACTTGTTACTATCATATTACTTCTACCATCCCTTCTTTTTTTTTTTTAAATTTACTGCAGTATATCACTCATACATAAACATACATAGACAATAAGTGTATAATAATAGTTGTGAACTTACAAAACAAACATATATAACATCATACAGGACTCTCATAACTCACCCTACCACCAATAACTTGCATTGTTGTTAAACCTTTTTAACTAAGGATTAAAGAGCATTGTCAAAATATTACTAGTAACCAAAGTATTTTTCCCCCAACCAACCCTATTATTATCTTTATATCATTTAGATATGAACATACATAAACAAGAAGTGTATAGTAAAAGTTGTGAACTTACAAAGAAAACATACATAACATCATACAGGGGTCCGATATATCAACCCTCCACCAACACTTTGCATTGTCGTGAGATGTTTGTTGCAAATTATGAAAGAATATTGTCAAAATCTTACTGCTAATCATAGTTCTTATCTTACATTTGGTGTGTTATTCCCCCAACCCACCATATTATTATTAAAAAAATTTTTTTTTTATGACATAAGTTGTAAACTTACAAACCAATCATGCACATGTTCAGAATTCCCAAACAATACCCCTCCATCAACAAACCACATTGTGGTGGAACATTTGCTACAGATAAGATAATATCTGATTGTTACCAAGTCCATAGTGTACATTTGACTCACATTTCCCATACTGCCCCATTATCAACACAGTACATCTTTGGCATAGATGAAAGAATATTATATTATTACTGCTAACCAGTCCATAGGTCACTCCAGCTGTATTTTTCCCATGCTTCTCCACATTTCCAACACCTTGCAGTAGTGATGTACATTTGCTCTAGCTCACAAAGGACACTCTTGCAACTGTACCATCAACTACAATTCTCATCCACCTCTTGGTTTACTGTGCTAGTCAGTTCCTAGATTATTCTCTAGCATTCTGTCCAATTGGCATTTATATACCTAGACTACCATTTTTAGCCACATCCCCATTTATAAACCAGCTGTTACTCACTATGTGTTACCATCCACTCTATACATTTCCATACTTTCAGAGTAAAGCTAATTAAAATGTCTACATACATTAAACATCAGTAGTCCATCTCAGTCCTCCTCATATCTCTTTTAAGAATCTACCACCTAGCACCAGGTCTTGAAGATATTTTTCCTCAATTTCCTCTATAAGTTTTATGGTTCTTGCTTTTATTTTTAGGTTTTTGATTCATTTTGAGTTATTTTTTGGATAAGGTGTAAGATAGGGGTCCTCTTATTTTTCTTTTGGCTATGGATATCCAATTCTTTCAGCACCATTTATTGAATGGACTGTTCTGCCCAAGCTGTGTGGGTTTGACAGGTTAGTCACAAAACACGTGACCCTACATGTGGGGGTCTGTTTCTGAACCATCAGTTTGGTTCCACTGGTTTATGTGTCTGTCTTTATGCCAACCATGCTGTTTTTAACACTATAGCTAGGTAATATGATTTAAAATCTAGAGAAGAGGGTTTGCTTTTCCTTTTTTATGATGTTTCTGGCTATTCAGGGCCCCTTACCCTTTCAAATAAATTTGATTCTGTTTTCAGTTTTTTTAAATGCTGGTTGAATTTTTATTGGGATTGCATTGAATCTGTATATCAGTTTGAGTGGAATTGACATCTTAATGATATTTAGTCTTCCAATTCATGAGCATGAATTGTTCTTCCAGTTATTTAGGTCTTTTTAAATTTGTTTTAACACTGAGTTGCAGTTTTCTGAATACAAGTGCTTTACATCATTGGTTAAGTTTATTTTATAGATAAAACTATTTGAGTTTTATCTGTCATATTTTATTTTCACCACACTTTTGACACTTTTAGTTACTTTTACTGATATAATCTTCATTTCTAGACTCTCTTCCAGGCCTCTCTTTCCTGTCTTTTCTTTTCAGGCTCTAGCACACCCTTCAGTATTTCCTGAAAATCTGGTCTCTTGCTTAGAAATTCTCTGTTTCTGTTTATCTGTGAATATTCTAATCTCGCCCTCATTTTTGAAAGACCATTTTGCTGGATATAAGATTCTTGCTTGGAAGTTTTTCTCTTGTAGCATCTTAAATATATCAGACCACTGTCTTCTTGCCTCCATGGTTTCTGGTGAGAAATCAGCACTTAATCTTATTGGGTATTTCTTATAGGTTATGCATTGCTTTCCTCTTACTGTTCTCAGAATGCTCTCTTTGGCATTTGACATTCTGATGAGTATGTGTCTCGGAGTTGTTCTATTCGGATTTTTTCATATGGGAGAATGTTGTGCTTCTTGGATATGGATATCCATGTCCTTCAATAGGGTTGGGAAATTTTCTACCATTATTTCTTCAAATATTCCTTCTGCTCCTTTGCCCTTCTCTTCTCCTTCTGGGACTCCCATGACACATATGTTTGCATGCCTTTTGCTGTCATTAGTTCCCTGAGACCTTGTTCAATTTTTTCCATCCCTTTCTTCTTCTGTTCTTTTGTATGTTCATTTTAAGAGGCCATTTCTTCAAGCTCATTAATCCTTTCTTCTGCCACCTCAAATCTGTGATTATATGATTCCAATGTTTTTAAAATTTCATTTATTGCACCTTTCATTCCCATAAGATCTGCTATTTTTCTATGTATGCTTTCAAAATCTTCTTTGTGCTCATCCAATGTCTTCTTAATATCCTTAAATCTCTTTAGCCATCACATTGAATTTATTAAGGATATTTGTTTGAACATCTATGATTAGTTGTCTCAACTCCTTTAAGTCATCTGGAGCTTATCTTGTTCCTTTAACTGGGCCATAGCTTCCTGTGTCTTGGTGTGAATTGTAATTTTTTGTTGGTGTCTTGGATTCTGACTTACTAGAGTATTTATTCTGGGTGTAGTTTTTCTCTTTAGTTAGGGCTTCCTGCCCTTTCTCCCTTGCTAGTTGTGCAGTAGGAACTCAGGTTGTAATTGGTGCTCTAAGCTATGGAGGCTCAAGCTGCCCTCATTGTGCCAGCAACTAATGAAGCTTCTCCCAACTTTCTCCTTTCCAAGGGTAGGGACAGAATCACAGCTGTGTGGAAAATCCAAGTCATGCAGGCCTAGGCTGCAGTTGCCCAGAAAGACTGATGAAGCTGAAGCTTAATTCCCCTTTCTTCCCTGCTTGGTGCAGGGATGGAGCTGCAGGTGTGGGCAGCAATCTATGCAGTGCGGGTCCAACATGACTGCAGTTGGCCTGGTAGACTTCCAATTTTCAGTCTGTACCAGCCAAAGTTAACTGCAGTTACCTGGATAGACTGGTGCAGGACCCATCAACCTTCCCCCTAACAGAGGCAGGGCTGAAGTCTAGACTAGGGCTGCAGGCCTATCTGGGTGAAAGAAATCAGTTCCTACCTTCACTGTGATTTTCAGTTAGCCCAGCTTCCCCTCAGGCTGGAGTGGAGTCAAAATGGCAGCCACCAGCCTCTTTCCGACTTGGGCAGATTCACTCCCCAGCTATTCCCAGGGTTTTATCTTAGCCAGCCAAGTCTACCCATCAGCAGCTGAAATCAACAGCCAACCATCTCCTCCTCCCCTGTTTTTGGGAAATGGAGTCACCGAATAGCTCCTGGGATGGTTCATGCCACCAGAGTAGGATAATCACCAGCATCCTCAGCTTGGCCAGTAATTTCCTGGAGAGGCTGGCACAGGTCCCCACAGTTTCTTCCCTGCTGGAGATAGCACTGGGGCCTGGGCCAGAGCTGCAATCTGACCTGGATGGAAAGAAGCCTGTCCCTACCAGCACTGGGATTTTCAGTCTTCACCACTTCCCCTTGTGCCAGGCATAGAGTTAAGATGGCGGCTCCCAGCCTCTTTCTGACTTGGACAGGCTCAAACTTTAGCTGTTTTCAGGATTATATTTTAGTCCATTGAATTTATTCCTCTGTAGCTGAAGTTGGTGCCCAACCATCTCTTCCTCCCCCGTTTGTGGGAAGTGGAGCTTTCAATTCCAGCCACTGAACAGCTCTCAAGGTGGCCTGTGCCCCCTGTGGAGAATGGGCACTGGCCTCTGTGGTATGGAGCTCTCTACTTATGAGTCTTCTCTGCAGATGGGCAGTCTCCTCCTTCCAATCCTTCAAGGATGCTGCAGGATGCTCTTCTGGTCTCCTGAAGTTCCCAAACAGGTACTTCAGCTAGCTCCAGAAAGCTCTTGGAGTTTACTAACTGCCCTGTAGCAGGAGCTGACTCTAGAGGCAACTTACTCCTCTGCCATCTTGCTGGTTGTCCTCCCATCCCTTCTTTTTAATCACAGAGCTGAGACAATTAAAGCAGGGCACTTGGCATCCATGAACTGTAAACTTAAATACAAATGTGGCACTGAAATCAACATGCAGTATTTCCTTTATTTATTTATTTATTTTCATTTGATCCATGCTTCTTTCTTTCTTCTATTTCCTGAAAATTTTATTGTGGCAACATAGATACAACATAACATTTCCCATTTTCACCACTTTCAAGTATAAAATTAAGTGGTGTTAATTTCATTCAGAGTGTTGTGCTACCATCTACAACATCCATAATCAAAACTTTTCCAACACCCTAAATAGAAATTCTTGTACCCATTAGTATCCATTAACTCCCCATTCTTCACCCTAACCCCTGCACCAAGTACTCTGTAATCTATTTTCTGTTTCTATGATTGTGCATGTTTTAGTTTGCTAAAAGATGCCAAGGCAATATACCAGAAATGGATTGGCTTTTACACTGTGGATTTATTAACTTAAAAGCTTACAGTTCTGAGGCTGTGAAAATGTCCAAATTCTAGGCTTTATCAGATGATGTTTTTCTCCTGAAAACCAGCTGCTGATGATCCTGGACGTCTATTACATGGCAAGACATAATAGCAGTATCTACTGGTCTCTGTCTTCTCTAGGCTCGGTTGCTTTCAGCTTCTGACTTCCTCCAGCTTTCTTTCCATTCCCATGATTTTTCTCTGCCTGTCTTCATCCTGTTTATAAAGGACTCCAG
Organism: Dasypus novemcinctus; assembly: GCF_030445035.2. Lineage (NCBI taxonomy): Eukaryota > Metazoa > Chordata > Mammalia > Cingulata > Dasypodidae > Dasypus > Dasypus novemcinctus. Next base: position 32,914,467 of record NC_080697.1, read on the forward strand.
TAAGAGAATTAAGAGCCAATCTGGGTCATGCCTTACTAAAGTAATCAAATCAAAGATCCCACCTACAATAGTTTCATACCCAAAGGAATGGATTTATTTAAGAAAGTAATTTTCTGGGCTCCACAAATTCTTTAAACTACCATAATGCATATTCTAGTTATTTCATATGAGTGGAATAATACAATTTTCATCCTTTTGTATCTGTTTTCTTTTGCTTACCTTACTGTTTTCAAGGTTCATTATCCATGATTTAATATGTACCAAAATGTCATTCCTTGTATGGCTGGAAAATACTACATTATATATATATCACATGTTGTTTATCCATTCATCCATTGACGGACATTTGGTTTGTTTCCACTTTTTGCCTATTGTGAATAATGTGTCTATGACATTGGTTTCCAGATTATATTTGAGCCCCTGCTTTCAATTCTTTAAAGTATATACCTAGAACTAGAATTGCCAGGTCATATAGTAATTATTTACCTAACTTTCTGAGAAATGCCAAACTGTTTTCCACATTGACTCCACCATTTTACATTTCCACCAACAATGCACAAGGCTTCCTTTTTTTCCACATGCTCACCAACATTTGTTTTTAAATAACAACCATTTTAGTGGGGATCAAATGGTATCTCATTATGACTTGATTTGCATTTCCCGCACTGAAAGACTTTATTTCTTTATGCCGCTTGGAACCACTCTGTAGTGTCCTTTCTTTTCAGTCTGAAGAACTTCCTTTAGCCTTATTTGTAAGGCAGATCCAGTGGTGATAAACTCCCTGGGCTTTTGTTTATCTGGGAATGTATTAATCTCTCCCTCATTTTTGCAAGACACTTTGCCTGATAAGCAATTCTTGCTTGGACATGGGACTCTCTTCTCTCCCAGGAAAATAAGTAGAGGACAGGCAGAAATGGCCTGGAAAAAATTTTCTGTGGTTTTGTACATCAGAGGATGGCCCCAGAAGAGAGAGGGACACAGGGAAAAAAGTCTTGATGGAAAGTCCATGAACTGAAGCTGCAGCTGCAGTTGCCAACATTCTCCCTCCACCCTGCAAGTAGATAGTTTTTAATTCTCCAGCCTTGGACCAGTGGCTACAGAGTGGGCTGCAGGGATCCACCTCCCCAGGAAACAAGAGAGAGGAGCACAGCCTGAGGCTCATTCAACTTTGGCCAACAAATTCAGTCTGCAGTGTCCCATGAGCACTTCCAGGCCGGGTGGGGAGCCAGCACTGTACTAAAGAGATCCAACTCTCTCAATTTTTCTCCTAATGACTGAGACTGGTTATTGAGGACACGAAGGGGATTGGAATTATTTTTCACCACTGAAAAGGGAGGGAGCTGCCAACAAAATTTGGACAAGACTCTGAGAAAGTTTAAACTGTGAGGCTCTGAATAGGACCCTCTGTCACAATGTTGCTGTTGGTGTTACAGTGAACACACTCTGACCAGGCTTTGAACTGAGTGGGCTGCCAAAGAGCACTATCTTCTGGTGGACCAAAGAAGTGCATGTGAGGAAATTAAAAGTAAGTAAGGGAGGCTTTTTCCGGCCTTTACAGTCACCCTCTCCGAGACCCTTAGGAGCCCATCTGCAACCCATTACTGGGTCCAGAGCCCAGATGTGAATAATTAACAGGGACAATCTTAAAGACCTAGAACAGGTTGAATCAAGACTCAAAGGATGGCAGTTACACACAGCCTCCTGCCACTAAATCCCTATGTGAAAGAGAAATTGAGCATCAGAGTAAACTCACCATCAAAATCACATGCCTAGAGATAAGCAAAATTTATAAGCCATACTAAGAAAATGGAAGAAATGGCCCAAGCAAAAGAAAATATCAAAGCCCAAGATGAGACACAGGATTTGAGACAACTAATCAACGAAAGCCATGCAAATTTACAACATCAAATTAATGAGTTGAAAGACAATATGGCTAAAAAGATAAAGGACATCATGAAGACAGCAAGTGAGCACAAAGAGGAACTTGAAAATGTGAATAGAAAAATAACAGAGAAGCAAACTATCACATAAAGGGACACCCAGTAAGAATTAGTGTTCATTTCTCATCAGAAACCATGGAGATGAGAAGACAGTGGTATGATACAATTAGGATACTGAAAGAGAAAAACTGCCAACTAAGAATTCTTCATCCAGCAAAATTTTCAAATATGAAGGTAGGTTTAAATGAAGGTAGGTTTAAAATATTTTCAAATAAACAGAAACTAAAAGTGTTTGTAAAAAAAGAATCTGACTTTACAGAAATATTAAAGAGAGCCTCAGGGACCAAAATAAAAAGTCAGGAGAGAGAGGTTTGGAGGAGAGTGTGGAAGGCAAGAATAGCAGAGAGGATCGCCAAAAGAGTAAAACAACAGATAAAAATAAGATGTGATATATGAAAACCAAAGATTAAAATAGTGGAAGTAAAGAATGCATTTACAGTAATATCATTGAATATGAATGGATTAAACACAGCAATCAAAAGATATAGGCTGACAGAATGGATTTTTTTTAAAAAGCCATCCATATGCTGTCTACAAGACAATCATCTTAGACTCAGGATATAAACGGCTGAAAGTGAAATGTTGGAAAAAGATACTCCAAGCAAATAGGAACCAAAAAAGAGCAGTGGTAGCTATACTAATATTGGACAAAACAGACTTTATTTATATTTTTAAGATTTATTTATTTATTTATTTATCTCCCCTTCTCCCCTCCCAAGTTGTCTGCTCTGTGGCCATTCGCTATGTGTTCTTCTGTGTCTGCTTGTATTCTTGTCAGCAGCACCTGGAATCTGTGTCTCTTTTTGTTGTGTCATCTTGCTGCATCAGCTCTCCATGTGTGCCATGCCATTCCTGGGCAAGCTGCACTTTTTTTGCGCTGGGTGGCTCTCCTTAGGGGGCGCACTCCTTGTGCATGGGCTCCCCTATGTGGGGGACACCTTTGTGTGGCACAGCACTCCTTGCATGCATCAGCACTGTGCATGGGCCAGCTCATCACATGGGTCAGGAGGCTCTGGGTTTGAACCTTGGATTTCCCATGTGGTAGGCAAACGCCCAACTGTTGGGCCAATCCACTTCCCCAAAACACACTTTAAATACAAAAAAGTTATAAGAGATACAGAAGGCCAATATATATTGATAAAAAGGACAATCCACTAGAAAGAAATATCAGTCATAAATATTTATGCACCTAACTAGGGTACCCCAAAATACATGAGGGAAACTCTGGCAAAATGGAAGGGAAAAATAGACATCTCTATAGTAACTGTTGGACACTTCAACATACCACTCATGGGACACGGACTTGGCCCAGTGGTTAGGGCGTCCATCTACCACATAGGAGGTCCGCGGTTCAAACCCCGGGCCTCCTTGACCCGTGTGGAGCTGGCCCACGCGCAGTGCTGATGCATGCAAGGAATGCCGTGCCATGCAGGGGTGTCCCCCGCGTAGGGGAGCCCCACGCGCAAGGAGTACGCCCCATAAGGAGAGCCGCCCAGTGTGAAAGAAAGTGCAGCCTGCCCAGGAATGGCGCCGCCCACAATTCCTGTGCTGCTGACACAACAGAAGCGGACAAAGAAACAAGATGCAGCAAATAGACACAGAGAACAGACAACCGGGGGGGGGGGTAGTAAATAAATAAATAAAAATCTTTAAAAAACAAAAACAAAAAACATACCACTCAAATCATTAAATAAGGGAAACGGACTTTGGCCCAGTGGTTAGGGCGTCCGTCTACCACATGGGAGGTCCGCGGTTCAAGCCCCGGGCCTCCTTGACCCGTGTGGAGCTGGCCCGTGCGCAGTGCTGATGCGCGCAAGGAGTGCCGTGCTACACAGGGGTGTCCCCCGCGTAGGGGAGCCCCACGCGCAAGGAGTGCACCCATAAGGAGAGCCGCCCAGCGCGAAGGAGGGAGCAGCCTGCCGAGGAATGGCGCCGCCCACACTTCCCGTGCCACTGACGACAACAGAAGCGGACAAAGAAACAAGACGCAGCAAATAGACACAGAAAAAACAAGACAACCGGGGGAGGGGAGGGGAATTAAATAAAATTAAAAAAAATAAAAAAATCTTAAAAAAAAAATCATTAAATAAAACAGCTAGGAAGAATATCAACAAGGAAACAGAGAAGTTGAACAATATGATAAACAAGCTACACCTAACAGAACATTGGATCCCAAATCAACAGATTATATGTTCTTCTCAAGTGCTCATGGATCTTTTGCCATGATGGACCACATGTTAGGTCACAAGGCAGGTCTCAAAAAATATAAAAAGATTGGCACCTTCTCAGATCAAAATGGAATGAAACTGGAAATCAATAATAGATGGGAAAGAAATAAATTCACAAATGTGTGGTGGCTGAACAACACTCCTAAATAATCAGTGGGTCAAAGAAGAAATTGTAGTGAAATTGGTAAACATATTGAGACGAGTGAAAATGAGAACAAACCTTATCAAAACTAAGGGGATACAGCAAAGGCAGCTCTGAGAGGGAAATTTATAGCCCTAAAAGCCTATATTAAAAAAAAGAGCTAAAATCATAGATATAACTGTAAATTACCCAACATACTTTATGAAACCAAAATTACCCTAATACCAAAACCCAGATAAAGACACTACACAAAAAGAAAATCACAGAACAATCTCTCTAATGAACATAGATGCAAAAATTCTCAACAGAATACTTGCAAATAGAATCTGACAGCATAGTAAAAGAATTGTATACCATGACAAAATTGGATTTATTCCTGGTATACAAGTGTGGTTCAACATAAGGAAATAAATGGATGTAATATACCACATTAACAAATTAAAGGAAAAAAACCACATGATCATCTTAACCAATGTAGAAAAGGCATTTGACAAAATCCAGCATCCTTTCTTTTTTTAAAAGAATTTTAGAAATTTTAATACAGTTCAAATCAGCACATCTGGTTCACTTCAGTTCCTTTACTGCAAACCTGGGGGCAGGGACTGCTTCAGTTTCTCTGCCTTCTCTTTGTCTGTGATGGCCAAAGTATAAAGATATCTGCTGCGGCGAACTTTAAATTTTACATTATCTTTATTTTTTTGATCTTGACAGATTTGGCATCCTTTCTCCTGGCTGTGAGCAGGAAGTCCTTGATTTCCTCAATTTTACAAGGCACGGTGATGAGGTTCACTGGGAGGCGAGTGCGAACTGGCACAGCCAATGGTCAGAAGCAAGGACAGAAAAGAAGCAGCATCCTTTCTTGATAAAAACACTTTGAAAGCTAGGAATAAAAAGAAAATTCCTCAATATGATATAGGAAATATATGAAAAACCCATAGCCAACATCATACACAATGGGAAAAGGTTGAAAGCTTTCCCTCTGAGATTGGGAACAAGACAAGTATGCCATTGTTATTCAACATTGTCCTAGAAGTTCTAGCTAGAGCAATTAGAAAAGAAAAAATAAATAAAAAGCATCCAAATAGGAGAAGAGTAAGTTAAACTCTCACCATTCACAAATGACATGACCCTATACTTAGAAAATTTTGAAATGTCTACATTTCTACTTGAGCTAATAAATGAATGCAGCAAAATGGCAGGATGCAAGATCAACATGCAAAAATGAGTAATAATTCTTTTTTTTTTCATGTCAGAAAGGTAATGTGCCGATGTCATAACAAGGATAGAGTGAGGCACATCTCACACAAATGTGTGAATACCCATTCATCATACTTATGAACCACAAAAGGATCAGGAATATTTCTGTACACTAGGATTGAACAATCCAAGGAGTAAATCAGAATAAAATTCCATTTACAATGGCAACAAAAATACTCAAATACCTAGGAATCAATTTAACCAAAGAAGTCCAGGACCTAGATGCAGAAAACTACAAAAACAATGCTAAATAAATCAAAGAAGACTTAAACTACTGGAAAGCCCCTTCATGTTCATGGACTGGTAGACAAAATTCTCGGAAGATGTCAATGCTACCCAAACTGACTTATAGATTCAATGCAATACCAATCAAAATTCCAACAGCCTCCTTTACAGAAATAGAAAAGGCAATTACCAAATTTATTTCATAGAGAAAGTGCATCTAAATAGTCAAAAGCTTCCTAAAAAATAATAGCAATGTGAGAAGACTTTCATTGCCTAAACTTGAAATATACTACAAAGCTACAGTGGTCAAAACAGCATAGTATTGGCATAAAGATACACATATTGATCAGTGGAACAGAATTGAGACTCCAGAAATAAACCCTTACCTCTATGACTGTTTTTTATTTTATTTTTAACAAATGTACCAAGTCCATGCTACCAGGACAAAATAGTCTCTTCAACAAATGGTACTGTGAGAACTGGATATCCAAAACCAAAAGAATGAAAGAGGATCCCTCAGTAAACAAGAGTCAACTCAAAATGGATCAAAGACCTAAATATACAAGCCAGAACCATAAAACTACCAGAAGAAAATATAGAGAAACATCTTCAAGATCTTGTGATAGGTGGTGATTTCATGGATCTTACACCCAAAGCACAGGCAACAAAAGAAAATATAGATAAATGGGACTGTCTCAATAGTAAACACTTTTGCACCTCCCAGGACTTTGTCAAAAGGGTGAAAAGACAGCTGACTCAATGAGAGAAAATATTTGGAAATCACATCCATGATATATAAAGAAATGCTATACCTCAACAATAAAAAGACAAACGACCCCATTGAAAAATGGACAAAAGACTTGAATAGATATTTGTCCAAAAAGAAATGCAAATGGCATAAAAAAACATGAAAAAAATGTTCAACATTCCTAGCAATTAGTGAAATGCAAGTCAAAACTACAATGATATATCATTTCACACCTATTAGACAGCCACTATTAAAAAGTAGGAAAACTGTAAATGTTTGAGAGAATGTGGGGAGATAGGAATGCTTACTCACTGTTGGTGTGCTGAGATCAGTTTAGTGATTGGTTGGCTCGAAGTGGAGGCAATTCAGAACTTTCCAAAATAAAAGGACTGAAAGAGAGACACAAGAGAGGAGATAAAGATGGGACCAGGGGACTCACAGCTTCTGGAACTGAGAGCCTCAATCTAGTTTCCACATTGTATTTATTGGAAACTACTGAGCAGCTGTTTGTTATCTAAACTGCAGCATCATCTACAATAATAGGGAACTGCAGCATCTACAATAAGGAACAATTGCAACATCTACAATAAGCAACAGGTCATACAAGGTTCAAATGCAATTTAAACTATTTTCCCACATTGGTGGTAAGGTAAAATAGTACAGCCACCGTGGAGGCCTGTTTGGCAGTTCCTAAAGAAGTTGAATATAGAGTTGCCATGTGACCTGGCAATACCACTTCTAGGTATATATACCCAGAAGAACGGAGAGCAATGCCATGGACAGATATCTGCACACTGATGTTCACAGCAGCACTATTCATGATTGCCAAAAGATGGAAACAATCCAAGTATCCATCAACTGATGGATAAACAAACTGTAATATATATACATAATGGAATAATATGCAGTTGTAAGAAGAAATGAAGCCATGAAACATATGACAACATGGATGAACCTGGAGGACATTATGTTGACTGAAGCAAGCCAGACACAAAAAGACAAATATTGTATGACTGTGCTATTATGAATTAAATATATTGTATAAACTCATGGAGTTAATAACTAGAATATGAGTCATCAGAAAATAGAGTGAGGTTAAAGAATGGAAAGCTGTGTAGTATGGTAAAAAGTTGCTTGTTAATCTTTGGAAAGGAATAGAAAACACAACATAGTGTTTGTAGCTAGTAGTGCTATTATATGGGCATGACAGTGGTGGAAAGGGAAAGTCTAAGGTCATGTATATTATTAGAAGAAAAGCTAAACACTAACATGGGACTGTATAAAATAGTAAAATCTCATGTCAAACATGAATATGGGTGATGTTGTGTTTACAAAATATAAATACAAATATACTAGAAAGAAGGAAAAAGAATAGCAGCTATGTATGACAGGGGAAGCATAGAGAGATTGAAAGAGAGATGAGCTTTGTTATTTTATTATTATTATTATTGGAATACTGAAATGCTCTAAGAACATTTGACATGAATTCACAAATATGTGATTACACTAAATATCATTGATTGTGCTCTTTGGATGGATTTATGCTTTATTAATATGTATCAATAAAATTGATTTGTTAAAAAAAACAGAAAGACATAACTAAATGCAATACATGAAACTGGACTGGGTCCTGGGTTAGGAGAAAAATGTTATAAAGGACTTTACTGTGACAACTGGTGAAACTATACATTACTATATTGTATGTTAGATAATAACGCTATATCAGTATTAAATTTCTTGATTTTGGCAGCTATATTGTGGTTATGTAAGAGAATGTTCTTGCTCTTATGAGATACTCATTGGTGTATTTAGGGGTAAAGGAGCATTTATAATGTCTATAAATTATTCTCAAATTGCTCAGAAAATAAAATTTTGAATAAAAAAGTAAATTATAGCTGGTAGTAAATATTTTGACAATGCTATTTCATAGTTTGCAACAAATGTTTCACAACAGTGCAAGGTGTTGGTGGTGGGATGATGTATGAGGGACCCGTATGATGATATGCATGCTTGTAAGTTCACAATTTTTACTCTATACTCATTGTTTATGTATGTTCTTATATGAATGATATACTTTAATAAAATTTTATTTTTAAAAAAGAATTCTTTTATGCATTTCTGACAGCCCTAGAGCAGTTAATGTCTGCTGCTAAGGTTTCCACTATAGATGCAAGAAAAAAGTCCTTGTGCTGTCTGTCTGTGGCAGCCAAGATTTGAATGAGGGAATACAAGAAATAAAAAAAAAAAAAAAGAATTCTTTGCTGGCAATTATTTTCTTCACTACTTCAGTGTTTTTTTGGTATCAAAATTTAGTTTTATGGGAAGGTAAACATATTTGTCAGAGAAAAAGGGACACTTATCGGTGACTCAGGCCAAGCCCACTTAATCATCTTCACTGGGAGAGGATTAAAAATTATTTAACAGATCTCTAAATCACTGAACCAGGGATTCAGATGCAAATGATCAGAAGAGGGGATTGTCCCTACCCCAAGGCCACAGGCAGATAAATAGATTCTGGGTCCCTGGGTGAGTCGGGGATTCACAGGCAGCTGTGACAGGAGGTGTCTGTCAGACACCAGTGTTTGAGCTGGCCCTGCTCCCTTTCCAGGATCTGGCAGGGAGGATTGCCAGGGAATTGGCTCAGAACTCAGGTTGGTGTGGGGGACCGGCTTGCTAAGGAGAAATTCACACCGGCTCTGTCCCTTGCCCTTGCTTCCAAAGTTGTGCACTGGATGAATGAGCTGCAGCTGCTGCTCAAATGTAGCAGTGATGTGCATCTGGGATGTGGACATAGCAGACATTATGGCCTGTCACAAAGAGGTCATCCAATTTGACCTGATGCACCCAACAGTCTGTGTCGATGACCTTGGCAGGTGAATACTCATGAAAGTATAGATGTTGTCTATGAGTCCAGGGGCCACACTCTCGCCCATAGGGCCATAGGTTCCCCCGCCCTGGAGGCCCTGCAGCAGGATGATGAGGCTCTTCTCAGAGCTGGTCTGCTCCTTCATGATGGGCTCACTGCCATCCTGCTTCACTGGCTGGCTGCTCTCGCACGAGATTCCTTTTGCTTTCCCTGTTCTGGCTGCTGCCAAAGCTAGTGGATATCTAGCTGGGATGCCTCCTGCCTGTGGCAGCCTGAGCAAGAAGTCATGGTAATGACAGGCCACTCTATCTTCCGAGAGCAAGAGCTTTCTTTCAGTACTTTAAACATGTCATCCCACTGCCTCCTTGCTTCCGTGGTTTCTGATAAGAAACTGGCACTGAATCTTATCAAGTTTCCCTGTATAATACATGATGCATTGCTTTTCTCTTGCAGCTTTTGGGATTCTTTATTTGTCTTTGGCATTCAAAAGTTTGATTATAATGTATTTGGGCATGGATATCTTCTAGTTTATCCTGTTTGGAGTTTGCCAAGCTTCTTGGATGTAATATTCATGCTTTTCAGTAAACTTGGGAAATTTCCAGCTATTATTTCTTCAAATCTCCTTCTGGTCCTTTTTCTCTTTCTTTTCCTTCTTGCCTTCAGTATTTGTTTGGTTCATTTTTATAGTTTCTTTCTCTTTACTGAGATTCTCATTTTGTTCATCTTCCTGATCTCCTTTATTCATTGTCCATGTTTTCCATTAACTCTTAGACCACGTTTACAAGCATTTTTTGAAAAGTTATTGTCTGGTATATACAGAGTCTTTTCTTTTCCACTGTTGGTTTCTAATATTTTATCTTGCTTCTTTGGATGGGCCTTTGTTTCCTGTTTCATTGCCTGCCATTTAATCTTTTGTTGCTCTCTGGACATTTTAATGTTTAATTATGTCAACTCTAGAACCTAGTTTCTGAGTGTCTGTTTCCTAAGTTTGTATTCAGATAGTGATATGACAGAGATTTCATTAAATTCCAGGAGCTAACAAAAACACACAAATAAAAAACACCTTGACAATGTTTGCAGATTAGTTCCATTTAGGCTGGTGCAATCTCTGAGAGCGTAACCATCCCAAGAATGAACCTGAAGAACAGCGTGAGGTAAAAGCATAGGGTCCTAGCCAGTCTTTTCTGAGCATATGGTTTCCCTGGGGATGCACTCATGGCTTTAGAAATTCATCCATTTATGTGGATCTGAATGTCACCTCTTCTCCCTATGAAATAGTCTTTCCACCTGATCCGAGGCACTCTACATGTGTCTTAAAGTTGGTAATCCTTTGGCCCAAGAAGCTGTGATTTGATTGTTCCTTATACCAATTTTGTTCTGGGACAGGGAGCCAGAGACAAGGGTCTTGGTTCAGCACTTTAGGTTGCCACTAGGCAGAATGGTGTAGACATACATATACACCAGAATGTTCATAGCAGTTACTATGCTCCCTTTGGAACCTTGACCTGGGATCTGCACTGACAGCACAGTCTGGGTATGTGGGTGGGGGGTGGGGGAAGCAAGGGTGCCATAGGTTTTTCCACCATTTTTACATTGTCATTTTCTTGCCTGAGGACTCACTCAATTATTGCAACCCTTTAGCTGTTTTCTGGACCACTGTGAAAGATAGTTTTTCCAGTTTTTGCTAGTTGTTTAAACCTTCTGTGGAGGACTGAACCCTGGACTGTGTCACTCCACAAGCTTGGTGACATCACCTCCTCAAGGTGCAGTACTTACAATTTGGTTAACCAGATCACTTTGACATCCTTATATCAACAATCTACTTTTTAAATATTGCCATTGAAAGAGGAAAACCCAAAGGATTAATTCGAGAATATATCTGTAACTTCCCTAGTTTAAGCAACACTGAAGTGAATATATAGTATATGTACAATGAGAACATAGATAAATATCTCATATCTCCTGGAGGTAGAAAAGAATGAATGGAAATCACCCAACTGGACAGAAGGAGGGTGCAATTAGAAGCCAAGAGAGCTGGTACAAAGGCATGAAGGAGGCAAGAGAGGGTCTCATAGATAAATGTTTTTAAACAAATGCAGCTTTTTGTTTATTATTTGGAGGAACCTGGAATTAATGCAGGACCTCACACACGGGAAGCAGGTGCTCAAAACTGAGCTACACCTGCTCCCTGTTCTCATATTTTCATAGCTACAAGTACTGAAGTATTTTTGGAAAGTGTAGTGAGTGGCAGGGTTTGGGGAATGGGGGAAAAGTTAGCAGCTTCAGATCCTCAGGCTGGAAAAGTAAGAAGTCAGGTGCTGAAGGGCCTTCAGCAAGCAAAATTTTCCATTTCGGGGGAATTGAAATTGAGTGGGAATATGACATGATCTTATTTACCTCTTAGCAAGATCGCATTGTCTCTTGTGGTAGACAGATTTGAGGCAAGGGGATGAGTAAAAAAGACAACAATGGGCCAAGTAGTAGAGGATTATGGTTTGACCTCCTTGTGTAGTGGGAACAGAAAAGAATTATGACATTTGAAAGATAAAATCAAAAGTATTTGGCAATTGATTGACTGTGGAGGTAAAGAATGGGGAGAGGAATCTTGAACACTTCTTGTAAGTTTTTGGAATGGCAACATGCCAGAACATTTAAGATTCTTTGGAATCTATTCTAAAAGCCCACTAATTATAACCTCAAGAGGAAAAAAAACAACAACACTGTCAATTGAACTATGACATATAACATAAAACCTGATTTGGGGAGCGTTAAAAAAAATACATCCTGGAATACTCATTATGGTATCAACTCATTTTATTTTTACAGCAAGCTTCTGTGGTTAAGTAATATTATAATTTTCATTTACAGATGAGGAAACTGAGACAGAGAGAGGTTAGGTTAACTTGTTTAAAGTTCTATACAGGTGGTGAATGGGATAGCCATGATTTGGACCCAGGCAGTGTGGCTCTTAGCTCAGCTATACTGCCTAAGAACTAAATGTTTGTTTTAGAGATGATACTAGAAATACTGGAGAAGTCACTTTCTGCTTTGCAGCTTGGTCCTCAGTGGAAAATAGCCTAGCCACCAAAAGTGAAGTAAGTCAAACAGGCTAATGACTGTGACGAAGCAGTTGTCCTGGAACGAGGACCAACTATGCCTCATTTTATCTCACAGAAAACACTGTGTTCCCTTGTGTGTGGTCCCTGACTCGAAGGCTGTGACATTCCTGTTGGAGAGACAAGATGTATCAAGAGACATATTTTAAACAATAAAGAATCATCAGGAACAGAGCTAAACCATTTCAAATGTTACCAAAGGCCAAAATGTATGGAAAAAAGAATTAGGGTTTTGGGCCAGGATGAGGAGTGATCATTTAGTTGGTCCACTTATATCAGGAGTGCACTATCTATAGGCACTGGGTCAGGCCATGGAGACACAGAGATGAATAAAGCCCAGTCCTGTGCCAGTCTAATGGCTGTGGTTGAGGGGAGAGGATGGTCAGAGAAGCAAAATTATAATCCACAAAGATAACTGCCATAGATTGGCTTCAAAAAACTCAAAATAATCCATGGGTAAGGGATTGGTGAGGTTACAGCATTACTTGTTGAAGCATGGGGCTATATACATGAGTTCACTGTACTATTATACTTTTAAACGTGTTTTAAGTTTCTTACAATAAAAACGAGGGAGGAAGTAACAGAGTGAAGAACATGTTTAAAAGGAGGTCATGCCAAGTTTAATAAAGGAAGAAGTTTTATGGGTTCTTAAAAAAGGACTTTTAAATTAGCCTTGAGGTGATGTGGTAACTTGAGGAAATCATAGCGGCTGAAGAAATGCCAAGTGCTGACATCTAATACAGCTTTGCACTCAAGTGCATTTACTATTGTATTTATAGGATGCTACCAATTACTGTGTAATTTGACCATAAAAAGCTACCGGTATAAAAAAAGGATATAACCGCCATAAAGTAGTTTCCATGGTACAATGGAAGCACAGGAGAAAGCGGACTTGGCCCAGTGGTTAGGGTGTCTGTCTACCACATGGGAGGTCTGCGGTTCAAACCCCAGGCCTCCTTGACCTATGTGCAGCTGGCCCATGTGCAGTGCTGACGTGCACAAGGAGTGCCCTGCCATGCAGGGGTGTGCCCTGCCACGCAGGGGTGTCCCCTGCGTATGGGAGCCCCACGTCAAGGAGTGCACCCTGTAAGGAGAGCCGCCCAGCCCGAAAGAAAGTGCAGCCTGCCCAGGAATGGCGCCGCACACACGGAGAGGTGACGCAGCAAGATGACACAACAAAAAGAGACACAGATTCCCGTGCCGCTGACAACAGAAGCAGACAAAGAAGACGCAGCAAATAGACACAGAAAACAGACAACCGGGGTGAGGGGGTGGGAGGAAGGGGAAATAAATAAATAAATAAATATTTTTTTTTAAAAAAGGCGTGCTTTGAGGATTTGGGCATGAAGAGGTTGAAAGGGCATACCAGAGCCAATATCAGCCCAGGCAAAGATTTAAAACCAGAATAAGGAAATCAATGCTAACAAAGCAGATGAGAAATCTAGAGGTCAATGGGAAATACGATTGAATGAAGTAAAGCAAAATAGTCTAGGCACCAAATTTGGAGTAGAAAATATCTGTGTATCTTTCATCTAACACTTACACAGCACTTTTGTGACAGATGCTATTCTAAGTGTTTTATAGTTCATGGGCTTTTACAGTACATTCTTGAAAGAGTTAATAAAACTAGTGTGTGTACATATATTTAATTACTCATGATTTCTTGAGTATTTTGGAAAATTATCACTTTCTATGTTTATGACTTCTTTAAAAGGCCTGTTATCACTATGAAGCTTTTTACCGTGGCACACTGCCACCCCAAGGAGGATGACAGTCCTGCATATTTCCTCAAAGAAAGTGTGAGGCAGAAGGCAAAATTTGGACTGGGACTTCGACAGTTACAATAGAAACAAAATTACTCAACACAGCAATCCTTATCCCACCACAACTAATACAACCTGTTGCTCAGAATGATGCATCTTAAAAAATCATAGGAATGTACTGATACAGTGAATATAAATTACAGATTACAGTTAATGTATAATTTATAATATTGTTCCATTGATTGTAACAAAGGCACCACACCAATGCACAATGTTAATAGGGAGAACTGTATATATGTGAGGAGAGGCAGGAACTCTGTATTTTCTGCATTTTTCTGTAAACCTACAACTTCTCCAATTAAAAAAAAAAAGAGATCCACTTCCATTACATATGTACAGATTTGAATTCTTTAGAATACCTCAAATGAGAGTAATCTCAGTCCTTGTATGATGAATATGTTTGACTTAATGATGTTTAATACTAGATAGAAAGCAAGCAATTATGAAAATAAAGTTGAACATCAAGTTATAAGAAACTCTAACAGAAAGATTAGTGGTTGCCTAGATCCTGCAGAGGATGTAGTAATGCTATCCAGCACAGGGTTTCTTTTTAGGGTGGTGAATATGCTCTAAAATTGATTACATTGATGTCTGTGCAACTCTGAATATACTAAAAATCATTACATTGTATACTTTAAATGGGAATAAATTATATTTCCATAAAGCTGTTTAAAATTTATATTTATTTAATATATGGCATCTATTTTATTTTATGCCCCCCCTCCCCAAGATGGCTCCCTCATCTGTTTGCTCATTATTTTTGATGATTGTTTGCTTGCTTGTTTCTTCTTTAGGAAGCACGTGGAACCAAACCCAGGACCTCCTAAGTGGGAGGTGGGCACCCAACTGCTTGAGCCACATCTGCTCCCTGCTCATTTTGTTTTTGCTCATTTTTATTTTTGCTTGTTGCCTGCTCAATGTTGTTTTTTTTTCTTATTGTCTGCTCATTGTTTGTTTTCTTTAGGAGGCACCAGGACCTGAACCCAGGACCTCCCAGGTGGGAGGTGGGTGCCCAACTGCCTGAGCCATATCCACTCTCCAGTTTTATTTTACAAATACTCACATGATAGTTACTACTTGTCAGGCACAGTGTCAAACACTGCAAATATGAGTGTTAATCCTACCAGTATTGTTAATCCTACTATAACTATGAAATAGGTACTCTTGTTATTTCCACTTTACAAAGAAACTGAGGCACAGAGAGGTTAAGCAACTTACCTAAGGCTATTCAGCTAAAAATGGCAAGTGAAGACTTGAACACTGATAGCTTAGCTCCAGAGTCTGTGATCTTGAGCACTGTATTATGCAGCTTTCCCCAGTGACGTTAATGACTTGTTTTTCTTAACTATAAATGTAATAGATATGCAGTACAGAAAATTTGAAAATTATTTCACTTTGGACCTTGATTTTGAGAATAGAGTTTAAGAAATTATCCTTCTTCACATTACTAAATGTAAATACTTAGTGACTAATAGAGGCCAGGCACTGGTCTAGACAATGAGGTGGGGATGGATGGAGAGAATAGTAAATATAAAGAAAAATGATATACAGCCCATAAAGAACTTTCAGCCTAATTCAGATATAAGGTGTATTTGTTTTGTAGGATTTGTCTCCAAAATTTTCTTGGTAGGGGAGTAAAATAATTATATTTGTGTTTTGGAAAGATAATTTGCAGTTCAATGAAAGGATAGCTATAGTAAAGCAAAAAAAAAAAAAAAAAAATAGGTTTGGAGATCAGCTGGGTATATGACAATCCAAAAATGATGAGTATCTGAACTTGGGTGATAGGAACACAAACAGAATGAGTTTAAAAGGAATATTTCAGAATTAGAAATGACAAGGTCAAGAGACTGAATATGGGGGCTAGAACAGATGGTTCTACCCTGGGTGACCAGGAAGACAGTAATGTTATTAAGATAAAGAACAAACATAATGCTAAGGGAAGAGCTCGGTTAAGGAGTTTAGATGTAGACAAGCTAAGTCTGGGGACTGGCATGAAATGTGGCCATGTTCAAATAGGCAATAAGAAACCGGTATCTGGAGGCCAGGGTAGTCTCTGTTTTTGAAGAATATTTTTAAAATAACATTTGAAACTCCTTTTGATTTGAGGCATTATATACAAAGTTATTATTATAAGCAATGTTGCTATACCCTAAAGTGAGGGCTAAATTAACCTGGCAATCCATAGACGACCAAGGCAATGTTGAAATACTGTACTTTTATTTTATATATATATATATGTTTTTTTTTAAGATTTCTTTCTCTCTCTCCCCTTCTCCCTCCCCCCCCCACCCCCCGGTTGTCTGTTCTCTGTGTCTATTTGCTGTGTCTTCTTTGTCCGCTTCTGTTGTTATCAGCGGCACAGGAATCTGTGTTTCTTCTTGTTGCGTCATCTTGTTGTGTCAGCTCTCCATGTGTGCGGCAACCATTCCTGGGCAGGCTGCACTTTCACGCTGGGCGGCTCTCCTTATGGGGCGCACTCCTTGCGCGTGGGGCTCCCCTATGCGGGGGACACCCCTGCATGGCCCAGCACTCCTTGTGCGTATCAGCACTGCGCATGGGCCAGCTGCACATGGGTCAAGGAGGCCCGGGGTTTGAACTGTGGACCTCCCATGTGGTAGACAGACGCCCTAACCACTGGGCCAAGTCCGCTTCCCTTTTTTTTTTTTTTTTTTTTGAGATACTGTACTTTTAATTGGCTCCTTTCTCCAATCTGTAATTTTGAAGAATGCAAACTCTACTTGTGGGTACTAAGTTCCACTTTCAAAAAGGACCAGTATCACTACACATTTAGTGCCACACTTTCCCCCTGGAGTTTTCATCTAGCCAAACCAAAAATTTTCTGGTCCTGGGATTCAGGATACAGTAAAGGCAGTTCTCAGTTAATTTAATGGTCAAAAAAGAAAAGTTGTGAAAACTTTCTGAAAAGGATACATACATGAGAGGCTGTGTCTGTGATTACTGTCCCACAGTCCAAGTTCAAATCCACTTCTTCCCATTTCATCCAATTTTTGTTTTACTTTGCTTTTGACTCTATTTCTCATTAGTTAGCAGATGGATGTCAAACAAGGGCAGAAAAAGTAATATATTTCTAATGCGCCAAGTTTTTTTTAACTTTTTAAATGTGAAGTTTATCATTCATACATAAACACCCATAAATAAGTATATAGTATAAGTTGTTAACTTACAACACAAACATGCACATCACACATACATCACCCCACCACCAACACTTTGCATAGTTGTGAAACAACTGTTACCAATTCAGAAAGAGCATTGTCAAAACATTACTACTACTTACATTTACTGTATTTCTCTCCCAATCCGCCTGGTTAATAACACCCTGTATTAGTATCATATACTTGTTATATTTCAAGAGAGAATGTTTTCATATTTGTTCTGTTAACCCCACTCCATCTTCCCCCAGGATTCATTGTATTATACAGTCCCATGCTTCGCACAATTCATTCAAATCATACACTCAGCAGCTCTCTAATTCACCAAAGAATTAGAATTTTAGAACATTTTCATTACTCAAATTTGGAACGTTTTCATTACTCCAAAAGGAAAAATCCCATACCCCTTTTTAATCCCCACATTCACAAAATCAGCCACAATCACGTTTATAAACCAGCAGAATACACCAAGTTTTAAAAGAACTTCCAGTGTAATGTTACGGAGACACTGTAGCAAAGAAAAGATTACAGGGCACGGCCCCTTTCGTTGGCGGAATCCCCCCCCCCCCCCCCCCACAAAACCCCAAAGCGTCTCACAGGTCCTGTCCGCACCACTCCACCCAAGACCTGGATTTCGGCCTAGGAGGTACTGTAAGCTCACTTCCGATTGCTCGGGACGTGGCCGCTCGCCCTGTCAGTTTTGCCATCAGCCTCCTGGCATCAACAGTTCTGTTTTGAGTCGCTCCTCTTTTCTCATCCCTCCAGGGTCCCTCTTCCAGGAACTTGCGCGTCTCCGGCGCCCGGAAGTACGTCATGAGACGACGCCAGCTATCGCCTGGTAGAGAACCGCGCGGTAGAGGACCTGAGATTCTGAACCTCGAGTGGACGCAGGCAGGAGGAACTCGGACTGCAAAGCGCTTCATCGCTGCTTGGCGCTGCCATGCAGGTGTCCAGCCTCAACGAGGTAAAGATTTATAGTCTCAGCTGCGGCAAGTCCCTTCCTGAGGTGAGTCTTTTCCACTTTTTCTCACTGTCGAACTCTTCCGGGTCTGCCCCTCTCCTCAGCTCTGTGTCTGGTCTGTGTTTGATTTAGGCCCTGGACAGTCCCAACTGGGGGAGGTTCAGAGACGAGTGACGTTGCCCTGGGAAGCTGGTCGGCACTGGTAGACGAGGACCTTATTGTTATTGCGCCAGAAGCGGGCCGAGAGGTGATCAGGGCCAATGAGCGTTCCCTGAACTTGTGTAAAGTTCTTCGAAACGGGCTGCGTCCCATTGGGCTTCCTTGGATATTCACAGCCGTTCGCTCACTGCTGAGAAAACTGTTGGACAGATTGGTTGTTAGCCATCTCTGTCAATACTCTCACCCATTTTAATATCCGTTCATCAGATATTTGTTGAGTTCCTACTATAAGACGGGTCCTAGGAATACAACAGTGAACAAAAGAGATGCGGACTTGCACCTGTAGAAATTTGTGATGTAGAGGACAATATTTTTGAACCTTGTAGAACCTTATTTGATTTCATGGATTTTAGAACATAAGAGATGGAAGGGCTTGGAAAAGCAATAATTCTTTTCCAATCCCCTCATGTTTAAAATGGAGTGAAAGAGGCCTGGAGAGTGGAATGGTCATACACCTAGCATCTGGAGGTTGGCTTTTATTTCTTATAAATGATCATCAAGCCTCTGTTCAAGAACTTCCAAAGAGAGAAGACTACTTCTTGAGGAAGCTCATTTCCACTCTGAGTATCTGTATTTGTTATAAAGTTGTTTTAAAATATGCCACTCTATAGTGTGCCACTCTTGGTCTGACTCTTGTCCTTGGAAAACATAGAATTAATATAGTTCTTCTTCCACGTGTCAGTCCCTGAAAAATTTGGTGCTAACGATCATATTGTCCCTTTTTCGCAAAATTCAGGTTAAACAGATCCTGTCTTTGAATTGTTCTTCACATAACTTGATTTTTCTCATTTTGTCCCTTTTTCGCAAAATTCAGGTTAAACAGATCCTGTCTTTGAATTGTTCTTCACATAACTTGATTTTTCTCATTTTGTGCATTCATTCAACATTTATTAAAACGTTACTATGTGCAGACAGTCCAGTTTCAAGTACTGGGGTACAGTGGTGAACATGGCAGATAAGGTTCCCTTTTGGGAAAAGGGATAATAAGCAAGTGAACAAATAGTAAGACAATTTCAGTTAATGATAATTGTTTTATTGAATGAAGCGGGATTAGAAGAGAGCTTTCTTGGGTAAAGCCTGAAGAGGTGACATTTGAACAGATTCTTGAATGACGATTAGAAGCTAATTGTGTGAAGATATGGGAAAAGAGTTTTCAGTGCTGAGAGAACAGAAGATGTCCTCAAGTGGGAATGCATTTGTCATGTTTGGGGAATAGTGTGGCTATAATATGCTGAGTGGGAACAGATTTGACTGGAGAGAACACATTAGATTTTGTAGGTAAAGGTAAGAAAGTTAGGGTTTTATTAGTGTTGCTGGAAGTCGTTGTTGGTTTTTAAACTGGGAAAGGATGTGATCTGACTGTTTTGAAAAGATCACTCTGGCTGTTGTGTGGCAAATGATTATAGCTGGAAAGGATAAGAATGGAGATGTGGTAGTAGTCCAAGTGAGAAACTGAGAAACTTGTGGCATAGGGCAGGATGTAGAATGGAGATGTTAAGGTATGGTGGAGTGTATTTTGGAACTGGAACTGATGGGACTTAGCCCATCAGCTCCATCTCCAAAATTGGATGGTGCTAGAGAGAAATTGAGGTGAGAGAAAGGAAGGAATTTGAGAGAGAACTTGTAGATTTGGAGTCTGAATAACTGGGTGCATGGCGGTTAGAAGTGAAATGGGAAGGCATTTAGGAATAGCACATTGGAAGATGGTGGGGGCTGGAATAGTGAGGAAAAAGGAATAAAATATTTTATTTTTGATACTTAAAACTTTGTAGTTCTAGTAAACATTTAGTGGAAATGTTGAGTAAACAGTTGTGTATATACTGGTCTTGAGATTACAGGTGGAGTCATTAGTATTAGCTGGGACTAGGTAAAATCACATTGTGGAAAAACTCTGAAGAGAGAAGAGAATTTTGGGCTGAGGACCTGAGGTTAGTAAAGATATGCTTTGTAACAAGTACAACAAAAAGTTGGGATAGAAGAATAGAAGAAGAGTTCATGTGTATACTGTTCAGATTAGTCTTGCACAAGAGGAGAATCGAGCAAAGAAGAGTAGTCATTGAAGTAAGGGGAGAATCAGAAGTGTGTAATGTCATGGAAGCAAGTGTTCCAAGAAGGAAGGAATGGGTAGTCAATTTTGTCAGACGTTGCTGAGATATCCAGTAAGATGAGGACAGAGAAGAGACTATTGAACTTGGCATAATGGAGGTAACTGATGACCTTGGTGAGTAGTATCAGGGAAGTGGGCCTGAGTTGAGTGGATTTGGAAATCCCTAATAATCCTGGTGAATGTTTTCTGGCTATTCCTCTTTAAATGTGATGCTCAAGACATATATAGAACCCCAGTTGTTGTCTGATCTAAACAAAATAATGCTTTTTTTCCTCAATCTTATACTTTTATTAAGGCAGAATAGGTCTCTTCATGCACTCCCTAAGTGATCTGATCCTGTCTCCTGAATTGCCACTACATCCTGATAACTTCCAAACTTGTATCCAAACTTGTATCTTACTTCTACTCTGAACTGAACGTGTATATCCAGCTGTTTCTTGGCATCTCCACTTGTAGGTTGAATAGACATCTCAGACTTGTCCAAAATGAATACCAGCTCTTTCCTCCCAAATCCTTCACCTCCTCCCACACAGTGTTCTCCCTCCCAGTCAGTGGCATGTCTGTTCTCAAGTTGTTTATGCCCCAAACCCTGTAATCATCTTTGACTCTTTGCTCTTCCATGCCCTCCATCCAATCCACCAGAAAACATTGGTTTCTTTTTTCAGACTGGATCCAGAATCCAGTCACCTTTATTTACCATCACTCTGATTCAGGCCATCATCACCCCTCATCTAGATTAATTGTACTTGACCCCTGTTGACTTCCAACTGGTCTCTCTGTTTTCACCTTTGGCCTTCCTCCTATTCCTTCATTTCTGCTGCGTTCTACAGTCTGTTATCAATACTGCAGCCAGAGTGATTCTCTTAATATGTAAGATAGACCCATCACTCCTCTGCTTAAAACCACAGTCCTTTTTTTTTCTAATATACTTAATTTTTTGAGCAGTTGTAGGTTTACAGAGAAATTATACAGCAAGTACAGAATTACCACATTCCCCCAACACATACAACGCAAACGAATGGAGTTCTCCCTATTATTAACATTTTGTATTGATAGTACAGATAGCCTATAAGGTCCTATCTGATCATGTGTCCTCTCTGCCTTCCTCTCTGACCTCATTTTCTGTTGCTCTTCCTCATGTTTTACTATCCTCACTAGTTTCCTTATTGCTTGGGGCCAGGCATGCTCCCTGCCTCAGGGCCTTTGTCCCTTCAAATTTGTCAATATTTGCTTCATATATTTTGGAGCTCTACTCTTAGTGCATATGTATTTATAAATTATGTCTTGTTGAATTAGCCCCTCTATGAGTGTACTGGTCAGCCGAAGAGGTGCTTATGCAAAGTACCAGAAATCTGTTGGCTTTATAAAGGGTATTTATTTGGGGTAGAAGCTTACAGTTACCAAGGCCTTAGAGAGTCCAACTCAAGGTACTGTAAGAAGTACTTTCTCACCCAAAGTCTGTTGCTACATGTTGACTCAAGATGGTGGGCAATGTCTGTGAGGGTTCAGCCTTTGTCTTCTCTCTTAAGGCTCTGTAGGTCCAGCTTCTTCCGATCTCAGCTGTAGGCTGGCTATCTCATCTCTCTCCCCGGGTCTTGATTCTTTCCTGGCTCAGCTGTTCTGTTCTTTCCACAGGTCAGCTGTAAACTATCTATCGGATGAATGGCTCAGCTCTTTTCCTGGGGCCTCTGCCATGTCTATGGAGCTGTCTTCCTCTGTGTATCTTCTCTCTGTGTCTACTGCCATGTGAGAGTCTGTTTTATCAGCCTACCACGGGGGCTGGGACTGCTGTGTTGTACTCTAATGATGTGGTTAAATCAAAGTCCTAATCTTAACATAATTTAATCAGATGGCACACCTGAATCTAATACATTCAAAGGGTATCATACTCAGAGGAACAGACCACTTTAGAAACATAATCAATATCTCTTTTTGGAATAATATTAAACCACCACAATCAGTATATATAGTCTTTGTCCATTGTAACAGGTTTTGACTTAAAGTCTATTTTATCAGTATAACTACTCCATCTCTCTTTTGGTTATTATTTGCATGGAATGCCCCATTCCCCCATCCTTTTACTTTAAACCTAGTTGTATCTTTTAATTTAAGATGAGTCTCTTGTAAACAGCATATAGCTGTAAACAGCAAAATATTTTATTTTAATATACTTTTCAATTTTAATTTTTAAAGATACTTAAATTACATAAAGGATACGTAAAACATATAGGGGATTCCCATATGCCCTGCTTCCTACCTCTCCCATATTTTCCCACATTAACAACATACTTCGTTAGTGTGGTACGTTTGTTACAATTGATAAACACATTTTGGAGCATTGCCACTAAGCATGGATTATAGTTTATATTCCCTCCCACATAATTTTGTAAGTTATGACAAGATATATAATGGCCTGTATCTGTCATTGCAGTGTCATTCAGAACAATACCTGAGTCCTGAAAATGCCCCCATATTACACTCTTTTTTCCCTCTTCCTCCCCTCAGAACCTCCAGTGGCCACTGCCTCCACATCAATGATAAAAGTTCTTCCATTGGTAGAATCACAGTAAGTCTATAGTAGAATACCAGTAAGTCTCCTTTAGTCCATTGTTATTCCCCAATCCTGAGGATTCTGGGATTGTGATGCCTGCTCCACCTCTAATTGAGAGTGGACTTAAATCTCATGGGGCAGATGGATGGGACTATCTTGCTTGCAGTTGCCAGCTCTCTCTGTTCCTTGGAATAGTCATTGTCCATCATCATCTCCTTGTTAGTTGTCCTGGGTGAGTCTGATGAACTGGAGTCTGTGGTGCTCATTTGGCACATGGACAGTCCAAAGATTTAAGTTTCTTGGACATACACCTATCAACTCTATCACTGACTATAGTTATAGTTTCAAATAGAAGGGACAGAAGACCATGGGAGTCACACTTTTTAATCCATTCTGCTAATCTCTGCTTTTGACTGGAGAGTTTAGTACATTTGAATTTAATGCAACTGTTGATAATGCAGTACTTTCTTCTGCCATTTTGCTACATGGTTTTACATGTTTTATACTCTTTTCCCCCTTAATTCCTCCATTAATGCCTGCTTTCATATTTATTTGATTTTTTGGTATTGTACCATTTGAGCTTCTTCTCATTTCTTTCTGTATGTATTTTTCATTTATTTTCTTTGTGGTTACCATGGGGCTAAAATTTAACATTCTGAATATACAATAGTCACATTTTATTTGATACCAACTTAACACAAATAGCATACACATACACTGTTCCTATACCTCTTTGCCCTCCATTTTTTGGTTGTACTTGTTACAAATTATAACTTTATATATTTTAAGTCCAAAAAGTTATTACTTTTTATGCATTTGCATTTTAGAACTTGTACTAGTTCAAAAGTGGAGTTATATATTAAACAATACCATACAATAGGCCTGGCATATGGTTACCTTTACGGCATGTTTTTATATTTCTTTTTCCTCTTTTGATCCTTTGTCTTGTGTCCTTTTCGTCAATCTGAAGAATTCCTTTCAGCATTTCTTGTAGGGCAGGTGTAGCAGTTTGATATAGTTATGAATTCCAAATATTGATATTGGATTATGTTTGTTAACTGGTCTGCACCTGGGCATGATTAAATTATGATTAGGGCTTTGACTGGGCCATGTCAGTAGTGTGTTGCATCCCTGCCCTTTGGTGGGTGGGGAGTCACAGATTAAAGACATGGCAAAACAAAAGAAATAAAAAAATAAAAAAAAACAAAAAATAAAAATAAAAAAAGAGGAGAAAAAAAAAAGACATGGCAAAGGACAGATTTGGAGATTTTGATGTTGGAGTTTTTATTTGGAGTTTGATGCTGGAGTCTTGAGTTGGAGCCCTGGGAAGTAAGCACAAAGAGGAAAGAGAAGCAAGCCCCAGGAAGAGAGGACCTGAGCAGAAGAACACAGAGGAATAGAGAGGCTCCTTAGATGCGGCAGAAACCCTGGTGAAAGAGACAGAACCATTCACCTGATTGTCTACAGCTGACCTTGTGGAGAAAACAGAGGACCTGCATGCAGAGAGAAGCAAGACCTGGGAGGAGAGGAACCCAGGAAGCGTGAACCCTGACAGATGGCAGTCATCTTGCTCCAACATGTGGCAGTAGACTTTGGTGAGGGAAGTAACTTATGCTTTCTGGCCTGGTATATGTAAGCTCCTACCCCAAATAAATACCCTTTATAGAAGCCAGTAGACTTCTGGTATTTTGCATCAGCACCCCTTTGGCAGACTAATATAGCAGGTCTGGTGGTGACAAACTCCCTTAGATTTTGTTTTTCTGGGAACGGCTTAATCTTGCCCTCTTTTTTGAAAGGCAGTCTTGCTGAATATGAAATTTTTGTTTGACAATTATTTTCTTTCTGCACTTTAAATATTTTGACCTTCTGCGTTCTTGCCTCCATGATTTCTGATGAGAAAGCTGCACTTAATCTTATTGGGACTCCCTTGTATGTAACACGTTGCTTTTCTCTTGCAGCTTTCAGTATTCTCTCCTGTTCTTGGCATTGGACAATTTGATTACTATGTGTAGGGAGGGTTTCTCCTCAAGTTTATCCTGTTTGGGGTTTGTGGGTTTCTTGAATGTGCATATTCATGACTTTTGTTAAATTTGGGTAATTTTCTGGCATTATTTATTTTAATATTTCACTTACTTCTTTCTCTCTTCTGGGATTCCCATAATACATATATGGGTATACTTGATGGTGTCCCACAGGTGTCTCAGGCTCTGTTTACTTTTTTTCATTCTTTTTTTTTTTCCCCTGTTCCTCAGCCTGGATAATTTCACTTATCTTCAAGATTGCTATCTCCAGTCTGTAGTTGAAACCCTTTAGGGAATTTTAAAATTTCATTTATTGTGGTCTTCAACTCTATAATTATTTGTTTGGTTCCTTTTTATAATTTCTGCCTGTCTTGAGATACTCATTTTGTTCATTTATCATTTTCCTGATATCCTTTATTTCTTTCTCTGTGTTTTCCTTTATCTCTTTGCGCATGTTGAAGGTCATATTTTTAAAATCTTTGTTTGGTATCCTGGTCTTCTTTGTTGATGGTTTTTGAATTTTTTTTCCTGTTCCTTTGGATGGTTCATACCATTTTGAGTTTCTTTGTTGTGTAATCATTTCTTGCACACTGTACATTTTAATAATTTAATAAGTTAACTCTGGAATTTAGTCCTTGAACTGTCTAGTTCCTTTAGTATATCCAGATAGTGATATAACAGATTTCCTTGAATGCCAAGAGCTTACTAAAACAAATTAACCAATGAAAAACACATCTTTCCATGTCTTTGCAAATTGATTCTCTGGTAACTTGTGGCCTCCTTCAGATTTAGTCTTCCTAACAAGAGGATAAGCCTGAGGCATAAGAGTATAGGTCCTCTCTGCTTTTCTGAGAATGTGTCTTGTCCTGAACATGTGCTAATTTTCAGCCTTAGGAATTCTTTGATTTTGTGGGTCTAAATGCCTCCTTTACTCCCTATAGAATAGACTATCCCCCCTCCCAGGTGTTCTTTTGTATGTCTTGTGTAAGAAATTCTGTGTTCCAGGCTGCTTCGATTTGGCTTATATCTTACACAGTTTTAGCTGTCTGTGAGGTGCTTCTGGGTACAGGGCAAATTGTGGTATGATGACTAGAGACAGGTGTCCTGGCTCAGTCTTTCACGCTGCCACTAAATAGATTGGCGCCAAGATACAGACATCCGATGATGCACATAAAGGTTTACTCTACTTCCTCCAGAACAAGGCCAGGAAAACACAATGAGAGTGAAGGCTGACTCCACTTCTCACAGGGGAAGGGTTGGAGAAGAGACCAGCGAGGACCATTTCTAAGCGGTGCTTTCTTGATTGCGTGCTTGCCCAGTTAACTGCCACCTTTTCACTGTTTTTCGGAACTCTGAGGAAGATGTATGGCTCTGCCAGTCGTTTTTCTTCGTATTTCAAAGATCCTGTGGGGGGTGGAATCCCTGGAGCATCATCTTAGTCTACCAGAATTTCCTTCCCCCAGGGCTTTTGCACTTGAAATTCTTTCAGCCTGACTGCTTTTCTCCCAGAGATTGATGAGGCTTGCTTCATTATGTCTTTCAAGTCTTTGCTAAAGAGAGGCCTAACCTTATTCAAAATTTTATTCCTCCCCCAATACTCCCTAACCCTTCTTTCCTTACTTTGTTTTTCTCCATAGCATATATTATCATCTGACATTCTAATTCTTTTTGTTTGTGTCTTCCGTCACTTAAAAGAAAGCTTCAAGAGAGTAGGGGATTTTTATTTTTGGTCTTTTTCTAATGCTTAAGCATATTTTTTCCCTCTTTTGTTATACAGGGTTGACTTTGACTGTTACTTTACTGTTATTTTTAATACCATGTTTTCAAAGCAAGGTCTCTGAGTCCCTGGAGTTCCTAAAGCCCCTTCAGAGAGCCTGTGAGGACAAACTGTTTTCACAGTAATGCTAAGGTATTATTTGCTTTTTTCTTTGTTGATATTTGTTCTGATGATGTGAAAGCAATGGTGGGTAAAACTGCTGGCACCATAGTACAAATCAAAATAGTGACACCAAACTGTATTAGTAATCACTGTATTTGCTGCCACATACTTGATATAAAATAAATGTTAGTTTTACTGAGAATGTTTTTGAGAAACATTGAAGATAATTTAACTAAATCTCAATCCTTGAATAATATTTGTGATGAAATAGAAAGTATGCATAAAGCATTTCTGCATACTCAAAGTACAGTGGTTGTCTTGAGGGAAGGCACTGTGAAGTTGTTTGAGTTGTAAGCTAAACTAGCAGCTTTTTTCATGAAATGCAAGTTTTACTTGAAAGAATGAATTATAGACAAACAGTTGTTATTCACACTTAGGTATTTGGCAGGCATTTTCTTTAAAATGAACAAAATGAGTGTCTTAGTTTGCCACAGAGCTGCTGATGCAAAGTACCAGAAATGGGTTGGATTTTATATGGGGATTTTATAATGGGGTAAAAGCGTATAGTTCTGTAAACTTACAGTTCTGTGAAATATTCAAATCAAAACACCATCAGAGATACTTTCTCACCAAAGTCAGCTATTGGTGTCTAGCCACATGGTGAGGATGGTGGCCAATCTCTGGTGAGGTCCCTGCCTTTCCCTCCAGAATCTACATCTCCTGGAGCTCAGCAGTGGGCAGCTGGGCATAGGGCTTGTCTCTTTCCGGGTCTCCTCAGTCATAACTGCTCTTCTTTCTTCTCGAGTTCAGCTGTAGGCTCTCAGGCATATGGCTCATCTCTTCAGCCTTGAACTTCTCTGTGGGCCCAGCCTCTTAGGGTGCTTCATGCTTAGACTTTGGCTTCTAGTGATCCTCAAATCCTCTCTCACATGGCAGGGTCAAAAATGGCAGCTTCCTTTCTCTGTGTATCTCTTCATCTTTGCCTCTGTTTATGTAAGACCTAACAGGAGGGTGGAAACCCAACCTGAGCCATGCTTTACTGACATAGTCCAATGACATAGTCCAATGAAAAGGGTTAATTAAGAAATATAATCTTTTTCTTTCTGGATTTCATAAAAGAACATACTGTTACAGTGAGCTTGCCACTTCAAAGGAAAATGGCTGACATTATTTGCTGCCAATGATAAAATTTGTACTTTCAAGTGAAAATTAGAATTTTGGAAAACTTTTTATCTACTACCATGAGCTTAACAATTTCCCAATAATTACTGGTGCTTTCCAAGTCTTTACTGATGAGATTGGTAGTACTGTTGATGAATATGAATTTTTGACATTGTTTAATTAAATGTTTGATAGATCTGCATAATTCAGTCAACTAGTGTTTTCCAAATGATCAATGTGTGATGTTACTGAATAAGCATGGGCAAAAAATTCATAAATGCAATATAGTAGAATGGGTATAGCTCAGTGGTTGAGCACATGCTTTGCATGTAAAAGGCCCTGGGTTCAATCCCCGGTACCACCTAAAAACAAAATGCAATATATACCAATAATATTTTTAAAAAATTATTGTGGTAATATATACACAACTTAAAATTTCCCATTTTAACCACCATCCATTTCCAAAACTATCTCAGTGAATTGTAATGTAACTGTGTGCAAAAAATTTATTGATATGGTTTCATATTCCATAATGCAACTAGAATTACCACTTGTTGAGTTTTGATTTGACTACCAAAGAAGAAGAATATCCCCAATTATCTGAAAGGGCTATTGAAATACTTCTTCCTTTTCCAATTATTTAACTGTATAAGGCCATATTTTCTTCATATACTTAAACCAGAACAATATATCACAACAGGATGAACACAGAAGCAAATATGCAAGTTCACAGGTATTTTCTATTAAAAAGATTAAGTTAAAGAAAATATAGCTATTTTTTCATTAAAATATCTTATTTAGGTTAATATAAAATGAATTTGTTTTTAATTGAATACATGAATATTTAAACAGTTTTTCAATTTTAATTCCTAATGTATTAATATAAATAGATACAACATACATAAACATAAAAGGTCTTTGGGGTCTTCTGTAATAAAGAGTATTAAAGGTTTTGAGACCAAAAGTTTGAGAACTGCTGCTTTATAATCTCTCTTTCTGTTCATGAATCTTATAAAGTAGTTCTAATTTATCAACAAGTTGCCTATTTTATTATACTTGACCTATTTCAAGTGTAAGATGTAGTTAAAGTTTTTTTTTTTTTTCTCTTTTCAACAAAATAACAGTGAGGTACCTCTCTAGTCAGAGAAATGAGTCATAATAGCATTCCAGAACTCTTTTGCTAAGTTTCTGATTAAATTACTTGGCAGTGTTAAAATAGTTAGTTCTTCATTAGTTATGATTTTATAAAACAGAGAGGATGACTGAATTTAGTGACAACTTTCTGGTTTTTTGTGAACTTTTTTTTTTTTGAACTTGAGGCTAATTTGTTCCTGTTCAGTGCTGACTCTTGTGTGCTCTCCTGCAATGCTGTCAATTTATACAGAAACTCATGGATAAACTATCCCTCCTTCTCTTCATCACTACATGAGAGAATTTCTCTCTTTAGGGTCCTAGTCTCCCATATAGAAGGAAATTTCGGTTCCCTCCCTTTTGCCCCAAGCACTTTACTCACGATATAAGAGTCAAGTTATTAAACTGTCCCTTTCCTTGAACATAACTTCCTTAGAAGAGAAAATCAAATTCTGGTTATTAGAGGGGAAGCCCTGGCATATGAGTGCCCAGATATTATACTTTAACATTGCCTTGAATTTATATAGTACTCCCTAAAATAAAATCAGAGCAAAATAGGATAAACCTATAGATACATATGCTAAACACAAGGGCAGGAGGAAAGCTCAGGCGCTTCAAAGTATTGCACCTCTTCAAATGCAACTACTATTGCAGCTGCCATGCTTATGGTCTTGAATGGTGAGTCTGCATGACCACAGAATCATAAAGATTATAATGTCATATGTTTAATAAGGACTATAATTTACGTCTGTGCTTTTAGAAATGACATCAATTAAGTTATTTGCTTTTCTTTTAATTCCTATAGAGTAGGGTTTCTTAACCTTGACACTATTGACGTTTTGGGGGGCTTTCCTGTATTCACTGTGGGATGTTTGGCAGCATTCCTGACACTCACTAGATGCTGGTAGGAAATCCTGCCGCAACCCCCATATCCCTGCAGTATGACAACCAAAAATTTCTTCAGCAATTACCAAACGTCCCGGGGTGGGGGCATTTGACTTTAAAAAGTAACATTGCCTTATTATCAGCTTTTAAAAATGTGTATTTCTAAATAACTCTCATTTTAATGTTTTGCTTTTTAAAATTTCACTTAAAAAGATGAAGTAATTCCATATATTAGTTATAACCCTTAATATCTGAGGCTAACTCCTCTCCGTAGGCTGATTAGGTGAATTAGTTTTCTCCTGTATAAAACAGAGTAGTTCTAAAAACTTGTTGTCTGATGTGTATAAGTATATACAAGAAAAAAAAATCCAGAGGAGATGTTAACAGTAAGATTAGGATATTTTTATATTCTATATATCTGTAAGGCTTTAACTTTTTAATGTGAGCATGTGTTATCTTTACAAGCAGAAAAACAATTTAGGGAAATTGATTTTAAAATAATGCCTCTTCATTTTCTTTAAGTGGCTTTCTGATAGGAAGAAGAGAGCACTGCAGAAGAAAGATGTTGGTGAGTATAAATTATTTTTTTTTGGCTACTGTGGTGACCCATGTTATAATGCTCTTCATTGCATTTATTGCTATTGTATTTGTGTGAAGGTTTATGAAAATGCAGGGGAATTAATACAGTAGAAAATAAGCTCTTTTTTTTCTTCTTAAGAAAGTTCTGTTGTTGTTAATGTGTCCTTGGTAAGCGTGGAATTTGATTTTTGCCGTACTTATAAGCTAGTAAATTAGCATGTTCCTGTTTTATGGGTGACAGCAGAAGACATAAGACCCCTGAGTCAGAAACAAGGGATTTTATTGTTCAAGACAGAGCAGGTAGCATGAGTGGGACTGTATGAGTATTCTTTCCCAAAGTTTCGAAGCTTGGGGAAATTCTTTTAACTCTATTTAGTTCTGTGACTGTTTTGCACACTTTGACCCCCTATGTTATAGAATAAGGACTTGGTTAAAACAGTGACTTATTTTATCTTTTCGTAGATGTTCGTAGGAGAATTGAACTTATTCAGGATTTTGAAATGCCTACTGTATGTACCACTCTTAAGGTGTCAAAAGATGGACAGTATATTTTAGCAACTGGTAAGTAATCTTTTTGGTTATGATTTACTTATATTTTATAGCAGGACATGTTATGGTAAGAAAGGTCACTTTTTTTTAATCCAAACATTTTATTATAAAAAATTTTATATGTAGAAACTGTGGAAAAATTGTACAGTGAGCATCTACTGTTTTTGTTTCCTGGCTGCTGAAACAAATACCATAGTGGGTTGGCTTAACAACAGGAATTTTTTGGCTCTCAGTTTTGAGGCTAGGAGAAATCCAAAATCGTGGGATTATCAAGGTGATACTTTCTCTTCGAAGATCTTTGGTCCCTGGCTTTTCTGTCACATGGCAGTGCACATGTTTACTTCCAGCTACTGGCTCTTCCCCATGGCTTCTCTTCCAAGTTCCTATTTACAGATTGGTTCATACCCACATGTGCAGTGGTTGGGGCCTGAACAGCCTTATGTGGGGGGCATGATTCAATCCCCAAAACTCACTGCTTAGATTCCATGGTAAATATTTTGCTGTATTAGCTTTATCACAAATCTATTCATCTATCAATCTCTCTAACCATCCAGTCTATCTTGTGTTCTGATTGATTTCGAAGCATGGTATTAGTATATTTTTACCCTAAATACTTCGGCATATATCAAAGTTCTTTATTGAGTATAATACAATATTTCTTTTATCTTTTTTTCTTTTTTGAGGTAAAATTTATATACACTGAAATATACAGGTCTTAAGTGTACCATTTCAATGAATTTGGACAAATGCATACAGCTTTGTAACATAAACCCCTATCAAGATACAGAGCATTCCTTTCAACCCCCAAAATTCCTTCATTCATCTCTCAGTCATTTCCTGCTCCCATCACACAAAGGCAGCTACAGTTCTGATTTTTTTTTTTTACCATAGTCGAGTTTAGCGAGCCTTAGAATTTTATCTGAATGTAGTCATATACTGTGTATTCTTTTGTATAAGGCTTGTTCAGTACAGGATTTGTGTTTGAGCTTCATCCATAATCTTGTATTTTTCAGTAGTTTTTATCTTTTTATTACCAAATAGTATCCTGTATGAATATACCACAGTTTTATTTATCCATTCTCCATTTGATGGACTCCTGGCCTATTTTTTTTTTTTTTTTTTTGGTCCCTTTTTAGTACAGCATATGAACATCCTTGTACAAGTGATTTTTGTGAACTTATGCTTTCATTTGTCTTAGATAAATACCTAGGAGTAGAATTATTGGGTTTAGGGTAGGTGTGTATTTAAGGTTAAAAAATTTTTTTTTTTAAGTTAGGGGATTTGGAGATTTACAGAAAAATCATACAGAAAGTATAGTGTTCCCATATTACCCCAGCTCACACACACACAGTTTTCCCTATTAGTAACATAGTGTGATACCTGTGGTACAATCAGTGAAACAGTTGTATGTTTAATTTTATAAGCAATGACCAGATCTTTTCCCAAAGTGGTCTTAACTTTATATCCCCACCAACAATGAAGAGGGGTTTCAAGGAAAGGTCACTTTTTAACATAACGATTTTTTGTATCATATGCTAATGTTTTTTGTATCTCTAGGATTTTACATGAGGAATGTTTATCATTTTATAAAAAGCCAGGAAGCATAGGGAACATTTTATTTTATAATTTTGAGTAGTATTACCCACCAGTTTTGGTTGTGATTTTGGTGTGCATGTCCTACATATTGTCCATAAACATTTTTTTACACTGGTTTAACAGTATCCATCTATTACATCCTTATACCAACCACTTTCATATTTGATAGAACTTTTTTTTTTTCACTGAAATAAGTGCCTTACATCATTTATTTCATCCATTCTTTTTTTTTTTTTTCATGAGACATTCATTGCATTTGGTGAATACATCTCTGTGATAGAACATTGTACATATACACATGCCTATCCCTTTATTCTGTTAATGGTAGCCTTAGCATTGGAACTCTCCATGTTCCTTAGCCTACAGTCTTATGTTTAAGAACTGGTAAATAAGATTGAGGAAATGCAAAATATGTGGACACCTCTTTGAGGACTGGAAAGATCTCAGAGATTTAACTAATTTTTAAAAATCTAATAGATAAAATGTTAATAAGGACTTGTCCAGGCTCACAGATCCAGTATTTAACAGAGCTAGGATACAAATTTAAAAAAGGTTAAATATCTATTAAATTAAATTATTTTCTTTAAAAGATCATCTGCTACTTCTAGGCAAAATTCATTGCTTCCCTTTCATTCAGAACCTTTAGGTTTTATTTTTATGTTAAACAATATTAACTAAGACACAAGAAATGTGCCCAGTATGACTGAAGAACTGAAGTTTTAATTTTGACTAATTTAGTTTAAATAGCCATACCATAGTTCTAGAATCCAGAGTCCTTCTGGCTCAACTTTTCTAGAGAGTTCTTTTTTTGATATTGGTAGGCGAAGTGTACTTGGGTTGTCACTTACTTCTTTATTTAACACAATAGAGGTTCTTCTCTTTTGATCTCTTTCTCTGCCTACTTTAGATTACCTTCAGTGGATTAGGAACTGTGGCTAAAACAATGTTGAATAAGATGTGGCCCAGAACTTGAAGGGATTTTAGTCTAGTTGGGGAAATAGATTATCCAAGGGAATGATCCAGGGAAATGTGCTAGGTATTGATTTGTTACAGTATTAACCAGCCTCTTGGTTCCTTTCTGAAACATCAGATACATGATCCTGCCAGATTCAATTCTATTGTTAGAGCATTGAGTCTTGTTAGTTTTTATGGGTGAAAGAACAAGGTACATAGAGGGGCTGCTTTTATTTGTATTTATTTTGTTTCCTGTTTTTTTTCCCTGATGGCTAAAGTAACACATTAAATCTTTAAAACAGTACAGAAATGCAAAGAAAACCCAAAAATAAACACACACAAAAGGAAGTGAAGGTTCTGTATATATTAAAAGTATTGCATATAGCTTTTCAAATCTTTTATAAACACACATGTATGCACACATCCCACAAATCCATTAAAATTGTCGAATTCAGATAGTCATCATACATCAGTCAGCTCATGATATATTTACTGTTTTTTTTTAACTTCCCTTTTTAAATGAGATCTTGAGTTTTGATCAGTGAGCAAACATAGGACTGCCTCATTCTTTTCTCTTAAAAATGTCTTTATTGGTTTTCAAAGTTGATCTATTTCATTTTCTGATTACAAACATGATAAACTTATATAGAAGTTTTATGAAAGTTCTCCAACTTTTTTCTGTACAAAATACTGACATTATTATTGTTCAATTTTACAAAAATAAGACATCGTTCTGCAGCACTCACTGGTGCTCTCTGCACTCTCTCTCTTTTATTTTGTCATACATTTTGGCAGCCCTCAATGTCAGTGGGTCCAGGCTGCCTCATCCTCTTCGTGGGCTATATAATGTTCCATTGCACGGACTCATCATTGTTTATTTACCCATTCTCTATTGATGGATGTTTCACTTGTTTTTACTTTTTGGCTATTTATATACAATGCTGTAGTGAACATTCTTCATGTCTTTGGTATCCTGTAAGTGTGTATCTGTAGGATAAATTTGTATAAGTTAGAGTGTATAGGGTATATAACATCACCTGTTATAGATATTGCCAGGTTGTCTTTCAATGTTGAATCAATATACCAAAAATGTGACAGCACTATTTTTCAGCACCCTCACCAATACCACCTATTAACCATTTTTAAATCTTCACCAGTCTGATACACAAAAAATTGCCCACTAGTTTGTTTTAATCTGCTTTGGTTAGTTTATTCGTGATATTTATTAGCTATTTGTATTCCTTTTTTATGACTTTGCCCATTTCCTCCTTGGGGTGTTTGGGAGGGGCTGCTTTTAAATTCTTTCCCTTTGATATGGGTATAATTAATCCTACCTATTCCTGAACAAAAACTATAGTTGGCATATGTGCAGGATATTGACTATGAAAAGTATGTTATTAAGGTTTCACATCACATTAATTTTTTTATAGGAACATATAAACCTCGGGTTCGATGTTATGACACGTATCAGTTATCCTTGAAATTTGAAAGGTGTTTAGATTCAGAAGGTGAGTTTAGATTTGAATTCATGAAAATAACTTTTTATGTTTGACTGTTTTACTCTTTTTTAAAATGGAACGGAGGGTATACATTGAAATAGAAATGGGTGGTATAAATTTAGTAGCTTATAATGACACCCATTTGAAGGTCATAAGTGTGTGCGGGATCTGCTGTGTTCTGACGCTCAGTATATCACAAGGCTGCAAAGAAGGTGTCAGCTGGGCTGGGCTCTTAACTGGAGCATCTGGGAAAGAATTTGCATCCACATTTATTCAGATTGTGAACAGAGTTCAATTCCTTGTGATTGTAGGACTGAGCTCCCATTTCCTTGACGGCTGTCAGCCGAGGGCCACTGTCAGCTTTGAGAGGCTGCCCACATAGTCCCCTCCATCTTGAAGCCAGCACCAGCATGAGTCCTCATGTTTCCCATGTTTGGCTTCCCCGCTATGCTGCCAGCCCAAGGAAACTTCTTTTAAAGGACTGGTATGATTAGACCAAGCCTATCCCAATAACGTCCCTTTGCCATATAATGTAATTTAATTAAGGGAGCCATGTCTCATCCTATTTGCAGGTTCTACCCACATTTTCTAAGAGGAAGAGATTATACAAGGGCAAAGGTTATAGGGGTCTCTCTTAGAAGTCTGCCTACTATAGATGACGAGAAAATGGGAAATTTTATTATTATTATCAGTTGGTCTAGTGTTTGGGATTGAGTTAATGGAATATTGATTCTACTGAATTATAAGCATGTTTTCCTAACTTGTTTCACTCTTTGCTTTTTGCAAACAGTGGAAACCTGTGGGCTGTTTTAGCTCTTTATTTTGTTTAGCAGGTATACTGTGCTAGGGTAAAAAGTTATCTTTTTTAAAGTAACAGTTTTTTAATTTCCTTAATGTACATTTGAAAGTCTTAAAAATTAATTTATTTCTAACATCACAGGAAAACAGTGGACATCTATAAAAATTACTGTATTTTGTTAATTTACCTATTTCTAATTGATTTCGATTCTGTGGACAATCTAGTTGATCTGTACTAAGAAATTGTCTATTAATTTCCCATTTGGTGTTTTGGGGGTATTATAACATGGAAGTTACATTCTTGTTTTAGATAGGAGGAAAAAATAATATTTATACTTTCTGTGTTGAAAGAGTCCTTTGCATTAAATTTGCATTTTCATTAAAAACCATTGTTGAGAAATGCCTTTTTTCCCTATGACTTGTTTTTCAGTTGTCACCTTTGAAATTTTATCTGATGACTACTCAAAGGTATGTTTTTATAGAATTGTTTGTAATGGCTATATTTAAGAATTTTTATGATGTTGCAAACATTTTCTATTAATATTATTTTTAGTTTGTGACATGTATGATACTTAGTACCCTTAAAAACAACAGTGATAGTATATCCTTTGGCCAGTCTAATATTGGAAAATTAGTTTTTCCATATCATACCGTATATGAAACGTTTAAGAATTGGTAGCAGTTATCTTTTTAGACCTTTGTGTTTTAGATTTGTGGTTCTGATTATTACAATAAAAATACATTTATTTGTCAGGTTGTTTTCACGTTCTTATTCAAATGTGAAAAGTAAAATAATAGTGCTGTGTGTTTAATTTTCGTAACCCTGTAAATGATTGTGACATGCTCTAAAACAGTTCATAACACAGCTAAATAGATTTGTCTCTTTTCTTCCTTCTCATGGTACAATTAGTCCATTTTTCAATTTTTATGGCCATTTTTAGTAGTTACATGATTGCCATTTAATCCTTATTTAGTTTTAAATTAAAACTTTTTAGTCATGTCAAATGTCATCTTAAAGGAAATTGAATTTTCTTAATTGTCATGACTTTATGTAATGTCTTCAGTTCTGGAAACTATAGGGAATATTTTATCCTTTTGCTTTAATCATTGCTTTGGAACATGTAATTTTATGGTGTATTTTTTCTAAATATTGATAAGTTTGCTTTTAAATACCATCTTCAGATTATAAAGATACCTTTCTAATGCATTCAAGTTAAATTGTGTAAATTCATCGAAGTTCGTGTGATTGTAGAATTATTAAAATGTCTTTCTAATTGAAATGAGAAATTAGT
Source organism: Dasypus novemcinctus (assembly GCF_030445035.2). Taxonomy (NCBI): domain Eukaryota; kingdom Metazoa; phylum Chordata; class Mammalia; order Cingulata; family Dasypodidae; genus Dasypus; species Dasypus novemcinctus. The sequence goes on from NC_080697.1 coordinate 32,952,230, forward strand.
TTTTGAGGTTACTGTGCAATGCTTTACTTTATAAAATGCTGGCAGCTCAATTAAAAGTGAAGATTTGCCAAAAACTATCCAGGTTGCAAAAAGGCATTAAGAAACAGTGGAAAGGCAGATGTGCATGTGTATGTGTGTGTTGAAAGAGAAAAAGAAAGAGGGAGGGTGAGAAAGTTCAGAATTTTTTTTATTTTTGCTTTGCCAAGATTAGTGATTATGATGTAATAGACACTTTTCCTAGAAATCTAAGCCAACTAATTTTCTTGTTTCATTTTCAGATTGTCTTCTTACATAATGATAGATACATTGAATTTCATTCCCAGCAAGGTTTTTATTACAAAACCAGAATACCAAAGTTTGGTAGGGATTTCTCTTACCACTACCCATCCTGTGACTTATACTTTGTTGGTGCAAGGTATTTTATCTCTCCATTCTTTTTCTTCTTTTCACCTCTCTCAAACAATTTCTGTTTCTTAAGTTTCTATTACATTTTGTTTATTTAAATAGATTGCTTTAAAAAAGAACTCAAAGTGACGCAAGGTTACTGAAAAAACCTTACAAGTAAGGGATAAGCAAAAAAAAAAAAAAAGGCTATTGCCTAAATATTGGCCCATTTTGTTTATAAGTGGGGTTATAATGTGCTGTTTTAACACCTCTTGTTTGACTTAATAAAATATGTATTTTTTAGTGTTAAAAATATGTATGATACTTAACATGTCTCATTGGTTAAACCAGGATATACTGATCGGAAATATTCAAGCCTGTTTAACACAGCCTGTTTGCCATAATTTATTAGACACAATAATGTTTAGAATTTCTTTTTATTTCCCAGATTTCTTTTTATTTCCAAAACTGGTAACTCCTGCTTTAAATTTGTTTCAGTGTCAGCAATGAATTTTTATCTGGATTAATTTGTGATTGAGCCATAGGCATGGTTGGTTATAGGCTCTGGTTAAGAGAAATTTGGGGGAAAAAAACAACAAATGATTTCTAAAATAGAGAGAGAAATTGAGGGGAGGGAGTTAAATAAGTATATGGCATGATACCTGTCTTTAGCTTGCTAAAGGGTATAATCCCAAAGTGACTGACTCATTTAAGGTTACATCCTTGACTTTTCTTATCCTGGTACTCTAAGTCTGGAGACAGAGACATAGGTAACCAACAGGGTCATATTGTTGATAGTCAGTTTCTCAGTCCTATTGGTTGGGGTATTTTTTAAACTTTTTATTCTTAACTGCTATCTTTTTAAATAATTATAAAAAATACGTATTTCAGAAAATTGGAAAATAAAAGTATAAAGAAAAAAAATTACCAGTAATTATGCCTTCTAGAAAACATTCTTATTAGTATTTTATTGTATTTCTTTCTAGTTCTTTCTTATATGAATATATAGATACATTATGTATACTTTCAGATCTTGCTTTTTTTTTTTTGCTTGCTCTTATAGTGAGCATTCCCTATATTATTTGTAACATTTGACTTAGTGACTTCGTAATAACTTTCTTGGCACATTAATGATTTAAATCACTTTTATATAAGAACAGATTCACAAATAAACTTTTTTTTTTTACGTTAGAATACATTTTGGTATCAGTTTTATGAAAAGAAATGATACCTTATAAGTGACATATTTCAAAATATAATATTTACTTAAAAGTCCATTGTATCAATAAAATTGATTTGTTTAAAAAAAAAAAGGTCCATTGTAGTTTACCAGAGTTTTAACTTTTTTGCCTTGTAGCTCTGAAATTTACAGATTAAACCTAGAACAAGGGCGGTACCTGAATCCTCTACAAACTGATGCTGCGTGAGTATTTTTAGTAATACTGCTGTATTTATTTTGGCCAGGAGATGGAGACAGATGCTCAAGTTGCTAACATATAACAAGTTAATGTTAGCAAATAATATTTAAGAAAAACTCTGGGTAATAATATTTTAAAAGATTAATGATACGTTTTCTCTGAAGCAAGACAAAAATTTACCAGAGACCTGGTGATTTCTTTCAAATTTTAATTTAAAGAAGTTTTTTAATATACTAAAAATTTCAAAACTCACTTTTTAAAAGTTCATTTAGTGCTTTTTTTTGTAGTCTTAAAATTTTCACTCGGCTTTGTTCTGTGGAGAAATTTTGAATTAACTGAGTACTATTTTTTTAAAAACATTTTTGCTAGCAGACATTTAAGGTCTTTTCAAATTTTTCCTTTTATCATACATTTTATGCTTTTGTTTTATTTAAAGAGAAATTCCTTAGGAATGAATATGTCATAATATTAATAACTAATAATAAGAGTAAAGCACTATATGCCAGGCATTATTCAGTTTTATTAGTCCTTTTATTAGTCCATTTTAATCTCATAACAAATTTTTGTGATAGGTACTATTATCTCCATTTTACAATAGGGCAGCTGAGGCTCAGAGAGAATAAATAGATTGTGCAAGATTACATAGCTAGTTAAGTGGTAGAAACTGGTTTACTTCTCATCTGTGAATACGAGGAGCTTTGTTGCATTTTCCTTATCACTTTGAGGATTTCTAAAGATTAGAAGAACATGAAGTGATTAAAAACCAAGAAAATTTTTGAGGTTTTATCTTCACATCATATTGAAATGCTCTTATTTTCTTTTTAAAAAATCTATAATTGCTCAAGAATGTCCTGTTATGCTCTGCTGTTTTTCGTGTGTTTATGTGCAACAACATTATTGCCACTTGGTGTGAAGTATTGTAAGTTCTGTAAGGTGCTCTATGCCTGTTTCCAGTTTCCACAACATCCTTCAGAAGTCAACACAAAGTAGCCAGTTGTATTAATAAATCTGCAGTTAAAATGTAAAAAAAAATTATGGTAACTTCATGATGAGTTATTGAATAATAAAAACTTATCATGGGGAAGCGGACTTGGCCCAGTGGTTAGGGCGACTGTCTACCACATGGGAGGTCCACAGTTCAAACCCGGGACCTCCTTGATCCATGTGGAGCTGGCCCACGTGCAGTACTGATGCGCACAAGGAGTACCATGCCACGCAGGGGTGTCCCTGCGTAGGGGAGCCCCACGTGCAAGGAGTGCGCCCTGTAAGGAGAGCCGCCCAGCATGAAAGAAAGTGTAGCCTGCCCAGGAATGGCACCGCACACACGGATGGCGCAACAAAAAGAAACACGGATTCCTGTGCCGCTGACAACAGAAGCAGACAAAGAAGAACACGCAGCAGATAGACACAGAGAACAGATAACTGGGACAGGGAGAGGGAGGGGAGAGAAATAAATAAATCTTTAAAAAAAAAAGTTATCATCTGTACTCTGGGGATTGTGCTGAGCATTCATTTATTCCTTAACATAACTCAATGAAGTAGGTAAAATATCCATTTTACAGAAGAGGAAATGGAGGCTTAGATCAGTATACCCATTTCAAGCTACTCTCGGGATTATCATGTCATAGACTATATTTTTTCTACAATGCTCCCTTGCCTAGGAAGAAAATAAATTGAGAAAATGGAATGAACCTTTATTCTCCTGGCCATAGGATGGTGCTTCAGAAGGAAGTCCTTCCTCAATCCCTCATCTGGCCAGCCAGAGTGCCAGAAGAAAGAGACCAGATCTCTGGAGACTGTGGACCAAACACTTGGCACTTTTTAACCTTGGTGTTTATCATTTGCAGATGTGTGAGGGAGAATCTGCATGCGTTCCGTCTCCAGAGAATTTGGGTTGACTGTTCATTTAGAAAGTTTATTGAATATTTCTCTGCTCCTCAAGTACATGCTAACCAATACTTTTTCCCTTGTTGCTTTACTATTTTAGGGAGAATAATGTTTGTGACATAAATCCTGTGCATGGCTTGTTTGCCACAGGAACAATAGAGGTATGTATACTTTGACTTTAGTTTTTTTTTTTAATTTGTTTTACATTCACTAATGAGTGGAATTTTAATTAAAGACAATGTTGTTTGGTTTCTTAGAGCAGGGCGCTAATAAGGCGACTGCCACTTGTTTGCTTTTTGTATGGAATATTTGCCTTTCCACACAAAGACAGCTATGTCACTGTTGTAGACTGTGTCCCATTGTGCCTCTGATTTGGCATATATACACTGATCATTGGGAACTAGATGGAAAGGTCTAGATAGCTGAGCACAGCTCACCATCACTGCTGGACTGCAAGGTCCACGGAAGCATGGCAGACTTCACTCTTATTCATGGGGGGGCACTAAGTGAAAAGATCTAAATAGCTGAACACAGCTCACCACCACAGGCTGGATTGTCAGCTCTACGGGAGCATTGCCAGCATTGCTTTATTGTGCCACATGGTCCCAGCTTTTGCTACCTGTCAGTAGTTTCATGACTGTGGATTAGTTACCTTCCCTGAGGCTTAGTTTCCTCCTCTGTGAAATGGAGAGGATAATGCTTACTGTTTTGCTTTCCTAGAGCTGCCTTAATAAATTACCACTAACTTGGTGGCTTAAAACCAAAGAAATTTATTCTCTCTCACTCTGGAGGCTAGAAGTCCAAAATCAGGGTGAGGCAGAGTTGTTCCTTCTGTAGGATCTAAGGGAAAATCTGTTCCATGCCTCTCTCTTCTCTTCTGGTGGTTACCAACAGCCTTTGGCATTTATTGGCTCAGGGCTGCATCACTGTTATTCCCTCTGTCTTCATTTGACCTCTTCCCTCTGTGTGTATCTGCTTCCAAATCTCTCTTTCCTTATAAGGATATCACTCACTGGATTTAGGGCCCATTTTAATCCATTACAACCTCATCATAACTTGGTTATATCTGCACAGACTTATTTTCCAAATATGGCCTCATTCTCAGGTACTGGGGGTTAGAACTTGGACATAACCTTTTGGCAGACACAGTTTAGCCTACTACTCTTACCTTGCCTACTTTATAGAGATGTTGGTAAGAATCATGTGTAATAACCTATATAGAAACATTATAAACTCTGAAGCTATATAGGATAGTGATTTGTATGTCTTCTATAGCAACATTTAATAAATACTGAATTGAAAATACATAGTGTTTTCCTTTTTATACTACAATACCTTTGAAATGTGTCCTTCATACTTGCCAAGAAATTTTCTGATTTGCATTTTTAAAAAGAGAAAATATGTCAGAAGCATAAAATAAAAAGTGTCTAGTCACTGAAACCTATACCCTAGAGTTACCTCTTAAACCCTTTTGGTTTTTCTCTATATATAACAAATGTGCATAATGCATACATATATATTTTTGTCATTATTTTTTTCATGTTACATTAAAAAAATATGAGGTCCCCATATACCCCCAACCCCTCACCCCACTCCTCCCCCCATAACAACAACCTCCTCCATCATCATGAGACATTCATTGCATTTGGTGAATACATCTCTGAGCACCGCTGTACCTCATGGTCACTGGTCCAACCATAGCCCACCCTCTCCCACAGTCCACCCAGTGGGCCATGGGAGGACATACAATGTCCGGTAACTGTCCCTGCAGCACCACCCAGGACAACTCCAAACCCTGAAAATGCCCCCACATCACATCTCTTCCTCCCACTCCCTGCCCCCAGCAGCCACCATGACCACTTTCTCCACACCAGTGCCTCATTTTCTTCGATTACTAATCACAATAGTTCATGAATATTAGGGGAGCACTTGTCGCTCAAGCAATTGAGTGCCTGTTTCCCACATGGGAGGTCCCGGGTTTGGTTCTGGTGCTGCTTAGATATAGAGAAACAAACAATAAGCAGACAAATGAAAAAAACCAACTCAAACGAGCAGATGTGGCTTGGTGGTTGAGTATCAGTTTCCCACACATGAGGTCCTGGGTTCAATCTCTGGCTTCAGTACCTCCAAAAAAAAAAAATTTTTTTTTTTTTTAAGTTTTTTCCAATGATTCTCCATCTTTTTATTTTAATGTAACAGTATATAAGGGCATCTTTATATGTTGGTACTTATACTGCCAAATTAATTTTCTAAATTAAATGAGTTCATTGTTTGAATGTACTGTAGTTTATTAAACCAATTCCATATGGATGAAATGTGGGTTCCTTTGCTCAAATTATTTTTATGGTAAATGAGTTGAAATCGGACACATGAAGTTGGTGTAACAGAAATAAGTAAAACTGTTGAATATAATATTCCTATGTCTAAATCAGGCCAATGAAGTATTCTCTTGGCAATTATTTTACTTGAGATTACCAAGGGGAGGTTTTAAAATAGTTGCTGTGAGGGAAGCGGATTTGGCCCAATGGATGGGGCGTCCACCTACCACATGGGAGGTCCAAGGTTCAAACCCAGGGCCTCCTGACCTGTGTGATGAGGTGACCCGCACGCAGTGGTGATGCGCGCAAGGAGTGCCGTACCACGCAGGGGTGTCCGCTGCATAGGGGAGCCCCACGGCAAGGAGTGCGCCCCATAAGGAGAACCACCCAGTGTGAAAAAGTGCAGCCTGCCCAGGAATGGCGCTGCACACACACACAGCTGATGCGGCAAGATTACACAGCAAAATGAGACACAGACTGTGGGTGCTGCTGACAAGAATACAAGCAGACACAAGAACACACAGCAAATGGACACAGCAGACAACTAGGGTGGAGGGAAGGGAAGAGAGAAAAAATTAAAATAGTTGCTTTGAGAAAATAATTTTTGAATGGGGTTCTTAGCAATCTAAGCTAGATATCAGGAAACATACTCTGTAAGAGAAATTATGTATTAGACTGGGCTACTCTTTCATCAGCTGTTTTAAGACCAGCACTGAGACATATTTTGGGGAGGGGTAGATAGTGCTGCCCTTAGTCTGGAATTCCTGAACTTCTTTGTTTATTAGAAGCTTGGAAATTGATGTGTGTAGTCAGACTAGGCTTAAAGAGTTTATTTTTACAGTAATTCTGACATTATATGTTAGACTTTGCTGTTTTTTGTGACAGTTATTATTTCCAAAATTGGACATAAGTACTGGCATTTTGTGCTGTTTAAAGTGAATAAGAAAGGAGGCATTAGCAATAGAAATATTCAAATTTAGGTTATAGTAAACTTTTTTTTAGGTCTTAAAGTCTGTTAACTTCAGGAATACATAGGGGAACAGGTGTAGCTCAGTGATTGAGTGCCTTTTTCCCATGTATGAGGTACTGAGGTCCTAAAAAAAAAAATATATACATAGATGTACATTAGACCATTTAGAACCACCTCCTGGAAATTTTTTAAGATTTTTCTTAATTTAGCTTTGTGATATACACATTTGTAGTAATATTAAAAGAGTAATGAGATCACGCCCTCTTAATATATTTGAGGTCTTGCTTTTAAGGCTGTTTTTTATATATTAAACAATTTTTTAAAATCTTTGGTATGTTTATATTTTTTTAACCATTACAAAATCATAGAATGTAAGAGTACAAAGTGAGAACTATAGATTCCTTTTTCCCTGCTCTAATCCTCTTCCCTTAGGTAAATACTGCTAATAGTTTGTTCTCTGTCCTTTCACAGGTTTTCTATCTTTGTATGAATATTTTTTTAAAGAGATAGATGGGATCATACTACTTTTTAAAATAAATAGCTTTTTACTTTACAGATTGTGAACATTTTTCTGGTACATGTATCTCTGTCATTCTTTTTAGCGGCTATCTAGCTGTTCTCTTAAATGGATATACTGCAGTTGCTACCTTGTTCTATTGTTGGCAGTTCTTTATCTTTTTTTTTTTTAACTTAATTTTTTTCCCAGCTTTTTTCTTTAATTCACTTTCAGAAAAGTTGAAAACATAGTTCAGTAATCACATAATTTTGCATATTTGCTTTTCTTTTTCTGTAAATATAAATTTATATACATGTATATTTTTTATTTCAGCTACATACTTTAAAATGTATTTCCTAAAACAAGGACATTCTCCTGTAAAACCGCAGTACTATTATCACCCGTAAGAAATTTAACATGAATATTCTAATATTATATATTAAGTATGTAACACTTATATGTCATTTAAGTATTTAAAATTTTCCAGTTATATTAAAAATGTCTTTCAGACTTTTAAAACTTTTCTTCTCCACAGCCCCACTTCCCAATCTAGGATCCAATCAAGGATCCTACATTGCATTTTATTTATTTATTTTTTCATTTTTTTTTCTTTTAAATTTTACATTCAAAAAATGAGGTCCCAATATACTCCCTCCCCCCCCCAAGCCACCCCTCCCACATCAACAAACTCCTCCATCATTGTGGCACATCCACTGCACCTGGCGAATACATTCTTTGAGAACTGCTGCAGCACATGGACAGTGGTCCACATTGTAGTCCACACTCTCCCCCAGTCCAATCAGTGGGCCACGACAGGACACACAACGTCCAGCATCCGTCCCTGCAGCACCACCTAGGACAACTTCAAATCCTGAAAATGCCCCCACACCATATCTCTTCTTCCCTCTCCCGACCATCAGCAGCCACCGTGGCAACCCTCTCCACATCACTACCACAATTTCTTCCCTTACTGATTACAATAGTTCCCCAGCAGAACACCAGGAAGTCCACTCTAATCCATACTCTATCCCTCCATCTTGTGGACCTGGGATGGCTATGTCTAGTCCCCCTCTACATCAAGAGGGGGTTTATGTTCCACATGGATGATGGATGCAATTCTCTTGCTTGCAGCTGTAGGCACTCTTGGCTCCCTGGTGTAGTGGTTGACCCTCTTCACCTCCCTGTCAGCTGGCCAGGGTAAGTCCAAGAAACCAGAGGGTAGGAGCTGCAGGTCTGCTGAGGCCCAGGGCCTGGCCGTGACATGGACAGTTAAGAGATTCAGGTCTCCTGAGTATATACCAACCCAAATGCCAACCACAGGTCCGGTAAAAGTAACAGAAGAGGCATGTATAGAAAGGTTATATCTGAGTCCAACTCCATCACACTTAGGAACACAAACTCAGGGCCTGAACTCCAGAGCCATCTGCCTTGACCATAGAACCTGTGGGTCGCTGCAGCCCTCAGGAGAACCAGCACCTGGGTTTCCATCTACCTTGGCTGTCTCTGGTACCCTTCTGAGGCATGCATAAGCATCACCCCCTGATGACCTCCAGACTCTTTTTTGGACTCTTAGCCATATAAACTTACTTGTCCTTTCCATTTCCCCCTTTTTATCCAAAGTCAAAAAGCAGCTTTGAACACCTGATATTACATGTAGGCTGAGATATTCTGCCGGTCTGAGTTGACCTCTTTGTTCATGGTCTTTTTGTAGTTACATCATCAGCTGGTACTTGGTAGTAATCCCTTGGTGCCAGGGAGGCTCATCCCTGGGAGTCATGTCCCACGCTGGGGGGAAGGCAATGCATCTACATGCTGATGTTTGGCTTAGAGTTTGGCTTAGAGAGTGGCCACATTTGAGCAACATGGAGGCTTTCAGGAGATAACTCTTAGGCACCCCACAGCTATAAGCCTAGTTCATATTTTAGGCACACAGGCTCATAATCGGTGCCAACAGTATCAAGGGCTCATCATTGGACCATCCATCTTTATTGATCTTTGCCATTACACTTGGGGAATTGTTGTTTGTTCCATTGGGGAATGTGATAGAGCTCCCCTGGTCAGGAATTCAGCACTCTCTCATCTGTTGTTTCCAACCGAAACCACTATAAAAAATATCCAAACCTTTCTATGTACCCTGTATAAATGCCCTAGAGAACTCCCTCCCAACCGTGTGCCCCCCACTGATGACACCCTACACAAATGCTCGTCCCCTGCCTTAGTTGAACCTCTCTGTAGTCCAAAACTTCTTCAAAAAGGAAGCCCAATATAGTGCTAGGTTCCATTAATAGAAAAATGGAATATAGTGATGGGTTTAAAGGTTAGATACAGAATATATAGAAATTTAGAAAAATAAAGGAAAAATAAATTGGGGTATCAAAGAAATAAGCTTTGTTTTTGACATTTTGCCTTTCATCACTGCTACAGGTGTTGCCCTGTATGTACAATGGCAAGGCAGTTTCTTCCATTTCTTCCTCAGTGTCTACCTCCTTTCTTTTTTTTTTTTTTTTCCTGATTATTAAGATTCTCTTAAGTTTTAGGTCACAGTAATTCACATATACAATATATGGTACTACCACATACCCAACATCAAACCCTTTGTCCCTTCCCTAACAGTGATCTTTTTACATATTCATATTTTCTGCAGCTAATGTACAGATATTGAAACGATAGCTTTCAAACATGGTTCCATTTGGGTTTACATCATGGTTTATATTTTAGACTATACAATTTTCTAAATTTTTAGTTATGTTTTACATTATGGTTTACATTTTAGCCTATAGACTTTTATACATTTTTTATGTAATTTAACATGACCTATATCCATCATGGCACGATCCTGTGGAATACTTTCATTGCCCCACAGTTACCCTGATTCCATGTATTCAACACCTCTTTCCCCCTCAGGGCCCACCATGACAATCAGTCTTCATTACTTGAGGGACCATATTCAGAGATACTTGCAAAAATGTTGAGGGCTTGACATACTTGACTGCCCTAACCTATTGGGAGCCACCAATTCTCTCAAGAGATACAGTTTGAGAAACAGTATCCCTCTGTTTGAGAGCATGAGTCCTCCCGAGGATGCGGGAATACCTTACTCTCATTGTATGGGTCTCCACCCAATGATATAATCCACTGTGACAAAATGAGCACTCACTCCCCAGAAGCTTACCCTGTGTCAGATGCCCCCCTCCTTTAGCATTCCAAACAGACAACCTTCCATATTACATTTTCTAAAGAGTTTTCTCTGCACCACAATTTCAGCCAAATACCTGACAATCTCCCATGGTCAAATGTTCCCCTCACCTTCTCCCTAATTTCTTGGGCAGTCTGACCCATCCTCCCATCCCTAGCGGCACTAAAGCCCACACAACCCCACCCTAAGTTATCCCTATGCCCCCGTTTTATCCCTTCCCTGTACAAATACTTACCTCCAGCTTATCATAGATTTCACCCAAGTAGCTGTCAGCTCACAACCTTCCTCTACCCTCCAACTACCTTAAAGTTTATCATCCAGTCTCTAGCTCTCTGAGACAGCTTGGTTTACTTATTTCATATCAGAGAGGTCATGTAGTATTTGTCCTCAATGCCTGGATTGCTTCACTCAACATAAGGTTCTCAAGACTCATCCATGTTATCACATGCGTTTGTACTGTATTTGTTCTTATAGCTGAGTAGTAGTCCATTGTATGTATATACCACATTTTATTTATCCATCTGTTGATGGTACATTGCATTTTATATCTTTTTCTTAACTAGTTTTTTTTCTTTCATTGTAAGAGAAATTCAGCTTATGGTAAATAATTTAAACAGTACTAAAAGGATATAAGGTAAAAAGGTAAATTTTTCTCTATGAGATAATCACTGTTATTAAGTATATATATATATATATATTTATTTGTCTAAATTTGTTCCTATTATGTAATGATTAGTTTTGTTTTTTTTTTAGGGTCGAGTGGAGTGCTGGGACCCAAGAATTCGAAATAGAGTTGGCCTATTAGACTGTGCATTAAGTAGTGTTACAGCAGATTCAGAGTAAGTATACTTAAAACTTTCATCAGCTTCTGTTTTAAGCAAATGTATAAAATACAATTTGTCCTAAGGGACAAAACTCTTAAGACATATATCTGAGGTTGTAGTTTTATGGTTATTTTACTTAAAATTCCTTTCCTTTAAAATCTCACTAGGTGGGTAATCCAGATAAAATTCCCCTCTACAGTACTATGTAGAATGCCTTATTTCTGTAGTTGTAGTAGAATGTTTTTTTAAGATTTAATTTAGGGAAGCGGATTTGGCTCAACTGATAGAGCGTCTGCCTACCACATGGGAGGTCCAGGGTTCAAACCCAGGGCCTTCCTGAGCCGTGTGGTGAGCTGACCCACTCATACTGCTGATGCATGCAAGGAGTGCCATGCCACGCAGGGGTGTCCCTCATGTAGGGGAGTCCCACGTGTAAGGAATGCACCCCATAAGGAAAACCCCCCCTGCATGAAAAAAGCACAGCCTGCCCAGGTATGGTGCCACATATGTGGAGAGCTGATACAGCAAGATGACGCAACAAAGAAAAGACAGATTCCCGGTGTTGCTGGGAAGTGGACACAGAAGAACGTACACAGTGAATGGACACAGAGAGCAGATGGGGGAGGGGGGAGGAGAGAGAAATATATTATAAAAAAAAAGATTGAATTTATTTTATCCCCCCCCCACCCCCACAGTTGTGCTTGCTGTCTGCTCTGTGTCCATTCACTGCGTATGTTCTTGTCCTGTCTTCAGGAGGTAGGGGAAACCGATTTCAGGACCTTCTGACGTGGGAGAGAGGCATTCTATGCCTGAGCCACCTCAGCTCCCTGGATTGTTATGTCTCTCACTGTCTCTCCTCTGTGTCTCTTTTCGTTGTGTCATCTTGTTGTGCCAGCTTTTCATGCTGTGTGGGCCAGGCAGTTCGCCAGTCTGTGTGAGCCAGCTTCCTTTTCAATAGGAGGCCCCAGAAATCGAACACGGGACCCTCCATATGGTAGATGGGAGCCCAGTTGCTTGAGCCACATTCTCTTCCCCGCAGTAGGATTTTGTTAAGTTTACTCCTGGAATTTATATAGCCAGTTCTGTAGGATCTAGTGATAGAACCAGGAGCTTGTCTCCTCCCTGACTAGTGAGCAGAAGGATGTGCTTTGAATTCTAAAGTGTAGGGAAGTAAGCATTTTCAATATTTTCTTATTCCTGTTTTCCTAATTCCTACATTTAAAACAAACACACACTTCAGGGAAAAAACACTGTAAAAGTATAAAATCGAAATAAGTAAAAAGTATAAGTCCCCCATCCTTTTCCCATTCAGCAGAGGGGGTTATTGTTTCAATTTGATATATATATCCTTTGAGATAATTTTCTGTGTTCATATTAACACATATACAGGCAAATTGGTCAAATCCTTGACATGAGAGTATTTGCTGTAATCAGTTTAGGAACACCTTTTCTCCGGGCTGTTGCTATTCATAGTTATGTGATTTTACTAGCATATACTTCATTTGAGCCAACATTTATCTATAGTTGTGTCATAAGATGTGATATTTAATGGCTGGGTACAGAGAGACTGGGAACTCAGTAAATTATTGTGAAATTTTGCATGATTTGCACATTTCTGGGGGAGAAAACCGATAGTTCTCTTTTTAAAAATGTTAGTTATGTAATGGAGTCTTAACCTAGAAAAAGTTAGGAATCACTTTCTAAGCATTAGAAAAATATCTCTGTACCTGTATGTATTTCTCCCCATTTAAGTAAGAATGAATTAATTAATGGTTTTTCAGCTTTTAATTATGACATTTAAAGTTCACATAGAAAATAATTTTCTATTACTGAACTTTATTAAAGTAGTGTTGACAAACTTCATTAATCATGGTGTGGAGGATTATGTATTAAAATTTTAAATCAGAAAATTCACTCATTCTACTTTTGTTAATACAATTACCAGTGAAAAAGACATATTAATATTTCATTACATGAATATGAAAGAAAATGAATCAGAAATAAGTTTATTTACAGAAAGGAGAAAACTGATGATAAGTCAAAGTTACTATCTAGGAAGAGGTAGTTTTTCTCTCCCTCTTAAACATTAATGTGTCTTTGAATTGTAGCAGACAGGCTGTTTCTTGGATAGTCTTTGTTTTTAATTGTGTCATCCTGAAAAAGGCATTTAAGATAACAGGCCAGTAGGAGTTACTTATATTATTTCTTAAGGCCTTTTTTTTTTTTTTTTTTAATCAGAGAAGTGAGTTTACAGAACAATCAGGCATAAAGTAGAGGTTTTCCATGTACCACTTTATATTAGCATCGTGCATTGTTGTGGTGTATTTGTTACAATTGATGAAGGCACATTTATATAATTGTGCTATTAACCTTAGTCCATAGTTTAATTTAGGGTTCACTATTTGTGTTGTGAAAGTCCGTGGATTTTTTTTTTTTAATCTTTAGTTTAGTGCCATATATGCAACCTACATTTCCCCTTTTAACCACATTGAAATATATAATGCAGTGCTTTTAATTATGTTCACAATGTTGTGCTACCATCACCGCCATCCATTACCAAAACTTTTCCATCATGCCAAATAGAAATTTTAAGTTTGCTTCTATTTTAAATTCAATGACTGTGATAAAAGTAACATTGTAGAAAATTTAAAGAAGGGATGTGAGAAAATAATCTTGACTGTAGTCTTTAAAAACATGGGAATATTTATTTTGCATACATTTTTTAATGACTTCTTTTGTCCTTGGTGGTGGGGTATGTTTTTTTTTTTTTTTTTTTAAAGATTTATTTATTTATTTAATTTCCCCCCCTCCCCTGGTTGTCTGTTCTTGGTGTCTATTTGCTGTGTCTTGTTTCTTTGTCCGCTTCTGTTGTCATCAGCGGCACGGGAAGTGTGGGCGGCGCCATTCCTGGGCAGGCTGCTCTTTCTTTTCACGCTGGGCGGCTTTCCTCACGGGCGCACTCCTTGCGCGTGGGGCTCCCCCACGCGGGGGACACCCTTGCGTGGCATGGCACTCCTTGCGGGCATAAGCACTGCGCATGGCCAGCTCCACACGGGTCAAGGAGGCCCGGGGTTTGAACCGCGGACCTCCCATATGGTAGACGGATGCCCTAACCACTGGGCCAAAGTCCGTTTCGGTGGTGGGGTATTTTTCAGCTGTCAATTTGAGGTTAAAAGATGATCCTTTTGTTGATTTTTAAAGAATAATTTTATTATCTTGTATAAATGATTTATTCTTACTGTAAAAATGTTAAGCAGTTTCAAAAATACGAAAAGAAGGTAAAAATCAGCTCTGCATACACAGAAGCAGACAAAACTATAATTTAAATCACCGGGTCCCGGTCGATATAGTTTTTCACTATTATATGTCTATTTATAGTTCTGTGATTATTTTCAGAAACTTTCTAGAAACTGAATTCCTGGGTTAAAGAGTATGCATGTTTTTAAAGCTTTTGGTACATACTGCTAGATTGCCTTCCAGAAAATATTAAAATATTAGAGCCTAGATATTAAGCAAAATGTTTCAGTAAGTGGAGAAAAATAACATGCCCTGTACTGGAAAATGATTCTAAAGTTCATTTTGAAGGGTAAATGATCCAAAATGATACAAATGTGAGGCCTCAATGTTCCAAACAGATGCATCAGTGTAATTACTGGCTGAGACTTTAGGTGGCATATGAGACTTGATAATGCTAAGTAGTCAGCAGGTTGGACTATAGGTCCTGGTCCAAGGATGTGTGAACAGTAAGTATTGCAATCATGTTTCTGACTTACTCTAGCATTCTTTTTGCCATAATTATTGTTTTGATAGTGATATTCTTGGTTGGTGAATGAGAAGCACATTCCAGAGGTTCTAGGGTCCCCATGTGGGGTCTAGGCTTTTAGTTAGTTTGACATGGCTAACTTTAAAATGAAAATGAGTATACCCATACCCAAATACAAAATTGATTCCTCCTAAGTGAAAAAGTGGGATGTCTCTGTAAAGATCTTATTCTGACCTAATTAAAAGGGAAGATATTGTCATACTGCCTATTTTCAATTGGTTTTACATTTATCAGAGATTTATTTTTTTGTTTCTACTTTGGGAATATTTCTTTTTTTTTTTCCAAGGAGATAATCTACACATTTTTGAAGGTAGATTACATTTGTATGAAAAGCTTATTTTTTACTTTGATTATGAAAGTTTGGATTCAGTACCTTTTAAACAGAAGGCTGGAAATATGATTTTCCCCATTAGATTTGAAGTGAATATTAATAACGAACATGTTACTTGGATGGTGATTTGGTCATATTTACATGGAGCACGAATATTTTGCCTTTCAGGATAAACAGTTTACCAACTATCTCAGCTTTGAAATTTAATGGTGCTTTGACCATGGCGGTTGGAACATCCACAGGGCAGGTAAATATGTTTGAGTTGGAAACTTCATGCTTAAGTTACTATTTCAGAGTGCATATGCTATGGGAAATATCTGCACGTCTTCTCACTGTGGGACTTGAAATTAAGGCATTATTGTTTTGGACAAGTAGAGGGGGTGCTCCAGTATGCTGAGTTCTAATACCTTGAGAAATTTTTACTTTGGCCCTCGTGGTTGATCTGAGAGACTCTAGAACTGGAGCTACAGTAGGATAGGACTCACATGTTCTCTTGGCAGTGTTTGGAACATTTGAAGAGTTTGTGGGCCATTGGAATTCTGCCAAACTCCTACTCTTGGAGATTCATGGTGTGTTTTAATATACATTGAAAGCTCTGAGAATTCCTACAGACAAGAAGAAATGTGTTTAAAAAGTATTTCCAGAATTTGCTTATCTGAGGAATCTTTTTCACATTGTGCCATTAACTACATCCCATGTAATGAGTGGTCAGCAGAACACACTTCAGAAAATGCTGAACTGAGGGGTAGAAATTAATTAGCTGCAAAGAATTTATCTGGGTCATTCTTCTTCCTTTTTTTTTTTTACGTTTAATTAGATTTTTATTAATTTAGGGTTTTTTTTCCTTTTTGTAATTTTGGATGAAAGGTTTGGTTTCAGATATTTCTACCAATCTCTGAAAACATCTTAGGCATTTGTCTGTATTCCCTAATCTGTAATATAGACTCAGTAGAGTCCAAGAAGGTAACCGCTATCACAAAATTTACCACTTTCCCTTTGCCTTGGCCATTTTCTCTCCTTGCTTTCTTATTGGAGAACTGGCAAAAATAGGCAGATTTGTCTGTGGGTGATTTTTTTTTTTTTAATATTGTGTGGGATGGATTAATTTCTATAGCCCACAAGATTTTGACCAAAGGCACAGATTCTTCTCATCTCATTGTAGCATGAAAAACATTTCAACATTTAAAATGTATAAAAGTGAAGGTATAAAAACTATTTCTGTTTTGGGAGTGGATGAAGGTCAAGTGGTTAAGCACCTGCTTCCCATGTACGAAGTCAAGGATTCAGCCCCCCAGCCCTGGTACCTCGAAAAAAGCAACCAAAAAAATCCAATAAAACACAACTATTTCTCTTTATTTTATAGAAAAGAAGCTGTGTTTATTTTGAATAAGTGAAAAACTTTGTATAGTTATGTCTTAAAAGCATTTAATTTCTTACTGGCTTTCAAATCTAACCCAGAAGGAATTGGACTACTTGTCAAGAGTCATACGAGTCAGGCCACAGTTAGACATACCAGTTTGCAAAGATAGGAAACAAGTGACCAAGTTTGTTCTGTGACTTTTCAGAAAGTGTTATGTATTTGAGTATGATTAAATAAGTTGTGTATTAAAATTGAGCAGACACTTATGAACATTCACTGTGTGTTTTACCTTGTGCTGTTTTCATATACATTTTTTTAGTAGAGAAGTTACAAATTTACAGAAAAATCTTACATAAAATATAGATTTCCCATCACATATATTATTTAATTTAATGATTTTAATAGCAGATCTATCATCCATCTCTCCATCCATGCATCTCTCCTGTCCTTCTGCCTTCCTTTTTTAACAGAATGAAACAAACCCAGTATTGACAGTAAGTGAAAAACTTAGAATTCTCCACCCATCTCCTATTTAAGAGTTATTTAAATGAAGTCTGATTCAGTTGTTTGTTTCTGTGAGTAATACCTGTCCTGGCTTCTGCTAAGTGCCCCTTCCGTCGATATATGTCAAGTCAGCGCCCGCATGTTTGCAAATTTGCTGTATCCCCAGAATGGGTCTAAGACCCTTCCTCCTGTAGATTTACTGCCTCCATTGTTATGAGTCAAGCAGGGACCTGCCATCTAGCTTCTCCAGAGCCCCTTGCCTCCATCGACAGAAGTCAAAAGAGATCCCCTCTTCCAAGCCCTGCCACCACCATCTTTCTTGAAGCTACCAGGACTCTCTGCATTATGCCTCCCCTTCCTGAAGACAGTAGTCCCTGTGGAGTGTCTGGTGTATAATAGGCCCTCAGTATACATTTATTGAGCCAAAGAAGGAACAAATCCTAAGGGGCTTTCCTTTGATTCCTTTTTTATTATAGCTTAGTAATTCTTAAACTTGCTTTGGTGGGAAAGAGTAACTTAGGTTTACATTCATAAAACCATATATACTAAAGAGCATTTTCTAGAGTAGTTCTGCTGACTGACTTTAATACTAACCTCAGCACCCTGAGCAAGGGCATTCATTGTGTTCATAAAAAGGCAATGAAACGAATAACAGTCCTTATACTAAATTTTAAATAAAATGTTTAGTTTGTTTAAGCACAAATAACTTTTTTTTTTCCTTTAGATTTTATTATATGATCTTCGATCTGATAAGCCGCTGCTAGTTAAGGATCACCAGTATGGCCTGCCCATTAAGTCTGTTCATTTCCAGGAGTCATTAGATTTAATTTTGTCTGCAGACTCTCGAATTATCAAAATGTGGAATAAGAATTCAGTATGTATTTTTGTTGAAATTACTTTTTTGCATGTTTTCCTTATGCTTTTCTTTCCATTGCCTTATTTTTGTTATGTGGATTCTTGAAAAAGATTCTGAGTATCCATTTGGGAACTTAATAGGAAGTGAGTTACTTCAGGGTAGATAATGTCCATTTTCAGATAAAGTAGTCATGATTGAAGTTTTTCTGATTTGCTGGAACTAGCATGCATATTTGTAGATGCCCAGTTAGAGAGTAAATCATTGTTTAAAACAGCTTATCATGAGACATACCCCTTCATCTTGAGACTCTCTCACAACCTTAGGAAAGTTTTTATGAGCCTCTGATTATCTTCCCATATCTGTTTCTTATGCCTTTCATCCCTTTTCCCCATTTTAAACAAATGAATTTTAAAGAAATGACACCCTTACAGTAGCTCCTTACAATATTTTTCTTAAAAACAATATTATCTTGAGAATTTTTATATTCTCTTCCCTCAAATCCATCATTTAAAAAGTAGCAGTTAACCTATTGCTGGTTCTAATCCACTTTCTGCTTTTCATTTTACATTTTAAAACAAATATTTTGTGAGAATAGTAAAAGTTTTATAAAATAAGTGCAAAAAATACTTTTAGAATAGCAGTTGATTTTAAGAATTGTTTGCAATTAATTAGAGCCACATCTGCTCCCCTCTACTTATATGTTAAAAATTAATTTTTGTTTTAAAATAATTTCAAACTTACAGAATGGTTGCAAAAATAATACAAAACCAACACTGAGAACTCTTGTATACCCTCTATTTAGATATGTATAGATTTACCAACTTTTAACCTTTTGCCACATTTGTTACATCCTTTTTTATCTATCTATCTGTCTGTCTATCTATCTTCTAACCATCTGAGAGAAGGTTGCATACATCATGCTTCTTGAACACTTATTTTCTATTCATCTTTTAGATGAAGTTGGTGGAAGATCGACTAGCTTCAGTATTAGTTGCCAGAGGGCAAGTGTCACTCTTTGGGAGTTGCCTGAGCTCAGGGCAGAGATGGTACAGGGAGCCCTCTGTTAAAATTACAACTGTCAGAATCACTGGCTTCTTGTACCTTTACTTTCTGTTTTATTTTATTTCAATTTACCTCCTGAGTATTGACTTTACTTAAGTTACTTTCTTTTTCCTTTTGGATCTGTTGCAGAGATTGAAAGTTATCTTCAAGGTATGTTCTGCCTCTCTCAAGCTCCAATACCTTCATAGCTCCTTGTGACTCTGTTATTGTTAGGGACTCCCAGGTTTTCTAAATTCTTGGAGGAGTTATCCTGATGATTGGCTGGGAATATACTATGCTGTTTGCATTTTGTTCCTCTGAGTTCTAAAGTTTTCAAAGGCTTTTGTAAGAAGACTCAAATTGTTTTTCTCTGTTGTCTTAGATCAGAATTTTCTTTGTTCTTTTTCTGGCAATCCAAACTAACTTGCTTTAAGACTACTTATTTTTTTTTTTTTTTAAGATTTATTTTTATTTATTTAATTCCCCTCCCCTCTCCCGGTTGTCTGTTTTCTGTGTCTTTTTTGCTGCGTCTTGTTTCTTTGTCCGCTTCTGTCGTCGTCAGCGGCACGGGAATTGTGGGCGGCGCCATTCCTCGGCAGGCTGCTCCCTCCTTCACGCTGGGCGGCTCTCCTTATGGGTGCACTCCTTGCGCGTGGGGCTCCCCTACGCGGGGGACACCCCTGTGTAAATGCATGGGTTTTTGTTTATAAAAATTCACAAAATACTATAGTACTTATCCTTGACCCTGTTGTAGCCTACTTCCTTCCCTAATGGTAATGATTATCATCAGTTTGGATGTATCCTTCCAGACACTTACCTATAATTGCTAGTTTTCTGTAATGTGGAGTTCCATATTATTTAACCTGTGGCACTTTTTTATTCCATGTGATTATAGTTTCCTTTCTCCCTTTTCTTCCTTTTTCCTTCCAGTTTCATAGAAAACTTGGGAGAAAAATAAGTTAACTGTGTGAATGTCATCTTTTTTTTTTTGTCTTGAATTAGAATGTAACTGCTATTTTTAATTGTGCATGAAATAACCATCTTCACTGTGTTTTAATTACACTCCTCCCTTTGCCATAGCAGCTAGTCACATCCTAGTGTTGCTCTTCTAATGATGAGTTGCAAATGCAAGAGCTAGCAGAAATTTCCAGTATCAGTTCTTGAAATCATAGTGCTGTAATTGCTACAATAAATTTTATTTTGGCATTTTTTTGGTTTCTTATGACTAAATACTTCCCCTTGACCGACCCCAAATTATTTGGTTTTGCTTGCCTTGCTTTCTTTATCTTTCCTTTCATCTTTTTCCACACCCATTTTCTTCTGCCTTTTTTTCTTTTACTTTCCCTTTTAATTTTTAAAAAAATTTAGCACATTTCCCTCACATTTAAAATAAAAATGTCTTAGCCTTAACTATGTAATAATGTTACTACCTTATGAATTTGTAGGATTTTCATTTTATAAGTTCTTTTAGATCTGTTGTCTTGAGCCTCCTCAAAACGTTTGATTCAGGTGTGGCAGATAATGACCTTATTTTATCGTGTGGGCCATCTCTCCTCTTCTAATTTCTTTGAGTACAGGTTTAAATAGGGTATATTTTATAGATTATAAGAATTTTTCTTTTACAAAGTTGACACACAATTTTAGACTTTATGCTTTCCTACTCTGAAGACATTATCCTTAAAACTTTGTATTTATTTTTTTAGGCAAGTCTCTTCCCTGTGCCGCAGTTTACTCGTCTCTAAAATGAAACCGTTTGATCTGTTGATAAGAGGAATTCTCCAAGATCCTTTTAAACTTAAATTCTATGTTTTCAGTTATATGATTTTACTTTCTTTACATGGCAGTAGGTGGTTGACTTATGTCTCCATTTTATTTTCTCTGAGTGATAATGCCGAAGTTTTTCTTCCTCTAGTTATTTTAATAATTCATTTTTGCTTACTCTTTTAGGGAAAAATATTTACTTCCTTGGAGCCAGAACATGACATTAATGATGTGTGCCTCTATCCTGACTCAGGTATATGTTAATTACATAGCAAGTGATCATTTAATGAGACACATCTAGGCTATACTTTATTGGATTTTATGCTCATTTTATTTATTAGGACATAGTTTGGCTTGGGCAGGACAGTTCATGGATATTCTTTTTACTGGGGAAAACCAAGAGCGGAAATGGTTTGAATGACTCAGAAAATGTCACTCTTACTGACTCAGTCCTCAGCCAGCCTAGCTATTAGTAGAGACTGGTAACAAATATAGGTGGGTGGCAGATGAAATGCTATTTGAGTGTGCTCTTTAGTTCAACTATGTGATTAGTAATAGTGTGTGAAAATTGAGGTTGGGATTTTGAAGAATTGAGTGCCTAATAACACACGGATGATGAAGCCATGGGTTTTGTTATATTCTATGCTGTTTGGCAAATTACGTGAGAGATTTCAAGATTTAACAATTATTTCAAGGTGCATCTGTGAAGAATTTTGGGATTTAAGAGAAAAATGAAAACAGTACCTGCTCTCAAGAATGTACTCTAGGAACAGACATACACAGATAATTTTAATAGAAGGGTACCAGGGAAGACACACAAAGTTCCATAATGTTGGTATAAACAACACTTGGCAACATGTAAGAGAGAGTGATTTCAACCAGTGCAATTGGAGAAGATTGTAGAGAATGTTTTCATTTGCACTAAATTTTGAGTGACAACGCGATTTGGTTAGATAGAGTTGGGGGATGAGGTGATCCACATGAGGGAACAGTGTAAGGAAGAGAACAAGAATAGGACACTTAGGGCTTTGTGTGGGAAGGGTGAGGAGTCTCGTGGCTGGAGAGAGACTGGCTATGGGGGAGCTGAAATGGGAATTAAGTGTGAGGGGAGATAGATCATTGAGTGACATGCTGAATAGTTTGCGTTTTATTGTAATCAGAGAGGACCTGTTAGGACTTTGTTTTAAGGAGGTAATTCTGGGGAAGCGGACTTGGCCCAATGGATAGGGTGTCCACCTACCACATGGGAGGTCTGCGGTTCAAACCCTGGGCCTTCTTGCCGTGTGTGGAGCTGGCCCATGTGCAGTGCTGATGCGCGCAAGGAGTGCCTTGCCACACAGGTATTCCCCACATAGGGGAGCCCCACTCACAAGGAATGCGCCCCAGAAGGAGAGCCGCCCAGCGCAAAAAAGGAAGTGCAGCCTGCCCAAGAATGGCACCGCACACATGGAGAGCTGACACAACCAGATGATGCAACAAAAAGAAACACAGATTCCTGATGCCCTTGATAAGGATAGAAGTGGTCACAGAAGAACACACAGCAAATGGACACAGAAAGCAGACAACTGGGGTGGGGAGGGGAAAATAATAAATAAAAAATAAATCTTTTAAAAAAAAAAGGTAATTCTGCCCATAATATAAAGATTGTTTTTTTTTTTTAAATTAGAGAAGTGTAGGTTCACAGAAGAGTCATGCATAATATACATAAAATACAGAGTTTCTATAAGGGTACATTAGTTTTTTAATTAAAATGTCTGAATTGAATGATAGTATTAGATGAGATAGGGAGCACAAGAGAGAACAAATTGGAGAGAAAGGTTATGTTTTCTTCTTTTGCAAATTTTGAGTGTTAGGAGATATGGCAGTATCTGGCAGAAGATCTTGAACCTGGCTGCCCATCAGAATCACCTGGGGAGCTTTAAAAAAAAAATTCAAGTTCTCTGGCTTCATCCCAGATGTACTGACTCAGACTGTGCAGGGATAGGGCTCAGAAATTTTTATTTTTAATAGGCTTCCCAAGTAGTCCTAATGCAGCAAACCCTACACTGACCCACAGACTTGAGTTTGGGAGCCATGTCCAGTACATAGGAGAAACTGTTGACTTCAGGACAAGCAGGTCTACTGATGTAAATTGTTGAGACATTTAAATAGAGGTTATTCTAGAATAAGTGGGAGTGAATGAGATACTGATGGAGAAAGTATGGCATGAGACAAGGAGTGAGCAGGACCTAGAGTCCTTATAAAGGGAGAAAGAGGAGAATGAGGAGCTAGCTGAGGAAACTTAACAGGAATGGACAGAATGACAGTTAAAAGTTTCTGTAACGTAATAGAAGCTAAGAGAGGAGAGATTCAGTGGACATTGCTCAACTAGTATCAAATATTATAGAAGCTGGAAAAATATAGAAATTGGAGCAGGAAGGAGAGAACTAAGATTTATTGAATGCTGCTATGTTGCCATCCAAATGACAGGTGCTTAATATAAAATTTAGCAATTTTATAACCTTGTGTAGTGAATGGCATGCAATTTTTTCTTTTCTCTTTTTCCTTTCTTTTTTCTTTTGTGTCTTCTTTTAAATGTTTTTGTCATTCTTTGATTTATTTTTCTAAATAGTAATGGAAAATTAAAGAAAAAGCAACAATCTAGTCTTTAAAAATTTATTATCATAGTATCTCTCATAAAACTGAGTTTTGAATTGGAGGGGAAAGTGCCAGAGAAATTGGGTAATTTGCCCAAGGTCACCCTGTTGGTGTGTGGCAGAGCCCACAGCCTTGGTAGAATCCAGCCTTTCCTGATTCTGGAGCCCATGCACTTTCTATTTACATTCTACTCTCCTGAAAAAGAGGAAGTATCTTGGGTCTTGTTATTAGCATTTCAATGGTGATAGTTGAAAGGATTTTGTAATAATAGTAGGGTAGAGTCAAATTATAGTGAGTTCAGGGATAAATTGCAGATGAAGATGCTGGGGTTCTAGTTAGAGGTTATTGAAATGCTCTAAAATGGGTCTGGGCTAAGTGAAAAGGTGAGTAAAACCAGGTGGAGTTGAAGGTGTAATGAGTGAAGAACAGGCTTAGCTGGAATGGTGGAGTGAATTTGAAGGAAGGTAGATAGTGGTGAGAGAAAGAAACTCTAAAGTTATAATGTCTGATTTGGGAGCCATTAGCCACTTTGGTCATTGAGAGCTTGAAAATGTGAGTAGTCTGAATTGAGGTGTGCTGTAAATGTAAAATATGCTGCAGATTTCAAAGACATTGTATGAAAAAAGTAAAGTCATTCAGTAATTTTTTTTTAAAGATTTATTTATTTATTTATTTCTCTCCCCTCCCCTCCCACCCCGGTTGTCTGTCTCTGTGTCTATTTTGCTATGTCTTCTTTGTCCGCTTCTGTTGTTGTCAGCGGCACGGGAATCTGTGTTTCTTTTTGTTGCGTCATCTTGTTGTGTCAGCTCTCCGTGTGTGCGGCACCACTCCTGGGCAGGCTGTACTTTCTTTCGCGCTGGGCAGCTCTCCTTATGGGGTGCACTCCTTGCGCGTGGGGCTCCCCTACGCGGGGACACCCCTGCTTGGCACGGCACTCCTTGCGTGCATCAGCACTGCGCATGGGCCAGCTCCACACGGGTCAAGGAGGCCCGGGGCTTGAACCACGGACCTCCCATGTGATAGACGGACGCCCTAACCACTGGGCCAAGTCCGCCGCCCAGTAATTTTTTTTATCAGTTGAGACGAAAATATTTTGGATATCCTGGGTTAAATAAAATATATTAATTTAACCTGTTTCTTTTTACTTTTTTAACATGGCTACTGGAAAATTTTAGAGCAAATATGTAGCTTACATGGCATTTCTATTGGACTGTATAGGTCTGGATTTTGAGATCCTTAATAGTTTAGGATGTTGGTAAGGTACAAGATATAAATAGAGCTTGCCTTTGGCTCACATGGAATGGGGATTATTGAGGCTGAGGAGCTGCATCAGTTTTTTCATGGCAACTGAGAGCACAAAGGTCCAATGGGACACCTGCTTAAGCAAGTGCCCGTCTGTTGGCTACCCTTCGCTGGCACGCCTACCAGGCTTCAGTGCTGTGTACCCATTCTCCATTCCCTGAAGCAGGCCTAGTTGTTGGAATCTTTCTATGGTCAGCTTTACATTCTCGACCTTACCTTACTTTAAGGTCAATTACTATACATCCCTCATCCTCTGCGTTAATGGACATAAAAATCTATTAACCCACAAAGTGTAAGACTACTTAATAAGGATACCTCTTCCTCAGAATACCTACACTCATCTCAAGCTATAAAGAAATCCATTTTAAAAATTCCATCACTGATGAAGTTTGCTGGCACTACAAGGATGAGGAGAGTGAGTCTGATATGTTAGAAGGGATGGATTGTCAACTACTATGAAGTATGAGGCTTAAAATGGTTTAGAGAATGCTGATAATTCAATCCACATTTCTCTGGAATACTAATGTATTTTCACCCCGGGTCTTAGTTTTCCATGATAAAAATTATGCATGCTCCTTAATGAAAATTAGCAGTGTCTTTCTGGGAAAAATATCTATGACATTTATTTAATGAAGGTCATTTTAATTGTAAAAGAATTTATGTTGTTAAAATTATAATAGTTAATGTATAATTAATAAGGGAATTTTATGAAGAAGGTATGACAATCTGGAAGGAAAACGTAGTTTACTAGGGATTGGCAAACTATGACCAAATTCAGTCTGCCCCCTGTTTTTGTAATAGACTATGAGCTAAGAATGAGTTCTACATTTTTTTATACCACCATAACCCTCCCCCCACCCCCCACGGAGATGGCTCCCTCATCTGCTCATTGCTTTTGCTCATTGTTTGCATTTGTTGTCTGTTTTTTCTTTAGGAGGCACTGGAAACCAAACCCAGGACCTACATATGGGAGGTGGGCATTCAGCTGCTTGAGCCACATCTGCTCCCTGCCCATTTGTTTTTGCTTGTTGTCTGCTCATCTTGCTTGTTTTTCCTCATTGCTTGTTTTTTGCTCGATGTCTGCTTGTTGTGTGTTTGTCTTCTTAAGAGGCACCAGGAACTGAGCCCAGGACCTCCCGTGTGGCAGGTGAGCACTCAGTTGCTTGAGCCACATCTGCTACCCGGTTTTACATTTTTAAATGGTTGGAAAAAATCAAAAGAATAATAGTATTTTGTGGCACGAAAGTGATATGAGGGAGTGGATGTGGCTTAAGCAGTTCAATGCCTGCTTCCCACATGGGAGGGCCCAGGTTCAGTTCCCAGTGCTTCTTAAAAACAAAGAAACAAACAACAAGCAAACAAATGAATAAAAAACCACAACAACTCAGGGAAGCTAATGTGGCTCAGTAGTTGAGTTCTGGCTTCCCACATATGAGATTCCAGGTTCAATCCCAGCCCTGTTACCTTAAAAAAAAAAATGATATGGAATTCAAATTTTGTCTTTTGGCTTAAAGAAAGTTTTATGCAAACTCAGCCACACTCTATCATTTATGTATTGTCTCTGGTTGCTGTTGCGCTACTAGGGTGAATTTGAGTAGTTATAATAGATACTGTATGGTTCACAAAGCCTAAACTATTTTTCTGGCCTTTTAGAGGAAAAGTTTGCCAAGCTCTGATCTGTGTTACTAATTTTCTAGAAAAGAAAGTTCACTTTATCCCAAGTATTTTATCATCTAAATGTTCACATATACATAAAGTTGAAAGAATAAGAGGATAAATATCTTTTTATTCTCCACTTAGAATTTGTTGATATTTTGCTGTGTTTGCTGTATTTGTGTATGTATACATAGTGCCATGTGTGTGGAATCACTCAAAATAAGCTATAGACACGGTGGTATTTCATCTCTATTTGGTTTAGCATTTATCTCACAAGAATAAAGACATTGTTCTTTATTCACACTGAATAAAAATAACATTAATTCCCTAATTTTATTTTACATCCAGTCTGTTTTCAGATTTCCCTAGTTGTCCCTAAAATGCCTTTTTTATCTTCTCTTTTTGGAAGCAAGATTTAATCAAGATTATGCATTACATTTAGTTGTTAAATATTTTTAGGGGAGAATAATCCCCTTGTCTTTTATTTTCTTTTTTTCTTCATGGCATTGATTTTTTTAAGATCTGCTAGTAGTTTCTTAGAATGTCCTTCATTCTGGATTTGTGTCATTGTTATTTACATGTTTTTAATTTGTTCCTCCAGCTTCTGTATTTTTTCTAAAATGGAAATTAATTCTAAAGACTTGGTTAAATTTAGGTTAAATATTTAGTACAAGAATAATCCATAGGGTTGCTTGGTTCCTCAGGTTAGACCTCAGCACATCAAGTTTTTCCAATATCCGTGGTGCTAAGTTTGCTCACTTTGTAAAGGTTGGACAACCAGATCTGTTCATTATAAAGTATAGTTTTCTGAAAAGCAAAAACTTTAAGTGATATTTTAGAAAGAGGAATGACAGAAATTGTCCAGTAAAACTTATTAAACATATAAAAACTAGCTAAATAAATTATTTCTCAAGATAGTAAGCCCAGTAAGACAAGTACCACAAATGTTTCTTTGTGGTTTGGATCTGAATGTGGTTGATTCATCTGCTTCACTATCATCTTGCCTTTGTTATACCACACCTTTTCCTTTAACACTACTCTTTATATTTTGTGCTTAATCATTATAAGCTTAATCATATTTTAGAAAAGCTAAAACATTCTTATCTACTCACTCATTTTGGAGTAATAAGAGCCTAATCATGATTATTGTTTTGTAATGTTTTTCAAATACAAGACTGCTCAGATTATTGGGAAATGAGTCCACCTTCCGGCTCATTTTATGGCCCTCCTCTTGTTGTTCCTTCAGCCATTTATTCAGCACATACGCATTGAGCAAGTGCTCTCTGCAGGCTCTGGCACCTTCAGAGACGGCATGGTTTTGAGACTTTGGTTGGGGAGTTTGTGAAGCATACATGTATCTGAGCCCTACCCCAGATCTGTGAAATTAGGATCAGTGGTTTCAGAAAAATTGGTAGAGGAAAAAGAAGGTGGATTTAAGACCCATGCCTAATCATTATAAGAATACTTAACCTCAGTTTTCTCACCTACCTTGTATGGGTATTGGAGACTGCCTTTATTGTTAAATATGAAGTAGCCTTCTATTCTCTCTCTAAATACATAGAAAGAAAACTGGGTCATCTGTATATACCTGTGGTGTCCTGTATAGGAGAATCATATGCTCCATTCTTACTTGAGAGAAAAATGTCCTGGCCTTTTTTCCCTTTGTCATAGTTCTGTGTTTACGTATAGATTGTCTACTCTAAGCTGGTGCAGTACTTCTCAGATGTATCTGATGAAGGGCTAGATCTTGTGTGTGTGTGTGTATGTGTTTTAAATTTGCAATCAATTGGAGATTGATTTTTTTAAAAATACAGTAAAAATTAATTGCTAGAAAGAAGACGATGCATTTGGATGTCACTGCAATGTTAGACTTCTGTACAGGTTTCTAAATATTTTTCATTTCTGTGCTACGTCACAGACTGGTGACAGTTTACAACTGACTGTAGTACCATACTTCGAGTCGAACTGATTTAGAGCAGTGTGTCTGATTTCTTTAGTCTGAGCTCTGTCCTTTAGCCCTCTGAAACCCTGGCCGATGAGTATTTCCATGTGCTTGTTTCTGTTGGAGAGGGCACTGTTGTTTCATCCAGTTCTCTTTCATGTGTCTTGTTCTAATCATGTTTGAGATATGTTCTTTGACTCCAGGTGCTGATTGTTTTTTCCTTCTCTTTTAAAATTACATTTTTATTGTTGAAACAATAATAACAATGTTAAAGGCAATTTAAAAGGAAAAAACCACCCTTATTTCCACAGTTTCTTTACATTTTTCTATATTCTTGTTGTCTTTATATATGTTTTAAATTGTTATGGTCATGTTATACATATAATTTTCTTTTGCTTTCCAGTTTAACATTTTATTAAAAACATTTTTCACGTTCCTATATAATTGTTATTAGACTTTAGAGTCCCATGTTACATGGCCTTTGGCATCAGCCAGATCAATAGAATACCAGCAACTTCATTTACGAACTCTGTGGTGACTTTGAACAAATTAATTAATTTTCCAAGGCTATTTTCTTATCTGTAAATGTAAATAAATGCCTGGCCCAGTGCTTCAAGTCCCATAAATGTTTGCTCTCTTCTCTTACCTGTCATCCTCTTAATTTCGTAAGTCGGTGGTTTGCTTTTCTGTGGTTTGCTTTCTGTTTCTACTTGTTAGAAACTTATACTACTCCTTGGGCTTTGTGAGGTTGTTTGCTTTTCTCATTCACAATTGGTTTTGGTGGTGATCCTCTCTCATGTTAGTTTGATAGTAGATCAGCTGGTATCATTGGACCATATGTGTCCATGTTAGATTCTACTCTGTTGTAGAAAATAGTCCAGCTAAAGCCATTCTGAGTTCTTTCATGTAATCACTTTAGAGCCTTTTCTGTGGTTTATTTGATAGGTGTGGTTATGTTTCCTTGTGGCATGTATTCATTTGGTTGAGCCAGTGAAGACAGACTTAAATGTCTTTGTCAGGAACCTTCCTTTTGGTTGTAGTATGTCTCCTCTACCCCCAGACTTCTCCTTTAATTATGTCAGAAGGTTCTTGGAGAAGCATTGGCAGTACTGTTGCTAGTGAAAACTTAGGAAGCACAATCAATAGAGATTGCTTCCTTCCGTCATGGCCTCTGAACATTTTGTTTCTGTGGCCAGGAGTACTGAAATGAAAGATTTTATAGGTGCTACAAGCTATAAAAATCATTTGTATTTTTTGTTTTGCTTTAACTTAGAGATATAATCTTGGTTTTCTGGGCTTGACTAAGTGCTTCTAGATGCTTTCATGGTGTATGTTTGTTTTTGGAGAGGTGTTGGTGCCCAATTCAGGGCTAGCTCACACTTTTAACTTAGGTGCAAGATGCAGTTCTGCTGAGATATAATTGAATTTCTGCTTTCTGAATATTAGTTGTCTTGATTAATCTCAGCATTTCATTTCTATAACAGTTTAAAAAAATCACTTTTTGAATCTTCTTGTATTACAGAAGGAAGACTGGCAAAAAATTTTTTAAAATTCAAGATTATATTGTATTTAGCATTTTGGCGTGTTTAATTATGACTATTTAATCTGATAATTCAAATGTCTTCCCTCTGTTGATTCCTCTATTATATTTTATAAAAATTTTAAAAATTAACATAATTAAGTTACTCTGTAAAAGTGTTTAAAAACAGGAGCTCCTGAGTTTGAATTTTAGCTTTAAAATTCACTAGCTCTGTGACCATGGCACTGAGTCCCTTTGAGCCCTATTTTTCTGATCTGTAAAATAGTGATGATGATGTTTCTTATTTTAGATGATTATTTCATGTTTACTAAGATAATATATGTGAAAGTACTCAGTAAATCATAAAGGCCCACCCAAATGTTTACTGATTTCAGTTTAATTAAAAATGTATTAGTCAGGCCCAGGGGCTATAAGTCTTGGCAGTTGCTTACTGCCCGGTTGTAACTGCTTAAAGAGACTTTGGGAAGTAGGTTACAAATGTGGCAGAGGAAGAGAACATCATGAGATACCTAAATACTTTGGTACTCAGGCCCTGATTCCAAGGGCGCTTCACTTCCAGTCTGGACTTTTCTGCCATGTGCTCTGTGTATTGAATCCTTTTACCTCAAACATTTCAAAATGTAAAACAGGTAGAAAGGAGAACATTTTCCCCCCCCATGTGTTTACCTTTTTCATTGTCTTTGTTTTTAGGAATGCTTCTTACTGCCAATGAAACCCCCAAGATGGGCATCTATTATATTCCAGTAAGTAATACAAATAGAGTTAAGATTAAAAAAACAAAGAAACAAACAAACAAAAACAGGATAAGCAAAGATACCTTATTTTTAAACTGGATGTATTGAAGGACTTTGGTTCTCTGTGTGGCTATGTAATTTAACCACAGGGGGCTTACTTATAGGCCGAATTTGCTTCCCAGAGCCAGTGAATAATGCTGAAGACTGATATTTAAACATTTTTTTCTGGGAAACTATTAATATGTTAAAATAGACAATCAAAATTAGTCTTTATTCTTCAGATTTACATTTGTTTTGTTTTGTTTCCAGGTATTTCATATTCTTAAATGTTCAGAGATTAGTGACCAAGAGGAGATCTAATTCTAAAATAATACCATACTAGTCTTCTCATTGAAGTTATTTATTGTTTCTTTAAAAATGAGTTACAGAGAAAAGAAACTATCTTATAGTGGCATGATCAGTTATGATATGTACCTATTTTTTTCTTTTTAAAGAAGTCTTCTGTATACTAGAAGCTTCCCCTTTTAGTTTATATAGTAAATAAACACAGGAAAATGTGATCTCCTAAATAGACAAAAATACATAGTACAAAGTTAGCATTCAGTTACTTTATAGTTCAGAAAAATCTCCCTTATCTAAGATTTTTCGGGAAAGAAAAAGGGGGTTAGGGATGTTGAAGAATAGAACTTTAGGGAAATAGACTCTCCATAGCCACTATCAGCCCTTAGTTATGAAAGAGTTTTCATTTCTATGATGGTTTTCTGGAATAGCTCAACTATGTGTGTATTTCCAAAAAAAAAAAAAAAGTTTTGATTGATGTTGACTTATTGTGATTTTGGGACATTGATATGTTGTTGAAAGTATTTTGAGGGGTTTTTTTTGGTGACAGTGAAATGAAGATCATTGAAACATCAAGCATTGCAATTTTCCTAAGTTGTCAGATGACCTTTTTTTCCTCTTACACCTTACAGCTAATGCTTCCTTATTCCTATTGGTTTATCTAGCCATCTTTCCTTATATTTATTTGTTTGATCAGTATTCATTGAGTGTCAGGCACAGTGCTATATTCTTATGATAAACAGTTTAGAGGGTAATACCTCTTTCAAGGAATTTTTAGTTAGGGAATAAAACCATTTTAATTTGGTGTCATGAATACTGAAACAGAGGTAATGAAGGGTGCTTTCAGAGCACATAGGAGGAGAGTTCCTGTATAGGCTTGGGGGGTGTTGGGAAGTATGGATGGTGGGTACCCTCAGAGAAAAGGGACTCCTTAGATGAGACCTGAAGGATGTTGATGTGTAGTAGATGAAGAGGATGGGGATGGAGTAGGGTGCAGGATGGGAGAAGGACCTTGGAAGTATATGGAGTAGTAGTTCAGAGATCAGGGAGAAGATAATTCCACATGGCTCAGCATTAAGAGAGATGGGTGGGGGGCTAAGATAGGAGGCTGGGGACATACTCAGAGTCCAGATTGTGAAGGATCTTTAAGCCAGTTGTGGGAATATAGGGTAGGGGGTCTTTGAATTTTTAAGCAGGGAAGTGATATGATTAGCTTGCCTTTCAGATTGATTACTTTGGCTTCCACAAGGAGAATGGGTTAGATAGAATCTAATCCAGAAGCAACAAAAAAAGGCTGTGTAACAGTCTTCAGGAGAGATGATAGTGGCGTTACCTGTTATTCCAGGCTTCCCTTTTCAGTTGTGCCTATTTTGGGTTCTGGGATAATTTGAGAGAAATCTAATCTGACAGGTGGCAATTTCAGAGCGTTTGTTTTCTTTGAATTACCAGATGGCAGGTCAAGTAAGTCTTAGAAGGGTACTTTGATTATGATTTATACAGATCACAAGAAATACCTTCCCTTGGTCCAGCTTTACATAGTTTTCTCCCAGTTTTAGTCCTTTTGGGAAACATTGTCATGAGATGCAGAAGTCAGTCCTGTAACCTTTATATTGTGAGAGGGGTCTTTTCTCGTCTTCCTCTTTGGAGCACTTATTATCTTTTGATCTTCAGCAACTGCCTATAAGTTGTTGATGTCTTGGATCTTGGATCCCTTCTCCATGTCAGAAGTATGTAGAGCCAACTAGTAGAAAGGTGAAAAACCTAAGATGGTTTTTCTCAGGAGTTCTGCTAAGTAGATGATGAAATGCAGGCCGGGGTGCCTCCCGTGTGTGGGGGGGTGGGAGGGGAAGCAGTTCTGAATCCTTTTTGATGGAACCATCTTAAGATGGTAGCAGTGAGGATAGAATTGAAAGGATTTTTAAGGTTGTAAGACAGACTTGTTAATTGGATATGTGGAGTAAGGAAGGGGAAAGAATCAAGGATGACAACCTAATTTCTCCTTGGGCAAATGTATCAATGAAGATGCATTGCCTGAGTCCAGGAAGAGGTGGGGGAATGTTGAAAATTATTTTCCCATTGGAATTGTGTTCTGCATTTTAAAAAATGACCTTTAAAGACCACAAGTTCACAGCGTTTTAAATTATTGTTATGCAAACTGTATAAATATATTTTATTACAAGTGGTTTACAAAGTATAAGAAAATTAAAACCACTCATTTCCCCTCTCCCTAGGATAATATTATAATGGTATATTTGTATGTATTGTCTTTCAGTTTTGTGTGTGGAATCGTATTTCATATATGAATTTGTATTTTGGTTTCTTTAGTTAACCTTATAAATGTTAACTCCACGGTATTAAAATTAAAAACATTTTTAGTTACCTCAATTATATTTCATTGCTTGGCTTGTGACATTTATATAATCTTAGAATTGTGGGAAGCCAGTTTTTTATTTCTGATTCTGAGTCTGTTTCTTACGGTGGACTTTTTGTCCAAGTAAAGGATTTTAATTAGCATGAATGACAGGATTAACACAGACACCAGCCAGGTTGGTGAGCATCTGCTTTCTTGACAAATGTTAGTGTATAAATACCATTTTTGTTTCAACTTTGTAACCCAGATTTAACTGAAAACTGTGAAAAAAAATTCACAGAGATGGCTTCCAGGTGACTGTGCATGTGGGGCCAGTGAGAGCATAAGTTATTCTTGCTAAGCTAAGCATTATGCTGAAACTTGTACTTAAGTGTTCCTCCCTTACCTACTGCTGTTTCACGGAGTGATGTTTTATAGCACCACTTGTCTTTACTTGGAAACTGCCTCTTTGTAATATTTCTTCAAAGAAAAAGAGAGCCCAGGGGTCTGAAAGCCTGCCATTTTTCGTAAGATTTTATCAAATTTACAGAGCTGACATTTGGCATGAAGGCTTATATTTGGGGCCCTGTAGAATCATAGAAGTGTGTGTTTAACAGATGATTCGTGCCAAAATTAGGAGGTCTGGACTGTGACTTTTAATAACATAAATCAGTTATGAATACTCTTTTCCTTTGGGGCTGTGCTGAAAATGAAGACAGCTTAATGTTCTTTTAGCTTGTTAATTTTTACTTCTTTATATTTGATGCCGTCTTTCTTGAACATTGAAATCTTTGTAGACTTATAAATGCAATTCCTGGTTTACACCACCTCTGCCATGTATAGGTTCCTAACTAAGTCCTTTCTGGTCAAATGGCTATTGGTAATAGAGGTTTTTTGTTTTTTTTTTTCCTCAGCCCTTGTCCTATTTTCTTAATACTTTCCTTTCTTCCCTCTCAGACACCAGGTTCTGTTGTTTTGTTGGTTTTCCAGATTCCAGGATCTAATTCAACTACAGCTCTAGAGATTATTGCCTGGGATAGTTTTTCAAGTTTGTTTTTCTTCTGAAATGTTATTTAATCTTAGTCTAGTTCTTTTTGATTAATACCTTTGACAACTATTTGGACTCCAGAGAGAACCCAAGTTCTCTGTGGCACCCAACCTGAAATCCAAAGAGTGTATTTAATACTGTTTCTGTTGGAAATGTTGCAGACTTCCAAGCCCCTCTGTATCTGTGAACTCTTCTTTTTTTTTTTTTTGCTACAGGGGCTGGGTTTTCAACCCAGGACCTCGTATGTAGGAAGCCAGCACTCAACTACTGAGCCACTTCAGCTCCCCTGAGGTGTTCTTTTTTATTTTATTTTTTAAAGATTTATTTATTTTAATTTATCCCCTCACTCCCCTGCCCTGATGGTTCTCTTGTCTGTCTGCTCATTGTTTGCTTGCCTTCTCCAGGAGGCACTAGGAACTGAAACTCCCACATGGGAGAGGGGTGCCCAACCGTCTGAGCCACATGTCTCCCTGTGGGTTGGGGCCTCTTCTGGCCCATGGCATCAGCTTCTTTAGGCATCTGCTTGTTGCAGCAGGGTGCAGGGTCTAGCTCGTTGTGGCAGGTGTGGGCATCCAGCTAGTTGCAGCGTGTGTAGGGGTTCAGCTCATTGTGTCAGGTGCAGGCATCTGCTCATCTTCTTTAGAAGGCATCTGGACCTAAACCCAGTACCTCCCATGTGGTAGGTGGGTACCCAGCCAGCTGAGCCACATCCTTTTCCCACTGAGTTGGTTTTTTTGTTTGTTTGCTTGTTATTTCTTTTTGTTTTTAGGAGGCACTGGAAACTGAACTCAGGACCTCCCATGTGGGAAGCAGGTACTCAAATGCTTGAACCATATCTGCTCCCTCCATAAGCTCTTGAAACAACTCATTACTTGATAGTCGATTGTGTGTTTGATAATATGGATGTGTAAACTTGAGGAAAAATGTAAGAGAAAAATACTGTTTAGGAAGCTGTCTGATTTAGATGAAAAAGAGTATCTCATTTAATTAAAGTGTGTGGTTTTTGCTTTTTCTTTTTTGAGTTTGGAAAAATGAAAATGTAAGCAGCTATAAGGATTGTGTATAATGTCACTGAACCCAACTTTGAATCCTGGCAGGCTGGTATTTTATTTTAAATCATTTTCTTAGGGGGAAAACAATGATATTTTTATAAAAATATTTTATATACAATAAATCTAAAAAATGGTGATTAAATATTTTAACATTTACTACTTAGTTTAATTTAATATTATATTTTATATTTTGGAAAATAATTTTGGGACTGAAGAACCTGCAGATGGGATGTAGTAGCAGAGGAATCTGCTTAGGTAGTCGTCTCCTTTTAGTGTAGATATTGTCTTATCTTTTATATCTTTATTTATTTATTTATAAATATATCTTTATATATTTATTTATTTTTTAAGGAGGTCCTGGGGATTGGGGGTTGAGCCCCAGACCTCATACATGTGAAGCAAGCAGTACCCACTCTTTCCCTGTTTTAATTTAAAAGTTTTGGGTTAGAGGCTTGGTCTTCCCTTTATCTTATGCTCTCACCTGAGCCAACATGGTGATGGATGATTGTTTTATACACTCTCAAAACAAAATGAACAACAGAGGAAATATTGACCAAAAGAGGAGATACTACTTTTTTGGGGGAGTCGGTTATGTAAATTGCCAGACTCCTTTTCTCCTTTAATATTCACCTCATAGAAAGAGCACTTCACTTTATTTCTAAGTATCATTTGACACAGATGACCAGGCTTCCTTAAAACACTTTGCCTAGCATCTAGAACACCATATTTTCCTAGTTTCTTCCTATCATCTAGTTGATCTTTCTCAGTCTTCTTAATTGGCTCTTTTTCCTACTGGTATATTCTAGAGCTTTTGTATTACCTCTCTTCTCATGACCTCTAAATGTTATTGAACCTCTGGGCCTAATCCTTATCTTTCTTCTGTATTTTTTTTCCCTTTCTCTCACCTCTAAGTGACAGTTATATTATTCAACCAGTCTACCTGTATTCTCTACTTGTGTATCTAAGAGGCATATTATTGTTTTTTTCTCTCCATATAATACAATTTATTTATGGAGAAGTTTTAGATTGCATAAAAGTTATATCGTTTTTCTTTTATTAATGTGGTACATTTGTTACAATTGATGAACAAATATTGAAACATTGCTACTAACTATGGTCAGTAGTTTACATTATGGTTTTGTACATTTTGTATAGTACACTTTTATAGGTTTTGACAGAATGTATAAGGCCTCTGTCATTGCAAAATCATGCAGAACAATTTCGATACCCTAAAATGCCCTACGTTACATCTGTTCTTTCCTCCCTCTCCACAGAACCTCTGGTAACCAGTATCTCTATATCAATGTTATAAGTTCTTATGTTTCAACAGTTAGTCTACTTGAGTCCATGGTTGTATTCCTCCCCTTATGTTTGTTCATTCCTCAATCTTGAGGATCTTGGGATGATGATGCCTGTTCTGCTTCACATTGAGAGAGCAAACTGTTAATGTGCCCAAAGCAGAACTCTTTTTTTTTTCTTTTAAATTAGAGAAGTTGTGAGTTTACAAAATAATCATGCATAAAATACAGGATTCTCATACACCACCGTACCACTAACACCTTGCATTGGTGTGGAACATTTGTTACCATTGATGCTAGCATTTTAAAAATAATTAACAGTAGTTACCTTTGTTACAATTGATGAACTATTAGTAAAATAGTTCTATCGTCCATTATATATAGTAGGTATATTTTTTCCTTATACCACTCTATTATTACCACCTTCTATTAGTATGGTACATTTGTTATAATTCACAAAAGAACATTCTTACATTTGTACTATTAACTATAGTCCATTGTCTACAGTAGGGTTCCCTGTGTTTTACAATCCTATGTTCTTTTAGTTTTTATTCTAGTAATATATATATCCTAAAATTTCCTCTTTTAGGCACATTCACCTATACATTTCAGTGATGTTGATTACACTCAACAATAATCTGCTATCATCATCACCATCCATTTCCAAGCCTTTACCATCAGCATAAATAGAAATTGGGTACAAGTTAAGCATCAACTCCCCATTCTCCAACCCCAGTCTATTATTGCCTGATAACCTATATTCTAGATTCAATGTTCAAATCTCTTGTATGCTTTTAGTGTATTTTTAATCTCTTTTATTGTGCCTTAATATACTTTCAAATTCTTCTTTATGCTCACACATTGTCTCCTTAATATCCTTTATCTGTTTGTTTTTTTGTCCTTTATCTTTTTGTGCATATTTTCTTCATCTCCTTGAATTCATTTAGGATATTTGTTTGAACATCTTTGATTAGTTGTTCCAAATACTGTGTTTCCTCTGAAGTTTTAATCTGTTCCCTTGATTGGGCCATACTATTTCTTAGTATGGCTTGTAATTTTTTGCTGATATCTAGACATCTGATTATCTTGATAAATGTTCTCTAAAGGTCGATTTCTCTCTTGCCTAGTTTTATTGTTGACTGACTTCATGTTAAGGCTCTTCTTTCATGCTTGGATCAACTTATTCTAGACCTTTAGAATAGCCAGCCATGTTTAACTGATAAGATTTTTTCAGCTTTTCTTCATTTGATTCTTGCTCTGGATATGTGTGCAATTTTTAAGATTGTACTTCTTATTCAATTATTTCACTTCTAGGAGAAAGCTTCTTTTCCTCTATTCCTTCTCCAGGAATCTTGGATCTGTTCTGTTTGTTTTTGTTTTGCCTCTGTAGTTTTTTTATACTCCTTTCCTTTTCTTGTCTGTAGCTGCTTTTGCCTTGAGGGCAAATCCTTAGAGGAAGGTCACCCCAAAGAGAACTTTCCCAAGTCAGTATATCCCAGCCAAAAAAAAGACGACCAGGGACCCCTGAAGGGGGGCACAGACTGGTTCTAAATTGCTCTCAATATTGTGTTTTCCTGGCCTGCTCGGCAGATGCTGCTCTTCAGCAAACTGTTCCCTTCAGCCCTGAGGAGGCACTGTGTCTTTAATCTCCACTGCCTCAGCTTTTGCTCAGGGTGGGGTTGAAACATTGGTCGCCACTGTCTTTGTGTGGGGTGGGTTGAAACTGTAACTCAGACCCAGGACCCAGTGATCCAAATTCACCAATCAAAAGCTGTGATCAGTGATTGATTGACCATGCCCACCCCTTTTCCTTGGGAAGAGGATTTTTACGTCCCTTTCCGTCAGCAGCAGCTAACTAGAGACTAGATTCCATTGTGGTCCGCCATGAGAGTGGAGGATGAGTGCTGGCAGCTGCCATGTGGAGAGAACTACTCACTGTTCTTTACCGTAGTTTATCAGCTTCTTCCTCCTGCTCTCCCCTGATGTTATACAATATATTTCTGGTCTCTGGTGCCCCAGAGCAGTTATTTCAGACATTTTCTGCCTGTTCCGTAGTTGTTTTGGTGGAAGGACTGAGTCCTGGAGCTCCCTACTCAACCATCTTCTACCGAAGTTCAAAATAGAGCTCTTCATTCTAACTCCCCATCCCCACCCAAAACCTGCCAGGCTTTTGCATTTCAGCAAAGACACTGTCTGCCTAGTTATCCAAACCCAAAGCACTCCCACTTCATATCTCATCCAGATCATCTGAAAGTCACATCTACTCCAGTATTTGTCCTCTATATAACCACTTCTCTCTACCTCCACTTCTACCATACATCTAAGTTACCATGATGACCTTGATAAAAGGAAAACTTTTCAACAACATTAAATTTAGGCTCTCATAGCTTTATTGAGCAATTCATGAATTGGTTAGCATCCTATTCAGGAAGTAGAAAGGAGTTCCACTGAGGGAGCGGAAAGGGAAAGTTCATATAGGACAAATGTGGAAGCAAGTGAGGAAATGCTCAAATTTGTTGACATTAAGTTTCCATTTTACACAGGGGGTCTTACAAAGTGGAAAGCAGGTATGCATTGATTAGTATGGTATGCTTGTCCATTCTGATAAGCTGTCTCTGCTGGGCAAAAACCTTTATCACCAGGTGTTCCTTACCATCCACCCTGTGAGGTATGTTCCATTTTCTCAGAAAACCTCTCCAGGTCAATTATTTTGTTTTCTGGAAAAGCCTTTCTCAGAAAGGAGGTTCCTCTGGCTGCATTCAGTGGAGGCAGCCATTTATTTTGGTCATTTTTCCAGTGATCTTATTGGAAACTTGGACCAAATCACTCTGGTCACTACCATTGATTTCTTGTCAGGCAGTTGAGTAGACTCAGTCATTTCATTCTCTTTTTCCTTTTCCTTTTTTTTTTTTTTTTTTTGATGTTTGTTTCCTTTCTTCATTGAGGTGAAGTTTTCTAGAGCCGTCTGTTTTATTCTTAGCTGTCAACTTCAGCCTGGAGGGTGTCAGAGCTCTGTTTCCTAACCTTGGCTATATTTGTAACTGCTCATTACAGGTCATGTGTTCCTAGGGAAGGTATGATAGTGTTCATAGAAAGGAGAGCAGTGTAGTGTTGTATGTCAAAGGATTAGGGGTGTTAACTCTCTTTGAGGCCTGATGTACAACAGTTAGCTTTCTGACTGGCATATTTAGGATAATCAATGCAAGATCACAAGATCCAGCCAGCCCATTTATCTGCAGTTTACAAAAGGAATATAAATTAGCTCAGAAAACGAACAGGAGCAAAATTGGATAACCCACAATAGTGTGTTATAGTTTTCAATTAAAAAAAAAATTTTCTCTACAGTCATCCTCCTTTTGCTCAAAGATAACCTCAACAAGATTATTCTTGATTATAAAATGAGACTGGTCTCATTAGATTTGTCCTGATTATTTATATAAGTGCAACAAGAACAGTGATTTACATTATTGGCCCATTTAAATTTGCTTTGCTAGTAGTTTTCCTAAAGACCCTGAGTGGACTCTTAAAAGCCTCTTAAGATGAGGAAGCTGAGCCAAGAACTTGACACCAAATTTTACCTACATTACATATAGATATGGGTAAATTCCTCTTTCTCAAAGTCCCCAAAGTATCATATTGTGGCCAGAAAGTAAACTTTTTTACTGGCCCTTAAGGATGGGGGCTCTGAGCCAGTTACCAGTTTTTCTAAGAAAACTGGGCTCCATAAGCATGAGCTCCATAAAGTCAAAATTCCTTAAAATTGTCCAGTCACATCTGAGTAAATGAGCATCATTCTCAAACATGACATTGTAGTCAAAGCCTTGGTTATATAACCAGTGTCTCCAATTACATCCTGTTAAGGAGGAGGACAGATTCTGATTGAACCTCTGCAAATGTATTTTTATTTTGCCATAAAAATAAAAATATTCAGTAAATGTTTCCAAATTCTGGAGGGTATAGGCAGGGAGAAAAAGATCTTTTATGAATTATAAATACCTTCAGGGAAAAAAGAGTAAGGGATTCCTTGTATATAGAAAATAGAACATTAAACGATAAGCAATAATCCAAATAAAACTGATCAATCTTTATGAGTTCATTCGGACCTAGGCAATTAATCTCATGAACCTATCGTTTTCTTCACTAAAATTCGGATTCAGTTGAGTGATATGGTCTCAAAGATTTTTAAGTGATATCATTAGAAGCCTATGCCTAGAGCACTTGGTGTATTTCTCCCATGGGTCTCTGAGACAGTCCTTTTTGTTAAAGATGAAGCATTCTGGCCTGTAGCTGTAGTATTTTCTGCAAAGCATCAGAATAAAAACGTATCTGTGGGAAAGTGGATGTGGCTCAACCAGTTGGGCATCTGCCTACCACATGGGTGGTCCCAGGTTTGGGTCCCAGTGCCTCCTAAAGAATATGAGCAGATGCCTGCACCTGCTGCATTGAGCTAGACACCGCATCCACCACAATGAGCTAGACGCCTAAATGAGCAGATGCCA
Source organism: Dasypus novemcinctus (assembly GCF_030445035.2). NCBI lineage: Eukaryota > Metazoa > Chordata > Mammalia > Cingulata > Dasypodidae > Dasypus > Dasypus novemcinctus. The sequence continues at coordinate 32,993,796 of NC_080697.1, forward strand.
CCAGCCAGCAAACACCACAGCCTGCAGGGAGTGGATGTGTCTCAGACTGTTGGGCACTCGCCTCCCATAGGGGAGGCCCTGGTTTTGGTTCCCAGTGCCTCCTGGAGAAGGCAAGCAAACAATGAGCAAACAGATGAGAGAACCATCTGGGAGAGGAAGGGAGAAATTTAAAAAAATTAAAACTATCTGTAGATGACAAAAGACTCACAATGGTTGTTATTAACTTATTAGCTTATTGATCATTCACAAAAGTGAATGATCTGCTGAGAGTTCATTAAATATTATTTTAAGCATAACTGAAATTATGACCAATAATATAGTTTTCTAATATCAGGCAGATCAGTATTAGGACATCTCATGGACAGTGAGGACATTGGCAAATCTCTAAGAACTTCAAGTAATTTCTGAAATATTTGTATTAGTGGCATTTTACCCATATAAATTTAACCAACAGAAGAGTAAAAAATCCTTGGCTACTGCAGCTGTAAGTTGTCTTTTTTAAGATTTTGCTATTTTTTTGGATAGGCACAGCTTCCAGCCTCATCATTTTGAATATGTAATATGCTGGGTGCCAGAAGGTGGAGAATCAAAGTTTTTAGAGTTTAAGGATCATATTTTTGTCACTTCACTTCTTTTTTTTTTTTTTAAAGATACATAGATCACATAAAATGTAACATTAGAAACAGGACAAAGAATTTCTTAACCTGTGCACAGGACAAAAGAAACCAGCAGTAATAAAAGTGAAACTGTGAACTATACCTATAGGCTAGAGGCTCAGGCTGAAATTTGAGCCTTCTCATCAACAAGATTGACCCAATAACCTTTTGGACTAAAAAGGTAGTGAGATCGGAGAGCTCAAACACAGAGTAGATAACAGTGTGAAGGATGGAGAACTCAAAGGGTTCAAGATGTGCTTTTACCTGTCTCTCGTCTCCAAAGTCACCAGCAGCCCTTCACATCCCATCCTCATCTTCAAAACTGATTAAAAAAAAAACTTTTCAACAGCTTTTAATTTAGAATCTCAGAGCTTTATTGAGCAATTTATGAATCACACAGCATTCCATTCAAAAAATAGAAGGGAACTCCACTGAGAGGATGAAAAGGGGAAGCTCATATAGGACAAATGTGGAAGCAAGTAAGGAAATGATTACATTCCCATTTACATAGGGGAATCTAAGCACATATGTATTGATTGGTATGGTATGCTTGTCCATTCTGGTGAGCCAGTACCCTGCACAAGTGAGTCATACAGCAAGATAATGACACATCAAAAAGAGAGATAAGGGGAGGGTCACAGTGAAGCACAGCAGAAACCAGGAACTGAGGTGGCACAGTTGACAGGGAACCTCTCTCCATATCAGGGGTCTCCAGGATTGAATCCTGGTGAATCCTAGAGGAGAGAAAAGAAGAGAACATAACACAGACAGCAGAAAAATAAAACAGCAGAGCCGGGTGGGAGGGGCAGAATAAATTAAAAATAACATACAAAAAGAGACACAAACCAAACATAAATCAGATTGTATCACTTTTCTTGTCTTTCCAATGACTTATAATTTTGCTTGCTGTGATATCCTAAATCCTTTGATAACCTCAAATGCCCTGTATGATAAACAAGCAGGAAAAGAGTAATAAACTCAGATTCTCCATTGTCTTGCAACCAGCAGAAAATAGAACTCTGTAAACCATTAATCCGTTTTTTGAGATCACTAAATGGTTGGACTGTAAAACCAAATTCCCAGGCATTGCTGCCACCAACAGGGAATAACTTCTCAATCATTAACCAAAAAAAACCATGTCATTAGTAGAGAGGAAATTTAAAATTAGAGAGTCAGTAAAGTTGTGCTGCCACTTTGGATTCTTCTTTGGGCACCAAGTAAAAATATTTGGGTGTAAGCATCTCATATGATGTATATTTCTCTCATGAAGAGGTTTAACTGGCTCTATCAGGTGAATCCATTGGAGATATTGGTGAGACCTCCAAAGCTGTTGATAATTTTCAAAAAATTAAAAAATGGGTAAAATATGACTCTCATGTAGACATAAAATGAACATGTGTTAAAATTTTATTTAACTCACTAATTAAATGTGGCAACCAGGCACACATAACCAGATCAAAGGAGAAGTCTAAAAAAAGCATAAGATTACAAGGGGTAAAGGAATGTTGACTGGAATGGGCAGTTGGATGCAAAATTGGCTTTTCCAAAGGTGCCTATAGATAAGAAGTCTTTTAAATTGCTGTCGGCTATCTACAAGTTGTAAAATAGATCCCCTAGAATCAGAAGCCTGTAACACTGAACGATGTGGTTGACAAGCTAAACACCAGTGGCCGTTTTCTGTAAATGAAGTTTTATTGGAGCATAGCCATACCTGTCATTTACCTATTGGCTATGGCTGCTTTCTCACAGCGGTGGCAGTAGACCCTAGGCTCTGCATACCCTAACTACTTATCTGATCCTTTAAGGAAAAATTTTCTTATTTCAATTTTCTATTGAAGTGCAAAATTTCCCCTACATTTATTTACCTCCTTGTTTATCTTTCCTCATCTAATATAAAACATGGATGCAAGGACATTATTGTGCTTTTTCACTGTTAAATCCCCAGCACCTAAAACAGTGCCAGTCACAGTGAAGGCACTCAATATGTTGAAAAATGAAGAAACAAAAATATGGGAGTAGTTTTATTATTGTAATTAGGGGAATCTTAGATAATGGTTATACATTTTGACAGTGGCTGGTTTGCAGTGCTTTTTAGCTGTTCTTATAACAGATTCTAAATTTTGCATTTGCCTTTTTTTTGCTGCCACTTTTGAAATACAAAAGTGGAGAACCTGGTTGATATGTGCCAGAATATAATTTTTACACGTAGGATAAGGATCAGTTCCTTTGCTCAGACAGTACATTCTAATCACCCAGATAGAATCTTGGTGTGGTACAATAATTGTATTTTGGAGTGCCAGCAGATTCCTAAAAGTAATACCTTGTCCAGAAGATTTATTAGTGATTCTGTTAAGAGGATAAATTAAACTCTTTTTACAAAAAGAGAACATGAAAGTAAAGGCATTTAGTTTTCGTTAGGGCTTTTTTGAAATTTGATCTAAAGTTTGACTTTGCATCTAGGTAGGTTAGGATGACTTATCTGTTTTAAAGATGGGACAGAGGCCTTTTGTTTTTCTTCCTTTGTATACCTGTGCTTTTAAGCTGGAATTGCTACAAGTGCTATGCTTGCTCTTTCTAAGATTTGGATTTGAATCTCGACAGTGATTGATCCAGTTGATCCATTTCAATTCAAAGCCAACTCTGAAGGCTGATTTATGTCTACAAATTTGATAAGCTGGAGAAGTCCCTGAAGTGAGGACATCTCTTTGATACATTAGCATATGCCGAAATGGCCCTGTATATATTAGTGTCCATATAGAATCCTAGAAATAATGGACCACACTTTCATCTAAAATGTTTATTTGAGAGCTGTTGGACATAGTGACGGAAGTAATTTTTAAAATAAATTCCTATTTTATAGTACTGTTAGCCAACTCATTGTCATGGTTTAGGAAGATAGTGCCAGATGCAAAGAAAATATTACCCTAGGGAATTTGCCAACATCCAAAGGATGTACAAGACATAAAAGGGACAAGTAGTTGCAAAAATGTTTTCTACACTTAATGTTTCAACATGCTTTAAAGGAAGGAAGAAGCTTTTGAGGCAAAGAGCATTAGAGTAATTCTGGAATTTTGAGGTCTAGTACATCTACTGTAACCCCTTAATTTATAGCTAAGGAATCAAGTTATTTATTCAAGGTCAGATGACAAGTTGGCAGAGCTAGAGCTAGAGCTAGAGCTAGAAGGCGTTTCTTCTTTCTACATTACACAGTGGAGAGAATTTAGATTTTGGAATTAGTCGAGCCAGAGTTTGAATACCATCTTTGCCACTTATAAATTTTGTGACCTTGAATGAGTTATTTATCCTCTCTGAGCCTTATTTTCTTTGACTAAAATATTGTAAGACAGTTGTAAGGAATAGGCAATTTATTTCATCACCTGTTATGGTAACTGGCATGATGTAGCTGCTCAGTTGACTATTACACCTTCTTGCAGTGAGCAAAATTCACATGGTCCAGTGGCACGTAGTAATTTGGTAAAAATTACGGCATTGTGTGGGTGTGGACTGTTGTGTAAATTTTTAGAAGATATGTGATACTGAGCAAAAAAGTAAAGATATACTGAAAAAGTTGTGACAGAATCATGTGTGAGCAAGGAAAGTCATTTTAGAAATATTTGTAATTGCTTCGTCTGTTTTAAGAGATTATACAAAATGCGGTTGAAGGGACACAGTTGTAGCTCAAGTGGTTTAGCACGTGCTGCCCATGTATGAGGTCCTGGGTTCAATCTCTGGTACCTCCTAAAAACAAAACAAACAAATGGAAAAACCAACTTTCCTTGGGGAGCAAATGTAGCTCAGCGGTTGAGTGCCTGCTTCCCATGTGCAAGATCCTGGGTTCAGTCCCTGGCATCTCCTTAAAAAAAATACAGGTTGAGAAAGTTACTGAATGCTATGGGTTTAGTTAATTACTGAAATGAAACAGTGATAAAATCTGGTTGTTAAAATAAGACAACTGGTTTTTAAAAGTGAAGTTCTTTTTCCCCATTATATCAGCAAAGCACATGCTTTAGAAATAAAGAAGAGGGCGGCGGACTTGGCCCAGTGGTTCGGGCATCTGTCTACCACATGGGAGGTCCGAGGTTCAAACCCCGGGCCTCCTTGACCCATGTGGAGCTGGCCCATGCGCAGTGCTGATGCGCGCAAGGAGTGCCCTGCCATGCAGGGGTGTCCCCCATGTAGGGGAACCCCATGCGCAAGGAGTGCACCCCGTAAGGAGAGCCGCCCAGCGCGAAAGAAAGTGCAGCCTGCCCAGGAATGGTGCTGCACACACCGAGAACTGACACAACAAGATGTTGCAACAAAAAGAAACAGATTCCGTGCCCCTGGCAACAACAGAAGCGACAAAGAAGACACAGCAAAGTAGACACAGAACAGACAATGGGGGGAGGGGAGAGAAAGAAATAAATAAATAAATCTTTTTTTTTTTAAAGAAGAGTGGACAGAAACTCAAATACCCTTACACCACTCAAAGACAAACACATTAACATTTTCCAATATTTTAATCTGAAACGTTGATATAGCTTCATATCTTGCCTTTTTCTACTTAATATTTCCTCATGTTATTGTAAACTCACTAAAATTATTCAAAAGTAGATTTTCTATGTAATTAGAAAAGTAATTTATAGTTATTTTTAAAAATTTATAGGGAGCAGATGTAGCTCAAGCGGTTGAGTGCCTGCTTCCCACATGGGAGGTCCCAGGTTCAGTTCCCAGTGCCTCCTATGAACAAAAACAAAAACAAGCAAATAGTTGAGAAAACCAACTCAGGGGAGCCGATGTGGCTCAGTGACTGAGTGCCAGTTTCTCACATAGGAGGTCCCGGGTTCAATCCCTGACCCCAGTACCCACCCCCCAAAAAATTATAAATAGAAAAAGAGTGAAAAAAAGTAGTTATAATTGTACTAGTCAGAGGTATTCTTGCTAACATTACACTTGGGAACATTTTAGGGATTATTGATTAGATTTATGGTGGGGTCCTACAGTGCGCTCCTTTACCTTTACATAAATTAAATAGAAGCCCTTCAAAGGTTTGAGATGATTAAGCTTGAGATGGGAGAGCCTTTCTCAACTTAGAGAATTCAGCCCTAATTCCGTAATGCATCCATTACATGTAATGAATTATACCTTCTGTTCTGTGCATTTAGAATTGTACTAGTATCATCCTTGAGAGAATCAAAAAAATAGTCACTATAATGTGAGGCACTTATTGGCAGTTTTTTTGTATTTGTTGGTTCACATGAGGAATACTGGTTGAGAAAGGCTGCTTGAATCTATCATTTCTTTAAGAGGTCTTCATCCATAATACTTTTCGTCCCCATAAGGTGTGTGATTCTGATAATTTAAGAGATGAGCTTTTTAGTATGATATAACCAGTTATCCTCTAGATCTGGCCTATTTCAACAAAAATGTGCTGTTTTAGGTTTACTGAAGGATATTCATAATAGAGGAATTTTCAAGGTTTATTTTGATTAATCTCTCTTTAGTCTAAACTGCTTGGCTTTAGAATCAGGTCTCTATCTAAGAGGTTGCACAAATGAAAATATTCAGAAATATTAAATGCAATGGGTAGGAAAGAGAAGGAAGAAAAATTTTTTAAAAAATAGCAAACACAGGGAACAGATGTACTTAAAAAATGGTTAAATGCCTGCTTCCCATGTATGAGGTCCTGGGTTTGATCTGAGGTACCTCCTAAAAACAAAACAAACAAATGAAAAACCAGCTCTTATTGGGGAATGGATGTAGCTTGGTGGTTGAGCTCCTGCTTCCCATGTTCCTGGGTTCAGTCTCTGGTACATCCTTTAAAAAAGAAAAATAAAAATTAGCAAGGACAGAATGGATGAAATTTGGCTTAGCAACATCTGTTAAAAAAAAAAAACAAAGGATTTTATTTAACATTAAGTCAAAGGAATAAATGCTAAGCTTTTTTTCTAACCCAAGCTTTCAGCAGATCTGTCATTACTGAATTTTATCTTATATATGAATTGCTTTATAAGGTAGTGTTCTGTTTGCAATTTTCAGTTACATATTCATGAATATCAAATGGGAAGTAAGCAAGGCACAAATGTCAGGTGGATAATAAAGTGTTCTATTCTAATACAAACAGGTTGTTTGTGATTTTACAAAGGGGAAATGTGGGCTTCCTATTTTAATCTAAACACTTTCAGGCAGTAACATAATTATCTGTGACATTTTTCTCAAAAAAGGAAATCCTTTCCATTTCCCCATCACAATTTATTGGGTCACAAGAATAGCAGAGATACAGAAAGCATTAATGCTTGACACTCAGGAAACAATTTTCTGAGCATCCTGTCACATTTTCAAGAGTTTATTTCAGATCTGGCTGAGTAAAAATGCATGTAATTTCCATGTGAAAACATTTGCTGCATGTATGATAGATATTTTATTATGTTAACTTAATGCATCAAATGCTTGTTTTTAGTTAGACAAATTAGATATCTGGCATACCCATTACCCTCTTTTTTTCCCCCTTAAAAATAGAAGGCAGGTTGTATAAATAGAGAAGAAATATGGGCTATGTTTAAAGTCAGAGGGGATAATGATGGCTGAATTGAATTATGAAGGATATGTAGGAATTAGCTAGTGATGAGGTGGGAAGAAGGATAGTGGGATCACGGAAATTCTATACACAGGGAATTGAAACAAGACAAAGAGCCAAAACACCTGAATTCATTCTCCTTGGGCAAAACATGGGTTTTACAGGAATGGGAGGGACAAGAGATAAGGCTAGAGAGGTATCAGGGCCTAGATTTGAACGTTTTATGCCACATTAAAATTTTCGGATTTTATTTTCAATAGAAAATATAGAGAAGTATTTCAATATTTTTGAAGGGTTTTATTCAGGGGAATGAGATCAGATATATGTGTCAGTTTATCCAGCCTGGAGAGGAGGGTGATTTTGGAAGCAGAAGAAGGACACATTGTAATAGTTAAGGAAAAATAATGAGCGCTCCATCTAAGGCAGTGGCATTAGGTATGGTGAAGGAAGAAACAGATATCAGAGGTACTAAGGTATTAAGATACTCTGTGAATGTACATCACACCCTTAGCATTTTGTGATTTCCTGGAAGTGGTGAACTGAATGAATAAATAAGAGCTACAGAAGGTGCAGTAGATACTAAGGTCGATTTTATGTGTATGAGGCAAAACTCTACAGCTTTAGATAATAAATGCTAAACTGCTTCCTGGATGTTTTTATCTTTTGTTGGTATGTTTTTTGGTTTATTTCCCAAAGAAGGATCAATAATTGTGAGAATTAGGTTCTTGACTTTTCTGGAGGAAAAAAAAGTCATCTTTGTCATCTACCATCTGAATGTCTGAAGTGCTGTGGCTAGATCTTTTTTCACCGAACGTCACAAGTTCATGTCTTCATTATGGACCTAGGGCCTTAATTATTGGCTGAATCTCTAGTTCCTTTACGAAGATTATTTGAAACAATTGATGTTTCCATTTGATATATAAGGTACTTGTTAAACACTCAGTATCTGTGCCTGTATCCTTTTGTGGGTGTTAATTTGTTTTGCTTTAGAAAAATGCTCTAATTTAAAAAAAAAAAATCAAACATTATAAAAATACATAACCTAGAAAGGAAGTTCATAAGTACCTCTCCCATAACCATTATTAACAAGCTGATATACAATTCTTGCAGTCAACTTGGTCTGCCCCACACCTGCTCCCCCAGTATATACACACACTCATGTGCATATTTAACATTGCTACTCTGAAAGTTTTATTTTTGTCACTTGTTATCATTCTGGTTAAGACGTATAAATAAAACGCATTCTTTTTTTTTTTATAGCTCCATAATATTTCATTGTTGTGCTATATCAATTTATTTTAGTTCCCTGTTTTTGGATTTTTCTTTAGATTCTGTGACCCAGTGCTGTCTAATCAAAACTTTCTGCAGTTAAGGAAATTTTCTTTATCTGCCCTGTCTCATATAGCAGCCACTAGCCAAACGGTCTATTGAACACTTGAAATGTGGTTAATATTCCTAAGGAATTGAGTTTCTACTTTTATTGCATTTTAATTAAGTTGAATTTAAAATAGCCACCTGTCACTGGTGGCTTCCAGAGTACTGAAGCCCAGCTATAAAGTATTCCAGTCAAGGTAGATCATCTCCTCGTTTTGACCACGTTACTTTGCAAATTACAGTTGAATGGTGTTTCTTTGATATGAAGATTCTTTCGTAAATCTCTTTTTAAAATAATGTTGCTCAGTGTTGAAGTCCCTTAAGGAAACATCTGTGATACCAGGAGAGAGTTTCTCTACCCAAGAGAAAGAGTTTCTCTTTTCCAGTTTGGAAATTTAACTTCTACTTTATTGTCCAGTTCCATTTGCCTTGGTTGCCTGGGAACACAGAAAGTTAAATTTTTGGTTCAACTGAGCAGTTGGTCTTTTTCCTCTCATCAGTACCCTTGTCAGATTACACAGCTTTCCTTTAATTGTAAGTATAAAAATTTTATTATGTATGTGGTTTTTCTTATAAAGCTCCTCAAATCATTTTGGAATGGTTTAAGTTTTAAAGTCTTTGGGATCTATCCTAATACATAACTAATAAAAGATTAATGCTATATACATACTACTTTCCTCCCACACATAGCATACATATATCTTAATGAGATCATTAATACTATCATATGTATAGAAATTCTATTTATCATTTCAGAGGAAAGTAAACATTTAAAACTCTGAGTAGACATTCTACCTAGGATTATAGAAAACTATTTACATACTTTTATGGTTATCCCTATTTTATTCTGTTTGTTCTTTTACCCCTTTTGCTGTCCCAGTGTAATGCTCTCCTTTGGCTTTATTTTGGGCATAGATGGGAAATCTTATTTTGTTTGAATTTAAAATGTGTTCTTCAGGATTTCCTAGTTCTGTGCATGGCGCCCTGTAGATAATCATAAGCTGTTAAATGGTGGCAAAATATTTTTGACCCTTTTAGAATAGCACTGTATAACTGCATAACCCTGAAAAAAAGTATATATATAATTTTTTTTTTAACTTTTCCTTTGTCTCTGCCAAGTTTCCATCCCTATGTATTTTAAATATTAGGATACCCTTGATTTTTACGTAGACTTCAGAATTAAGAATTGGAAGGAAATAAGAATATGGGAAAAATTATTAATGAAGACCTTTGCCTGCAAGGAAGTCAGCTAGAGCCAGGAAACTACTGATGTGGTAACCAAGGCTAACACACTTAAACCATCTGTGTAACTCTTGGCAGGAATAAATGACAAAACAAGATCTAGGGGAATGCTTATTACCAGGTGTGTGATAAAAAAGATAAATACATTTTCAGCTGATGCAAGTTGGCTTTGTGCCTTTAGCACCCATGGGGGTCTGGGTGTTTACACATGTGTGAGCATACAGCTTTCAAGGTTTAGCATTTTGTGCAGTTAGGAAACCAGCAGAGGAAAGGCTGGAAGTAGAGGAGTAAAGAAACATCTGTTTTTCTTCTTCAACCAACAGTGAACTTTGAAGAAGCCTAAGGTGGTGCTAAGATCTTTTTTTTTTTAACCTTGAGAATTGATGGAAGCTGATGATTTTTTTCATGCTATTTAATGCATCATTTGCAACTTTCCTTGAAAAGCAGACAAAAATGTAAAACTCTTCATTCTACCTCAAATTAGAACCACTTGGATTAAATATAATCCAGTTTCAAATACTTAAGGAACTTAGATTTGTCTTATAAAAGAATGTCATAATTTTGAATAAAATATTTACTCACTTAAATTGTAATGGTTCATTTAAGAGTAATTCTATTTCTCCCATTCCTAAATTTAGCAGGAATATTTATTTGATTTTCACTGAGCTTTCATGTTCTGAATAGTCATTAAGTTCAAAGCTCATACTTTTCCAGTGTGCCTATGAGTTCGGTTTTCAAGAAATTTTCTTTGGTTTCCCAGAAACTTCCTTGACATTCCAACACTTCAAATAAATGTTGAAAGTTAAAAATGGAAAGAGTGGTGTGTATCTTTTCATTTGGTGAAACAAGGGAACAGGATAGTGCATCTGTAGGCATAGTGCTTTTAGAAAATTTTGCTTAAAGGTACTTTCATGAAATCACCTTCTTTTGAAAAGTACTGATGGGAAGTGGATTTGGCCCAACCGATAGGGCGTCCGCCTACCACATGGGAGGTACAAGGTTCAAACCCAGGGCCTCCTGGCCCATGTGGTGAGCTGGCCCATGTGCAGTGCTGATGCGCGCAAGAAGTGCCCTGCCATGCAGGGTGTCCCCCGTGTAGGGGAGGCCCATGCGCAAGGAGTGTGCCCTGTAAGGAGAGCCGCCCAGCGTGAAAAAAGTACAGCCTGCCCAGGAGTGGGGCCGCACACACGGAGAGCTGACACAGCAAGATGATGCAACAAAAAAAGAGACACAGATTCTGGGTGCTGCTGACAAGAATACAAGCAGACACAGAAGAACACACAGCGAATGGACAGAGAACAGACAACTGGGGTGGGGAAGGGGAGAGAAATGAAAAATAAATCTTAAAAAAAAAAAGAAAAAGAAGTACTGAGGTGTGCCTTTATCTCTAAACTTCCCCATCTTTCTGATTTATGTGTGTATGTGAGATAAGTATTTCTTGGGTTTCTCTGGCTTCTCTGTAGCCAAGAGTAGCTTGTCAGGAATTTATAACCTAAGTGGTTCCTGAAAGATGGTTCCCAAACCCTTGTTGACTCCCCTTCCTAGAAACTCATTTTAATTCAAACTCTTAAAAATAATGAGAAAATACAAAAGTGTAAAAGTACATGAACATAAAATACTATAAGCTCATGACTTTACAAACAATTATGCAAAGCCAAAAGCTTAATGTAAAAACAGTTTTAAGTGTTCTTTTGGCACAGCATCACCTGTGCAATTCTTGCCAGAAATGTTTAACTGAATCTAGTTATGGAGAACAATCTGCAGATGTGGGTTGTGGTGCATTCTTTAAATCAGCTTACCTGAACTCTCAGAAAGTGTGCACTTACTGAAAGGCAGTAAAAGGTGAATGGGACTCTTCTAGATTAAAGGAAACTAAAGAGGCATGATAATCTAAGGCAATGTGTAATCCTTAATTGAATTCTTTTAAAAAAATTATTAGCTTTATTAGGATATAATTCACATATCATAGAGTTTGCCCTCTTACCTCGTACAATTATTTTTTAGTATATTCATACATTTGTGCAACCATCACCCCATCATCCCTATGTAATTCCAGAACATTTTATCACCCCCCAAAAAACTCCATACCTATTAGCAGTCACTCACCATTCTCCTGCCACCCCTCATCCCCCAAGCCCCTGGAAACCACTAACCTATTTTCTGTCTTTATAGATTTGCCTATTCTGGACATTTTATATAAAAGAAGCCATACGAAGTGTGGCCTTGTGTGTCTGTCTCCCTTCACTTAGCATAATGTTTTCAAGGTTCTTAATTGTTGTAATATATATCAATACTTAATTTCTTTTATTTTTGCTGAAAAATATTCCATTGTATCAGTATAGCACATCTTGTTTATTATCAGTTAATACACATTTGGGTTGTTTCCACCTTGTGGCTATTGTAATGCTTCTTTGAGCACTCTTGTACATGTTTTTGTGTGGACATATATTTTCACATCTTTGGGATGTATTCTTTTTTTTAAAAAAAAAAGATTTTTTTATTTTATTTCTCTCCCCTCCCCCCCCCCCCCACCCCAGTTGTCTGTTCTGTGTGTCTATTTGCTGCGTCTTCTTCTTTGTCCGCTTCTGTTGTTGTCAGCGGCATGGAAATCTGTGTTTCTTTTTGTTGCGTCATCTTGTTATGTTAGCTCTCTGTGTGTGCGGTGCCATTCCTGGGCAGGTTGCACTTTCTTTTGCGCTGGGCGGCTCTCCCTATGGGGAGACACCCCTGTGTGGCAGGGCGCTCCTTGCGCGCATCAGCACTGCCCGTGGGCCAGCTCTACACGGGTCAAGGAGGCCCGGGATTTGAACGGCAGACCTCCTATTTGGTAGACGGACGCCCTAACCACTGGGCCAAGTGCGCTTCCCTGGGGTGTATTCTTAAGATGCACAATTGCTGGGTCATATGGTAACTCACTTTTTTTTTTGCTGAAAATCTTTTGTAAATGTGAGGGTTTATTCCTGGACTCTCAGTTCTGTTCCACTGATCTAGAAATCCTTATGCCAGTACCACATCATCTTGATTACTGTAGCTTTGTAGTAGGTTTTGAAATTGAGGCGTGTTAAGTCCTCAGTTATTTCCTGGACATGTACATAGTCCTGGCTATACATGTAGCCTTCTAAAGTCCCAGGACTATATTGGAGCTTTTCAGGGGCACTGTGGACATCTCATTCTGCAATTTTTCCTTTTTGTTCATATTCTCTTTAGCCCTAGCTGATAACCCTGTCTCAGGCAGCCATGATTTTAAACAATAACTATTGGTTGTTTTTGATCGGTGCCCTGGGGTTGGTACAGTTTACACAGAATGAGCTCTGAGTCAGGTCAAATTAAGGCAAGTTCTAAGAAAGGAGCTTTTCAGCAAGCTGCCAAACAGATCAACTAAAGAAAATTATCTTGGAATGGGACTTCTACCTTTTCCTTCTCCAATGGCTGGTATGCTGCTGGTTTTCATAACAAATGTTGCTGCGAGTCTGTTGATTTTCAAGACTAGGGAGAGTGAGATGTTATTAGGGTTTTTGTTTTTTTTTTAATATGCTTTTAAAGTTTTATTCTTTAAAGATACTTAGATTACATAAATGTTATGTAAAAAACACAGGGGATTCCTACATGCCCCACTCCCTACCCACCCCTTCTCAATTTTCCACATGAACATCCTTCACCAGTGTGGTATATCTGCCACAATTGATCAATACATACCGGAGCATTGCCACTAAGTGTGGATTATAGTTTACATTATAGTTTAAACTCTCCCACACCATTTTCAAAGTTGTAACAAGATATATGATGGCGACAACAATTATCTCTTTTTTTAAAAAAAAATCATTGTAGTTATCTTTAAAAATTCACATTGCTATTTTATAACTAGAATGCTTGTGAAAGTCTTTAGAGAGGATGATTTTCCTGGTGATCTCTTTAATGATTCCATTTCTCCTATTCTTTTTTTTTTTTAAAGATTTATTTATTTCTCTCCCCTTCCCCTGCCGCCCCACCCCAGTTGTCTGCTCTCTGTGTCTATTTGCTGTGTGTTCTTTTTTGTCCTCTTCTGTTGTTGTCAGCGGCATGGGAATCTGTGTTTCTCTTTGTTGCATCACCTTGCTGTGTCAGCCCTCCGTGTGTGAGGCGCCATTCTTGGGCAGGCTGCACTTTCTTTCGCGCTGGGCGGCTCTCCTTACAGGGTGCACTCCTTGTGCGTGGGGCTCCCCTACGCAGGGTACACCCCTGCATGGCAGGTCACTCCTTGTGTGCATCAGCACTGCACATGGGCCAGCTCCACACGGGTCAAGGAAGCCCAGGGTTTGAACCGCAGACCTCCCATGTGGTAGACGGACGCCCTAACCACTGGGCCAAGTCCGTTTCCCCATCTCTCCTATTCTTGTCATTAAACACCAGTTGCAAACAAACCAGTTGCAGCTTTCTCATTCTCTGATTCCATTAGCTTTCCTGGAAAAATCTCAGTGCTCCCCACCTTGAATCTTTGATATTATGCTGAACAGTTCTCTTCTTAAAGTGATCATATAATCCTTTGTCACCAATGAAAGTATCTTTCTTGCTTCCTGTGTTGTCTTTTTTTGCCTGAAGTTTTTAAATTTTGCTTTACTTTTTTTTTTCCTTCAAAATTTTAGAGAACAATCATGCATACCATACAGGATTCTCATACATCATTCTACTACCAACACTTTACATTGTTGTTACACATCTGTTAGGAAATATGAAAGATCTTTGCCACAATATTTCTGCTACCTATAGTCCATAGCTTATATTTGGTGTATTTTTCCCACAAACCATCCTATTATTAATACCATGTATTAGTATTGTCTATTTGTTATAGTTCATGGGAGAACATTCTCATATTTGTACTGTTAACCACAGTCCATCATTTATCATAGTGTTCACTATATTACATGGTCCCCTGCATTGTACAGTTTGTCCAGAATATATACTCAGTGGCTCTCAGTTTCACTACAGAGTTGTTTATTCTGAAAAGAGATATCTTTGCCAAAATTATTTATTTCATAGACATCAAGATCAGCTATATTTGAATATCAACTCACGTTTCGTGAATCAACCCCTTCTTATCTCCACACTGTCAATAGTTAAGTGGTCATGAATATACAATTTGCCATTACTTTGAAGGTTTTATTTATGATAACGGTCATAAAAGCAGAAGATCTCCAGTAGAGTTTTCCTCTCCAGTAGAGTAGAGTAAAGTTAAGGTTGTGCTTGTTATTTAAAAAAATGAAAGACCCAACTTCTATCATCAAAATGCTTTTTGTATTCTTGATGACATATGAAAGATAAATGACATAAATAACATTACAAGATAGTGTAGATAGTGGAGTGATAGGATTAGGGTTTGAGGTAGGGACAGTGGAGAACAAGTATGAATAAACCAGCTGTTGACTATAGGCAGGCAGAGTGAACTTGAGTTTGGCCTTGAAGAAATTTCTCTTATTTAGATCTGCCTTGTTATGATAGGAGACTAGTTCTAGTTTGTAGCACTGGTTCTTGGTGCCCCATTGGCCACATAATTATTATTTGGGGAATTTGTTGATGCCTGAGTCCTAAGTCCAGATTCTGACTTAGTAAGATGAGGTAGAGCCTGAGAATTTATATTTTTACAGAGCATCCCAAGTGAGTCTAACACCACATTAGGTTTGCAATCCACTGGACCAGAGGTCCCACAAATTGTCCAGATGGCACCTAAGTTTCATTTGTCTCATTTTAACGTATGCATTAAATCTTACAAGGTTAGATAAGGGATGTTCTTTACTACAGGCATTAAAATGTTATCTAACTGCAGAAGTTGTTTGTGATGACCCAATGGTTTTTTTGTTTTTGTTTTTTTTCAAAGGAAGTTGGAAATTGGGAGAATTTTATTAGATGATTTTATTGAACCCCAGACCTCGTGTGTGGGAGGCCAGTGTTCAACCACTGAGCTATACCAGCTAACCCAAGTTGGTTTCTTTGTTTGCTTATTTGTTTTAGGGAGGTACCAGGGATCGAACCCAGGATCTTGTATGTGGGAAGCTGACGCTCAGCCACTGAACCACATTGGCTTCCCTGAATTGTTTTTTTTTCAATTGTTTGCTTATTGTTTGTTGTTCGTTTTTTAGGAGGTACCAGGAGCCGAACCTGAGACCTCCCGTGTGGGAAGCAGGTGCTTATCAGCTTGAGCCACATTTGCTCTCTCCCTAGTCCCCCACAGTGGTTCTTATAGATGTAATTGAAGAGGATTCAGGATTCTGAGCCTTCTTTCTAGGAAAAGAGGCTGTGTAACTTCTGTCATTGAATAGTATCTTTCAAAACCATTTTATATAATCTAGCTAAAATCTTGTTTTGACAGTTCAACTAAGATCTGTGGATATTTAAAACAGACTCTGGGTAACTTTATGGTTCTATCTGTCTCCTTTTCTAGTGCTTTCTCTTCTCTCTAGTCCATGACCCAGAACTCTGTCCTCAGACCTCATCCCTTTTCTATATACAGTCAGTTCTTAGGTGATCTGATCTGGTCTTCTGACTTTAAATATCATCTATGTCTTGATTATTCCCAAAGTTATAGCTCTTGTTTGGACCCTCCCCCAAACTACAGACTCATACATCCAGTTGTCTACTTGCGTCTACACTTGGATCAAATAGGCATCTCTGACTTTTCATGTCCAGAACTGAATTCCTGATCATTACCAGCCTGTTCCACCCACAGGCATCTCAGTTCCTAGCTACCCTAACGGTTCAGGCCCCAAAACAAACCTTGAAGTCTTCTTTGTGTCTTCTTTAATCCTCTCATATGCCACATATGCCTCACAACAATTTCTCAGCACATTCCATTAGTTCTATTCTAAGAATATATCCAGAATCTATTTCTCCCAAACATCACAGTTACTAACTTGTTCGAAACCACTCTTATCTCTCACCTGGATTATTACGGTAGCTTGCTAACACGTCTCCTTGCATCTCTCCTTGCTCTCTTTACTGTTTATTTTCCCTGTGTCTGTCAGTGATCCTCATACATGCAAGTCAGCCACAGTGGCCTGAAATGTCCTACATGATCTAGCTCCCTGGTCTCTCCCTTGCTTCCTTCACACAGGGCCTATGGGGTTGGTCTCCTTGAATATCTCCAGACATGCCAAGTAATTCTGATCTCAATGCCTTTGTACCTGCAGATAGTGTCCTGGATCACCCCCTTTTCACCTTCAGGTGTGTGTTTCAGTGTTCAATCAGGAAGAGCCTCCCTGTCCACCCCAGGTTCCCCTTCCCCTGAATCTCCTATTTCCCTCTCTCCTTTATTTTTCCCCATAGCATTTATCAGTGTCTGTCATACTCTATACTCTTTCATTTGTCTGTTTATTGTTCTTTTGGGAATGTAAACTCTTTCAGGGCAGGGATTCTTGTCTCTTTTGTTCACTACTGAAGAGAAAATGTGCCTTGCACATCTTAAGTGCTCAACAAATATTTGTTGGATAAATGAATGGTGATCTTTAGAAATCTATTATAACTTGGGAATGAGGTACTATGATGCTGGTTGAACACTCTTTGTACATGTTTGTCTCACCCACTAGTAGTTTTCATGCTGACTGTTCAGCCAGTGACTATTCAAGGATTCCCAATTATCATTATCTGGAAGTCTGTCTTCTGGGAGCTTTCAGTTTCTCCAAAGAAGAATCTCCCAGTTTCTTTCTAGAAATGGTAAGGCTTGAAGGTGGCAGGAGTGAAAGCACAGCAATGTATGTTTGACTTCTGTCATTCTGGGACCTGGGCAAAAGGAACTGAGGGTCCCATAGTTTGATATGTAGACTTCCATTTAATTATCCTAATTCCAGTGCCACAACTCCAGTCCCTGGATCTGGTGTTCCCAGATGCAGAGCAGCTTTGGTTCACTTTCTCCAGAGAATTATCCTCTGGTCTTCTAAGGAGTGGGTGGGAACTTAGAGGTCTATCACCTCCATCAGTGCTCCTTTATATTCAGCCCCATGCTATATCTCCTGCCTTCCTAGATACTTGGAGCCTTCATGTGCTGGATCTCAAGGATGCTAAGGGAATAAATTGGCTCCTTTTCTCTTTGTTATCCATTTCTGTTAAGTGCTCAAGTTTAACAATTTTCATTTTCTCATGTCAGTTATCACATTAAATCTCTTAACCACCATATTCTCCTTTTCTGTTCTTTTTGTCCTTGAAAGTTAATATCTTTTCCTAGTCACTTACTGTCATTTTAACAAGGCTTGGGAGGGAGAGGAGATAAAAATATATAATGTGTCAGTTATTAACCAAAAATCCTTTGTAGTTCTTCTCAGTTTTAAGTTTGAATTTAAATGTTTGCCAGCAGAGTCCTCTCTCCCCCTGCCCTTGAGTGTAGGCACTCTGTCTTCTGCTTATTTCTACACACAGAACTTAGAATAGGTTAACTATTGCTTGATTGGTAGTGAGACAATGGCATAAATAATCTTACCTTTATTTCTTGTGGCCTTATTTTCCTTATCATTTCATTTCAGTACCTAAACTACTTTTTCAAAAGTGAACTTGAAATTGAAATTGTGGTAATTCTTCTCCTTTTAAAAATAAATCTTTTAAAAGGTTTTAAATTAAATTGTTCCTTTGCTAATCTGATTTTTAGGAATGAGCAAACAAAACATTATAAGTACAGTGTCTTTAAATGACTCATAATTACTCACACAAATGCATGTAAACTTGGATATGCAATTAGGCAGCTAATTACGTTGAAAATGCAATTGCGTGCTTAAATACAAGGCCACTCCCTCTGGCTCACCCAGTTGTTTCTCTTGTTTTAGGTATATGATAACTTATTATTAAGCCCCAGCTGTCAGAATTTGAAATTACATGCTGGTGCTAGTAGTGTCTTTCAACCAATAATGGAGGAAAAATTTGAAAAGGAAATTTTCTTTGGAATTTATGAATTGCAGAGTTGCTCTTAATTGGCAAAGTTCCATTCTGCCACTAGAGATGCAGGCTATTCTATTAGAAATAAAAGTTATCAATAATAATATAGTGGTCAATAATATTTACATTATATATAGTTTAGTCTCTTATCTGCAATTCTGAAATTAAAAAAAAAAAAAGACCATGAAAAGCTTTTATAACTCGCTGGTGTCAAAAACCTGTCCTGACCTGATTAATTTGGACTCAAAACTGATGTGTAATGATGACACTCTTTCTAGTCTTTATACCAATTTAGTGTGTGGGTTTTGCTATAGGCATATTAATGTGTTTGATTATGGGTCACTGATCCTGACCCAGACTCCACCAAAGCTTGCATGTAATATACAGTATTATATGCTGTATTACCTTTTTAAAATACAAAAAGTTCTGAATTCCAAACTACTTTTGGCCTCAAAATTTTCTGATAAAGAATTACGGCCTCATAGCACATATTTCTGGGTTTAAATTCTAAAGGGGTAAAACTTACTACATCTTAAGAGTTGTGAGTTGCTGCTGCTACTGTTTTTATTATTATTTTTATTAATGCTTTAGTTCCAGAACTGATATTTGTAACTACTTTAAAAATGTCTTGAAAACAGTTCTACAACTGCATAATTTGATGATTTATATAGTTGTGAGGTGGTAAAATAATTGTATATTCAAACTTTCCATTTTTACTAGTCAGTAAATATAGTTCTTATATATTTAATGGTGTCAATATGGCACAATTGATATTTAAATTGAATTTCTAGGATTCTAATAGTGTAAGATCACTTTAAGGAAAAATTGACCATTCTTCTAACCATGAATATTCTGTATAATTAACAATGAATGAAATATATTAATTTTATATCAAATTAAATACTAACTGGTTAGTATGGCAATTAATTTATACTAATTATAAAATCCTGACCTCTTAAGAGTTTTTCAAGGCCTATCTCAAATACCTCTTTTCAAAGGCAATCCTGATCTCCTGCCTCTGCAGATAAATGGCTCCCTGACAACCATTAAAATATTCCCTGCTATGGCACTAATCACTTTATATAGTACTTGATTTTTTTTTTACATGTTTCCCACATGTTTTATTTATATTTGACATTTAGCACTTAGGTTTTAATAAATGCTTAAGTTTTTAAATGACTGAATGATGTTAAATTAGGTATCATCTTATGTAAGTATCACTTTTCAGTTTCATTTTACTACGTGTTTTTATAGGGTATACAGTGGCAGAACATAACAATATTTCAATAAATATTTGATGAACCAAAATTGAGTTGAAATTCACCATCTTACAGTTAATGGTTCTAGTTTTATTCCCTGAACTTAAAAGAATATACTTAAATCCCCTTCCCGTGTGGTGCTCTCTTATACTTTTATCATTCTTTTCAACTCTCATTCAAAACATTTATCCCACTTTATATTATTTGCTATAATGCATTCTTAAACTTTTGTGAAAAAAATACCATAAAAAATTAACTACATATATGTATAAATCAGTTAAAGTTTCCCATGCATAAGTCCATTTGAGTTCATAATTATTTAATAAAATTCTAACAAATGGTGTAATTAAGAATTTTCTCATTTGCCAGAAACTTTTGTTTTCTTTTAAATCATTATTTGAAAACCCAACATAATTTTACTTTCAGTTTCCATCTTGTATTATCAAGTTTCTTATTGATATTAATAATAGAGAAAAGAGTGAATTTTTTGGTCATACTCAACATTATAAGTAAATGGCAAAAATGATGAGTAGTATATTTTGATTTTGTTTATACTAATATTAATAGTATTTTATTGTTGTTTTAATCACCCTTGATCTGTTAAAACAATCCATGTAGTAGTCCTCAATCTTTTTCTTTTTCTTTTTCTTTTTTTTCTATCAGTACATTTGTGGGATGTGGCATAGTGATTTTTCAAAAATGAAGAAGGGAAGAGGTATTTCAGTTCCTTGTGAATTTTAATATCCATTCCCCTTCCCCATCCCTAGTTATTTTTGACCATCAGCAGAAACAATACGAATTTTGAGTTTTTAAAATAAGTCTTGATAAATTAGTATCTTAAAGGCAGATTGTAATCATAGAGGCAGGTGGTAATCTTGGGCAAATAACATGTATTTTCATGTACTTTAAAATTGATTCTTCTGCCCATACGGCTTAGAACAAGCACGTGCTTGACTGCATTTTAATTGAAGGCATACCCATATTATGTTGAAAGATATAGATTCTTTCATATTTAGGGGGGACCAAATATTTCAGTTAAATTGGTTGTTCTGGTTATTAAACTTGCTAAGGGACTTTCAGTATCCTTTTCTAGCAATTTGAGCAGTCAGTTCTTAGTTCTTTACTTTTACTGACCTGTGACTTTAAGAAATTCTTAGAAATAAAAAGTAGAAGGTCATTACAATAGAAATTTTAAACAGGACAACCTTAACCAATTTTTTGAAACAAAACTGTTAAGGTACATGAAAATGTAGATAAACAATAATCAGTTTTGACTGAAATAAAACAATATAATGAGAATACAAAAAACCTAGAAGGTTTTGATGTAGTAATAATAGTCCAGCAATAGTTTAAAAGTATATTTTCCTCAATTTGTAAATTTAGGAAATAATGTGATTTTAAGGATTAGGTTAAATATGTATTGTGGCTATGAAGACAGCAAGGAAGCTTACCTGCATATATTATATATTAGAGATCTGTAGCATGTGAGTTAATCCCTCTTTATTGGTTAAGCTGACCATTTTTGCAACTTAATAGTAGGCCTTTGATAAAGATTCTAATGTGGATAAAACCTACAATTAATACTAGTGTAAATCACTAATTTCAACATTGTTATCGTGCCGATATTTTTTCTTTTCACCCCAAAGGAACTGGGGGAATGTGATTAGTAAAGTCAACTCAACTCAGTACATTTACTTTTGTTTTTGATGGAAATATTTCCTCCTATAAAATTTAATGGGCATGAATCTGATTGCAGAGATTATTTACCATAGCCAGGCCTGTCCCCTGAGAGGCAGTTTAAAACAGTTCCAATCAGAAAGAATGTTATGGACCATTATAAAACATTTTAAAAGAGGTCTATATAAAAAGTAAATTCAGGTCTGGTCTGCTATTTTGGTATTCCTTCCTATTCTCCTATCCCACCACCCCTCCCCAAGAAAAGTCAGTAAACACAGTACATCTTTTCATAGTCTTTGAAGGCTATGTTTACGACTGATTTAAAAGTGAAACTACTTTACTGTGAAGTCTTTGCATCACCAGTGCCCCTTACAGTGTGAGTTGGGGTGGGTAGTGGAAAGGGGAAATTCCCAATCAGTCAAGATAATATAACTAATTTAGTATGGCCATACCTTTTTTTTTTTTGCCTTGACTGTTTCATCATATTAAAAAATATACCAGTGAAGGAAGAGGGTGTTAACAGGGGTTTGTTTTTCTTTGTTATAACTCTTCTATCTTCCCTTCTCCAAAAAGTTTAAGCTAGATTTAATAATTTCCATTATATTTTTTTTGTGTTTTTTTCCTGTATAATTAATTACTACCCAAGATAAACAAGAAAGTATTCATTAGAAGTTCCATTTTGTCTGAGTCTGATGTTCTCTCTTCTGAAAGCTTCCAGCTGAAGAGAGGATTTCAATAGCATATCATTTCCACTGAATGAGCATTATTTCCTTTGGAATAAGTATTCATTTCAATGGGTATGATAGCAGGTTGGAAAATATTTGTATCAATGGTGAAATAGTAAAAAGCAGTATTCTGTGAAAGTAGATCACAAATTTAAGATTTATATTTCATTAGTTGATTATAAATACTGTTCAGTCTTTTATTCTTCAGCCTTTCAGTGGGACTAACTAAATGGTCCTAGTGTTCCATTTTAAATTAGGACTGAAGAATTCTATATATAGACTTTTTAAAGGTGTTTTTTGTTTGTTTTTATTTTTTTTAAGGAGGTACCAGGGATTGAACCCTGGACCTTGTACATGGGCAGCAGGTGCTCAACCACTGAGCTACATCCACTCCCCAACTTTTAAATTTTAATGAATTAAATGAAGTAGACTCTGCCATATAGAATTGAATGTAATTATCAAATAATTAGTTGAAAACCCTTAAAAGAAGGTAATTCTCATTTTAGACTTATGTGACAAACTTTTAAAAGATTTTGTGTACCAAATATGGTTTTGTAAATTGTTTAGTACTACTTGGAATGAGGAGGTGATGGGTGAGTGGATGGGTGTTAATTATCATAAGTACCTGAATTATTTATCTGTATTTTGATAGTTAAAATGTAAATCTATTCTTTAGTATCTTTGTATTCAGACTAAGATTTTTTTCTCTTACAAACCTAAGTGCTTCCTACTTTGCTTATTCTCTTCCATTTTATACTTATACATTCTGTATTATAATCATTTTTAATACTTCTGATAGAAAAAGGATTTAAAATTGTATTTAAGGAAATCTGGTGGTAAAATGACATTTAATTGACATTGTTAGAAAGTACCTATCCTAATCTTTTAATAAATGCCAACAGGTTTTGGGTCCTGCTCCCAGGTGGTGTTCCTTCTTGGACAACTTGACAGAAGAATTAGAAGAGAATCCAGAAAGCACAGTTTATGATGATTATAAATTTGTCACCAAGAAAGACCTTGAAAATCTAGGTAAAAAAATATTGGTAAAAGTGGTCATAAGATTATTTTATTTATACTCTTAAATGAAAAATAGTTTATTTAGTATACCAGCTATGTATATGATTCCATTTTATAGATAAGGAAACTGAGAAACAGAAAAAGTAAAGTTAACTTTCAATGGCAGTAAATGAGAGCAAGTGGGAATTTAAATCCACAATCCATGCTCTTCAGTTTGGCCATATTCACCCCTCAGAGGAGTGTCTTTGTACCAGTTACTTAGCACTAATTGGTAGGATAGAAGATTTTGCTAATCGTATTATATTGTTGGGAAAGGACTACATAGCAAATATTATTGAGAGTGGGAAAACTAAAGTCTAGGCAATTTAGTTGTCTTTGAAATAGATTCACAGTAGTAGGTAAATGTTAAGAAAATAGAATCATGTAATAGATTAATAGAGAGGTCTTTAAACTTTATTTTTAACATGTATCTCATAGCACAGTTATTCCATACCAGAATTATTTTCTACCAGTTATCATCAAAACAGTTCTTTAAATTTTAATGTCTTTAAAAAGAAAAGAACCATAATTAACCTTTTAAAAAAGACGTGAATAAAATAGGAAGAAGTAGGCTCATCATACTGAAATGCCTTCTTAAATATTTCTAACATAATTTTACAATATGCTTGTATCACACTCATCTACATTCTTAAACTGAAGGAAAAAAGGCATTGTTATTTTGTGAATTTTTTTTCAGCTGCAGTACTTAGTACATTTTGCTTGTTATTTTGATCTCTTTGCTGTGGGTATATTGAGTGAGAAAAGCAGTTGTAAAGGTTTGGGGGTGGGGGAAGTACTGGGGATTGAACCCAGGACTTCATACATGGGAAGCAGACATAAAACCACTGAGCTACATCCGCTAACCAGTAAGAGTTGGTGTTTTCATTTGCTTGTTTGTTTTTAGGAGATGTCAGGGATTAAACCTGGGACTTTGTACATAGGAAGCAGGTGTTCAACCATTTGAGCTACATCTGTTCCCCATTGCCCATTTTTAAAACTGTGAAAATAGCATATTCAACAAAAATAATAGTTATACTAGAAAGCATTTTTTAGTGCATTATTAGTACCTTTTAATATTTAAATGAGCTGTTGGTTGTCATTATTCAGCAAATTTCCCCATTACATATAAAACCTTTTAAATGATTTATCTTAAAAGTAGAAGCTATATAATACTAACTTCCCTTATTTCCTAAGATTATTTTTAGTGTAGCATTAGTAAAACTGAATACTTGCAAGTTCTGTCTCTACCCATACTATAGGATAGGATAATATTTCCCAAAATGAGTTCTGTGGTATATTCTTTCTGCAAGAAGCAGTGGCTGGATGGTATAGTGACTAATATCATGGACACTGGAGGTAGACTGTCAAAGCTCACATCCCAGCTTTATCACTTAATGTCTCTGTGACCTTGGCCAATTCACTTAACTTCATTAAACCTCGGTTTCCTCATCTGTGAAACAGGAATAATAATAGTACCTACTGCAGTGATGTTCAGAGATGTACTTACCGGGTGCAATGGATGTGTGACGATGATGGGAGAGAGTGTTGCTGTGGGGGGAGTGGGGGGTGGGGGTGGTGGGGTTGATTGGGACCTCATATTTTTTTAATGTAATTTTTAAAAATAAATAAATAATTTTAATTAAAAAAAAAATGTGATGTACAGACTCTGAAAAAAAAATAATAGTACCTACTCATAGAATTGCTTGGAAAATGAATCAGATGATGTCTGAAGAGAACTCAGCATATAAAACATAACATAAATGTTAACTATTATTTGTAAGATATTAATGGCAAATAAGTTTGGGAAATGCTGGGTTAAGCAAAGTTAAATCAGTTTCTTTACTTCTGGGTTTATTATATCCTTTAACTTCTTTATACATTGTGAATCTCCAGGAAAGGAAGGAATGTATGAAACATTTCCCAAACTTCCTTGACCACAAAGCCTTTTTTTTTCCTTAGATGATATCTTGGGACTACTATTCAGTGGCACTAATTATGGAAAATGCTGTTGCTGTTGGATTCTCTGTTTAGAATTATTTTCATGTGAAAAGCTTTTGCTAATTCTGAGAGATAACTATTTATATAGTTATTAATGAGGAAACAAACATTGTTGCTATCATTGATATATGTACTTTATAATTTGGTAATCAGATTGACTATTCTGAGGACAGATGAACTAAAAACACACATATGCATGGGAAACGGACTTTGGCCCAGTGGTTAGGGCGTCCGTCTACCATATGGGAGGTCCGCGGTTCAAACCCCGGGCCTCCTTGACCCGTGTGGAGCTGGCCATGTGCAGCGCTGATGCGCGCAAGGAGTGCCGTGCCACGCAAGGGTGTCCCCCGCGTAAGGGAGCCCCACGCGCAAGGAGTGCGCCCCGTAAGGAGAGCCGCCCAGCGTGAAAAGAAAGAGCAGCCTGCCGAGGAATGGCACCGCCCACACTTCCCGTGCCGCTGACGACAACAGAAGCGGACAAAGAAACAAGACGCAGCAAATAGACACCAAGAACAGACAACCAGGGGAGGGGGGGAAATTAAATAAATAAATAAATCTTTAAACAAAAAACAAAAAAAAAAAACACACATATGCAGCTAGATTTAGATTGCTGTCCATTGGTACATTAAGGTTCAGACCTCATTTTTAAGATTGTACTGTGAAAGTCCAAATCCTGTAGTTTTATTAACCTAATAAACTTGAGGAAAGTATTCTTCTGACCAAATCTCATTATTTTATGAGATTATCCTAAATGAGATAGATTATCCTAAATTTAACTTTGCCTTTTCATTTTGTTCTATTTTGTACCACTATATGATTTTTCCTAGTGACTGGATTTTGTGTGTGTGTGAATGGATGCTCATTTCTAAAATTGGAAGTGTTTTCCTTAGAAAAACAATTTTATATGAGGCAAAGCTGCTCTTTATGTGGGTGTCGTACATGTGGTCTTATTCTGAAGATAAGCATTCCTGTAACTTTTTTCTGTATAAATATTTGCAATTAATAAGTAATTTCTGTGAGATGTGTAGAGCATCCCTATGTCACCTCCAGCACCAGCACCACCAATTCTAAATGTAAAATATACTATTTTAAAACTGGAAAACCATACGAGAGATTGTATAAGGCAATAATCTTTTTCATTAGTCCATAATGAAGTGTGTGTTCATAATGTGTGTGCTAATGTGTATGTATGCTTATAGATGTTGGTATAAATTTGCCAGCTCTCATTTTGGGAAAAATGACTTTTATGCTGCCATTATTTTGACAGTGTCTTTTGTTTTTGGAAATGATGGGAGATAATAGTGTTTTTTCCTGCTACCGTCCCTACCTGGCAGTATAAAAGTTGGGAACCTAGTGTTAATCCCAAAACTATTTTTTAAATTGAACTGGTTTATGGAATCCAGAAATCTAAGAACCACTAGTACAAGGAACCCTTTGTTACCAGTCTGTCATAGTTCATAAAGACTTTATCTTCATTTTATGTTTAGTATTATGTTTAAAATAAGTAAGGGTGATGTTGCTGAAGTGGATTTAAAACTTTCTCCATAGTTAATTAAAGATTAGTAATTCCATTCTTTAAACTTTTGCTCAGAAGTAAAATCTTATAACCAAATTGTTGTCTGTATCAGTCAGCAAAAGGGGTGCTGATACAAAATTCCAGAAATCTGTTGGCTTTTATAAAGGGTATTTATTTGAGGTAGAAGCTTACAGTTACAAGGCCATAAATAGTAAGTTACTTCCCTCACCAGAGTCTGTTGCCATATGTTGTAGCAAGATGGCTGCTGCTCTCTGCGAGTGTTCAGCCTTCTTCTTCTTCCTAAGGCTCCATGGTCCCAGCTTCTTCCAGTCTCAGCTGTAGGCTGACATAAGGCTGGTCTCTCTCCCTATGGCTGTTTCTTTCTGGGCTTTCTCAGCTTTGCAGGGCTGTGGTCTCTTTAACTGCAAACTATCAGTCAAATGGCATGGCTCTCTCCCCAGGGCTCCAGCATCCAAAACTAAACTCTCTGTGTTCTTCTTCGCCATATATTTACTTCTCTGCTTTGATTGATATGTAGTCCACAAAGGGGAGAGCACAGGGACTCAAACCGAGTTGTCCTAATGACATGGTCAACCAAAAGCCCCCTACTCTTGATTTAATAAAGTAAAAGTGAAACCTCTGAATCTAATGCAATCTAATACCCCCAGAGGAACAGACCAGTTTACAAACACAATCCAATATCTATTTTTGGAATTCACAAACAATACCAAACTGCCACATTGTCCCAGAAAAACTGTTAAATTTTAATCAAGATTTCTTAAGAACTTTCCTTCTGATTCATTTTTCCTAGGGCTCACACATCTCATTGGATCGCCTTTTCTCCGGGCATATATGCATGGGTTTTTCATGGATATAAGACTCTATCACAAGGTAAATACAAAATTAGAGTTATTTTAGGTAACTAATTTATAGCTATATCTTCTCTACTCACTTTCATTTTCATAATACCTAATTATCATTTTTAAGAGGTTTGTCTGTTTTTTGGTGTAATAGGCAAATGAAATATATAGCTACATAAATTTTTTTTTTATTTTGAAAAGGTGAAATTGATGGTAAATCCATTTGCTTATGAGGAATATAGGAAAGATAAAATTCGACAGAAGATAGAAGAAACACGTGCACAGAGAGTCCAGTTAAAGGTAAATTATACTCACCATTAAATTTACCAGTAAAAGTACTTAATTTTTGTTTTCTGTCTTACACCAGTCTGCCATCCTTTTCTTAGTTTTCCATCCTTAATTTGTGTCTTTTAGTAATATTTTGGGAATATTTTATTTCTCATGAGGGTGTTCTGTACAGTTTTGTCATTATGAACTCTATGATATTGTTAGAAATAATGCCAAGTAGGCTGTATTGTCTGCTCTATGAAGAAATATGATGGCGTCTCAAATGGTTTTTGGGATGTTGGGGCTCTGCTTATACATTCCATGTTTTACTGACATTTGGTCGTATCATCAGCTAAATCTATTTGGATATTAGGAAAAGGTCATTAGACTATGTTAGGGTCCAGTCAGGAAACAGAAACCATACCAGTTATTTTAATAGAGAAGATATAATAAAAAGAATTGTTAACTAGGTATTGGAGAACTAAAAAGACAAAAATACTTAGGTAGCAATATGTGAGGAAGTAACAGCAGGAGTAGCTACCACTGCAGTGGTGGGCCAGGGGTAGGGGGTGAGACAAGAGAGGAGGGCCCTGTAGAGCTGGGGACCCACCTCTGAGGAGGGACCACAGGCTGCAGCCAAGGTCCTTGAGACATAATGAGGCTGTTCCAGGGAGGGCTGGAAGACAGCAAAATAGAATCCACTGCTGTTCCTGAGAGCACCTGTGATGTCCAGGGCGAAGAACTGTTTATATCCCCATGCTGATGCAAATAGGAAGCAGACAGAAAAAAGCAAGTCCGATCTCCCTCCTCCTGCTTTCCAGTCTCTTTTTAGCACCCCCTATTGATTAAGTTTAATACCAAAAGATTGAAATATTTATAACTGAATGTTGGTAAAAATTTGTATTATTTCAGTACAAAAGACTAGTGACTGTTTTCTGACATTATCTCAATACTTTACCCTTTTTCTAGTCTATTTGTTCAAAGTTTTTTAAGAGTGATAAGTATTTATCGGCAAGGGGAGACTGGAATATAGTGACACTTTTGCTCTAGCTATTTACAGTACTTTTCAAAATTCTATTTTACTTACTTTACTATGGAACATAGAGTACTAAGTGGAAAAGAACAATAAATAGCTAATAATTTCATCCAAAGATTTGTTAGACTCACATCTAGGATTCCCTTTAGAAATTTGCTCTTTCAGGAGCAGGAAAGAGTGCAGCTGAGCCTCAAGTATTTCAGTAGTTCCCTACAGCTCTAGCCAGGGGCTATAATACCAGACCTACTCACCTCTTATTAACATTTGTGGGTACTAGACCATCTGTTACTGATCTTGCTGATTTAGGCCAAAAACAGCTTCTTCCAGTTTGTTTCTCAGTGTGCTGGAAGAAGATGTAGATATGGATGAGGGTATGTTTTTTCAGCAGGTTGCTGAGGTTGCTATTTTTGTACCATTTAGCCCACCTGATAGCATCATTTGTGTCCATATTATGTCCTACTCTTGAGATAATGAAATTTTTAAAAATTCATCAGGTATCTTCTTCCAAAATCATACTTTTTATAAAACTATTAACCTTTAAAACTAAAATATAGATATCTTAGTACAGCTTTTTTTTTTAAATCTCTTCTAGAAACTGCCAAAAGTTAACAAAGAGCTGGCACTTAAATTAATTGAGGAAGAGGAGGAGAAGCAGAAATCTACATGGAAAAAGAAAGTCAAGGTAAGATTTTATAAGGAGGCAGAGAAAAAAATTAATAAATTGTTTCTAATTTTTCTTAGTAATGGGAAGCAGATTTGGCTCAACTGATAGAGCATCTCCCTACCACATGGGAGATCCAGGGTTCAAACCCATGGGCCTCTTGACCATGTAGTGAGCTGGCCCATGCGCAGTGCTGATGCGTGCAAGGAGTGCCGTGCTACTCAGGGGTGTCCCCTGCATAAGGGAGCCCCACATGCAAGGAGTGCATCCCTCAAGGAGAGCTGCCCTAGGCAAAAAAAGTACAGCCTGCCCAGGAGTGGCACCGCACGCATGGAAAGCTGATGCAGCAAGGTGATGCAACAAAAAGAGACACAGATTCCCGGTGCTGCTGACAAGAAGAACGTACAGAGAATGGATACACATTCAGAGAATGGACACACAGAGCAGACAACAAAGAGGGGGCGGGGAGGTGCAGAAGGAAGGGGAGAAAAATAAATAAAAAATAAATCTTAAAAATTATTTTTTCTTAATAGTAACTTGTATCTTTTTCAGCTTATAATCAGGTAGTCTATGCTGAGGATGGAAAGTTTATAAAATAGAAAAGACTATAAGGAAGAAAGCCACCCATAACTCTTCTACCCATACAAAGGCATCATTAGGACTTCAGTGAATTTCTTTCTTGTTTTATTTCTCTTATATGCTATACCAAGATCATATTGTATATATAAAATATTTATCCTGGTTCTATAAATTAGCATAAGTGGTTTTCCACTTTGTTAAAAATCTTTATAAATATTTTTAATGGCTGTATATCCTATCTTAGGATTGTACTATAATTTACTTCATCGATCCTTTATTGTTAGTCCCTAAAGCATTTTTAGTGCTTTGATTTTTAAATGGATTCTTGTTATTCTCTGCTTTCTTATCTTTTTTACAACCCTCATCCTACATATGTATAGTTACATATTTTAATTATATCATGTAAAGACCACAGGAAATCTTAACTTTTGGAAGCCTTCCTTAAGTATTTAAATATATAGATATCTCTTATTTCCATTTTCATTACATGAATGATATACCAATGTTTAGAGAATTACCTAAACTTGCTAATTTAAATTGCTATCTTATATTATGGCTATGGCTATGCGTCTGCCTAATTATATCGATTTATATGACTGTATATTTGTGTCTTAAATTGTTTCATATGTAAGTGCTTCCTGCTATGTTGACTTTTTCTTCAGAGTGTTCTCATTGATGTTATTATTAGCCAAGCCTAAGGATGATTGGGGAGGTAACTTTACAGCTTCAAAACCTTGTTTTAAAAGCAAAATGGAAGTGATTTTTGGATTTACATGCCATAAGCTTTTAGTAAGAAGAAAGTTAAGGTAATTGAGGCTGCAGGTAGATTCATCATATGTTTTATTGCTTAGAGATCCTTAATATTTGATTGAATATTGTAGAGGATAGTAAAAATTTAATTTTGATACTTTGTGCAGCATGGCAATATGCAGTTCAGGAGGCTTTTTTTTTTTTTTTTAAATAAGGTCCTAATGATTACAAAAATGTGGGAAAAAACCTTCTTTTTGGTAGAGTTTTGTTGGGGGAGGGGGCAACCAGAGAATATTTAGAATACAGTGATCCTTGCTTTGCACAGTAGTGCTAGATAATAATGAGCATGTATGCTGAAGCTGCTGGACTTGCCTGTATGTTATGTACAGTCAAATCTCTGTTCCATTTACATCTGATTTATTGCTACTACAAATCTCTAGTGGACAATTGAGATGGTATTTTAGAACTTATTTGTGGGTAGCAAGTTCAAGGAAGAAAAGCCTTAGGCATTCTTTTATTTTTCCAACAAGTAGTAGTTTCTTTCTGCTGTTCAGTGCTGGAAGTGTTGACCTTCTAGCCATATCTCCTAATAATAAAATTATACTAGAGGGTGATGTTTTTGAAATTTACTGCTAGTTCACTTTTTTGATGGCTTGCTAACCCAAATCAGGCCCTATTTATCAGAGCTCAGTTTCTTTCCAGAAGTATTTGTATATAATATTTAAAAATCAGAGGCTGTTCTCAGAAGAAGCTTGTATAATATCTAGTTCTATCTAATGTTAAACAAAGACTTTGAAAGTCATTCATGAATTAAGAAAAGAATCCTTCATTTTAATTGTAAAGAATATTTGAAAGAATTGTTAAGTCCATTAGCAAATCATTCATTAGGCTTTCTTTTGAACTCAGCTCATCTAAACCTCAGGAGCTTCAATAGCTCTGGTATCTCCTGATTGAAAGTCAGCATCTTGTAGTTATGTTCTGCTTTGGTTCCAACTGGTATTTGATGGCAAAATGTGTTCACGAATATTGCTACCACTGATAGTATAATAAAAGCATAATAAGATACTTCCAGGACAGTTGATGTTGAACTCACAATGGGAAAAGACCCACTGCATGTCAATAAGCATTATCTAGGTATGAAACAAACTTAGAAATTCAGTGGTATTAATTGTATTATCTGATTCATTTATTCTTTCAGCAATTTAAGTATTCCTAGTATGTACAAGAAACTTTGAGATGTACAGGCATCAAAAGTCCACTTTATTTGTACGAGTTTAAGTTTCAGAGCCATTTGTCCTACAAGTGTCTTTTTTTGCCTCTTAACCTTTTCTCTCAAATTTTAAAATTTTGAATATCAGAGTAGAAGACTAGCTGATGCTGTAGCCTTAAAATCTTGGCTTGTATGAATGTACTTTTCTTGACTTCTGCAGCACCTCAGTTGGGTTTTGTCATGTGTGTCATCTCTAGGCCATGTGTATTTTGTGTTTGGGGTACCAGGTGTTTTAGTCTGCTAAAAGCTGCTGGGAGCAATATACCAGAAATAGGTTGGCTTTTATAATGGAAATTTATTAGGTTAAAAGCTTACTGTTCTGAAGCTGTGAAAATGTCCAAATCAAGGCTTCATCAGAGATTCTGTCTCACCAACGGACAGCTGCCGGCAATCCTGGACTCCTGTCATGGGACAAGGCACATTGGGGAATCTGCTTGTCTGGGTCTCTGCCCACTCCTCCAAGCTTACTTTCTCCCTGAGCTGTGTGTGGGCAATCTGGCATGTGGCTCTCTCCCTTCTCCTCTGGGCCCTCTCTATTTGAGCTTCTTGGGGGCCTCTTTCTGAGTCTCTGTGCTCCACTGATTCCAGTGTCCAGCCCCCACGACCTCTCTGGGGTTTTCTGTTTCTACAGCTGCTTTCTCTGTGTCTGCTGTCTTCAGTCCTCTGTTATAAAGAGGACCAAGACCCACCTTGGGTCATGCCTCACTGGAGTAATCCAATCAAAGGCACACTCACAGGAATGAATCAGTTTTAAGAATGTGTTTTTTTCTGGTATTCACAAAAAGCCTCAAACTGTCACACCGTAAAAGTGATATTCATCTCTCTAGGGAAAAGAAATAATTAGCATAGATGCTCTGGGGTAGGTCAAACCAGTTGTAACATCTAAAATGTTATTTTCTTTAAAGATTTTTTAGCACCAACTTGAATTTGGGAGGAGGGGTGATTTTTTTTTTTAACTACAGTTATTTATACACATAGTTTTAAATACTAAATAGTTCTCCAGGTTTTTTTAGTAACATTGGCTATCCTGTTGCCCTTCTCTTCTCCCTCCCCCTCCTATTTTCACCTCTCCTGAGGCAACCATGTGCCTTTTAGCTCATTGTTTTGCTATAAAATACTGTCTCTTAATATTGCCTATAGTGCCACTTCAGTTTTTTGTTGCTAGGCATTCTCTTCTCATTACCCATTATGGAAAAAAAGAACCTCACTCTTTTCCCCCTCTGCCTTCAAGACCTTTGGACCTTTCCTATCCCTGCCCCTTCTCTCCCTCCCAATAAAGTTATATTGTAATTTTGGCTAAATCAGTATTCAGCATTTATGTTATTATGACTGTAAATGTTATTTACAGCTAAGTCAGAATCACTTAGTGATCTATGATTACGTTTCCTGCATGTTTGTTTTTATTAGAGTTAATTCTTTTTTGTCTTCTATGTAGTTATCACTAATTAACCCCACATTCTTTGCCAGTTAACTAAATCTCATATCAAGTATTTATATAGATCAAATCTTATATTAATTTTACCTTCCCAAAGAAGTCTCTTCTAGGTCTTTCTGCCGGTTCCATTCTAAACTGGTTACCTTCTTTTCCTGGTCCTCAGTCCTCACTCTGGAAGAA
The DNA here is from genome assembly GCF_030445035.2 of Dasypus novemcinctus. Classification (NCBI taxonomy): domain Eukaryota; kingdom Metazoa; phylum Chordata; class Mammalia; order Cingulata; family Dasypodidae; genus Dasypus; species Dasypus novemcinctus. Next base: position 33,027,785 of record NC_080697.1, read on the forward strand.
AAGAAACTTCCAGTTGGAGAAAGAACTGCTAGGCTTTGCAGAGTTGGAAGGGTGTTTTAAATAGACTTTCCAGCCTCCTTTCTTCTAAAATTTTATTTCTCTTGTTTCCTTTCCTATCCTCATCCATCCTTATGAGTGTTTATGTTTAAAAAATATCAATACTTTTCTGTTGTTTAAGTAGGGTTTCAGGAGAGATTAGGAGATTCCTGTGTTGTAGCCGCCATCTTTACCCAGATATATGCACCAGCTGAATTTTATAGATATCATAGCATTGAAAGAATTAATATGTTTTAAATGTCAAGCATTCCTCACATATGTTATAATATTGGAATAAAATAATAACAATAAGTGACCTACTCAGATCTGCAGATACAGTTCTTTGAGGTAGGGCTATGGTATGAACAGTACTCTAAGATGTTTTCCAAATTCTAATGATAGATAAGTATTTAGCATATATATGCATGTATTTATAGGGCAGATTACTAGCCCAGACACTTGTAAATTACTTTGGAACATTACTTACTATACCTTATCCTACATCTTTTTTTTTTTTAAAGACAGCTGTGAAAACAAACAATTAGACAAGGGAAAAATCCCTGGAGGAAATATTTTTACAGCTGGGTTAGTTTTTTATTTTATAACTGTTCATCCAAAGCATACTTGTCTTTAGGCAATGTGATTTATTTGTTTTAAATTAAGAAAAAACACTTCAGAATACCAGTAGCATATTCTTTTAAATATTTTTCTGGTATTTATTAAATGTAATTATTTCTTTAATACAGAAAGATGAAAAGGAAAAATTCCCCTTGGGTTTTATTATTTTCATAATAAATGTATAATAGGCAAACCACTGTTCTTTTGAAAATATCTGGATCTTTGGGAACATCACTTATCCCATATTTACATATAATTCCAAAATTTCCATTATGGCCCCCTGCCCTCTCCTGAGAGCTGGCGCTTTGTAACCAGACACCTCGGGTGACCATCAGAATCCATATAGATGTTCTTGTACCACAAATCTCTAACCAGTCTTAAATGGAATGTAATTTCTTTTTTTTTTTTTAATTTATTTTATTTATTTCTCTCCGCTTCCCCCCCTCCAGTTGTCTGTTCTCTGTGTCCATTTGCTGCTTGTTCTTGTCCACTTCTGTTGTTGTCAGCGGCACAGGAATCTGTGTCTTTGTTATTGCATTCTCTTGCTGCGTCAGCTCTCCACATGTGCTGCGCCATTCTTAGGCAGGCTGCACTTTCTTTCGCGCTGGGCAGCTCTCCTTACGGGGCGCACTCCTTGCGCATGGGGCTCCCCTACGCAGGGGACATCCCTGCGTGGCAGGGCACTCCTTTTGCGGCATCAGCACTGCACATGGGCCAGCTGCACACGGGTCAAGGAGGCCCAGGGTTTGAACTGTGGACCTCCCATGTGGTAGACGGACGCCCTATCCACTGGGCCAAGTCCACTTCCCAGAATGTAATTTCTTACTTTCCATTCCACTGTAAACCTCTTTTGCTAATGATCTTCAATGATAGCTCTAACTCACAGTATCACCAGCTTTCTAGTCATTTAAACTAGGTACTTCAGAGAAATTTCTAACACTATTTTTAAGTCTTACCCCACCCCTCTTCTCATCCATCACTGGCTCTTTCACTTCTAACTTAGAAATGTATCTCACAGCCATTCTCTCCTAAAAAGATCTGCTCCCTCCTTCTAGTCCTACTGCCCTAACTCAGGCCCTGTGCCTCTTTCCCACAGTGGTCTTGTCATTCTTCCTGGGGACTTCAGTTTTTCCCATAACAGCCCATCAGACACCATGCCCCTGAGTACTCTTCAACACAGTTCTTTTTTAAGGAGGCACCAGGGATTGAACCCGGAACCTCATACATGGAAAGCACGTACTCAACCACTGAGCTACAGTTACTCCCCAACACAGTTCTTTTTGTCATCAGAGATTCTTAAAACATACTTCATTCATCATCCATTTTCTTCTCTACCGGTTCCCTCTACTGTTAAAATAAAATTTGTAGTATTTGTAGATTTGGCCCAACAGATAGGGCGTCTGCCTACCACATGGGAGGTCCAAGGTTCAAACCCAGGGCCTCCTGACCTATATGATGAGCTGGCCCATGTGCAGTGCTGATGCACACAAGGAGTGCTGTGCCATGCAGAGGTGTCCCTGCGTAGTGGGGCCCCATGAGCAAGGAGTGCGCCCTGTAAGGAGAGCCGCCCAGCACGAAAAAAGCACAGCCTGCCCAGGAATGGCACCGCACTTGTGGAGAGCTGATGCAGCAAGATGACACAACAAAACAAGATACAGATTCTGAGTGCTGCTGACAAGAATACAAGCAGACACAGAAGAACACACAGCAAATGGACACAGCAGACTACTGGGGAGGGGGAGTGGGGAAGGGGAGAGAAAAAAAAATTCTTTACATTCTGGCCTCACCAAAAATTGCTTTTATACATAACATCATTATTCTTTCTTCATCAGAGTTTTCACCCCTCTTCAGCCTACTGGAAATGCTGTTTATTCAAATATCTTTTAAAACATACTCATCTTTCTAGTTTCCGTCCATGTGCCGTATCTCTTGAGAACTCTTCTGAGATATCTCTATTGGAATTAGTTTTTACCTCTGTTCCTATACCACTTTTAAGTCTTTTTTTCAGATTTACGAAATATTTGTGAAAATTGATAACACAAGTACAACTCATCTATTCAGAACTCAACTACTTACAACCTCATTTACTCTCAATAATGGAGAAGTAGTCAGTAAAATTGTCTGCTCAGTAGAGCTAGAGTCCATCTCAAATAGATCAGCTTTTCCAGCCTGTGTTATTCCAATTTCCAGACTATTCTAAGTAGATTGGTTTGCCTCACTTCCCAGCTAATAACAGGTAGGGAACAATAAGAGAGTCCTGAATATGTAAGATTCTCTATCATCTGTTTAAGTTTTCAATACATTTTAGAAAACTTTATGTTCAAAAACGTTATGAAGGAATTTAGTATCAGTCCTTGGTTTTCCAAGTAGATCTTGATAGCCAAAGTTTTTTTTTTAATTAGAGAAGTAGATTTACAGGAAAAGTATGCATAAAGTTCAGAGTTCCCATGTAGCAGTTATTGACACCATGCATTAGTGTGGTATATTTGTTACAGTCCATGAAAGAGTGTTTTTATAATTGCACTATTAACTGTAGTCCATAGTTTATATACAGTTTCATAGGGTTCATGTTTGTTGTAGTTAATTTTTTTTTTTTCTTTAGATGATACTGGGGATTGAACCTGGGACCTCGTATATGGGAGGCTAGCTCTCAACCACTGAGCTACATCTGCTCCCTCTTGTGTTTGTTGAAAAGTCCTCTGTTTTTTAAAAAATTTTCATTCTAGTAACACATGTATAATATAATCTAAAATTTCCTTTTAACCACATTCAAATATATAATTCAGTGCTGTTAATTATGTTCACAATGTTGTGCTATCATCACCACCATCCATTACCAAAACTTTCCATCAATCCAAATACAAACTCTGTACAATTTAGACATTCTAATCCATTATTTAAAATAGTGTATTGAAATCTCCTATTATTAATATAGCCATCTATTTCCTTCTTCAAATCTTTTAATATTTGCTTCATATATTTTGGGGCTCTGTGTTAGTAGCAAATATATTTATAATTGTTATGTCTCCATGTTGAATTGACCTCTTTATCAATATATATGAATTTTGTCCCTCATGACAAAATAAATATTTTGTACTACTGTCTTCTTACCACCCTGGTTTCTGATGAGAAATCAGCGTGTAATCTTTTGGGAGTCCATTGAACATAACACATTGCTTTACTATAGAAGCTTTCAGTACTCTCTCCTTGGCCTTGGCCTTGGACAGTTCAAATACTATGTATCTAGGAAGTTTCTCTTTGAGTTTATTCTGTTTGAGGTTCGTTGGGCTTCTTGAATGTGCATATTCATATCTTTTGTTAAATTTTGGAACTTTTTCTACTGTTATTTCTTTGCATATTCCTTCTGCCCCTTTCTGTCTTTTCCTCCTGGGATTCTTATAATACATATATTTGCATGCTTGATGGTATCTCACAGGGGTCTTAGGCTCTGTTGATTTTTATTCTCCTGTGTTTCTGCTCCATGGCCTGAATCATTTCAGTTATCTTGGCTTTGAGTTAACTGATTCTTCCACCTGTAGGTTGCTATAGAAACCATCTAGGGAATTTGACATTTTGTTATTGTCTTCTGCAACTCCAGATTTCTTTGGAGAGATTCCCAAGTTGTTCATTCTTTTTTTTTTTTTTTTTCCTACTCATATCCTTTTGTTCTTTCTCCATATTTTCCTTTATCTCCTTGAACATATTGAAGATCATCAAGTCTCTGACCAGTAAGTCAAAAGAATCCTTCTCTTCATTGAAGGTTTCTGGATTTTATCTTGTTTCTTTTGACGGGCCATCATTTCCTATTTCTTTGTTTGTCTCATAACTTTTTGTTGCACATTATATATTTTAGAATTTTAAAATGTTAAATCTGGGATTTGGTCCCTGAGCTGTCTATTCCTTAAGTTTGTATCCAGCTAGTGATATGACGAAGATTTTCTTGAACTCCTACAGCTAAAAAGAATAAACAAAGGAAAGCAAAAAGCACCTTTCACTGTTGTTGCAAATTGGCTCAGCTTTGGCTCCTTCAGAGCTTAGTCCTCCTATCAAGAAGAGGCAGATAGGAACTGCTGTTTTTTTTCCTGTCTTATCTGAGCCTCCCTGGAACCTAAGGTGGGAAGTCTGCTTCTTTTCCTGGGCTTATGCTTGTTAGAGGCCCCAGGAATTCCTTGTTTACAGTCCACAGGAGTTAAGAGGGAATATGTCCTCTGTTCCCTTTGAAATGGACCTCCACCCCACTCCTGGGTGTTCTCTTATTTTAGTCCTTTGTCCCAGGCTATTTCAACTTAATTTTATCTCACCCTGTCCCTGCTGTCTGCCAGCTGCTAAGAGCAATCTCTGGGAGGATGAGCCCAAGACACCTTCGGTGCTGTGTCTTCAGATTTCTACCAGATAGATTGGCACTGACATACATACACCCTACTATGTGCACAGGTACCACTTTGCTCCCTCTGGAACAGGACCAGGGACCCACAATGGGAGTGGAAGCTGGCTGCTGGCTGCACCCTGTGCTGTGAAGGAGGTGTGGGAGGGGCCAGCAAGGGTGCCAAGAGCTGCCTCTATGACTTTTTTTTTTTTTAAGGAGGTACCAGGGAATGAACCCAGGGCTTTGTATGTGGGAACCAGGCACTCAAACATTTGAACTACATCTACTCCCCACTTCTATGGCTTTTGAAGCTGTGTTTTCTTGATTCTGCACTTGCCTAGTTAATGCAATTGTGTAAACATTTTCTGTAGTTTTGAGGAAGATTGCTGTCCTCTGCGGTCTTTGTCTGAGGGGAGTTGAAACAGTGACTGCCCTCAGAGCTGGCCCCAGTGATCTGAAGTAGCTGATGAAGAGTAGTCATCAGAGAAGCGAGTGTAGCTCAAAGGCTTGAGCCTTTGCTTCCCATGTACAAGGTCTTGGGTTCAATCGTTGGTACCTCCTTAAAAAAAAAAAAAAAAGCAGTGATCAGCAATCAGAACACTCCCCCACACACACACACACTCAGATTTGGAGGCCCAGGTCTTTTTGACCTATCCTGGCACCAGCAAACTATGCAAGGAGCCAGAGCTCCTGCCCCCACTGCTGCCTGCTAGGAGGCTGGGGAAAGGGACATGGTGACTGCTGCAGGAAGGTTGACACTCATCATTATATCACGATTTACCAGCTACTTCCTCCCATTCCTCCCTGAATGCTACACAGTGTTCCACTAGACTGCAGAGTTTCAAAATAGTTGATTAGACAGTTCCTACCAGTTCAACAGTTGTTTTGGCAGAGGGACTGATTCCTAGAGTTTCCTACTCTGCCATCTTTCTATAGTCCTCTCTGCCAAAGTTTTATTACATGTCCAAATGACAAAGTCTTAAACTATATCCTTTGTGAACAATTAAAATGCCTAGGGAAAAAAATTGATGAAGCTATCCTATTAGGGACAGATATATCCCTTGTGTTTCCAAGAAACTAAATTGGAATTCACCACCACCCCCACTAACCCCACTACCTTGATTGTTGACATACTGTCTTATGCTTTTTTTCCAGTTTTGGAATATGAATTTTAAAAGACTAATTTTAAGTCAGTAAGCTATGCTTAAAAAGCCATGTTTCAAAAATTTATATATTCGAAAAGTGTTTTTGCATTGAAAATGTTAATTGAAGGAAATTCTTTCTTGTGGGTTAAGCATGAAGTTAGCCAACAAGGCTGGTTTTTAGCTTATGTGTAATGGCAAAGTAATGTACATCATCTGCAAAGGAGATTAATAAAATTTTTGTTGGTCGGAGATAAAACCCAGGGGTAATTACAAAGTTCTGGACACTAGTTGTAAAGAAATTTCATAATGATTTAATTATTTGTGCCTTATTTAACTTATTAATATATACTGACATGAATGTTTCTAAGCCATTTCTTTCTTGTCAGATTTTACCCATTTGTTAGCTTAAGATTTTACATACTTTTTCCTTTTTTTCTTGTAGAGCCTTCCTAATATTCTTACTGATGATCGATTTAAAGTTATGTTTGAGAATCCTGATTTCCAAGTAGATGAAGAGAGTGAAGAATTTAGACTTTTGAATCCACTTGTTTCAAAAATTAGTGAAAAAAGGAAGAAGAAACTAAGACTCTTAGAGCAACAAGAACATCATGAACAAGTAATACACTTCTCATTTTATCGTTTAGAATTTCTGCTGTTTCTTGAATATAAAAGTTTTCTGTATAAGGTATAAGGTAGAAGAATCTTTGAATATAGTTGAGGTGTAATTTTTTGGCCTTTAGCTTAGAGTGTATCCTATTTAATTGAAGGCATTCCTTCAGATGTTTGCTATGTAGCAACTGTCACGTACTCTAATGAGCTAAAGCTATTTAAAAGAAAATAATCAGTGTTTGGTTGGGGGACAGGGGCTGCTCCTTACTATTTTTATTTTCAGGAAGAGCAGGAAGAACCGGAAGGAAAACCAAGTGATGCAGAAAGTTCTGAGAGTTCAGATGATGAAAAAGACTGGGTTGAAGAGGTCAGGAAACAGCATAGACTTCTCCACCAGGAGGAAAAGCTAAAGCGGCAGGAACAATTCAAGGAGGACCAGCAGACGGTACTAAAGCCCCAGTTTTATGAGATCAAAGCAGGAGAAGAATTCAGAAGCTTCAAAGATTCTGCCACAAAGCAGAAGCTGATGAAGTAAGTAGGCCACCACTTTCAGAAGAGTTGTTGGCATGCTCTTGGTGCCCTTGCTTTTCCTAGTTGGCATATTACACTGACGGTGATGTTGTCATCTTCTTTGGATGACAGGTTCTTGGGGGAGAAAGATTGAAGGGTAAGGGAGGCAGGGCAAGGAATCAGTGTGAGGGAAGCACCACAACAGGACCTGAGGAGGAAAGGTCACCTAAAGTACACTGGTCTTTAGGGTATTTTTTAACATTAAAAAAAAAATTTGATTGTGATACTGTACTATAGTTTTGCCATGTTTTACATGGCATAGTAAGCAGTTACTATGTTACATTTACTACGTTTTATATGTTACATTGGGAGAAACTGAGTAAAGGGTACATGGGATCTCACTGTCTTATTTCTTATAGCTGCACGTATATGTACAATGATCTCAAAATAGAAGTTTAAATTTTAGTAAAGTTAACTGTTCAACAGTGTTCCCAAATATAGATAAGGACATCTGTCACTGAAATGCCCAATAGGATATTAAAATGGAAGTTTTGGCTAGGGCCCCAAGACAGTAATTACAACATTCCAAAATAAGGTTCAAGACCACCTATAGGTCTTTTAAAGGATGAGGAAAATTGGTTGTGCAACTCTAAACCCCATACTCACTTTGAAGGTCTAAAATAGTTGAATTAAGAGACTGGAAGAAAAAAGTTATTAAATTCTCTGTCGTTAGGCTGTAATCCCACTCTTCCTCTCAAGAGGAAATAATAGCTGGTGGCCTCTCTTTACTCTAAATCAACAGAGGAAGCTTTAAGGAGATCACTGGGAGAACTTAAGGCTTGGAAGACACGGAAGTGTTTATTCCCATTTGGAAAATCTAAGAGCTAAAAAGTATAGCTGATGGTCCCCCAGAGGTCAGAGGCAAAGAAGGGTTGATGTGGTTGCTTAGCTTGGCTACTACATGATAGGATTTCCAGTTTTTCTGAATTCTTGTACTCACTGAGTAGTAATACAATACAATATTGTTTCCAGATCCTGTTGGGGCAAACAATGTAGTTTTTTCATGGACCTGGCATAGGCCACTCACTGAAGAAAGGATAGATGGGATCCATTTAGGTCAAGCCTAAGAGGATAGTTGAGGGTTGAACATCACTCTTCAGAAAGAAACCAAGGGGAAGTGGATGTGGCTTAACTGAGAGAGCATCTGCCTACCATATAGGAGGTCCAGGGTTCGATACCCAGGGCCTCCTGACCCGTGTGGTGAGCTGGCCCACATGCAGTGCTGATGTGCACAAGGAGTGCCATGCCACGCAGGGGTTCTCCCCGCATAGGGGTGCCCCATGTGCAAGGAGTACATCCCGCAAGGAAAACTGCCTCATGCGAAAAACGCAGCCCACCCAGGAATGGTACCGCGCTCCCAAAGAGCTGACATAGCAAGATGACGCAACAAAAAGAGACACAGATTCCTGGTGCTGCCTGACAAGAATGCAAGTGGACACAGAAGAACATGCAGTGAATGGACACAGAGAGCAGACAACAGGAGGGGGGGGGGGAAGTGAGGAGAAATGAAATAAAATCAATCTTTAAAAAAAAAAAAAAAGAAAGAAACCAAGGAAATAAATAGGAACAGAAGCATATTAGCTCTTTTTTTAAAAATATTTTTTGTTTGATTTTTGCTTGTTTTTTAAAAAAATATTTTTCATATTAGCTCTTGTCATGGGAACCCACAGTGTGGGTAGAGTGGATCTTCAGAGAACCCAAGAAATGGAGAAAACTGCCTTTCTAGCTCATGAAAACAATACCAGTTTAGTGAAAGAGTTTTTCCCTTAAGTTGTTTTCTTTAAATCCTCTCCCTCCCCATACTTCATGGGGAAAGAGAAAAGCAGCAGCAGGCTGTACTCTCCCTTTGCTACATCTGGAATTGCTAGCTTCATATCTGCAGGGAAAGGAGCCTTAACTCAAGTTGAAAATGTTTTTACTAATTATTTATTAGAGAAGTTTTATAGGTATATAGAAACATCATACAGAAAATGTACAAGTATATAGGAACTCTGTATTTTTTATCTTTTTTTATGTACAGTTTATATATAATAAAAGTCTCCCATAAAGGGTATAACCCTATGAGTTTAAACTGTAAAAGCCACACTTTTTCAGGTGTCCTTGTTTTTTTCCCGTCAGGATCCCTGACCTACAGATATTTATTGTAGTCTTTGCCCTACAGATCAGTGGTTTGAAACATTTTGTTAATAGGTAACAAATTATTTTATTCATTAATTTTTAAAAATTAGAACTGCAATTATGTTTATCCCCATTTCAATTTATCTGATTCTTGAAAAGGTCACTTGGAAAATTTTCAGAAATGTTAAGACCTTTGCAGGAAAATTGTGAGCTCAAAAAGTATTATTTGAATAGTTCCAGTGAGCATGTGTCCTACTATGGAATTAGCTAGATAGTCGAAATGTATGTAAGCTATGAGTTGTTTAAGTCTCTGCTTTGAGAATTTCTGGGCAAAGTATTGATAGAAAAGATTTGAAAAGTAATAGATTATCACAGCAGATGTCTTAAAGATGAGCCTGAAGATTTGGCACACTAAGCAGTGCAGTCGCGAGGTGAAGAAGAGCCTGGCCAGGGTAGAAAAGGTATTAGGTCATGGTAAATGCCATTTTTATGCCCTGTACTTACGCATCTCCCAGCTAGTCTTGGGCCTTTTGCTCCAATCTTCCTTTAGAGCTGAAACACCAATATTTGGAGAGTGGGTTTTGCTCTTCTATTTTAGGAAAAAGATGCCCTAGCATCTCCCACCAAAATATGTGTGGGGGTGGTGTAGAAGAGGGATGGCATTTCACAGTTATTAGACAGAAAGATAAGAGATCTGAGCTGAAGGTTAAGAGGGAGGCCCATTTAGGAAAATGTGGGTTTTTTAAGAAGGGGAAGAGAGAAGAAGGTTGAAAGGAAATCAGCAGACTGAATTGTTTCTGGAACGTATAAATGTCTTATCTTTTTTTTTTTTTAATTTATTTATTTAAATGTCTTGTCTTTATTTCACCAGTTTCTAGCAAATAGCTGGGACACCAAATATTGAATGAATCCTTCAATTTAGAACCCAGAAGCATCAAAAAATTCTTGTTCTGGTTTAACTAATAAAAGATATGTTGATCCATAAAGAAACTAGTAATATTCTTGGTATCTTTTGAAGATATCCTACCACCCTCTTTTTTTTTTTTTATTAACAGCTTTATGGAGAACTGAATAATGTACAGTTCACCTACTTAAAGTGCACAATTCAATAGTTACTAGTATATTCCCAGGATTTTGCAACCCTCATCACAATTTTAGGATATTTCATCACTCTGGGAAGAAACCTGGAGTATTAAAAGGGCAGTCACTGCCATTTTACCCCAACCCCACCCATCCTTCAGACCCAGGCAACTACTCCTAATTTGCTTTTCTATCTCTATAGATTTGCCTCTTCTGGATATTTCATATAAATGGAATTAGACAATAAGTGATCTTTTGCAACTGGCTTCTTTCTCTTAGCATCATAGTTTCAAGGTTCATTCATGTTGTAAGCAGGTATCAGTACAGTATATTGCCAAACTATTCCATTGGACGAACATACCACATTTTCTTTTTCCCTTACCCATTGATGGACATTTGGGTTGTTTCCATTTTTTTTATTATTATTATTACTAATGCTGCTGTGAGCATTTGTGTAAGTTTTGTGCAAATACATGCTTTCATTTCTCTTCAGCAAATACCTAGGAGTGGAATTTCTGGGCCATATGGTAACTCTGTTTAACCTTTTGAGGAACAGCTGGACCTAGACCGTTTTCCAAAGAGCCTACATCATTTTACAATTCGACTGTCAGTGTGGGCAACTATTATTCTTAGATGTTTTATTTGGAGTCCTACTCAGAATCAGAATACTAGGAACAAAGAGAGAAGACATTTTCTTTCTAGTATTCTGATTCCATGGAGTACATCTGCTTTTTTTGTCTTGTTTTATTTACAACTTTATCCCTGACTCCTAGATCAGTACCTAGTGCATATTTAGCACTTAATAAGTACTTGTTCAAAGTGTGAGTCTTCTACATCTTGGCTGTATGGCAGTCAGTTCAGAAAGTCACCTCTTCAAGAACTGTAAAAGAACTCATTTATCCCATAATTCACTGAGAGTAGTTTTTAGTGTAACCATGGTAATAGGAGACTGTGACTTGGGGGTAGGAGGCTTGACTCTTCTCCCTGGCATTCTTCCATCTGCCCATGGGTTGTTTATATTAATGTAAAAAACAAAAGGTTAAAATGTCAGTATTTGATAAATAATACCTAAGTTATACTGTAATTAAACATTCTTACTAAGTTAAACATTCTTTTTGAGAAGAGGAATTGTATAAGTGATAATACTTAAATGAGCTTAAAAAATAGCCTTTTGCTTAAAGTAATAACACGAGTTATAAACAGCTTCTGTAGTTTGCTAGCATTTTGACATAAAATACCCATTGAATTCCAGTCTTGACTGAGGATTTGGCAAATCCTGAACTTGCAATATCTTAATTATGTAAGATTATTTAATGAAGCATTCATTAAACCATTATCCTTTGAGAACAAAAGTGACTCCTGAAAGTTGATTCTGCCAGTTACCAAAGGCAGTCAATACTGGACAGCATCAGAATAGTCTGTTATGTTTAAATGTTCAGTTGGACTTGCCCAGCTTTAAAACTATATAAAGAGAAAAATGAATAGCAATTGGAACTCAATATTTGTGTGAGTTCTTCTTTCTGCTTGGCATAGTAATAAGGCTTAAGATAAATACATATAATCTGTCAACATGTATTTATTAAGAACGAATACACCTTACAGTATGCTATAACTTTATAACTTTGTGAGTTTATCTGCCACTTGGCCTCTCCACTCATCCATCCACTCAGCAAAAATCTGAGTAGCAGTATGAACAAAGTACTATTATAGACACTAGGAATGGAAGAGAAAGGCACAGCTCACATCCCTATAGAGTGCTCATCCTAGTCAATTCCATGTAACTTGGAAAGTGTATGTGAAAGGGACATAAAAAAGAAAAGGATATGCTTGTTTTTGGTGGTTTTTTTTTTTTTTTTTTTGAGATTTAAGGTGATCTTTATAATAGCTCATATTAAAACTGGTCTTTTGAAAGATAAAAAGATTAGCACTAAAAAAAGCAGGGTAGGAAAGATGGCATTCTAGGCAGAGCAGCAGCAGCGTTGACGCAGGAATAGCTATGTGAAAATGGGAGGGAAGAAATATTTTAGTATAGCCAGAGCGTAGTGTATGTGCAGAGTAGCTATGGATGAGGCTAGAAGGGTATGAAGTAAATACTTTTATCATAAAAGCACTATGTCTTTGTTATAGAAAATAAAAATAAAAACATATGGGAATAAAATATTCCTAATTCCCAGAAATCTGTTAACCAAAATATCTTAGTTATAGAGAATGTAGGGATAAACTGGATACCCAAAGACAAATAACGAATAATTAAAATAGTCCCACTCAGAAGTTATGAAAGCCTAAACTATTGGGTAAAATGAAGCAAACAAAGAATAAGAAAGGAAAATGGGCATAAACTATACCATTGCTTGGTTACTAATTCAACATCAGAGGAAAAAGAAAAAGAGATGATGTTGATATTTCTAGAAATATTGTCACTGAGATAAAGAATACAGAATAAGAAAAAGGGTTTATGGCTAAAAGTAAAGAGCTGAGTTTTTAGTGTGTTAAACCTGCAGTGCACACATGTCTTCTTGGTACCAGTGTTCAGTAGACAAGCAGATATTTAGATCTGGAACTCATGAGGAGTTGGGGCTGAGGATACTGGTTTGAGAGATAACAGCTTTTATTGTGGAATTGAAACCGTGGAATGGACCAGATTTCCCATAAGTGTGTAGCGTGAGATAAGGGCTAAAGAGGGAACCCCAGGGGAACAACAAATATTTTTCTTGAGTGTATGATTAAAAACCATAAACCTCCCTTTAGAAAAATACAAATGATGCAAAGTAATACCTGTAATTTAGAAAGGTCACAGATGTACTGATCCTGTGGGCTAAGAATTCTGATTTAGGAGACAGGCAGAGGGGAAAAAAAGACAGTGAAAAATATTAAGGAGTTGTCAAAGAGGTAGGAGAACTGGTAAAGAGCCAAACATAGAAACAGTGTCACAGAAGGGCAGGGCTACAAATGTCACATGGAGCAGAGAGGTCCATGAATTAAACGTTGAAAAAAGGCCATTACAAAGATGGTCTTATTGGGGCTAGTGTCTCAAGGAATCAGACCATAGGTCTGATTGCAGTGGATTGACAGATGAATGAGAGAGAAAAATATATTGTAAACATTTAATGTAAATTATTCTCCCAAGAAGTTTGGCAATGAAAGGAAGGAGTCAAAACCAATAACTTGATGGGAAAAGGTGTTTCAGGCTTGAGAGGTCTGATTCATTAGTAGGCAGAGAGGACTTAACCCTGGAAATGTGGATTGTAAAAAAAAAAGAGAGAGAGAGAATGCGGAAAATTAGGTAAGGAATCAGGAGGAAATTGGGCCAGCACAAATTAAGGGGAAAGCCTCAAAAAGGATAAGGGATATATTTTCAGAGACAAGAGAGAAAAAAGTGAGGATGGGTGGAAAAAGTTGTTTCTCGGTGGAAAGGTTGGGTAGTTCCTGCTTGGTGGACTCAGTTAGAAGCCCAGACTTGGTTGTTCTCTGGGGCAGCTGTCGTTTGAATTTGAAAATCATCATATAAATCTTAGAGATGGTCTGTGTTGGTGGACAGTAGAGAAAGAGTCTTTAGAATGAAAACCTTTAAACTTTCAGTAGCTGAGGTAATAAATACTAGCTGCCAGGTGGCCCTTTCAGTTCAATTTATGAAGGCATTCTTTGAAGTGCCTACCCTGTGGTAGGTCCTGGAAATTCAGAGATTTTTTTAAGACAGTCCCTGTGTTTGAGGAATTTATCTTCTTCAGCAGGTAGTTTATTAGCTCTGAATGAGCTTCTTATCATATCAAGGACATTTTCTACTTTCAGAATTAACTATGGCAAATTTTTACTCTTCAGCTAATTTCCCTCACTGATAGTGGACAAGAGCTGAAGGAATGTAATCTTATTTTAATATAAGCATTTTTTAAAAATCTAATTTTGAAAGCAAAGTAATTCCAAACTCATACTTTTAAAAAAATAATTTGTATATGTAATATGAGTACTCAAGAAATATATAAGGGAAGTGGACTTGGCCCAGTGGTTGGGGCGTCTGTCTACCACAGGGGGGGTCCACAGTTCAAACCCCGGGCCTCCTTGACCTGTGTGGGGCTGGCCCATGCACAGTGCTGATGCACGCAAGGAGTGCCCTGCCACGCAGGGGTGTCCCCTGCGTGGGGGAGCCCCACGTGCAAGGAGTGCACCGGTAGTGAGAGCCGCCCAGCGCGAAGGGGAGTACGGCCTGCCCAGGAATGGCGCCGCCCGCACTTCCCGGGCCGCTGATGTCAACAGAGGTGGACAAGGAAACAAGACGCAGCAAATAGACACAGAGAGCAGACAACCGGGGGAGGGGGGGAATTAAAATAAAAAAATAAATAAAATAAATAAGTCTTTAAAAAATAAAAAAAAAGAAATATATAAGCAGAATATCATTTTAATTATTTAATAGTATAGGATAAAAGATAAAAAGTTCTCTTATCTCCCACCCTCCCTAATGGATGTTTGTGTCATCCTTCTAGCCTTTTTAAAATTCATTCATTCATATATAAAGTTTTAGCTTTTCTTTCTTTAACTTTAGTTATATCGTAGTTTTACTTAATCTTTTCATTTAAAAATATAATTTGGGGAAGCAGACTTGGCCCAATGGATAGGGCGTCCGCCTACCACATGGGAAGTCCGCGGTTCAAACCCTGGGCCTCCTTGACCCGTGTGGAGCAGGCCCACGCGCAGAAGCTGATGTGCGCAAGGAGTGCCGTGCCACGCAGGGGTGTCCCCTGCGTAGGGGAGCCCCACGTTCAAGGAGTGCGCCCTGTAAGGAGAGCCACCCAGCACGAAAGAAAGTGCAGCCTGTCCAAGAATGGCGTCACACACACGGAGAACTGACACAACAAGATGATGCAACAAAAAGAAACACAAATTTCCGGTGCCGCTGATAAGGATAGAAGCGGTCACAGAAGAACACAGCAAATGGACTCAGAGAACAGACAACTGGGGGTGGGGGAAGGGGAGAGAAATAAATAAAAAAATAAATAAATCTTTAAAAGAAAAAGAATATAGTTTGGAAATGGAGATACTGTAATTAATGTAATTATTCCCCTAATTTTGGATATTAGGGTTGCTTCTTATTTTTCCCCTACCTTTTTATAGGTACAAATCTGTACACATGTATAAGTATTTCTTTAGAACATTTTCCTAATAGTGATATTTATTTGCTCAAAAAAGGTGTGTGATAGGTAACTGCCAATTTGTCCTACAAAAAGGAGTGCCTGATTCCCCACCAGAATGCCCATTTCCCCCACACTTGAAACAAACAAGGCTGTTAGGAATCTTTTAAAAGTTTAGCTAAGCTAATAGATGATATACTAGATTTCATAGTTGTTTGAACCTGGAGATATACTCCTGAGAGAGGGGCTTTGAGGCAGTGTTTGCAAACTAAAAACATTGAAGTGGAATTTTAAATAACTCGTACAGTTTATGTAAATACGTCTTTAGTTATTTAAAACAAGGTACTTAAAATCAAAATTTTTTTAAATGCTTAAGTTTCCATTTATCCTTGGATTCCATTTCTCCATATTCTTCTTCTCTTTGGTGTAGACTGTGGAGTGGTGACTCCTTTGTTTTAATTAGAGTTACTTTAACTCTTCTAAATGTGGTATTAAAGCACATATCTTTATTTTACTTTTATTATTTTTTGAGGTACCAGGGCTGTAGATTGAACCCGGAGCCTCATATGTGGGAAGCTGGTGCCCAACCACTGAGCCATATCAGCTCCCCTGAGTTGACTTTTTTGTTTGTTTGCTTGTTGCTTGTTTTTTCTGTTTTTAGGAGGCACCAGGAACCAAACCCAGGATCTCCCATGTGGAAAGCAGGCGCTCAAACATTTGAGCCACATCCGCTCTCTGGAACATTATTTTCTTTTATTAAATATTGTTTTAAGTTAAATAGTTTTAATGTGTGTTTCAAAACCTCAAAGAAGTAAATCATTCCATTTTATTTTTCCCCTTGTTGTTTATTCCCATAATTATTTTTTATTTTATGGTAGCCCTACTAATAGTTTAGATTCTTCCCTTAATAGCCTCTCCCTGTACTGAATAATTCCATTAAGCAGTCATTACAAGTTTTGGGACTTTTTTGTTGTTGCTATTCATCTTGTCCTCATTAGATTTTTCTCTAAATCATTTAACTTATCATCAATTTTAAAGTACCCAAAGATGTGTCGCTTGCAGACCTGTGGATCCTAGATGGAGGAGTAGGGGGGAAGAGAAGTGAACTGTGTAGGAGGAGGGGTGAAGGCACAGAAGAAAGTGTGGGTGCTGCTTCAGTGGTACAAGGCTGCCACAGGCTGACCAGTCCTGTATTGTACGCAGAGTAGTGTGTGTAATCTGATAGTCTGCATTTTGTTTTCTGTTACAATAGAGAGTTTTCACGTGTTACAACAGCCGTGTCTGTCTATATTTTAAATCATCTCTGACTAAAATTGCACCCAACTAGCAGGCTTTGGAATTGCTGGTTAGCAGCCATATTCAGTAAACTGACTTTCAAAGGGAGGGAAGTGGAACTTGCTTTAATGTAGAAATCTCCAAACACAGTCCCTGTCTGTGTCTGATCTTCTGCCATGGCTCATTCTAAAAATCAGCCTGTCTTTCCAAGAAGCCTAGACAGAACAAGTTTTTACAAGTGCACATTGAAAGTACATGGAGAGAAAACCAGAATTTATATACCCTATCATGGAGGAAATAAGGTCATTCTTAAAAGAGTAGTAATTTCCCACAATTTACTTGAAGTCTTTTTCTTCTCAAATTAGTGTTTTGTGTGTATCACTTTGTCTCAGTGGCTCCATACTTACTCAGAATTCTGCTAACTTTGGAACCTCAGAGTTTATAGCTATGAAAAGAAAGGACAAAAATGAAATGAACAGGTTGAGGATTTTGCTTATGCTAACATAATTTATATTCATACCAGAGTCAATTTATGCTTCATGTTAAAATTCTTGTTCTAAAAAGAAAGTAAATCTTCATTGCATTCAGCTTATTATTGAAGCTTGTCATTTAGATACTTAATGGAAAAGCTTCCTGAACAAATTTTACAAATCAGGTTATGATCTGACATACTCCTGAAAACCAAAAATTCTTAATTTGGAATCCTGGTTTTAGACTTGAATCTTTATGTGGCCTGGAACAAGTCATTTAACATCTTACCTCCTTTTTTTGCCATCTGTAAAGGATAAATACTTCTGTCTCAGGGATGATGAAAGGATTAGTCTATAAAGAACTTTGAAGATGAACAGTACTTTAAAAGTGCTTCTTAATAATATTATTGCTTAGAAAAGAGTACCGCTTTTATGCTAACCACTTTATGTCTTAGAATATATAAAGAAGGTATATTTAGTGCATTACCAGTAGTTATCAACTAGAGATAAATCTCTCTTGGTGTGAACATCAAACATTAGCATCAACATTTCAAAGCACATACTTTGTTTTACACGTTGTTTAAGAGCTATGTTCTACTCCATAATTAGTTATGAAGCTCACATTTTGGGGAAAAGAAGACCCTTTCACAAAATTTAGTCTTTATCTTTTTATTCAATCAAATTTTTTAGTATTAACTTTGAAAGG
Organism: Dasypus novemcinctus; assembly: GCF_030445035.2. Lineage (NCBI taxonomy): Eukaryota > Metazoa > Chordata > Mammalia > Cingulata > Dasypodidae > Dasypus > Dasypus novemcinctus. The sequence continues at coordinate 33,045,901 of NC_080697.1, forward strand.
GTACATTCAGTTTGGGTTGGTACAAGGAGGATAGAAGAGGGAAGTATATTTACCATTTTATAAGGTGAGAACAGAGAACCATATTCTTTCTTTTCCTCTTCCCTCTCCTCCTGTTTTCATTATGAAACCATGAGTGTGTTTAAGAAATCTCTATTTCTAGAAGGGTTAGAGCTCTAAAACTTATTGAAAGTAAGGAGGCTTAATTCCATTTCCCCCCCTCTAAATCAAGGTAACAAAAAGGGCCAATGTCCTCATTTTAACATAAAATATCATTATAATAGCAGTCAAGGATATATTATATAACTGGTACAAAATTCAAGTTTATTTTTATTGGAGATATAATCACATGCCATAAAATTCCCCCTTTTAACATAGGTTAATTATATAATCAGTAATGAATTGCAGGGCACAACAAACTATAACAAAGACATAGACTGTATAAAGAGACCTTAGAAAAATTTGGAAAACATGGTCACTAAACAAAATGACTTTTAAATTTGGGGAAATGTGTGTCAGAAAGATTAATTCAAATAAGAAATCGAAAAGAAAGATACCTAGAGAAATAGCAGTGATTTTGATTTTTCTCAGAGTAATCAGGCAGATTTATTTTTTCAGGTTGTTTATGCTAGGTATGATGACTTATAGTCTGGTGAGTTAAGACTGAACAATAGAAAAATCTGACTTACCATAGCTCTTCTTTTTGGCTTGACCTAGAGGATTTAGATTATGTTAATTCATTGGTAAGAAGGTAGGTAAGTTGTATTCCCATACCTAACTTGTGCATGTTTTAAAGAGACCTGAGGGACACTGAAATGTCAGAAATGTCACTCCTTTATACTGAAGGCCATTGATTGTACACTTTGGATCGATAGTATCATATGTGAATATATTGCATTAAAACTGCTTTTAAAAAAATAAAATAAAAACAAATATTACTCCTTGTATTTTGGCTTCAGAAATATGATCTAGTAAGATAAGTAGCAACCAGTAAAGTATTTGATCCTGCCACTTAAAATATTAAATCAGTGGGCATTTGTCCCAGTTATTGTTTCTGCGATAATATCTCTCTGTCAAGATTGAGTAATGACTATTGCAGTATCCTTAATTCTTTCCATTGATTGGATTACATGAATGAAATTTTCTGTTTACTGAATAAGTAGAGGATATTTTTCTTCATATGATCAATCCTGATTAAAACTTTTTTTCGAACAGTATATTAAAATATATTAAAATATAATCCTAATTAATGTATCATTCTCTTAAATTTCTTACAGCAAAACCCTTGAAGATCGTTTGAAACTTGAAGCAAAAAATGGGACATTGAATGTATCAGACACCACTGTTGGCAGCAAACAGTTGACGTTCACATTAAAGAGGGTAAGATGATTTTTGTTGTTTTTTAATTCACAAAAAAGTGTTCTGTGTGTTTCTGAACTTGGAACTGCCTTTCCGAGCTTTGCCCCTATCGAGGAAGCTTTTGCTCCCTGTTGTAGCTTTGCGCCTGCAGCTTGGGTTGAGGGCAGCTGGTTTGACAGAAGCAGAGCAGGAACACTAACAGTGACCTGAAGGAAGCAGGGCCTCGTGACCCAAGAGCTGACATGCTTCCACTAAGCTGGTGATGAACCAGGAGCCTTCATCTCTGGATCTCTGTGCTGCCTTAACTGCAGCTTTGTAAAGCAAAAGGCCTGACCATGTGTTGTGGAAGAATTCTAAAGATTACATGCACTTTAAAGAAGACCAAGGAAGTATGGGTTCCAGTGGATATGTGATGCTGATATCCACCTTGCCCAGGATTCTGTTGTTTCAGAAGGGATAGTTACTTGGTCATTACTAGACTTTGTTCTAAATTGACTTAGAAGATCCATTTCTTTAACCAGCTGTAATAATGTTTGGCATACATTGTAGGAGGAATAAGCTGTTAAAATATTTGCTATTAACTGATGACATTTACTATATGCTCCCATCTAGTCACCAAGTAAAAAAGAATGATAAAGATCTCGCTTCTGATTCTTTTTTTTAATTGAGATATAATCATATACCATAAAACTCACCTTTTTAAAGGATACAGTCAGTGGTTTTTAGTATCTTCACAAAGTTGTATAACCATCACAATTATCCAATTCTAGAAGAATGTCATTACCCTAAAAAGAAGCCCTGTATCCTTTAGCAGTCACTTCCTTATCCCCCCTTCTCCGTCCCTACTCCCCCCCCCATAACTACTCATCTACTTTGTATTTCTATGGATTTGCCTATACTAGACATTTTATAGAAATGAGTCATGCAATAAGTGGCCTTTTGTGTCTGGCTCTTTCACTTAGCATAATTTTTTCAAGGTTCATCCATGTTGTATCATGTATCAGCACTTCATTCCTTTTGATGGCTGAATAATATTATCTTATATGACTATCACATTTATTCATCAGTTGGTGAACATTTGAGTTGTGGTCTTTTTTTTTTTTTTTTTGGCTATTATGAGTAATGCTGCTGTGTGCATTCATGTATAAGTTTTTGCATGGACATATGTTTTTCTTTCTCTTAGGTATAATCACAGGAGTGAAATTGCTGAACGATACAGTAGTTCTAAGTTTAACCCTCTGAGTAATTACCAGACTGTTTTCCAAAGCAGCTGGACCATTTTCCATTCCCACCAGCAATATATGAGGGTTCCAATTTCTTCACATTTCTCCACTTCCCAGCCAGTATTTGTTATTTTCTGTCTTTTTTTATTGTAGCCACTCTAGTGGATGTGAAGTGGTATATCATTGTGGTATTGATTTGCATTTCCTTAAATACTGATAATAGTGAGCATCTTCTCATGTGCTTATTGGGTATTTCTATGTCTTTTTTCAAGAAATGTCTATTCAAATCCTTTGCCCCCATCCACTGTTGATTCTTCTAAAAGTTCACCCTAACTTCGTTTTGGAGGCTTGCTAAATGATAAGAAAAATTTTATTACAAGTGCTAAGAGGCTTTCCAATTAAATCAATCTCTGTTTAGGGCAAATTTGTACCCTTACACCTAAAGGTTAAATGAGCCAAAACTGGATATGCATTCATTGTGCCTTTCCTCGTTTCTGATAAATTCTCTGGGTATGTTAAAACATTTCTTGATTCCTTCTGAAATTCAAAACAGTCGGAGGAGCCAGTACAGCTGCAGGAAGGATTAACGTTTTGGTAGATTTGCAACTGCCTTCCTGAGGAGAGCTCCTTCTGCTCATTTGAATGAGGAATGTACATTTGCAATAGTAGGAAAGTACAATTCCTTTTCCAGTTTTCGTTTTTAATTGGAAGGTACTGAGTTGAATATCAGTTTATAATTTGTGGCAAACTGAAAATAAGATAGCTTTGAAATGATATTTTTTGCTAAAAATGAAATACTAAGAAATGCTTAAAATTGCATTGTAGGGGCTTTGAAACTATTTGGGGGAAATGCATCAATTAATGTCTGTTTATTCTATCACCTGACTAAAAAATTTTTCGTTGTTAAAGCTCAGTTTTATTTAAGAATATTTAGGGACTTTTTTGTGTATTTATTTTATAGAAGTCTTTATATATATATATACACACACACATACATATATAAGGTGTGATGTATTCAGGCAAAATCCCGAGGCTTTCCAGTTTTAATTTTATTTGAAATTGAATAATGGCAAAACCTGGGATTAGTTCCTAAATCTAAATGGAAAATTGCATTTCATTTCTTCCTCACGTCTTTTGCAGGGCTGTAGCTAATAAAATTTTGCCACTTTACCTTTCATCCTTCTCCCTTCTCTGTGATAGGATTACTAGGTAATATAAAAAGGCCAGGGACAGTAAATAAAGGAGAAGGAAAGGAGTACTTAGAAATGAATTAACTGACCCATAAATCATAATGAATCAGAAGCATTATGGCATCATCTTCCAAATGCAGCCTTTTAGAAAGAGGCTAATGATAATCCTTTATCTGGGTGGGGATTTACCTGCACAGCAGTTACTTCTTATAAGCCTCCTCAGTAAGCTCCTGCCTTTGTTGAAAAGGTGTGGCAGAGCTTCCCAAATCGTGTTCCAAGAGATGTAAATAGATAATCCTTGAAAATTTCTTTACCATCAGACAAATATGGGTAACACTTTCGACTGATACCCATACTGAAGGCTCATAAAGCACCTTAACTTGAAAGCTCTAATGCATCCTGGTTATCTTTAGTTAGCACATCATTTTCCAAAATTATTTGAAAAAGGAACACTTTTTTTTTCTCGAGTACTTATTACTAACATGGAGAAACAAGAAAATGTTAAATCATCAGTGTTGGTAAATTTTACAAGGGTCTTGATGATGTCCTTTGATCTGTTAGGTGTGTACTGTTTCCTTCAAAGGTGTTCTGAGTTTTCCATTAATCAATATGCATTGAATGCCTATTCTGTGCCAGGTGTTGGGACTGCATAGAAAAAGACAGACATGGTCCTTGCTGCTGTAATTCTCGGTCTATTGAGAAAGGTAGACACTGGATAAAAATTATATACATATGATTATATAATCATAATTCTGTAAGTGCTCCAGAGAAGGACAGAAGACTATGAGTATGTCTGAGGGGGACCTAACCTAACAGAGAATAAGTGATACTTAGATTGGGACTTCAAGGTGAGTAAGAACCCGGGAAAGGGGGCAAGCATAATGTGCCATAGAGGCAAAGTCTTTGCTTGAGGAAGGAGGAAGCCTACATGTTCAGGGATCTGAAAGGGAGCCTGTGAGCCAAGGTTAGGGTGGTATCAGGGGTAACTGGAAAGGGAGATGAGAACTGAGTTATATAGGACCAGGCTAAAATGTTGCACTTGAATGTTTTAATAAGCAGAGGACTGACATAACATTTAAAAAAAAAAAATCTTTCTGGCTATTGTATGGGCCATGAACTGAAGTCGACAAGAGAGGGTTAGAAGGCAGCTCCTGTTGTGGTCTCAGGAAGGACAAGAGCTGAGATTCATCTCAGAGATAGAGCAGAGTAGAGGAATTTGGAGTATGCTGTGGAAGAATATACAGGGCAGGATTACTTTGACAAGGTACTTGAAATGGTAGTGATCAGAAAAGGAATTTAAATGTTACTCAGGAATAGGGGAAATCACCCTTTTTGGGTATTAAAAACTGCTTTCCTTTCCCACTATCCCTTCATCCCCCAACTCTGTAAAATATTGAATAATACCTACTGGAGGTGAATATAGAAGTATTTCACTTCAAGAGTGAAATACAAATGAATATTTTTAGGTGCATAGGAAACTGTAGATAATAGTTGAGCAGGTTCCATAGGTATCTATAAGGCACTGATTTTCAGCTTTTTAAACTTGCACTCCCAAGAATGCTTTCTGCACTGGCTAAGAATATATATATATATCTTTACATTCTGAAATTTGTATTCTCAAAGCCATTGTGTATGTTTCTAAAATTACATAACTCTTACCTTGCCATGGATTCTGTTGATACCCTTCTCTTTTAGGAATTTCTGCTAAAAGTAATGAAATGATTTGGGGGAGTAGGGAGGAAGGGGGAGGAGGGTACAGGGAAGAGATGCAACTTTTACGTGAGCAAATGGGTATTGATAACGAGTGCGGAAACCTATGAAGCAGTCTGCCTGAGAGTCTACATGCTTATTCCAGCTGTGAACTTTGTAAATTGTCTCCCAAGCCTTTACCCATGTTTAATGGTAGCAAATCTCTGTCCTTTGAGGGGAATTTGATTTTTGAGAAACAGTCAGAAATTCTTTGAAGTCAGTTCTGGGAAATGAATGTGCTTAATCAATCTGGGTAATATACTTCTTTTTTTTTTTTTTTTTTAAGATTTCTTTCTTTCCTTCTTTCTCTCCCCTTTCCCCCCGTCCCCCTCACCCCCCACCCGAGTTGTCTGTTCTCTGTGTCTGTTTGCTGCATCTTCTTTGTCTGCTTCTGTGGTTGTCAGCGGCATGGGAGTCTGTGTTTCTTTTTGTTGCGTTATCTTGTTATGTCAGCTGTCCGTGTGGGCGGCGCCATTCCTGGGTAAGCTGCACTTTCTTTCGTGCTGGGCGGCTCTCCTTACAGGGCGCACTCCTTGCGCGTGGGGCTCCCCTACGCGGGGGACACCCCTGCGTGGCACAGCACTCCTTGGGCACATCAGCACCGTGCGTGGGCCAGCTCCACACAGGTCAAGGAGGCTTGGGGTTTGAACCGCGGACCTCCCATGTGGTAGAAGGATGCCCTAACCACTGGGCCAAGTCTGCTTCCCATATACTTCTAGTATATGTAAACATTTTTAAATCTTTTTTTTAATGGCAATATGAATAAACTAATGTTCTAGCTTATAAATTAAAGACAGTTCTAAGACTTCTAGACATTTTGTAAGCAATCACATCTTCTTAAGGTGACTCTTTTATAGGGAATCTTTACCTTTAAAAATATCCCAATGTAAATCGTATTGGTTGAATAATTATCTTTGTAGTTCAGGCTGATATAACAGGGCCCTTCTCCTCTGGCCCAGGGGCATCTTCATACAGGGAATTTCCTGTTTTAAAGTGAAGATAAGAATTAGCCCTTCTCCTGCTATTCCTATCAGGGCAGCAAGAGTCAGAGGAGACAAGTCCCCCAGACCCCAGGCCCTGGGAACCATTTCTCCCTGCAGCAAAGCCATGACTGGTGCCATGCTGTTGGCATTCTGATGTCTACAAAAAGAGGCATATTGGAATTGTATTCTGTTTTCCCCTCCTCATTGAATTTTCTCTTTTAGTCCGACCAGCAGAAGAAGCAACAAGAGGCTGAAAAGCTGCATCGGCAAGAGAGGAAGAAGCTGCGTCGTCCAGCCGGTCACCTGAAGTCCAGGCACAGAAGAGGACGGCCATTTCACTGAATTGGAAATGTCCCCACAGAACACTTGGGGTAAACTGCCGATCCCTGAATGCAATTTGGAAAGAGCACATCTCCCATTGATTATTATTAGGGTACATTAAATACTAAACACAGACACAGGAGTGTGCATTTTAAAATTCCGTGTAAATTCTTGATACATTTACAGAGAGAAAGATTTTATAACTTATTTCTGTACCTTATATCAGACTTGGAAATCTGGCTCATGCTAACTGGTTATTGCAAGGCCCCAAGTTGCATATTTTGTAAGTTGTAGCTCTCTGCAAACATTGTCTTTTTCCCTTAGCTTTAAATAAATAAACCATGTTTTAAAATGAAATGAAAGATTTACCCTGTGCTGAAAAGATTTGTCATGTGTTAGGAACTTTTTTTCTTGCAGTGCCTACTAACATTCACAATTAAACCACCTAGAAATGCCATTTATCTTTTATCCAGTGTATATGTATTGGTCATGTTTGGGTTTGTTTATACGAATGTGATAGGTTTGTTTGTTTTGACTTTTTTTTTTTTTAATATTTTTATACCAGAATATAATTTAATGTTAATAACCTAAAACAAGAGGTGGATTACTAGTAATTCTTTTAATGTGGCACAAGAGTAAGCATAGGTTTTTGCTGTTTCTTAAGTGCAGAGATAACCTGTTGGAGGAAACATTTATAAAAATAAATATTTTTCATTTGAATAACTTCTTTGAGTAAGACCCATTTCTTGAGTTAATTTGGAAATTAATGTTGGTTTTTCAGGTATTAATTAGATTTTGGAGGTGCCCTTATAGACTTTGTTCAGTTTCTTTATATACAACTATAAAAATAGTAACCTTTTGGATGGCAAATGATGATCTAACTTAACATAATAAGCAAAAAGGCAGAATGGACATTACCCTAACCATGCTGTAGAGCCCACATCAGGCCTCAGGAGCATTGGATCCAGGGATTCACGTTCAGGGGCAACTTGTTCCCCCCTCTTTCCTTCTTTCCTTCCTCCAGTGTCAGCATTGTCCTTATGTCTTAGGTGTCTAGGTCTCTCTTTTCATGCCATCCTTCTCTTTCCCCTCAGGCTTTATCTTTCCCTGCAGTCCCTGCTTTTCCCGAACGGCCTAGCTCACTCCATCAGGCAGGTCGTGCTAGATGTCAGTTCTCTGGTCTTGCAAGCGCTGGTCTGTGTCCAGAAAATAAGTGTATGTGGTGTATTGTGTGGTGTGTGTGTGTGTTGTATATATGTGTGTGTGTGTTTACAGACATGGTGTGTGTTCAAGAAATGCTTGTTAGTCGGTACCTGGCCCAGTTGGTTTTACAGCACCACAGAGCCCTCAGATGATTTAAATCCCTGCGTTCCTTTTACAACTTCTTATCCCCTAGACTGTTAGCCTAGGAAAAGGATAGACCACCTTTTCCCAAAGGAAGGTAACTAGAAGCTCCTGTTGCCTACTTTCTCTCTTTTCCCCTTAGCTTCCTTAAAGGATTGGGGAAGTAGAAGAAGAGATTAGAGCAAGATTAGGACTGTTGCTCTGCTGGCTGGAATTTCTTCCCCAGGGGTTGAGTGATTATTTTCCTGACCTATTTCCTGAGGAAGGTTCTTCCACACCTATTCCTGGTTTTCCCTTCCTTCTTTGAGGGCACCTCCTTGTTTTATGGGGAGCCAGTATGCCACAGGGTTAAATTCCATAAGCAGTACTGAAGGGAGTTCATTTGATATGTAAAAAGAGCACTCTTACAAAACTGCAAAGTCTTACCATCACCAAGGGGAGGGCAGATGGTATAGATACATTCTGGGCACTTAGGAGGCTGGTAAAGTAGAGCAAAGAGCTGGGACTTTGGAACCAGCCTGACCCAGGGCTGAATATTAGCTCTGTTGCTTACCAGTTCTGTATCCTTTGTATTTATTTAATCTCCTTGAGTCTGGTTTCCTCCTCTAAAATGAGCTTAATACTTCGTTTTCTGAAGTTTAAATGAGGTACTTGTTATAAATCATGTCGTGGTGGCAGGCACACAGGTACTTCACAAAGCTCCTTTCTCTCTAGCCACTTCTCCCTTCACCCCTTGTGTACACACACTCCCTTCTGAACTCAGCATATGCTTTAATATTGAGGTTTGTCACACACAGCGGTGCCCCTCGACTTTTGTTCTGAGGATTCCTGAAAGGGCAGATGGGAGGACTGCTGAGTCCATTATAGGCAGTTTAGTTTAGTTTAGTGTAGTTTATTACATTACACCCCTATTTGCATTACATTAACATTACCGTTACATTAACATTTATGTAATGTCACATCACGTCATATTACACCCAGGACCTTGTATGTGGGAGGCAGGTGCTCAACTACTGAGCTACAGCTGCTTCCCAACAGGCATTTAAAAAATATTTTCTGGATAGAGACATGGATACTTCTTCCAGGTTGACCATTCCCTCTTTTTTTTGCTTATTAAACATTTTTTGTTTATTTGAATCTTTTTTTATTTTAATTTTTAATGATCTTTTTTGAGAAGTAACAGTGGTTTTGTTCATACAGCTCTCTCAAAAACCTTGTTGGTTTAGCATATTATAATATAAATTATGGAATTCTCCAAGTGTTTTTTTAAAACATTTGTACTAGAATGTGGTATATATGTCTTTGTATATTTGCACCCACTGTGTTCCAGGCAGGTTTTGCCAAAGCCTGAGTTTAGGAGAAATTCTTTAGTTTGTTTATATTAAGATTTTTGGGATGAACTGTTCTTTGGCTTTTTAAACTATTCATCAAATCCAATGTCTGATGCCTTGGTTAGTCTTTAAATATTATCATGTTCCACGACTTGGTTTTGAGGAATATAAATGCTAATTTTTCAGTGTTCTTTCTCTCCAGTGGTAACAAAAATATATTTTTTAATTTATCTGTAGTTTTCTTTGCTGAGCCAGCAACCCTGGAAAGAATTTGGGGACATATTTTTAAACTACCTCACTATTCAAGAGAGAATGAGATACAGTGTACAGATAGAGTGTTGACCTTCCATAGACATGAGCAGATCATAACAAGAGAAGGCAACATACATGGCAACTGGAGATCACTCGGTGGATAGGTAGGTAGGTCTGGGGAGGGAAGCAGGTGGCCTTCACTTCGGGTTGCTTCTGTTTTCTCACTGAAGTAAGAAATGAGGCTCTGGGCTACAGTAAGCTCCTTCCCTCAGAGAAGGGAAATAAAGTTGATCATCTCTACCTCTTGGTTCTGCCCCACGCACCTTACACTGAACTTGCATTCTTCCGCACCATTTCAGTTTGCGAAAGGACTGCCAATGCCAAGTACCAGAAATGGGTTGGCTTTTATAATGGGAAATTTATTTGGGGAAAAGCTTACAGTCCCAAGGCCATGAAATGTCCAAAACCAGGCATCAGCAGAGATGCTTTCTGACCAAAGTCAACTGCCACTTGGTAAAGCAGGATGGCAGACGAACTCTGCCTGTGTTTTTACTACTGTTCCCTCTGGAATCTACCATCTCCTGGAGCTTAGCTGTGGGCAACCTGGAGTAGGGCTTGTGTCTCTTTCCAGGTCTCCTCTATCAGTCTCAGCTGCTCGGCTTTCTTCCGGAGTTCAACTGCAAGCTCTCAGCCTTAGCTCTTTGAACCTCTTGGGGGCTTTTCTCCTTGCAGCTCAGCTATGAGTGAACTAGAGTCCTTTCACTCTCATTGCAGGATCCAGTACAGCAGCTCCCTTTTTCGGTGTGTGTCTGTGTGTGTATCTCCATTTATATCACACTCAGTAAAAGGGTGAAGACTGCATCACTGATGGAGTCCAGTCAAAAGAATCTCACACCCACAGGAATGCGTTAGTTCAAACATATAATTTTTCTCTTTGGGGCATTCACCACATTCAAACTGCCGCACACACCTCACACAATGCACACAGAGCCCTCATTCTGGTTGAATTTCTTTTTTTTTTTTTAAGATTTATTTATCTATCTATCTATCTATCTATCTATCTATCTATCTATCTATCTATTTATCTATCTCCCCTTCCTCCCCGCCTCAGTTGTCTGTTCTCTGTGTCTATTTGCTGCGTCTTCTTCGTCCACTTCTGTTGTCCTCAGCGGCACGGGAATCTGTGTTTCTTTTTGTTGCGTCATCTTGTTATGTCAGCTCTCCGTGTGTGCGGCACCATTCCTGGGCAGGCTGCACTTTCTTTCGCGCTGGGTGGCTCTGCTTATGGGGCACACTCCTTGTGTGTGGGGCTCCCCTTCGTGGGGGACACCCCTGCGTGGCACAGCACTCCTTGCATGCATCAGCACTGCGCATGGGCCAGCTCCACACGGGTCAAGGAGGTCCAGGGTTTGAACCGCGGACCTCCCATGTGGTAGACGGACGCCCTAACCTCTGGGCCAAGTCCGCTTCCCAGGTTGAATTTCTTAATCACAGTCTTCACTTTTCCCTTTTCTCCTTCCTACCCCTCCACTCCCATGATCGTCTCTGAGTGAAATATTATTTCATTCAGTAATAACACCCAGGACATAGAGTTAAGAAGCCTGGGTTTTGCTTTTCCTTGCCCCCATTTTATTGCCTCCCTAGGTTTCCAAAATTCTAACTCATTTGTTTTCAATTTTTTTTTTTCACTGTCTCACTTCAGTAGAAATGCGCTGAACATCGTGACTCAGAAAACGTGGGTATTGAAAGTGTTACAAAACTGTACCCTACAGCATAGAAAGTGCTTTGGTCTTTTTCCATTCTATCCTGTTCTTCTTCTTTAAAAAAAATTGTCCACGCCCATTAAATTGACGCTGTACTCACTAATGGGCCCAAGCCCTGAGTTGTACATCAATCCCTGCCACCCTAATAGATCTATTGTGTTCTTCCATTCCAGGAACACATTATCAAAACCCACTGAAATTTGTTCCTCAAACATGTAACTCTTGCTGTTCTTAGTAATAGTAGAAAATTGTGTAGTGAGGCATTTTGTTGAGGCTTCCATGTGAATTTTTTTGACTGAACACACACAGGGTGAGATTTCTTACTTTTTTCCAAAGCTACCCTCAGCATACATTAAATAATGCAAAGGCGATTTTATAGAGTGACAGTTGTAGGTGTTTTTAAAGAGAATTTAATAGATTTTGTGATTTTTAGGTAAACTTTCAATGCCTTAAAAATGTGCCTGCATTTTTTTTTTTTATTAATTTGGTTTTGAAATGATTTTCAAATCTCACTTTACCTGTGTAGCCATAAAGTTGAAACATGACATCCTGGAATTTATGCTGTCATTATTTTTAAGCAAATATAGATGATGGCAGTTTTCATAAGTTCATTTTACTGTTTGTGAAAGAACAGTCTCCATTTTTCATATCTAGTTGCATTTGAGGATGCTTGGTCCAAGATAAACGAATGTGTCAAATCATAGAGTAACTGAATTCTACTCAAAACTTGGGGAAGAAAATAGCAAGGTGTAGAATGATTTTTAAAACGTATAAATAAATACTGTAAGTAGATATTTGATTATTTTTTTCTATATTCCTAAAAAGTTTGTAAATTGGCATACATTTTTTTTCTTTTCCTTGGGAAAATATGTAATTACCTTATATTTAGAGCTTCCTTATATTTAGGCATGGAGTAGTTTGATTTAGAACACTATGTATCTTTTTGAACATGTGGGAGAATTCTAGTCTAATAAATTTTATTCTTGAAATTCATTTTATTCCCATATAATTTTTCCATAATTGTTGCAACATAAAAATCTGGCAGTTTCATTTAAATGAACTATTTTGGAGACTCAGGTGCTGCCTCCTACTCAAAACATCTAACACTCATTCTGAGCATCTACTCAAAAGGGAATTTATTAGAAAATGTTAAAGACATGAGGGCTAAAGTAGGAGTTTCAGGAGTGACACATGTCTAGGAAACACTTCCACCAGCATTTCTGTGGCATCTTGGCCAGGCAGTGATGCTCATGGCTCCCACAGGTAAGAGGGACCCAACCATGCGCCCACTGGTTTTCCTGCCTGTTGGGGGTTCCCATACACACATTTTAATTGAGGAGGAAATTATTCTCTAAACCCAGATGGAAACTTGTAGTGCAAAAAGATTTCCTGGTGGGTAGGAGAGCACTATTTTCATAGTAGCCTTGTGTTTCTTTCAGGTGCAGGACAAAATCATGAACCTGAGACTCAGGATTTAAAGGGACCTTTAAGTCCAGTTGGCTGAAACACCTGCCTGATGGGATTTCCTATATAATATCCCTTCCTCCTCACTGGTTTCTGCTTACCCCAGATGACAAGGGGCTTTCTCTCCAATTTCAGATGCTCCCATTGTGTGTCAAAATTTCTGAAATTGAAATCTTCCCCACCTTTCCCACATCTCCCCACCCTGCCCCTCTCTTCCTTCAATCCTTAACTGGTTCTGCCTTTTAGAGTCTATGGAGCAGATTGACTTTCTCCCCATGATCCCACTCCCTGCCTCCATTTGTTTCCTGTACCTTTTGTCCTTTCCCCATTGCAACCAACCTTCAGTCCCTTCCACTTCACAAGAGAGCTCTTGGGATAGTAAGGTCATCTCCTGATTTTGCCAAATCTAAGATAAGATTCTTCTCTAAGTGTGTTTAACTTCTTTATGGCATTTGACACTATCAACATTTTTCTTCTGGAAATACCCAGTGCCTTTGGCTTACTTGCCTCTCTCTCTAGATTTTCTCCTTTGTCTCTGTGGGACATTGAATTGTGCACACCAGTCTGGATGTGTTCTTAATCTAGGTCCTCATTCTGGTGGGTGTGGATCCATCATAAATAAGATCTCTCCAAGATGGTACTTCAGCTAAGGTGTAGCCCCACTGAATCAGGCTGGGCTTTATTCAGATTACTGGAGTCCTTTATAGGCACAGTGGAAGTCAGATGGAGAGAGAAGCCATGGGAGCAGGAGAAGCTGAAGTCAACAGAACCAGAAGAGAAAGGAGAAGATGCCACCCTGTACAATGCCAGTGACAGAACAGCCAAGGAACCCCAAAGATTGCTGGCCAGACAGAAGATACCAAAGAAGCAAGCTTTCTAGCCTCTGAGGCCATGGGCCAATACATTCCTGTTGTTCAGCCAACCCATTGTATGCTGTTTTAGCAGCTGAGAACCTAAAACAGTCTCTGCCACACCAAATACTGACTTTCTCCATGATTTCGTCTTTCAATCTTTCCTTCCTGTCTTTAAATAGTACCAACACCTTTTGATGTTCCAGAACCACCTGCTGCATGCACAATCTGTGGAACTTTTGTCTGCATGCCCCATTGGTACCTATATTAGTCAGCCAAAGGGGTGTTAATGCAAAATACCAGAAACTGGTTGGTTTTTATTTTTTTATTTTTTATTTTTTTATTTTTTTTTTTTTAAGATTTATTTATTTATTTAATTTCCCCCCCTCCCCTGGTTGTCTGTTCTTGGTGTCTATTTGCTGCGTCTTGTTTCTTTGTCCGCTTCTGTTGTCGTCAGCGGCACGGGAAGTGTGGGCGGCGCCATTCCTGGGCAGGCTGCTCTTTCATTTCACGCTGGGCGGCTTTTCCTCTGGGGCGCACTCCTTGCGCGTGGGGCTCCCCCACGCGGGGGACACCCTTGCGTGGCACTGCACTCCTTGCGTGCATCAGCACTGCACATGGCCAGTTCCACACGGGTCAAGGAGGCCCGGGGTTTGAACCACGGACCTCCCATATGGTAGACGGACGCCCTAACCACTGGGCCAAAGTCCGTTTCCCTGGTTGGTTTTTATAAAGGGTATTTATTTGGGATAGGAGATTACAGATACCAGGCCATAAAGCATATGCCCTAATGATGTGGCCCAATCAAAGCCCTAATCGTAACTTAATCATACCCAGATACAGACCAGATTATGAGCATCCAATATGTATTTTTGAAATTCATAACCATATCAAACTGCTACACTCCACCCTCTGAATTCCAAAAAGATATTACAATATTTTAAAAAAAACCTTAAGGGGAAGCGGACTTGGCCCAATGGATAGGGCGTCTGCCTACCACATGGGAGGTCCATGGTTCAAAGGACACTCAAAGGAGTGCCCTGCCACGCAGGGGTGTCCCCCGCGTAGGGGAGCCCCACATGCAAGGAGTGTGCCCCATAAGAGCCGCCCAGTGGGAAAGAAAGTGCAGCCTGCCCAGGAATAGCGCCGCACACACAAGCTGACATAACAAGATAACGCAACAAAAGGAAAAACAGATTCCCATGCTGCTGACAACAGAAGTGGACAAAGAAGAACACGCAGCAAATGGACACAGAGAACAGACAACTGGGCGGGGGGGGAAGGGGAGAGAAATAAATTTTTAAAAAAAACACCTTAAATCAGTAACAATGCAAGTACTAAATCATATCATAATCAGTTTAAAGGAATACAGTTTGTCTTGGGGCAAAGTCCTGTCTGCTATTGACCTCTGAAACTTACAAAACAATTTATCTGTTTCCAATACACAAATGGATAGACAAAGGATAAACATTTTCATTAATAAGGAGAAATTGGGAGGGAAACATGAGTCGTGAGTCCTCTACAGTTCAGTAAACCTGCAGGGCATTCTCCATTCAATTTCAGTCTGAGAGTCATTCTTTTTTTTTTTTAATTTTTACTTATTTCTCTCCCCTTTCCACCCCCCTACCCCCATTGTCTGCATTCTGTGTCCATTTGCTGTGTGTTCTATGTCCACTTGCATTCTTGTCAGCAGCACCAGCAATCTGTGTCACTTTTTGTTGCATCGTCTTGCTGCGTCAGCTCTTCGTGTCTGCAGTGCCACTACTGGGCAGCCTGTGCTTTTTTTGCACACGTCAGCTCTCCTTGACGGGGTGCACTCCTTGCACATGGGACTTCCCTACATGGAGGACACCCCTGTCTGGTACAGCACTCCTTATGCACATCAGCACTGTGCATGGGCCAGCTTACCACATGGGTCAGGAGGCCCCGGGTTTGTAGCCTGGACCTCCCATATGGTAGGCAGATGCTCTTATCATTTGAGTCATATCCGCTTCCCTGAGCGGCCATATAGCCATTCTCCCTGGGGCCATATGGGGATCCACTCTTTCCACCAGCTTACCCAACAGCCATTTTCTTGGTTCCACCCTCATCAAGCATCTGGGTGTCGACCAAGCTCCAGACCTCTCCCTCCCAAAAGTGTTGGGATGATTGCCACACCTCACCCAATCTTTGGGTTAGAGTCTTAACCCCCCCTCATACAGTGACATGAAGACAACATTCCCCCTAACCTTTGGCATACAGGCTCAACCCTCTTAGAGCAATGAGTTGACCACCTGGCCTTCCCTAACCTTTGGGGGACAAGTCCATCCCTCTCAGACCTGTGGGGTGCTGACCTTAACCACCTTAATTCTTGGGCAATGTGCTCTACCCTCTCTGTACCCTGGGGCAGCAGAACTCTCCCAGAACATCTGACAGGAATATCTACCCTCTTCAACTGCTGGGGCAAACTCACCCTCTCTGTGCACATGGGTGGGGTTCCTCTCTTGGCCCAAGGTGAAGTCTTAATTCCAGATCTCAGCTTCCATGGTTTTCCTCTTAAAGCCGTTTCTCCTTCAATATGTCCTTTCCATTTCCCTTTTAGTCCACTGACAGTGGTTTTGTTCAGACAGCTCTCTCAAAAACCTTGGTTTAACATGCAAGAAGCAGGGGTCCAAGCCATCAGACAGTAAGACTTTCCACAAGTCTTTCCAACATAACTGCATCTTCAATTCTGATTTACAGCTTCCAAATTTAGCTAAGTCCTCCAATGGGAGCTTGATTTCCAGAGGCTTGGAATTTCCAGAATCAGTTTCTGTTTTCTTTGTACCTGACAGTTCAGTCCTCAGTGTATCTCTCATCTAGCATTTTGCTATAAGCTGCAAGCAGGAGCCAAGCTGCATTCTCCATGTTTACTTTGAAAATTTCTTCAGCTAAATGCCCAGGCTCGCCGTTTTCAAATTCTGCCTTCCATAAAACACCAGGAGTTAATCTTGGTAAGTTCTCTACAACTTTAAAACATGGATTGCCTTTCCTCTAGTTTCCAATAATAGTTTCATCATTTACTTCTAAGGCATCATAAAAAGTCTCTTTAGCATCCATATAGCTATCAACAGTCTCTTCAAAGCAATATAGGCCTTTTCCATCAAGCATCTCACAATTCCTCCAAAAAATACCCCTTACCCATTTATAAAACCATTTTAGCAGTTCCATAATTGCAAAAGCATTTCCCCACTCCTCGGTACCAAATTCTGTATTAGTCAACCAAAGGGGTACTGATGCAAAATATCAGAAACTGGTTGGTTTGATAAAGAGTATGTGTTTGGGATAGGAGATTACAGATACCAGGCCATAAAGCATAAGTTACTTCCCTCATCAAAGTCTATTTTCACGTGTTGGAGCTGGATGGCTGGTGAAGGCTGTGAGGGTTCAGGCTTCCTGTGTTCCTCCCTCCCAGGGTCTTGCTTCTCTCTGGGTTCAAGGTTCTTTTCTTCCCAGGGCTGGCTTCTTCCTGGGCTCAGGGTTCCTTTCTTCCTGGGGCTGACTTCTCTTTCCTCTGTGAGCCTATTTCCCAGGGCTCAGCTTAAGGCTTCAGCATCAGATTTCAACATGAAAACTCCAACATCAAAAACCCTCAACTCTGTCCTTTGCCATGCCTTTTATCTGTGAGTTCCTACCCACCAAGGAATGGGGACTCAATGCCCTAATGACATGGCCCAATCAAAGCCCTACTCATAACTTAATCATAGCCAGATACAGACCAGATTACAAACATAATCCAATATCTATTTTTGGAATTCATAAACTGCTGCAGTACCTCAAGTTCAACTTGTCCCAAACAAAACTCATCACCCCTATCTCACCCACCCACACAATTCCTTGTTCATTCTCATTGTTGATCCAGTAACTCAAAATCATGGTTCATTTAAGAAGTATTTATTAACCTCTTTGTGCAAGTAAATAAGTGACGGTCCCTAGTCTTCTGGTGCTTATGTTCTCATAAAGGAGATAAAAAATATACAATAAGCATAATGAACTTGATGAATAATGTCAGGGGTGTATTAGTCAAGATTCTCCAGGGAAACAAACCAAAAGGATAAATATGTATATAAAAATAATGTGAATATGAGATTTTTATAAGAATTTTCTCATGCAACTGTGGGGATGGGCAAGTCCAAATTCCATAGGGCCGGTCACAAGTGGGAACTCTGATGAAGGCTTTCAATTAATTCTCCAGGAGAAGCTGGCTGGCTGAAGTAGAAATGGAAATTCTCCCTACTGACTGCTGAAATCATCACTTCTCCTTTTATGGCCTTCAACTGATTGGATAAGACTTTTCTCATTGTTAAAGGCAATCTCCTCAGTTGATTGTAGATGTAATGAGCCATAGGTGCAACCAATGTACTAAAGATTTAAATCCATAAAATATCCTCACAGTAACCATCAAGCCAGTTCTTGCTTGACCAAACAACTGGACACCATAACCTGGCCAAGTCAACACATGAACTTAACCACCACAAGAAGGTAAAAAGGAAAGCTGGAAAAATAGGAGTTAGAAGGGCCAGAATGGGGCATGTTACTGAATTAAGTAGGCTGGTCTCAGGAGAGGCCTCACTGAGAAAAGAACTTGAAGAAGGGAGTTGGCCAGGATATCTGGGGAGGAAAATTCTAGGTAGAGCTACTAGAGCATGCACCAGAGGCTCAACAAAGCACAGATTACTAAACCCTGCCCTAGAGCTTCTGATTCAGTAGATGGGGCACGGAGAAAAAATTTGCATTTTTAACCTGTTTACACGTGCTGCTGCTAATGATCTGGGGAACCCCACTTTGAGAACCACTGGGCTGTTGCAAAAGCCCTAAGGCATGGTTTTGCCTGAATGTCCAAGGAAGAGCCTCTTGACCACTGGCTGGTGCTTAGAAAACAGAGGGGGAGGAGGGGGCAAGGAGGCCAAGAGGCCAAGGAGGGAGATTCTTGAAGATAGGACAATCTAAAAATGTGTTTTTCATCAACCATGACATGCAACCTAAATTGGTTATCTCGATGGGCTTTTGGTAAAGGCAACATTTTTCATTCTCATTTTATTTCCCTGTCAATTGTAGGATTTTCTGCTCTGTGGAGCAGGAGTGGCTGGGAGTCAGCTGGCACACCCCTGCAGGCTGCACTGCCCCTCTGAACATCAAACCAAGGTGTACGGAACCACCTTGGCACTTTGATTGGCCTTCTGGTCTTAGAGACCAAAGCCTGTGGAGCTCTCTCTGCAGTGCTCCCTGCCCTCTTCATTGCCTACAGCCACTCTCCTCCTCTTGTCCTCCTACTCATCCGCCACAGCCTCCTAGCCAGCAGCCTACCAGCCTACTCAGCACCTGGACTGCAGCAGAATCGGGATCCCCAGACCAAGCTGTGGGAAACTCTAAGCCTTTAAAGATGAAGGGCTTTCAAAATCTGGGATGGAGTCCGGTTAGTAGACACAACAGAAGGAAACCAGAGGAGCCCTGGGGCTGGTCCTGACTTGCTCGTGGCCTATCAGTGGCTAAGTCACTTAACCTTAGTGTCTACATCTGGAAAATGGGTTTAATAATATCTGTCCCCTAACGACTTCAGAAGATGTTTGTGGAGCTTAATGAGGGAGGTCCATTAAACTCATCAGAAGAAAGGTGTAACTAAATACAAAGCACCATTGTAATTAGCCTAAAACGTTGGTTAAGCCAAGCTGCATCTTGTTTTAAGAGGGTTGCCACCACCACAGCTTTGTTTGAAAAAAAATACATGCATAGAAGGTGGGGCCATAAATCTCACTGGTATAAGTAGATTCCGTTTAGCTGATTTCTCTCATAATTAAGAACCTGATAGCTCCTTACCAATATGATAGCCAGCTATTACTGCTGATTGTTAGCGTCTCCATCTTGTCCTCCGCTGAGGCAGGGACCACATTATTATTGCTCATGAACACAGAGTGGGCATGTAATTAATAGTTTTTAAATTAACAAGCTCACAGTACCTGGCACTTGAGAGGCCCTAAGTGGCTACTGGTTGCACAGAATGGAGGCAGGGTAGTGAGACTAGTATTGATAAACCTGATGCTTACCAGGCTCTTACCACATGCCAGGCTTTGTTCTAAATGTTTTACCCTTGTCATCTCACTCAATCCTGGGTTCAAATCCCAGTTCCCCACTTACTATCTCTGTGACCTAAGGCCAAGTTCTTAACCTGTCCGGGCCTCAGTCTCCTCGTTGGTAAAAGAGTATTTCTACTACGTAGCTCACAGTGTTGTTCTATTTTCTTGACTACCCTACAGTGCTTCCCATATCACAGACCCTCAGTCAAAAGCTGATGAATGAATAAGCAGGTGAATGTGCAGCCTTCTGAAACATTGGTCATGTTTCTAGATGCTCAAGTGATTTTTCACTTACTGAGGGGTGGGGTAGTGGGAGGGAGCATGTCTTCGCCTTTCATAGGCCTTGGTACTGGACTTTTCCTTGTCTTCTCATAAGGTGAGGTGAGGCTTTAGTTTGAGTATCTTTTTTTGTCTTTTTGTCTTTGCTACTTTGCATCTCATTCTTGCGCTCTCTTTTTTTTTTTTTTTTTTTTTTAGGTACTAGGGCAAGGGATTGAACCTGGGACCTCGTATGTGAGAAGACTGCACTCAACCACGGAGCCACACTGGCTCCCCAGAGTTGGTTTTCTCATTAGTTTACTTGCTGCTTGTTTTATTGTTTTTAGGAGGCACCGGGAACTGAACCCGGGACCTCCCCTGTGGGAAGCAGGTGTTTCACTGCTTTAGCCACATCTGTTGCCCTCATCCCTTTTGTCCCTGGAAAGTGGACATTCTAATTTGTGGCAATTGAAATGTAATCATACCACGTGTTAGTTTCCTGTCATCACCAGCAGTTGAGATGTCTTCAGTGTGGGCCTCTCCTAGCCTCACTCTTCTTTCTTCACCCAGCTGCTCATGTGTTTCCCCACACATTTCACATGTTCTTATTTCAAATGTCTCCTTTTCCTCCACATGGCTAAACATTTAAAAATTTACGGGTGTGACCTTAGGAGAGATTGTTGTTTATTTTGCCCAAAATAATACAAAATCTAAACCTATTGGTTTTGGTGTCTCTTTGGACATTGACAGGAATTGGAAAATCAATGACCAAAAAATCCCATTGTACACTGAACTGCCTTCTTTGTCTTTGCTAAGATATTTTTGTTAAGTCATATGAAAAATAAGTCTTTAACAACATTTACATTTTGTCTGTTCTGTAAGAAAGGATTTCTGCTTTCACTTACCCAAATGATGCAAGTGGTCACTTCCAACTGGATTGCATGGCGTCAGTCTTTCCACAATAGAATTTGGTTTGCCTGGTTTCGAACAAATTGTCATCACAATAAGTTGTGTCAATATACACCCCAAGTTTGATTTGTTTATAGTCTCCCATCTTAAAATAGCAGCCACCAAGAGCTTTCAAGTCTATTAATAAGTAGTAATTAGATACTAACTAGGTGTTCAGCCCTGCCCTGTGCTCTGAAGAGAACAGGTAAGCATAAGATATAATCTGGTGAGCTGGAGGTATGGTTGGATCGCCAGAACTAGTACACTCTTAATAAGTTTGCATGAACTTGATGCTTGGACACTCATTCCTGAGAAAAGTGTCTTAAAAGAAAGAATACATTACATTGCCATTTGAAACCCAGAACCTCATGTAGGTCCTTATCCACAGTAGTTCATAGCTGATGTGTTATCAGTTTAACCCCAGCTCAGGTCCACGTGTACAGGAGTTATTATAATCAAGTACTACTTCAGTGTTAACATTCATTAGATTCCAAAAGGCATTGGGCACCATTCAGGGTGTTCTGCAGATGTCATCCCACACGGACTAATCTAAGCAAAGTTAGAAGTTAGCGGGAAAGTCCGTCCATGGTTGGGTCCATGGGGAGAACTGAACTTTGGAACTGTTGGAATGCTTGCTGCACCCTTGTCAAAGGCCTAAGCCCACCAGTTCTTTCAACTTCTGGAAATAAGTCCCTGAACTCCAGCATTTGTCTGGTTGTGCAAAAAGCATGAAAGACCATGAGCTTCCATCTCCTGGTCCGGAAGGCAGGGCTCTCTTGGGGGTTCAAAGATCTGAATCTGGCCCTGACTCTCCTGATCTCTGCTGTGTGACCTCAGTTGAACACCCCCTGCCTCACCTTCCCCAGATGAGCTCAGAGAGTAGTCATCCCACCACTGTATCCTCAAGTGAAAAGAAACAGGGCAGGTTGGCATCTGGATATCATTGTTGTTCAGTGTATGGGTAGGATAGAATGATCCAGGTTTCTTTTTGGCAAAGTCCATGGAATTCATGAAAGCAGGAGATTGTTGGGGCGGGGGTGGGAAGGTCTGGATTGGAAAAATCTGAAAGCCCCATGAAGGAGATTCTCTTAGGAGTTTGTTCATGATAAAACCCAAGTTCTGTGGAATCTCTTTGAAAGTAGACCAGAGAATAAATGCTCAATTACTGTTTCGCTAAAGAGAAATTTGGGTCCAGGGCAAGAGGAAGGCGAACCATGAAAGATGCCGACTCTTATCATTAAAAACTGGAAGGGGAAGGAGGAAACGTCCAGGGGAGGGGTTGTAGCTGCATATGACCTGGGTGAACTGTGAAGCCCAGTGCCCTTCTGTGGCTTGGCAAGGACAGGTTGAGCTCTGGCACCTGAGACCCACCAGGTGGTTTTCAGCCTCTCCTTTGAGGCCAGGGACATCCTAATGCAGCTGTGTTGCCCAGCAGCAGGCACACCTGCCACAGGGTCCTCATGGTGCTTCCTGAGACCCTTTATCAGAGGGAAGAGTACATGAGCAGCCTCACAACTAGAAAGAGAAGGGCTAAGAACAGGTGGCCTGAGGCTGCCATAGTTGAAACCACGGGCATAAGGAAGTCCGAAAAAATTAAGCCAGGCAGCTGGGTGTAGGCTTGGCAAGCACTTCTCAAGCAGGGGTCACTCTTTTTGTTTTTAAAGGTTTATTTCTCTCCCCTTCATGCCCTCCCCCTACCCCCACCCCGTTGTCTGTTCTCTGTGACCATTCGCTGTGTGTTCTTCTGTGGGAATCTGTGTCTCGTTTTGTTGTGTCATCTTGCTGCATCAGCTCTCCGTGTGTGCAGCGCCATTCCTGGGCAGTCTGAACTTTTCTTTTGCACTGTGCGGCTCTCCTTACGGGGCGCACTCCTTGCCCGTGGGGCTCTCCTATGCGGGGGACACCCCCCCCCTGCGTGGCATGGCACTCCTTGCGCGCATCAGCACTTTGCGTGGGCCAGCTCACTACACATGTCAGGAGGCCCTGGGTTTGAACCTTGGACCTCCCGTGTGGTAGGCGGATGCCCTATCTGTTGGGCCAAATCCACTGGGCTTCCCAGCGGAACCCTTAAGATGGGTTAGATGGTGAAGTTAGGAGCTGCTCCCATCCCACCAGTTCTTAAGGAGTTTTGGAAGGTTCACCTTGAAAATTGCCAATACAGCGAAACCAAAACAAAACATGGAAAAGCCACTCACCCTCTCTGAGCCTCGGTTTCCTCAGCTGTAAAATGAAGATAATGATGCCTACTTCATAGGGCACCTAGCATGTTGCCTGCCTACAATTGACTCCAGGGATGCCAGCTCCCTCTTCTGCTCTTCCTCAGGCCCCTGTCCGAGCGCTAGGCTGAGCCTCACACACAGTGAGTTCTAGGTCAGAACCCCCTGAGCCCATGAACTCGTGGACATGGGGAAGCCTGCTGAGTTCAGCATGATGCCCCACAGACACCAGTCGTTACTTCAGGGCATCAGCCGAGGTCCAGGACCAGCTGTGAGACTTGGGAGCAGATAGACATAGCGAACTTTCAGATTGATACATGAGGCTTAATTAACAAAGAGGAAAACTGTGAGATATGCTTGCAAGGGAAGTGGGGAGGCAAAGTGCATTCCAACCCAATGAGAATCCTTCTGCCTTTGAACAAGAAATATGTTCTCTATGCACCCATTTCAAAGGAGAAAGCAAATCCCATCTGCATTATCAGGGCTTTCTAGGGAAACAACTGACAAGAGATATCTGTAAATAGTATGAGATTTTATAAAATTGTCAAATGTGACCATGGGGATGCACAAATCCAAATTCCACAAGGCAGGTTGCAAACCGGGGGCTCCGATGAAGGTCCTTGATGAGTTCCCCGGAGACACTGGCTGTCCGAAGTAAAGACAGGAATTCATCCAGACCCTGAGGGTCCCCCTGCAAGGCGTAGCTGTTTCCATTCACTTGGAAGCCACCATCACAAAATTCGCTACCAGAGTGCTTGTTGCCTGCCCCGCGCGCAGCTCCCAGGCCCTTCCTCTCTGAGCCACAGGGACTCACCGGGGCCACAGCCAGGCTTGGAGCCCTGCATGTGTGGCCGCTGAGGCTCCTCCTCCCGAGCTTCCTGGAAGAGGGGGTCCAGAATCCCCAGGGCAGACACTTGGAACTCAGACCTGTAGAGGAGCTTAAAGGCTTCAAATAAACTGACTAGTAAAATACTCACCCTAAGGCAGCGGTTCTTAACCTTTTTTTGCTCCACGAAATTCTTTGCCAGTTAGGTGAAATAAAACTGCTATAATTTTTTTATTGCCTAAATTCATAAGTGAAGGAAATGTTAGATTTCAGTAGAGGTCAGAGTAAAGAAAGGTAACAGGTTGAGTTTTTCAGTTCAGGCTCACAGCCCTCTGAATCTTATACCTGGTTAAGATCCCCTGCCCTAAGGCAAAAGGCACAAATTGTTAGAAAAGAAAGGCTGGAGAGAACAGGGCCTTGAATGGAATAGTTGGAGCTGTGACCCCGGCCTCAGGCCAGGAGCAAGGCAGTCAGCTGCAGAGAGAAGTCCGTCCTTCCTGGGATCTGCTCTGCTTTCCAGCATCTCTGGGGGGCCTGGGGGGGTGGGGGGAACACTGCTGGAGCCCACTACCCGCCCCAGGATCTAGATGCCGCAGGGCTGCGCAGGCGCCTGGTGAAGTCAAAAGGGAACGATGCCAAGTGCGTTTAGCTCTCACTCAGGGAATGGCCCGTGTGGGCCACCCAAACGGATGGCACCAGGGATCCCAGCGGGCTGCCCTGAACTCTGCAGTCTTTATTAAACCTGCTCTGAAAACCAGGGGAAAAAATGGTGAAGAAGAGAGAACTAGAGGAGAATGGAGGAAACACAGGAGAGAGCAACGCCGGGGGAATCGACGCGCTGGGGCGCCAAGCTTCTGTTGGGCTAAGCTCAGAGGCTAAGCCTTATCTAATGCTGATGTCAACCTCCAAGTTGGTTATGGACAAAGAAACTGAGTTCTAGTGGGGGGTCCAAGACTCACTAGCAAGTGGCTGAGCCAGGATTTGAAGGCAGCGAGGTGAACGGCCACGCTCTCGCTCTCCCCACAGGTGCCCTCTGGCAGTGGGCACAGCAAAGCCTGTGAGGCCTGCCGTGACTGGGAGGGACAGAAGGGGGCCACCTCACCAAGGCTCTTGGGTGGGCCTGAGGGAGGAGAAACAGGGGCAGTGAGTAGACGGAGATAAACTTGGAATCCCAGGAGCTTTGCTCAACAGAGGCTTCTTACAGGTGAGAGGAAACTGAGGCAGCCGCCAGAGGGGTAAAAGTGAGGAGAATGGAGCGAGGGACAAAAGGAGGCGAGTGGGAGCCATTTGGGAGGCAGCCACAGCAGAGGGACACACAGGACGACAGTCCCCTCAGGAGACCCCCCTAGTATCAGGTACTGGCTGGCATCTCGTCTCTGGTGAAGGAAGTTGTGCACCAGACCTGGGGGCTTCTCCTCAGCTGGCATTGGCAGGCATGCCTCTTGCCAGAGAAAGAACAGGGGGAGGAGGGGAACCTTGGAAGAGCCACAAAAGAAATTTCTGCTGGAAAATAATGATCTTCCCTCAGGGTTTGGCCTAGCAAATAGGATCATTGCCTTTAATGTAGTCAAGTAAAGCACCTGATGAAAAAAGTCAGCATGTTCTCCTCTCTTCAAAAAGGGTTGAGTGGCGGGCGCTCCATGCAATGAGAT
Organism: Dasypus novemcinctus; assembly: GCF_030445035.2. Taxonomy (NCBI): domain Eukaryota; kingdom Metazoa; phylum Chordata; class Mammalia; order Cingulata; family Dasypodidae; genus Dasypus; species Dasypus novemcinctus. The sequence continues at coordinate 33,071,720 of NC_080697.1, forward strand.
GGAAAAACCTCAGGTTTTGTGGCTTAAATTGGTTCAACTTGCCCTTAGCCTGGGAAGTGTCCCCATGGGGACAGGTCCTCAAATAGTCACATGGACCATGGTCGAACCACCCAAGGGCCCTGTCCACATCTCCTTGTTCTCTGCCCTTCTTCAAATTTTATGATTTCTTCTAAAATCTTAGCTATTAATATATCCATTCACATGGCCAGCATCTTTAACCTTAAATCCTTTTTTTTTTTAAAGATTTATTTATTTATTTAATTCCCCCCCCTCCCCTGGTTGTCTGTTCTTGGTGTCTATTTGCTGCGTCTTGTTTCTTTGTCTGCTTCTGTTGTCGTCAGCGGCATGGGAAGTGTGGGCGGCGCCATTCCTGGGCAGGCTGCTCTTTCTTTTCACGCTGGGCGGCTTTTCCTCACGGGCGCACTCCTTGCGCGTGGGGCTCCCCCACGCGGGGGACACCCCTGTGTGGCACGGCACTCCTTGCGTGCATCAGCGCTGCGCATGGCCAGCTCCACACGGGTCAAGGAGGCCCGGGGTTTGAACCGCGGACCTCCCATGTGGTAGACGGACACCCTAACCACTGGGCCAAAGACCGTTTCCAACCTTAAATCTTAACCACTTCAAGCTCTGGCAGATCACAGGAGGATGACTGAGACAGGGTAAGGTGCGAGAGAAGCTCCAGTGGGGATGCAGTGGGCCAGTCTTTCCTCCAGGATCCTGTACTCTCTTGGTGACAGCCCTGACAATGGACAAGGCCAGGAAAATTTTCTTTTTTAAATATTTTAAAAAGATCTATTTTTATTTATTCCCACCCCCCTTCCTACCTCCCACCCTGCTGTTTTTGCTGTCTGTGTTTTCTTCTCTATTTTTCCTTTCCTCTAGGATTCACTGGGATTCAATCCTGGGGACCTCTGATGGGGAGAGAAGTTCCCTGTTAATTGCACCACCTCAGTTCCTGGTTTCTGCTGTGCTTCACCTTAATTCTCCCCTTGTCCCTCTTTTGATACATCATCATCTTGCTGCGTGACTCACTTGCAAAGGGTCCTAAGTCACCACACGGGCACTCATGTGGGCACTCTTGAGGGCACTCATGCAGGCACTGGCTCATCACAGGCATTTGTGCAGGTTCTGACTTGCTGCACAGGCATGCTTTCTCTTCTTCTTTTTCACCAGGAGGCTCCAGGGATCAAACCAGGTCTTCCCATATGGCAGGTGGAAGCTCCATAACTTGAGCCTTATCTGCTTCCCCAGCAAGGTGTTTTAAAGAGCCTTTAAGAAAGGGCCAACCTGTGGTTTCTCAAAAAGTTAAACATGGAATTACCATATAGAATCACCATAATAACCTGACAATCTCACTTCTAGGTCTGTGCCCCAAAGAATTGAAAGCAGGAGCTCAAACAGATATTTATACACTGATGTTCACAACAGCATTGTTCACTATAGCCAAAGGTGGAAGCAACAAAATGTCCATCATCAGAAGGACAGATAAGCAAAATAAGGCCTATCCATACAATGGAATATTATTCAGCCACAAAAAGGAATGAAGTTTTGATTCACACTTCAGCATGGGAGAAACTCGAAGACATTCCACTGAGTAAAATAAGCCAGACACAAAAGGACAGATATTATATGATCCCACTTATATGAAATAGCTAGAACAAACAAATTCAGAGAGAGAGAAAATAGGGTTCAGATATCCAGGGGCCATGGGGAGGGACCATGGAGAGGGACCATGGAGAGTTAATGCATAATGGTGCAGGGTTTGTGTTTGGGGTGGTGGGAAAGTTCTGGTAATGGATGGTAGTGCGACATTGCAAACCATTCAATGGGAAAAGAATAGCTGGAACAACTGGATATCCATGTGCCAAAGAATAAAGTTGTTATCTCTACCTCACACCATGTAGCAATTTGATATGGTTATGAATTCCAAAAATAGATATTGGATTATGTTTGTAATCTGGTCTATACTTGAGATTATTAAATTATGATTAAGACTTTGATTGGGTCATGTCATTAGGGCGTTAAGTCCCCACCCCTTGGTGGATGGGACTCACAGATAAAAGGCATGGCAAAGGACAGATTGGAAGGGTTTCTGATGCTGGAGTTTTGATGTTGGAGTTTGATGCTGAAGCCTTAAGCTGGAGCGCCAGGAAGTAAGCATGTAGAGGAAAGAGAAGCAAACCCCGGGAAGAGAGGACCTGAGCCAGGAGAAGAACACAGAGGAATAGAGATGGCTTCTTAGACACAGCAGAAATCCCAGGAAGAGAGACAGAGCCATTCATTTGATAGTCTATAGCTGACCTTGTGGAGAAAACAGAGGAGCTGAGCTCAGAGGAACCCAGGAAGCCTGAACCCTTGCAGATGTTTGCAGCCATCTTGCTCCAACACGTGAAAATAGATGTTGGTGAGGGAAGTAACTTATGCTTCATGGCCTGGTTTGTGTAAGCCCCACCCAAATAAATACCCTTTATAAAAATCAATCAGTTTCTTGTATTTTGCATCAGCACCCCTTTGACTAATACACACCATATACAAAAATTATCTCAAATTGCTATAGTTGCACAACTCTGTGCATGTACTAAAAATTATTGAATTGTATGTATTAAAAGGATGGATTTTATATGTAAATTGTATCTCCAAAAAAAAAAAAGCTGTTAAAAAAAAGGTACTTCCCTGGATTGGCTGTCTGACCACAGGGTTTTATGGAAAAGATGAGCTTGGGCTTGGCCTGGTGGATGGGGAGGATCGGCAAGGAGAGGGCAATCCATGAAGTAAGGCCTGCTGAAGAAAGAACTGGAAATGAGAACAACTGTGGGATGTCCGGTGGGAAGGACTGAGGAGCCATCAGGATGGAGGGTATGAAAAACAGTGGAACAAAAGTTGAAAGAGAAGCAGCATGGGTAAAGGGCTTATTGTGAGAGCTGCGAAGTCAAGAGGGTGCTTGACATTGATTTTGTAACAAAGGTAGCTGGGGTAACTTCTTTTTTTCCCCAACCCCAATACTTTAGCATTTATTTACATTGTCTTTATTTAGCTTGCTGGGGCTTCATAGGGCTTTTTCATTCTGTGGATTGATGTTTTCTTTTATCATTTTCGGGAAATTATTGGTGATTTTGTCTTTAAATATTGCTGCATCTCCCCCCTTTTCTCTCTCTTAACCCTCTGAGACTCCAATTAAATGTACATTAAAACTTCTCACTATAGCCTCTATGTCTTTTTAGTATAATTCTGTATTTCTTGTTCTTTTCTCTGTCCAGACTATATTATGGACGATTCCTTCCTACCTGTATTCCAATTCACTTGTTCTCTCTTCAGCTTTATCTAATCTGTTTTTAATGTTTTACAGTGTTCTTAATTTTGTTTATTGCATTTTTCAGTCCTAGTCCTTCTGTGTGATTCTTCTGGCAGTTTTTAATAGGATCTGGTTCTTCACAATATTTTTATGTTTTAATTTCTTTAAAGTAGTCTTACTTTATGGTCTATATCTGAAAATTCCAATATCTGAAGTCTTTGTAGGACAATGGAGTAGCTTCTTGGGCCCAAGGGTGACATGGTCAAAGTGCTCTTCCTACAAGGTTTGCTGTGGGGAGACTGATATGATTAGTGTGGGGCTTGAGTCGTTGCCCTGGGTTTGAACCGCAACTCTACCACTCAATAACTGAGGGAGTGTGAGCAGGCCACTTACCCTTCCTGAACCTCAACTTCAGCCTGTGAAGAATGGAAGTAGCAGTACCTGTGAGATTGTGGAGAGCACCGTGTTAAGATGATCTATGTGAGCACCATGTTAGAATGATCTATGTGAAAGTGCCTGCCATGCAACAGTAACTTAACAAATGGAATGATGGGCCAACCCAATTTGGCTTTGTCTGCAGCTCACTAGCAGGGTGACATGGGCCGTCACTGGGCATGTTATGACTCTGGCCCCTCGACAGTAAATGAAGTCCCCTTCTGTGCTGCTCTAGCTCAGAGGCTCATTGAGGGGCTCTTTCCTGCCTCCCTTGTTTCCTCTGAGGACCAGACCTGCTGATGCAGGCAGCAACACCTTGCTGAGGTGAAGGAAAGAGGCTCTCGTCTGTGTGTGGGGCTCAGAATCCTACTCAGATCTTCTGAGAGCCCAGCTCATGCTTGCTAAGAGAGGCCTAGATGGTTCAGATGCTCTCCAAATTGCTGCTGCTCATGGCAGTGGTATAAACCCCTATATGCTGCAGGGCCAGGTCACAGCACAGAGGGGACCAAGGACAGGAGGCTTCTGAGGCTAGCCATTCAGAACCTGTTTTAAGATCATTTCATTATGTACGTGGATTTGATACTTTCCTTGCTCTGTGACCTTTAAAGGGTAGGGGGAGGATGTCTTTATTTCTAGATCTGGCTTGGAATGGAGCATACCTCCTCCTCTTAACCCTACTAATTTAAATTGGATTTATTTTCTTTTAAAACTGAACTCTTGCTAAGACATTTCTGCCCTGGAAGGCTTGAAGGTCTCAAGGCTGGGCACGTCTAGGAACAAATCTATGCCCATCCTGGTCATGGTGAGTCCCTGGTCCCAGCCCTGTATTAGCATGTGCTCAATAAACCTGAGGCAAATGAATGAATGAACTAATTGGAGAAGGGTATGCAAAAAAAGAAGAAATAACTTTCTTCTCCATTAGCTCAAAATGGCCAGAATTCAGGCCTCCAATCTAGCTGGAATTTTAGAAGGGAATAAGGCATCTGGTTGTCTTCTAATTTTCACCAGAAGCAAAGCTGTGTCCTAGGATGGCCCAGGAGGAGGGAGCTAGATGAGATTCCACATGTTTTCCTGGAAGCCACGCTGGTGGATGAGCCTTGCTCAGGGACTCCCGCTTCCTTCCCTGTGTGGGAGAAAAAGCAAGACATCTCACAGATGCTCTGTCATGGTTGAACTTGTCTGGTGTCTTGGTGGGCCACTGAGGAGTAAGCCAGAAGTTAGAGTGTCTCAGAGAGATGATAAGACACAAGAGACCTCAGCACCTACCTGGTGATTTTCCAGCCCCTTCTGCAGAGCTTCTGTGGTCTTTCTTCCCATCAGAATTCAGATCCTGAAGATGCCTGGGACCATTCCAAGCCATTTCCAAACCAGAAAAAACTGTAGAAAGAAGTGCTTGGTATATGAGCCGTTGGTTTGTTCAGGTACTATTCACCGCACCTCCTGCCACAATTTCCATCCACAAAATGGGGAGAGCAGCAGTGGTCTGTTTTTAAGCCACAGAAGTGAGAAAGTTGTTATGTGAAGCATGGGCTGGTAAACTATGGGCTCTGGGCCAAATCCAGCCTAACACCTGTTTGTCTTGTTTTCATTTTTAAAAATTGTATTGAAGTATATCATTCATACATGAACATACATAAACAATAAGTGTTTAGTAAAAGTTGTGAACTTACAAAACAAACATGCATAATGTTATACAGGGCTTCCATATATCACCCCACCACAAACACCCTGCATTGCTGTGAAACCTTTGTTAGGAGCTATGAAAGAGAACCATCAAAACATTACTACTAACTATAGCCAATGTCTTACATTTGGTATATTTTCCCCCAACCCACCCAGTTATTAATCAGTATTAGTATTAAATATTTGTTATCATTCATGAGAGAATGTTTACATATTTGTTCTGTTAACCACAGTCCATCTTCTACAACAGGATTCACTGTTATAGATTTCCTGTGCTTTGTACAATCCATTCAAAGTGTACACTTAATAGCTCTCATTTTCTTCACAGAGCTGTACTGTCATCATCTCAGTCAACTTTAGAACATTTTCATTACTCCAAAAACAAAAATCCTATACCCCCTAATACCTCTATATTGTTATCCCTTAGAATTGATGCAATAAAAAATTACAATATTACTGTTAACTATCATCCATAAGCTACATTAGTTGTAATCTTCCCATCTAAGACCTATTTTTGTAAATAAAGTTTTATTGGAACACAGCCAGGCTTATTCATTTACATACTGCCTTTGCACACTTTTTGTATTACAACATCAAAGTTGAGTAGTTGCGGCAGAGCCCACAGGACCTTCAAAGCCTAAAATATTTACTATCTAACCCTTTATAAAAAGAGTTTGCTGGTCTCTGCTATAAAAGGAAGAACACTGCACATGGAGTCAGAAAACTTGTGCCTGAATTCCGGCTCTGACCGCCATGTGAGCTTGGGCAAGGCACTTCACTTTTCTGAGCTTTAATTTCTGCATTCAAAACACAGGCTAATATTCTCTACATCCGAGGTTTTTAAGAGGAAGAAGTTGTATTCACTCATTATTCATCCTATAGCTCTGTGTCTGTCACATGTGGTAGGTGCTGGGCAGGTGCCTGGCATGAAGGAGATGCTCAGTCAGTGTTTGTTGAATGGGCAAATGAATGCTAGTGTGTTAGTCAGGGTTCTCTAGGGAAACAGAACCGACAGGAGATATCTGTAAATAGTACTAGATATTATAGAACTGTTTCACATGACTATGTGGGTACATGAGTCCAAATTCTGTAGGGCAGTCTGTAAGCCAGGTGCTCTGATGAAGGTCTTTGATGAGTTCCCAGGAGATGCTGGCTGAAATCACTTCTTTTAAGGCCTTCAGCTGATTGTATAAGATGCCACTTATTGCTGATGGCGATCTCCTCAGTTGATTGTAGATATAACAAGACATTTATGCAATCAACTCACTGATAAGTCAGTGAAATGCCTTTGTATTACAATTAGCCCAGTATTTGCTTGACTAAACAACTGGGCACCATTACCTGCTGCGTTGACACATTTGCCTAACCATCACAGCTAGGATGAATAAGTAAGAGATGGTATATGTGAAAGCAATGGACAGAGTATCTTACGTGTAATAGACATGCAATGATTTGTAGGCAATAAGGGGCCTGCCTCTGCACTCCAGGGGCAATTCACCTGGGAGGCTGCTCAGGTAGATGACGAGACCAGAACCCCCTTTCTCAGGGGGGGGAGTAGCAGGGTCTTGTGTCACCTTTTTACACTTGGCACAGAATTATGGGTGAATAGAGTTTGCACAGCGGAAGCATTCAAGCCATGATTTTCATCCCAAAGAAATGGCAAGAGAAGATGGGATTCACACTCCTGAGAAGTTCAAGGAACTCTTCTTGTTAATGGACAGGAATAGATATTCAATCTTATGCATGAGGTAGGGGTAGATTAGACAGAAGGGTGACTTGTAACAGAGCCCAGAACATAGGACAGGAACTGTCTAGAAGCATTTTGTCTGGGGTGGAGCTAGGGGCAGGGTAGGGGCTGTGGATGGGGTTCAGGGCACAGAGAGGGGTCTGGAGTCAGGCCAGAAGCAACATTTATCAGTCTTGTTGGAGAAGAGGGAGTCACTAAGGCCCTGAAGGTTGTCAGAATGGCTGGAAGAGATTGCGGTAACACTTTTCCATCAGGTTTTTTACTTGCTTTCTCTACAAGCGAATCAGGAGGACAAAGAGTGTTCAAATACTGATGCTCTCTGAGTAGGTAAAAAGTGCTGGAATAAGTCCCCCCACTGAGCTTGCCCTTGCCAGGACTCAAATCTCCAGCAACAGGCCTGCCATCATCCCTGGTTCCAGGGGTTCTTTGTCCTTGGTGTCCATCTGAGAAGTTTCCTTCCTTAGTTTCTGGGTCCCCTGACCAGAAGGCCTGGGGAGAGAAAAGTCAAGTGCCTGATCACCCAGAGCTGAGATCGGGGAGAAAGTGAGCCTAGAGAAGGCAGAGACTGGCCGCCATTTTGCCGTGCCATGTGGCAGGAGTCCAGAACTGCCAGCACCTGACTTTTGGTGAGATAGCAGCTCTGATGATGTCTTGATTTGGACATGTTCACAGCCTCAGAACTGTAAGCTTTTACCCTGATACATTCTCATTATAAAAGCCAACTCATTTCTGGTATTTTGCATCAGCAGCTGGTGACAAACTAAAACAGGGTACAAGTGAAATGAGCAGAATGTTCCTTGGGAGAGGCATCATGGTGGCTCCTCAGGTACACTGCCTCCTTAGCACTGGAAATCCCTTAAGTGATACGGGACAGGAGGAAAATGGAGAGTGAGGCCAATGAACAGAGGAGCACAGAGGCCATGTCTTCCTTACTGCTTTGGCTCCAGTCGTCACCCTACCCCACTACTGGGGGGGGTGGGGGAGGGAGTTTCCTAAGGTTGGAATGAATAAATGAACAAATGAATGCGCAAATATGTTTGTTTAGAGGTCACAAGAGAAGATGAAGCATTAGGTATGGAGGCCTAATGAGTCAAAATTCAGAGCCCCCAACTGTATTTCCCCTCTGTTCAAGCCGAGTGCCTTGCAAAGCTCGGGGCTCAGTAAATCCTCCTAGTAAACATTTTGTCATATTTTTTTTAATTGCTGGAGGTCAAATCCAGAAAGCGGCTTCTGAGAGCCACACCACGTCTGGCCCCTCAGCTGTCCTCTCCACTGTCTTCCTGCTAAACACTGGAGCTGCCCTGGGAGCTGGGGGATTTGGACTAGCCACCCAGAGAAGCCCTGTCCTTCCTGGTTCTTTCCCCCGCATATGCCCTTGCAAACACAACTGTTTGGCCAAGTCTTGAAATGAGAAACAGAGTCCCAGCTGAGTCTCTAGGATACACGAGTCTAAAAAAAAAAACGAAAGACACTAAAATAATTTCCTCCGTGGTTGCCAAGTTGGGAGGTTCCAGCCGGATTTGCACATCCTGCAGATGACTCACCTTCAGTTTCCCTGCTGGTCCTTTGCTTCTAGGTGGTTTCCACACGTAAGGCCAGCACCTAAGGCGAGGCACCTGGGACCAGCGGCATGCTTCCGCCATACCACCAGGACGGTTTTCCCCAGGCCCGGCCTCTGGCCCAAGCACCAAGCAAGCTTCACTCTATTAACTGGGACATTTGCTTAAATAAACATGCCATTCATTAGACCAGCAGAAATGGCCTGTCCCTTTAATGGGGAGAATTGCTCTGTTTTTGGATTAAAACAAAACTTTATCTCAACTTCAAAATAAAATAACAGGCAAAAGGCAGCTTAACAGATTATGGAAGCATTCCTTTAAAAAAATCCTGTCCAGGCACAATTTATCTTATTTAATCTGAAAAATAAACTCAGTTGTTTCTCCAGTGTTCCAAAAGATGAACAAATTAGTTAAGCGACATGATCAAGTTCTTCTTGTTAATGAAGAAAATTTTTTAAAAAATGCTGTTTGATTTTTATCTGACTGAGCACACATACCTGGGAGCAGAAATATAAGTGTGTGTATGTGTGTGTGTGTGCGTGGTGTGGTGTGATGAAGAAGGGTTACTCTTAGGCATTCCAGGCTCCAGGAAAGAGGTATCTGAGTTAATCCAGTGGAAAAAGAGGTTAGGATGGAACCGGACAGGAGGGGGATAAAGTCAGAGGCCCCGGGCGAGGAGCTCTCCACCCTCGGCTCTGGCCTCTAAGGGCTGATCTCTGTGAGTACCAGTGGAGGGCTCTTCAGGGCGAGGTCAGCCTGCAGAGCGGACGTCACTTGGACTCTCGCCCTCTTCGCAGGCCACCCCACGCGGCACCCGGCACGGCTCCCTCGGCACTGGCTGAAGTTAGTCTTGTGGCCACTGAAGCCTGCAGACCCTTGGGTGGTCTTCTCCGGACACCCTTCTCTCCAGCCAAGGCAACGCTGCTCGTGTGACCTTCTCTGGCTACCCCGGTTATTTCCCAAGACTGTGCCAGCCTTGACTGTGCCAAGAAGGATGGAGCCCTCTTCTCCCGGTCAAGGCTTCTAGCTGGCGCCAGGCAGAAGGGGCTGTCTGTACCCCATGCCACAAGCAAGGGCTGAGGCGACCACAGCCAGTGGGAACCCATGGGTTACACCATGGTGGCATGGTGGGAGGGCCTGCTCGGGCAGGAAGAGTTTACTGGCCAGGGGTTTGGACTTGGGCAGCAGTCATGGTGGGTTGGAGGGAACACCAGGCTTGGAGACAAATGTCAATGGTGGGACCCTCAGCAGGACATACAGCCTTGTGGTGCCTCTTGTTTCCTCACCTCCCCAAAGAGGAAAATATAGGGTGAATAAGATAATCTGTGTAGAGAAACTTAGTAAACTACAGATGGAGTTCTTTTTAGGCTGACGAATGATTCTCAAGATCTGGGCACCTATGTTTTCACATGAACATGTGAACTTAATGGAACCGCAGCCCTTGGGGCAGATGGCATTACCCCCATTTTGTAGAAATGGAAGCTCAGAGGCTGCTTGTCCAGGTTCTCAAGGTAGGGCTGGAGTTGGTGTCGTAATGCAGATTGGCTCTCTTGTTCAAGCCTGGAAGTGGTGGTGCCTGCTGACTGTCCTCAGAGCCCACTCTCCCTGTAATCCTTTCGGTAATGGAACCCTCTTAGTTTTAGCTGGGCCTATGAAGTAGCTCAAGGCTCCATTATCGAGCTTCCCTATGCATCAGGTGTGGCCATGGCACAAGTTCCAGGCAATGGGATGTGAACAGATGTCATGTGCAACTGCACCAAAAGGAAACTGCTTGCCCTGCTCTTCCACTCTTTCCACTCCTGAGATCTGGAATGCAAATAAGGTGGGGACCCTGCTGGAACCACTCAGGAGAGACTGTGGCTCTAGCAGATGGAAGAACCACAAGATTGGAGGTACCTGGACCCCAAAGTGACTTCTTGTTGCTGAGCCACCCTAGCAGCTTGCACCTTACAGACTCTTCCATGAGAATACAAGGCTCTCTCTAGGCCACTGTAATTTTCCGTCTTCTAGGTGCCGCAGCTCAGCCTACAGTCTAGCTGATAAAAGCAGATGTTAATCAGTCGTCCTGTGGGCATTGCCAGCAGGGACTCAGTTATGTCCATGTCAGCCCAATTCCATGTTCCACCTGGAGGGGTTCAAGCCAGATTCCTGCATGGAGGTAGTGGAACCTCAGTGGGCTGTGGTGGTTAAATCCATTCTCTAGTTGGCTAAGGGGAAAGTTACACTTTCTTGTTCTAGATAAAACTTCTGGAAAGTTGTGATTTCCATTTCTTGTTGTGGTGAGTCCTGTCTTGGCATGGAAGTGGATTGAGCTTGGCTGACTCGCTCTCCACGCCCCCTCCAGGTACTCACTTCGAACCTCAGGTGTCTGGGGCTTTAGGTGGAGTCTGAGGACAGCTGTTGCCAGTCAGAGCCTTGCACCTTCCTCTCGTGTGCAGAGGGGACAGTAACTGGGTTTCTGTGCTCCTCTATCTCCCCAGGGGAGAGCAAACGAGCTCCTCCAGCCCAGGACTTGGTCTTATGCAGTGTGAACCGCCGGTGGGTCCCCCGACACACACGTGGGGCTGTCACACATGGGGCACCTCACCAACTCGAGGATGTACTGGAGAGCTCTCTAGAATTAGGGAGCTGAGCTCCCTCTGCAAACACCTGGTGTTTTGACTACTGGAGGTTGCCCTTTGGACATGAACTTTCGTAGTTGTCCCAGGCCATTTTCTCCTAAAAACTGAGTGCAGCTTATATGAAATAGTTAGAATATGCAAATTCATAGAGTCAGAAATTAGAATACAGGTTGCGAGGGGCAAGGGTGGGAGAGGGGAATGGGGAGTTCAGTCTAGTTGATTCAGAGTTTCTTTTGGGGTGATGGAAGAGTTTTGGTAATGGACGGTGAAAGTAACCACCATCACTTTCTTGTATATTTGAAAGTGATTAAAATGGGAAATTTTAGGTGGTATATATGCTACCATAATAAAAACTAAAAAAAAGGGGGGAAAAAACCCCATAGCACTGTATAACATAAAAGGTGAACCCCAATGTAAACTATGGGCTGTAGTTAAATGAGTATAGTATGGGTTCATCTGTTGTAAAAAAGGTACCACACTAATGCCAAATGTTAGTAACAGGAAAAACCATGTATGGGGGCGGGGGTGGATATGGGAGCTCTGTACTTTCTGCATGATTTTTTTTGGTAAACTTATAATTGCTCCAATTTAAAAAAAAAATAAGAAAAACAAAAACAAACACCAAGTACACAAGTCAAATTCTACCCACTGGGAGATCTTGCCTGCCTGTGGCCCCTGTTTTTAGAACTGGTCTCTTGAAGTCAATGTGTTTGATAGCACAAGGCCTTCTTTCAGTACTACCTAAAAAGCTTGCAAAAAAACAAAAACGTGACAAAACCCAGCCTCCCAAAGGGTCCTTCTTCCTTCCATTCCCATGGGAACATTCTGGAAGATCTTTGGCTTCTCCAAAGACTCGGCTCCCAGCCTTCCCACGAGTTGCGAGCTCCGTATCCACCAACTCAGTGACTGTGGAGAGCAGGCGAGGAGGGCAGCCTGTCCCTGTCCCTCAGGCTCCCAGCCCCTGAATCCCAGCCCCTGCCCTGGTTGCCAGTGCTGCCTCCCTCTGGGCTGGTCAGCCCCTTCCTGCAGGCTCCTCTCTCTAAAGTCCACCTGCTCTTTGGGAGCAGGAGTTTTGTCTCCCATGCTTGATGCCTATTTACACAGTTTCATCATTCAGGGAAGCAATGAGTGTGGAAGCTAAATAAAATGAATTTCATATAAATGAAAGGAGAAAGAAACTCACGTCAACTGTATTAAGCAAGGAGTGATGAATTTGAAAGGTACAGCAGAATTAGCCACCTGAGTCATACCCAATTCGCTTGTCCGATTCCCTAAGTTGTGCAAACACCCCAATTCTCATCGAATGGGTGTTTCCCTCCAGAGTGGGGTTCCACAGATATTTTGACCTTCGTTGTCACCTGGCTTGGTTTTAGCTCAGACACTGGGAAGTGGGGAGGGAGTGAGCAGTTATGGCAGAAGGCAGGTGCAAGCCACAATGAGATGGCCCCAGCTCGGGGAAGAGAACGTGGCACTTTAACCCGGTGCGCCTGGCCCCAGGGTCCTCTATGGCCGCAGGAGCGACTCCCGCTCCGTCTGCTCGTCTGCCTGGCCCGAGCCAGGGCCTGAACCACCAGGGATAAGTGCCAGGGCCCTGTTCTCCCATATGTTTCTGCTCGGCTAATTGCTGATGAGTCACATCACATAATGCCCATTAAATAGACACCATAATTTAATATCACCTCAGCCGTGGTGGGGCTCGGTCCCTGGATGGGAAGAAACTTTATGTGCCTTTTTAACCCATCCGACACAATCTGCTTGAATAACCTCCTGCCATTATGCCCAGTTGAACGTTTGCCACAAGAATCTAGATTTATTTAAGAACACTAAATAAAGTTGTGGTGTGTGATCCCAAAGGCCGATGGGGCCGCAGCCGGACCCTCACCCCCCCCCCCCCATTGCTTTTCACTAACGTGGGAGCATCTGGGCATGGGAGGGACCTGGGCAGGCCTGGCAATTTGCAGTTCTGGCTCCAGTGAGCCGCTGGGCCCGCCAGCCTCAAGTCCAGATGGTTCCGGTTCTCAGCAGAATGTCTTAAAGAAAGGGGTGCTAGCTTCCACGAGGGGGCCCTGGGGCTGCCTTTCCCAGCTCCGGGGTGGCTGGGGTTCCCCAGCCCTGCCCTCAACTCCTCTCTGCTGCGTCTCCTCTGGGCCGTGAGGCCCCTCCTTGTGGACCTGCTGGGGATTTGGACAGGGCTGGGTTCTCTCTGCCCAGTTCAAGAGCATCCAACAGCTTGAGCTGCCTGAAGCTGAGGACCAGGGACCCTGGGACCAGGGTGGTGTGGATGATCGGGGGTCTCTTTGGGGCACACAGCGCCACCACAAACAGTATGAGGTGGGGGCAGGCACCCCTACTTCTTACAGGAGGAGACTCCAGAGGGTGGGTGTCGCGCTCCAGGCCGTCCTATTTCACGGGAAGTGGTGGAACTGGGATCTGCAGGGCGGGGGCCTGCTGCCCACATCCTCATGTATCGCTCCTCCCTCCCCACCCCACCCTGGATGCGTCCCTGAACGCAGTTCCAGGAGGGGAGTTCCAGCCTCCGTTCCTCTCCCCAAACCGGCCCTCACCATTCCAGGGCTGCATTTCAAACAGACCGGGTTTCCGCCTTTTCCTGCGCAGGGAGCAGCGCTTACTCTGCCCACTGTGATACCAGAGGGCGGTTTGCTAATTCTGTCAGCAAGCACAGAATCAGCCCCGTTTCTCTGTCGGAAATATCTGAGTTTCCACAGGTGGGGTTTGCTTAAAGTAGAGCTGCCAGTAAAAAAAACAACAACAAAGAACAGGATGCCCAGCTAAATTTGAGTTTCAGATAAACAATGAATAGCTTTTTTAGTTACTATTGCCACACTGCGAGTCCTGTAGTTTATCTGGCAACACTAATTGAAGCCAATAGGTTTGGAAAATTGGAGGTTGGGAGCCCAAGGGGAAACTCACTTTGGCTTTCCTCCTCTTCTCCCTTCCCACTCTGAACGGTGACATTCCAGACCCCGGTGGCATTTTATGACTTTCCTAGTGGCTTTCTGGGAAGTGGAAGGATCACGAATGGCTGATTGAGTCTCGCCTTATAAATCAGGTTGAAGCAGTAAGGTCCTGTGGCAAGAGTCGAACCCAACTCCCAACCAGAGAGGTAGCTGGGTGGGGGAGATGTATGTGTGACCCTAGGGAACCCACCCCCAGGGAGCCCTGCCTGGGCCTGGACACGCAAACCTTTTTTTGGATCCTGTTTGGGTTGGATGGAGCAAGATGGCAGCCCCCTTGGGATCTGGCTGCAAAGCTGGTGTTTGAAGAAGGATGTGCGCAATTTCTCTCTCACATGGCCTGGGGATTAAACGCCTGTTAAATCAGCGATGCTTCATTATTGCTTCCTGGATCGCAAGGGTTGGGTTTCCTTCCCTCCGGTATTCCCCGCAGGAGCGGCTCCCTCTCTGGAAAAAAGTTGCAGACACGTGTATCCTGGACAGCTGGGGCTGAGAGAATATTTCCTCTTAATTGTTGGAGGGAAAGCTCAAGAGCATATTATGGAAAAAGCTGCAGGGTGCGGGCAGGCGGTGCGACCCTGGCCGCTGGAGCCAGTCCGTGGGGACGCGGGCTGCCCAGCCTCACCCCCGCGCCGCCACCTCTTGGCCTTTTCATCAGCGTGGCCTGCAGAGCTGTCGGGCCCCACAGGACAAAGGGCAGCATCATTTTGGGGCACTTGGGGGCTCCCCACAGCCTCTGGCACCATCTCCCTGTAACCTCGGCCCTCTAGAGGGGTCTGAGGAGCGTCTGGGTGGCTCTGCCCACCCGCCTCCCTTCTCAACGGGGCCACCACATCCGGCTTCCACCCATGTTTAGGTTGGAGGCTGGGGAAAGGGAAAGGTGGTGGGAAAAGCGTGGCCCACCTCTCCCTCCCCCACCCACCCCTTGCCACCTGCTCTCCAGCTGGCACTGTCCCTCCTCCAGACGGGTTTCACAACGCGGTCCTGCGCCCTCTTCTCTTGGGGAGTGCTTCCCTACACACCCCACGCAGCAAACCCAGCTCCTCCAGCCTAAAGGCCACTTTTCTTTCCGTGGCCTGCCACCATGTGCTGTGTGGATGACCACACGTAATTTCTTTTCTATGTGTCTTCATCTCGCGAGACATGATTTAGAATGCCTCCAAGCTGGGAGCTCCAGCGCAGGGCTTCCCAGCCTGCATGCACCAGGCCTCCGTGCAGGGTTATTGCATTAGGTGACCCCTGGGTAGAAGTGGCCCGCAGACTAGTCGAAAGAACTGTCCAAGTCAAGGAGATGCAAAGACACCTTGAAAGGTCCAGAGTTTCAATGGGTTTGCTCAAACAGAAGAGGGGCGACTGCGGGACAGGATGCGTGCCCACCCAGGTTGGGGTGGAAAGCGTGGCTGCAATGGTCCTTACACTTTCAGCTCTGAAAGTCTAAGAATCTTTTTAACCAAAGCACGTGAGCCCGGGGGTCTAAATTAGACCCAGCAGACATGTGCACAGCCCAGTTTCTCCAAAACATCAGTTTTCTTTATGCTTGTTGCATGTGCTATATTCTATTATGCGCTAACACCTCTTCTCCCCTCCTTCCAATAGAAATCCTGATTTTTCACCAGGCATATGGACTCCTGGAAGAAAGTCGACATTTTCCAGCCTCCCTTGAGTTGGGTGTGACAATGTCACCAAGCTCTGGATAAGAAGACGCCAGCAGAAGTACTATGTTCCGCTTCTGGGAGGGGCCAGGCCCTTCCAGTCTTCCTCCCTGCAGGCTGGGATTTCCACCTAATGGCCAAAGTTCCAGCAGCCACCTTGGGCTATGAGGGTACGGGAATGCAGCCCAGGAATGAGGAGCTGACAGCTGGGAGGATGTGGGTCCTGATGATTTTGTGGAGCTGGCAGACCAGTGCTGGAGGGCTGCAGTCCAAATTTCATGACCATGAGAGAATCCGGCTTTAGATGTTCCTGTCTCAGGATGCCAGGGCTAATAACGAATATGTGTGAGTGACAGCAATATCCATCACTTTCCGTTTCCTTGAAGGTAGAGACCTTGTTTACATTTCTTTGTATTCTTTTCCGGCATCTAGCACGTAGTCAATGTTTTGATTTGATTTGCTGAAAACTTTTAAAAATTTGTCACCCAGGGTAATAAAAAAATGTATACAATTGTTTCCTGCTGTGTCAAATAATAATGCATACCCTCTCTCTTTTTCAATTCTAGAAACCACTTCTTTTAGTTTCAAGATATGTCCTGTTTTGAGGAACACCAAGCTCACTTTTGACCCAGTTTTTACTGCTCATCGATCTGGATCTCACCGCTCTTTCCAGATGGATGACTTCTCCTCCAGTGGCCACGTGACGTACTTGTTGCACGTCTCCGGCACATTTGACCGAGGTCAAGGACGGGGGAGGGAGATACATGTCTCCGAGTCCCAGGGAGGAAGGGCTTCCAGGAAGGAAGGGGGGGGGCGTGTCCAGCTGTCCAAGGTGGGCTGGAGCAGCCTTCCGTGTGGCGAGGACGTGTCTTCTGTGGCAGGTGCTCTTTCCAGCAGGGTTGCTAAGGTCCCAACCAGGCTGCTGGGCTGAAGGAAGGACCGGAACTGAGGAAACCGCAGCAGCCAGCAGCCATCCCTTGCCGAGGAAATTCGTAGTGATAGGAACAGTAGTGTGGGGAGCGACATCAACTTTTTGGTGTATAATCTGCAAATGGAAAAGTGGTAGTTCTTCTTCTAACAGCAACTATTTCTCCCTGGCCTGGGTTTCTTTCCTTGGGGTTGCTCAGAGGAAGGTGGGAGAAAGGGAAATTCTATATTCTCTCTAAATACTTCTGTATGGTTTATTTTTTCCAAAAGCCTATTGTTTTAATTTGCTAAAGGCTGCTGGGAGCAATGTACCAGCAATGAGGCTGGCTTTTACAATGGGAATTTATTACGTTAAAAGTTTACAGTTGCAAGGCCATGAAAGTGTCCGAATCAAGGCTTCATCAGAGATGCTGTCTCCCCAAAAGTTCATCCTCAACTCCTACCATGTGGCAAGGCACAGGGGGGCATCTGCTTGTCTGGGTCACTGCCTTCTCCTCCAGGCACACTTTCTCCCCAAACTCAGCTGTGGGTGATGAGGCCTATGGCTCGTCTCTACCCTCTCCTCTAGCCCTCCTTTCTTTGAGCCTCTTTCCCAGCTTCTGTGCTCTGCTGACACCAGCCTCTGGCCTCTGGGACCTCTCTCTCAGCCTCTTGGGGTTTCTCTGTTTCTGCTGCTGTTTCCTGTGTGTCTCTGTGTCTGCAGCTTTTTCTCTCTTCCATTTATAAAGGATTCCAGCAAGAAGACCAAGACCCATCCTGGGTCACGCCTCACTGAATCAAAGGGTCCCTCACCCACAGGAATGGATTAGCTTCAAGAACTTGATCTTTTCTGAGATCCATAAAAAACTTCAAATGGTCACACCTATCTATCAACTTCTGTCATTTAAAAATAATCATGTGAAGTAGATTGTTAAAAGAGAAACCAATATTAATTAAAATAATAAAAATCCAGAACATTTGTCCACAGCCTTCTCTGAGAATGGGAGTTTTTTTCCCAACTATGTGGTTGACCAGACAAGGGGTCACTGGTAAGAAAATCTTTGGGAATTCCAGTTGCTAGATGGGTTTGAGCTTTGGGAAAAATGTCAGAATCAAATTAGGCAGCAGCAGATTTTGACTAGAAAAGGCATAGAACATACCTTTCCTAAGAGTACAAGGTGGGGTCCCAGGTCCCAGCATGCTCCTGTGTGTCACATGACCAGCCAAACACGGAGCTCAATTTTGTTTCCAATTTTTTTTTTTTTTTCCTATGAAATAAAAATCCAGGTTGTATCAGGGGGCATGTGGTTTTGGTGTTGGGAGTGGAGCTGGAAAGTCATGAACTATATGGATGTCTAATAAGAAGAAGACTCAAGGGAATATATTCATTTCTTTTTATACTCAATTTATTTCTGAAGGTGCTAAACTGGGCTCCCATCAGAAAAGACTAAAGACCACTGAGCTTCAGAGTTAGCTTCATTGCATGAACTCCAGGTTCATTTCGGTAAGGGAACTCTGCTCACCCACCATGGGAAAATATCTGGGCACTGACCCCATGGTGTACAAAGCCAGATAGAGTGGGAGACTGTTTTAGTTTCCTGGCTGTTAAAACAAATGCCATACACAGGTTGGCTTTACAACAGGAATCTCTTGGCTCACAGTTTCAGAAGTTAGAAGGCTTGCTTCCTT
Organism: Dasypus novemcinctus; assembly: GCF_030445035.2. Classification (NCBI taxonomy): domain Eukaryota; kingdom Metazoa; phylum Chordata; class Mammalia; order Cingulata; family Dasypodidae; genus Dasypus; species Dasypus novemcinctus. The sequence goes on from NC_080697.1 coordinate 33,090,279, forward strand.
TTGGAGCATAGCTTGGGGTCGGCTGACCATCTTTGGGCTTCCTTAGTTTTTCTGTCACATGGCAACTCTCATGGAAGGTCTTCTCCTTTCTCTTCGGGGCTCCATTGACACCCAGCTTCCGGCTGCTCCCTGTGGCTTCTCTCTGTAGCCTTTCTTGTAAGGCCCCCAATAACCTACCCTGACTTGGCCAGCTACACCTTCACTAGAATGAATAGCTTCCAAAGCTCCTACTTACCGGGGGTTCATGCCCAGAAGCATGGATTAAGAGCTTATTTTTCTGGGACACTTAACTTCAAATCACCAATGACACTTTACATGTAGTATCCAATTGCGTTCTCAGGCAAAACTGAGAAGGCCCGTATGTGCCCATTTCATAAACAAAGATACTGAGGCTGACCAAGATCTCACAGCCACTCAGTGGCATGGCTAGAATTGGAACTCATGTCTCCTGGTCTTCAAAGCTAAGTTGCACCTACTCCAGGCTGATCCCAACACTGCCTAGCTGAACGGGCTGACAGGCACCGGAAGTGCTTACTGAACTGAATGGAATGTGCAGGGGGACACTTAGGGTGAATTCTGTTATTAGCCAGGCATTTTGCATTCATTTATCAGGCACCTGCTCTGTGAATAGCCTGGTGTTGAGCCTGGCAAGGGAATAAGAGAAATGCACTGCGACATCTTCCTTGGGAGAGCTTACTGCAGGGCTGGGAAGCAGGGTGCTCACAGAGACGGGTAACCCCCAGCTTGCTTGGTGCTGTGGGAGCTCCTGGACAGAGAAAGCCCTTTCTGGGTAGAGGTGTCCTCAAGGAATGCTTCATGAAGGGGGGAGGGCAGGCTCGAGCTGAGCCTCAAGGGATGAGCAGGGCTGCAGTATGTGAAGAACCACAAAAGAACAATCGAGAAAGGAGAAATGGACCTAGCAAAGGGTCAGAGGCAGGTACATGTAAAGCATTTTGGGGAGACAATAAATCAGCAAATGTTGTGAGGGGGTCTAGAGGGATATAAGTGTGTGACACCTTGAAGGGTAAATTGCCATATGCTAAGGAGTTTGGAATTCATCCCATAGGCCAACGGTCCTTTTCAGTTTCCTATTTATAATAAATGATCTCAAAATGTAGGGGTTTAAAACAACCATTTTATTTGCTCATGGTTCTGTAGGTAAGAAATTTGGGCAGAGCTCAGTTGGGCTCCTCGTGGTGCTGGTTTGTTCACTCAGGAGTTTGTTGTCAGCTGGTGTTGGGGCCAAAGCATCCAATACAATTTTGCTTGATTTATCTGTTTGCAGGGACGGAAGGGAGACTAGGACTTCTCTATTTCAGTCATTACATCACTAACTTGGACTTCTGACACAGCAAGTAGAGCCCCAGAAAGAGATCCTGAGGTGCCCAAGGTAGAAACTCTTAAGGCTAAATCTCAGAAAGTTTATAGAGTTAGCTCTGTTGTGTTTTTTGGGCAAAACAGACCACGTGGCCAGCCCAGATTCAAAGGGACAGGGAAAAGATTGGATCTCCTAAAGAAGAAGTGCCATGGTTACCTTGCAAAGAAGCACGTGAGGCAGGAAATATTATTGGAGCCAGTAAAAGGTTTTGAGCAACCTCTGCTTTTGTACTATTGTACTGATATATTTTGTACATTATAAAACTTACACACAACCCCAGCCCCCTCATTAATCTGATCAGAGCTTCGTACGCTTCTCTAAACTCCTCTCACCCCAACCTCACCAAAAGCCACCTACTCCAGACCGCTCTTCAATTTCTTTTTAAAACAAAAGGAACAATTGTTGCCTCCTTTCTCCGCCCCTCCTCCCCTTCCAGCCCCCGCCACCCTTCCCGCCAGTCCCGCCCATATTACCAACCTACAATCTGCCCTCTTCCCCAGTAACTGCTTACGGCGTATTACCAGAGGTCTGCCCCCCCAGTTTTAGCCAATCCGCAGCCACCCCTCCACCCTGCTCTCCCCTTCATACTCCACCCCCTTCCCTGCCTATATAACCAAGTGTACTTCCGCAATAAAGCAGACCTGTTCTTGCGCTCAAAAAAAAAAAAAAAAAACTTACACACAAAATGGAAACGGAGAGGCCTAATATAATGTGAAATTAACACCATTTTAAAATCACTTTTATTTTTGTTTTCTTTAATGGCACAAAATAACCTTTTGTTCTTAATCTTCTCAACAGCATTCTGTTAGGCAAAGTAAATACAATTGTCTATGTTTAATTCATTTTTAAAATCTTAGGTTAATTTTTTGTTAAATGACCTGAAGGTCTTGTTCTAAGATGTGTATTTCAGTACTTGGTGGCAATGGCTGTCATCGACACAGATTCAAATGGAAAATGACCCAGACTAAATTATGATTCTCATTTAAGTCCACGGATTATGAAAAAAAAAATTTGGAGGGTGGTTAAAATCTGGCTAAAGACTTTTCATCTTCCTTGTTGTCAAACTGTTCTTTCTGCAAGGTGATCAGAAGTCTCTTATATTTTTAATAAATATGTTCATAATCCACTAAGAATCTTCATTGGGGTGATTTTAAAACAAGTTTTGCAATTATGTTCCAAGATTTGTTACTGTTATTCCCAAGTTCTTTAAGTGTACAGATATGAAAAATTTTTAGTCAACACATTGTTAATTGCCTCTGCAAAAAAACAAAAAACAAAAAAAATCACACAACAATTTTTTACTTTCTTAGAATTATCAGAATGCCAGTTTCTTTTCTGAAGGGGCAGATGTCTGTGGGTTTGGTTTTTTCCTTTTCTTTTTAAAGTATCTGCTAGAGAGCTACCACTGATAGCTACTTTCATCAGAGAAAGGGTCAGTAAATTTGGAACACTTGTTTTTTGTTTATTCTTTGTTTTAAGCTCAACAGCTCTTTTAAGTGTTTTACCACATGATCCCCAGTGAATCTTTGTGGAACAAAATATTTTCTTCACTCTTTCCCTCATTGCAAAGTATTTAAAAGATCCTATTATGCTTTAAAGGTCTGATTTTTATAAAATTTACCACTTCCTGTCATATTTAGGACCCTTCCAGCATCATCTTACCTGCCTTTGTGAATCAGACAGTGACTTTCTGTTTTGCTGTCTCTATCACCTAACCCTGGAATTCTTTTTTTTCTTTTAAATTCCACACAAAATTAAAGAGGTTATTTACTGTTGAGTGTATATCTTCTCTGGTTGTGTTTCTTTTAGTGGCTCACAAAAAAGTAGTTGTGTATTTCATTATTGAAACATAATATTTTCCAGATACAGTAGCAATAGCTATAATTTTATCCAACTGCTATAGTAAAATATCCACTGAATAATTTATTCCAACAGTTTTTCAAAATTTTACTTGTGTTTTCTAGGCATATTCCAACAGTATTTGCTGACAAAGGAAAGTGTTTTGCATTGTTACCATCTTATATTTCATTATTTAATCCATTTTTATATTTGCCACTGGTATTGGGTCTTGGGCTTTTTCTACTAATAAATTTAAAAACTAAAAAGGACCTCAGACAAAGCTTCTAAACATTTTTCATTGAGTTTTTCAGACTTTGTAAAGAACTGGACTAAGTAGCACTTTCAATGCCATGTAGAATGTGGAGGTTGACCTTGAGTTCTGCATGCTTAGTTTTTATTTTTTATTTTTTTTAAGATTTTTTATTTCTCCTCACCCCTCCCCATTCCCCATTTTCTGCTTCTCCTCACCCCTCCCTGTTCCCCCGCAGAGAGTTGTCTGCTCTCTGTGTTCATTTGCTGTGTGTTCTTCTGTGTCTGCTTGTATTCTCACTAGGTGGCTCCGGGAACTGATCCTGGGACCTTCTGGAGTGGGAGAGAAGCAATTACCTTCTTGTGCCACCTCAACTCCCTGTTCTGCTACATCTTCTTATTTTCTCTCCTCTTTGTCTCTTGTGTTATCTTGCTGCACCAGCTCTCAGCGTCAGTCAGCCCTCCTGCACAGGGCGGCTTTCCAGTGCTGGACGGCATTCCTGCGCTGGGTGGCTTTCCCTCATGGGCTGACACTCTGCGTGGGCCAACTTGCCCTCACCAGGAGGCCCTGGGTATCGACCCCTAGACCTCCTATATGGTAGATGGGAGCCCAATTGGTTGAGCCATATCTGTTTTCTGATGCTTAATTTTAAATGTGTTACTAATTTAAGTGGTTTCATGTCACCTTGGTTATCATCCAATGCATAATAGATACTTAGAAAGATGATCCTTGTTAACAATAATGGTGCAAATCCACTTCATCAACTAATTCAGTCTCGATAGTCTAAACTATATGGCTATCACATCTAATCCACTCATTGTTTTTATTTTGGGTTTGTCAGCTCTGTTACCTACTGTTCTGTTGTGCTTTTGTATTAGGAGTCATTTCAATCTGAGGATTTTTTGCTGGATTATATTGAAGCCACTTTGCCATTTTAAGCAAGTTTGTTTAGCTAAAATTATGATACTATCATCAACAAATCTTTTTAACCCAGCCCAAGGGACTTGTAATGTCACGAGATGCTGTAAAGGAATAAAACGTGGAGAGCTCCTCTACATTTTGCACAACAACTATCCTTTCCATGCATGGGCCAAGTGAGGACCCACCTCAATTCAAGTTGTAAATATTTGTAAATCTTACTTTCCTCACGCAACAGGAGTCACTGAAGATTTCTGTGGTTGAATGACTCATTCATCCATTCATCCTACCATACGTACTGATTGCCCACAGGGGTCCGGATCCTGGGGTGGTGATGAGGCCTGAGAGATACGGTCCTTGCCATTGAGAAGCCCACCATTCAGTTATCAATCCAGACAGGTCCACAGAAAATTCCACTAAAGGGTGGTAAGTTCTCTGGGGGTGGCTGAGGGTGCTGGGGGGTGAGGCCCATAAGGGGTATCAAAATCAGTCATGAGTCATAAGAATTGGTTCAAAGAAAAACCTCTGGGAGGAAATGATGCTTGGGCTGAGCTTTGAAGGTCAAAGTCGAGTTACAGTCTGTTATGACGATGAGGCTCAGGAAGCTACAGGGCATGTGTTGGGAGGAAGAGAGTTTAGCAAGAGGCCAGGCCTCAGGGAGTAGTGGCTGGGCCAAGGAGTTTTGACATTACTCAGAGGGCCATGGGGATCCAATGAAAGGTCAACAGAGGGAAGTGACCAGGTAATATTTGAACTTTAGGAAGATCTCTCTGACAATGAGTTGGAGCAAGACACAACATGAAGGAGAATGGGAGGCAGGGAGCCCATGAGAAAGGCCCCTGTAATTGTGGGTGATGTGAAGAGGATGAGGCCTCAAGAAGGGGGTGAGAATGTCCAGATCAAGTTGTACTAGAGAAGGGACGTGCTGAAAATGGAGGATTTTCTAAGTGAGGGTGGTGGGATGGACTGGTGGAGGTGTTGCAGGAGGAAGGTGCTTGGGGAAAAGAGTTCATTATTCTACTTCAGCATTGGTGGTGGGGCTGGTGTCTCAGAACCAACTTTGCCCAGAAGGGGCTTTGAAGTGCTGCTGGGTGGGGAAGGAGGATTGGGAGAGAAGGTTGAACCCCTGTCCTCAGTATAATCTTTGACCCATTTCCTCTGTGAGACCTGAACCCCACTCTTCAGCTCACTCTGAACCGAGGATAACTGAGGGGATTCCTGGGATGTGGGACTTTCAGGGCTAAAACTGGGACAAGTTGGTCCCCCTGCAGCAGTCTCAACTCAATCCTGAGGAATGAAGAAATGATGCCAGCCTCCATTCTAATACTCACTTCCCACCAGGCTCTAGCTTGCCCTCCTGGCTTCTCTGCTCCAAATACACAGCTTGAGCTAGAATAATCCTCACCATTTCAAGAATTAAAGGTTTTCCAGGCACAAGATCAAAGCTGAAAGGATATTAGTTTCCAGGGCAAGGAATTTCCAAACAACCAGTCTCGACTATTTTTGTATCAGCAAAGGTTGTGATGGGAAAAGCCCTTTTCATTCATTTCTGCATTTCCAGTCATAACAGAGCTAAGCAAACAATAACAAGAAATAGACAGCAAGCCATCTATTTGTTAAAAAACCCATCAGTAGGGCTTGATTTGGGAGGCAAGGGAGAAAGCTGGTTCTGTTTTTAATAGTCAAGGAGTAATCAGACAGGAGGCACCACTCTTTCTCAGTCCCAGGGCATAACAATGCCAAGTATAAAACAACCACACAAACAACTGGTAAAAGGACTGGAGAGCATGCTCTGAGGCCTGAAAGTTGCAGCCCAGCCCAGAGCAAGTCCTGGGAGCATGCCAGTTTCCCACATGGGGAAAGAATGTATATGAAAGATGACAATCACAGAAAACAAAATGTCAGGGTGAGTAGGCCTTCTGTTTATAAAACCAGGCAAAAGGCAGGGTGGCTCTGTGTGTGCTTGGGAGACCAGACATGTCATCACTCTTCTGGGTGCTTGGATGGTAGCATCTCAATATACTTACCAAATGGTCTCACATTCTTTGACTGAGGTTTAAGGTCGAGGAAAGACATTACAGATATCCAACCCAGGCCCCAGATAGCATGTGTGACTTTCCCTCTGCATCTGTTAGCAAGTGTCTCCAGCCTCCGATTGCAGGCCCCACTGAGGGGGTGCTCACACATCCCAAGGAAGCCCCTTCCATCTTTGAGAAGCTCTGATGTTTAGGTAACTCTTTTTCCCTATAGCTTCCAGGCACTGGCCTTGCTTGGTTTTACCCTCTGGGGTTGCACTGTAGACACTGGATCCTTCCTTTTTCTGCCAGGCACTTCAGATGATTTGAACACAACTTCCTTCTCTGGGAGTCTTCTATTTTCTCCAAGTTGAGATGTTTGGCTCTGCCGAAGTTTCCAGGTTTGACAAGGCCTCTTATCATCAGGGTCAGAATCGGCTGCATAATTTGTAGGGCTCAGCACAAAATAAAATGGAGGGCTCCTTGTTCAAAATGATCGAGGGGAGCTGGTGTAGCTCAGTGGTTGAGTGCCAGCCTCCCACATATGAGGCCCTGGATTCAATTCCCGGACAAGGTACCTCCAAAAAAAAAAAAAAAGGAGAGAGAGAATTTCAAGATGGCAGCCTCAACACATTAAAACACAGATGGGGCTCTGTGCGACACCTTAGGTCATAAGCCCATGCAGCTGGCCCTGATCCTGGCCCTACCTCCTGGTTACTATCTGGTTTGTCAGAATCCTGCTGAAAATCTGGGGCACAGGCTCACTTCCGATCAGGTCAGGGCTTGTATCACACCTGGTCCAGCCCTGTGCCCTTGCCAGCTCTATACAGAAGCTGTCAGAGAGCTGAACCACTGTCCTTTGAAGCCCCGTGAGTATGGCTGAAAATGCAGATTCCAGGACCCTGCCAACCCTCCTGCATCAGTCTCTGGGTGTGGGTTGGGGAATCTGCTTTCTAAACCAGTTGCCCAACCTGTGCTTCCGCATTGCTTAAGTTTGAGAATCACCTTTAGCCCTGGGACCTCCGGTCCTTCCGCCTCCAGGCAAGGAAGCTGAGCTGTTCACAGAGCTGGTTGTTAACTAAAATTCTTGTTTGGTTCCTGTGGGCAGCTGTTCAGCCCCACCACCCCCTCCCTGGCATGAAAACATTCTTTCTGACCCTCTCCCTGCAAGAGAAGACTCAGGACTTCCATTTCCTGCCCAAGAGAGCTGCCAACGTAGCCTGCCTGAGTGCTACCCAGTTCCCCTTGATGGACAGAGACCGAGAGGCTCAGTGTCTGTTCAGACCTCTTGCCACATGCCCATGAGGAGAACAGACATGCCACCAGGGCTGCTGATGCCCAGTACAGGTGGGAAGGAGGCAAGTGAGGATGGGGACACAAGCTGGGGTGGGCCTGGAGGGAAGGGGGTCAGAACACAGGGGCCTCCTGTTTGCAGCCATGGCCACAGAGATCCGCCATGTCTTTGGAGGGCCTGGACTCAGCCTCTGAGCACATTTCTGTCCAGCCTTTTTGCAGGGCCATTCTCTTTTCTGGGCCTTCCATCCTGGTTTTCCTTCTTAGTCCCGAGACCTGCTTTTCCCAACTTTCAGAGCCTAAACACTTTGGTCCTTATGTGGCCTTCAGCCCCAATTTTGTATGTCAGCCTGCCAGGAATGATTTCATTAGAAGAAAGGTTGCCTTTGCCAAATAAAACAGGTTGAGGACCACTGAACTGGTTCAAGCCCATCATTGCACAGATGAGGAGACCGGGGCTCAGAGAGGGCCTCTTCAAAGTGGATGAAACTCACTCTTATCTCCATCCCCTACCTCCAAGTAGTTCCCAGGCAAACACAACCAACTGGGAGCCAGAGCTTCTGCTCTGAACTGTGCTCCCTCTGCATGTCTTGTTTGTGTCTGTGGAGCACTGGGAAGCCCTGGCAAGGTAGTTGGCCTCAGCCAGAAGGTAGGAGCAGATGGCTGCTCGTATCACATTGGGTCCACATGCCCAGGCCCTCGATCTAGATGGAGTCACACAGGCCCTTGATCTAGATGGTGTCACACACATATCTGCTCCAACCAAGCCCGTGAGCAAAGAGCTGGCATGTGTGGCATCTCCCTGCAGCCCCAGCCAAGCTCTGCCAGACAGGAACTCAGGCCCAAGTGCCTAATGTTGCAAGACAAATCAGAAATCCAGATACGAATGTAAGATCTCTACATTTTAAAAGGTTGATTCCATTTTTTAAAAGGTGCTGAATTCGACCACTAGGCCTCCAGTTTGTGACCCCTGGTCTAACTGAGGGAGTTATGGGGAGAGGACATGGCATGTGGAATGCCAGCAGGACCAGAGAATGAAGAATGAAGGAGCAGTGGGTGGGGCGGGGAGGAGGCCATTCACTGCCTTGGTTTTTCTACCACCTTGTTTCTCTTTCTTCCCTACCACAAACTCCCCTTGAGGCTTTCCATCCTCAAGAAAGAGCTTCCCAAGAAGATAGCCATAGCTGTATCTAGGCAGGAAGATGGAAAGTGCATGTGATGCAATTATCAAAACTTCTTGCTTTGGAAAATTTCAAGGATATGCAAAAGTAGAGGAATGTACCCATAGCCCAGTTTCAATAATTATCAACTCACAGCCCTCTTCTTTTGTCCCTATGCCCAGTCTTTCCCAACCCACTCTGACACCCACACACATCCTGTATTATTTTAGAGCAAATCCTCGTCATCATGGTGTTTCATCTGTAAACATTTCACTATGTATGAGAAGACAGGATTCTGTTTTAAAACATAACCACCAGGGAAGCAGTCGGGCTTCCAACTGCTTGGAACTAGTTGGGCACCTGCCTATCACAAGAGAGGTCCTAGGTTTGGGTCCCGGGCCTCCTAAAGAAGACGAGTAGACACCACATCCACCACAATGAGCAGACACCTAAATGAGCAGATGCCACAAGCCAGCAGATGCCGCAGCCTGTGGGGAGTGGATATGGCTCAGGCCATTGGGCACTCACCTCCCATGTGGGAGGTCCTGAGTTTGGTTCCTGGTGCCTCCTGAGAATGTGAGCAAACAATGAGCAGACAGATTAGAGAACCATCTGGGGAAGTGGAGGGAAGTAAAAAAAATAATAAAGTAAATAAATCTTAAATACATATGCCATGCCTAAACCAAATTAACAATAAGAAAATGCAATTTTCTGGCAATGAAATACAATATTTTACTATTTGATATCAAGTGCCAGTCATTTGCTTGATTATTTTACTTATATTTTCTCTAATTCTTATGGCAATAATGCATTTTGCAGGTGAGGAGACTAAGTTGCAGAAGAAATAAAGTAGCTCGCCCAGGATTATCGAGGCAGTTTATGGCAGAGCCAGTTCTTGGACCCAGCTCTGACTCTACAGAACATGCCTTTTCATCAGCACCATCCTCACTTCTTTACTCATTTGAAATTCTGATTACAGAAACAATATATCTTTATCATGATAAATTCAATTATAGAACCTTATAACTTAGATTGGGAAAGTATCTTATTATCTAACTCCTCAGAGATAATCACTTTATTTTCAATACTTTATTGAGTTTTTTATTTTAATTTTTTAATAGAGACTCACAGGAACATTACAGGAAATTGAAAAAAAAAAATAGTACACAGAAAGACAAACAACCCAAACAGAGAAAGGATTTGAATAGACCTTTTTCCAAAGAAGATAAACAAATGTCCAATAGGCACATGAAAAAAATGCTCCATGTCATTAGCCATTAGGGAAGTGCCAATCAAAACCACAGTGAAACACTATTTCATACCCATTAGGATGGCTGTAATTTAAAATAAGAAAGAAAATGACTGGTGTTGGAGGGGATGTGGAGAAATTGGAACCGTCATGCATCGCTGGTGGGTATGTAAAATGTTACAGTGCTGTGAAAAATAGTCTGTCAGTTCCTCAAAAAGTTTTTAAAAAGTGAGAAACTGGCTTACCTCTTCCTAATTGTAAATGTTACACCTATTCTATTGTAGATGTTGCAGTTTGTTAGATGTTGCAGTTATTCCCTATTATTATAGAAGATGCGGCAGTTCTAATAGCAAACAGCTGCTCGGTAGTTTCCAATAAATACAAAGTGGAAACTAGGGTTGAGGCTCTCATTTCCAGAGGGTGTGAGTCCCCTGGTCCCATCTTTATCTCCTCTCTTGTCTCTCTCTCTGTCCTTTTATTTCCTAAAGTTCTGCGTTGCCTTCCCTTCAAGCCAACCTATCGCTGAGCTGATCTCCGCACTTTGTGATCCAGCAATTCCAATCCTAGGTGTATGCCAAAAGCACTAAAAACAGGGACTCAAAACAAACGTGTGCAAGAATGTTCATAGCAATTCTCAAGAGCGAAAAGGTGGAAACAACCCGAGTGTGCATTGACGGATGTGGCAGTTTGAGATTATTTTATGAATCCCCCACAAAAAAGATTATGTTTGTAAACTAATCTATTCCTCTGGGTGTGCTACCCTTTGAATTAAATTCAGCTGAGGGAACTTTGATTAGAGAACCTGTTAAAATTAGAGCTTTTTTTATTTGACTATGTCAGTGGTCATGACTCAGGTTGAATCCCCGCCCCCTTGCTGGGGCTGTTATAAACCGACACTCAGACAGACAGACACGAGAAGACACACAGAAAAGAAAACTCTTTCATTTTTGATCCTGCCATGTGACCAAAAGGAGAAGATTCAAACAGTTAAAGCCCCAGGGAGAGAGGTGCCATGTTGCCTGGTAGCTTACAGCTGACCTTGGGAAGAGAGCCGATCCTGATATAAGAAGCCCTGAGGGACAAGCCCTGTGACAGCCTGCAGCTGAAACCAGGAGGAAGTGGAGCCTGGAGAGGAAGAGGAAGCCCAGAGGGGAAGGCAGAGGCCAGCCAGGGGTAGCCACCATCTTGCTTCAACATGTGGCAACCGACTTTGGTGAGAAAGCAACTTTAAGCTGGACTCTACAGCCTTGTAACTGTAAGCTTTGACCCCAAATAAATACCCTTTATAAAAGCCGACCGATTTCTGGTATTTTGCATTGATACCCCTTTGGCTGACTAATACAATGGATGAATGAATAACCCAAATGAGCCACATCTACACAAGGGAATATTACACAACCATAAGAAGGAATGAAGGTGCCAGTACGTGCTATAGCATGTGTGAAGCTTAAAACATGCAAGTGGAAGAAGCCAGGCACAAAAGGTCACATATTTTACGCTGCCATTTCTATGAAATGTCCAGCATAGGTAAGTCCACAGAGACAGGAGGCTGATGAGAGGTAGCCAGGGGCTGCGGAGGTATGAGGGAGTGACTGCCAATGTACACGGGTATTCTTTGGGGGGTGATGAATGTGTTTTAGAACTAAACAGCCTTATGAATGTGCTAAACGGAGGTAGCTGTCTGCTGATGTGGGTGTCCACAGGGCGCATTCACTGGCTCACTCGATGACCAAGATTCCAGGACACCCTGATGGGAGAGGCAGAGCGCATGTGGCCCAGGCCCCGGCCTGGAGGAACTGGCTGTGGAGGGAGAAGCAGTCTCTCCAAGAGACCCTTCCCACGGACCCTGTTCCTCAGTTGAACAGTGGAAGCATCGCTGAAACCTTTCCTTCTGGTGATTCCTTTCAGGCGTACTGGTGGCCCCTCGAGTGACACCTTCCTCAGCCCATCAGGCCCACGGGGGAGCGACCCTGCACCCAACTTCCCAGCCAGGTCACACATACCCCACAGATTTGGCTCTGGGAGACTTTTGGATATTTCTGCACATCAAAACCACCGTGCTTCTGAGGGGAGGGAGAGGGAAGAATAAGTGTAACATAGAGCATTTTGGGGACAATGGAATTGTTCTGCATGATATTGCAATGGCTAGAGGCCATTATATATTTTGTCAAAAACCAATACAGTTGTACAGTGCAAACCATAAACCATAATGTAAACTATAGACCTTGGTTAGTAGCAATGCTTTGATATGTGTTCAGTTGTAACGAATGTACCACACTAACGAAGGATTTTTTAACGGGGGAAAGTGTGGGAGGATGAGGGGGTGAGATATATGGGAATCCCCTATATTTTCAATGTAACATTTATGCAAATCTAAAGCTACTTGTAAAGATTAAAATATATAATTTTAAAAACCCACCATGCACCCTCCTCTCAGTCTGAAGCAGAGCAGGCGTCACCATCCCCAAATCCTCAAGAGTGAGGACTGAACAAACATAGGGGGGAGTGTAACCAGGGACCAAAGTAGACCTCATTATTGTAGAACTTGTACCTTGGTATAAAGATAGTGGTCACCAGAAGTTCCGAGGGGAGGGGGAGGGAAGAATGGAGGGAACATCGGGCATTTTTAGGACACTGGAATTGTTCTGCATAATACTGCAATGATGGAGAGAGGCCATTATGCATTTTGTCAAAACCTGTAAAATTGTATGGTGCAAAGTGTAAACCATAATGTAAACTACTTTGGTATTTGTAAATGCTTTGGTATTTGCTCATCAATTGTAACAAATGTACCACACTAACATAAGATGTTATTAATAGGGGGAAATATGAAAGGGGGAGAAGGTGGGATATATGGGAATCCCCTATATTTTCAATTTAACTTTTCTGTAATCTAAAACTTCTTTAAAAATAAAGTGAAAAAGAATAATGTGGCTATAAATACCTTTGCCCACACAAACACAAAAAGGCAAAATGTTGATAACTTTTGAAGACAGATGTCAAGGATATGGCAGTTCATTACATCTGTTTCTCTTTTTTGTGTATGTTTCAAAGAGTCAATAATAACAAATTTCTAAAAATTAAAAAAGTAAATCACCATGCAAAAGGGTAACAATTCGCCAGGCTGTAAATAACAAGAGAATCGATTGATGTTGTGCCAGGCAAGCCTAACACAGATCTTTCCAAAGTCGGTCTGAGCTACAGCAGCCCTGCGCTCAGGGCGCAGCTCCCAAGGGGCCAATGCTCATTTAGAGGTGCAAGTCCTGGCGTGTCTATTTTTGTAATGCACTTCAGATGCGTGGTTTTATTTACTCCTTGCAACCACCCTCTGAGGTGGAGATTATGGTCGCATTTTACTGACAAGAAAACTGAGGCTCATAAAGGTTTTCAAGTTGAAGTTGAAAGTTGGGAATTGAACCTAGGTCTGTCTTGAGACAAAAATTTACAGAGTGTGAGGTGATACCGAAACTTCATGCGGTAAAAAAGGTTTGGTTGGGTCTAAATTCTAGCTTTTGTCTGCCTTGTTGGGAAAACGTTTTAGACAAAGGAAGCCCTGAGCCCAGAGAGGCCCACAGCCTTGTCATGGTTCCCATCCCCTTCTTAACCTTTCTCACCTTTATGTAAGACGTCTTCACACACGGGATTTCCTGAGACCCCCATCACCTAGGCAATGCTGTTTCCATTTTCCTGCAACAGAAACTAAGGCTTCCCATAGCAGGCCGTGGAGAGTTCAGATGAGTTTGCAAAGCAGTGGGTGGAATAGCTGCAAACCACACCTTTGGGAGAAAAGTTGAGAGAAATGGCCTTGGGGACCACCAAGTCGGGAGAGCCAATGAGCTCACCCACCTGCCAGAAGAAGCCTGAAAAAAATGAGAGCAGACCCCGCTCCCCCGTGTCCTTCCAGGCCCTGTCCCCCCAGGGCCCAGGCTTTGCAGAGACGCCGTGTCAAGGGCTGTTCTCCAGAGGATGGAGAGCACTTAAACCCAGGTCGGGTCGCCAGCTGGCTGGGGCCGCGGTGGGAGACCTTTGCATCCCACAGGGGGAGGCGGGGAGGCGAGGGAGCAAGGGGACCCAGGGGCAGTCACGTCAGCAGAGGCTGGGAGAGCACGGGGCAGCTCAGGTCAGCTCCAGGATGCCGGGCAAACAGCCAGCTCGGCCACGGGCTTTCTCCACGAGCCTGGCAGCGGCCTGGCGGCCCGCAGGGGGCGACCCCGGGAGCCTCATTTTGGGGGCGCCAGAAAAAAGGCCATGGGTGCTTTAACAACCACAGCCAAAACGCCCAGGGTGACGTGCCACCGGGGTCTGACATTAATCATTAACTGTGTGCAAAAGAGGCCCCAGGGAGCACACAGAGCCGTGAACACAATGGCATGAGGGGCGAATGTTCATCCAAAACATTCCCCTTGAAAAGCAGCAACTTGGAAAAGTGAGCCAGAAACACAGAAGTAAACCACTCAGGACTGACATCTAAGCAAAAAAAAAAAAACAAACAAAAAACAAAAACCCCACACAAACAACAACACAAACAAAAAAACAAAAACACTCCCACTTAGCCAGCACTCCACAGCGTCCACTCCCCTCCACTTTTTCTTTTTCTGGTTGTTTCTTGTGTAAATCCTTCAGTTCTTTCACCTTCCTCTTTGGCCATACGAGAAACACACGCGCCGCGCCTTGCTCAGCAGTTCCTACGCCCCTAGAGCGCCGTATCCCCAGATGAACTCAGCGCTTCACACGCGCGCCGGGCCCTGCTTTCTTGGCAGTTCTTCCCGGGGTGTCCTCAGCAGGCACAACTGTTCTTACGTTGTCACGTTTGCGGGTGATTTAGGGCAAGACCTAACTGTCGCCCTCTCCCTCCTCCTTCGGGCAGCGGCAGGTCCTCAACCCTTGCTGCACATTAGAAACACCTGCGGAGCCTTAAAGAAAGGAAAAAGGCCGACGGGGGCTCACCCAGAGGTTCTGACGGTGGGCTGGAGCATTCGCTCCCGATTCCCCCGTGGAGAGCGGGTGAGAGCGCCTTTTCCCTGGAAACCCGCCCCGTGGCTCCACAAGCGGCCGCGGGGTCCAGCCTGGCGGAGAGCCCCCTGCCACCGCGAGGAGCGACAGGGCCTTCTGGCTAGCCGAGGGACCTTGGCGCACCCCTGCCCACTCCGGGCCTTGGGCTCCCCTTGAAAAAACCCAAGAGAGAGTGTCCTCTGCTTGTCTGTCTCCCAGGACTGCTGGGAACGTCAGAAAAATGAAAGGATGGGGCACGGGCCGCGGACCAGCCCCGCGGGGTGCGGGCTCCCGCCAGGAGGCGTGGCTGGGGGTTGGAAGGCGCCCCCGCCGCTCCACGAGCGTGGGCACGGAGCTCGCGGGGACTGCCTCCGGGGGTTTCTAGACCAGCGCTGACCACGGGTCCTGCACAGGCGGGGTCCGAGGGATGAGCCGCCAGCGCCCTTTCCAGGCTGCCGCAGGTGAGCCAGGGCAGGGCCCGGTGGAGGGTGACAGGGGCCAGGCAAGAATTTGTAAATCTTCTTTAATTGGAGGTTTCACCTAAAATGTGGAAAGAAAAGAAAGTTTCATGTGGCAGTTTTAAATGTAGGCCCTGGGGTTGTACTGCCTGCATCTTCCTTGGAGAAACCGCTTACGTTTCCCCATCTATTCTATGGTCAGAGTTGCTCTGAGGATTCAATGAAATAATCTCTGCACTCCCTGGCCATCGTTTATCACCATGCCAGGCAGTACGTTGACGTGAGGCATGCTGCTTCATTTTCTCTTCACATCAGTCTTGACTGTTTGGCATTATTCTACCCCCTTTTAGAGATGAGGCTGTTGAAGCTCAGAGAAGTTAAGCAACTTGCCCAAGGGGCACAGCCAGCAAGTGGCGGCAAAATCAGAGTTTGAACCCAAGTCTGTCGGACTCCAAAAACAGCTCCTTCTTTAGGGTGCCCTGCCTTGCTTCTTGAGGCTGTTTGGAAAACAAAGGAAAAGGCAGCTGGAGAAGGGCTTGCAGAAGGCCTGAGTCCCCAGAGAGGAAGAGCTGAGGAGGGGGAGCGGCAGTGGCCATGGGGACGTGCCGGGAGGCCTGTCACAGAAGGTGAGGGTCCGGGGCCTGGAAGGGAATTTGCATTCTCTGAGCCCACGGGATGTGCCAGACTGAGGCAAGGGCTTGCCAGCCTGTGTGGAATCCGCAGTCCCGCTCACACGAGGTCTGGCGAGGTGAGCCTGGAGACGGCCTGGCCCGAGCCCCAACTGAAGGGGTGAGAGGGGGTTTTAGAGACGGAAGGACTGCAGCAGAGGACAGGAGGTTGGGGGTGCCAGGGGAAGGGGCTGCAGGGTGGGAGGGGTCTGCAGCCACAGCCTCTGCCACCAGCCTCAAGGTGACAAGGCGTGCTGCCCTCGCCCCAAGCACCCTCCCCCAGCACGCCCCACTCACTCGCCCTCCTCCAGCCTCTGCTCAGCTTGTGCCCCCCAGAAGGCCTCTCCCCCTTCCATAACTGCAGGTTGAAAATCAGCCGCCTTCTCTCCTCCTCAAGCAAGCTCCGACCCTGGAAACGATTTCTCTCCTCTAAACTTCGACAGCCGTCTCAGTCCAGCCCGGGAGCACCCCCTCCTTTTCCCGGGGTGGTGTTCGTCTGCTCGTAGCTCTCCCGTTGGACTGAGGATTGGAGGGTAAAAGTGAGGGGCACGGGGGTGGCTGCCCTGTGCTGGGAGGCTGGGATTCGAGGCTCAAGCATTTGGGCCGAAAGGGCTGGCTGAGGGGTCGGAGCTAGGGACGTGCTCAACACCATAAATGGGCGTGCCTGGCAGCTGCCACCGCAGCACTGACATGTTTCTGCTGAGTGTGTCCCTCCTGCTGTGGCTTCGAGCTTGCTTCCCTGCTCCTCTCAGAAACTTTGAAAACCACCCCTGGCTGCGGTGGATTCTGTGGTCTGCAATTAAGAACCCAGCCCATACAGGACTCAGGACCTTCTGCCTCAGGAATGGCTGCAGGCAGTGGGCACTCAGCAATCCAGGGAGGGGAGATGGGTTATCCTCACTGTGGTAATGTCTGAAGGCAGTGGGGACGTATTCTGCGGCCCACAGGGAAGGAAGAGTCCAGGCCATCGTCCACTGCCGCGGGAGAATGAACAGCCTATTGAAGGCTCGGGTTTGGGAGTCTGCACGGCGGCTGGGGCGAACCATTTTGAAGGATATGAGTGGTAAGGGCTGGCTGCTCCTAATTATACTGGAGAGTTTAAAGAAGGGAAATAACAGGCTCAAGGTTTTAACACCTCGACTCATGGCTTCTTAAGAGAACCTGAGAAGCATATCTCTTTTGTCCTCCAGGCTAATGAAACAAAAAACCTGAGCAGGGTCTAATTTTGTGGGCTGCTGAGTTCCAACAGAAGTTGAATTCATAACTCCTCCTGGTCTCTTGTGTGAAAGCTACAGTATTGATGGGAAAAGAGCAGGAACCTTGGGCATTTTCTTGGGGACTTTGGGAAGTGTTTGCCTAACTCAGTTTCCCAAGGCCCCAGAGTCCACAGAGATCCCCTTGCAAACTAACACAGCACCACCCCCCGGCTGTCGGATAAAGCTGTCCCCGCTTGCTGATGTTTATGCCTCATCCTAGATGGTTACTTTTCCCTCATCCTACCACTCCTCCTTGCCTTCAGACCTATAGCCTGCCGTGTTGCGGGGAGAGAGATACAATCTGGTCTGAAAATTGAAGGCATATGCACTCTCCCCTCCCCCAAAGAATGCAATAGTTTGTTGATCTATTTTGTCAAAAACGTGGGATATTTATTTGAGGATGGATTAGAGAGTGTTGGACCAGGAAAAATAAATATAATATTGGACTGAATTGATTTTATTGATCTAATTGCACTTGGCAAAACTCAGAGTCAGTGGGCTAGCTCATGGGGGCTGGCAGTAGGTCTGTCTGCTTAGTCAGGTGCCAGGAATCAGGCTGTAATGTTGGCCTAGGCTGAAGGAAGTTAAGTTTTCAGAAATTTCTTGGGGCTAAAGTAGAGAAAGGAATATGACTACTTAGAATAAATGGTGGGGTCAAATTAAGTGCACCCCACTGCCCCACCATAGCTCTTCCCCCTGAGAGGGTCCAGAGGGTCTTAGAATGACTTTAGTGAGGCAGCACCAGCACCTTTGAAGAGAGGTGTGGGGACCATTCCCTGTGAGCTGGCAGTAGTGGCATGGCAGTAGGCTTTGCTGCCATTGGAATGGGCTCTCTGATTTCAAAGGGACCCCCAAGGGCAACTGCCAGCTAACAGCACTCAACCCCTGGGGATCAGGTAAGTATGGGTACTGCGATGGGCAGTAGGACTCAAACAGTGATCAGAATGAGTTGACTTGCAGGGGTCACTGGCAGTGGTTAATTGATATTGGGAGCCCTAGGAACCTATTTAGATGCACAGCCACTATTGTCCTCCTTGGTGGACTGAAGAAACTCCAAGCCTGGCTTGAATCACCATGATGGAGAGTCATCCCTTCATGCAAAGCCAGGCTCTCATCAGCAACCAAGCAGTCTCCATTTGAGCAACAGCTCCTCATCTGAACGTCAATGATGGCAGACACCAAGAGTCAATGACCATGAGCTAGCCATCTGGAACTGATTGTGTTCTGACCTTGGAGTCATGAGACTGGGTGAGCCCAGAAGCAGCTGATCATCAAGCCAGGTGGATATAGTAATTAGGCTTGAGAAGCTCCTGAAGGCACAGTTAAATTGAACGAGAAGGTGGATCACATTCACCTTGCCCCAACTCCTCCTGCACCCCCACCTCTCACTCAGTCTATACCTGTGTCCTATCAGGAAAGCCCTGTGACCATAGACTGAGTGGAAAAGTTTGAGCCTGGTTTACAGATGGATCTGCATATGCAGGGACATGCCAGAGTGGACACCTATAGCATCACAGACCACTCAGGTATGGCCCTTAGGGACAATGGGGCTGGGAAATCCTTTCAGTAGGAGACTGGTGAGCAGCACAGCTGGTTGTCCTTACTAACAGTGAGGACCATTGGGGGAGAGGGAATGTGGATCCATACTCATGTGAGAAGGGCTAGTGGTTAGGGACTTAGAAGGTTGGTGAATAAAGACGTGTGGAACTTAATGAAAGCTTGATTCATCATCAGGATACCCCATGCAATATTGCTTCTGATCGAAAAACTCATTTTATAGAAAAGACATTGGGCTAACTCATGGGGTTCACTGGACTTACCATGTACCCCATCACCAGAAGCAGCTGGCCTTATGGAATGGTGGAACAGACTGACTTACAGAGCCATTCAGAAGATAGTGGCTAGATCGCAGATGGTTCAAACTTGGACTTCTTTCTTCCATAGCCAGAATATATAGGTCCAGGAACCAAGAAGGTAAAAACTGTGAGGAGTGCCTCTCACTGCAACTTGCAAAGTTTTTGCTTCCAATCCTTACAACTTTGATTTGGAGCTCCTGTTCCCCAAGGGACCAGCTGGCCCAATGATGGTTCCATGAGACTGGAAGAGGAGATGGCCCCTTGTCAATTTGGGCTCCTCAAGCCACTGGATTAATACACAAAAAAGAAAGGGGGCAGTGACTGGCTGGGGTGATTGCTCTGATTATCAAGAGTGAACCAGGGCTGCTGCTAAACAATGGGACAGGAAAGGATGTGTCTGGGACTCAGAGGCTCCTCTGATGCCTCTTGGTACTGTTATGTGGTTAATGCAAGATGGCAGCAAACCAACACTGGCTGGTGTGCTAAGGCCTCACACCTCATAGGAGTGAAGTGAGGCTCACCCCCCAGGGAGAGAACTTCAACCACCTGAGGTGCCGGCTGAGGACAAATGGAACCTAGAATGGAAGGAACAGGGAGGAAGGAATTTATAAAGACTCTGGCTTCCTGATCGGTTGTAGATATGTAGGTGGCAGCCCATGTTTTAATTCCTTACTCTCTTGTGTGAATATATGTTCTTTATTTTTCCCTTCCATCCCTTTCTCCTATTTTATGTTCCTCTGTTAGTGGTATCATCAACTGAATTATATGGCTTTATAATTTAGTCCATTGGCTATATGGTATCCAGATAGGATGGTGAATAAACTAGAGAAGGAAAGGTTATCACCCAGAGATGGGTGTCAGGAGTGAGGATAGAGTTTCCATTTGTGGGAGGAATCGTGGCATTGTTTTAAGTAGCATCTCGGGTTTTTTGTGTTTTAAAGTTTCTATAGGAGAAGAAGGGTATTGATGGACATTAAGTCGTCGAAAGGGTGGGCCTCCTGGTGCCTTTCTGTGCACTGGGGGCTGGGCATCTCCCAGGCCCTGCTGCAGTGACAGCGAGAAGGTAGAAATGAACACTGCAGGGGAAGATGGTCCTTTGGGGCGAGGCACTTGGTTCTAGACCATGGAAGGAGATTCTACTGCCCGGTCCTTCCAGTTACAGGTGCCGAGTGGCTAAGGGGATGCAGCCTAGTGATTCCCCGAGAAGAGTCCTGTTTGGTGGCATGGATTGCTCCTGGATGTGTCATTTATGGTTGTGTAGCCTCCAGCCTTGGTTCGCTGACCATCCAGCAACAGAATAAGAAAGCCGATATCCTGTCGTAGCTACCTTCCTGCAAGAAGAGGTCGCGGCACTGCAACAAAGAGCCTTTATGAAACACACATTCCTTTTGTAATCTGAAAAATAAGTATACAAAAAACAAACTTCTTAGAGGAGGAGTGTTTAAGGAATGAGGGTGATTTCTGTGGGGTCAAGGAGAAGCAGGGGAGGGAACAATGGGCTGTGGGGAAGCTGAGGCTTGCTCTTCTTCTGTGCCACTCTTTACACCCAAATCCTGTATTTCTTGCTTGAGAGGGAAAGAGACAGACAGACAGAGAGAGGTGGGGGTCCAATCAGCCTGGTTCTCTGAAGGGCTCTGAACCTGAGAGCCTTACCTGTAACGTGGGATAAGGGCAATGGAGTTGAAATTCCGGTCAAATGACAAGACCTGCCCACAGTGCTTTGAAAAGAGGAGCACCCCCCCCCCCCAGGAGACAGGCAGCTCTGGGTTTTGTAGGGTCTGAAACTAATCGAGGGGAACCCTAGTTAAGGAAAAGAACCCACCATAAGGAGTTCAAAATTGCTGGCTTCATTCGCTTCCTGGGAAATCTGGCTCTGCTGAAGGCAGAGGCCATTACGGCAAGTGGGGAAAGCCTCCAGGAAAGGGAGCTTGAAGGCGGCTTGTGAGGAAGAGTCATGCCGGCTGGAGAAGGCAAGGGAGGTGCACCTGGGGGCAGCAGGAGAAGGGAGCGCCCTTTGAGAGGAGCTAGAAAGGGGGGAGGTGGAGAAGCAGGCCGAGGGTGCTGGGCAGTGCCGCCCCGAGGGTGCAGAGAAAAGTCTCGGGAACATGCATTACCCTGGGAGGGGGCAGACAGAGCCAGAAAGGGCCGGAGGGGGCTCCAGGCTGTGAGGAGGCAGCCTGGTGTGATTCCAGGAGAAAAGGAGGCTGGCAGGAACACCGGGAGTAAATTAAAGGGGAAAGAGGCGCGGCAAGGGAGGGAGGCCGCCAAGGGAAGGCTCCTGGCTGCGCAGTGTGATGAAACGCTGAGCACAGGTGAGGCGACAGCATAATGGAGGCTTTATACTGAGGCGGAGGCAGAGCTGGGCAGTGCAGGGCCTGGGGTCCGGCAGGGGGTGGGAAGGAGCTGGCGGCAGTCTTGGCTTGGACAGATTTGGGGGCGGGGGGAGGAGGAGAATGGAATTAGACCAGAGGGACATGTGCTGTCAGGGAGTCTGCAGCAGGAGAGGAAGGGAGGGGAGGAAGGGGAGGGGGAATCTGCACCTTGGAGACTTAAGTCTGCGGAGAGAAAGAGAGAGAGAGGAAAGAGGATGGGAAAGTGAGAGAGGTAGAGAAAGATGGAGAGGGAGAGAGAGCCAGCAAGAGAGACGGACAGAGACAGGGACAGATGTCTGTTCGTAGCTAGCAGGAGAGAACGCGCGAACAGCCTACCACTTACTGAGAGCCCTCTTGGCCAGACACTGTCCTAACCAGACACACGTGCCGCATCCACGAAGCTGCAAGGAAGATGGTGCTATTTCTATGTTGTATGACGGTCAAAGAGGTCACAGAGCTTCTCAAAACCAGAAAGCCCTGCGGCTCGTCTGATGGCTCAGTGCTGTCCTCTGGGGACGCCAACCCTTCTCACTTTTGTAAGGCACAGGTTTGCCCATGTCATTCCTTTTTGAAAGCCAGGGGCAGTGCTTGGGAAAGCTGGCAGAGTGAAGGCTCATTTCCTCGGTCGCCAAGGGTGGGCGGGCTCCACAGGTGAGGGCTGAAGTCCAGCTGCCCTCCCACCTGCCAACTTGTACATCTGGAGAGGGGCTCCCTGCAGAAGGGACCTCTTCGTCCAGTGGATACATGAAGCTAAGGGTCAGAAGCTTTCCCTGCCCCATAAGCATTTTTCCTAATGCTCAGAGACTTGGGGGGCCCTGCCTGGGCCTGGCATTCACCTCTCTGTGATGTGTCCCCACCTTCCTTGCTGCCCCCTTACTCTTCCTCTTCTACCCCTCTCCAACCAGGCAACCCGCCATTCCCCCAGAGGGCCCCACCTCTCCCTGTCTCCCTGGGGAGATGCAGGTGAGGCCACTTTACAGGGAGCATCAGAGCTGCCGCACACCTGGAGGCAAGGAGGCGAGGGCACTCAGAGGGGTCAAGAGAATTAGTTATAGGGAAGAACACTTTTCATACTGGCTGGAGAGAGGCTGGTTAAGAAGTGGACAGGGAAAGCAGCAAGGAAAGCAAGTGCACATCCCAGAGTAAATGGGCCAGTGCGTCTATGTTCTGAATTGAGAGGCTGAAGTGACAGACCAGGACTGAATCTTAGTAAGTTCCAGCAGGAAGAACCCTTAGAAACCATAGTTCAACCCCCAATTGTGCAAATGGGGAGACTGAGGCTTGGAGCTGGGACCAGAACTCGGGCTTCCTTGGCACTCTTGCTGTTGGCAGAACTGCCTGGTTTTGTTTTATTTTTGATTTTTGGCTGCTAAAACAGCAACAACAAAAAAGCAAGGGGAGGGGGGGCTGTTGGCTTCCCAACAGGAATTTATGAGCTCACGGTTTCAGAGGCTAAAGGCTTGCTTTCTCTGGGGTTGGTACCTGTATTAGTCAGCCAAAGGGGTGCTAATGCCAAGTATCATAAATTGGTTGGTTTTTATAAAGGGTATTTATTTGGGGTAGGAGCTTACAAATACCAGGCCACAAAGCATAAGTTACTTCCCTCACCAAAGTCTGTTTTCACGTGTTGGAGCAAGATGGCTGCTGTCCGCTACGAGGGTTCAGGCTTCCTGAGTTCTCTTCCAGGGTCTTGCTTCTCTCTGGGTTCAGGGCTCCTTTCTTCCCAGGGCTTACTTCTTCCTGGGCTCAGCGTTCCTCTCTTCCTGGGGCTGGCTTCTCTTTGCTCTGTGAACTTACTTCCCAGGGCTCAGCTTAAGGCTTCAGCATCAAACTCCAACATCAAAAACCCTCCACTCTGTCCTTTGCCATGCCTTTTATCTGTGAGTCCCCACCCACCAAAGGATGGGAACTCAACACCCTACTGGCACAAGAGGTTTACATAATTCCTTAATCAAGTAAACCTATGAATCCAATATAATCTAATATGCCCGCAGGAAAAGTTCAGTCTACAAACATAATCCAGTATTTCTTTTTGGAATTCATCAACAATATCAAACTGCTACAGTACCTTCTCGCCCATCTTTGGGGTTCCCTGGCTTTTCTGTCACGTGACAATGCACATGGTGGCGTCTTCTTTCTCTTCCAGCTTTGGCCTGCTCCCACTGGTTTCTCTACCAGGCCTCCGGTCATAGGATTAGGACCCATCCTGATTCAGTTGGGCCACACCTTAACTGAAGTCGCCTCATCAAAAGGTCCTATTTACATTGGAATGAGCACTGAATTAAGATTAAGAACATGTTTTTCTGGGGTCCATGGCTCCAAGCCACCTCTCTGGGCACTGTCTAAACCCAGGTTTCTAGGCCAAACCATCTGCATCATTCCCTTCCAAGGCCTGCCCCAGAAACCCGGTCAACAGAATGAATGCAGAGACTCCCACCCAAGGGAGAGGGAAGGGCCAGGTGGTCTTGGAAAAGGGAGCAATGCTCCCAACTCTGCTAAATGTCTTATCAAAAATTTCAGTTGGCTGGGAAGCAGCATGCCTGAGGTTGAGGACTCTCATGAAAAGCTGGCAGCCCAGATGCTCTCTCTGCTCGTGGCCTCCCATGACCGGAGCCTCTGTGTTCATCTTCCAACTGGCATGAGCAGCCATTGAGTCCCCAGGGGTGTATCCCAAGTCTGAAAGTCAGCCGAGGGCAAAGAAACACAGATCTCCTCCTCTACTCCGCCCCCTACCCACCTGCCCCATCAGCTTTCTAGCCTCTGGAAACTAATACCTGTTTATAATTTTTTTTTGTTTTTTCCCCCGACTGTTTACAAGTTTATTTCCAAGTTACAAAGATTATTTCTCCTTCCTCACATTTTTAGAATTTCTTGTAATTTCTCATTCAATCTTGGCTGTCACAATTAGACAGAAAGCAAAAGAGCCTTTTTTTCCTTGTATTTGTTGTGGAAACCTTAGCAGCAGACGTGAACATGTTTATAATTTGCATTGCTTTTATGATCCAAAAATAATCCACACTCTTGAGAACCCTGGAAAAGGGGGAAAAGCAAAATGAAGACAACAAAAGATCACTCATAATCCCACATCTGAGAATAATCATAGTAAACAATTTGAAGTCCCTTTGCTTCTAGGTTTTTTTTTCAGTGTTTAAACGTAAATTTTAAAAAATCACCGTAATTGGGACCATGCCATCCTCTGTTTTATATCCTGTTTCCTTCATTGTTCTTGTTTTCACTTACCATTATATTTTGTGGATTTTACTGCATCAATAAACATTGTCCAAAAGCAAAATTTTTAGTTCACTTGTTTTAAGCCTACATTTTTAGATAGAGTAAAATAGCCATGGGATGTGGCACCTAGTTGGTCCTTGTATCTGTTTTTTGTTTTTTTATTTATATTTTCAAACCCTTGTGTCGAGTGCTGACTTTCAATAGATCGCAGCAAGGGAGCTGCTCAGCTACGTATGAAACCCGGACCCGGAAGCAGGTCGTCTACGAGTGGTTTAGCACCAGGTTCCCCACGAACGAGGGTGCATGACGGGCGAGGGGGCAGGGCCCCCTTTCCAGCCGCACCC
This sequence comes from Dasypus novemcinctus, assembly GCF_030445035.2. Taxonomy (NCBI): domain Eukaryota; kingdom Metazoa; phylum Chordata; class Mammalia; order Cingulata; family Dasypodidae; genus Dasypus; species Dasypus novemcinctus. Next base: position 33,115,558 of record NC_080697.1, read on the forward strand.
CGTTTCCCGGGATGAGGTTTGTATCTGAATAAAATTGCCACCATGGGCCCTTAAGAGCCCTGAGCTTTCTCTGTAGGTAGCTCCCTTATTAGGGAAGGTTGTTGACATTTATTGTGTACCACTTGCCAGGCACATTATATCCTTTATTTAATTCAGTTTAATATAATTTAGTTTAATTTAATTTCCCCAATACCCTGTAGGGTTAATATTCTTACCCCCTTTCTGCAGATGAAGAAACCAAGGCTCAGAGAGGCTGAGTAACTTGTCTAAGGGACACCATCGGGTTTAGGGAGGATGACTCCTTAAACCCCATATCTCTCACTGCCTCCCAAACTCTCCTGGGTTCATTTGATTTTACTTCCCAAGAGAAGAGCTCCCACCTGAGAAAGTCAAGACCCTAAAGGTGTCTTTGTCCTCTTGGTTTTCTGCCAGCCCCACATTTGCCATGAAGTTCCAGAAGCCAATCCGTTTCTTAGGGGGGTGATGGAAGACTTAAATCATGTTTTAATGTCCATAAATTATTTTCTTTCTCGACTTAAGGGGAAAAAAAGTCCACAGTCAGCTATAATAAATCCAAGTCAATTACCCTTATTATAGTGATTACTGTTCATGCCGCTCTAATTGGCTCCTCTCAGCATTTTCATTATGAACCCCTATCTTCAAAGGTTTAGAACTCAGACACATTTTTACTTGAGGCTGAAATTGCCTTTAACGGCCAAATTGGGAACCGAGGCGCCAGAGGTGCTGCCACAAGAAGAAAGCAAGCCCAGCACCCCTGGGCCGACCTTCTGTGCCTCAGAAGGTGCTAGCAGGTCTGTTCTGACAACTTGCTCTCCTGGGCAACTGCCTCTACATGGACTAGAGTCTTGTTGGGACAGGCCCTTGGGCTTGTCGGACAGCAGCATGGCAGTGGCCTGGTCAAAGTCTGGCTCTGGTCAGAGTTCTGGAAGCTCATCTTACTGCAAAACAGCCCAGCCTAGGGTCTGATCAGCACCCAGCAGGCACCCAGTGGGTGCTGGGTGTAGGTGTGGTGGAAGGACTCAGTAGACCTCCTGGGGGCAAGGCCTCTGACCTTTCTAAGCCTTGGTTTCCTCGTCTTTAAAATGGGTACTTCTTGTCATGAGGATCAAATGAGATCCACTGGGAAGAATACTTAAATGGAAAGGTGCCATATTCATATTATCTTTATGACATGTTCATGTCAGTCTCTCCTCTCTCAGGTGGGAGATAGTCTGGTTCTCTGGAACAAACAGAAACACAAGCTCAAGTCAATTCCGCCAGCATGCCTCAGGCGTCCTGGCTAATGGGCGACAAGGCGGGCTCCAACAGAGGCCACATGCCTCGGGGCGCTGTGCTTCAGACTGCCCCAGAATTGAATCCTGCCCTCTCCGTTATTCTGCCTCTGACTTTGGGCAGTTCACTCCAGTTCCCTGAATCCCTGCTTTTACTTGTATAAAATGTGGGTAACAGCTGCTTATTTCCCGGAACTGGTGCGCGGTACCAGCTGGCACTGATAGACCCATGACAGGCAGAGTTGTTTCAGATCTGGGCAACTGGTGGCCTTATTTCACAAGGCAATTTTGCCAACATTGGTGACTGCTTGGGAAGGAAGGAAAAAACCTGTCCCGCACGGGACCAGGCCCATCCAGGGAGTTCGCTTGGCTTTCGGGGAGCTCTCCTGGCAGCTGGGGATCCTCCTCTGGGCTCTCAGCCCACCTTGTGCTGCCCCCACCTGCTGCACTCCCATTGTTCACCCCCAGCCAACACTGGAGGGGCATGATCGCTTTACTTCTTGGAACAAGACAGAGTTGGCCTCGACCCACAGACTTCATGGAGAGAAGTCAAAAGAAGTGGCCCTGGTGGAAGGGCTGAGCAAATTGGTGCACCAAAATGGGGGAGGGGGGGGCACTCTGAGAACTGGGGAGCCCAAGTCCACTCTCTGCCCCAGGTTTTGTTTCCCACTCGCTCTGCCCACCCCCTGGAGGGCTCTCTCGCTTTCTCTGTGACTGTCTTTTGCGCACACACATTCTGCCATACAATTACAAGTAGAGTCTGGTGTAATGCCCATAGCAGGGGCTCTGCCCTCAGACCTACTTTGCATCCTGGCCCCATACACCTACTCGCTGGAGTAACTCACATCGGCGCTCTGAGCTGTACTGTTTCCCAGAGCTCAGCTGTGGGCAGCCAGGTATAGGGCTTGTCTCTTTCTGCTCCGCTTTGCCCCCAAGTTCAGCTGCAAGCGATCAGGCGTACAGCTCATCTCTCCCTGGCCCAGCTCTTCGGGCCTCTCCTTTCTCTCACGTGGTGGCATCAGATACGGCGGCACCCTCTTATGCTCTATCTCAGGTTGTATCAGACCCAGCAAGAGGGCGGAGGCCCCAGCTGGCAGAGTGCAACCAAAAGGCCCCACAGGACATTATTAGCTCAAAACATGATCTTTTTCTTTTGGGGATTCATAAAAGAACTTTGGGCTGCCTTCTATGGCTCAAGGGGCTTTGCAGGTGTGATTAAATTAAGGGACCTGAGATGGGTAGCGATCTCAGCTTGCTTAGGCAGCCTCGGTGTAACCACAAGGGTGCTCGTAGAGGGAGGCAGAGGGAGCTCTGACGGCAGGAAAGGAGAGGCGGGTGAGAAGCAGGCGGAGACAGAGCAGAGGCTGCTGGCGGCCACCAGGCACAGGAAGGGCAGGGGCCTCCTGCAGGCCCGGGCCTCCTGCAGGACCCAGCCCTTCTGGTGTTGTGAATTTAGCTAGGGAAACTGCCGCCTCCCAATACGGTTGGTTGTGTGAAGGCACCAAGTTGGGAGTAATTTGTTACAGCAACAGCAGGAAAACTAGCCCCGTGGGGAGGCGACTCCTAGGACAGTCTGTGCGGGTGGGCACCAGAACCCATGTCGGCCTGACCCCTGGGCCTGGCCTTGTGCCCCCCACCCCTGCCACCCCATACCCCATGGCCAAGGAGCTTCAGCCAGGCCCAGAGACAAGCTGTACACCCCATGGGCTTACCTGAGCTCGGAATCCTGCCTCCAAGAGGCTACCTGTGGCCAGGTAGGACAAGGCACCTGCGAGGAGTTGTCCATGTGGGATTGGTCACCTCCAAGTTTGCACCTTTAGCCTTGGCCTCGGTCCAGCTCTCTGTGGCTGCTGGGCCTCCTTGCCCCTCTGTCGACCTTGCAGGTGGTGGGCCCCACCTCCTCTGAGACCAGGTAGGACCTCTCTCTCTCCACATTTCCCTTCCCCCTCCTTTTGCCAGTGGCCCTTGTTTCCCTGCAGCAAATCTCTGTGCCCCCTGGAAACCCCATTCCGTGGATTACGCCCTTCCACCTGCGGCCCCTGCCAGGCCCCGCTTCCCCACACCCCTTACCTCAGCTGTGAATGGCCCGCCGGGCGTCCTCCTCCTTTCTGAGTGCCCCCGACCCTCGCTCAGTCATTCATTACTCATGTACTAGGTGATTCTTCATTCAACAATTCGGACAGGTCCAACAGGTGCCAGGTACTGATCTAGGTGCTGGTGATACACTGGTTAACAAAAAATGTACAGTTGCCCACACTGGTGGATTTCATTCTAGAGAGGTGGACAGACATGACAGGTACTGAGGGGTGAACCATGTGCTGTGCCAGCAGGTGGCAAGGGTTCTGGAGAAGAGGGTGGGCAAAGCAGGGTGGGAGTGCTCTGGAGCTCTGCGAGAGAAGGGCACTGGAGCAGGGAGTAGCTCTGTGACGTAAGAGAAGGAGGGAGCTAAGATGGTGTCATGGGGAGGGCGTTGCAGGCGAAGGAAATGGGTGGTGCAAAGGCTGGAGGGCAGAGTGGGTCTGTCGTTCAAGGGTGGCCAGGAGGCTATAGTTACTAGATCCATGTGAGTGAGGGAAGGGTGGGAGACAGGGGCTTGGGGAGGGAATGAAGGGCCTCTGTAGAGGGCTTGTGGGCCCCCGTGATACTGGCCTTACTGGAGGGAAGTGGGAGCCCCTGCAGAGGTTGGAGCAGAGAAGGTGCAGGATCCGGCGTGTTTTAGAAAGTCAGCCTGGCTGCTGTGCAGTAACTCATCGGTAGGTTCTAGGGGCAGAAGTAGGGAGAGTGTTAGGGGCCCTTGCCAAGAAGCAGAGGATCTTCCTCAGGGGAGGCAGGGAGGTGGTCAGAAGTGGCTGGATGCTGCATATGTCTTCAAGAGAGTTCTCCACATCCTGGAAGCTCCCACCATTTAACCAACTTCCCCTTTCTCTCCCCTCCCCACAATTCCCTGACCGCCCACTCATGCCCCACCCCACTGGAGACCTGGACACTGGCTCACAGTCTTCCTCTCCCCCCATCCTGCCATAGCCCCCATCCAGGGTTTATAAGCCCCTCATCTCCAGAGAAGGCACCCCATCCAGGGGCCCCTCTGAGTGCCCTCTGACCTCAGCCTCCACTCCTGGCCTCTCTCCCTTGTTTGAGTTCCCACAGCTCCTAATCTCTGATCTCAAACAGCCCCCTTATCCTTTGACTTCCCAGTTTCCCCCTAGCCTCCCACCCCCTCCTACTGGGTCTTCTTGATCTTCCCAGCCTGAACCCCACTATCCTCCCAGCCTCCTCTACTTCCTTGCACCCATTCTCTGCCCCTGGTGCAACAGAAAAACAACAAGCCCCTGGTCAATCCCACAACCCTTTGCTTCCACCACCCTGGGGCATGAAGTCCCCTTTGCAGGGGCTTGAAGTCTGGGCTCAGCACCTCCCTGGCTCTTCTCCCACCTCACCTTCAGGAGATGGCCTCCTCCTACTTTTCTGAGAAAACTGAGGCCACTAGTCACTCTCTCCCCCACCCCCAACCTCCTCTCTCCCATTCTGCCCTCACATCCTTTCCTCAGTCATGAGTTCCCAACCCTCTTCCCCCCATTCTCCTGCCACCCACCCACTCCTCCTCCCCCGTGACCTTGCTCCATCTTGTCTCCTCCTCTACTGCCCCATCTGCCAGGCCTATGAACTTGCTCAAGTTTCTCCCTCCCCAAGAACAAATTTGCAACTATCCCCCCAAAAAATCTCCCTTGGCCCTCACTCCACCAGGCTTACTTTCTCGCTGAGGTCACCTGTGGATGAGCAAGCATATGGCTGCCCTTCCTTGGGCCTCGTCTCTTCAGCTTTGGGCCACTCCACTGAGATCAGCCTCCTCCAGCCTCTCAGCTTCTCCAGGTTTCTCTTTCTGCAGCTGGATGTGATCCTGGAGTCCTCTCTAATATGGCAGGGTAAAAATGGCTGCTCTCTCTGTGTGCTTCTGCTTTCAAGTCTCTGTTTCTATAAGACTCCAGTGAGAGGGCTGAGCCCCACCCTGGGTCATACTTCACTGAAGCAGTCCAATCAAAGTCACTAAAGTGATCTAATCAAAAGTCCCCTAACTGAGTCTAACCCAAAGGTCCCACAAAATATATGTTCACATGCACAGGAATGGGTTAGCTTAAGAAGGTAATTTTCTGGGGTCCACAAAAGACTCAAACCAGCACACAACCTGTGCCAAGATCTCCTTCTAACAAGTCTGTCAGGGGCTAATTGGGAAAATAGCACCTGAGCATTTCAGATAATTTTTAATTTGAGAAGGACACAGAGATGTTGGAGATTAATGACTAAGAAAAGCAGCCATCACACCAAGAGTTTGGGGAGCTAATGGAAAGAGGTACAATCATCAGAATCTAGGTGCTTGGTGGGAAGTGGTCTGTGGAGTTAGACACCCAGTGCTGGGGTCCCTCTGAGGCCCTGAAAACCTGCTGCTGCTGGAGTGGCATGGACAGGAGTGGAGAACAAGCAGGAAGTTTTCTCCCCTCCCATCACCAGTCTCCCTAGGGCCTTCCCTGGGAAGAACCTACCAGAAGCAGCCACAGGGATGCAGGAAAGGTAATCTGTGGTCCCTACTCCAGCATCATCAGTGCAGAGTGTGGGAGCATGGGCTGGGAACCGAAACACAATGGGCAAATTGATGGCACACCCGGTGGCCACATTTCATATTTGCAAAGATAATAGCTAACATTTCAGGGCTGCTCAGAGAGGGTCCAGTGCTGTGCTCCCCTGCTCTACACATATTGTCTCATGGCGACCCTTTGAGGGAGGCATTAACCTCTTTTTAGATGAGGAAAATTAGGTAATAGAAAGGCCACACCATTGGCCTGAGATCACACAGCCAGTCCGTAGAAGAGCTGAGACTCAAATCCAAGAGCACAGGAAGTGTTTTAATATCTCCCTGCATTTCACCCTCCTCTGCAATGCTGTCCTTGCCTGTGCTCCTCCTTCCTGGACATCCCTGTTTTGTCTTCCTTGTTATGCCTCTCCCTTTTCCAGCCTCCTTTCAGCCCTTGACCCTTCCCATGTGCCTTCAGGCTTAGGCGCCCCTGCCTGCTGGTGACTCCCAAATCTCCATGCCCAGATTCTCATTGGAGCGCCATGTTGGCACATGTCCATCTGTCAGCAGGACGCCTCCATGTGCACATCCACACGCATCTCAAACTCACCCCTTCCAGGACCAAGCTCATCATCTTTCCTCTGAAGCCAGGTCCTTCCAGTGTGAGTCCTCTCTCCATGGAGGGTGTCACCCTGCGCTGGAGCCAGGAACCTGGGGTTGTCCTCCTGGCCTCCTGTCTTGCATCCACAATACCCAATCCATCACCTGTTGCCCCTAAATTGTTGGAAACTTTCTCCTCCTCTCCTGTCTCCCTTCCTCTCTTGCCTAGGTAATTACACAGCCTCCTTCCTGGTTTCCTGCCACCATTTTGCTTACACACCTTTGCCAAGGTGACTTATCTAAATTGCAAATCTGGCAATATCAACCCCTGCTTGAATGCCCCCACCCCTTACCCCCACTTCCTCAGCACCAGAAAGACCAAGCCTCAGCCCCTTAGCAAGGAATGCACAGTGCTGGGATAGGGCCCTCTCCACTTCTTCAGCCTTAGCCGGCCTCTCTCCAACTTAACTTGCTGGTACTCTCCCCCCTCCCCTCCCCCCATCACATTGTGTTTTGTACCTGTGCTTTTGTTGGCACAAACCCCACCTGAGCTGTTCTGCGCCTCCTCCCTTTGCTTGGCTAACCTATCCAACTTCTAAGACTTGGCTCAGGGAGCATTCCTTCATCCTGACCTGCCGTCCTCCCTCCCCAGGGCATGTCCAAAGTATGTCCTTTGACCAGAAAGCAGAGTACAGGAAAGTCACAATCAGGGGCCAGCATTTGGGGCTCTTTATGGTGGGGGCCTATGGAGGGTGTTGCTTTCCTTGATTCCAATTCAGCCAGCATCCACTGAGCATCAGTCCTGGGCCAGGCATCAAGTGATGCTGGGGATCAAAAACTTACCAGGAGGGAGGCAGATGTGGCTCAACTGATAGAGCTTCCACCTACCATTTGGGAGGACCTGGGTTCGATCCCTGGGACCTCCTGATGAAAAAAGAAGAAGAGAAAGTGTGCCCACATGGCAAGCCAGTACACACACGCGTGCCCGTGTGGCGAGCCAGTGTCCACGTGAGTGCCCGCTTGGTGAGCTAGTGCCATGCAAGTGCCTGTGTGGTGAGCCAGTGCCCTGTGCAAGTGAGTCACACAGCAAGATGATGACACATCAAAAGAGAGACAAGGGGAAGGTCAAGGTGAAGTGCCACAGAAACCAGGAACTGAGTTGGTGCAATTGACAGGGAACCTCTCTCCCCACCAGAGGTCTCCAGGATCAAATTCTGGTGAGTCCTAGAGGAGAGAAAATAAGAAGAGAAGACAAAACAGACAGCAAAAGCAGCAGGATGGGAGGAGGGAAAGGGGGGAAATAAATAAAAATAAGTCTTTAAAAAAAAAAACTTATCCGGAGAAGGAATGTCTTGGTTTGCCAAAGGCTGCCACTGCAAAGTACCAGAAATGATTTGGCTTTTAGAGTGGAAATTTTACTTAGGGTAAACCTTGCAGTTCTGAGACCATGAAATGTCCATATCCAGGCTCCACAGAGATGCTTTCTCACCATTTTCAGTTGCTACGTGGTAAAGCAAGATGGCAGGTGGTCTCTGCCTTATCCTCCACAATCATGCCTCTTGGAGCCCAGCTCCTGGAGCTCAGCTCTCTCTTTCTGGCTTCCTCTCTCAGTCTTGGCTGTTCCACTTTCTTCCCAAGTTCAGCTGTGAGTTAGCAGGCATATGGCTCCTCTCTCCATGGGCCCCAGGTCTGTGAGCCTCTCAGAGACTTCTCTCCTTGAGCTTAGCTGTGGGCAAAACTGGTGTCCTTTCTCTCACATGCAGGATCAAATACGGTGGCTCCCTTTTCCTTTGTGTCCCCGTTTATATCAGGCCCAGCAAGAGGGCAGAGACCCAAGCTGGCTCATGCCTCACTAATGGAGTCCCATTGAAAGGGTCTCACACCCACAGGGATGGTTTGGTTCAAAAACTTTATCTTTCTCTTTTTGGGATTCAGAAAAGAACTTCAAACTGCCACATGGAACATGCAAAAACAACCCAGCAGCCTGCCAAAGTCTCAGTAACCCCTGCACTCCTAACTGGCCTCCTGGTGGCTTGCCTCCCCATCTCTAGTCCTTCTTTCCCTCATCTTCCAGAAGGATCTTTCTAAAAAGTCATGCCTACCATGCAACTTCCGTGTTCAGATGCAATGGCTCCATTCTTATCCACATACCAAAGTCCTTGGCTTGGTGGTCAGTGCTCCATGATGCCTGGCTCTTGATCCAGTGTTCCAGCCCCACTTGCCACCACCCTGAAGCTCAGGCCAGTTCTCACGCCAGGAGTGCCCCGCCTCTCTCCTGTCATCCCCTCGGTGGAATTCCTCCGCAGCGTGTACCAGGCCTTGAGGTGGGCAGTGGGGATAAGATGGTGGCAGGCCCCTGCCCCGAAGGCATCACAATCCAGGACTGTGTCAACACTTCCCCATTGTACCAGAAAATGCACCTGCATGTGCCTGGGAGATGTGCACGTGGTGGAGGCCCAGGACACTGGGTCAGTTCAGAGACTACCCTGGACATGTGATCTAGACTCTCAGGGCTGTGGGGACTACAGGAGAGGCCACAGCCAGTGACATTTCAAGCCTCCCCTGACCTGCACTACAAGCTCTGCATGGGCTCTGTTCCACTTTGGGTCTCTTGTGGACCCCAGGAAATTATGTTCTTAAGCAAACCCATTCCTGTGCATGTAAGCCTATTTTATGTGGGGACTTGGGGCTAGATTCACTTAAGGGGCCTTTTGATTAGATCACTTTTGAGTAACTTGCTTTAGGACCTTTGACTGGACTACTTCGGTGAGGTATTACCCAGGGTGGGTCTTGGCCCCCTTGCTGGAGTCCTATATAAATGGAGAACAGAGAAAGACAGCTGTCATTTTCACCCTGCCATGTGAGAGGACTCCAGGATCACTTACAGCCACAGAAAAACAGAGAAAACACGAGAGTCAGAGAGAGGCCAGAGGGTGGATTCAGTGGAGCAGCCTAAAGCTTAAGAAATGAGGCCTGGAGAGAGATGAAGCTGATGGGCCACAGCTGGGCGGGGAGAAGGGGAGCCTGGAGGAGGAGGCACAGATGCTGCCACTGTGCCTTGCCACCTGGCAAGAGTCCAGGATCAGCGGAGCAGCCAGGCTTTGGTGAGACAGCATCTCTGATGATGCCTTGATTTGGACATTTTCACAGCCTCAGAACTGTAAGATTTTACCCTAATAAATTTCGACTATAAAAGCTAACTCATTTCTGGTATTTTTGCATTGGCAGCCTTTAGCAAACTGAAACAGGCTCCCAGGGTCTCCTCCAAATCCTCACTGACCAGACACTTCCTCCTTTCCGACAACCCTGATCATGAGTAAATGCTTTCCAAATTGTCTCAAGTCTCCTTGCGTTCTCTCTGCCATTGACCAACTTCTGCGTGTTGAAGGGCTTGTAACACTTTATTTTGTAAAGGCAAAAAAGCTCATTACAGAGAATTTGGAAATCACAGAAAAATACAAAAACCTTAAAATCACTTGTCATACAATTCAGAAATAACTACAGTCAACATTTTGTTGTATTTCTCTCCATTTTCCTTCCAGTGTTTTTCTTTCAGTATTTTCTCTAAAATTATATCGTGTTGTATAGATAATGTTACATCCCTTCCACTTTTTATGATTTATTTGTTTAATGCAACATTGTATTATGAGTATTTTCATGTGTCATTAATGACTCTTCCATTAAAGGAATTTTATTTTTTATTCCTTTATTCATCCAACAAATGTATATGTTCAGAGCCTACTATACATGTACCATGTACCGTGCAGATGCTCAGAATACATCAGTCAATATGCAGATGCAGGTTCCCAAAAGCAGGATAGCAAACAAGTAATTTTAAGGGTGAAGTGTGCTATGAAGGACAAGGGCAGGACATTCTGGGTGCCAACAACAGGACAGCCACATGGTCAGGAAATTCTGTAAGTTGCTGTTTAAGATTCCTAGGCTGCTCCAAGCAGAAGCCATGAAGTAGGTTGGCTTAGACAAGGAGAATTTACTAGTTTACAAGCTTATAGTTTTGGGCCTGTGAAAGTGTCGAAATCAAGGGATCGTCCAGGTGAAGCTTTCTTCCTGGCTACCGGCAATCCTTGGCTCCTCTGCCACATGGCAAGGCACATGGTGGTGCCTGCTGGTCTCTCCCTTCTCCTCTGTGGTCCATTGATTTCAACATTTTGCTTCTGTGGCTTTTCTCTCTCTCTCTCTCTCTGTATTCATTCCATTTATAAAGGACTCCAGTAAGAGGATTAGGAGCCATCCTAAATGAGGTGGGTCACACTGTAACTGAAGTAGCCTCATCAAAAGGTCCTACTTACAATGTGTTCACACCCACAGGAAGGGATTAACTTTAAGAACTTGTTTTTCTGGGGCACATATAGCTCCAAACCACCACAGGAACTGATGTTGCAACTGAGATCTCAAGATTATATAGAAGTATCTAAACCAGATTGTGGCAGGGGATGGTGGTGGTGGTAACACTTTAGGCAGAAGGAGAAGCATGCGCAAAGTCCCCAAGTCTGGGAAGTGCATCTATTATGGATGGCATAGAAAAATCCTGCTCCCTTCTCCCTAGGATATCCCAGTAGAGATGAATATCTGCTCATTCCCTCCACCACCGCCAACAACAACCCAATCTGTCATGCATCAGGCTCTAGAACTGAAGGCCAGTGGTCTTTTCACCCATGTTTGGAATATGGAAACAATGGGACATGAGTTGTACATCATTTGCCTTTTTGGACTCCCAGATCTAGGACTCAGAGGATGGGCCCAGCTATCCTCTTGTAACAGAATTTACCTGGAATGGTAAGACAACCTCTGATGCCTATGAGACCTCACCTTCAAAGTACGGCTCTCTCGGACTCTTGCCCTATCTGATGCTTATGCTAAGACAGAAAATGCTGTGGGTGTGACTTGCCAAAGGGATCTTGATTAGGGAGGAAGCTGCTTGGATTCCAGTATTTCTGTCTACTCCTCTTTTTGGCACCAAAAAAACAAAACCTGATAGGTTTCATCACCCAGAGGCCTGGCCTGGGAGCTGCATTTTCTCTCTAACTCAACATCTTCTGGATTTCCCTGCCTTCATTGACATCTAAGCAGAACCCTTTTTAAGGGATGTCTTCTTTCCCAGGCATTTTGTGGATGTGTTTTCTTATCAGGAAAAACTGTCTTCCAGCTTGCAAACTCTCTTTCTGTAGATTCTACAACAAGATAGGCTCTTGGTTAAGTGTTTGACTTTGTACTGCTTTGCTTAAAATGGGCAGCAGATACAACCTGTTCCTGCGGGAATAACTCTAGATTGCCTCCTGGAGCCAGTGTCATCTTTTTTCTTTCTGACATAAAGCTGACTTTATTCAGAGTGGGAATGTGCTCAGTTCAAGGACTGAAACAAGTTTGGTCTAAGCTGATCATTAAATCTCATTGCATTTTGCTGGTTACTTGGTTTCTCAAGGTTCCTCGGTTTCTCAAGGTTCCTCATCACTAGGTTGAGTCATGTGACCATGTCCTAGCCAGTGACACACATGGGGAGGTGTGTCAAAGCTTCTGGGAAAGCTTTGGCCTGCTTGATAAAAGAGACAGATGATGCTGGTGCACTCTCCTCCTTTTTATTCCTGCCTTAAACACGGACAGAATGTCCATGACTATGAGATGATAAGCATGAAGATAAAGTCAACATGCCAGAATGGAGAGAAGTAAAGCCTGGGTCCTCCAAAGGTATTGTTGATGAGATGACTTAATACCACCTGCCTCTGGGTTTCCTGTTATGTAATAATAATAATAAATCCCCTTTGTGTCAGGTTTTTACTATTTGCAGCTGAAGCATTTCTAACTGATAGCTAACTGATTCATCTTCTATGACTCGAACCCCTAAAATTCTATAAAGTTGGGTTTGTTTTTTTTATAGTTACAAAGTGCTCTTCTGAGCTAGCATCAAATCTGATGTAGCAGAAAGAGTGTCATGTGTTTTCATTCCAAAGAGCCTCCTATCCTTCCATAATTTTCCAAGATTTATCACACTACCAGTAGACTCATCGTTGTGCTTTGAAGAAGAAAATCAAGCCCTCAGAATTCAAAGTCCAGGACTTAGGTAAAGTGGGGAATTTACTTCAACCCCTTATAAGAGAACCCTAAGGGCTACACGTTTAGCATAAGGGTCAACCCAAAGTAAAATTTCCCTTCTTCTCTTCCATTGAGAAAGTTTCCTGGCACTCAGGATATCAGGGAAAGAGCCCATTCTGAGAAGTTGTAACCACAAGTTGACCCTTTTGCAGATGGGCAGCCCAAATTCACATCACCTGAGTGGTTGAAAAACTTCAAGAATTGAGTTTAGTTTAAGGTGATCCTGCAGTGGAAGTGCTCCTAAGTGCATGGAAGAAGCAAATGCAAAATCTCTCTGGGAGAAGGCACATTCATCCCAGTCTTAAAAATATTCCCACTCAGTAATTTTTCAAGGACAATAAGTAGCACTCATTTAAAACAAACAAACAAACTAGGAAATAAGGCAAAAAGAGCAAGAATAAGAGAAGAAGAAACAAAAACAGAAGAAATGGACATTCCCCTAAATAATATATTACAATGATACAAAATAAATTATAAACCTTCTTACTATAAAGTAATAAAGTATAAGCTTAAAAATAGATACAAGACATATGGTACTATAAAAATCTGACAAAACTTTTCAAAAGAATCAACTAGATCATATACAAATGAGAAATACAATAATAAAATTTAAATCCAATAGATGGGTTTAATAGAACATTAGATCTAGATGAAGAAAGAATCAGTGAATTGGAAGATGAATCAGAAGAAATCATCCAAACAACAGCACAGGGAAACAAAAAGATGAAAACCATTTAAAAAAAGGTTCAGGAATGAGAATGATAAAATGAGAACATCTACATACATATAACTGGAGTTCCAGATGGAGAGGCAAGAGACAAGGGGCAAGGGTGTTATACAAAGAGAAAATGTCTTAGAATTTTTCAGAACTGATGAAAGATACCCATCCATAAATTTAAGAAGCCCAAGGAATGCTAGAGAGGAAAAATAAAAAGTGAAAGGATGTTCTGAGTGCCCAGCATAACCCTGTCTCTTACTATCTGGGTGGCCCAATGATCTGTCCAAGGGGCTAATATTAGCTGGCCAAACCTGGGATACAGAGCTGCTATTAGGGGATGAGAAAAGCAAATGCAGTTTCAATAATTGCCTCTGTGGAGCCCATTCCTTCTGGTTTTGTGTTAATTTGTTTAATCAAATGACATTAGGGGAGAGCAGGTATAGCTCAAGTGGTTGAGCCTCTGCTTTCCATGTGCAAGGTTCTGGGTTTGATCCCTGGTTCCTCCTGAAAACAAAAACAAACAAGTAAACAAGTGAAAAACCAACTCAGGAAAACTGGTGAAGCCCAGTGTTTTAGTGTCAGCTTCCTGCATTTGAGGTCCTGGGTTCAATCCCCCAGCCTGCTACCTAAAAAAAGAAGACATTAGAGGTGACAGCACATTTTGATCATCCATGTATTTATTATTTATAGTACAAGTGGGATGGAGGAAATGATGAGAACTTGTTTCCTTCAAAGCTAGATTAATTTATTTTTAAGAAGTTGAGGGAAACAGATGTGGCTCAACCAATTGGGCTCCTGTCTACCATATAGGAGGTCCAGGGTTCAATGCCCAGGGTCTCCTGGTGAGGGCAAGTGGGCCCACACGGCAAGCTGGCCTATGCAGAGTGCCAGCCCACAGGGGAATGTGGCCCCTGTGCAGGAGTGCCACCCTGCGTGGGGAGTGCTGCCCTGCAGGGGAAAGCTGCCCTGTGCAAGAGTGTCAGCCTACGTGAAGAGCTGGCACAGCAAGGTGATGCAACAAGAGACACAGAGGAGAGAAAATAAGAAGACAGAGCAGAACAGGGAGCTGAGGTGGTGCAAAAGAGCAATCACCTTTCTCCCACTCCAGAAAGTCTCAGGATCAGTTTCTGGAGCTGCCTAATGAGAATACAAGCAGACACAGAAGAACACACAGTGAATGGACACAGAGAGCAGACAATGGGGGGGGGGATGGGGTTGGGGGGAGAAATAAATAAAATAAATCTTAAAAAAAAAAAAAGTTGAGCATAGACCCATCACTTCCCCACCTCTGTCATGCTTAGTCTCCATGTCTACCTCTGTATTGCCATGCACTTAGGTTTTGATATGAAACACACTGGGAACTCTTGCCTAGGAAAGAACTCCTTGAGAAAAGTTCAATATTGTAAATTCACTCACCATCATCAAAGCTTTGGTCTGATGTAGTTCGAAATTTTAAGATGGAGAAACTGAGACAAGAGAAGGAAAGGAGAACACTGGAGGTGCCTATGGCAAGGCCAGACTTGGGTTAGGGGTCACCTGACTTCATGTCCAGGGCTCATTCCACCACTCAGCCACTCACTTCTTAGAAAACTATGAGGCAGGTTATTTTGGCTATTTTTTTCTCAGAAATGATATTTCAACAATTGTTTATTATAGCATATACCCGGATGTGTGAAAAAGGAGAGTACCCAAAGCTTCCCAAGGGTGACATGGAAATACAGATAGATAGAGAGACCACAACAGATCAAAACAGCTTCAGTTACATAACCATGACAGCAAATGGTGACTCATTGCTATGTAATGGGAAAATTCAGATTTGTCACTAGGAAAAGTAAAAGGATCACTTTGGTGAGTCATCAGGCTCACCCTCCTGTGCAGTCTCCAGAGCACAGATAGCTACCAGCTGATTCAGAGTCTGGCCTTTGTCTTCTATTCTTCCATATCACTGTTGGAATATTTCACAATGGAGCTTCACGGTGGTGTAAATTTCCAAAGACAGCTGGGCCCAAACCCCATGCTCTGTCTCTGGACTGTTCTAAGAGGTGGGCTGTCTGTACCTACACCCAGTGGAGATGATAGTTTAGGATGAAATTATAATAATCAATATTATTGAGTGCCTATTGTGTTCCAAAAAAGACACTAGGACTCTTAGGGTGCATTATACTGATTAATCCTTGTAACAAGTAGATAAAATAGGCATTATCCCCATTTCACAGATGAGGAAACTGAGGTTGAGAAGGATTAAGAATTTTCCCGAAGTCTCACAATTAGTAGGAAATGACAGAAGCAAGATTCATCCAGGCAAATCTGTTCTGAGGCCTACTTACTCTTTTTCTACCAGGATAGAAAGTCTCCTCTTGCCCTTCACAACCTAAGAGAAAGGCAGAGTCCCAGGCAGAGGCTGCCATATGAAAGAAGGAGAAGATGGAGAAAGGCCCCTCACATCTGTTGAATGGCTCTTCTGGTGCTCACAATAACGGCGATGTAGGTATGGTTTTTCTCTTTTTAGTAGATTGGAAGAATTGAAGTGGCAGAAGGGCAACACGCATAGCTCTTGGAAGAGGCCTTTCTCTGTGGAAAGGGAGGTTTCCATCTATCTGTTACTCTTTTGGCAGAGTATGTTTAACTTAACCATCTGAGATCACATGGAGAGTTCTAGAAAGTGACATTTTATTCAACATTGGTATGGAGAATTTTGGGGGAGGTCTCCCAATATATTCTCTTCTCTGGCCTAAACTGTGTGGAAGAAACTCACCCAGGATATTTTTCAAAGCAGTTGTTCACTTGGCAGTGTGAATAGGGAAGATGACTTCTTCCTCAAGAAGCTCCAGATAAAGCCACACAAAAAGGAACTATTTTTTTTTTTTTAATTTTTTTTATTTTTTATTGACTTTGTAATAATATTACATTAAAAATATATATGTGAGGTCCCATTCAACCCCACCCCCCCAACCCCCCTCTCCTCCCCCCCAACAACACTCGTTCCCATCATCATGACACATCCATTGGATTTGGTAAGTACATCTTTGGGCACCTCTGCACCTCATATACATTGGTTCACATCATGGCCCATACTCTCCTCTATTCCATCATGTAGGCCCTGTGAGGATTTACAATGTCCGGTGATTACCTCTGAAGCACCATCCAGGGCAGCTCCATGTCCCGAAGACGCCTCCACCTCTCATCTCTTCCTGCCTTTCCCCATACCCTTTGTCCATTATGTCCACTTTTCCCAATCCAATGCCACCTCTTCTATGTGGACACTGGATTGGTTGTGTCCATTGCACCTTTATGTCAAGAGGAGGCTCAGATTCCACCTGGATGCTGGATGCAATCCTCCCATTTTCAGTTGTAATCACTCTAGGCTCCATGGTGTGGTGGTTGTCCTTCTTCACCTCCATCTTAGCTGAGTGTGGTAAGTCCAATAAATCAGATTGTAGGTGCTGGAGTCTGTTGAGGCTCAGGATCTGGCTATCACATTGTCAGTCCAGAGATTCAAATCCCCTAAATATATCTTAAACCCCAACATTAACTGCACCTCCAGCACATTAGCATGAAAGTCTTATGAAGGGAGATCCCATCTGAGTCCAGATTCATCACACATAAACACCATTTCCAAAGAGGGGCCATCTGCCCTGGTAGTTAACCCCATCGGCCATGACCATAACTCCCATGGGTCTCTTTAGCCCTCAAAGGAACCAATATCTGGGGGTTGTATCTGCTTTATCTGTCTCTCTGACTCTGCTCAGTTGTGCATGAGGGCAAACCTTCTGCCAGCCTCCAGACTCTTTTTTAGAAACTCATAGCCATATAAACTCATTTCTCCTTTCCATTTCCCCCTTACTTTAGGTCAAACAGCATTTTAAAGTCATGGTATTTTATGTAGACATGGATATTCTGCTGATCCGCATTGAACCTTCCGTATAAGGTCATTTTCCAGTTGCATCATCAGTTGGTAGTTGATAGTGGTCCCTCGTTGCCAGGGAGGCTCATCCCCGGGTGTCATGTCCCACGCTGGGGGGAAGGCATTGCATTTACATGCTGAGTTTGGCTTCGAGACTGGCCACATTTGAGTAACATGAAGGCTGACAGAAGGAAATTCCCAGGCACAAAGTTGCTCTAGGAAAAAGGAACTATTGATGGTCATTAGAAGAGTAATTCATTTATTTATATTTGTTATCACTATAACCCACTTCTCCAGCCACATTTCTTTTTATAATTCAAATTAGCCCTCTGAGCATACCTATATCCAATGGCACAAGAATGTCAGGGACTCAGTCCCAAGGTCCAGGTCCTTCCTTTGCCTCCAGTTGTAGGGAAGTGGAGAAATTGATGCCCATTTCCCTCTGTGGTTGTTTATCCCAGCCTTGTGGGACAGAAGTCTCTTACAGTCCAATGCTTTCCCCAGCCACTCTTGTGACAGCTGCCTGGCAGGGGTTCCAGAGGGGAGACATCTCTCCCTCAGTCCTCTCCGCTCTCTGTTGATACTGGCTCTGCAGGGGGCACCCTTGGTGTGCTCTGAGCCAAAGCGCATCGAGGCTCCTCGGGTCCCAGCCCTTTACCCTTAGTCCCCCGGGCTAGTTGCCAAGTTAACATGGAGAGCTGAACTGCTCTCCCAGCACCTTTGCAGGCCCCAGTCACCCCAGACGAAGTCCTCTTCCCTCATGATAAGACTTTGGTCCTCCCATCTTCAGGGAGGTTCATTCTCTCCCACCTTCCCCCATACATTAAAGAAATTCAACTCCAGGTGGACTAAATGTGAACTGTAAAGCAATGAAGCTTTAGAAGAAAAATAGGAGAACATCTTCCTGACCCTGAGATTGGCAAAGGTTTCCTAAACAGAACACAGAAAGCACAAACCATAAAGGAAAAAAAACAGAAAGCTGGGCTTTATTAAAATTAAAAACTCTTGTTCACCCAATGGCACCATTAAGAGAAAGTAAAAGCACCAGCTAAAAGTAGAAGTGGATGTGGCTGAAGTGATAGGGCTTCTGTCTACCATATGGGAGGACCCAGGTTCGATGCCTGGGGCCTCCTGGTCAAAAAGAAAAAGAGAAGTGTGCCTGAGTGGCGAGCCAAGTGTTGGTGCGGCGAGCTAAGTGCTTGTGTGGGTGCCTGCACAGTGAGCCAGTGCCTGTGCAAGGGAGTAATGTAGCAAGACGATGACGCAACAAAACAGATGAAGGGAAGAGTCAAGGTGAAGCGCAGCAGAAACCAGGAATTGAGGCGCAGGTGGCAGGGAACCTCTCTCCACTTTAGAGGTCCCCGGGATTAAATCCCGGTGAATCCTAGAGGAGGAAAAAACAAGAAGAGAAGACAAAAGAGAAATAGATACAGATTATCACACAGCAAATGGACACAGACAGCAAAAACAGCAGGACGAGGGGAGGGAGAAGGGGAGGGGGAGAAAGTAGAAGTGATTGGTGAAATGCATTTCTGACATAAGACTTGTACTCAGAAGCTATTAAAAAATTCCCACAAACCAATAATAAGGAAGGAAAGGCACTTTAAAGAAACAAACAAAAAATTTGAACAGGACTTTCATAAAAGACTATATCCAAATGGACAGTTAGAAACGAAAATGTGCTCACTTCATTAGCCATCAGGGAAATGCAAATAAACCACTAATAGGTACAATTACATTTTCACCATGGTAGCTAAATGAAAAAGATAATACCTAGTGTTGGTGAGAACAGCTGGAATAGTCATAACTTGCTAGTGGAAGGTGGAAATTGGTACAATCATTTTGGAAAACTGTTCAGCAATAGCTACTAAAGCTAAATGTATGCTGACACTGACCCAGGAATTCCATTTCTAGGTGCATAACCAACAAAAGTGTACACAGATGTGTACTGGAAGCATGTGCAAGGAAATTCGTAGGAGTCAGAACTGGAAAGAACCCAACCCAAATGTTTATCAACAGTCGAATAAATAAATTGTGACATATTCGCATAACAGAATAGCATATAGCAATGAGCATGAACAAACTACTGTTTCTCATAACAGCATGTGTGAGTCTCACAAACAATGTTGAACAAAAGAAAGACACAAAAGAGAACATCCTGCATGATGCACACATATGTGGATATATCTAAAGTTCAAAACCAGTAAAAAGGGATTTACAGGGTAGGAAGACAGAGTAGAGGTCACCCTTGGGGCAGTTGGTGACTGGGTGGGGGCACAGGGGGAGCTTCCAGGAATATTCCTTGTGCTCATTTCACCTTGTGAAAATTCATCGACTCATTCATTTAGGATTTGTGCACTTTTGTGATGCATGTTATAGTCAATAAAACCACCAAAGGGAAAGAGTCAAGGTCTCCACCCCTCCTTCTTCAGCAGGTTTCTCCTACGGTTTGTCAGCTTGCTCAGCGGCCAGCACCCGACCCAGCTGTGACCTTGAGCCCTGTATCTCAAGGGTTATTTCCAGGACAGCATTTATCAAGACGGTGGACGCCTATTACTGTGCCCTGTGCCTAACAAGGGAGGGCAATTCTGTGACTCCTGCACAGAACAAAGAGGATGTGCTTTCCTTTTCCTGTTGGAGAAGCATCTGGCAACTTTGAAACAACAACTTCTCTAACCAAAGCAAACAAACAAACAAGTTCTGCCTCACCTGCATCCTGCTACACCCACTCATGTTGTTTTTCTGATTATAGATCATTTAGAAACTATAGACAAGAATAAAGGAGGAAATATAAATCATCCATGACCCCATTATACAGAGAAAACAAAGCTATTGTTTTGGCACATTTTCTTCTATTATTTTTTCACACATATATTTCTGGTATACCCTTTTATGGCTTTATTGAGGTATAATTTACACACAATAAAATTTACCTATTTTAAATAGACAATTCAATGACTTTTAGTAAATATACGGAATCATGCAGCCATCAGCACAATCCCAATTTCCACCACCCTCTTGCCCATTTGCAGTTAATCCCCATTCCCAACCCCAGCCCTAGCCAATCACTGATCTACATACTGTCTCTACAGATTGGCCTTTTCTGGACATTTCATATAAATAGAATTATACAATATGACGTCTTCTATGCCTGGTTTCTTTCATTTACCCTAACATTTTGGGGGAAGTCTATCCATGTTGCAGCAGGTATCAGTAGTTGGTTCCTTTTTATTGTTGAATATTTTCCAATGCATAGATATACCACATATTGTTTAACCACTCATCAGTTGATAAACATCTGGATATTTTCCTTTTTTTTTTTTTGACTTATGAATAATGCTGCTATGGAAATTTGTGTACAATTTTTTGTTTGAACATAGACATATCCTTTCCTTTCTCTTGGATAGATATCTAGAAGAGTAATTCCTAGGTTGTATGGTAAACTTATGTAACATTTTAAGAAACTGCCAAACTGTTTTTCAATGTGGCTGCTCCATTTACATTTCCACCAGCAATACACAAGGGTTCAGTTTCTCCATATTCTTGTCAACACATGGTATTACTGGCGTTTATATTCTAGCCATTCTAGTATGTATGAAGTGGTATTTCATTGTGCTGTTAATGACTAATCAACACCCTAGTGACTAATGATGTTGAGTATTCATATGCATCTTAGCCATTCATATAACTTCTTTGGTGAAAAAGTTATTCACATCCTTTGCCCATTTAAAAAAGGGTTATTTGTGTTTTTTTTAAAATTACAGGCATACCTTGTTTTATTGCACTTCACTTTATTGTACCTTGCAGATCTTGCATTTTTTACAAATTTGAAGGTGTGTGGCAACCCTGCGGAGAGCAAGTCTATTCACGCCATTTTCCAAAAGCATGTGCTCATTTCATGTCTCTGTGTCACATTTTGGTAATTGTAACAATATTTCAAACTTTTTCTTTATTATTATATCTGATATGGTGATCTGTGATCAGTTATATTTGATGTGACTATTGTAATTGTTTGCAGACACCATGTGTCACACCCGTATAAGATGGTGAACTTTGTTAATTAATTCTACCCACCATGGCTCCCTTGTCTGTTTGCTCATTGCTGGTGTTCATTGTTCGTGCTCATTGTCTGCTCATTGTTTTTGCTTGTCTGCTTGTTGTCTGAGTTGATAAGTTTTGTGTGTGTTTTGACTGCTCCACTGACCAGTCATTCCCCCATCTCTCACTTTCTCCTCAGGCCTCCCTACTCCCTGAGACAATATAATATTGAAATTAGGCCAGTTAACAACCCTACAGTGGCTCTAAGTGTTTAAATGAAAGAAGAGTCTCATGTCTCTCACTTTAAATCAAAAGCTAAAAATGATTACACTTAATGAGGAAGGGATGCCAAAAGCTGAAATAGGCTGAAAGGTAGCCCTCTTGTGCCAAACAGTTAGCCAACTTGTGAAAGCAGAGGGAAAGTTCTTGAAGGAAATTAAAAGTGCTACTCGAATGAACGCACAAATGATAAGAAAGTGAAACAGGCTTATTGCTGATATGGAGAAAGTGTTAATGGTCTGAATAGAAAATCAAACCAACCGCAACATTCCCTTAAGCCAAAACCTAATCCCTGGCAAGGCCCTAACTCTTCATTTCCATAAAGGCTGAGAAAGATGAAGCTGCAGAAGAAACGTTTGAAGCTAGCAGAGGTTGGTTGATGAAGTTTAAGAAAAGAAGCTATTTCCATAACATGAAAGTGTAAGGTGAAGCAGAAAATGTTGATGTAGAAGCTGCAGCAAGTTACCCAGCAAGCTACACTAAACAACAGATTTTCAATGTAGACAAAACTTCCTTTTATTGGAAGAAGTTGCCATCTAGGACTTTCACAGAGAGGGAGAAAAAGTCAATGCCCGGCTTTAAAGCTTCAAAGGATAGGCTTACTCATTTGTTAGGGGCTAAGGCAGCTGGTGACTTTAAGTGAAAGCCAATACTAATTTAGCATTCCAAAAATTGTAGGGCCCTTAAGAATGATGATCAATCTACTCTGCCTATGCTCTATAAATGGAAAACAAAGCCTGGATGACAGCACATCTGTTTAGAAGAATATTTTAAGCCTACTGTTGAGACCACTGCTCAGGAAAAAAAAGATTCCTTTCAAAATATTACTGCTCATTGACAGCATGCTTGGTCATTCTAGGGCTCTAATGGAGATGCAGAAGATGAATGTTGTTTTCATGCCTATTAACACAACATCCATTCTGCAACCCATGGATTAAGAGAGTCTTTTTGACTTATAAGTCTTACTATTTAAGAAATACATTTCATAAGGCAATTGCTACTATAGAAAGTGATTCCTCTGATGGAGCTGGGCAAAGTCAACTGAAAATCTTCTGGAAAGGCTTCACCATTCTAAATACCATTAAGAACATTTGTGATTCAAGGGATGAAGCACAAATATCAACATGAACAGAAGTTTGGAAGAAGCTGATTCCAACCCTTATGGATGACTTTGAGGAGTTCAAGGCTTCAGTGGAGGAAGTCACTGCATCTGTGGTGTAAATAGCAAGAGAACTAGAATTTGAAAAGCAGCCTGAGGATGTGACTGAATTGCTGCAATCTCATGATAAAGCGTGAGCAGATGAGGAGTTGCTTCTTACAGATGAACAAAGAAAGTGGTTTCTTGAGATGGAATCTACTCCTGGTGAAGATGCTGTGAACATTATTGAAATGACAGCAAAGGATTCAGAATATTTCATGAACTTACTTGATAAAGTAGCAGCAGAGTTTGAAAGGATTTGTTCCAATTTTGAAAGAAGTTCCTCTACGGGCAAAGTGCTATCAAATAGCACCTCAGGCTACAGAGAAATGTTTTGTGAAGGGCAGAGTCAATTGATGTGGCAAACTTCACTGTTGTCTTACTTGAAGAAATTGCCACAGCTGCCCCAACCTTCAGCAGCCACCACCTTCATCAGTCAGCAGCTGTCAACATCGAGGCAAGACCCTCCACCAGCAAAAAGATTACAACTCACTGAAGGCTCCGATGACGGTTAGCATTTTTCAGCAATAAAGTATTTTTAATAAGATACGTACATTGTTTTTTTTAAGATATAGTGCATTGCACACTTAATAGACTGCAAGTATAGTGTCAACATAACTTTTATATGCACTGGGAAACCAAAAAATTCATGTGTCTTGCTTTACTGCGATATTCGCTTTCTTGTGATAGTATTTACTCGGAGCGTGTCCCTAAAACTCCCCCAGTCGAATATGCTCCTTAGCATATTCACATGTCTTCCTGTTAAAAAGGGAGCGTGTAGACATCTGAGATTGAGCAGGCTATATGTTTGTCCCTTGACAGGATCACTCAGGTATAGGGGAAGCTCGTGATGGAGAAGCCAAGCCGGTTAGAAGCTCTGCGTGTACAGTTCCCTTTGGCAAGGCTTGGTGACCTCCCGTATGTAATTGTTCTGCAATCAGTATTCTGCTGTGTCCAGAGGGGGTGTGTCCAGAGGCCTGGCCAGGAAGTCCCATTCCAAAGTGGCTCCTTTGATCTCCCAGGAGGTCCACTGGTCACAGGCAGCCTGCAGGGATGGGCAGGCCAGGAGCAGCCAGTTCTAATAGTTAGCAGGAGGCAGGTGGTTTCCACAGGGGGTTTAGCTTCAAAGGGCCAAGGGCAGGCCAGCCACCTGGCTGAGCTCCAGCTTCCTCACCTATCAAGTGCGCTGATCCCCCCGGGCCTGCCTTCAGGAGGTATACTGTGAAGGTCAATGACAAGCCCCAGCACTCCTGTCTGAGCCACCCCCACTAGAGCCAAGTCCGGGCCTGGCCCTCCCTCACCCTAGGGGCTGGGCCTCAGGGAGGAAATGAGAAACAGGGGCCACTGACCAGAGGTGGAACCCCATGACCACCAAGGAAATGTCCAAGTCAGGACTCAGGGCTGAGCAGCAGGCCCAGATGCACTGGCCTCAGGCCGGGAGGGTCTTAGTCGCCCCTCTCTGACTACATTTGTCCTGAGTAGCCTTGGGGCAATGGGATGCTCTGGTCTCTGCAACTTCCTGGCAACAATGCATGAATCGAGAGAAAATTTTCATTGGGAAGGGAAAACAAAGATCAGCAATGGAAAGCAGAAGCCTTGAAACAGGAATGGGTGAGGCGGATCTGGTGAAGGAAACCATGGTAAAGGGGGAGCTGGCGGGGGGGAGCTGGAGGCAGGAACCCCTGGGGTGGGCTCTCGGAAGGTCCTACCAGCCCCCAGTTCTTCAGACCCTGGTCAGAGAACGTTTCTACATCTTTCTCCGTGACAGAGAAGTCCTGCCCAACATTTGCTTGTTTCTGCAGTGGATCAAGTCATTTCACTTGGCCAAACTTTGATTTCCCACTTTGGAGGCTTCCTGCCTCTGGAGGCACAGCACCCACCCAGGGTCCGTTCTCATCAAGTTGGGTGACTTGCCCCTTCTGCGGTGATGGGGAACCTAGAAGCCACCTGCACACTCCATACTGTCAGAAACAGGGGTGAAAATTGGTAAGGTCCCCCAGGCTGCTGGCCGAGGTCTGTGCATACAACACATGAGTTGGAGAGTATGGTGAACTTGAACTCAAAAGTACCCACTCTAGAGCTCAGCACACTGAAGCGCTCAGAGCCCAGGTGATTTGTTTGATGCAGAGCTGCAGGGAGGGCCTGGAGCCCAGGGCTCAGGGACCCTGCCCTCCCCAACGGTGCAATGCATCCGCTCACCGGTCACCTGCAGCCAAGGAGTCTGGACCTCATGCTGCTTCACAGGTCCCTTTCTTCTCTGCTTGGGCTGTTCCATGATTGGATCCCACTGGGCGTTTTCTTCAAGATATTCCTGGGTGATTCTGTCTTTCCCACTGGAGGGTCTGGGGGAAGGGACTGGGAAACTTGCCTCCGCTGTGTCTGTCCTAGCTCTCAGCTCAGCTCGGAAGAAAACTTAGATGTAACCGAAGTGGCCTTTGCCAGCCGCAGTACGGGAAGAAGACATTTCCCCATGTCATCCACCTGGACTGAGAGCTGCCCAGGCCGCACTTTTTGGACAGCAAGGCTCGGAGATGGGAATTTCCATCTTCTCTTTACAAGTGCGGGGAGAGCCCAAACCCAAGCAGCCTGTGAGGGCCGAGATTTCGCCTCGGTCCCTCTGACTCTGACCACGTAGGTCTAGAAGAGGGAAGGGAGGAACCCAAATCGGCTCCAGCCCCAGGTTCCTGGCCTGTGCGGGTGCCGCCTCCTTGCCCCTGTCTCCTGGGCGCCCAATTGCCCGCCGTCAGTGCGCTCGGCTGTCGGGAGAGGGGCACCCAGCGCTCCGGGCGGCGCCTCTGCACCCCAGCGCTCGGGCCCCACCCCTGGCGGCCTTTGCCTTCTGGAACCGCTGCCTCAGCTGCACGCGCCCGAGCCCTGGCTGCCGGCCACTTGGCCCAACGTGGCCGAGAACCTTGGGCCCCTAGCGCCCACTTGCATGTCCTCCCCCGAGGATGTCACAGCCACAAAAATGGCTTCTTTGTTCACTGCTGCATCCCTCAGGCGCATGCTCCTCCCCTGCGTTCTCTGGCAGCGGACAAAGCAGCGAGTCCGCCGGGAGGACCCAGAGGCCTAAGCACAGCAGAGGCTCCGTCGTCAGCCTCACCGCCTTCACGGCTGTCTACTTTCGGCTCCATGCGCTTTGTGATGCGGGCGCCATCCCGGAGTCCGCCGGGGCCCTGACCAATGTGGCGGTCCACGTGACAGCCGGTGGGGGGCGGGGAGGGGGGAGCAAGGAGCTGCTCGTTACCTCCCAGTCTGGGCAAAAGCGGTCGTGAACCCTCCTCTCCTGCTGGGGAGGAGGCCGCTGACCTCCCAGAAACAAGAAACACAGCCGCACCCTGGCTTTCCCCTCCCCGGGTCCTCCCTGGGCCCCACAGAAGCTGGGGGAAGTGGGGGTGGGCAGGAAGGCATAGCACAAGGCTTTCCCCGCTCTGCTGGCCTCTGTCCCCCACCTCCCACGTGGCTTCAGGGACCTTCAAGCTGTGTCACCCCTGCCTGAGAGGCCCCAGGATTCTGGGTTGGCAGGAGAGCTCCACCGTCTGGTGCTAAAACACAGAACAAAAAACAACAACAACAACACAGAACAAAACACTCCTGTGGCTCAGAGCCACCGCCGACTTCGTGGTCCTTACAGAGCCCCCTCTCGCTGACGTCCGGAGCCACTGCGCAGGGGCTGCTGCCACAAACCTTTTCTCTCCATGGGGTCATTCACTTGACTACAGATCTTAAGGTCTACTGTGCACATCCAGGTCTGTGGCCGCAGTGCAATGCCAAGGTGGCCGGATGTTCCAGTCCTCCCCTCCCGTCTTTGATTGGGTATGTGCCCTTGGGCACTCTCCAATCTGAATCTGGGTGTGCCCATCTGTACACTGGGGGTGGGGGCGGGCTATATGATTTCCGAGAGCACTGCTCGCCTGATGGTTCTGATATGACTTGATGGGGTGGTATCCTGTGCCCAAAGGGTGACAGCTCCAGAAAAGCACCCAGCTCAGCATGCATCCCCTTTCTTCTAAAATCTCTCTTTACAAAAGTGTGGGAGTGGAGGGGTGAGAGGCACAGATTCCTACTCCAAAATGCTCTCTCCCCATCCTCCCCAGGCCCTGAACTCTTTTGGCTTTACATTTTATTTAAAAGGAAAATATTTTTTTGCCAAAAAACCCTAAAACCCCCAAAAACAGCTTCAATATTTCCAGCCTGAAGGATGAGACAATAGAGCGAACCCTCATATGGGCACTGCAGTTTATGTATCAACTTCTGTATCTTTTCATTTCTTAGCCACCACAGTTTAGCAGAGGAGGAAACTGAGGTTCAGAGAGGTTACATGTCTTCATCTAGCTAGTAAGGAGTGGAGGTAGAATTGGAGCCTGGTCCTGTCAGACACTGTCTTTCCAACACCTCCCACTACCTTCAAAATCCTCAGGGAAGTAAATAGGGGTGAGAGCACCCCAATGCCGGAGCTTCTCATGCCCTTAGATTTTACATGCAGGGAAACGGAGGCTCAGAAGGGAGGAGTGGTTGGCTGCAGGCTAGTACGAGACTCAAACTAGCCCATCAGCCTGCAACTCCAGTGGCTCTTTTCTAGATCCTGCTTCCCACTCCCCATCTGATACCCTTCCCTCCCTCAGCAATTCCCAGACCCCCTGGTCTGCCACAGGCCATGACACAGGCTGTCCACAGGCTGCCCACAACCAGACAGAGATGGCTAAAGGAGGGGACAAGCGGCCCAAGGGTCCACAAATGCCCAACCCCAAACACAGCCATTTGGTACTTCCAGCTTTTGGTCAATCCTGAAAGATCACCTCTTAATTGCTTAATTTTCTGCATTCGTTCATTTTATTTTGAGTAGCCCGGGGCTCTCCAGTCTGGCATATTAAAGAACTTCTTGCTTTTTAATAATAACACTTAGCATTTATATAGTACGTTTCATGTTCAAAGTACTTTACAGAGTTCCCTAATTAATCTGAATGCCAACTGCCACCCTGGGCAGGTTTGACCAAGTTTTCAGCTCCTAATTGAAGAGATGTAATTCTTCCCTGCCCCTCGACCCTTGGTTTCCTGCGCAGACCTCCAGTCCCACCGCAGCCCAGACTGCAGGTCGTGGGCCGCAGCTCGTCCTGGGGCTGCCAGGTCCTTGCGGGGGACGTGGAGCTGGGTGGGACACGGCTGCCGACCTCGGGGAGCCCTCAGAGCAGTGAGGGAAAGACCGTGAGCAGATAACCGTGGCCCGCGGTGGCTGCCATGAGGAAGGACGCCCAGGGCGCCATGGGAACACAGAGGAGAGGGTGCCTCCCTGGGCCACCCGGAGCTGGGCTCGGGGGAAGAGGAGATGATCAATGAATAAAGAGGCACCTGGAGGCAACCAAGGCTGGAAGGGCATTGGAGGCATAGGGAAAAGCCTGTGCAAAGAGAAGGCATTGTGAAGCTCCCGTGAGGAGGGGAGGAGCAGAGCGCGTCGGCAGCGGGCAGGGGCCTGAGAGGTCTGCCGAGCTGCTGGGTTCTTAGGAGGAGGCAAAGTGGTTCTCAGTGCACGTGGGAAGTTATTCAGAGGGCAGTGAAGAGGCTCAGTCGGAGGGCAGGAGCCGTCTTGCAACGGTGCAGGAAGGAAATGGCGAGGCTCGGACTAGAGCAGATGGGAGGAAGGTCAGCTCCAAGAGGTTTGTTAGGGGAAAGATTACAGGACTCAGTGACCAGCTGGATGTGGGAGGCGAAGGACAGAGCGGAGGCTGGGGTAGCGCTGGGGTCTGCAGGGTGGTCGTATGCGTCCCTGGGAGGGGGAGGCTGGTAGAAAGGCTTCCTCCTGGAGAGTGGGATCCAGGACACACACTCGAATAGCATGGATGATGAGTTTCTGGAATTGAGCTTTTTCTGGAAAAAGCCAGATGTGGATGTCACCAGGATCCAGGTGGCATGTGAAACCACAGGCATGTCTGGGAAAGCAGAGCTCTCTGAGAACACCCATATTTAAGGAGATGGAGAAAAGGGGCTGGTGTAGGCGCACTGGGGTGAGTTGGCAGGGCACGGCCAGTGCCGTTGGACAAGCTTGGTGGCAGTGGCGTCAAGGGAGGAGAGTTCAGGGCGAGATGGGTACGCCAAGGCCAGTAGAGAACAGAACTGGAAAGGGTCTGTTGGATTTGGCCACCAGGAGATCCCAGGAACCTGGAGGAGAACAAGACCATGGATGCCAGATGGGTGAGGAATGAGCAGGAGATGAGCTGGGGCTGCCGGATTTGTGTTCACAGAGAGGGGGATGGGACAGTGGCAGATAAAGGAAAGGGCCAAGGAGGTTTCAAAAACAAGGAGATGCTCAAGCATGTTGTGAGCAGGGTAGAGGGCTCAGAAGAGAGAAGAAGACAAAGAGGAAGGAGAATAGAGGGTAGCTGAATGGCAGGATGCCTGAGGAGCCCAGAGGAGGGCTGCTCTCCCAGACCAGACCGATGGGGAGCACAGGGCACGTGGGGCAGGTGCCAGGAGCCAAGGCGTTCTTGCTTGTGGACACAGAAGGACCCAGAAGCTGGTATCAGAGGCTCTACCGCTGCCCTAGGTTCTGCGCCAGCCCTCTTCCTGCAGACCTGAGTGGAGGCAGGCTTGCCAGCACTCAGAGCTCCTCGCCTGCCATGCCACCACCCCCAAGATCTCGGGGACCAGCCCCACTCACGGGGTACCTTGGTGTTTTCCCATGGCCTCCTGGGGGTTCCAAAGCTCCTGCTTACCCACCTGGGGCTCCCGGCCCTATAGACATCCAGCCCCAAGGTTGTCCAGGCCATGCCAGGTCCCACGAGGACAGGGTTGCATGGGTTGTGTCCCTACTCCAGCCCTGATCTCTAGACCGGTGCCTGGCCCTGCTCTAGAAGGAGCTGTTGGAAAAAATGGACCCCACGTCCCTCACTTCCGGGCAACTCTTAGAGCTGGGGCTCAACACAGGGGGTCAGGAGACTCACCCTCGTAGCCGGTTCCCGGGAGCCGAGAGCCAGAAATGTGGCTTGAAACCTCGGGTGCTCGGGCCCAGGAGGGAGAGGCAGCCTCAAATCCCACTTCCCCATTGGCCGAGATTCACCCCTTGGCTGGAGCCGCCCAAACTGGAGGCCACATGGGAGGGCCAGAGGGTCAGAGGAAGGCAGAGGGACTGCTGAGCAGTGGGAGGGCCGTCGGAAGGGCAGGGGCCAGAGGGCGCAGAGGTCGGCCTGAGCAGCTCTGCCCTCGCCCGGCATGGCACGGTGGCACCCGCCCTCCCCCAGGCTCGGGCCGCCATCCTACGACAAGGGGTTGCATGGGGGAACATTCTGGTGGTCTGCCAAGCCACCATCCTCCGAGATGAGCAGAAATCTACCTGGGAAGACACAGGAAGGGCAGAAGAGAAGGGAATGGTGGCAAGGAGAGGAAAGGAGCCCACCCGGGGGAGCCGCGGGGAAATCAGGGCAGTTTCTGCCCACGTCTCTATTTGATTGTTCTAGACAACAACAACAAAGCTGGGAGAAGGAGGAAAGGAAGTACTCGACTCCTGCCCGGGCTGGGACCCTGCCAGGTGTGTGGCGACTCTTGAGACATTGCCGCCCGGAGCGAGGGCGGTGCCAGGCCAGCTTTCGTCTCCAGTCGGGGATCTGACTCACGGGATGGTCACCAGCCAGGCCCAGCATCCTCCCGGGCTCGTGGGTCCCTGGGGCTGGAAAGTCAATTGAACATCGAAGAGACAACAGGCCCCGTGCCAAACAGTAATCATCATGAATTTTTACTGTGCCAGGCACTCCCCTGAGCGCTTTACATGCGTTATCTCGTTCAGGGCTCCCCATAGCCCCGTGAGGGAGGTGCCCTCAGGACTGTTCCCACTTTACTAATGGGGAAACTGAGGAACACTGAAATGAGGCCACGGGTCCAGTAAGAAACACAATGGGATTTGAACCCAGTGCCCGGGCACTGGCACAGCACATTGTACGGATGGGGACACCCAGGCTCAGGATACCTGCGTGAGGTCCCCAAGGAGGCACAAACACACTGCCTGCTCCTCCTTCCTGCTCCCTCCGTATCACCCCAGGTGAGGGAGAGGTTGGGGGGCCAGACAGACGTCTGTGCCCCTCCGTGGACTCCACCAGGCACTTTCAGCCAGAATGACAGCGGGCCGATGCTCAGGTGACTAGCAGAGAAGCCAGCCGCACCAGCCACGCCAGCCGTGGCCAGGGCCAACCCACCCGCTGTCGGCTTCCCGGCCTGAAAAATGACCTCCTTGGACCAGGAAGTGTTCTGACCCTTTTCAGCTGCAAAACCCTTAGTCAACTGTAATCTTACAGAGAAGCCCAAGTCACAAAATAGATTTTAAAAATTCTCTTGGCCACCCCTGGCTGACCCCAGACCCCTTGAAAGAACCCCTAGAGAGCCACAGAGAATTATGTTAGGCTGACATTCTTTGACTCAAGACTCAGGTGTTGCTGAAAACTATGTAATATTTATGACAAACATCATCTTTTTAGTACAGAAAGCTTGCAAATCAATCATAACAATAGAGCCATGTAGAGTTGGATATCATCACACACAAACTAAACATGAATACCCAAGAAGCATAAAAAGTTTACTTCATTTTTAATCAGTTATGCATATTAAATAATCAGGGGCCGGGTTTTTCACTTCTCCTTTTGCACCAGCCCCCACCAACGGGAGAGGAAACCAAGCCTCCTCTTTGAGCCAAGGCCACCACCACCGCACTTGAATTTTTAATCAGGTGGCTCTTATCCGGAGGTCACACCCTCTCAGCTACTGTGCTTTAAAGACCCCGCGGCCGGCGCCGACCCCCACGACGGCAGGAGACCCTCCAGAGGGGCCCCTGGAGATGGCCCTGCGCGTTCAGGCTCCACAGCACGCGAGCAGCCCGAGGCATCTGTGCTGTGCGCCTGTCGTTCACCCGTGTTGTTCGTGCGTAGGACAGAAATAAGACACCGACAGTCTGGGAACAAAGCCCCGACCTCGTCCTCCAGCCGTCCCCAGCACTTTCCCCCAGGGCATATCGGGTGCCCCGGCCCGCTCGGGGAGGGCTCCGGCGGGCCCAGGGCGCGGGCCGCCTGCTGCGCCTCGCCGTGCCACCCCCGGCTGCGGAAGCGTGGGGCGTGGGGAGGGGTGCGGCCGCGGCTCCCCGCCAGCCCGGGCAGACGCCCGTCCCTATCTTAACGCCCAGTGTAGACGAGCTGGGGCTCGCGAGCCGGTCGCCCTTCCCTTGGTGCCCCGGGCCGCTGTCGCCCCCGGGACGTGCCGGCTGGGGACGGCCCCGGACCTCTTCTTCCTGGGCCCTGGAGCCCTGGAGCGGAGGCGCCCGCAGCCACCTCCTTCGGCCATCCTGGTTTCCCTCAGCATCGGCGTCAGCACCGGCGGCTGCTGCTCCCTGAGCCCCTGGGTGTGCGGTGGCCCCAGATAGGGTGCTCTCGTTTGCATCTAGAGGGCTGCCCAGCCAGGGGCTTAATGCCGCATTTGGACAAACGCAGTCAGCATCCTCCAGTCTCCCCGTTGGCAAGCTCCTTAGAGACCCCTAACTAGGCCAAGCAAGTGGCTGGGCAGCCCTGCTTGAATAGCTCAGATGATGGGGACCTCGCTCTGACACGCTCCCAAACTATTCTTGGTCAAGCCTTTTTCTTGAACCTGCCTTTCAGCGGTTTACACCCATTCATCCTAGGACAGCTCAGCAGCACCGCTGCCCTTTTTCCACAGTACAGTTCAAGAGTTAGAACACAGGACTCAGTGGCACTGACCAGAGCCCGGGTCACCTTCCACGTGCGTCCCGCCAGCTGGGCCTGTCCTCCGGCAGGGGGGTGAGACCCAGTGTCTGTTCCTGTCCCTTCTGTCGGGTTTCATCAGGCTCTTGGCTACAGCCCCACAGCCCCCTGGGCTCTTGGCCCGTTCGCTCTCCACGCAGAGGTCTTCGGGCTCCCTTTAAGACGAGAGACATCTGTTTTAGTGTGTAGAGCTTGCCAGAGTCCGTGGAGGCGGCCCCGCACCGTCAGGCCTTGGATGGTATCGGGAGCTGGCGTGGCACCAGAGGGCACATGGCTGGGATCCAGAGGGCACGGCTGTGTGTCCTGGCCGTACTACCTGCAGCCCTGTGTCCTTAGGGGCAGAGCCGGTGGTACTGGCCAAGGGGAGAGTGGGGCTGAAATCATCCTGCACTCCACTTGTCAAGTTGTGAGCCCTGGTGTGTGTGTCGGGGGGACTATATCTGCCCAAAGGAGCCCTTGTTCTAATTCACACCAAGCCACCTGTGAGGGCTAGTCACAGCCTTGCTTGGGGGTCTCGGAGCATCTCCCCAAGCCTTACTTTCCTAATCTGTAAAATAGGGATACCAAGAGTGGTTGGCACAAAAGAGGAACCCAGAAATAGTAAAATGAATGACTGATTGAATCATACTCCTCTGACGAGGCTGTTTGAGACCTCAGTGAGATAATATGTGTGAATGTTCATACAGCCTGCCTGACATCCAGTAGGCACAAAATAAATGATTGCTTCCTTACTTTACGTCCTTCCCTTTCTTTCTTGGGTTAAAAGAAGAAAAAGCATATCCATCTTTTCAACAGCGAGACCCTCTTATTTGGCCTGTCCTGTGCCTCCTTCTCTCTCCTCCCCGTCCCTGTGACAGGGCCACCAGTCTGGCCCACGGCGGAAGCGAACAGCAGCGGCGCACGGTGGTGGTTGGTGGCCTGGTCCCTCTCCCTGCCGAGCTGGGTCTTAGCGGTGGGTTGGGGAAGGTGGCTGGTGCCGCCACACCTGCCCGGTCCTTTGGTGGAGGCGATGAGAAGCCGTTGACAGAGGAAGCTTAGTCAGTCAGCCTGCCACACACAGCCTCAGCAGCCCTGTTACATCACGGCCCACACACCCGCTTGCTGTCACCCATCCCAACGCGCTGAGCCACGCCCCTGGGCCAGACCCAGAGCCCCGGCCTGCGCCCGTGATGCCATCGTGACTGGGACTGTGCCTGCCTCTTCCAAGCGGCTGGCGGGCCCTGTCTTGCCTTGGCACCTTCTGCCCGCCGATCCTCCCAACGTCGTGACGAGGACGGAGGCAGGGGCAGCCTCCCTGTCTCCTGCGGCGGCTCCGCAGGCTGGGCACAGGCTCCTGGGAGCCCGAGGGGCCCTCCCAACTGGCCCTTCTGCTGCCGGCTATTGGAGGCCCCAGGGCACAGAGTCACAGCATCATTGGTTTAAATTATACCACCAGGCTGGGCATGGAGCTAGACAGCTCTGCACCGACTAGCTGAGACTTGGGGCACGTTGTCTAGCTTCCCTGAGCCTCAGTTTCCTCAGCTGTGAAAAGGGGTGCTTTAAGGTAAACGAAGTAACATTTACGAAGCCTTTGCCACCGTGTGCTCAGCACGTAGTAAGAACTTTGTAAAAACAGAAAGAGCTAGGATTTATTGCCTTAATAATATTTGTCTGTTATTTTTACTTATTATCAAACAGCCAAAAGTAAATACTCTTTTCAATGACACATGGTAGTGTTGAGAATAGAAAGAAAAACAACATAGTCTTTGAATTATATTAAAAAAAAAAAATTGGGGAGTGGATTGTAGCTCAGTGGTTGAGCTCCTGCTACCCATGTGCAAGGTCCTGGGTTCAATGTCTAGTACCTCCTAAAAAATAGTAATAATAATTGAGTTGAGGGGGCGAAGGGTGGAGATAAGTATGAAACAAAAATGGCAGGATGTTGGGATAATGGGAGCGTGAGGGTTCATTAATAACTATTCTGTTTTACCTTGTACTTGCTTGGAAAAAAAGTCTCCAGAGTCAGGCTGATACTTGGGCTGATTCTGGGCACTGTTTGAACTAGCTGATGGAACTGAGGCAAATTTAGTGGCAATCTTTACTGAGGACTCATTCTGTGCCAAGCTAGGCCTTAAAAAAGAGGAAAAGAGAGGCCCTACCCTCTAAGAGCACCCAGCAGAATGAAAGAGAGACATGCAAGCAGATAATTTTTTAGAGGTGAATAGTAATGCCAAGAGGGGCCCTTTAGGAGCTTTTCCTAGATGAGATGACATCTGCTCTGGGTCTTAAGGCCAGGCAGAAGGTAGCCAGGTGTGGGTGTTTTGGCAGTGAGAACAGAGGGCTGTGTCAGGGGTGCAGCGGTACCGGACAGGAGGACTTGTGTGGCCGGAAGAGGCAGGTCACAAAGCTAGGCAGAGGTGCCAGACCAGGGCCAGCCCGGGTAACTGGGCATCAGTCTGGAGATGGAGAAGAGCCCCAAGGACGTAAACAGAGGAAAGAACGGATGGAAAAGATTTGGCAATTAATGGTGGTGATGACGGCACAATATCGTGAATGTGATTAATGTCACTTAGTCGTATGCTTGGCAGTGGTCGAAATGGGAGATACTATATGTATGTTATCATAATTAAAAAGAGAGAGAGTCTTAAGGGACAATAACAATTAAATGCCATGCATGTTCCTAGACTGAATCTAATAATGGAGGAGAAAAGTTCCAAAAGGACATTATTGGGACAACTGAAAAAATTGGAATATAGATTGCATGCTTTATATAAATTTCTTAAACTTCATAATTGTACCTAACACGGTTACATAAATGAATACCCTTGTTCTTAGGAAACATACTTGGAAGTATTAAATGGTAAAGGAGTATGATGTATGCAGCCTATTCTCAAATGTTTAGAAAGATAGATGATAGAGAATGATATAAAAATGTAGTAAAATGTTAAAAGTTGGTAAATTTGTATATCTGTATAGGCATATTGGAGTTCTTTGTATTTTTGTATTATATTTGAAACTTTCTTATATGATTGAAATTATTTCCAAATAAAAAAGAGAAGTAAACTACTGTTTAAAAGACTGACCTTACCAACTGTAGGCAAGAAGGTGGAGCAACTGGAACTCGCATACACTGCTCATGGGAATGTAAAATGGTGTAACTGCTTTGGGAAACAGTAAAGTTAAATATACACTTACCACATGACCCAGCCATTCTACTCCTAGAGGAGTGAAAACAGGCTTATGCAAAGATCTGTGCATGAATATTCATAGCAAATTTATCTGTAAACCCCAAACTGGGAACAACTTAAACATCAACCAACATATGGATGGATAAAGAAATTGTGGTATAACTAAACAAAAGGATAGGACTCTGGAGAGAGAAAGGAAGAACAAGAAAGAGAGCGGGAGGAAGGAGACAAACCAGTGTCCCCAGAAACGTGGAGGAATCTCAAACTCATTATGTTGCATGAAAGAAGCCAGACAAAATAAGACCACCTCTTGAATGACCCCAGTATATGAATTTCGAGAAAACGCATACAAACCTACAGTGACAGAAAGCAGATCAATTGTGGCCAGGGACTGGGTGTGGAGGGAAGGATGGCAAGGGGCATGATGAAACTTTTGAGGGGTGATGAAAAGCTTCAGTATCTTGAATATAGTAATGGCTTCATCATGTACATTTTTGTCAAACTTGTCACTGGTACATTAAAAAAATTTTTTTAAAGATATTTAGATTACATAAATGTTACATAAAAAATCTAGGGGATTCCCATATGCCCTGCTCCCCACACTGCCCACATTTGCCCCCATTAACAACATCCTCATTAGTGTGGTACATTTATTGCAACTGATGAACATATTTTGGAGCATTGCCACTAAGCACAGATTATAGTTTACATTGTAGTTTATACTCTTTCCCACTCAATTCTGTAGGTTATGACAAGATATATAACGGCCTGTATCTGTCATTGCACTGTCATTCAGGATAATTCTTGAGTCCAGAAAATGCCGCCATATTACATCTGTTTTCCCTTCCTGACCTGAGAACCTCCAGTGGCCACTACTTCCACATCAATGATATAAGTTCTTCCATTGCTAGAATCACAGTGTCTTCAGTAGAATAGCAGTAAGTCCACTCAAGTCCATAGTTCATTCCCCAGTCCTGAGGATTCTGGCATGGTGATGCCCACTCCACCTCTAATTGAGAGGGGGCTTCAGTCCTATATGGCTGATGGCTAGGACTCTCTTGCTTGCAGTTGTAGACTCTCTCGGTTCCTTGGGATGTCCCTCATCATCTTCTTAGTTGTCCTGGGTGAGTCCAATGAACTGGAGAGTAGGTGATGCAGCTCTGTTGAGGCTCAGGGCCCAGCTGGCACATGGATAGTCCAAAGAGTCAAGTCTTTTGGACGTACACCTAACAACTCCAGCACCGACTACAGGTTCAAATAGAAAGGACTGAAGAGCCATGTGTAGGAAACCACAACTGAGTCCAGTTCTGTCACACGGGGGAGCACAAACCCCAAAGCGGGGCCCACTGGCAAGGTACCAAACTCATGAGCTATCTGCCTTTGACTACAGTGTTTGGGTGTTTCCAGAGCCCTCAGGAGCCCCATTATTTGGGATAGTGTTTAATTTGGCAGTCGGTGAGATCCTGCTGTTGGTACATTTTAAATGTGTGCCATTATCTATATAAATTATGCCTCAACAAGGTGGGAGAAAAAGAAAAGAGACAAAGCTGTTGGCACTGTCTTGGCACAAATGTGGAGGCAGTCAGCAAACAAGGACTCCTTTTTCTCCCCTGCAGCCTCATGTTCTGGGTTGACTGGAGCCAAGTCCTGGTTGAACTGCAACAGCGGGGAGAGAAGGGAAGTGCTGGTCTCCTTTCCACCACTGGGACTCTGATCCTAATTGGAGTAGGTCTCCTCCCCTCCCTAGGCCTACCTATACCCCCACCTATAAAATATGCCTCAGTTTCCCTATCTACAACACGAACAGGACTGATTTCCAAGAGCAACCTTTCTTGCTCCCAACAACAGTCACCTACTTCCGTTGTTTTCTTTCTCCCACTTCTTTTCTTTCCCCCACCCAAGGAACCTCATTTTCAAATGAAATTGCAAAGGAAATTGAACACATAACACTGATAAAAGCAGGGCTTCCCTTGTGGAAACACGGGAGTAGGGCAAGGGGCCTCCACTGCTGAGCTCTCTTCTGAGAGTACAGTCCTTCACCTTCCAGATCATGAACTGGGGCACAGAGAGGTCTCCCAGCAGGTCAGGGCTACCACGCAGGGGTCCTAACCAGGGGTCCTGAGCCCTGGTCCCATGCCATCCCTCAGAGTTTCCCCAGGCACCAGCTGGGCATTGTCAGAGATGCAGGGGGAATCACCTCTGCCCACCTCCCAAAGCATTGTTTGTTGGTAGGGGTGGGGGGTGAGTAAGGGGGAAGCTCTTGTCTTGCATTAACCCTCCCAAGCTGCAAAGAATCTACAAAGAAACTGAGAGATGAGTGGCACATCCAGAGAAATGCATGATGCTTCTACTTTTCCGATCTGGTGAGCCTCAAAAATTTCCCTGTACCCCTTACTTGCTGTGCAGCCACATTTCTTCTCTGGACTTCACTTTCCTTGCCTGAGGGGTAAAACTTACCAGTTTTGCTTGGGACCATTCAGAAAGCTGGTTTTTAAACCCTGGCATGAGCATGCTAGGGCTCTGTGGATCCAGTTCTCACCTGTGTTCTGTGATTTGAGTCCAAGGTCAAATACTTCCAAGAGCCTTTTTCCATGATTCAGGCTCTTATCCTCCATGCTGGTGGCTAAACTTCTGACTGTCGGTTTCCTTCAGCCTTTCCATCTAAGAAGGCTGCGGCCGACACCATCTCCTCACGTCAGATCTTATTACTATTTCACGTTTCTCCTGAAATCTCAGTGGATTTACGCAGTAGAATCTTAATTTTCAGCAGGTCAAGTCCAGGTTGAGGAAAGGTGAGGCAGGCAGCCTCTGCCCCCTCCGGTTAGAGCCAGGCCACCCGAGGTGTTCCTGGGCCAGCCCACCTCGCTCCTGCCACGTTCCTGTGGTCAGGCTCAGCCACGTGGCACATCTCGCTGCGGGGGAGGCTGCAAGTGTGGTCTAACTCTGTGCCCAGGAGGAGAGCAGGCACATTCCTGAACCCATATCCGCCCCACGTGGCAGGCACTCAGAGGCACTTGTGGAATTGCAGTGGATGGCCAGACGTTCGTGGGCTGTGTGGTGGGCTCAGGTGCTGTTGCTCCCAGGTGGGCAGACAGAGCCTCTGGGTGCAGCTCGCCTCACTGTGGCCCTGCTTCTCACCTCACTGCCACCCTACATTCTGGCCAGCCTATGAACTCTGTATCCACCTGTGCCACTTCCTTGGAGCTGAGCAGGTGGAGCTCTGCAGGGCAGCTCTCCCTAGGAAACTGCTGTCCAGCCACAGGGTTGTGACGGGCCCAGCTGGCCACTGTCCTGACCTCCCAGACAGACTTCGGCAAACATTTTTGTGGCCTGTGGTCTAGGCACAGCCTCAGCTCCTGCAGCTGGACTTGAGGGGCCCAGGCCCCGATCATCTGCCCACAGCCCCTTCTTCTGCAGAGAGCTC
Source organism: Dasypus novemcinctus (assembly GCF_030445035.2). Taxonomy (NCBI): domain Eukaryota; kingdom Metazoa; phylum Chordata; class Mammalia; order Cingulata; family Dasypodidae; genus Dasypus; species Dasypus novemcinctus. Next base: position 33,154,608 of record NC_080697.1, read on the forward strand.
AGGGCCCCTTGTCTGGACCAACGAGGCCAACACCAGCCTAGGTTCAATCCCACATCTTGGGTTGTTGACGCCTCAGACACACCTTGACTTAACGAGGCTGGACGGGCCACGGAAAGAGCTCTGCAGACCTGGGCTCTGGCGCCAGCCCCTGCAGTCCCAAGTTGGGGATAGTGGGCCAGTTACGTAACCTCTGTGAGCCTCAGTATCCTCGTCAGTAAGGTGGGCATAAACCCAGGAAGCCATTTCGGGGCTCAGAGATGGTCACACACACGAAAGTTGCAGGTTCACAGTAAAACACCCCTTGCACGCGCAGGGTGCGTGCTTCTTCCTCAGCGGTGCATTCTGTGGCGCTTCTTTCCCTTCAGGCAAATCCGATCAAATTCAGGGTCAGTCCTCAACAAGTCTGACTGGGGCAGCCCCACGTTTGTGAAACGCTGGAATAATTTTCTCTCGGTTGTGGCTTGTCTCCAGCTCCAGGGCCCTCGTCCGTGATGTGGGCGTGTTCCAGACCGCTGAGGCCAGGCACCAGCTCACGCTCTGCAAGATAAACATCACTCAGCCTCGCTGGCTCCCTGCATGGCTTCCGGGTGAATCAATGGGACAGTTTAAAAATCTTGTTAGGTAATCACCCTCTCTCTTGGGAGTTTCCCTACTTCCGGGTGAAATTTAGAAAGCCTGCCGCCTTGGGAGGGGCCCTGTTCCAGCGTCATAGCGCAAGTCAAGCAAATAGTCAGCTGGTAACTGTGCAAACACAGGAGCGGGCTGCTGAGGCAGGTGCCCAGGGGCCCCGAACAAGGAGCCAGGCCTCCTGAAATTGTGAACGCTGGTTCTCACCCACCCCAGAAGGCGCAGGTTCTCCAAGGGCCACTTCTCCTTTTTAATTTATTTTATTTAATTTTTAACACTTTTAAAAATTAAAATTAATAGATCACAAAGAATGTTACATCAAAAAACATAAGAGGTTCCCATATAACCCACTCCCCATCCCTCACCCCCATCATTTTTGTAAATTTTTTTTTGAAGATATCTACATCTCAAAAAGTGTTACATTAAAAAACATAAGGGGTTCCCGTGTACCCCCCACCTCCCCATCCCACTCCTCCCACACCAACACTTCTCCCTTCATTGCGTCATACTCATTGCACTTGGTGAACATATTTTGGATCACTGCTGCACCACGTGGATAATAGTTTACGCTGTAGTTCACACTCCCCCCGCCTGTACATTCAGTGGGTTATGGCAGGATATATAAAGTCCAGCATCTGACTCTGCAGTATCATTTAGGACAACTCAAAGTCCCAAAAATGTCCCCACATCACATCTCTTCTTCCCTCTCCCTGCCCTCAGCAACTCCCATGACCACTTCCTCCACCTCAATGCTACAATTTCTTCTATTACTAGTCACAATATTTTTATAGTAGAATATCAGTAAGTCTACTCTAATCCATATTTTATTCCTCCATTCTGTGGACACTGGGATGGTGATGTCCACTCCAGCTCTAGATCAAGAGGGGGCTTGGATTCCACATGGGTGATGAATATAATTCTTCTCTTTGCAGTTGTAGGCACTCTTGGCTCCCTGGTGTGGTGGTTGACCATCTTCACCTCCCTGTTAGCTGACCTGGGTAAGTTCAACAAACCAGAGAGTAGGAGTCGCAACTCTGCTGAGGCTCAGGGCCCAACTGGCACGTGGACAGTCCAGAGATTCAAGTCCCCTGAGTATATATCAATGCTAGCACCAACCACAGGTTTAGTAAAAGTGACAGAAGAGGCATGTGCAGAAAGGTCACATCTGGGTCCAACTCCATCACACTCAGGGGCACAAATTCCAAAGTAGGGTGCACTGACCTGGTACTGAGCTCCAGAGCTTTCTGTCATGACCATATCTCTGTGGGTCTCTGTAGCCTTCAGGAGAACCAGTACCTGGGGTTGTATCCATTTTGGCTGTTTCTGGGGTTCTCCTGAGGAGTGCATAAGTGTGACCCCTCTGATGACCTCCTAACTCTCTTTTGAAGACTCTTAACCATATAAACTCTTTTGACTTTGTCATTTCCCCCTTTTATTCAAGGTCAAAAAGCAGTTTTTAACACTTGATCCTACCTGTAGGCTGAGATATTCTGCTGGTCTGAGTTGACCCTTTTATTCAAGGTCTCTTTCTAGTTACATTACCAGCTAGTGATTGGTAGTAATCCCTCAGTGCCAGGGAAGCTCATCCCCTGGAGTCATGTTCTATGCTGGGGGGAAGGTAATGCATTTACATGCTGAGTTTGGCTTAGAGAGTGGCCACATTTGAGCACCATGGAGGCTCTCAGGAGGTAACTCTTAGGCACCCTGCAGCTCTAGGCCTAGTACATATTTCAGGCACATAGGTTTATAATCATGTTGGTCTTTGCCGTTGCATTTGTAGGATTATTGCTATTCCATTGGGGGATGTAATAGAGCTCCCCTGGGTAGGAACTCAGCACTCCCTCAATTGCGAACACTGGTTCTCACCCACCCCAGAAGGGGCAGTTTCTCCAAGGGCCACTTCTCCTTTTTAAATTATTGTCATCATTGCTATTTGGGTCCCATAGTGTTAGCCAGGGGAAAGATAGATATTGTCTCCTATTCTAGAGTCACTTCCAGGGACTCTCTTCCTGCTTCATTGTGTTTCAAGGGTTCAGTACCTTGAGGGTGGCATAAGACTTTGGGCTGGGTCACCTGGATCCAGAAAAAACATTAAACCTACTATAAACCTAAGAAGTCCTCTTCTCTCAACATAAAATTATAGCATTTGAGGGTCAGAAAGGACTTTTATAAGTCCAACCGTGCCTCTCCAACCTTATGCACGAGTAGCCTCCCTATAGGAACCCTGCCAGGCAGCGATTCAACCCCTGCTTTGCTTCCCCGCTTTCAGCGACAGGGAACTCACTGCCTATGTGGAGTCATTGCTGTCTTGTAGCAGCTCACACTTACTGATTTTCTTAACTTGAGGAAGGGTTTCCCACACCCATGAGGTCTGGCTGGTCTTATATAGACTCTGTAAAGCCCCAGGGCCCTCGTCCCCTTGCCAGCCTTGAAGTAGCTAAACACAAAGCCCCTGTCTGCTGCTTCTCCCTCTCCCTCTGGCCCCTCCTTGCCTTTTCGTTCCGGCATGAATACCTGCATCCTCACCCAGGGCCTGGTTACAAAGCCCCTCACCTGGCTGCTCCTCTGAACGTACCCCTGTTTGTCCAAGTCCCTTTGACAGTGTGGGGCTGAGACCCCCCGAGCCCGGTGCCTGACAGCTGACCCTCGAGTTATTCCACCAAGAGGTAATTTAGGCTGCCTCAGGGCACAGTTCAACGGGTGGAATATCCTGCTCATTAAAATCCCTGTTTCTCTGTAGCCAAGCATTCAGGACATTTTCGGTGGTTTCCACCCAGTCCCTTTCAGTCCAAAGCCTGCTTTAAGCTATGAAGACCCCAAGAGTGTGGCCTTAACACCGTGTGCATTGTTTGCTTGATGAGTACCTGGAGGGTCCGATATGAAAGGCTTTAAGTGTGATAAATAATAATATTAATCACTTCTCCTGGGGAGGAAACTTGTAAATTAGATGTTTGGTTTGGGTGGTGCCTTCCAAAGCCCACAGGCAACTGAAAACATTTCAGATAGGAGTTGCAAACAGTGAGCCTCCTGACTTAGTCATAGAAAAGACTTGGAAGGATATTTATAGTGTTGTTTCTGAGATATAGTATCACAGGAGATGGAATTAATCAGGAGCTTCTGAGTAGGGCAGAAAGGAGACCAGTCAGAACAGAAGAAAACAGTCATGTTTTAAAAGTGCTCCAGAGCCTGAATGAAAAAAAGCTTCCTTGGGGAAGAAAGCTGTGACTCCTCTTAGATTCTGCCCGTGTCCCCTCACCCTGAGACAGGCTATCTAGGAAAACCCCCTTAGCAGAGAAGCACTGGATACCACGTGTGGGTCTAGCACTTTCTCTTTTGATTGATGCAAAAGGCAGGCTGGTTCTGCACCAGAAATCCAGGAACAGAGGCAGGTTGGCGATAGTTGGGGCTGGAACTATATTCTAGGGGCATCTTTCTTAGAGAAGTCACCATGTAAATCTGATTTTTAAAAACTGATTATGTTCTGTCTGAATCTGTTCTAAAACGTTTACTAATGGCATTTGAACCAGAGGCCTGCATCTGCTGCCAGGCTCTAAAACAGAAGTTTGCAAAGCGATACAAAGATTGGAAAATGAAGTTGAAGATATCTCCCAGGAAGTAGAGCAAAAAGATAAACTAAAGGTAAAGAGAAAAAAGACAAGAAAATTAAAGGTTCGATGCAGGAGACCAAATTTTTAAAAAAAGTCATTTTCAGAAAGAGGAGCAAAGAAACCAGGAGTAGAAATCATCAATGAAATAATTCAAGAAAATTTCCCCAAACTAAAGGATGTGAACATCCAGAATGATGTTCCAGCATGATGGACAAAGGCAGGCTTTCCTCCTGAGAAGGTGACTCAATTTTATTTCTCAGAAAATTTGTCTCTTTTCCCCTGAAATATGAGAGGAAAGAGGCCTCTAGAAGTTGTTCTTAGTTCCAGTGGGTGAGCAGGACATCCTGAACTCTCCTTGGGACCAGATTTCATGGGAGGAGGTTCCATCCATGGGGAGATTTACTGAAAGAGGACAAGGGATCCTGGGACGTGTGGCCCAGTCCTGGGCTCGGGAACTCAAGGAGGGGGCCAGGGCCCCCCACTACCTGACTTTACCTGGGGAGTTGGAGGAAAGAACTGGTCCAGGAACAGGGACAGAAGGGGGAAGCCAGGTGTCAGGAACTGTGACAGAAAGTGTGCTCCCAAGCCAGGGCTTTTGAAGGCTGCCACGAGGTGAGTCTGTGTCAGGTGTGGGAGGGTGCTTTCCTTGCATTTTGACTAAAACAACAGGTAAGGCCACAGCATCATCCCCCCTTGACCTTTGGAGAACCCCTCGTCTGATGGCAGACCTGTATGTGGAGCAGTGACCCTAGGTGGGTCTCAAGATGGGTAGAGCGATGCACTCACAGACTCACTAGGCATGATGAGACTAAGGCAAGGAGAACATCCCAGGCTGTTTGTTTGCCCCATGGAAAAATAAGCTGAGGGCCTTTCTCCAAGCACAAGACTGATCCATGATATCTGAGTCACGAGTGGACTAATGGGAGAGGCTTTCCCATTGGGGCGTTGGAGAGAAGCTCAGGTTATATAACAGCATGCAGGGTGAGCTGTCCTTGATAAGATCACCACTCTCAGAAAGTATTATTATTATCTGACCTACTCAGATGAAATGCAATTAAATGAGAATTGTTTTGCAATTGGGTTGGTTAGAGGATGACGGAGACTTTCTCTGTGGCGGTAAGAATAATCCCTTGGGTTTTACCACACTTGGTGTTTTATAAAGCAGCCCAACATGTGTGGTCTCTTTTAGATTTTGAGCCATACAGCCAACTGAACGAAGAATGCTGGGCATGCTTTCCCCCACTTTATAGGCATGGCACTTGAGGCTCAGAGAGGGCAAGGACTTGCCTATGGTCACACAGCAAGAAAAGGAAAGGACTGGACTGGTCTCCTGGCCCCCATTTCACACTTTGATCCACTACCCCAGGCTTGGTTGTAGAGAATGTCTTGTCAGGTGACCCTGTCCTGGGTTGGAGGACCAGCAGGTGCTGGAAAGAGGAGGGGCCTTGGGTTAAATAAAATTCTGAAATGTTCCCCATACCAGATGTTCACTGGGTGGTGAGGCCTGGTCCCTGGCTCCTGTGCAGCCCAGAATCTATGAAGCTTACCCCTTCACCGAGCTCCCAGCAGCTGTCAGAAACTGCTTGGCTGTTTGCATCTGGAAGAAGACACAAGGTTTTTACCATCAATATTTCAAAATTAAAATGTGATTTTCCTCCTGATTAGAAGGCACAACAAGTCTATTGTAGAAAATTTGGAAATACAGACTACTATGAGGAGGACTGTAAAAATCACGCATATCCCTATTATCATTTCATATTGCCTTTCTGAGGTTTTTCATGTGTAATGGATGTTTCTCTTTTAAAGGATTAGGATCCTGCTGTGTGTTGTTTTGCATCGTGTTCTTTTGGTTTGGCTTTGTTTTACCACTTTAACTTATTTTATGATTCTCTTCCCATGACTATGAAAATATGACTTTTTAAGTGACACAGTACTTGTCATATTCAAATAACTCTTTGCTTGATTTCTGTCTTTGATGAAACATAGAAGTAAATTAAAATCAGCAAGACTGAGGGACAGACTTTATGTGAATGTGAAAATTCACAAGCATGAAAGTCTCTTCCTGAAAAACAACAAAAGCAAATCAAAGAAAAAATTATGGACACACAGACACATATACATATACACACACATCACTTGAGCCTGAAGGGCATTTGACAAAATTTTAGCATCCTTTCCTAAGAAAAATTCTAAGCAGTAGATCATGGAAACTATTTTAAAATAAAGACCATCCACCAAAACCCAATAAAGAATATTTTCCTAAATGGTGAAATTCTAAAACTATGTTCATTTAAATCAGAAACTGAACAAGGATAATACTATTACGATTGTTATTGAGCAGCATCTTAGCAGTTCTAGCAAGTACACTAACAACAGAAAAATATAAATTGGTATGAACCTCAGAAAACAAGAGAGAAATTGATGATATGACCATACACCTAGAAAACCCAAGATATTAGAACAAAGTGACTAGAATTAATGAGTATTTGGTGACATGGCTAGATGCAAGAAACATATACAAATATTGACAATTTCTCTCTATTTTAGCCATAAGAAACTAGAAATACAAAAAAAAATTCACAATAGCAGTAAAAATTATGAAATATTTAGGAATAAAAGGTAACAAAATAGAAAAAGTTACTACATAAGAGAAATAAAATCTTATTTTTTTAAAGATTTATTTATTTATTTATTTCTCTCCCCTGCCCCCCTCCCCTCCAGTTGTCTGTTCTCTGTGTCTATTTGCTGCGTCTTCTTTGTCCGCTTCTGTTGTTGTCAGCAGCATGGGAATCTGTGTTTCTCTTTGTTGTGTCATCTTGTTGTGTCAGCTCTCCGTGTGTGTGGCGCCATTCCTGGGCAGGCTGCACTTTCTTTCGCGTTCGGCAGCTCTCCTTACAGGGTGCACTCCTTGCACGTGGGGCTCCTCTACGTGGGGGACACTCCTGCGTGGCACGGCACTGCTCGTGCACATCAGCACTGCACATGGGCCAGCTCCACACGGGTCAAGGAGGCCCCGGGTTTGAACCGCGGACCTCCCATGTGGTAGACAGATGCCCTAACTACTGGGCCAAGTCCGCCGCCCAAATAAAATCTTATTGATTGACACAAAGCACAATCTGAATAAAAGGAGAGTCACACCCTACTTTTGAATGGGAAGACATAATTATTTTTAAACAAGAGGTTTCCTGGAATTTATGTATAAATTTTATAAGATTCCAAATAGAATCCTAACAGAGTTTTGTTTTTGTTTTTTAAGGGGAAAAGAATTGGATAAAATAATTCTAAAGCTTATTTGGAAAAGCACATCTTAAGAATAATAGAACAGATCAGAACATGCCCAGTAACCGCTGTATTCAAATGAATATATTTTTGCATATTTTGGAAAACTAGATCTAGAACAAAATAGAGAAAGCAGAACTATATCCCAGTATATTTAAGAACTTAATACAAGGAAGCGAACTTGGCTCAGTGGTTAGGGCATCCACCTACCACATGGGAGGTCCACGGTTTAAACCCTGGGCCTCCTTGACCCGTGTGGAGCTGGCCCATGCGCAGTGCTGATGCGCACAGGGAGTGCTGCGCCACGCAGGGGTGTCCCCCACGTAGGGGAGCCCCACGTGCAAGGAGTGCGCCCTGTAAGGAGAGACGCCCAGCGCGAAAGAAAGCGCAGCCTGCCCAGGAATGGTGCCACACACACAGAGAGCTGACACAACAAGATGACGCAACAGAAAATAACACAGATTCCTGGTGCCGCTGGTAAAGATAGAAGTGGTCTCATAAGAACACACAGCGAATGGACAGAGGGAGCAGACAAGTGGAAGTGGGGGGGGGGGGGCGCAGAAATAAATAAATAAATCTTTTTTTTTTAAAAAGAAAAATACAATTTTCTACTGGGACAAAATAGACTAGTTGGTCCTCAGTCTTACATGTCATACAATGATAAAAAGTAAAAGATGAAATATCAAAAGCAAGACAAAAATCTCACAAGAAAGATTTTTCCTCTGTTTTAGGAACTACATAACAATGTTGTAGTAGGGAAAACCTTTTCACCCAAGAATAGAAATTCAGGCAGAGTGGTGTAGCTCAGTTGCTGAGCACCTGCTTCCCATGTATGAGGTCCTCAGTTCAAATCCCAGGCACTTCCAAAAAAAAAAGGAGACACTCAGAAGCTACGCATATTAAAAAATGACAGGTGTCAGTTGATATTAAACCATTTAAAATTGTTTATGGCAAAGAAAAGGAAAAGGAATAAAAGCAGATTACCACTCTCCAAAGAAAAATAAAACAAAGCGAAGGGTAGGGGGTAGAGTGGGGAGGGGGAGGGGGAGGGGGGTCTTCTTCATTGGGTCCAGACTGTAGGGGAAAGGTGAGTAAGATTTGTACCTGGTAATGAAGACACTGCATGGAGACTTTTCCTCCAGTACGTAGGAAGTGAGGCCTGGGAGACACAGGCTTATCAGCTTACGCTTAATACGATGCAGAACTAGTCAGTACAATTATTCCTGTCCCAGGCTGGCTTACGGCCCCAGTTTCTCTTTCCGGGACCTCCCCTGGGTCCTGGATATTCCACACAGTCCTCACCGTTGGTCCCACCGTTGGTGGGGTAACCAAAAAGCGCTGGGGCCCATCCCCTTCTCCTTAGGAGGGGGGAGGAATAGCTAATTGTTTAAAAGGTAACCACATGAGGCAGAGCTCGCGCTCTCTGCCGAGAGGAGCCCACACCAAATCTTGGTGTGTATTTCCATCCTCTCTCATTTCTCAGCAAGCTCTGTTTTTTCCCCTATTTCCCAAATAAATTCTTTTTACTGACCTAACTAAAAAAGAAAAAAAATTATTCCTGTTCCAGTTTCTCAGCAATAAAATGGTAGGGAGAATCTCGCCATATCCCACCCTCAGGTGATGGAATGTGGTAGCCATAGTTTAGTGCCTGCCCCACCACTAACCCCTTCTTGGAGGGCCTCCCTCGCCTCAGTGCCTGCTGCTCAAGGGGAACCAGCTGAAGCGGATAACTCATCCACTGGCAACTGCCCTGGCCAGTTGGATTCAGAGTGTGTGTGTGAGTCAAGAAGACACAAAGACCAGTTGTTTGGTGAGGGGCTGGGATGGCCATCTGGGGCTGAGGAAGCAGGTGAGTAGAATGTGATGGAGGAGAACAGGGCAGACACGCAGTGAGAGCCACCATGTCTCCCCACAGAGAAGTCAAAAGAATAGCGGGTGAAGCAGATGTAGCTCAAGTGGCAGAGGGCCTGCTTCCCATGGATAAGGTCTGGGGCTCTATCCTCGGTACCTCCTAAAAACAGACAAACAAAAAAAACAACTCTCATGGGGGCTGATGTAGCTCAGTGGTTGAGCGCCTGCTTCCCATGGATGAGGTCCTGGGTTCAATCCCTGGAAACTACTAAAAAACAAAACAAAACAGAAACACCTGCCCTGCTCCCGATGGCTTTCCAGCTTCATTTCCCATGAACTGAACCTTGTTCCCATGAGCTTGCATATGTACCAGTTATCTATTGCTGTGTAACAAAGCATCTCCAAAACTCAGTGGTGTAAAACAACAACTATTTTACTTAGCTCATGATTCTGTGGGTCGTTGGTTTGAGCCGGGCTCCGTGAGGTGGTGGTTCTAGATTGAACTGAGCTTGGCTGTTCTAGGCTGGGACTCTCTGCCCATGTGCTCTCTTGTCCCCCAACAGGCAGGTCTGGATTTATTTTCATGGTAGCAGAAAGAGCAGACGTTGCAAACCCTCGTAAGGTCTAGACACAGAACTTGCACAGCATCACTTCTCCATTTTAATGGTCAAAGCAAGCCACAAGTCCAGTCCAGATTCAAGGGGTGGGGAAAGTGACTCCACTTTTTCATGGAATGGCCTCCAAAAATTTGTAGCCATTTTTGCACACCCCATATCATTTAAGTAACCATGTTCATTCTCGTATTTCTGGACCTAGAAGTCAGAGGCTTGGCTAAAACATGAATACAGACCCAGAGCACTTTAATGATGCCAAGTCATTCTTTCCTCTCTCCATTCCACAAACATGAAAACTAATAATAATAGTTCTCGTTTATTGGTCACATACGATGTGTAGGGCACATATCTTACTTAGTGTTCACAGCTCTACCAGGAAGGTCATCATCTTTGACCCTTTCTATTGGTAGGAGATAGAGATGTGGATGGTTTTAAGAACTTGTCCAAGATTAGGTGGGGGTGGGGGAGGGCTATGAACTGGGATTTAAGCTCAGGCATGCAGGAAGTCTGGCTCCAACCACTCAGCCTCTGCTTGAGGGACTGGGTAAAGAGCTGCAGTCTTGAAGAGGAGGAAGACAAAGGCCCTGTTCTCTCCACACCACCAGGCCAACAGGAGAGGCAGAGCAGACATGGCCATCCATGACGAGGTGGGAGGAATGGAGGCCACCAGTGAGTTGCTTCAGGAGTCAGAGGAGGGAGCCAGAAGTTTCAGCAAGATGGACTCAGAGTAAGGAGGCTTTGAGGAAGGGGGGACATTTGGGTGGGGTCTGGAAGGTAACACAGGAGCTCACCCAGTCAAAATGAGGGGCCAGGAGTGGGTGTGAAAGGAATTGACTCAGTAAGGACCCATAAGCAGGCAAGCAAGAGGCTTGGGTGACAACCCTGACTCGGTTGCAGCTGGAGAGGATGGTGTGAGAGGCATGCTTGGGGGAATCTGAGACCTGGAGCTCCTCTTCTCATCATAGGCTAATAACTAGAATTTGACTTGAGGCCCCTGGATGGTCAGGGCTACACTGTGTGTTCTGAAGGGCCGGGTCCATGTGCTCCTGGCATCTCTCTTCTGAAAGGGGTATCTTGTGCTAAACAGTAGCCATAACAGTATACACATTTCTCTAGAGCTTGCGAGGTGTCAGGCACTTACTTAAGGCCACTTCTGTTCCCACCTAAGCTTGGTCACTCATAAGTTCCATTCATGGGCTGGTGATGATGATGATAACACATACCTTGGGTTAATGCTAAGACCTAAGTGAGGTATCACTGCTGCTTAACTCAGTATCTGATACTTAGCAAGTACTCAGTAATCATTATAATTTTTGAAGACCAAGCCAGGGCTCATCCATTGACCAAACCAGGTGATGCAATGGTTTCAGTTTCCCTGCTCAGTATTTGTGCTTTACCCTCTCTCTGCTCCTCAATGGCTTGCACAGGCTTTGATGGACTTGGATCACTTTAGTCTACTAAAGAGTATTGTTATGTGCCCCAGGGTGAATTTGTAGGTCTTTTGGTTACCTTGAAGCAAAATGACAACTGATAAGTGTATTCAAATGAGCATATCTGTGAAGGCTATACTGAGTGGGGTTGGGGGCGCCAGGACTATTAATCATGATTGTTCTTCAAAAATTCAAATGTCAACTTTAATCAAGATGTGGCCTTACCCACTGTCAATGGGTTTATGTAACTATTGCTATTAGCTCTAAATCCATCTTGCCCATAGCTAGAGAAATTTATTTCTACTACCTCGAGGAGAACAGAATCTCCTATTTTCTCTTCATAAAGAACTTAGTTTTTAAAAAAAATTGAAACGAAATTCCAGGAGAATATTCCAGAGACACAAAGTTGATGACCTTTCAATAGTGGCATCAAATGTTTTAATAGGAGTGCCTGTACTCATGTTTGAGAAACGTTTTCCCTGTCCTCTCCCCTATCTGTGCCTCCACATCTTGCTTAGTTTTCCACCACTACAAAGCAGCGCAGGAGGCCAGGTGGGGGTCAGTGGCCCTCATGAGACAGGAAAACCAAATCCCCCCACATTGTTGGTTAACGGGAGGACACAGGCATGCACATTGTGGGTTTCGGTGGGATTGATGTGTGGGCCATACACCCACACACTGCTGTGTGGACTTGTTATTCCCATGAAATGAGTCTTTCATGGTGGGAAGAGGATATTAATTGATTTGATGGGATGCCAGTCAGCATAATTTCTAGGGGGAGAAATGCCAGAACTAGACCAGCAGACTGAGACATAACAAAGCGTCAGCTGGAAAGCAGCTCCTTTATCTACCTCAGCATTTCTTCATCCTGACTTCCTGTTGCCCTATTGCCTAAGTGAACACATTTTTCAGTCATTTGTTCACTCATACATTCCACACTTACTGAAGAATTTCTGTGTGTTGGGTATACACAGATGAATAACCTGCAGTCCTGGTCTAAAGGAGCTCAGAGTTGGGAGACAGAGAACAGGGAGAGAAAAGCAGACACATCGCTGTGTCCAGGGCTCTGGCAGAGAGCACTTCACAGAGCCTGGCAGGTCAGTGGATGGACAGGGTGCCCGGCTCAGCCTTGTGACAGGGAAGTCTTCCTAGATGAGCTGACGCTACAGTTTAGTCCAGAAGGATGAGTAGACCTCACCAGGAAAAGCCGCAGCATGTGCAGATGTTCAGAAGAGGAAAAGGGGGCCATGGGATCAGGGACCCACTAGCAGCTGCATAGACCTGCAGCACACGAGGCCATCCTCATCCCTCCAGCCTTCTCACACTGCCCTGGAATCGGCTCTTGACATGTGTTTCTCACCCACTGGGCTGTAACTCCTTTACATATCCCCAGCACCTAACTCTACGTTTGATACAGGTGAGGCTGCTCACTGACTGGTTAGTGACTCAAACAATGGCCATTACATAACTGACCCTGCATGGGTGCCATTTTCACCCAGCCAAGAAGGGGCTTAGCACCCTTGGCTGAGCCTGGGACTGGGGTTCTGCTTCTTTTTGCTGGTTCTGAGATGCCGCCTCCCTCAACATGCCATGATGTACCAAGCCATAGAAGTGAGTGGATCTCACCTGGGGATTTTTTTTTTCCTTTATTTACTTATTTTTTAAAAAGACCCTTTGAAAATGTTGTTTTGCTAAGGTGTGGCCCAAGTGAATGGGGCAGGTCTTTTTTTTTTTTTTAAAGATTTATTTATTTATTTCTCTCTCCTTGCCTCCCCCACCCCCAGTTGTCTGCTCGCTGTGTCTATTCACTGTGTGTTCTTCTGTGACCACTTCTATCCTTATCAGCGGCACCGGGAATCTGTTTCTTTTTGTTGCATCATCTTGTTGTGTCAGCTCTCCGTGTGTACGGCACCATTCCTGGGCAGGCTGCACTTTCTTTGTGCTGGGCGGCTCTCCTTACGGGGTGCACTCCTTGTGCATGGGGCTCCCCTACGTGGGGGGCACCCCTGCGTGGCAGGGCACTTCTTGAGCGCATCAGCACTGCGCATGGGCCAGCTCCACACGGGTCAAGGAGGCCCAGGGTTTGAACCGTGGACCCCCCATGTGGTAGACAGATGCCCTATCCATTGGGCCAAGTCCGCTTCCCTTTTCCTTTATTTTTAAAGAAGCTTTAGATTACATAAATGTTACATCGAAAATATAGGGGACTCCCATATACCCTACTTCTTTCCCCTCCAACACTTTTCTCCATTAACAACATCTTTCATTAGTGTGGTACATTGGTTAAAATTGATGAACACATATTGAAGCATTGCTACTAAGCATGGTCTATAATTTACATTATGTTTTACACTTTGCACTGCACAATTTTATAGGTTTTGACAAAATGTATAATGGCCTGTATCTGTCATTGCAATATCATCCAGAACAAATCAAATGTCCCCAAAATGCCCCCATGTTACATCTATTCTTCCCTCTCACCTCAGAACCTCTGGTGACCAATGTCTTTATATCAGTGTTACAACTTCTTCCATTACTAGAATAGTAGTAAGTCTACTTTAGTCCATAGTTGTATTCCCACCTTATGTTTGTTTGTTCCTCAATCTTGAGGATTTGGGGATGATGCCCACTCTGCTTCCAATTGAGAGAAGGCTTAGATCCTGTATTAGTCTGCCAAAGAGGGGCTCATGCAAAGTAACAGAAATCTGTTGTCTTTTATAAAGGGTATTTATTTGGGGTAAAAGCTTACAGTTACAAGACTTCCTCACCAAAGTCTGTTGCCATGTGTTGAAACAAGATGGCAGGTGATTTCTGTGAGGTTTCATACTTCCTCTCTCATCTTAAGGCTCTGTGGTACCAGCTCGTTCTGATCTCACCTGAAGGCTGGAGGGCTTGTTTCTTTCCGGGCTCAGCTGCTCTGTTCTCTTCAGCTGTAAACTATCAGGTGAATGGCTTATCTCTCTTCCTGGGGCCGCAGGATCAAAGTCCTCTCCTCTGCTGTCTGTGGGGCTCTCTCTTCATGTGTATGTCTTATTCTGTGCATCTCCTTGAGTGAGTGTCTGTTTATTGAGCCCACAGTGGGGGATGGGGGCTCAAACTGAGTTGCCCTAATGATGTGGTCAAATCAAAGCCTTAATCTTAACATAATTTAATCAAAGGCATCTCAACTGAATGTAATACAATCAAAGGGTATCACACCCTTTTACAGTTTACAAACCTAATCTCTCTTTTTGGAATTCATAAATAATCTCAAACTGCCACAGATCCCATGGGCCAGATGGATAGAACTATTTTCCTTCCGGTTGTAGACACAAATTTTTTAAATGTTGAAAATGCAGAATATTAAATCTGATTCTGAAATACTGGTGTCATCTCCAAAAAGGGACATGCTTCTCCTTTGGGGCCCGTAGATTAATGTCAAAGGAAGACATTTAGGAAGAACATCACACACTTTGAAAAAAATCTTTGATCAAAGGAGAACATTTGGTAAACTTGCCTGGAGTTAAACTAATTGGTTTGGAAGGAGAATTAATCTCCCCAAGATGCCCTGCTGCTAAATTATTATTGGTCAAGACATTTGAAGTTCAGAGGAGAGTGGATTCTCAGAGGAAAAGCCCACTTGAATAATTAGTATCACGTGGTGTTTCAAAATCCTGGCTCTGGACATCTAACCCTCCTGGAGAGATGAAAGAGGCACTTCCCCTATAACTGATCTGGCACCACTGCCAATGGAGACACACTGGAAACTTTTAAGAATGGGTGCTTACAACCTTTCCTTGAAAATGATGTGTGCTGCAGGAACTAGAGGAGCACTAACTAGAGGTAAGAGAAGCAAGGGATATGGGATGGAGGGGATTGGGTGGGCCTTCTCCAGGGCTTGGGGCTACAGTAATGATTCTCAACCTTGGCACCACTAACATTTTTTTAACAAATCAAAAAATTTTTGATACATATTAACAAAGCATATATCCATCCAAAATGTACAATCAGTGGTATTTGGTATAATCACATAGTTGTGCATTCATTACTTCAGTCATTATTAGAGCATTTTCGTTATTCCAGTAAAGATAATAATAATAAACAAAAAAACCTCTTCCCCTATCAATTTCTCTTTGCTTCCCCTGCCATACGTAGCTGCTATTCTGTTTCTGTCTTTCAAGTTTATTTGTATTTATATTTTGTAAAAACAGTCTTATGTATACAATATCACCCATGCTCATATTTCACATGAGGTTTCACTATATTATACAGTCCTGTGTTACAGTTTTTAGCTTTTCTTCTTGTAATATGCATGACCTTAAACTTTCCCTTTCAACTTCTATGGCACCACTGACATTTGGAACCAAATCATTCTTTGCTGTTGGAGGCTGCCCTAAGCGTTGTAGGATGTCTTTCTAGCAGCATCCCTGGCCTGAAAACCTTCTAGCTCAGTGTTTCTGATCCTCCATACTAGCAGCATTTTGGACCAGATCCTTCTGTGTTGCAGGGCGCTGACCTGTGCATCATGGGATGTTTAGCAGTATCCTTGGCCTGCAACCACTCAATGCCTAAAGCACTCCTCCCTTCCCCAGCTGTGACAACTGAAATGTCTTGAGACATTGTCAAGTGTTCTCTAGAAGGCCAAAAATAGCCCCTGACTTAGGACCACTGAGCTAAACCATCAAAATCTGTTCTTTGGTTCTGAATGAAATTTGGCACCTCTAGCTCCAATTCAGAATTTTTTTTTACCTCCTCTAGCTAGTTGCTTTCTTCCACTCTGTAGTGTTAAGACAATGATTTAAATTACATTTCTTAATGACTTAGACGAAGACTTACATTTCAATTCTTAATGACTTAGATAAAGACCTAAATTACAATTTTTAATGACTTATTTTCAGTATCACAGTTTAATCTGGAGTTGGGTCTCACTGGCTTTGAGTCTTGGCACTGTCGTTTGAGTGACTTTGGGCAAGTCATTTAATCTCTTGAGGCCTCAGTACCCCCATCTGTTAAGTATGGAGAATGCCATTTGTATTGTGAAGATTCAGTGAGGGCAAGTGGATGTGGCTCAACCTACCACATGGATAGAGTGTCCACCTACCACATGGGAGGTCCAGGGTTCAAACCCAGGGCCTTCTGGCCTGTGTGGTGAGCTGGCCCACGCACAACACTGCCATGCACAAGGAGAGGAGTGCTGTGCCATACAGGGGTGTCCCCTGTGTAGGGGAGCTCCACACTCAAGGAGTGTGCCCTGCAAGGAAAGCTGCCCCGTGCGAAAAAAGTGGAGCCAACCCAGGAGTGGCGCTGCACACACGGAAAGCTGATGCAGCAAGATGGCGCAACCAAAAGAAACACAGATTCCTGGGGCTGCCAAGAGTGCAAGCGGACACAGATGAACATACAGTGAATGGACACAAGAGCACAGACAAAGGGGGGAGGAGAGCAATAAATAAAATAAATCTTTAAAAAAGAGAGCTTCAGTGAGAGAGCAGGGGTGGCACCTGGCATTCAGCAGGGCCTGGTCAGTGGTAGCTAATATTATTATGTCTACACTCTTCAGGCAGGCCAGCACCGAAGCTGTTGCTAAGTCGTTCCCCTGCTGGCTTCACTCATTCCTAGCCTGTCCCATGAATTTAGCAAGGACCAGGAGGCCCTTCTCTCACCAGGCAGACAGGGCTCCACGGGAGAGCGTGCACCTTGGGGTCATTCAGGTCAACCTCAACAGTCAGCTCCGCATTGGCCAGTGGGTCCAGGGCTACGGGTCACTTAGTGTCCTCACACTTCTCACTGGGAGAAACTGGGCTTAGTGATCCTCATTTCACAAGATCACCGTGGGGATATGTGAGATGACATATAGTAAAGTCCCCCACCTACGTCAGGTACACAGACAACAAATTATTAACTCTGTCCCCTCCTAAAAAGCAGGGAGCCGGAACAAGAACACGAATAGAATTCTCTCTCCAGGGGGAGCCGACTGGCCAGGCTCCAGGGGGCGCGCCGAGTCCCACCTTGGGCACTGCTTCGCCTCCTCTGCCACGAGGCCCCGGCTTTGGGCAGCTCTCCTAACTCAACCCCCTCCTAGGACTCTCCATTTCTGGAGCCACCAGGACAGTGAACGATCACCTCCTGTGGGTTTCCCTAACTGTGTTTTGCCTTGTTTTAAAGTAAAAAAGCCTTCTTCCAGCACCGAGGGGTTACTTCCAAGCCTTAAAGGATATGCCTGTGGAGGAAGACGTTGACCCAAAGAGGGAATATTAAATGAAATAGAGATTTATGGCTAAGAGATTTCAAAGTGATCAGGGGTCATTCTGGAGCTTATGCTTATGCAGGTCCCAACCAGACTCCACGAACTGCCACAGGAAACAAAGCTTCCAACGAAAGCGCTCCCGAGGGCCCTGGGGATGTTGGGACACCACAGGCTAGGCACTCGGCCTCACGAAATCAGCACGTGGGCTCTACCCACGTATAGGAATATGGGAATATAGGAAATCTCCCCAATACAGCATCGTTACACTCATTGGTAAGTCCCCTAATCATGATTTTTCTACTCCATTTATCTGAACCTGTAATTCTCAATGTACCTGTTAAGTATATTTCTCAGAAACCAAAAGTCTTCAGATTGTTTCCTATACCCACTGAGCACGGAAACCCAGCAGAGCTGCGGCCGACTCCTACCCTCCAGCTCTTCAGACTTGCCCTGGACAACTAACGAAATGATGAGGATGGGTCAGCCCTACCCCAAAGCAAGGAGTATCTTCAACAGCAGTAAAACAATGCCATTCCTCTGCCCCATGACATCCGCGTCCTCCCTTGTCAGCCTCCCTTGTCAGCCTGAAGCAGTCAGAGTGGACATCGTCCCAAATCGCTCGAGGTTGAGGAACGAACAAAAATTGGGGGTGGGGCATGTAACCACGAGCCAAAGCAGATTTACTGTTATTATAGTTATTATCTTGTGTTAACTGAGTATCTTACGACATTAATAGAAAAATAATTTTTAAATGAAGGAAAGAAAGGAAAACAGAAGAGTGCCAAATCTTCTAAACTAAACCATTTGAACACAAAACTAACAAAAGTAATGAAGAGTTGACAAGGTGGGGAGCAGTGGGAAGTGGAGGCAGTGGGGGAGTGGGTGGAGCTGAGGGGGATGAGAAGAGTTCGGTCATTCTCTGGAATCCCCCTCAGGGGGCCCTAGAGTTTAGGAGCGTGCAGTTCTATGGAGTGGTTTAGTGCCTGCCCCACGTGTACGAGGTCCTGGGTTCAATCTCCAGCACCTCCTAGGAAAAAAAAAGGAAGATGCATGTGGTTCCCAGAAAGTACTTCACATCTGTGGTATTTAACCTATTTCTCCTACTTTGGAGACCTTGGTTCTCAACAGCACTAACATTTATCCTACTGAATAAATCCACAGATAAAATAGTTTCAAAATTGCAGGGCTTACCTGAGCACTGAACACAAGCTGAGTGTCCTCAGCAGCTCTCCTTGTCCTTCCCACACCTACCTCTGGGGCCATACTGTCAAAATACTGTGTTTCCAAGGCAACCGAAAGGATTCTTCTCTATGTGTTTACATCACCAACTGGATATACAATTGCATTTATTTATTGCAGTGGGTTTTCACTGTTTAGGGACTGCATGGCTGTTGTTTTTAACTGAACTTTGTTTTTTAGATAATGTAAAATATTTGCACAGTCCCAAAATCAGCACAGTAAAAAGAGGTATATTCAGAGGGGTCAAAGCTTCGTGGCTGCGCCTTCCCCTCCGCCCTTGTTCTCTCCCTCCCCCTACAGGGAAGCATTTGCAAAATTAACTTCTGGTTTGCCCTTCCATTGTTTCTTTGTGAAAAATAAGCAAATACATCATTTGCATATATTTACACATTGAATATGTATATTGAATATAGATAGATAGATAGATAGATAGATAGATAGATAGATAGATAGATTCCTTTTTAGGAGGTACCTGGACCTTGTATAATGGAAGCAGGTGCTCAACCACTGAGTTACACCTGCTTCCCAAACCCTTTTTTTTTTAATTAAAAAAAAGTACCATATTTCATTTGCCACGTGCTTCTTCACTTACTATTATCTTGGAGATCCCATCCATAGCAGAATCTAGAAATTTTTCCTCATCCTAGAATCCAGGACCCAAAATAGCCCTTTTGTTCTGACAGGCAACACGCTGAGACCCAGAGAGTCTTCTCTTGTCCAGTGGAAGATGTGCGGGGCCACCCAGGCCCTGGTCCAGTGCTCTTTCCACTTTGTGCAAAGGGACCTGAGTCTCCAAGACTCAAGTTCCAAGGCTGCAAGCCGGTTCACACCTGGGCAGAGGGTCAGGCTCCTGGGACCTCACCCAGCCCACGGCCCTGTGACCCCTTCCCATCTGTACAACTAGGCCATCCCAAAAGTCCCTTCCAAGTCTAAAATTGGTTAACTTCCTCTCAAATGTCCAGAGTCAAGCACCACAGATCTCCTTCTGCTTGTACTTTTGTGTTACCCGACCCCTCCCCTCCTCCCCCCACCCCTTGGTGGGGTCAGTCTCTGTGCCGGATGGCGGGTGTGTACGGCAAGTGCCACCACCCCCCTGCACCCACGGTTGGCGGGGACCACGCCCTGTGCCTGGCCTCCAGGCTGCCCGGCCCTCTCTGGCGCTCCATCGCCTGCTCAGGACTGCCTGCCCCCGTGGGAAGATGACAGAGCGTCCTGGGCCCTTCTGGGGCCCGGCACCTCCCTGCCAGGTGTTCTCCAAGGTGTGGCACTCCGTTCCAGTCACTGCCAAAGAGCTGCTCTGTGCGCTTTGGGTACTGAGGTGGGTATTTCGCATATGTATTCAATGCTATTACAGCTTTTTCTCTCTTTCCTCACAAAAAGGTAATTTAGTGGAAAATTATTTCTTGAAAATTGAAGGTAAAATTAAGATCCTAATGCATCTGATGTACAAAATGATAGAAATCACTTTTTTTCAGCATAGGGTACTTCACATTCATTGATTTACATCATCCTCGTAACATCCGGGAGAAACTGAGGCTCAGTTGGTTTTAGCATTGAACCCAAATCTCCCCCTGAATGGGAGCAGAGCTGGAATGAAATCCAGCCCAAGCCATGGTCACTCGGCTCTGCACTACGTCTCACAGCCCCCGGCCCAGGCACCTCAGCCATGGGACTTAATTAAACTTTGTAAAGGCTTCCAGGAGAGATGAAAGGGTCTAGAACTTCTCCACCTGTGCAGTTTCTCTTCTTTAAAGCTTTATCTACCTATTTCCCATCTACTAACTTTTTAAAAAGAAGGTAATTGGCTCTCACAGCATAGCTCAGAGGCAGGTGGAGTTGCTCTCTTCTTTTTTCTTAGGAAGAAAGAAACCTAGAGTTGTGGGGTGGGAAACTCTCTTGGGCTTTAAAGGGGAGGGTGTTTGAACTTGGACTAGATGGTAGCAGCTCCTTTTTAACTTCCAACAACCTGATTCCTCAGTTACCCAAGTGGAGCCATCTGAGATAGGCTGAAAGACAATATACCAAGAGGAATCAGAAAGTCATGATGCCCTCCTCAGAGCTCGAGTCAAGAGATGCTGATAAAGGGAAGATTCTAGAGTTCGTCATGGATTCAAGGACTTGTCTTCCTTTCACTGTGTGTAAAACTGGGGTTGGGGTGAGAATCCAGGAGACAGCTTACATAGAGTCCCTACCCCCATGCCCAGCCCACAGAGACACTTATTCTTATATGCTGGCCTAAGACTGAAATCTGTAATTATCATGCAGCGTTGATTATTGGTAGGGAGAAACAGATGTTGTAATTTTTTAAAAAATTATATAAACTATCTTCTGAGCTTTTAAAAAACTTTCTATGACTATATCTGCCTTTGTTTCTGCTTGTATAGAAATTAAATTTTTGCCTTTTCCTGCAAAATCACCTTTCATAGCCTACTGGATTATGATCATAATGCTTTGTGCTTTTGCAGGGCCTTTTACTGGGAATCTCAAAGCACTGCATAAACTTTAATTAATTCTTGCAATAAGCCCCAGTGAGGTAGGTATTATTATCCCCATTTTACAGATAAGGAGACTGAGACATTGAGAAGTTTAGTAATTTGCCGAAGGCCTGAAGCAATTAGGAGCTAAGACTGAACAAGACTGCTTGTCTCAGGTCCCCGCTTGGCCCAGTGGGGCTGGGCTGCCCGGCTGGTGTGCCCCAGGCCTCCTGGCCTGACTGATGGGAAATTCTCAATCACTGGCAGTGCCTGAGTTAATACACACCAACAGCTTACAGGACGCATGCATTTCGCCCCTGGGGACTGGCCTGTGTGGACAGCCAAGCAAAGCCTGCCACCCCACTTCTCAGATCAGAATGCTCAGACCCCAAGGAACCTCCCACGGCCGAGTCCCGTATTTGGACTCCAGCAAACCTCAGCCATGTGCCAGGCACCGTGTGAGGGCCTCTTGTGCCAAGTGGTTATTGTCCCCCCACCCCTTTCACAGATGAGGGCAAGTGCCCCAGTTCACAGGGCAGAACTGGGGAGCCCAATAAACGTCTGATCAGAGATGAGTGCTTCTGTCACTGGTCCAGCTGACTCCTGGTGACCAGTCATGTGGCGGGAAGAGTTATTGACCCTGCGGTGGCATTTCCAAGGGACACAGGAGGTGAGTGAAGTTTTTATTGTGGCTGAGGCCAGGCCTAAGTCACGGCTTCTCTTCTTGGATGTGTGGATTGATAGGAGATTCTCCTAGGAAGGTCTGACTGTGTGTACATAAAGGGCATGGCTCCTCCAAAGAGACCCCTTTCTAAGGGGATCTCAGCCCCTCCCAGGGTTGCTTAGCAGATGGCGCTCACCGCTTTCCTCACTCAATGGCCTCGTCACCTTTCCTCAGGCTCGAGAGACTGAAACAGCTCTAGGCCCTTCACCTTCTCTCCCACATCATAACTGTCCAAGCCAGACAAGCCTGGATCTGCATTCCAGTTCCGTACTCACTCGGGGGTAAGCTTGAGCAAGTCCCAACCTCTCGGAGCCTCAGTTTCCTCTTCAGTCAGAGGAGCTGTTGCAAGGATAAGTTAATGACCGTGGGTGCCAGCGGCTCAGTGTCTGGCTCCTACCGAGGGCCCAGCCGATGCCTGGGCTCTGCTCCGGGGCCGGGGCCACCGTGACGCGGCTGAGAGATGAGGGCCAGCACTCTGCACCTCTTTTCTGATGCCTTCCCCGAAATCCTGGCCCCAACTCCGAGGCCTTCCCTCCCCCTCCAGTCACGGCAGCACTGCGGGGACACTGCTGCTTCCCGCCTCCCTACCCAAGGCTCGCAGTGCTGGGGCCTCCGCTGGGGGACAGCCCGGCTGTGGAGTGGCGAGCAGGTCCTCTTCAGATCCTGAGACTCGGGCCCTTGAGCTAACACGGAGCCTGGACTTCTTCAAGCCCCGATCCTGGACCTGACGGTGTTAGAACTGCAAGCTGAGCCTTGGGAAAGGAAGGGTCGCCTCCCGGGGCCTGTCCACGAGGGCAGGCCCTAGGATATGGTCGTGTGGCCTGAACAAGCCAGGCTTCTTTCAGCCATGGTCAGTCTGAGAGAAACTAACAGTTTTCTATTGGGGTATCTCTTTTAAAAGGAAAGACTCTAGGAACAGAAAAACGTGTAACATTGCCTTTTTTTTTTTTAAGATTTATTTATTTATTCCCCCCCTTGCAGCTTATTCCTTTTCTTTTGCTGTCTCTCCTCTGTGTCCATTCACTGTGCGTTTTTTCTGTATCTGCTTGTCCTTTTGTTGGGTCATCTTGCTGCGCCAGCTCTCTCTGCGGCGCACGGCCAGCTTTGCTTTCACAAGGAGGCTTCAGGACGCGAACCCAGGGCCTCCCATATGGTAGACAGGAGCCCAACTGATTGAGCCACAGCCGCTTCCCGTAATGTTGCTTTTTATAAAGAGAGTTACAGAAGTTCTGAGGGGAGGAGGAGGGAAGAACAGGTGGAACATGGGGTGTTTTCAGGGCGCTGGAACCGTTCTGCATGACATTGTATGGACGGACACAGACTGTTATAACTTTTTTCAAAATCTACAAAATTGTACAGTGCAAAGGTAAACCATAATGTAAACTATAGAAGTTGGTTAGTAGCAGTGCCTCAATATGCGTTCATCAATTATAACTAATGGACCACACTAATTAATGAAGGATGTTGTTAATGGGGGAAAGTGTGGGAGGGGGAGGGGGCGGGGCATATGGGAATCCCCTATGCTTTGGATATAACTTTTCTATAATCTAAAACTTCTTTAAAAATAAAGTTTATTATATGAAAATAAAAAGGAAAGAATCATCACCCAGCAACATTCATGGCTTAAACAATTTCTAAAATGTCACCCCTTCCTTTCTCCCGCTTTACCTGGGGGCTCTCCTTTGTTCTTTCTTGCTCCTCAGGACACACTTCCTTTCAGACTCAACCTTTGAGTCTTAATTTATAGTGAAAATACTTTCTCAACCACAGTATCATTCAGAATAATTTCACTACCTTAAAAATATCCTGTGTTCCTCCACCTAGCCTTCATCCCCACTCTCCCTCGCCCGTCGCCTGGTAACAACTGATCTACTTACTAGCTGTATAGTTTTGCCTTTTCCACAATATCCTATAGTTGGAATCACACAGTATTGTAGCCTTTTCACATTGGCTTCTTTCATTTAGCAATATTCATTTAAGATTCCTCCATGTCTTTTCTTGGCTTGGTAGCACCTTTCTTTTTTATCACTGAATAATATTTTAGTGAATGGATGTACCATAGTTTATCCATTCACCTCTTGAAGGGCATCTTGGTTGCTTCCAATTTTTTTGTAATGATGAACAAAACAAAAAACAAAAAAAAAAACTTTCCCAGGGCACACTCGAAGTCTTGGGCAGTGTGTATGAGAGATGCTCCCAACCCGCCCTTTTCTTGCAGACTTTTCTCTGCCCTAGTCACAAGCACATGAGGGTGGCCTGGGCTGCCTCTGACCACCCCTGAGGGAAAGCAACCTGCCTCCAGGCCCCAGCCCAGACCCAAAGCCTGCAGGCCCAAGCTGGGGCTTGAGCCCCTGCAGAGGGCTGAGAGGAAGTGGAGGGGGCTGCAGAAGATGAGTCTGACGGTGACCAGGGTGGCCACAAGCAGTAGATGTGAGCCCTTCCTTGGGGCTGCTGCCTTCTCACCAGAGGAGCTTCTGGGACCCACCATACTTTCGGCCAGCATTTCCAGAGATGCCCCAAGAATCTTCTCCCAACCTTGGGGGCCTCAAGCACAGGCCACCAAATACTGCCTCCAGCTTGGCCTAGCTAGAAGCAATATCATCCAGAGGACATGGGAACTTCGGGTCAACCAGATGGACCAGGTGCCTCAACTGGGTGTCCCTGGCCACCACTACAAGACAAGTCCCTCCAGGCCCTTCCCTCTACTTCACTAAGCTGTGGACAGAACAGGGACAGGAACTTGAATGGCACATCTAAGCTGGCCCAGGGGTAGCCTGCTCAGCCCCCGGGGCACATGCAGCTATCAGGGCTGACTCCCAGCAATGCCTGTGGGTTCCACAGGTAGCCTCGGCGAGCTCAGGGATGGGTGCAGGCCCCCTCTTATCCACAGGTCCCCGACTGGGTCTGCTGCCCCCACTGGCCCCACAGGCTTGATTGGCACCAGCCTGTCTCCCTGGGCCCTGACCAGCTAGAGTTTCTGGGCCTGCCAAGCAGAGGACCAGGGCTGGGTCAACCCTATCCACGTCTGGCCCCTCTTCTCTGAACCAACTGCCTTTCCAGACAGGTCTTTCTCCTTTGAACATTAGCAAGCAAGGCTGGGCCAATATTTGCCAGGTCTGTGTGCCTAGACAGCCTCTAGGACTTCCCAAAGGTGCCACCCTATCCTTCCCTTCAAGGGAGTCAGACTTCTTCACTGCAATGGGATCCTTCTAGAAGTTTCAAGACAATCATGAAGAGGGGCCAGGAGGCTGGAGAAGATGGATCCAGCGGTGAGGAGGGAGGCCGTAACTGTATCAAAACGAGGGGTGTGTGTGCACGCGTGTTTGTGTATGTGCGTGTGCTGGATGCATGTGCTGCATTCGTGTAACACATGTGTATACAAGCACACCTTGGTGTGGTCTGTGGGATCCCACGAGAAGTACTGAATCCAAACCATATTACAAAAATGACCACCGAGCATGACAAAGCTTAGCATGACCAGGTGGGAGCTATGCTTCCACAGCCGCTGTGCTCTCCTCTCCCAGGAGTGAGGGAATGGAGAGATGGGCTCAGACCTGATTTGTCTTAGAAGAGCAGTCCCCTTGAGAAGCTGATTTTTAAAAACCACATTTATCTCTTAGGATCATCGAGTCATGAAAGTGCATCAAGTTAAAAGGTGCTTGCTCTCAATGGTAACGAACAGTTGCTGAGCTCTTGCTTGGTGGCGGTCCATTTCAGAGCTGAGCAACCAACGCACAGACAGTTCTGCAGCTTGACAGAGACCAGTTGGCTGCTTGGACCTGAACTCCATCCTAAGCCAGAGGGCTCCAGGCCCCACCACCCCAAACCAGCTTAGATTTTAAGGATTTCCTTCTAATAGTATGTTCTTTTTTCTTTCTTTCTTTCCTTTTTCAACAGAATTGGGTTCAAATTGCATTCATTTGTATTCTGCTTTCTTTGTCTAACATGGTGCTGTAAACATGTTCCCTTTCACAAAACTTTCTTTGAAGACATTTTGGTCACTACGAAAGATTCCAGCCCGTGAGTGTTCCATAATTTATTTAATCATCTCCTGTTTCAGTTTGCTAAAGGCTGCCCAGGCAATAGACCAGAAATGGGTTGGCTTTTACAAGGCAGATGTATTAACTTATAAGCTTACTGTTCTGAGGCTGTGAATATGTCCAAATCAAGGATCCATCAGGTGATGCTTTTTCCTCAAAAACTGGCTGCTGGCAATCCTGGACTTTCTCTCTCAGTTTCTGGAAGTTTCTCTCTGTCTCCATGGCTCTTTTCTATCTATATTCTTCATCCAATTTATACAGACTTCAGGGAAGTAGATATGGCTCAACTGGTGGAGCATCTACCTATCATATGGATGGTCCAGGGTTCAATACCCAGGGCCTCCTGACCCATGTGGTGAGCTGGCCCATGTGCAGTGCTGCTGCATGCAAGGACTGCCATACCACACAGGGGTGCCCCTGTGTAGGGGCGCCTCAAGTACAAGGAGAGCCGCCCCATGTGAAAAAAATGCAGCCTGCCCAAGAGTGGCGCCGCAAACACAGAGAGCTGACGCAGCAAGATGACACAACAAAAAAGAGATGCAGTTTCCCAGTGCTACCTGACAATGCAAGTGGATGCAGAAAAACACACAGCAAATGGACACAGAGAGCAGACAACAGAGGTGAAAGGGAGAGAAACAAATAAAATAAATCTTAAAAAAATAATTAAAAAAATAAAAAATAAAGGACTCCAATAAGAGGATTAAGACCCACCCTAGGTCATAACCTACTGAAATAATCTAATAAAAAAGTAAGGTCCCACTTAAAATAGTTTCACACTTACAGCAGTGGGTTAGTTTCGAGAACATGATTTTCTGGGGGTACATACAGTCTCAAACTACCACATCCCCCCCCCATTGTTAAACTTTTGGGGGAGATCATGTATATGATTGAGGGTTCTGTTTCTTCTGGGAATCTGATCATGCCTAAGTTGCCCCTTCTAGGGTCTTCATGCCCTCCAAAGGCATGAAGCTATGGATAGGTCAGAGTTGTAGATAGGTTTGACTGGGAAAAGTATGTAGCCCATGTCTGTTTGCCACAGGGCTGCCAATGCAATGGATTGGCTTTTATAATGGAACTTTCATTAGAAGAAAATCTTACAGTTCCAAGGCTGTCGAATGTCCAAATCAAGGCACCATCAGAGATGCTTTCTTGCCAAATTTAGCTATTGGCGATCTTGGCGTCCTGCCATGTGGCAAGGCAAGATAGTAGTCTATCTCTGCTGAGGTGCTTGCCTTCCCCTCCAGGCTCACAATCTTCTAGAGCCGAGCTGTGGGTGATCAGGCATGTGGCTCATCTCTTCAGCTTTGAGCTACTCTGTGAACTGAGCCTCTTGGAGGCTTCTTGCCTCTGCTTCAGCTACTAGTGTCTTCCTTTTTCATTGTTTCTCTCTTTGTGTCGCCATTATATCAGACCCAGCAAGAGGGTGGAGACCCAACCTGTGGTACACCTCACTGATATAGTCCAATCAAAAGCAATCTAATCAAGGTCCCTTAACAGAATATAATTCAATCAAAGTGTCTCATAACTATAGGAAAGGATTAGTTCAAAAACATAATCTGTTTCTGGCATTCACCAAATTCAAACTGTCACAGCACATGAACCTGATACTCCCTTTTGTCAAAGAGAAGTCTTATTAAAACTAGCAGACTGCTTAATGGGTATGAGGTTTTCTTTTGAGGTGATAAAAATGTTCTGGAATTAGATATTAGTGATGGTTCCACATCATCATGAAGGTACTTAATACCACTGAGTTTTAGGATTTGGAATGGTAAATTTTATGTTATGTGTATTTTTACCACAATAAAAAAGAAAACCCAGGGAAGTGGATGTGGCTCAAGCAGCTGGGCATCTACCTACCACATGGGAGGTCCCAGGTTCGGTTCCTGGTGCCTCCTAAAGAAGATAAGCAAGACAGCAAGCTGACACAACAAGATGACGCAACAAGATGAGGCAATGAGGAGACACAATGAGGAAAAACAATGAAGTAGCAAAGTGAGAGACACAACAAGTGGGGAGCGGAGGTGGCTCAAGCAATTGGGTGCCTCCCTCCCACATGGAAGATCCCAGGTTCGGTTCCTGGTTCCTCCTAAAAAGAAGATGAGCAGACAGTGAGTGCAAACAAGAGAGGGTAGGGGGAAGGAGGAATAAATAAATAATCTTAAAAAAAAAGAAAGCCCAAACTGCAAACTGGAGCAACCGCTTTGTGGCAAGACCACGTTTACCCCCACTTAGAGTCACCTTCACAAACACACAAGCACCTGATTTTCTGTAACGGTTCTCATATCACTCGGGAGTTCCCATTCTCACCAAAGGCAGAAGGAAGGAAAACATACTGTCAGTGAAAGGTTTAAAATGTTATCTTTTGGGTAAATGTTCAGTTATTTCCAAGTTCCAAGTTCCCTGTCATCACTTTTCCCCCTCACAAAGAGTTCCCAAGAGTGGGAGTTTGGTACTCTTTAGATTCCTATGCTCTGTGCCATTTCCTGAATGATAAGTGATGCTGTTTTCTGAAATCCCACCCATTGCCACCAGGTCAGCACTGATTTCTTGGTACGTGATAAAGTTTATGATTTTTTGTTGTAACTATAGAGGGAGTTTTCTCTAAATCCCAGCCCCAATGCCATACCTCCCTCAAAAGCTTTCTGGGGAAGCAGATTTGGCTAAACAGATAAAGCGTCCACCTACCACATGGGAGGTCCAAAGTTCAAACCCAGGGCCTCCTTGACCTGGGTGGAACTGGCCCATGCACAGTGCTGATGTGCACAAGGAGTGCCCTGCCACGCAGGGGTGTCCCCCGCATAGGGGAGCCCCACGTGCAAGGAGTGCACCCCTTAAGGAGAGCCGCCCAGCGCGAAAGAAAGCGCAGCCTGCCCAGGAATGGCGCCGTACACACGGAGAACTGACACAGCAAGATGACGTAACAAAAAGAAACACAGATTCCCTGTGCTGCTGACAAGAATCTAAGTGGACACAGAAGAACATACAGCAAATGGAAACAGAGAGCAGACAATGGGTTGGAGGGAGAGAAACAAATAAAAAATAAATCTTTAAAGAAAAAACCTTCTGGATGCCTCCTGCTGGAGTAAGACCTCCTGTGGCCCCAGGGCCTCGCTTCTCACATCTCTTAGGGCCTTCACCCCTTTCTACCTTGGGGTACAATTATTTGCCAGCAAAGCTTATCTCCCCTACTAGATAGTACACTTTGAAGCTTTGTGAGATTCATTTTCACTCTCCTCTCTCGTCCCCCATTCTCAGAGCAGGCCTTGTTGCTTCATTAACTGTTGAGCGAGCACTTACCCTGCACCTTATGTTGTGCGAAGGTCTGAGGATAATGTGCCGAAGGAGACCCCAATCCTCCCCACAGAGAGGGTTCATTCTAGCCAGAGGTACAGACATTTTCCACAGGGTTGTGAACCCTATAACAGCAGTAAATAGGGGGATCACACGTCTAGGGGATATTCAGTTACATTCACTGAGTCCGCCCCACTATTATGAAAAGACAAAGTTATTTGTAGCAACCACAGTCTATCTGCTGTTTTTCCCTACCCCAGAGCACCCTGTGCCACCCCACTTCTGGAACTGAGAAGGGTGGACTGTACGCTACGATTTTGTTTGGAAATTAGTTATTTGGAATTTGGCATGTATTTTACTATAGACACACTGCTACAAATGGCCATCAGTTGCCCCAAAATAGCCCGCAAAATCAGATCAGCTCACATATTTGAAATATACACACATGTAAGTAAAAAGTAACAGGAAATAATGGTCTTAGAATATCAGTGAAATCTTGGGTTTCCCTAAACTCACCAGCCAATGGGTACAGATGGGCCCAGAATCACACGAGTGTCTAAGACCTCCTTGGCACTTACCCCTTCTACTCCCACAGGATTACCAACCCCTGAGAATGTAACTTGCCCTGGACGTCTCTCTAGGAGACCCATGTCACGCAGTCTCACACGCGAAGACTGCTGCTTTTGGCACGGCCCTTCTATGCTGGACAGAGCAGACCCGGAACACAGTGTGGTTTCTCCACAGGTCCCACCTGGTCCTGCTATTGCCCAGATGGCCCCAGGATGTGGGGGTGTCCATGCTCTTCCTCCAAGATGGCAGCCTGTCCCCAAAAGATTCTGGGCAACTTAATGGCTTCAAAGAGTAATGGTTCCAATTCCTTATTTCACATCTTAACAAATGCCTCATTCTTTTTTTTTTTTTTTAAGATTTATTATTTATTTCTCTCCCCTTTCCCTCCCACCCCTGTTGTCTGTTCTCTGTGTCTATTTGCTGCATCTTCTTTGTTTGCTTCTGTTGTTGTCAGTGGCATGGGAATCTGTGTTTCTTTTTGCTACGTCATCTTGCTGTGTCAGCTCTCTGTGTGGGCAGCGCCATTCCTGGGCAGGCTGCACTTTCTTTCGCGCTGGG
The DNA here is from genome assembly GCF_030445035.2 of Dasypus novemcinctus. Taxonomy (NCBI): domain Eukaryota; kingdom Metazoa; phylum Chordata; class Mammalia; order Cingulata; family Dasypodidae; genus Dasypus; species Dasypus novemcinctus. The sequence continues at coordinate 33,185,139 of NC_080697.1, forward strand.
CGGCTCTCCTTATGGGGCGCACTCCTTGAGCATGGGGCTCCCCTACTCGGGGGACACCGCTGCGTGGCGCGGCACTCCTTGTGCACATCAGCACCGTGCATGGGCCAGCTCCACCCGGGTCAAGGAGGCCCTGGGTTTGAACTGCGGACCTCCCATGTGGTAGGCGGACGCCCTGACCACTGGGCCAAGTCCGCAGCCCCTGCCTCATTCTTATTTTCACTAGAAATACTTAGTGTGTGTGCCCTGAGATTTGGAAGCTAGCCAATGGAGGAAATATTAAAATGAGAGAATGAGAGAATTTTCTGATGTAACTAAAATGGATTAAAAGATATATGTGTGAAAAGCAATTAGCAGAAATGGAATTAACTGAGCCAAGGGCAATAAAAAAGGAAAAACTGGGTGGATCAGGGGTGAATGAAGTAAGTCATGGGCCTGATCCCTCTCTAAGCAAAGGCGGTGGAGGCAGACAAACTGTTTCCCCCACTCACTGTTGTCAGGGTCTAATCTGGTTCCCGAGAGAAGCAGCTGCCAATCTGGATAAGAAGGGAGGGCATGTGTGTGCCCCAGATATTCCCATCAAGAGGACGCTTGCAAGTCAGCTGTCTGTGCCCAGTGGATGCCTGTTTGTGTACTGCCAATAGACAAGCTTGTGTTTTCAAGGGAGGATTGCATTTTTGAATAATAACGAGATGACGGTGAAGGCAAAGAGCTATGACTATATCGCTCATTGTCCCAAGTCACTGTGGACCTAAAAGAGGAAACTCAGGGCTGCCAGGACCATGGTCAAATCACCTGCATCTTTCCTTTCTTAGATCACTGAGCTTCCTCTCCCAAATCAGAATTTCCCTGGGCCTTCCCTCACCCCCACCCCTGGGGAACCCGAGCCCCTTCATGTGCCTGCTAGAGGGTGCTGAGGCCACCTGGGCGTTCAGGGCCAGTGCTAAGGCCAAAAGAATGCCTGGTGGAGCTCTGAGCAGCCCTCCTGTGGGATCGCCATCTTAAACCTCACAGGCCTCTCAGCCTGCTAAACCCATGCCCCTGGCCTTTGGGGGTCATGACTGAGATCTGAAAAGCTGGCCCACCTCCTTGGAAAGGAGTAGACAGAGTTGGGTGTCATCTGCACATCTGAGGCAGAAAATGCCTTGGTGCCTTGTCCTTTCTGCTGGTATCATCACATGAACATTCTCTAACTCAAAGCAAAAGGAAGCAGAGAGTGACTTTTCGCTACCTTTACTCTGTTCTTTTTCAACCTGTAGATATTTAATGAGCATCGACTCTGTGCTTGGCCCTCAGTTTGGAGTCTAAAAAATCATTTATTTTCTTGCCATCACATGGAATTAGAAAGTCTGGATTCAAGGATTGTTGTTTGACTGGAAGCCTAAAATGTCCCTGAACCCCAGTTTCCTTATCCTTGAACTAGTTATTGCTTCAAGGGTTAAAGAACATCAGATCTTTGAAAGTACTTTGAGAACTGGAAAGTGCTAAGTAAATGCCAAATACCATAAGTAAACCTAGATAGTGTAGCCAGATGGTTCTGGGGTACTCGTTTTTTCCAGGGTTTTTTCTTTATTACAAAATAATTTTAGATCGTACGAATGCTTAAAGCCACTGCCACCTCAGAATCATATCCTCCTTCAAACAGGATGATAAGCTCAACAAGAAAGCCAAAGAAAATAAAAACAAGACATGCTTCTCATAAAGATATTGAAAATGTCATAACTACAAAAAGTAAAATGAGAAAATCCCCCTCTGTTCCTTTGTGCCCATATACATGTAATAGAATAATGGGACATAGATATTACTGCACATACAGTTTTTTCTTTTTTATCATTTAGATCCTGGTCAGTTTTTGTTTTCATATCAACCGATGTAGATGTAGGGCAGAGATCCTGCCACATGAACGTCATATAGGATTACCTGCCATATGGACAGGCTCCAAGTGCTATGGGAAGGCTCTGACATTGTGTGCAGGAGTTGTAGACTATTGCTTGTCATGTTCTCACAGGAGCCCATGGTGTACAAAAGATCAAGAACCAGGCTATAGAGCAGCACACCCGCACCTGCTGAGGATCTGGTTAAGACGGATGTTCTGATACTGTAGATGGGGGGGTGAGGTGGGGTAGATGGTGCCTCTCTGCCAAGCTCCCTCAAAGAGTTGCTGCTGCTGGACCCTAGACCTGCGTGTGAATAGCAGGACTTCAGGGCAGTAGTTCTTATCCCTGGCTGCACAGCCCATCACCTGGGGACCTTGGAAAGAACATGGGTGCCCAGCTCCACCCTCCCCCTACCCTGGCCCTAGGGACTTTGGGGGGGGCCTGGGCACTGCCATTGCTTAAAAAGCTCCACAGAGGGTTTTAATATCCAACCAGGACCAAGGGCAGCAGATCTGTCAAAAAGAAAGCATTGCATAGGCTCCCTCTTTTTTATATGAAAAGAAAGTGTGAGGCATTATAATAACTAGCACTGCTGATTTATAAATGTGATTATGACTGAAAGGGTTAATCTGTGGGTGTAAATGTCAATTGAAAGGAAACTAGAGGGGAGCCAGTGTAGCTCAGTGGCTGAGTGCTGGTTTCCCACATATGAAGTCTTGGGTTCAATCCCTGGTACCCCTAAAAAAAAGAAGAAAGTATAAAAGGAAACTAGAGAACAATCTAGGGGATGTATAACATAGTGATTTTGGTGGTAGATGAAGATTGAAGATTGTGGTTAATTGTATAAATGTAAGAATGCTCTTCTTTTACAAAGTGCTAAGAATACATGGGAAAATTACAACTAATGTAACTTATGGATAATAGTTAACAGTAATATTGTAATATTTTGCAGCAATGATAAGATTTTTTTTCAATACTAAGGGACAACAATAGAGGGGTACAAGGGGTAAAGAATTTTTCCTTTTGGAGTAATGGAAGAGTTCTAAAATTGACTGAGGTGATGACAGCGCATCTCTGTAGTAAAAATAAAAGCCCCTGGGTATATACTTTGAATGGACTGTATAAAGCATGGAAATGTATAACACAGGGAATCCAGTGGTGAATGATGGACTGTGGCTAGCCAAATATGAGAATGTTTTTTCCTGAAGGATAACAGGTATATAATACTAATATAGGGTGTTAATAATTAGGTGGGTTGGGGAAAAATATAACAAATGTAAGCTATGGGCTATAGTTAGGAGTAATATTTTGAGGATGCTCTCTCATAGATTCTAAAAAATGTTTCTGAACAATTCAAGGTATTGGTGGTGGGAGATATATGGAAGCCTTGTGTGATGATATGAATTTGTTTTGTATTCACAGATTTTACTGTACATTTATTGTTTAGATATGTTCATGTATGAATGATATACTTCAATAAAATTTTATTTAAATAAAAGAAAGTGTGAGGATTAAATTAGAATATGTTGAATGTGCTTAGAACAGTGAGTGTTTGGTGCCTAGCAACTCAAAAAGTATTAGTCATTATTACCACCAAGGAGGATATTGGGAATCTTTAACATCTGGTACCCCACGGATGTTGGCCCATTGGACAGGTGCAGGACAGAGTTCCACAGGCTCGCTGCAGGGTGGGAGAGAAGAAAGAGGGAGGAGATTGAGGGAGGCGCCCAAGGGAGGGGGTGGGCAGCAGTCAGAAGGCTGAGGACTGCAGAATCGTTTTAATATTTAAACAACTGGCATGGCCCTAGCAGCTGAGTATCAACCCCCCAAAAAACCATTATTAATATCATTTTATATAAGTGAAAGACAGAAACATAAGGACATAAAGAACTGACAACCCTATTGTTATCCCCATTTTATGGATGAAGAAACTGAGGCACAGAGAAGTTGTGATTTGCCCGAGGTCACATAACTGCTCACTGGTGAAGCTGGAACTTGTCGTCAGGTTTGTCTGCTCCCAAACTTAAGCTCTTTGGAAAGGAGAGAGAATCCTCCTGGCCTAGAACACCTGTGATTAGCTAACTGCTCATGGTTCGGTTTACTTCTTCATGAAGTATGGGCATGAAGCCGGCACTCTCCAAGTGTCAAGAACACAGCTCTGTGTGTGAACTACTTGCTCGGGCTCCTGCCCCAAGTGGCCACTCACCTCCCTGGGCAGATCTCTTCACTTATCTTTGCTTGGTTTGTAGATCTGAAGAGAGTCAGAATTGTAAGTCCCGTCAGAGCTGACCTGATCAATAGTCCCCTGCTCCCATTTTAGAGACGGGAAAAGAGAGGTTCACAGCAGGGAAACAACTTGGCTAAAGTAACACAACCAGTGTGTGGCAGGGCTGGGGCTGGACATCAGGTCTCCCAGGCCCAGTTCACTACCATCTGCCCACTGCATGGGGGCGATAGAGCTTGCATGTCTCTGCTCTCGGCAAGGGGGTAAACCAGGGCATCTGATTCCCACTCCCTTAGCACACCGGCACATGTGCAATTAAGCTGGAGGGAGCCGTTTCCGCATGCGGGTCAGCAGGCCACAGGCCACTCTGTGTGAGTCAGCTGGGAGCCAGCCACGCATGACTTCATGGATGTCTGACATGTCACCTCCACCTCCCTGTTGCTTCAAATCCGAAGCTCAGCATCTTTTCAGCGCCCTTAAATAGGGTAGCCGTGTGTTTTACAAAAGCACAAGGGTAGCTGAGAGTCAATTTAGTTTTATAAGGGGTTTGGTTTTATGAGCAGGAAGAATTGCCTTTGTCCAACAGCATGAAATAGTGGTTTCCAAGTCAAAATTATGTCATTGGGTGGCTCTCAGGCTCTGGCAATGAACGACACTTCATTATAGAGTTACAGGGGCGCTTTCTTCCAAAGGCAAGTTCAAGGTGAGGATGCACAGCTTGTGGCTTTGGGAGACGTTCCCACTTGCTTCTGAAATGCTGAGCTAACGGATTCTCCACAGGACACCCTGGCCTAGGCCAGAGTTCTGCTCTGAGAAGACAGCCCCTCAAGGGTCCACGTTAGAGGGGGTTTTGCCCTCAGAAGTAATCTCAGTCCTAGTCGGTTCAGGTTGTTTGCAAAAGGCAAGTGCTTTGGGGATACTGCTGTTTGTCTATCTAACATCAAAGATTAGAACTTCAGCCCAGAGTTGCACTTTGGTCCAAAAACATAATGGCCAGACCCACTTGGCTATTTAAATTTAAACTAATTAATAAGAAATAAAATTTTAAATTCAGTTTCTCAGTCCCTCTGGCCACATTTCAATGCTCAGTAGCCACATGTTGGAGATACAGAACATCCCATCGCGCAGAAGTGCATGGCACTGGGCTAGAGTGAGCCCTGGTAGTGGGAGTGGTAGAAAGGAGTAATGAATACACACCCAGGAAGCCAATCAGAGAAGTCTGAATCCCAAAGGAATCCGGGTGTTGGCACAAGTACATGACGAGTACACCCGGGTGTTGGCACAAGGACACCACAGGTACATGACCAAGAGTCTGTAGAGAGACAGCTGGATTGAATGGAAGTGTGAAGTGGGCTGCAGACCACGGTGTCTTCTCCAGGTCTTCTCCAAGGCTTGAAGAATAACAGGCAAGCCATGGAAACAAATGATTTCTCTGGGATGTAGTCAGAAAATCTATGTCAGGACATGTCACCCTCTCCCAGGGGTCATGGTACCACAGTATAAAATCAATTCTGCCCAGAATGAGTTCCACAGAATCCTTGGTTGGGGGAGTGGGTGTAGCTCAGTAGTTGACTGGCTGTTTCCCATGTACTGGGTCCTGGGGTCAATCCTAGTTTCCTCCTAAAAAAAAACCTCTGTGTTCATTGGAGATACACAAAAATGATAGGTGGTCTCTTTGGCCCTTTGAGCTTATTTTGGGTCCTGGAAACGAAATTACGAAGAGATTACTATATATCAAATCACATGCTTCCAGAAGTTTCCTTCTTCTTCTTAGGACATGTTTGGTTTCAAGGAAACCTGCGGGGAGGCAGTTCTGTGCTGCTCCTCTCCCTTCTCCTCCAACCACCCCCCCCCATTCCCTTATCTCTGCTTTCTCCGTGGCTGGACGCAACTTCTCCCTGCTATCACCTCCTCAGTTCATCGGGGCTGACCCCAGTTTCCTTGACCTTATCACTGTCTTGCCTGAGGAACTCGACCATCCAGTCAAACTCTTGAGAATCAGACCAAGCAGGTTTGGGTCAGGCAGGATGTGAGGGAGCCCACATCCACTTTCTTGAGCCTGAGGGCGCATTTATCCCAGGAGGGCAGAAGGCACAGGTGCTATAAGAAGGGGTGTTGGAGGGAAACTAGCTGCCTCGCTAGGTCAACTTGGCATGAGAGAAATTGGCAGCACCTGTAAAGAGAAAACCAAACCCCCGAGTCTCTCTGTGATCGCTTACAGTGGGCGGCAAAGGCGGCTGGAAATTCAAGGCGTGTGCATAAATTTACAGCGTCCCAAGTGTTTGAAGCAGGGCCAGCTACAGAAAGTGCTCAAAAAATATTTGTTCAGTGTGAAGTGAATGAATAGATGGACCCACTGAACTCCAAAAGACGCACCAAGTCAAGAACTTTTCTACCGGGCATTTGATTTAAAGAGAAAAAGAAACACCCATCTTTGCCTGAAACAGACGTTAAGTTGCCAGTATCTTCTTTCTTTTCAAGAGACATTCACTGAAAACCTACCCTGCCCTCCCACTCTGGGGACATGACTGAGGGGCTCAGAACTCAGTCTGGGAGCTCAGACAGGTGAGGAAGAAAGAAATGAAACCAAGAAGCACTTTAAAGCATGTGCACGTACCCTAAAGGTGAACTCATACATTCTTATTCTCTTGGTAAATTTCATTGCAGCAAGTACAAATACCCAAAACCATATTATTTGAAGAGAAAGTGTTTCTCCCAAAAACTGTATGGTAAATATGTTTTGTGGTTTTTTTTAAAGATTTATTTTTTATTTCTTTCTTTCCCCTTCCCCCTGCCAGTTTTCTGCTCTCTGTGTCCATTTGCTGTGTTCTTCAGTGACCGCTTCTATCCTCATCAGCGGCACAGGAATCTGTGTCTCTCTTTGTTGCGTCATCTTGCTGCGTCAGCTCTCTGTGTGTGCGGCGCCATTCCTGGACAGGCTGCACTTTCTTTTGCGCTGGGCGGCTCTCCTTACGGGGCGCACTCCTTGCGCGTGGGGCTCCCCTACGCTGGGGACACCCCTGCGTGGCACAGCACTCCTTGCGCGCATCAGCACTGCGCATGGGCCAGCTCCACACGGGTCAAGGAGGCCTCGGGTTTGAACCGTGGACCTCCCATGTGGTAGGCGGACGCCCTATTCATTGGGCCAAGTCCGCTTCCCGGTAAATATGTCTTAAATTAACAAAGTAATCTGCTTGTTGATTAAAATTTAAATAAAACAAACAGCAAAGAAAAGGAATAAAAATGCCGTCTCTATATAACTATTTGTATGAAGTCTCACTGGATATACAATTTTTACATCTGTGATTTTTTTTTTCAAGATTTATATTCATTTATTTATTCTTACCCCCAGCCCTGTTGTTTGTGCCTGCTGTCTGCTCTCTGTCTGTTTGTTGTGTGCTTTTTTTTTTTTTTAAGGAGGAACTGGGAACCAAACCCTGGGCCTCCCATGTGGGAGGGAGGTGATTGATGGCTTGAGCCACCTCCGCTCCCAACATCTGTGATTTTACTTTACAAGATAGCCTGACATTTCTTTATATCGTTAGAGAACATTAATAAACGTAACTTTAAATCCTGGATAATATTTTATCCTATGGATATAGCATAATTTTATCACCATTTCATTTGTTGGATATTTGGAATGGTTCCAATTTTGGGTTACTATTATAAATGTCATTTGAGTGAAACCTTTGTGCATCAAACTTGCTATGCTTTTTTTTTTAACGTATTTTTTTTTAATTTTATTTTTAAAAGATACATAGATCACACAAAATTTTACTTGCTATACTTTCGAGAGTCTATCCTTAGAATAGAGCCCTAAAAGTAGGGGATTACTAGATGAAAGGAAATGACATTTTTTCAGGCTTTTGATACCTGTCACCCAACTGCATTCAGTAAACGTTGCCGAGATGACTACTTCTGTTAGCTGTCCATGAGAGAGTCAAGCTCATGATGCCACAGTCTAAACAACACATTTTGTAAGTCCTAAGCAACCATCGCACGTTTCTGTGGTGACCCTCTCTTTACAAATCTCCAAGTACCATTCTTTTTGTTTGAAGCATAGGAATAGTACTCAAGCCATGGGCTCAGGCTTCTCTAAAAGAACTTTGGCAGCAGGTTTCCCAGAATTACTCATGTGTGCATAAGGCAGGTCTCCGAGGCAGGCAGGTGCAGCTTGGAGGAAGGCGGTGAGAGAGTAGGTGGGGTGGAGACAAGGAGACACAGGGACTGGGAGATGAAAAGGGTGAGGGTCCCCTCCTGGCTGGGCCATGGAATTTATCAACCCAGCCAGGCTACTTTTTAGAGGGAAGAGGCGCTGTTAATAATAATTTCTACTGATAATCACATCAGGACAACAGCTTAAAGCTGGGCTGGCTGTTACAGGCAAACCAGGATTGACAGCCTACTTACATGTCCGTGGGGATCATATTTCTATCCCAAGTCCAGAACCAAGAGTCTGGTACAGAACATGGTGCCAAATACCTGAACTCCAGGACTTTTCTTTTTGGTGCTGTGACAGTTGGAAGATTTTCTATCAGGCATTTGATTCCAGAAAAGATCATGTTCCCAAAGCTAATCCATTCCTGTGGGGTGTGAAACCCATTTGAATCACTTCAGTTGATTGGATTGCGGGAACCGGTGGATCTTGGTCCTCTTGCTAGAGTTCTTTATCAAGGGAGGACTGAAAGGAGACAAAGAAAAAAGTAGCAGGGACACTGAAAGAAGGCTGCCTGGAATCAGTGGAGCAGAGAGGCATGGGACGAGGTCCCCGAGGGGTGAGGCCCATGGAGCAGCTCGAGGCTGAAGAGAGGAGGCCTGGAGGAGAGGGGAGAGACGCGAATGGGCACGGTGCCCTGCCATGTGCCTGACTGCCCACAGCTGCAAATTGGTGAGACAGCATCTCTTGGGGATGCCTTCATTTGGACACTTTCATGGCCTCAGAGCTGTAAGTTTTTAACCTAATAAAGCCCCATTGTAAGGGAGTGGGTGTAGCTCAGTGGTTAAGTGCTTGCTTACCATGAACAAGGTCCCAGGTTCCATGCCAGGTACCTTCTAAAAAAAAAAAGCCCCATTATAAAAGCCAACACATTCAAGAAAATTGCAGAGATAAAAATTATCCAGAAAGAATTATGGCCTAAATGGAAATTAAATAGCTAAATAATTAATTTCATCCTTAGAGATTATTATGTCCAATAGTTAAAGCTGTAATATAACAATTAGAATTATGTTATAATTAATTTCTACTATATTAGAATTATTATTTACATTTATAAATGTTTGTTGCTAAATTTTCTATGTCTTACAACTGTTTATATTAAATCTCACCTGGCCTTACACTCTTTAAAAATTTGTATCTTTTTTTTCTTTAAAAGATTTATTTATTTATTTTTATTTTATTTATTTCTCTCCCCTTCCCCACCCCCCCCCCCCCGGCCCCAGTTATCTGTTCTCTGTGTCTGTTTACTGTGTGTTCTTCTTTGTCCGCTTCTGTTGTTGTCAGTGGCACTGGAATCTGTGCTTCTCTTTTTGTTGTGTCATCTTGTGTCAGCTCTCTGTGTGTGTGGCACCATTCCTGGGCAAGCTGCACTTTCTTTCGCGCTGGGTGGCTCTCCTTATCGGGTGCACTCCTTGCGCGTGGGGGTCCCCTACACGGGGGGACCCCCCTGCGTGGCAGGGCACTCCTTGCGCGCATCAGCACTGTGCATGGACCAGCTCCACACGGGTCTAGGAGGCCGGGGTTTTGAACCACAGACCTCCCATGTGGTAGACGGACACCCTAACCACTGGGCCAAGTCCACTTCCCTGTAGCTTCTTTCAATCTATTTTTCTATTTTATTTTACAGTTTTACAAAAAAGGTCTTTTTTACACCTAAAAAAGCCATTGATTATATACTTTGGATAGATCACATGGTATGTGAATATATCTCAATAAAACTGCTTAATAAACAAATAAATAATTGTGCAAGAATAGTCAGAAATAGCAGCTATGTACAGCAAGGGAAACAGAGTTTGAGAGGGGTGGGATTTCCTTGTCTGTTCTTTATTTATTATTTTTGAAATAACAAAAATGCTTTAATAATGATTGAAGTGATGAATGCACAGCTATGTGATTATATCAAATACCATTTACTGTTCACTTTGGATAAATTGTATGCTTATACTGATCGTATCAATAAAATTGATTTGATTAAAAGAAAATAGGGTGGGTTGGGGGAAAACAGACCAAATAAGATTTGGACTATAGTTAGTAGTAATATTTTGATGAGCATAAAAGTATGGTCTTGCATACTTTTTAACAAATGTTTCACAACAATGCAAGGTGTTGGTGGAGAGGTGATATATGAGACCCCTGTGTGATATTATGCATATTTGTTTCGTAAGGTCACAACTTTTACTATACACTTATTGTTTATGAATGATATACTTCAATAAAAAACATATTTTTTAAAAAGGATAGGAGGGAAAAAATTAACTGGATACAGTGAATTAGTGAAGTTGATAGTACCCGAAATTAGTATTTTTTCAAATATTTTTTAACCACAGCATATAAGATATTTTTCCACCATAACAACCCAGCATGTGTGTTAGTGCAAGTAAGTATAATACAAAGGTTTCACTAAAAAATAGTAATCCTAACTATGTGTGATAAAGTTCAGTTCTATTCTATCATTTAAAAGCATATATAGGGAAATGGACTTGGCTCAGTGGTTAGGGCGTCCGTCTACCATATGGGAGGTCCGCGGTTCAAACCCCGGGCCTCCTTGACCCGTGTGGAGCTGGCCATGCGCAGTGCTGATGCGCGCAAGGAGTGTCCTGCCACGCAGGGGTGTCCCCCGCGTAGGGGAGCCCCACGCGCAAGGAGTGCACCCGTAAGGAGAGTCGCCCAGCGCGAAAGAAAGTGCAGCCTGCCCAGGAATGGCGCCGCCCACACTTCCCATGCCACTGATGACAACAGAAGCGGACAAAGAAACAAGACGCAGCAAATAGACACAGAGAACAGACAACCGGGGGAGGGGGGAGAATTAAATAAATAAATAAATCTTTTTAAAAATAAATAAATAAAAGCATATATAAGAATAAAAATTTTAAAAAACACACATAGTGCTGTACAACACAGTGATCCCTGTCATAAACGATGGACTATATAGTTATTAGTATAATAATGAGGATGTTTTTTCATGAACGGTAACAAATGTTACCACACTAATGCAAAGTGTTAATCATAGGATGATATATGGGGACTGTATTTTATGCATGATTTCTCTGTAAACCTATAACTTCTCTAATTAAAAAGAAATACATGGTGAAAAATATTTTTTTAATTGAACAAAACAAACAAACAGCAACAACAAAGCCAACATGTTTCTGGTATATTGCTTGGGCAGCCCTTAGCAAACCGACAGGTCTTTTGCATATTTACTCAAACGGTTGGTCTCTGGGTGCAGTGAAGGGAGAACACGGCCATGTTGCCAGAGGGGACGAGATGAACATGCCTAGATGCTCATACTCCACCTGCTCAAAAAACCACAGATAGAGGAGACCAGATATGGTCAAGACAGCCAGAGTCCCAGGGAGCCCCAAAGCAGCGAGTTCTGAAGGGATGCAGTTACTGGGGTTTCAGGGACGAGGTGAGGCTGATTTCCATTGGCAAAGATCTAAGGAAATGTCTTCCAGGGGAGCACTGGCCTTCCAGGGGAGGACTCATATTCCAGGGGAGCCCTGATATTCCAGGGGAGGGCACTGACACCGTAAAGGTGCAGACCAAGGGATGAGAAGGCAGGGAGAGAACTTACATTTGTGGAGCCCCTGTCAAGGGCAAGGCCTCAGTGAGGCACTTTACAGGCTTTGTCTGGTAAGCCCACCAACCCACATAAACCACTGGGAAAGCCCTGTGATCAGGGCGGTGAGAGGCCCCACAGCCAGCTAGCACAACAGCTAAAGAACGTAGTTACCCAGGGGCCAGGCTCCAGGCTGCGTGCAGGGAACAAGGGACAGCTGCTGCCCCAGGTAGAGGCAAAAAGGATGGGCCAGAACTTGCTCATTGTCATTGTCACTGTGTCTGTCAGATCAAAACGATGTCACTGACAGAAATACTCCTCCTTGGAAAAAAAAAATCCTTTCTTCTAAACAACGTTGTTGGTTTACGATTGAGTTTTCATAACCTACGCGTAAACTGCATGTTTTCAAGACTTGCCCTTTCACAAACGTTGTATCCTGCATACATCGAATCAGAGAACACGCAGTTCTCCAGTTGGCGCCGGACTCAGGCAGACTTGGCAGCAGGCATTCATGTGAGGAGGGAGTTTCTCGTGGCTGGAAATGGCGCTGGAAGTCGTGGAGGGGTGCCCACCCTGCCTTTGAGCCAGGTCCAGTTCACATCTTCAACCTCCTGGGAGCTTCTCAATGAATGATGACAGTACAGTGGTTGGGAGAAGAAAGCAGAGCTTGAGTTGTTTCAAGTCTGTCTTTCTCTGTGGCCCCTTGGAGGTTTTGTCTTTAAAACTGAAACAATGAAACAAAACTTTAGCTGCAAGGTGGGCTGTTTTGTTTGGAAAATGCCAATTTTAGCCCGAACATGAAATATTTGAGTAATATCTTTAAAATTGAAATTTTTCCTTTTAAAATTTTTTTACAGGAAGCAATTTTGTCCTATAATGGAGGGAGTTATTTAAAAGGCACGTTACTATGTCAAAAAGAATGGGAATTATGCATACTGATGTTCGGCATAAATGATCTCATTTCATCTCCATGGCAATACTATCAAGTGTCTTCTACTATTTTCCCCATTTAGAGATAAACTGAGAGTCAGGTAAATTAATGAACTTGCCTAAAATGACTCAGTTGGTTAATGAAGGGCTGGGATTCAAATCCATGCAAGCTGTCTCCACCACTCACCCTCCTACTAGACTTTACATATTTAATCCAGATTTATTGGGCTCCAAAGGTGGACTTTTCCAGAGTTTCAGAGTTTGCTGAAGTCTGGGGGACCAGGTAAAGAATTTTTTAAAAATGAGGATATTGTACCTGCTTCTTTTCTGTGACATAGCTGCATAACAAATTACCTGAAAACAGATTAAACGACCATTTATTCTGCTCATGGATTTTGTGGGTCAGGAACAGTGGGGGACAGGCTGTTCTCTGCTCCAAGTGCCTGGGGCCTGGACTGGGAAGACCTGGTAACTGGTAGCAACTCTGTGGCTGGGGTCTGGAATTATCCAGAGGTGTTTTCACTTGTATGTCTGATGGTAGATGTTGGCTGCCACGTGGGCATTCCACGCAGCCTGGGATTTCTCAAAACATGGTCGCCCAAGGTGAGCCAGGGCTCCCCAGGTGAGTGTCACAGCTCCCAAGGCAGACGCTCCTTTGCCTTTTATGATCGAGTCTTAGAAGTCAAGCAACGTTACCTTTGACACATTCTGCAGGTTTCGGACAGAGTCACATGCCTGCTCAGAGTCTAGGGGAGGGGGGTGAGTCTTCACCCCTGGATGGGGCTGTGGCAGGGTTCTAGAACGCTTCCCACCCAGGGCTCTTCCAGGGACCTCCGTCCTGCTGGGACGCTGGCCGGACACAGGCTGCCAGGCAGCCCCAAGGCAGACAGCAGTTTGTGTGGTGTGAGGGGTGGCTGCCAGAGGCAGCAGGTAAGAGGAAACCTTTTTGTTGAGCTGGCTTTTGATGTTATTTGACTTTTTGAATTTGAAAATAAGTTTGAACAAAAAAAGAGGAACCCTTTGATGTATAAGGTGTCTGCTGAGTGTAGTAGATATTTATAAATAGCCAGGCAGTAACGTCTTAAGCCTGGGCTGTGGGCGCAAATGTCTTCAGACCCTGACATTTTGTTTTTCCTCAGACAAATGGGCAGGCTTCCCTGGGGAGGGCAGCCTGTTTACTGAATACAGAGAGTATAGTGACAAACTGAGTACACATATAACTGCACGTTCTCTACCCAAAATCCATGGCCTGAAGGCCCAGGAGGGGGCTAGCAAGAGCCCAAGACTCCAAACCCCCTTGACTTACTCTCAGGTTCTGGCCTAATCTGGGCAAGTGAGGAAAGAAAACTCTGGGGCCTCAGGTCCCTAGAGGACTTTGGTGGGGTGGGGGCAAGTTTGGGGGCCATGCAGCCTGGGCTCTCCACTGGCTTCTTCCCAGGTGGGGGACGCAGGGGCAGGGGACATGGAAGGCACAGTTTTTGTTTTTTTTTTTGAAGTAAAAAATGTTGCACTGATTCACTGAGTAATATTTGAACCATTTTGTCCATCCCCAATATCCCTCCTTTCCCCCTTCACTAAGGCATTGCCTGCTTTACTTTGTCCCCCTCCTCTGCTCTGGTGCAAAAAAAGCAAAGTGGCCGAAGAACCCTGCTCCAAGCAGCTGTGTTGGGAGAAAGAGCCACGTGTTGGAAGTTGTCCAGTGGCGAAAAGTCATTTCTCAGATAAAAAAAGATAAAAAGAGACAGAGAGATGGAAGTAGGTGTAGCTCATGGTTGAGTGCCTGCTCCTCATGTACGAGGTCCTGGGTTCAAGCCCCGGTGCCTCCCCCTCCCTCCCAAAAAAATTGCAGAGAGGGGGGATGACGTTTATTTCTTTCCACAAGCCCTGATTTGTGTGTGTGTGTTTTTAATTTCTATTTATTTTTTATAGTAAACTTTATTTCAACTTCAAAAAATAATAGACAAAAATTAGTTTAACAACTTATGGAAACATTACTTTAAAAACATTCTGTCCAGGCACATTTATCTCATTTAATCCTGAAAACAAACTCAGTTGTTTCTCCAGTATTCAGAAAGATACATAAATGAGCACAAACTGGTTAAATGACGTGACCAAGGTCTCCTTGTTAGTGAGGAAAATGAAGGGGGAAAAAGTCCACAAGCCTTGGTTTTATCTGTCTCTGGAGTCTAGAACTGGGGGAGCCATGTTGGAACCAGCAGGGAGCCGAGCGACACCCTGCGCAGGAAGAGCAGAAAGAGCGAAAGAACTTGGGTCCTGCGTATTGTTCTTGAGATTATAGATGAGTGAAAATTGGAGCCCCCTTCCTGGAGACGTCCTGTTACTGAGACCACTTTCCTGACTACTGAAGCCAGATCAGGGATCAGCTGTGCCTACTGGACCTCTCCTCAGGAGGCCTGCTGCACGGAGGAAGAAGGAAGACTTTGTCAAGCCTCTGCAAAGGAGGTACCCCTGTCATCTGCCAGTTGGTTCTCAGATCCATCCCCCAGCCGCCTCTGCTCTGCTTTGGTTTTGGGGGTAGACTGGAAATGGGGGGTGACCCCTGAAATTTTCACTTACCAGGCTCTCTTGCCAACAGACTTTTGATAGGAAATTGGAGGGTGGAAGGAGGGGAGAAGCTGGAGTATTCTCTCTTCTCTCTTCTCTGTCTGCTTCAGGTGGTGTCCCCAGCACTGGCTGCTTCTCCTCCGGGGTTCCAGCTCCTGAGTGGTCCCAGCTCCTCTTGGGTGGCCCCAACTCCCTTGCCCTCTGGGTGGCAGTGGCTTCTAGCCCCCCATATTAAATTCCCTCTATGGAACTACCTGGAGTGGTTTTGTTGTCCACTTGGACCCCGAATTATACAGGGAGGTGATAACCACGGACAAGGCTCGAGTACCTGCGTGCTGGTGGGGTAAACCGCCATCTAACATCACGGGGGCCTGTTGTCAGTGAGGATTTTGTTGGGCTGATGGGAAATGGAGGTTGGAGCTGAAGCTCAGCTGCCTTGCACAAGAGTGGAGTGGCTACCCACGGTGAAAGGCTGGCCCCAGAGGGACCCCTTCTCTGCTGTTCCTTCTCACAGACCCGAGTTCTCTAGGTGTGGCAGGCATACAGAAGGTTCTCCTTGTGTCCACAGATCTGGCTCTGGCCGTGGGTGCTCTGGGCCCTTCCCCAACCCATGCCAGCCCTAGGCGAGCCTTTCTCAGCCAAGGCCTCCTCTCGCTGTCTCTCATACCCGCAGAGCAGGGGTGGGCTGAGGAATGGATTTGTCCAGGATCTCCATGGTGACACCCTGTGTAACTATTGCCCTGTGACCAGAACATCTCAGAGCACTCGCTTCAGGGTCTGATCCACCTCTAGACTGTGAGCTCCATGAAGCAGGGACCTTGTTAGGCTCAGCTCTTTCTTCCTGGCCCCAAAGCAGGGGCTCTGGCGTAGAATCAACGTGACAGGCCATGTGAATGGAGACAAGAATTCCCTTGAGCCTCCCTTTTGGAGCCAAGACAACTGCTGCACTGTGGTGAGGGGGCGCCCCCTGGCTCAGTCGCTAGCAGACCCCCTACCTGTACGATGCTATGGGTCCTACTGGTGGTCTTGGAATCTCGACCTGGCAGGGTTGACGCACTTGTGCTGCCTCCAGGGCACCCGGCACACGTCTTCCAGAAGACCTAGGCTGTGCAAGACGCATCTCCCACCACCACCACGTGCACTTCCTGACATGAGGAAGGAATCTTGCAGGCTCTGGGGCTTCCCAGAGGTGGAGCCCCGCTAGGGTGGGGCTCCAGCACACATGGGGCAATTGGCCAAACCCAGCAGAGGTGCTGCAACTTGTTGGGCCAGAGGGAGTCACAGGAGCTTAGGAGAAAATAATACAAGACAGCCAGTTTCTTTCTGCGGTGAGTGAAAAGTTAGGCTTCCGTTTGCCCATATTAGTTATTGCTCCTATTTATTAGCTGGCTCCTAGAACTCAGCACCTACACAGCTGTGGCGATGGAGGTCTTCCTGTGCTCAGCACATCGTCTTTTCATTGGAGATACTCAGCAGGCATGTATTGAATGAATAAATGAATAATGACCAAAGGAAGAATACTCAGAATACTGTCCCTCTAACCTTAGAGGGCACCCAGGGAGAAAGCCCCATGAGCTAATGACTCCTGTAGCAACCACAAGTCACAGATTTTTGAGGACAGCCTCAGCGTCAACTCAACAATACCGAGTTATTCTGTGGGCCAGGCCCTGGGCTAGAAAGCAGACTTAAGAAGTAAAGCAAGTCGTAGTCCTAACCTCAGAGGGCTCCCTACAAGGTGAGAGGAGGGGCAGGACCCAAACAAAGGACGCCCGTACATGTGAGCCATGCTACGATGGTACATGGGCAAGGTGCCTGGCAGAGGAACTGGTGTAGGTGAAGGAGGGTCTGGAGAAAAACAAGTGGCTTTGGAGGATGGAGTGGCAGAAGGACAGGCCAGGCAGGCAGGGAGACCTCAGGGGGTTCTGAGTAACAGGCTTAGGAGTTTGTACTTAACCCTGTGGCCCAAGAACAGCCACTGAAGGGTTTTCAATAAAAGAGCAAAGTGGCCAGACAGCAAACCTTCTATTCTGTTATCAGTCCACATGGTAGGTGTCATGTCTGGCTTGGCTCACACTCACTGGAACTCTGATCTCACGACTGGAGGGCCGTGGGAAACAAAGCATGGCTAAAACTCACTTTGCTACTCAAAAGGAACTCTCCTTTCTTCATCGCCAGGCCACCCCTGAGAAACTCTATGCAATGTACTGTGCAACTATTGATCTGCCCGAGGGTCATGCTGGACTCCAGGGGCTCCTGTACAGGCAACTTTCCTGTGAGCCACACCAGGGCGGGGCAAGGCGAGGCCATGACGCAACAACATTTTATAAAACAAACACCCTGGGACTTCCACTGACACATGGGTGTCTCCTGCTTCTGACAGATCATTTTGGAGGTGCTTCACTTCTCTGATGATGACACTATTGCTCAGAGCATATGGAGGGCCTCTCTGGAAGCTTTCAATGCCTCCGGCATACTATTTGGATTATCTGTAAAGATGGCACACTTCCAGGCTTGGAGGGTAGATTGGATTTTTGGAAACACCTAAAAATAATTCAAGGGCAAGACTAGAGCACTGATGAGTGATCAAGTTATGGAACACAATTTTTGGTCAAAAATCCCTAAGACAGCAGAGTGTCGTGTGGCTGGTTCCCTTTGCCCAGGTGTTCTAAACTATGACACTGGCCAGGACAAGCCCAGGCGCCGCAGTCCTCGTGTGCCTGGACCTCATGGATCTTGTTCCCTTAGTCAACTCTTACTATTGCTTCTAGGAAGGAACTGGGTGCAGCAGAACATGACCACGTGTATGTAAACAGCACGCAAATCCATTTTCCACAAAGTTCTCACAGTCAAATATTCAAATACTGTATTGTGCAAATGGATACATAAAGGCTTACTGTCTCTTGTTTTCTATGGTATTTCATTCTTTGCAGTTGAGGTGATTCCTTAAATTTGTGCTCACCGTATCACACCTTTTTAAACCCTTTCACGTAAATAAGTTAACAGTTTTTGTTTTTGTTCTAAAAAGCCACCTTCATCAGACGCATCTTTATTTTTGGTTCAGAAAATGTAGTCACTGGATTTTTTTCTTTTAGCCCCCCTCCTTGCGGCTCTTTGCATGCTGCCTGCTCTGTGTCCATCGCTGCACTCTTCTGCGTTTTTTTGCTTGTCTCCCTTTTTGTTGCATCACCTTGCTGAGTTGGCTCTCTGTGGCGCTTGCAGGCCAGGCAGCTCTCCTCAGCGTGTGGGCAAGCCTGCCTTCACAAGGAGGCCCCGGGACGCGAACCCAGGGCCTCCCATATGGTAGACGGGAGCCCAACTGATTGAGCCACAGCCGCTTCCCCAGTCACTAGATTTTAACAGAGCTACATTTGCAAAAGGAGTGAGAAATTCCTTAGGACTTCAGAATGGAAGAACTGGAGTTTGCTACTACCAGGCAAAGCACCCCATTTTTTTTTTTTTTTAAGATTTATTATTTATTTAATTCCCCCCCCTCCCCCGGTTGTCTGTTCTCTGTGTCTTTTTGCTGCGCCTTGTTTCTTTGTCCGCTTCTGTTGTCGTCAGCGGCACAGGAAGTGTGGGCGGCGCCATTCCTCGACAGGCTGCTCCTTCCTTCGCGCTGGGCGGCTCTCCCTACGGGGCGCACTCCCTGTGCGTGGGGCTCCCCTACGCGGGGGACACCCCTGCGTGGCAGGGCACTCCTTGCGCGCATCAGCACTGCGCATGGGCCAGCTCCACACGGGTCAAGGAGGCCCGGGGTTTGAACCGCGGACCTCCCATGTGGTAGACGGACGCCCCAACCACTGGGCCAAAGCCCGTTTCCCCAGCACTCCATTTTTATAGAAGGAGCCTCAGACCATGGTGGGGAAGAGTGATATCCAAGTTTTCACAATGAGTGAGGTGCTGATAGGGGCTAAGAAAGTTGGAATTGGTCCCATAACTTAAGTTGACTACAGACACAGGTCCGATGATCATATCCGATATCCTTGTTTTTGTTTGCTTAACTGCTTCTGCACCAAACATAAAAATCTCATCTCATCATGAGTACCTTCTAGGTATTTGGCATCGCACATTTTACAACGATGTGCTGCTCTTCTCTGAGGAAAAAACGTTTAAGTCTACTGGAAATATGCTGAAAAACAATAAAGCCATGGATTTGCGCAGTCACTGATTTATCTTTGTGAATCTAGGCTAGTAGTTGGGTTTATGGCTCAGGCCTGTGAAGCCCCAGAGTCACTGCCAAGGGCCTCTGGAGGGCAAGTCAGCCTGCAGGGGGCAGGGCAAACCTTCTGAGAGGAAGCAGCACCTCCTCCCTCCTTGTTCCTGTGTCCCTTTCTGGGTCAGATGGGTCATCTGGGCGAGGCTTCCATTTCCCAGAAGAAAGTGGAGCACCTGGCTAGTGAGTTTGCATGGCGGGTGTGTCTGCACAGAGCCTCAGCGTGTGAGAGCAGAGAGCGAGCTGGGGTGGGGCCTACGGCCAGCTGAGCTACAGACCCCTGGGCTCATAGGCTTCTATCCTCCAGGCCATGTTTCTAAAATAGAGTCACAGAATGGGGCTGAAAGGCACCCTTAGGCCTTGCCCCAAAACCCTTCCCTGTACAAGAGAAGAAACAGAGGCTCGGAGGGGCAGGGGGAACGGTCCCAGTCACACAGCAGCAAGCTGCTCTGTCTCGCCTGGCCTGGCCTCCATGCCAGAGGGCCACCGGATCCCACATGCCGAGACACCCACTGGCCTCTGTCGGCAGGAGGCTGCACAAGGAGAGGGGGAGGCAGTGTTTCCCTTGGAATGCCCAAGCATGTGCCGCAGAGGGCTGGGCCATGGGGCCAGGGCTCCCTGCACGCTCTCAGCACAAGACACGGGAGACTTCCGGAGTACGGAGAAAACGAAACGTTCTTCACGAGAGGGAGACTTACACCTCATCACCAGGGGGCTCCAAACGGAATCAATCAAAATTGTCCCATAAAAAAAAAAAAAAAAAAAAAAAATTGTCCCATTTGGCACTGGAGGCTATGAGGTTCTCTGACGGGTTCTCATTTGTGAATCCCGTCCCTCCAGGGAGACTTAAGCTTGGTAAGGGGGGAGATAACTCCCCTTTCTCTACCTCCAGGTTTCTGGTATTTGGCATCTGGTGGTTGCACGAGGACTTTTTAAAAATAAAATTGATCAAGGTGCTCAGGAGAAAAGGGAGGGACATTGCCCAGTATGTCCTTTTACATCTAAAGAGTCACTTATGCTTACTGCTAACATTTTCCGTTACTGTCTTTGTGGAAACCCCGAATGCTCCAGGGAGAACAGGATCATTCGTTCCTTAGTGCATTCATTCAACTGAAGCCCAGAAGAGGGAGGTGACTTGCCCAAGGTCACACAGCAAATTGGGGGCACAGCGATACTGGGCCGCCAAGCTCCCCGGGCACTCCCAGCCAGGGGCAATTCAATCTTTTTTTTTTTAGCTCCTTGCCAGCAGCACTTCAGTCTAAGATCATTCTGCCTTTCGGATTTTGTCCCTGTCTTTTAGGGAAGGTATGGTAAAAGGGGAAAGTGCACCAAATTCCTTCAGTTCTGGCCCAGCCTAGGGACGCGGCGGGGCTGTAGGGTTCCCAACTCACCTGATGGCAGTCAGCGCTTCAGCACTCTACGCGAGCCGAGACTAAGGTACGGCTCTCCCAGCCGGCCAGGGGCGCCTCGGCTCCAAGATTCCCTCTGCCACCCGCCCCCCGGCCCTAAGAAGGTCCCTGGCTGGTTCCCGCCTTCCACTGGGTGAAGCGCATCCTTTCGCACGCCCATTATTCACGGCCATCTGGCTTCAAAGCGCGTGGGGCTTAGGAAGGCATCACTGACGGGCTTGCCCTACACACCGGCCCGGGTCCCCTATCCGGCGAGGGCAGGGGCGAGGCAGGTGATTTTAGGGGCCTTCCCAAGATCCGGCGCGGGCGCAGCAGAGGCCGGGGCCACGTGGCCCGCGCACCGCTCAGCCCGCAGGCTTCATTTTCTGCCCTCCGGCCAGAAGCATTTAATTCCTTCCGGAAGAGCAGTTAGCGCGACGCGGGCGCTCAGCTGCGGATTTCCCCAACCGGTGGGAGCACATTCCCCGCCGCAGGCGCAGGGCCGGGTCGGTGCTGGGCTGCGGGCGCGCGTGCGCGTGCCGGCTCCGGGGCTGACGGGGCGTGGGAGGGGGGGCGCCAGGAAGGAGGCCGCACGCGCGGCGCCGGCGGCGTCCGAAAGCGCTGACGTACAACAACCCGCGACCCCCGCCTCTCCCTCGGGCCGCGGTTGGTCGGAACCGATTGCGGCTGGTTTGAGCTGGTGAGTCTCCATGGCGACGCGCGCGGCGCTATAAGTAGCGGCGCGGTGGCGCCGTCGGCTTTGTCAGGCCCCTGCAGCCCCGCCGCCGACCGCCCTCTGCCAGCAGCTCCGGCGCCTCCTCGGGCCGGCGGTCCTCCGGCGGGAGGGAGCGAGGCGGGCGGCGGCGGCGGCAGCAGTGCGGGCTGCGGGACCTCCTCGGGGCCGGCCCCGGCGCCCAAGCGCTAGGAGGTAAGAGGGGCTGGGGTCGGGGCGGGTGGGCTGAGGGTCGCGGCCACGTGTCTGCGCGAGCCGAGACCCCCGCTTCCTGAGGGGTCCCCCGAGCCGGCCGCCGCCCTTGGCCTGGGGCTGGGCCACTTCCTCTCCCGGGCTTAGTCCTCTCCCCCGGGACATGGGGTTGGGGCCCCGGGGCGGGGGTGACGGGGGCCCCGCGGAGACCTAGGCTCGAACCCACCGGCGACTGGGGGTTTCTGTGACCCAGGCGACACGCCGGAAGCTGCCGCCAAGGCTCATTGGTCCCTCCGGCCGCTATTTTTTTTTGAAAGCCCATGTGGCAGCTCCTCGGACAGGTGCAGGACGAGGAGGAAGCGAGTCATTTAGTCTCCTGACCCTCGGCCCCAGTCAGGGCGAGGACACGCCATTCTTTTAAGTTTGGTTTCCTTTGCTATGAAGACAGCAAGTGACTCCGATAGAGAAAGCCGTGGGAGTTGCTGGAGACAGGGACCGATATAGTCATCTAGCTGTAGTTGAGAGTTGCTGACTTAAGGAATCTTTGAATGATTTAGCGGTTTAAGAAGAGCGTAGAATATTAAAACACTAGTTCAGGCCAGCAGACACATATGGAGCCAGCCACAAGCTTTCCCCAAAAAGGCTTGTTCGGGAATCCCAAGTAATGGGTTAAAGTGGCAGGATCGCCAACCCGAATATTTGGGGAGGCCAGAATATATTGTTAATATCCTTCATTCAGGTCCAAAATTGGACATGATTTAATTGGCTCTTAGCATTTTTTTACAGTTCCTGTAAAGAATGAATCCACGTTTCTTCCAACATAGTTATACAGAAGGCCAAAAGATGTTCTTAGGTGAAATTTCTCCAGATAGTAAATCTTTATTCAAATAAAGTCTTAAAACACCCAAGAACGCAAAATACTTGCTAGTGGGGTATTTCAAAGGAATACACGCGTTTCAAGTTTAAATCTGAACATTGCTTTAAAGACACTTAATAGACCCTGGACAATCCCATCTGTCACTTAAGCCCCGTCTCTTGTAAATGTTATTTATGTAAATAAGAATGAATTAGCTGGCATAAGTTTTCTTGCCTTCCCCTAGGGGTTGCTTTGGACATTCCTGAGAATGATAATGCCAGAAGGTCACATTATATTCGCTCTTAAAACAAGTTGTGTGCAATGCATGGGTTTGGATTTATGGCAGGCCCTTCCCCGTGGACCTCTTATAGTGTCCCATGCCAGAGCAAACTGTAGCCCCAAACCATTGCCTGGCCTTGTCCATAGGCCTCCGCACTGAAGGGGGTTGCACAGTGTAAAAGAAGGAAAGCCTTATGCGGCACAATATAAGTGGGTTATGGTAATCTTAAAATAACTTGTTTGCCGATGTCACTGCTTACTTTGCTTACTTTCGTGAATTTTATCATTAGCCCCAAATTATTCCTGTATGATTATCATTCATAGCTCCTGTATGATTATCATTCATAGCTTATGAATATTGACTTATTAGTATCAGTCAATATCACACACTGCCTGTAAGGACAATCCGGATTCCCAGAATTGCTCGCTTGGTAGGCAACACTGGCTTAATGATGGCTGATTTCTGTTCAGATGAAGCCACTTCACACAGCAATATATTAAATTAATTTGAAGATTGCAGTGCTAAAAAATATATCCCCAGCTAAAATTAGTGTGAAAACTAGCTCATAAAATTCTTGAGAAATTTAGGAGCACTCAGTTCAATCCCTAAATGTTTTCATTAATGCCCATTAGTAAAACTTAACCTCAGACTTATACTAGGAAATGGCAAGATATTTATATGGCAGTTCTTGAGAATAACTTTAATACTATTTTAAGCTTCTTAGAGCTCACAACAGCTCTGAGAAATAAAGCAGGCTGATCATTGCAAAACTTTTTTCTATATCAAGTGAACGAGCTCCTGAAACCTGCATTCCACACTTGGGAACATGAAATGCTGCTTTTGAGATGTGTACGGTATTATGCATAGAATTTTAGTGCGCTACTTTGAAAAACTCTAGTTTTGAATCCATGGTATTTTCAGATACTGAGTGGAATCCTGTGAATTATGCCTAGAAACAATTGGGATTTCTCAGTCAGTGATTTATTTACCTTGAGGGCTTGAGTCGCCCTACCTAATCTGACTTTCAACCCGATGTGTTCCCAAGGTGGACAAGAGATTCTTTGTTTTTGTTTATCAGAACATTTCCACTGCTGCATCAAGGGCACAAGTCTTATAATTCAGCAAGATTTGGAACTCCTGGAGAATTGCCTTCCTGAAAAGCTGAAAGAAATCTCTTTAAATTCCGTCTCTTAGTTTTCCATGTGAGTATTCTGCTTACACTTTTGCTGCAGGTTAATTTATGTAAAAAATGTCTTGCTAAGGCTTCTGAGTGAATCTTTCCACCCTTTTGGCAGTTTGTTGTGTTTCAGTGGAACATCAAGAAACCATGAACAACTTCAGTAATGAGGAGTTTGACTGCCATTTCCTTGATGAAGGTTTTACTGCCAAGGACATTCTGGACCAAAAAATTAATGAAGTTTCTTCTTCTGTAAGTATATCAAGTCCAGGCTGGCAGCACAGCTTTCTGAATACAGGGCAGATGAAGGGAAACCTCACTGAGGTCTTGGAGACGTGTCATGGAGCCTCCATGGCTTCCAATTTAGAATCGAATTGGTTGTGAATTACCCCAGTAATAGTGACATTCATGTCAGCAGATGCATTGGGAATGGCAGGGAAAGGGAAGGGAGCCTGCATCTGAGCTTGGCATGTTGGAAGGGTGTAATGCTAATTGGTCAGGCTGCTAAAGAATAAACTCTTATTTTAGGATGATAAAGATGCCTTCTATGTTGCGGACCTTGGAGACATTCTAAAGAAACATCTGAGATGGTTAAAAGTTCTTCCTCGTGTCACCCCCTTCTATGCAGTCAAATGTAATGACAGTAAAGCCATAGTGAAGACCCTGGCTTCCATAGGGACAGGATTTGATTGTGCTAGCAAGGTAAGCTAAAGCGGCAGTCATCACAGCTGAGTGTGTACAGTGGCCCCGTCCCGGCTATGCAGATAGAAGTTCATTTCTAGGGCATTGCACTTGAATTTCTTGGGGCAGAGGTGACAGCTCTCTGTGTTTTCCTGTTAACTGGTTCCATTTTTGGCTGCATCTGAATAGTTTCTCACCACATTTTTTCTAGACCGAAATTCAGTTGGTGCAGAGTCTCGGGGTGCCGCCAGAGAGGATAATCTATGCAAACCCTTGTAAACAAGTGTCTCAAATTAAGTATGCCGCCAATAATGGAGTTGAGATGATGACTTTTGACAGCGAGGTTGAGTTGATGAAAGTGGCCAGGGCACATCCAAAGGCAAAGTGAGTTACTCTCCCATATGGAGGGGAAGGTGGGTCATGGTGGTGGGCTCGGATTTCCAATTACTTCTGTTTCTACCCTTAGGGGTTATTTGTCTGCTAGGTGGGAGACAAATTAGAAAACAGCTGAAACCCTCTGGTTAATTAAGCTTTATTAGACTTGACCATCACAGAGTATCAGGAGATACGTAGGACAGAAGGCTCTTTATTTAACCATGGTCATAAGTGAAGCTTCTTTTTCTTGCTTCTAGGTTGGTTTTGCGGATTGCCACTGATGACTCCAAAGCAGTCTGTCGCCTCAGTGTTAAATTTGGAGCCACACTCAAAACCAGCAGGCTTCTTTTGGAAAGGGCTAAAGAGCTCGATATCGATGTCATTGGTGTCAGGTAAGACCATTGTGGTGGCAGAGACTTGGGGTAATAGGCAACACAAGTTCTACAGGTTTTCTCCCCTGTGAATATTTTAAGAAACAGCCTCTTTTCCCTTTTTTTTTTTTTTAACCCCAGCTTTCATGTGGGAAGTGGCTGTACTGATCCTGAAACCTTTGTGCAGGCCATCTCTGATGCCCGCTGTGTCTTTGACATGGGAGTAAGTATATGTAAAGCACAAAAGCCAAGCTGTTTAGTGGGGGTGGGCAGGACTGATGATAACTAGCGTTAATTCTAGAATTAACCTTTTGTAGGAGTCGGTTCTATATCAGTTTTAAACTTGTCTGCTCGATACGTTTTTCTTTACTTACGATTCTGGCTGTTTGACTTTCGATTTTCTTGACTCTAGGCTGAGGTTGGTTTCAGCATGTATCTGCTTGATATTGGTGGTGGCTTTCCCGGATCTGACGACGTGAAGCTTAAATTTGAAGAGGTATTTTATAACAAATCCAGAATGTACTATAGCTATGAGTCAGTTCCTTTTTGGACTATTTCTAGCCTTAAGTGCTTTTAACTAATACCAGAAGGCACTGTACAAACATGAAAATAAAAGTCTGTTGCTTTGTTTTTTGAGTGATTTGTCTGTTATTTAAAATTCAAATTGTAGAATTAGCCTGCTTATAGAAATACTAGAAACATGCTGACTTTTATCATGTCTTTATCCCACATACACTTTGCTAGAATTTGTATTTCCTTCCCTTAAAACATTTTATTATAGGTGGTGCTTGAGTTTTTGTTTTGTTTTTAAGATTATTTATTTCTCTCTCTCCCCTTCCCCCCCCTCCCCAGTTGTCTGCTCTCTGTATTCTTTCACTGTGTGCTGTGTGCTCATCTGCGTCTGCTTGTATTGTCGGCGGCACCCGGAATCTGTGTCTTGTTCTGTTACATCATCTTGCTGCATCAGCTTTCCGCGTGTGTGGCGCCATTCCTGGGCAGTCTTCACTTTTTTCGTGCCTGATGGCTCTCCTTATGGGGCACACACCTTGCGTGTGGGGCTCCCCTCCATGGGGGACACCTCTGTGTGGCATGGCACTCATTGCGCGCATCAGCACTGCGCGTGGACCAGCTCATCACACGGGTCTGTAGGCCCTGGGTTTGAACCCTGGACCTCCCATGTGGTAGGCAGATGCCCTATCTGTTGGGCCAAATCTGCTTCCCTGAGTTTATATAGGTAGGCACACATTTATATGAGGTGGGCCGGATTGAAAGATTTTATCCTGTCAGTATATGCTGAGAAAAAGCATTTAGGCACTTTGATACCTATAGAGAGGGTCGGGGGTATACATTTGTTTTATACTCTAGATAAAACCTTAGCCATAACATGTTAAGAGAAATGGAGGGTATCTGGAGGGGGATCAAAATGAAACCACAATGATAGGCAGACTGAGTTTCAGGGAGATGTTTGCTTTGCTTATGTTACTTGATAAATCTCTCTGCTGGTACTTGATCTCAAGTGGTTTTTATGATGTCATGTTACAAAGCGCTGTAATATTTATCCTGCATGTAAATTTCCAACTGAACTCTTTTCACTTTCTTAGATAACCAGTGTCATTAATCCAGCATTAGACAAGTATTTCCCGTCAGACTCTGGAGTGAGAATCATAGCTGAACCAGGCCGATATTATGTTGCATCAGCTTTCACACTTGCAGTGAATATCATTGCCAAAAAAATTGTATTTAAGGAACAGACAGGCTCTGACGGTATGTATCTGAAGGGCAGAAGCATTGCATGTAGTGGAAAGTTGGTGCAAAAGGTAGTAATTACGATTTATCTGCCTTTCTAGATGAAGATGAATCGAGTGAACAAACATTTATGTATTATGTGAATGACGGAGTATATGGATCATTTAATTGTATCCTTTATGATCATGCGCACGTAAAGCCTCTTCTGCAGAAGGTAACTAACTTACCAACATGCCGTACGACATTGAAGATGATGGGTTATAACAAGTAGAACCAAGTAGCACTTTCTCTCTGTCTTGCATGTAGAGACCCAAACCAGATGAGAAGTATTACTCATCTAGCATATGGGGACCCACGTGCGATGGCCTTGATCGGATCGTTGAGCGCTGTGGCCTGCCGGAAATGCACGTGGGCGACTGGATGCTCTTTGAGAACATGGGTGCTTACACTGTGGCTGCTGCTTCCACTTTCAATGGGTTCCAGAGGCCAACCATCTACTACGTTATGTCAGGGCCCGCATGGTCAGTGTCGGGAGAAAAGATGAGACCTTGGGTGGATGCTTGCTCCTATTTGATTAAAAAACTTTGGTGCAGGATAAATACTGTTTGTTTTAAATGATGATTCTTCCTGTATTGAGTCTCTGCTCTGTAGGAAATGTGGAAAATATAGAAAAATGGAGAAAAATCTGATCCTCCCTCCAAATACTACTACTTTGTTGGTCTTCTCAGGTTTTTCCCATGGTAAAAAAAACATTTTTGAGAAGACTAAACTAGGGTGTTTCTGTATAACGAATATGTTATTGCATGTGACTTGTGGTTTTCTTTACTACCAAAAAGATGATTCAGAATACATGCTTACTCTGAAATACATTGAATTGCTTCCTGATGACATACTAACCAAGGAGGTAGTCTTACTGTGTTATTTTGGGGCGTGACTCAGTGTTTTGAATATGCTACTTCTGTCTCTCTCAGGCAAGTCATGCAACAAATCAAGAGCCGGGGGTTTCCGCCCGAAGTAGAGGAGCAAGACGCCAGTGCTCTGCCTTTTTCCTGTGCTTGGGAAAGTGGGATGAAGCGCCACCCGGCCACTTGTGCTCCAGCTAGTATTAATGTGTAAATACCATTTTTGTAGCTGTTAACTGTGAGTTTAGCTTGAATGGAGGGATTTGGGGGGGACCATTTAACTTAATTACTGCTAGTTTTGAAATGTCCTTGTAAGAGTAGGATTGGCACAGGCACAGCAATAAGGAAGACTAGAAGATGGGGTTACACTTATCTGTGTTCCTATGGAAACTACTTGATTATTTGTTTTATATGGATTTTTATTCACTTTCAAACATGCTTCTAAGGGATGCCTCTCACCTGCTGAGCAAGCATTTGTAGCTTGCATAACAGCAGAATGGGCCAAAAGCTTAATGTTGTGACCTGTTTTAAAAATAAAAGTATCTTGAAATAATTTTGGTGTTAGGGGATTTTTGGTGCCCATTCCAAATTATTTGCCTTGAATGCTGTTTTAGAGGTGTGAGTGAACTTCCTCACAATGGATGGTTTTCAATATTTTAATCAGTTTAAATGCTTTTTTCTTTTTTCCATTTTTGTTTCAAGTGAACTGAGTCTCCTAACAAGGTTTGCTGTGGGTTCTCACAAAGAACAGTGAGCCTAGCCCACGTACAGGTAGAAGAAAAGGGATGGGCGAGCGATGCCACATTCTCTGCTGGGAGAAACAAGTCGGCCCTGCTGGGTGCCCAGGGCCCCTTGGGGTTGCTGTCTTGGCCCTGTTGTGGCCAGTGCCCAGAGGAGGTGTGTGAGCAGCTCCCTTCCTGGCCCCGCTACTCTTGGCCTTAGGACAAGTCGCCCCATTCACCAGACAAACTAGAAACTGTAACATTGGCAGTCAGTAGATGTCTACAATTCTTTTATGTGTTGACCTTTGACAGTGACCACTGGCCTTTTGTGTTCTTTTCTCCTTTACTCAGCTTATACCTGTCGCCCCCAAAAAAGTAGCAGGCTCTTGCACTATTTAACCCCCAACTATGGTTGCACAAGTAGCAGTGGGTGGTTATGTGAAAGCTGATGGGACTAGTGAGCTTCAAGTCACCAAGCAGCATTGAGTGTCCTGCCAGCCTCAAGAAGAGAGGCAATTGGGATGTCAGATAGTATGTGGGAGTGATGCTGTTGTGAACTGCCAAGCCTTTGAGTTAGCTCTCCGGCTGAAGCTGCTAGATTCACAGAGGAGCCGGTGGGAGCAGAGGTGGTAGTAACTTCCCAAGTTTAAGAGCCACCTCCCCAGGAGCCTGGCTTGCAGGCAGTGGACACACTCATTGCTATGACTTGTGGCATTCCTTGCTTGACGACGTTCTTAGACTGAGGCTTAGCTGGTCACATCTTGATCTTTCTTTGACCCACAGACAGGAATTGCCAGGACATGAATGAGAATTTTCAGAAACCACAAAGAAAATAGGTGTGGGTCAGGGTGAGGGCAGAGAGGGAAGGAATGACTCACAAGATCCCTTGGTAGTGACACTAAGTTTGGATTGAAAAGGGAGAGGGGAGAGGTTGAAGTTCAAAAAGGTATCAGTGACTGCCTTTCTCTAAGCCTTTCAGCCTGGTAGGAACCACTGCCTCTGCCACTGAGGGCAGGAATAGCCCAGGTAATCGCACGCCACAGTGCAGCCTCTGCCATCTCCCTCCTGCTGTCCTGGATCTGTGCCTGTGGCAGCTTGGGCCAGGTAGCCTTCTCTATTGTATAGGTGGAGCCTGCAAGTGAGTTAAGGAGGAGGAAAAACACAGCTGAGGATACATTACGCTCTTACAAGCACTGTCCTCGGAGCCTCTGGTAATTCTGGCTGCCAGCAGGTAGTTCCTCCACCAGTGCCTTCCGTGCAGCCGGCACATCAGCTTTACCTTGGAGGAGGAGAGCTGGGGTCGGTCCACACAGGTTCTTGTGGGAGAGGAGATGGGGGAGGGACCAGAGGGACCAAGTTACTGCTGGTCAAAGGTGGAAGCAGTGGTCTCCAAACCTGCCTGGCTGTGTGTTCGATCCCTTGGGGAGCTTCTTAAAAATAACATCTTGTTGGTCCCCGTCCCAGGCTGGGAAAGGGGTAGTACTGGTCACTGAGTAACCATCTGGAAAAAGTTAAAAGTGTCCCTGGTTCCTTATTCCAAAAATAAGTAGGTGAGTTTTAAATAAATTACATCCTAGAACTGCTAGAAGAAAACATTTGAAGTCAACAGGCAAGGGACAAATAGGAAAAAAAAGTATTTAGCACACGCAGGAAAAGGACTAATTTTCTTCATATTAAAAGAACTCCAAAAAGTTAAAAAACCACTGTGGGCAAGACGTGAACATGGTTCACTGGAAAAATGCAAACAGCTTTTTAAACAAGAAAAATGCATTTTAGAGACCTTAAACCTGTACCTCACATTCCAGATTGGCAATCTTGGGTCAGCCTGCTCATTTTGCTTGCTCATTGTGGTGGGAAAGTAAATAGGACGAGTCATCTTATTAGAGGACAATTTGCAAGATCAAAAATAATTCATTCTTCGACCCAGCAACTCTAAGCACCTTACAAATCCTCACAGAAAGCTGTTCACTGCAGTATCGTTTGTAACAGTCGAGGAGACTGACGACATTCTACCTCAAATGGACTGAAGGAGAACTATACATGCTCTTGAAACAATCTTCAGGATAGCGTACGTGAAAAAAGCAAGGCAAGGAACAGCGTAGTATGCTGTTGTCTGTATGTAAAAAAAAATCCCAACTTTGTGTGCACAAATAACATGGCACAGAACATTTCAAAAGAACTTAAAAGAAGCTGGTAACGGCTTGCCTCTAGAGAGGACAGGTTGGAAGCCTGGAAGATGAGTGGGAGACTGACTTCAAATATTTTTTTGTTTTGTTTTTAATGTGAATGACTAAAAGGAGTTCTAAAACAAGCTTTCCCAGGGGGAAAAAGCAGCTGAGAAATTCCTCAGGTCATAGAGACTGGGCAGGGATGGGGTGTGGACTCGGGTCAGGTGACCCAGCAGTCGGTGTTTATCCTAACCGGTGGACTTGCCATTAAAGCAGAGATGATGTGGGCAGCTGGGCCGGCCCAGTGGACCCTGGGTGGGTGAGGTTGGTCCTGGCCTGGCCCTTGACTTTGTGGGCCCAGAAACTCCAGTTGGTCGGAGCCTAACGGGGCTGGCTCCTGCCAACAGCTCAGGAGGCTGGTGGAGGCAGTGGAGCCAAGGAGAGCCAAGGAGAATGCTAGCAAGCATCCTGCTCTGCCCTGTCAGAGTGGCACCCTGAGTACAGGAGCTTCTGGCTGTGGCGCTGCCTAGCTCAGACTCATGGGCCAGGGAGCACCAAGGGGAGGCCAGAACCCACCCATGGGCCAGCGCTCTCTGTCCTCTTGGCTGACCATCACGTTGTGCCTTGAGTATGGGGATCCTATTGACCAGCTTGTCTTCTGTACACTTGTTCCCACTCAACGACCCCCTAGACCGGCCACCAGGCATCTCTGCACAGATCCCATCCTTCCTGGTTGGCTTTCCTAAGTTACTGATGAGTCCTCTTAAGTTTGGGGCTCTTCTGGTCATCACCTCCTACCTTTGGTCTGGGCCCTCTCCCCTAGGCTGGGCTCGGAATGGGGAGGGTTTGTTCTCTCTGAGCCATCTTGGCTCAGCTGGAGACCTGTCCCCAGAAGGCGAGGGCAAAGCTAAGCATTCTGCTGCCGTGGCACTCCTGAGGGGCTGGCTGCCTGGGGGTGAGGGGTGGAGAGGCAAGTGGGCTGGCGGACTCTGCCCCTCTCCTGCGTCATCCAGTTTACGTACCGGGTTTCAAGACAGGATCCCATTTGAAGACAAGGTTTTGCTGAGCCCCCCAGCTCCTTTCTACAGAAGAAGTGAAGCCTGGCTAGGGCAAGCGGCTCATCCAGGGTAAGCCAGTGAGTGAAGAGAAGGGCCAGAGCTTGTCTGTGGCCTCCTGCTTCCCTGGTTGGGTTCTGCTCCTGGCCACTTCTTGGGGGAAAAAAAAACAGCAAAAGAAAAAAGTCACGACTGAGTGAGCCATTCTTCCCTGTCCCACCAAGGAAGGGACTTCCATGCTGGCAGCCTTGTGCCTGCTGCTGGCCTGGAGCACCTGGGATTGTGGGGCTCAGCAGAGGTTGATGCCTTGAGCTGCCTCCCTGCCATGGGCCAGGGTCTGAGAGCAGGCAGCCGGAGCTGAGCCCACCCTCCAGGGCCTCGCCTTGGCTGCCAGGCTGCCCACCCCCCTATAAAAGGGGAGACTGGTGCTCTCTGGAAGTGTCATCAGGAGGCAGAGTCAACACACTCAGTATCTCATGCACTTGCGAGGGCCTGTGGGAAACTCCCTGTGATTCCTGGGTGTGGGATGATTTAGTCCATCCTGCCTCCTGGCTCTGAGGGAAGGTGGGCCCTGCTCTGCCTCTGCCCCAGGGAATTGTTGAGGTGGAGCCTCAGCCCAGGCTCCTTCCCCAGGCTGCCCACCTGGGGGTGAGGGATGACGGCATGGAGGGCCGGCGGGGGGCTGGCTGAGGGGAGGGGAGCCCCCCAGCAGGAGGCCTCTCTGGGGTTAACCTCCCCGGGGGCTGTGCAGGGCCCGCGATTGATAAGTCAGGCTGCCAGATTCAGCCAGTAGAAATGTAAGCTATTGCATGGAACATACTTAGACTGAAAATTGTGTGTGTTTGAAATTCCAGTTTAACTGGGTGTCCTGCATTGTATCTGGCCCCCTCCGATCCCTGGCAGGCGGACGAGGCGCCAGGAGCCCGGCCTCAGCTCTTTGCAATAGATGTGCTGTGTGGCCCACGGCAAGACAGAAGCTCCCCTCGGCTTCAGTCTCCTCACCTGCCACATGGGACAGGGAACAGAAAACTTGTAGATGCTGGCCGCCCAGAAACAGGACTAGCCAGACGCTGGGGAGCCGCACGATCCGCCATGGCCACAAGGGGGCAGCAGCACCTCGCGCTGAAGGCGCGCCTGCCACTTCTGGGGCCTGGGCCAAGTTGTCAAGTCCCTCAGTCACTCAGCAAACCTGGGCAGAGCCCTCCGGGGTGCAGGGTCGAGGCAGTGACAGAGGGTCCTAACGGGCCCCAGGGTCTGAGGACAGCAGCGCAGCCCCACGCCAGAGTTCCCAGCCTGCTCAGAAGGAGATCCCGGGGTCAGCCACACCCTGGGAGGACACTTGGAGGAAGAGGCTCCATGCAGCCTTTGCTCCCAACCTTGGTGACCCCTCCCCCGCCCCCAGCCCCCAGCCCAGCTCCAGCCTCCTGCCTGCCCCTTGCAGCACCAACACCAGTGAGCAGTGTGGGCTCCCCCCTGCAGGGGGATTTTCAGGCCTCCCAGCTTTTGTCCTTGCCTGGACCACCCATCCGGGTGGGTGCCCCCGTCTGCTGCCCCCTGAGGTGGTCCCAGTCCCTGCCCCTGTGCCACACAGTCGCTGCTCTGGGCCGCGGCCATGACTTCCTGAATGTGAGTGATCTCGGAGAGCAGAACAGGGCACAGCGTCTCCATCTGACCCTCTACCCCACTGAGCGTCCTTGAGGGTGGGGTCCCATGGGCTCTCCGGTGCCCACCAGCCTACTCAGGCTGCATGGTGGGGAACCCAGGGCAGAGCTGGAGCTGGGGCCACCTGAGGGTGGCATGGCAGCCCCTGAACGTCCTCTCCCTCTGCCAGCTTGTGGGCAAGACCGGCCCGCAGCCCTGGGCACAATGGCAAGTCTCTCCAGGCTGCAGCACTTACAAGTGGGGACAGGGGGTCCCTGGTCACGCCGCCTGCTGGGGGCCAGCCTGGACATGTACCTGGGTCTCTGACTCTGCCCAGGGGTGTCGCTTCTGCCGCTGTCAAGAGGGGCAGTGAGCGGGGAGCGGGCAGCCTGCCACTGGATTCATTCATTTATGTGCTCATTATAAGCCCGGCTCGATAAAAGCAATCGGAAGTGATTTGATGAGTCAATATGCTGCGGCTGGAGAGAGTAGCTGGGGCGGGGGGAGGCCCTTGGCATTGAGTCTCAGGAAGGACCTGGTTCGGGTGGGAGGCAGGGGACCTTGCAGGGTGGGGAGGTGGGAAGGCCTCTGTGGGCCCAGCACCCCGGCTGGGCACAGGAGCAGGGTCGTCCTGCAGGGCCGAGGCCCTGGTCCCTCCTTGCCCCCCAGGCAGGGGCGGCAGGACGCAGAGCTGGGCCTGTGCTGAGGCGTGGGAAGGCGTGGTCTTGGACTCCTGCCCACCCCTGCCCACCTGGGATGAGCTGCCAGGAGCTCACCTCAGGCTCCGCACGCCCCAGGACCCACAGAGCCCCTCGGTCGCCGGGACAGGCAGAGGCAGGAGTCCTTCCTCCCCGCCGGGTCTCTGCATGGGGTGTGCCTGGATGTGCATCCACGGCACCTCCACCTTGAGAGGACACACTCAAAAGTGGAGACAAGTCACCCAGAGCGACCACCACAGAAACGCGCCCTGGCACGCCCACGCCGCGCGTCCCCCTCTTGCGTCAGCTTGGCGCGGCAATGGTGACAAGTTGTCTGGTCAAGCCCTGGCCTGGTTGTTGCTATGGGGGTATGCCAGAGCTGGGAGTAGCATCTGCAGTCAGTGACCATAAGCACAGGAGATGGTCCCCCAAAATGTGGGTGGGCCACATTCATTCAGTTGGAGGCTTCGGAACAAAACCAGAAGGTTCCAGAGGTCAGAAGACCTTACTTTCTGAGAAACCTCCAAACTGTCTTGCCCAGGGGCTGCACTATTTTACATTGCCCCCAGCAATGAAGTGTTCATGTTTCTCTACATACTCTCCAGCACTTGGATTTTTCTGTGTTTTAAATAGCAGCTATTCCAGTGAGTGGCAAATGGTATTTCATTGTGGCTTTGATTTGTGTTTCCCTGATGGCTAATAATGTTGAACATCTTTTCATGTAGTTTTGGCCCTTGGTATATCTTCTTTGAAGAGCTGACTATTCAAGTCTTTAGCACATTTTAAAATTTGGTTGTTTGTCTTTTTGTTGCTAAGTTGAAGAATTTCTTTACATATTCTAGATATTAAATCTCTATCAGATGTGTGGTTTCCAAATATTTTCTCCCATTGTATAAGCTGTCAAACTTTCATGACAAAGTCCTTTGAGGCACAAAAGTTTTAAATTTTGATGAGATCCCACTTATCTTTTTCTTTTGTTGCTTATGCTTTGGGTGTAAAATCTAAGAAACCATTGCCTAACACAAGGTCCTGAAGATGCTCTGTGTTTTCTTCTAGGAGGTTGATAGTTCTGGCTCTTATAATTAGGTTTTTGATCCATTTTGAGTTTATTTTTGTATATGGTGTAAAGTCTTCCTTTTTTTTGCAAATGAAGATCCAGTTTTTCAGCACCATTTGTTGAAGAGACTATTCTTTCCTAGTTGATTAGTCTTGGCCACCTAGTCAAAAATCAGTTAGCCATAAATGTGAGGGTTGATTTCTGAGCTCACAATTCCACTGGTCTATACATCTGCCCTTGTGACGTTTTGATAACTGTGGCTTGGGAAGTGTGAGTCCTCCAAAATCATTCTTCTTTTTCAAGATGGCTTTGTCTATTCAGGACTCCTAAGCCTTCCATATAAAGCTGATGCTTGTCTTTTCCATTTCTGCAAAGAAAGTTGTTGGAAATTTGATTGAGATTGCATTGAATCTGTAAGTTGCTTTGGAATGGTATTTACTCTTCCAATCCATGAACACAGGATTTCCTTCCATTTATTTAGTTCTTCTTTGATTTCTTTTAGTAATGCTTTGCAGTTTTCTGTGTATAAGTATTTTACATCCTTAGTTAGATATATTCCCAGATATCTGAATCTTTTAGTTGCTATTGTGAATGGAATTTTTTTCTTGATTTCTTTTTCCAGTTGTTCTATTGCATGTATATAGAAACACTACTGAGGGAAGCGGATGTGACTCAAGTGATTGGACTCCTGTCTACCACATGGGAGGTCCATGGTTTGATTCCCAGTGCCTCCTAAAGAAGACAGCAAACTGGCGTGACAGGCAGGTGCTGCAAGCTGATACAACAAGATGATGCAACAAGAGATGCAAGAAGAAAAACATAATGAGGGACATAACAAAGCAGGGAGCAGAGGTTTCTGGTGCCTCCTAGAAGAGCAGGATGGTGAGCTGGCATGATGGGCAGGCATGGTGAGCTGATGCAACAAGATGACACAACAAGAGACACAAGAGGAAAAACATAACGAGAGACACAACAAAGCAGGGAACAGAGAAGAGAGGTGGGGCAAGATGGCATCTGAGTGAGTGCACCTCATAACCTCTCCTGCAAAGAAGCGGCTGAGTAGGGTTGGAGTCCTTCTGGACTGGGCTGTTTTGGGTGCTTGCAGGGCAAGAGGTGTCTGGACATTGATTTAGTGGGATGGTGACAGAAGAGATTCTTGCAAGAGTTAGGATTTTGGGTCTCTTTCACGGAGGTCAGGGTTGTGGGCGGGACCCTTACCCCTGGGGCTGGGAGCCCGGCGGCGGCGATTCCTGAAGGATTTGCTGTGCTGGGGAGTTCCCAAGCCCTGAGCAGGCTGTTTTGCGGGCTTGCAGGGAGGGAGGTGTCTGGAAGTCGATTTGGTGAGACAGTGATGGAGGAGATTCTTGCGAGAGGTGGAATTTTGGGTTTCTGACTTGGAGGTCAGAGTTTCTGGGTGGAGCCCCTCCCCCTAGGGCTGGCGGCTGGGCCACAGCGATTCCTGGGATCTTTGTTGTGTGGGGTGTTCCCAAACCCTGAGCAGGCTGTTTTGCGGGCTTGCAGGGAGGGAGGTGTCTGGAAGTCGATTTGGTGAGACAGTGATGGAGGAGATTCTTGCGAGAGGTGGAATTTTGGGTTTCTGACTTGGAGGTCAGAGTTTCTGGGTGGAGCCCCTCCCCCTAGGGCTGGCGGCTGGGCCACAGCGATTCCTGGGATCTTTGTTGTGTGGGGTGTTCCCAAACCCTGAGCAGGCTATTTTGGGGACTTGCAGGGCAGGAAGTGTCTGGATGTCGATTTAGCGAGACAGTGACAGAAGAGATTCTTACAAGAGGTGGAACTTGTGGTTTCTGACACAGAGGTCAGAAGCTGTAGGCAGAACCCCTCCCCCTAGGGCTGGCTGCGCATCCATGGTGGTCCCTAAAATCTTTGTTGTGCTGTGGTGCTCCCAAACCCTGAGTGGGCTGTTTCAGGGGCTTGCAGGGCAGGAGGTGTCTGGATGTCAATTTGGTGAGACAGTGACAATAGAGATTCTTGTGAGAGGTGGAATTTTGGGTTTCTGACACAGAGGTCAGAGTTTGCGGGTGGGACCCCTCCCCCTAGGGCTGGTGCCCAGCTGCAGGGATCCCTGAAGGCTGTGTTGTGCTGCGGTACTCCGAGGCTCCCTGTTAACCAGATGTGTAGTTCCCAGGTCTGTGTCCCCTAAACCCTGGTGGCCCATGCTCCAGACACACACCTTGAGTCTGCAATATCACAGACTTCCCATCCCTGAATCCACCGTGTCCTGAGGTCCATCTGAGGTCCTTGATTACCCTAGCCCTCAGCATTTTTGTTTTTTTTTTTCTCTCTCTCTCTCCTTGAACTTGGAGGAGTGTACCAGCTGTCTTGGGGAGAGTCTAGGAAGAAAGGAGAGGCGAATCTGCTGAGAAAGCCCTATTTACCTAAATGTTCTGGGAAAGGAAAATTGGTCTGGGAGAAAGTGGAGTCAGAAAATCAATTAGACCTCTCCTAGCACACCTAATGGGGAGGGACTGTAGGAGGTGCTATCCAAGCTTCCAGTAGCATATTTGGGGTTTCTGGTGAGGTGTAGGTGATCTCACGCTGGAAATAAAGAGCCATAGTCTTCTGTGTTGAGTTGGTTCAACAAGGACCTACTTGAATCTCCTACCGGACCTCTCAGGCAGCTTTCCTGCTGCCCTGGGAGAGAGAGAAGTGAGGAAAGGAGAAAGGGGGAAGGTTAGATCCCTAAGTGTATTATTTAACTGCAAAGAGGATTCCTAGCTTAAAATGTTGGTTCTTTTTTTTTTTTGTCTTGGTTGCTAATATTGCATTGTCTCCTGGTCTTTTCTCCCGTTTTATCCCCCAAGGTCCTTTTTCATTTATTTAGTTTTTTTTTCTCCTTTTATTTTTCTTGCTTGTTTCCCCCCCCTTTTCTTTGCCCCCCTTTTTCTCTTCTCTTTTTTTCTTTTCTCTCCTTTTCTTCTTATTTTATTTTATTTTATTTATATAATAGGTGCTGCAGGTAGCGCTTCACACTTGCTATGTTTCCTCATCCTCCATTTCCTCTTTTCTGTGTCTATTGATTTTGGCCACCTACACTATTCCCTTTTCCCCACATCTTTCTATCCTCCATCATCTACTGTTTCTCTTACATTCCACCTCCCTTTCTTTGGCCCCCAAATTGTCTGACTTTTTATTTCTAATATCTTTGTTCTGTTTTCTGTCTTGTCCACTCTTGATATTGTCTTTCTTTTCTCTTTCCCTCTCTCATGAAAACATTGGCTTTTTAATTCATACTATATTCCTCCCCATATTCAGTTGACTGTCTCATTATAGATACTCTACTTACTGCTATAACGCTATACAACTTACATGAGTCTAATATCCATTCTCCTAGATCTCACATTGTTGCTCTGTTAACATTTTTCACCAATACTACTTTATACATTTTCTTTTCTTACTCATTTTGCTTTCCCTGGCCCTAATATTTTCCTTCAAAATGAACTTAGCCAGTAAAAAGAAAATAGAGTAAGAAGAAAAAAGTGACAAAGAGAAGACGTAACACTTATGTGTGAACAACAACTAATTAATCCCCAAAACTAGACAAAGAAGCTAAGGAACTAATTAAACCCATCAAGATAAAATGATGACCAGACAGCAACAAAAAACTACAAACCAAACCAATAATCAGGAAAACATGGCTGAATCCAATGAACAAACTAAAAACCAGGAAGGGGAGCAGAACATCGACAAGTAATTAAAGATCACAAAACATATATTAGAGACCAACTTAATGAAGTAAAGGAAGAGATTAGCAATATGAAGAAAACACTTGGAGAGGAAATTGCAGACATATGCAAAAAGATAACAGATATGATGGGGATGAACACCACAGTTCAAGAAATCAAAAATACACTTGCAGCAAATAGCAGCAGATTAGAAGAGGCAGAGGAGAGAATTAGCGATGTGGAAGACAGTACATCTGAAATCGAACAGATAGTAGAACTGATTGATAAAAAGATAGAAAAAATCCAGCTAGGACTTAGGGACCTGAATGACAATGCAAAACACACAAACACATGCAAAACACACAAAACACAAAAATATGTATTATAGGCATCCCAGAAGGAGAAGAGAAGGGAAAGGGGACAGAAGAGGTGTTGGAGGAAATAATGACTGAGAATTTCCCAAATCTACTGAGAGAGATGGATGTACATTTCCAGGAAGCACAACACAACCCAAACACCGTAAATCCCAACAGGCCCACCCCAAGACATATACTTGTCAAATTATCCAATGATCAAGACAAAGAGAAAATTCTAAAAGCAGCAGGAGAAAAGAGAATTATCACATACAAGGGAGGCTCCATAAGATTAAGTGCTGATTTCTCATCTGAAACCAGGGAGGCAAGAAGGCAGTGGTATGATATAGTCAAGAAAAGAAAAAAATTTCCAACCAAGAATACTCTACCCAGCTAAGCTGGCATTCAAAAATAATGGAGAGTTCAAAATATTCACGGATAAACAGAAATTGAAAGAGTATGCCAACAAGAACCCTGCCCTTCAAGAAATACTAAAGGGAGTTCTGCAAGAAGAAAGAAAAAACAGGAGAGGCAGAGTTGGAGGAGAGAGTAAGAGCAACAAAAAAGACAAAAAGAGAAGAAAACAAAACAAAACAAAACAAAATATGACAAACACAAGTCCAAACAAAATATGGCTAACATCAATAATTCCTTGAAAGTCATAACACTGAATGTCAATGGATTAAACTCACCTGTCAAAAGATTCAGACTGGAAGATTGGATAAGGAAATACGACCTAGCTATATGCTGTCTACAAGAAACACATCTTAGACCCAGGGATTCATGGAGGTTGAAAGTGAATGGCTGGAAAACAATCTTACAAGCAAATAATAACCAAAAAAAGACAGGAGTAGCTATATTAATATCAGATGAAATAGACTTTAAATGCAAAACAATTGTGAGAGACAAAGAAGGATACTACATATTAGTGAAAGGGATAATCTTTCAAGAAGAATGAACAATCATAAATATTTATGCTCCTGATGAGGGCACCTCCAAATACGTGAGGCAAACACTGGAAAAACTAAGTGAAAGAATAGATGTTTCTACAATTATAGTGGGAGACTTTAATACACCACTATCAATTTTGGACAGAACATCTCAAAAGAGAATCAATAAAGAAACAAAAACTTTGAACAGTATATTAAAGGAGCTGGATCTAATGGACATATACAGATCATTACACCTGAATACAGCTGGATATACATTTTTCTCAAGTGCACGTAGATCATTCTCCAAGATAGACTATATGCTAGGCCACAAAGCAAGGCTCAATGAATTCAGAAAGATCGAAATTATACAAAATAATATCTCTGACCACAGTGGAGTGAAGCTGGAAATCTGCAAGGGCCAGAGGCCCAGATTTCATACCAAGATATGGAAATTAAACAGCACACTCTTAGAAAAACAGTGGGTCAAAGAGGAAATCTCAAAAGAAATTAATAACTACCTTGAAACTAATGAAAATGATAACACAACATACCAAAACTTGTGGGATGCAGCAAAAGCAGTACTGAGAGGGAAATTTATAGCCATAAATTCATACATCAAAAAAGAAGAAAGAGCAAAAATTGAAGAACTAACTGCACATTTGGAGGAATTAGTAAAAAAACAACAAAGTAAACCCACAGGAAGAAGAAAGAAAGAAAGAACATAGATAAGAGCAGAACTAAATGAAATAGAAAATAAGAAAGCACTTGAAAAGATAAACAAGACCAAGAGCTGGTTTTTTGAGATGATCAATAAAATTGACAAACCCTTAGCGAGACTAACAAAGAGAAAAAGAGAGAAGATGTGAATACACAAAATAAGAAATGAGAAAGGAGATATCACCACTGACCCCACAGAATAAAGATTATCATAAGCGGATACTTTGAAAAACTATATTCCAACAAAAATGACAATTCAGAGGAAATGGAAAAATTCCTAGAAACACATAAGCAGCCTATATTGATGAAAGAAGAAATTGACAATCTCAACAAACCAATCACAAGTAAAGAGATAGAATCAGTCATTAAAAACCTCCCAACTAAGAAGAGCCCTGGGCCAGACGGCTTCACAGGTGAATTCTACAAAACAGTCCAGAAAGAATTAACACCAATCTTGCTGAAACTCTTCCAAAAAATCGAAACAGAAGGAACATTACCTAACTCATTCTGTGATGCCAACATTACCCTAGTACCAAAGCCAAACAAAGACACCACAAGAAAGGAAAATTACAGACCAATTTCTCTAATGAACCTAGATGTGAAAATCCTCAACAAAATACTTGCGAACCGTATTCAACAACACATTAAATGAATTATACACCATGACCAAGTGGAATTCATTCCGGGTATGCAAGATGGTTCAACATAAGAAAATCAATCAATGTAATACACCATATAAACAGAGTGAAGGAAAAAAATCACATGATTATATCTATAGATGCAGAAAAAGCATTTGACAAAATATAGCACCCTTTCTTGATAAAAACACTGCAAAAGATCGGAATACAAGGAAATTTTCTGAACATGATAAAGAGTATATATGAAAAACCCACAGCCAACCTCATTTACAATGGTGAAATCCTAAAAGCCTTCCCTCTAAGATCAGGAACAAGACAAGGATGCCCACTCTACCTCTTCTATTTAACATTGTCTTAGAAGTACTTGCTCGAGCAGT
The DNA here is from genome assembly GCF_030445035.2 of Dasypus novemcinctus. NCBI lineage: Eukaryota > Metazoa > Chordata > Mammalia > Cingulata > Dasypodidae > Dasypus > Dasypus novemcinctus. Next base: position 33,227,465 of record NC_080697.1, read on the forward strand.
GAGGCAAGAACCAATATAAAAGGCATTCAAATTGGAAAGGAAGAAGTCAAAATTTCATTATTTGCAGATGACATGATCTTATACATAGAAAACCCTGAGAGGTCTACAACAAAGCTTCTAGAACTCATAAATGAGTTTAGTAAAGTCACAGATTATAAGATCAATGCGCAAAAATCAGTAGCATTTCTGTACACCAATAATGAACAAGCTCAGGAGGAAATCAAGAAACAAATACCATTTACAATAGTAAATAAAAAATCAAATACCTAGGAATGAATTTAACTAAAGATGTAAAAAACTTATACACAGAGAACTACACAAGACTGTTCAAGGAAATCAAAGAAGACCTAAATAAATGGAAGAATATTCCCTGTTCATGGATAGGAAGACTAAATAATATTAAGATGTCTATCCTACCAAAACTGATCTACACATTCAATGCAATCCCAATAAAAATCAACACAGCATTCTTTAAGGAACTAGAAAACTCTTGCTATGAAATTTATTTGGAAATGAAGGAGGCCCTGAATAGCCAAAGACATATTGAAAAAGAAAAACGAAATTGGAAGAATCATACTACCTGACTTCAAAACATACTACAAAGCTACAGAAGTGAAAACAGCATGGTATTGGCACAAGGAGAGACACACAGACCAATGGAACCAAATTGAGAATTCTGATATAGATCCTTATATATATAGTCATATAATATTCAATAAAGCCACCAAACCCTCTCAACTGGGAGAGAATGACCTATTTAACAGATGGTGCCTGGAGAACTGGATATCCATATGTAAAAGAATGAAAGAGGATTACCATCTCACACCTTATACAAAAATCAACTGAAGATGGATCAAAGACCTAAATATGAGAGCTAAGACCATACAGCTTTGGAAAGCAATGTTGGAAACCATCTATAGTTCCTTGTAATAGGAAATGGCTTCATGAACATCACACCAAAAGCACGAGCAGCAAAAGAACAAATAGATAAATGGGACTTCTTCAAAATTAAAGCCTTCTGCATCTCAAAGGAGTTTGTCAAGAAAGTGAAAACAGAGGCTACACAATGGGAGAAAATATTTGGTAACCATATAGCTGATAGGAGGCTTATAACCTGCATATATAAAGAACTCCTTTATCTTGAAAATAAAAAGACAAACAGCCCATTTAAAAAATGGGAAAAAGATTTAAACAGACAAGCTTTTCCAAAGAAGAAATACAAATGGCTAAAAAGCATATGAAAAAAATGCTTCAAATCTCTAGCTATCAGGAAAATGCAAATCAAAGCTACAATGAGACACCATTTTACTCCCATAAGATTGGCACCTATGAAAAAAACAGAAGACGACCAATGCTTGAGAGGATGTGGAGGAATGGGAACACTCATCCACTGCTGGTGGGAATGCAGAAGAATCCAGCCATTGTGGAGGACAGTTTGGCAGTTTCTCAAAAAACTGGCTATAGATTTGCCATATGACTCAGCAATTCCACTGCTGGGTATATACCCAGTAGAACTGAAAACAAGGACACAAACCGATAAATGTACACCAATGTTCATAGCAGCATTGTTCACTATTGCCAAAAGCTGGAATCAACCCAAATGCCCATCAACAGATGAATGGATAAATAAAATGTGGTATATACATACAATGGAATACTATTCAGCTTTAAGAACGAATACACTACAAACACACATGTTAACATGGATGAATCTTGAGAACCTCATATTGAGTGAAGCAACCCAGGCATTGAAGGACAAATACTACATGACCTCAATGATATGAAATAAGTAAACCAAGCTGCCTCAGAGAGCTAGAGACTGGATGATATGCTTAAAGGAAATTGGGGGGTAGAGGAAGGATGTAAGCTGACACCTACATGGGTGAAATCTATGATAAGCTGGAGGTAAGTATTTGTACAAGGAAGGGATAAAATGGGGGCATAGGGTTAACTTTGGGTGGGGCTTTGCCGGCTTGAGGGGGCTAGGGATGGGAGGATGGGTAATATTGCGCAAGAAATTGGGGGGAGGGTGGGGGAACATATGAACATAGGAGATTGTCAGGTATTTGGTTGAGAGTATAATGCTGAGAAAACTTTTTCAAAAATGTAATAAGGAAGGTTACCTGTTTAAGATGCTTTAAGGGGATAATCTGACTCAGGCTCCTAGGGAATATGTGAATGCTCATTTTGCCATAGTGGGTTATATCACTGGATAGAGACCCAAATAATGAGAGTGAAGGTATACCCACATCCTGGGGAGGACTGATGCCCTCAAATAGAGGGAATAGTGTCTCTCAAGAGAAATGGTGGCTCCCAGTGCATTAGGGCATTGGAGCATGTCAAGCCCTCAACACTGTTGCAAGTATCTCTGAACATGGCCCTTCAAGCAATGAAGATTGACTGTCACTGTGGGCCCTAAGGGGAGGGGGAAAGAGGTATTGAATAGATGGAATCAATGTAACTGTGTGGGCGATAGAAGTGTTCCACAAGAGTGCACAAGGATGGATATAAGACATGTAAAATTACACCAAAAATATATAGGGGCTGATAGGCTAAGATGTAAATCATAATGTAAAACATAAGATAACTAAAAATTTAGAAAATTATATAGTCTAAAATATAAACTGCATTGTAAACACAAATGTTACCTTGTTTGAAAGCTATTGTCTCAATATCTATACATCAGTTTCAGTAAATACAGTATGAATATGTAAAAAGATTATTGCTGTGGAAGGGAAAAGGGTTTTATGTTGGATATGTGGGAGTACTGTATATTGTATATATGAATTACTGTGGTCTAAAACTTTTGTGAAGATAAGCTTAATAATTAGAAAAAAGAAAAGAAAAAGATAGGACGTAGACATTGAGAAAAAGACGGAAGTAGTTGCCTTGCCAATTTACATAGAGGGCAACACTTATCGCAGTGATGGAAGGCAAAACATCAAAAACAAAGCTTTTACATTTTTTATTTTTTGGTACCCCAATTTATTTTTACCTTAATTTTTCTAAATTAATATGTATTCTATAGCTAACCTTTAAACTCATCACTATATTCCATTTTACTATTAATGGAACCTGGCAATATATTGGGCTTCACTTTTGAAGAAGTTTTGGATCACAGAGAGGTTCAACAATGGCAGGGGAAGAATACTGGTGTGGGATGTTATTGACAGGGGACACATGGTTGGCAGGGAGTTCTATAGGGCATATATCCAGGGTACATAAACATGTTTGGATATTTTCATAGTGGATACAATTAAAAACAACAACTGAGGGAGTGCTGACTTCCTAGCCGTGGGAGCTCTATCACAGTCCCTAAAGGAACAGCAACAATCCCCCAAGTGCAACTGCAAAGATCAAAAAAGAATGAATGTCCAACAATGAGCCTCTGATACTAATGACTATGCTTGTGAGCCTGTGCACCTGAAATAAGAACAAAACTAGAGCTGCAAGGTGCCTAAGAGTTACCTCCTGAGAGCCTCTGTGTTGCTCAAATGTGGCCAGTCTTGAAGCCAAACTCAGCATGTAAATGCGTTGCCTTCCCCCAGCATGGGACATGACTCCCGGGGATGAGCCTACCTGGCACCAAGGGATTACTACCAAGTACCAGCTGATAATGTAACTAGATAATGACCTTGAATAAAAGGGTCAACTCGGACCAGCAGAATGTCTCACTCTCTCTATATAATATCAGGAGTTAAAAATGCTTTTGACCTGAAGGAAAGGGGGAAATGGAAAGGACAAATGAGTTTATATGGCTATGAGTCTCCAAAAAGAGCCGGGAGGTTGTCAGATGGGTTGCCCTTATGCACACCTCAGCAGAGTCCCAGAGACAGATAAAGTAGATACAACCCCGGGTACTGGTTCTTCTGAGGGCTACAGAGACCCACAGGTTCTATGGTCATGGCAGATGGAGTTCAGTGCCATGTCAGTTGTCCCTACTTTGGAATTTGTGTTTCTGTGTGATGGGCTGGACTCAGATATGATCTTTGTTCACAAGCCTCTCCTGTTACTTTTACCGGAACTGTAGTTGGTGCTGGGGTTTAATACATAACCAGGGGACCTGAATCTCTGGACTGACGATGTGATAGCCAGGCCCTGAGCCTCAACAGACTTCAGCTCCTACACTCTGGTTTATTGGACTTACCCCACTCAGCTAACTTGGAGGTGAAGAAAGTCAACCACCACACCATCGAGCCAAGAGTGCCTACAACTGAAAGCAGGAGGATTGCATCCAGCATCCATGTGGAATCTAAGCCCCCTCTTGATATAGATGTGGAGTGGACATAACCATTCCAAGGTCCATGGGATGGAGGAATAGAGTAAGGATTAGAGTGGACTTACTGATATTCTATTCATGAACTATTGTGATTAGTTATCAAAGAAAATGTGGCATTGGTGTGGAGAAAGTGGCCATGGTGGCTGCTGAGGGTAGGGAGTGGGAGGAAGACATGAGATGTGGGGGTGTTTTCAGGACTTGGAGTTGTCCTGGGTGGTGCTGCAGGGACAGTTGTTGGACATTGTATGTCCTCCCATGGTCCACTGGGTGGAATGTGGGAGAGTATGGGCTATGATGTGGACCATTGACCATGAGGTGCAGCGGTACCCAGAGATGTATTCACCAAATGCAGTGAATGTCTCATGATGATGGAGGAGATTGTTGCTATGGGAGGAGGAGTGGGGTGAGGGGGGTGGGGGTATATGGGGACCTCATATTTTTTGAATGTTATATTAAAAAAATAAAGACAAAAAAAAGCAGGGAACGGAGGTGGCTTAAGTGATTAAGCACCTCCCTCTCATATCAGAGGTCCTGGGTTTGGTTCCCATTGCCTCTAAAGAAACAAAGAAGATGAACAGACACAGCAAGTGCAAACAATGAGGGGATGGGAGAGATAAATAAATAAAATAAATCTTTCAAAAAAAGGGGGATGGGGAGCAGATGTGGCTCAAGCAGTTGGGCAACTGCCTCCCACATGGAAGGTCCTGGGTTTGGTTCCCTGTGCCTCCTTAAAAAAAAGGTATTAAAATAAAAAAAAATACTGATGCAAAAACAAAAAAAAAAGTACAGATCCACATGTGAAATAATTCTTTGAGTACCATGCTTCCTAAAACATTTCAGTGAGACTAGAGGCTGGGGGAAAGCTGGCTTGTACACTTACCTTGACAAGAAGCCAGGCACCTTGTGTTTCTCCATGTTCCTGTGAGGTGTGTGTTTGTGTGTGTGTGTGGCTGTGGTTGCTGAGTGTGATCACCACAACAACTATCTTCCTGTTTTCTGCCTGGCCACACTGCAGGGACTTAGCATTAAAATTCATTTTTCTAAGCGTTCTAACATTGACTGAGGTGAGGACAGCACAACTCTGTGAGGAAAATGAGAGCCGCTGAGGATTGTACAAAGCAAGGAACATTTTAACACAGGGAATCCTGTGGTTGAAGAAGGACAGAACAAATATGAGAACATTCTCTCACAAACGATAACAAATATATCTAACACTAACACAGGGTGTTAATAATAGGTGGGTTGGGGGAAAATACACGCAATGTGAGATATGGGCTATAGTTTGTAGTAATAATTTGAAGATGCTCTTTCATAGTTTGTAAGATATGTCTCACAACAATGCAAGGTGCTGGTGGTGATGTATGGGAGCCTTCTATGATGATATCATGTTTGTTTTGTAAAATAAATCTTTAAAAAAGGAAAGAAAAGAAACACTACTGATTTTCCAGTGTTGGTCTTGCCCCTGCCACTTTGCTGAATTCATTTATTATCTCTAGTAGCTTTGTTGTGGATTTTTCAGTATTTAGGATCATGTCATTTGTAACTAGGGAAAACTTTACTTCTTTCTTTCCAGTTTGCATGCCTTTTTCTTTTTCTTGCCTAATTGATCTAGCAAGAACTTCCAGGACAATATTGAATAACAGTGGTGACGGTGGGCATCCTTGACTTGTTTCTGATCTTAGAAGGAAAGCTTTCAGTTTACAACCAGTAGGTAGGATCTTAGCTGTAGATTTTTCATATGTACGCTTTATCATGTTGAGTAAGTTTCCTTACTTAAGTAACAATACTTCTAGTATTCTAAGTGTTTTTATCAAGAAGCAGTGATGGATTTTGTCAAATGCCTTTTCTGGTCTTTTTTTTTCATTAATTTATTAATATGATGTATAACATGAATTGATTTTCTCATGTTGAACCATCCTGGCATACCAGGGATAAATCCCAATTGGTTGTAGTGTATAATTCTTTTTTTCTTTTTTTAGATTTATTTATTTATTTCTCTCCCCTTCCCCCCACCCCCCTGCCCTGGTTGTTTGTTCTCTGTGTTTATTTGTTGTGTCTTCTTCTTTGTCCGCTTCTGTTGTTGTCAGCGACATGGGAATCTGTGTTTCTTCTTGTTGCGTTATGATGTTGTGGGCTCTCCGTGTGGGTGGCGCCATTCTTAGGCAGGCTGTACTTTCTTTCGCGCTGGGTGGCTCTTCCCACAGGGCGCACTCCCTGTGCGTGGGGCTCCCCTACGCAGGGGATACCTGGCATGGCATGGCACTCCCTGTGCTCATCAGCACTGCACATGGGCCAGCTCTACACGGGTCAAGGAGGCCCTGGGTTTGAACTGCGGACCTCCCATGTGGCAGGCGGATGCCCCAACCACTGGGCCACGTCCGCCTCCCTATAATTCTTTTAATGTGCTATTGGATTAAGTTTGTTAATATTTTGTTGAGGATTTTTGTGTCTATATTCATAAGAGATATTGATCTATTTTCTTGAGTTATCATTTTCTGGCTTTGGAATGAGAGTGATGTTGGCATTGTAGAATGAGTTAGGGAGTGTTCCCTCCTCTTCAGTTTGAGTAGGATTGGTATTAATTCTTTTCTTCCCCCTCCCCCTCCCCCACCCTGCTGTTTTTGTTGTCTGTGTCCATTCACTACGTGATTCTCTGTATCTATTTCTCTTTTCTACCTTTTCTTCTCATCTTTCTTCTCTAGGATTCACCAGGATTCAATCCTGGGGACCTCTGATGTGGAGAGAGGTTCCCTGTCATTTGTGCTACCTCAGTTCCCGGTTTCTGCTGTGCTTCACCTTGACTCTCCCCTTTGTCTCTTTTTTGTTGCATCATCATCTTGCGCATGACTCACTTGCACAGGCTCTGGCTCACTGTGCGGGCACTCAGCTCACCACATAGGCACTGGCTTACGATGCAGGCACTCTTTCTCTTCTTCTTTTCACCAGGAGACACCAGGAAACAAACCTGGTCCTCCCCCATGGTAGGCAGAGGCCTTAGGTATTAATTCTTCATGAAATGTTTGGTAGAGTTTCCCTGCGAAGCTGTCTGGTCCTGGGCTTTTCTATGTTGGGAGGTTTTTGGTTCCTAATTTAGTATTTTTACTAGTTATTGGTTTGTTGACATCTATTTCTTCTTGGGTTAGTGTATGTAGTTTGTGTATTTCTAAGAATTTGTCCATTTCATCTAGATTATCAAATTTATTGGTGTTCAATTGTTCATAGGATCCTCTGAAGGTCCTTTGTTTTTTTGTTTTTTTTTCAAGATTTATTTTTATTTATTTCTCTCCCCTTCCTGTCCCTGGTTGTCTGCTCTCTGTGCCCATTTGTGGTGTGTTCTTCTGTGACTGATTCTATCCTTATCAGTGGCACTGGGAATCTGTGTTTTTTTTTTGTTGTGTCATCTTGTGTCAGAGCCCAAGAATGTGGTGCCATTCTTGGGCGCCATTCTTGGGTGGGCTGCACTTTCTTTCATGCTGGGTGGCTCTCCATATGGGGTGCACTCCTTGCGTGTAGGGCTTCCCTACATGGGGAACACCCCTGCGTAGCAGGGCATTCCTTGCACTCATCAGTACTGCTCTTGGGGCAGCTCCACATGGGTCAAGGAGGCCCGGGGTTTGAACCGCGGACCTCCCATGTGGTAGGTGGATGCCCTGTCCATTGGGCCAAGTCCACTTCCCTGAAGGTCCTTTTTGTTTCAGTGGGGTTGGTAGTAATGTCCCCTTTTTCATTTTTGATTCTTGTTATTTGTGTGCTTTTTTCTTTGATCAATCTAGCTAAAGGTTTGTCAATTTTATTGATCTTTTCAAAGATCGATCAAATATTTCTCTGCTTCTTCTCTATTTCATTTATCTATGCTCTAATCTTTGTTATTTCCTTCCTTCTGCTCACTTTGGGTTTAGTTTGCTCTTCTTTTTCTATTTCTTCCAGTTTTGAGGTTAGGTCTCTGAAATCTTTCCTTTTTAATGTATTTAGAGCTATAAATTTCCTTCTCAGCAATGCCATTGTTTCATCCCATACGTTTTGGTATGTGGTATTTTCATTTTCATTCATTTCAAGATATTTTCTAATGTCCCTTGTTATTTCCTCTTTAGCCCATTGGTTGAGTACGTCGTGTACTCTTAAATTTTCCATTTCCTCTTCTGTTATTGATTTCTAGCTTCATTCCATTGTGGTTGGAGAATATACATTATATGATTTCAATATTTTTAAATTTATTAAGACTTGTTTTGTGACCTAAGATGTGGCCAAACTTGGAGAACGATCCACATGAATTCAAAAAGAATGTATGTTCTGTTGTTGGGTGAAGGCTCTATATATGTTTGTTAGGTCTAGCCGCTTTAGTATATTATTCATGTCTTGTATTTCCTTATTGATCTTTTGTCAGATATTCTATGCATTATTGAAAAGGGTATATTAAAATCTCCTACTATTAATGTAGAATCATCAATTTCTTCCCTCAGATCTCTTAGTATTTGCTGCATATATTTTGGGGTATTGCTGTCAAGTGCATATGTATTTATAAATGTTATATCTTCTTGTTGAATTGACCCATTTATCAGTATATAATTACATCTTTATCTCTTATAACTGTTTTGACTTAAAGTCTATTTTATCTGATATTAATATATCTACCTCAGGGAAACGGACTTGGTGCAGTGGTTAGGGCGTCCGTCTACCACATGGGAGGTCCGTGGTTCAGACCCCGGGCCTCCTTGACCCGTGTGGAGCAGGCCATGCGCAGTGCTGATGCGTGCAGGGGGTGCCCTGCCACGCAGGGGTGTCCCCCCCGTGGGGGAGCCCCACGCGCAAGGAGTGCACCCATAAGGAGAGCCGCCCAGCGCGAAGGAGGGTGCAGCCTGCCCAGGAATGGAGCCGCCCACACTTTCCATGCCGCTGACGACAACAGAAGCGGACAAAGAAACAAGATGCAGCGGATGGACACAGAGAACAGACGACCGGGGGAGGAGGGGAATTAAATAAATAATCTTTAAAAAATATATATATATATATATCTACCCCAGTTCTCTTTCAGTTACTACTTGCATGGAAACTTTTTGTTTGTTTTGCTTTAATTTCTTCCTTTTTATTTTCTTGTTTTTTTTTTTTTATGTTTCATAGAGTCTTTTTCCACCTTCACTTTCAATCTGCTGTGTCTTTGAATTTAATGTGAGTCTCTTGCTGACCTAATTCCTTATAATAAATTTCCTCATACACATGCACATATATACATATATTTAAATACTCATACATGTATCCCGGTGGTTCTGCTTTGCAGACAACCCTGACTGATACATGCCCCTGAGCACACACTCCCTGGTAGTGGAAGGGGCATTGTCTGGGGAGAGGCCCCGGCTAGTTCTGACCCCACCACTGACCTGGGGGCCACCAAGAGCGAGGCCCCAGGGCCTGGCTGGCTGCTAGTGGGGTTAGGAACAAGCAGCCCTTCTGGCCCCAGACCACATTCTGCGGGCGGGTTCCTGAGCTTCTCTGGACCTGCAAAGTGGAGCAGGCGCACTCCCCGCCAGGAGGGTCAGAGGGGGAGGCAGAAGCCCTTGGCAAACTGCAAAGTGCCAGGGTGCGAGGAGGAGCCGGATGGCAACTTGGGATGACTGCGGGGGCTGCAGGGGTCAGGTGCTGGGCGTGTGCCGATGGTGTGTGTGGAGTGGCTGCGGGGACAGGTGTGCGAGCCTAAGGGCAGGAAACAGCTGCCCCCCCACGGGCGAGGCTGGGGTCCACCAGTGCCCTCTGATGCACTGGGGGTCTGGCTGGGTCCCAGAGACGCCCCCCCCCCCACTTCAAGTCTGGGTCCCAGGGAAGCCCACCCCCAGGGCAGTCTCAGAAACGTCCAGAAAGAGCCCACGAGTGATGAGGGCCTCCCCTCCTTTCTGAGGGAGGGTCCCACTTGCCCCTCCTGGGCGGGCTGCCCCTGTCCAGGGCTGGCTCTTCCCTCCCTGCCTCCACCCCTCCCCAGGAGCTTGCCCCAGGCACTTTCCCAAGGCCCCCGCACCTGCCCCCCGGGGTCCTGCTCTCCCCGTGCCCTCAGCCCACCCTGTGAACCTTTGCTCAACACCGCCCCAACCAAGCTCAGGCTTGGCCCGTCCTTCCAACAGCTACTCCATCTTCACGCCTTCTCCTCTGAGAAACCTTTCCCGTGACCCCAGCTCCCTGCAGTCTCCCCCCACCCCTGTGGACACAACAAAGGAGCCTGGGCCAGTGCAGGGACAGGCCATGGCGCTCGGTCCCATCTGCAGGTCCCCAGAGGGGACACCCAGCTGGAAGGAAACCGGCCACATCCCCGTCCTGCTCTGCCCGCAGCACCAGCCTCCCAGGGTCTAGACCCAAGTCCTCGCTGCCCTCCCCGGGCCTGTGTCCGCCGTGGCTGCTTGGGGGTCTCGGCGTCTAGCCGTCGAGGCGGAGCCCAGGGCCCGGCGGCCGGGGGTGGGCTGGTGCTGGGGCTGGGAGGAGGACGGGCGACCTGCCCCCTGGGCCCCTCCCCGAGCTCCGTCTTCCTCTCATCCGCCTGAAGGCCCTCGGGCCTGGTCCCGCCTGGGGTCCCTGCTCTGGTCGCCGGAGCCTCTCGGGCACACTGGGTTTCACCTCCAGCCAGGGTCGGGTGGCTCCCGGGAACGGCAGGGGGATGAAGGAACCACCAGCGAGCCAACGCTTCTGCTCCCCAAAGCCCCCCGCGGTCTCCCTTCCCTCTTCCGGAGCTGTGGTCTGGATGGGAGACCCATTTTAGGCCCCGGCCCACTCGTGCCAGACCCCAGGCCCCCGTCGGGTGGCAGGGAAGGGCGAGGCCGTGCCGTGGGCTCTGCACGCCTGCCCGTCTGTCCAGCGCCTGGCGCTGAGAACCTGGCCTGTGGGTATGCTGCACCTGCCCCTTGGGAGGGCGCCACCTCGGGCAGGGGTGGGGGGCACGGCCCGTCTCCACCATGGGAGGCGCAGAGCAGGGGGATCGCCAGATGTGGCCGCGCCTTGGGCTGCGCCAGGGCCTGGGACAGCATCTATTTCCCCCAGCAGTGGTGCCCTGAGAGTGGAGAGCTGAGGGCTGGTGAGGCAGGGAGGCCTGGGGTGGGTGTCAGCTCCACACCCGGGGGAGACGTGACTCAAGGCCTTGGGGGCCCAAACGCTCATCAGGGACAAGTGACGACGTCTATTATCCATCTGTAAAACGTGGGCAAGAATATGCCTATAGGTTGGTGAAGTTTTAAATTAGAGGATCGATTCACTGTCCTAGGCTGCCCTTAGTAAATGGGAGCTGTAGCAGTTTGATATGGTTATGAATTCCAAAAGTAGATATTGGATTATGTTTGCCATCTGGTACGTGCCTGGGCATGATCGAGTTATGATTGGGGCTTTGATCGGGCCACATGATTAGGGTGTGGGGACGCACAGATAAAAGGCATGGCAAAGGACAGAGTTGAGGGTTTTCTGATGTTGGAGCTTTGATGTTTGAGTTTGATGCTGGAGTCTTAAGCTGGAGCCCCAGGAAATAAGCTCACAGAGGAGAGAGAAGGCCCGGAAAGAGTGGAACCCTGAGCCAGGAGAAGAACACAGAGGAATAGAGACGGCTCCTTAGACACAGCAGGAACCCCAGGGAGAGAGACAGAGCCGTTCTCCTGATAGTCTACAGCTGACCTTGGAGAAAACAGAGGCGCTGACCCCAGAAGAACCCAGGAAGCCTGAACCTTCGCAGACGTCAGCAGCCATCTTGCTCCAACATGTGGAAACAGACTTTGGTGAGGGAATTAACTTAGGCTTTATGGCCTGGTATCTGTACGCTCCTACCCCAAATAAATACCCTTTATAAAAACCAACCAATTTCTGGTATTTTGCAGCAGTACCCCTTTGGTTGACTAATACAGGAGCTAATATGATGTTGGCTTCACGCAGTTCCTACAGGGGATGAAATGTCTTGTGGTTGCATTAATGAAGACCCAGTGTTCAGAGTCAGGGAGGTGACAGCCCTGCCCCCGTGGGGGTTTATCACGGTCTCCCCAGATGAACAGT